>NC_133465.1:3690000-4920000 GCF_048565385.1 Saimiri boliviensis
CCTTGACCTCCTGGGCTCGAGTGATCCTTCTGCCTCAGCCTCAGGCATGTGCCACCATGCCTGGCTAATTACAGAGTCATGCTCTGTTGCCCAGGCTGGAGTGCAATGGCATGGTTTTAGATGGGGTCCCACTGTGATCCACAGGGTGGTCTTGAACCACTGGCCTCAGGTGATCTTCCTGCTTTGGCCTCCCAACTGTAAGGACTACAGGTGTAAGCCTCTTTGCCTGGCCTGATGTTGTTTTCTGCATTAATAGAGTTTATAACTCTTAAGAATTATACTAGCCTTGTGTATATGCTGTTTCCTTCCTGCTCATGGAGAAAGACAATCACTTTGGCCTTGAATAATTTCTTAGAAATGCAGATGTAAATTAAAAAAAAAATACACACACACACACACACACACACACACACTCACTCCCTCTCTCTCTCTCTCTTTCTCTTTCTCTCTCTCTCTCTCTTACACACAATCTGTTCAGCCAAAACACTAGCAAACCTCTAAAAGTAGGCCAACTGACATTTGTTTATATTCCTCACCAGTCTTTTGCAAAGATGAAGAAACAGGCTTATTGACATTTTAAATGGCTAAACTATGAGATTTAGGGCTTCTCTAATGTTTTCTGCTCTAATTACTTCTCAGTTTGTCTTGTATATTGTATATTTTTAAAACTAACACCTAGTCCTTATTATTGAGGTCTTACTGCTTGTGATCATTGAGGTTTTTGCAATATTTTGCTAAGCCTGTGATTCAGGTAAATTGTAACTTGAGAACATATGTTCTGTTTATCTTTTATTTCTTTAATGTTTTTGGTCAGAGAACAGTGTTTCTAGGGGAGAATATCTGCTTTAGAGTTGCTGCTTTTTTAGTTTGGTGATTTCATGGTTTTAGGTATAAGAAACTGATTTCAGAAGATTCTTAGTTTATACCTAGCTGAACTCTGTAATTAGGATGTTTTTCTATAAGAGCTATAGAGAGAAATGCACTGAACAGAAAAGAGAGGTGAATTAAGTAAACTATATGATGCTTGATACTTTCCAGATAACATTTTAGGTTGATTGTGTACATTATTACCACTTTACCACTGTTCTGCAGGGTGAGTACCATTATTCTAATTCACAGGCGAGGAGACTTAAAGCTCAAAGAAATTAACACTTGGTAAATGGTGAAACTGAAACTTGTAATATCAATTATTATTTGGTTATATAACACAAAGTATAAAAAAGTACAAAGTATTTCAAAATCCTATTCCCTGAAGATACCCTCTGTTAATCTCTTGTTTTATGTCATTTAAGCCTCTTTATACACACACTCCATATACATGATGTGTTTTAAAAATTGGGATTACTATGTAATGTATTTTATATCCTTTTATTAATTTAACATTATTAGTTGAGCATTTTCCTATTATTGGATATTCTCCTTTAATATGCTTTTCAGTAGCTGCATACATTTTCATCATGTGGGTTTACAATTACTTATTTAAGCAACATTTTTCATTTTTCTCCTTTTTTCTATTTTTAATTTTTTTTTTTTTTTTTTTTGTTTTTTTTAGTTTTTTGAGACAGAGTTTCGCTCTTGTTACCCAGGCTGGAGTGCAATGGCGCGATCTTGGCTCACCGCAACCTCCGCCTCCTGGGTTCAGGCAATTCTCCTGCCTCAGCCTCCTGAGTAGCTGGGATTACAGGCACGCGCCACCATGCCCAGCTGATTTTTTTTGTATTTTTAGTAGAGACGGGTTTCACCATGTTGACCAGGATGGTCTCGATCTCTCGACCTCGTGATCCACCCGCCTCGGCCTCCCAAAGTGCTGGGATTACAGGCTTGAGCCACCGCGCCCGGCCTATTTTTAATTTTTTAATTGATACAAATATTTTATATATTTGTGATAATTGCGAGTATTTCTTATATGCATAGGATGTTTAATGATCAGGTTAGGGTATTTTAGTTATTCATCACCTGAAGTATTTATCATTTCTATATGTTGGTAACATTTCAAGTTCTCTCTTCTAGCTACCTTTATACATAATACATGTTGCTAACTATAGTCATCATACTCTGTTATTGAATATTGAGGCTTACTTGTTCTAACTCAGTGGCCCCAACTTTTTCAGCATCAGGGGCTAGTTTTGTGGAAGCCAGTTTTTCCCTGGATATGGGGGCATAGTGGGGGTTTTATTTTGGGATGAAACTCTTCCACCTCAGATCATCAGGCATTAGTTAGATTCTCATAAGTGTACAACCTAGATCCCCCATATGCACAGTTTGTAATGGAATTGGTGCTCCTATGAGAATCTAATGCCACCACTGACCTGACAGGAGGTGTAGCATAGGCAGTAATGCCTGCTCTCTTAATGCTTACCTCCTGCTGTTTGGCCCAGTTCCTAACAGGCCACGAATTGGTACCAGTCTGCAGCCCAGGAGTTAGGGACCCCTGTTCTGTGTGTTTGTACCTATTAACCAACCTCTCTTTATCCACCCCCATTCCATCCACACATTATTCTCAGGCTCTGATATGTATCACTGCATTCCCTATCTCCATGAGATCAGTTTCTTTAGCTTTCACATGTAAGGGAGAACATGTGACATCTGAAGTTTCTGTGCGTGGCTCATTTCACTTAACATAATTACCTCCAGTTCCATCCCTGTGCTGCAGTGACATGATTTTATCATTTTTTATGGCCACGTATTATTTCATTCTGTATTTATAGCACATTTTCTTCGTTCATTCATTGATGGGCACTTAGGTTGATCCCATATCTTTGCTGCTGTGAGTAGTGCTGTGATAAACACGTGAGCGCAGGTTATACAGATTTTGTTTCCTTTGGATAAATACCAAGTAATGGGATTGCTGGATCATATGGTAGCTCTATTTTTAATTTTTTGAGTAATTTCCATATTGTTTTCATTGTTTTCCATAGTGGTTGTATCAGTTTACACTCCCACCAACAGCATGTAAGAGTTCCCTTCTTGGCTAGGTGTGGTGGTTCATGCCTGTAATTCCACCACTTTGGGAGGCTGAGGTGGGCGGATCATGAGGTCAAGAGATCAAGACCATCCTGGCCAACATGGTGAAACCTCCTCTCTACTAAAAATACAAAAATTAGCTGGGTGTGGTGCCGTGGGCCTGTAGTCCCAACTACTTGGGTGGCTGAGGGAGGAGAATCACTTGAATTCGAGAGGTGGAGGTTGCAGTGAGCAAAGATTGTGCCACTGCACTCCAGCCTGGCGACAGAGCAAGACTCTGTATCAAAAAAAAAAAAAAAAAAAAAAAAAGGGAAAAAAAAAGGAGTTTCCTTCTAAATACACAAAATTAGCCAGCCTGGTGGTGGTGCGCACTTGTGATCCCAGCTATTCAGAAGGCTGAGGCAGGAGCATGCCTGAACCTGGGAGGCAGAGGCTGCAGTGAGCTGAGATCGTGCCACTGCACTCTAGCCTGGGAAGCAGAGCCAGACTCCATCACACACACACACACACACACACACACACACACACACACACACGCACAGTGTTCCCTTCTCTGCATCCTTACCAGCATCTTTTATTTTTTTATTTTAGCTAATAGCCATTCTTTTTTTTTTTTTGAGACGGAGTTTCGCTCTTGTTACCCAGGCTGGAGTGCAATGGCGCGATCTTGGCTCACCGCAACCTCCGCCTCCTGGGTTCAGGCAATTCTCCTGCCTCAGCCTTCTGAGTAGTTGGGATTACAGGCATGCGCCACCATGCCCAGCTAATTTTTTTGTATTTTTAGTAGAGACGGGCTTTCACCATGTTGACCAGGATGGTCTCGATCTCTCGACCTCGTGATCCACCCGCCTCGGCCTCCCAAAGTGCTGGGATTACAGGCTTGAGCCACCGTGCCCGGCCGCTACTAGCCATTCTAACTGCGGTGAGGTGGTATCTCATTGTGGTTTTGACTTGCATTTCCCTAATGCTTAGTAATTTGAGTATTTTTCCTATAGACCTGTTGGCCATTTGTATGTCTTGTTTTGATAAATGTCTATTCGTGTTCTTAGCCCACATTTTGATGGGATTAAAAAAATGGTTGAATTGTTTAAGTTCTTTGTATATTCTGGATATTAGTCCCTTATTGGATGAATAGTTTGTAAATATTTTCTTTCATTTAACAAGTTGTCTGTTCACTCTGTTAATTGTTTCCTTTGCTGTATGGAACCCTTTTAGTTTAAAGTAGTTCTATTTGCATATTTTTGTTGTAGTTGTCTGTGCTTTTGAGGTCTTTAGTCATGAAGCTTTTGCCTAGACCTACGTCTTGAAGTATTTTCCATATATGGACATATATAGTAGTCTTATTGTTTTAGGTCTTATATTTATGTCTTTAATCCACCTTGAGTTGATTTTTGTATGTGGGGAGAGATAGGTGTTCAGTTTCATTTATGCATATGGATATTGAATTTCCTCAGCACCATGTATCGAAGGTGTCTTTTCCCCTGTGTATATTTTTGGCATCTTTATAAAAATTAGTTGGTTGTAAATATATGGATTTATTTCTAGACTCTCTGTTCTGTTCCATTGGTTTATGTGTCTGTTTTTTTTTTGTTTTTTTTTTTTTTGAGACGGAGTTTCGCTCTTGTTACCCAGGCTGGAGTGCAATGGCGCGATCTCGGCTCACCGCAACCTCCGCCTCCTGGGTTCAGGCAATTCTCCTGCCTCAGCCTCCTGAGTAGCTGAGATTACAGGCACGTGCCACCATGCCCAGCTAATTTTTTTTTGTATTTTTAGTAGAGACGGGGTTTCACCATGTTGACCAGGATGGTCTCGATCTCTCGACCTCGTGATCCACCTGCCTCGGCCTCCCAAAGTGCTGGGATTACAGGCTTGAGCCACCGCGCCCGGCCCCTGATCTTTATTCTTTCTTTTTTTCTGCTAATATTGAGTTTGGTTTGTTCTTGCTTTTCTAGTTTCTTGAGGTGCATTGTTAGGCTGCTTATTTGAAAGCTTTCTACTTTTTGGATTTGTTGATTGCTATAAAATTCTCTTTGGGCACTGCTTTAGTTGTATCCCAAGTAGTTTTGGTATAGTGTGTTTCCATTTTAATTTGTTTCAAGAAATTTTTTGATTTCTCTCATAATTTCTTCAGTAACCCAATGGTTGTTCAGGAGTATCCTGTGTAATTTCCATGTATTTGTATAGTTTACGAAGTTCATCTTGATGTTGATATTTAGTTTTATTCCACTGTAGTCTGAGAAGATTTTTTTTTTTTTTTTTTTGAGAGGGAGTTTCACTCTTGTTACCCAGGCTGGAGTGCAATGGTGCGATCTTGGCTCACCGCAACCTCCGCCTCCTGGGTTCAGGCAATTCTCCTGCCTCAGCCTCCTGAGTAGCTGGAATTACAGGCACGCGCCACCATGCCCAGCTAATTTTTTGTATTTTTCATAGAGACGGGGTTTCACAATGTTGACCAGGATGGTCTCGATCTCTTGACCTCGTGATCCACCCACCTCGGCCTCCCAAAGTGCTGGGATTACAGGCTTGAGCCACCACGCCCGGCTTGTTTTGTTTTTGAGACAGAGTCTCCCTCTTTTGCCCAGTTTGGAGTGCAGTGATATTGGCTCATCTGCAACCTCTGTTTCCTGGGTTCAGCAATTCTCCTGCCTTAGCCTCCTGAGTAGCTGGGACTACAGTCGCTTGCCACCACTCCCAGCTAATTTTTGTATTCTTAGTAGAGGTGGGGTTTCACCACATTGGCCAGACTGGAAGATTTCAGTTTCTAAAAATTTGTTGAAAGTTATTTTGTGGCCTAACATATGGTCTATCATGGAGAATGTTCTGTGTGTTGATAAGAATGTTTTTTTTTTTTTTTTTTTTTTTTTTTTTGAGACGGAGTTTCGCTCTTGTTACCCAGGCTGGAGTGCAATGGCGCGATCTCGGCTCACCGCAACCTCCGCCTCCTGGGTTCAGGCAATTCTCCTGCCTCAGCCTCCTGAGTAGCTGGGATTATAGGCACACGCCACCATGCCCAGCTAATTTTTTGTATTTTTAGTAGAGACGGGGTTTCACCATGTTGACCAGGTTGGTCTCGATCTCTCGACCTTGTGATCCACCCGCCTCGGCCTCCCAAAGTCCTGGGATTACAGGCTTGAGCCACCGCGCCCGGCCCGTTGATAAGAATGTTTAACCAGCCTGGGCAACATTGCATGACCCCATCTCTATAAAAAAATTTAGCAGAATGTATATTCTGTAGTTGTTGGATAGAATGTTCTATACATATCTGTTAGGGTCATTGGTTCTGAAGTCCAGTTTAAATCCAATGTTTCATCGTTGGTTTCCTGTCTGAATGATCTGTTTAATGCTGAGAGTGGGGAGTTGAAGCCCCCCACCATTAATGTATTTCAGTTTATCTCTCCCTTTAGATATACTAATATTTGCTTTATGAATCTGGATGCTACAGTATTGGGTGCATATATATTTAGAATTACTATATTCTCTTGCTGGATTGACTCCTTTATCATTATATAGTGACTTTTAAAAAAACTGCTTTAGTTTTGTTTCATTTTGTTTTATTTTTAAAGATGAGGTCTCACAGTGTCACCTGGGCTGAAGTGCAGAGGTGTGATTGTAGTTCACTGCAGCCTTGAACTCCTAGGCTAAAGCAGTCCTTCCATCCCAGCCTCCTGAGTAGCCGGAAGTACAGGTGTGCACCACCATGCCTGGCTAATTTTTAAAAAATACTATAGAGGTGAGGGTTTTGCTCTGTTAGCTGAGCTGGTCTTCAACTTCTGTCTTCAAGCGGTCCTCCCACCTTGGCCCCCCAAAACACTGTGATTACAGGTGTGGCCACTGTGCCCAGCCAAATTCTGTTTTATCTGCTATCAGTATAGCTAGTCTTGCTCACTTTTAGTTTCTGTTTGCATGGAGTATCTTTTCTCTATCCCTTTACTTTGAGTCTAACTATGTCTGTAGGCAAAGTGCATTTCTTGTAGGCATCATGTAGTTGGATCATATTTCTTTTATACATTCAGTCAGCCCTTATCTTTTAAGCAGATAATTTAATCAATTTACATTTAAGGTTATTGATATGTGAGGTTTTGTTACTGTCATATAATTTGTTTTTCTGGTTGTTTTGTATATTCTTTGTTTTTTTTTTTCTCTTATTGTTTGTCATTTTGTTTGGTGATATGCTGTAGTGGTACCATTTGAGTCCTTTCTCTTCCTTATTTGTATGTTTGGTTTACCAGTGAGTTTTATACTTCTGTGTGTTTTCATGATCAGGTATATGTTATTTCACTTTCATGTTTAGGACTCCTTTGAGTATCTCTTGTAGGCCTAGTCTAGTGGTGATGGATTACCCCAGCTTTTGCTTATCTTGGACTTTATTTCTTCTTCATTCATGAAGGATAATTTTGCTGGATATAGTATCCTTGGATGACAGGTTTTTATGTTTTTTATTTTATCACTTGCAGAATGTGATTCAATTCTCTCCAGTCCTATAGCCTTCTGCTGAGAAATCCACTGTTGGTTTAATGGAGGTTCCTTTATAGGTGACTAAATGCTTTCACTTGCTGCTATTAGTATCTTCTCTTTTGCTTGGCTATAGTTTGACTATAAAGTGCCATGGAAGAAGACCTCTTTGCATTGTATCTGGGGATTTTTGGACCTCTTATTTGTGAAAGTCTAGGTCTTTCTCTTGCTAGACTTGGGAAGTTTTCAGCTAATATTTTGTTAAATAGGTTTTCTGACTCTTTCATTCTATCTTCATTCTTGTGGATATCAGCATTTCAAATTTTTGGTCACTTTATGTTGTCCCAAATGTCACAAGGCTTTGCTAATTCTTTTTCATCCTTTTTTCTTTATTTTTGCCTGACTGCATTATTTCAAAAGAACTGTCTTCAAGTTCTGAGATTCTTCCTTCTGCTTGATCTTGTTTATTGTTGTGTTTGAATCTATTTTGTAATTTATTCATAGAGTTCTGTTCTACAATTTGTTTTGCTCTTTTAAAAAATACGTCTTTTGTAAACGTCTTAGTCATATCTTGAATTGTTTTTCTGATTTTTCCTTATTGTTTTTCAGAACTCTCTTGGATCTTACTGAGCTTCTCTAAAATCTGAGATTTTGTGAAATTTTTTACTAAACTCTGTTGCTGGAAAATTATTGTTTTCTTTTGTAGGTTTCATATTTTCTTGCTTTTTCATGTGTCCAAGTCTCTTTACATTGATATCTGCACATCTGGTTTAACAGTCGGGTTGCTTCTTCCAATTTTTTTTTTTTTTCTGAGACAGAGTTTCACTCTTGTTACCCAGGCTGGAGTGCAATGGCGTGATCTCGGCTCACTGCAACCTCTGCCTCCTGGGTTCAGGCAATTCTCCTGCCTCAGCCTCCTTAAAAGCTGGGATTACAGGCACAGCTAATTTTTTGTATTTTTAGTAGAGACGGGGTTTCACCATGTTGACCAGGATGGTCTCGATCTCTTGACCTCGTGATCCACCCACCTCAGCCTCCCAAAGTGCTGAGATTACAGGCTTGAGCCATCGCGCCCGGCCGCTTCTTCCAATTTTTAATTTAATTTTATTTATTTGTATTTTTTAGAGATGGGGTCTCACTCTGTTGCCCAGGCTGGAGTTTAGTGGCGTGGTCATGGCTCACTGCAGCTTTGACCTTCTGGGCTCAATCCTTCTACCTCAGCCTCCCGAGTAGCTGGAACTACAGGCATGTGCCACAATGCCTGGTTAGTTTTAAATTTTTTGTAGAGACAGGATCTCACTATGTTGCCCAGCCTGGTCTCAAATTACTGGCCTCAGAAAATCCTGCCTTGGCCTTCCAAAGTGCTGAGATGAGAGGTGTGAGCCACCATGCCCATCTACTATGGGTAGGGTGCTTTGGCTTTGATTTAGGTGCATATGTTAGTGTGAGCACTGTTTAATTTCTTTGGCTGTAAACAATGTGAGTGGTATCTGTGATTTCCTTGGTAGCTGTGATCATTAATACTGTCAACTTGATTGGATTGAAGGACACAAAGTATTGTTCTTCGGTGTGTCTGTGAGGGTATTGCCAAAGGAGATTAATACTTGAGTCAGTGGGCTGGGAAAGGCAGACTTACCCTCAATCTGGGTGGGCACCATATAATTAGCTGTCACTGTGACTAGAGCAGGCAGAAAAACATGCAAAGGCTAGACTGGCCTAGCCTCCCAGCCTACATCATTCTCCTATTCTCCTTGCTCTTCAACTTGCAGACATTGTGATCCTGTGAGTTAACAATTAACTCTCCTTTATATATATATATATATCCTATTAGTTCTGTCCCTCTAGAGAACCCTAGTATTGTAGCTTTGGGTACAGTTATTAGTCTGTGGTGAAGTTTTGCTGGGCAATAGGACACCCGGTGGGCCATTCTTTGTATTCCATTGGTGGCAGTGATAGGCTGATTGTGCCTTTCTGCCCCAGGGCGGCTTGTACTGGCACCATTGTTTGTAGGTCCAGGCAGTCTGATTCTTGGGCCTCAAGATGGCTTGCTTAGCAGTGGTGGGCCAGGCATGTGGGCAGCTTTTCAGGACCCTGGACAGCTGGTATGATGTGGGGAGTGGCAATAGCAGTGGTGAAGCAATGCACTGGAATCTGAGTGGTTTATGCTAGTATTGGCTTCAACAGGTTGGCAGACCTGTTCTTTGACTTGATGGTGGTGCATGGTCGTAGGTGCCAGCTCTTGGCAGGTTGTATTGGCCCAACTGCAGACCCCAGGAGGAGTGGTCAGGCGCCAATGGTGATGTCCTGATCTGGGTGATTTCCAGGCCCTTGGGTGACATGCTCAATTACTGTGGGGACTGGACTGGATCAGTAGACTTGTCCTTGGGTCCCTTGGTAGTGCGTTCAGGTGATGTCCATGGTAGGCAAGGGCAGGATGGCCCCTAGCCTACTGGTGGAATGCTCAGGTGTTGGCAGTGGTGTCTGTGCTGCAGTCCTGCCACTGGAGAGAGCGAGGTCACTCTCACTGGGAGCAGCATAGGGAGGTAGCTGTGGGATGTGTGGTTTTCCTGTGCTCTTCTTATACAACAGCCTGCAGTAGTGGAGGTGGGCTTTGTCTTTGAAGCACTTAAAAGTGCCTGGCCTCTTTTTTCCCTCCTTGGCCTGGTGCTGGAGGCAGCATTAGCCCTAACCCTAGCCCCAGGTCCAGCCCCAGAGCAGGTCACAGACCTTTGGAGACTGGCTCTGGGCCTGCTATGGGGGAGGGGGAAGGCCCCCCTCAGCAGGAGCAGCCTAAGCGAGTAGTTGCGGGGAATGCAGTTTGCTTGTGCTGTGGCCCCACAGCAGCCTGCAGCAGTGGCAGTGGGATTTATCCTTGGGGTGTGTGAAGGTGCCTTGCCTCCCCTCTTTCTCCTTGGCCCAGTGGCCTCAAGGGAAGGACATAGTCCTTTGAGGTTTGTTTGTTTGTTTGTTTGTTTGTTTTGGAGATGAAGTTTCACTCTGTCACCCAGGCTGGAGTACAATGGTGCGCTCTCAGCTCGCTGCAACCTCCACCTCCCGGGTTCAAGTGATTCTCCCCCTACAGCCTTCTGAGTAGCTGGGATTACAGGTTCCCGCCACCATGCCGGGCTAATTTTTGTATTTTAGTAGAGACGGGGTTTCACCAGGTTGGCCAGACTGGTCTTGAACTCCTGACCTCAGGTGGTCTGCCCATCTTGGCCTCCCAAAGTGCTGGGATTACAGGTGTGAGCCACCATACCCCAGCCTGGGTTTGGTTCTTAGAATGGTGCCAAGCTACAGCTGTTCAGGGCTTGGAAGCCTGTGGGAGTCCGAGTTCCTTATCTGCAGCAATGCCTCTGTCTAGTCTGTAGGCAGTTCCCTATGTTAGTCTTGAGGCCTATATGGGTCAAGGGGTTCTTGTGTAGTTAGGATTGTGAAACACTGTGTGGGGGTGTGGAGCCTTGGGGGTCTGTCTCCCCCTTTTCCTCTGCCCTTGAGCTTTCCCCAGTTCCTAGTCCATCCCTACTTCCCTCTCCTTACTTGTTACCTGCTTTCAGTCCTTGCCATCACCTCTCTAATCCCAGTCTTCTCTCTCTTATTTTTTTTGAGACGGATTCATGCTCTGTCACCAGACTGGAGTACAGTGGCAAGATCTCGGCTCACTGCACCCTCCAACTTCCTGGTTCAAGCAATTCTCCTGCTTCAGCCTCCCAAGTAGCTGGGTTTACAGGCACGTGCCACCATACCCAGCTAATTTTTGTGTTTTTATGAGACGAGGATTCACCATGTTGGCCAGGATGGTCTCGATCTGCTGACTTTGTGATCCAAGGTTGTAGTGACCCAAGATAGTGTCACTGAACTCCAGCTTAGGTGACAGAGTGAGACCCTGTCAAAAAAATTTTTTTTTTAGTTTTGGGTTTAAGATCACTGACTACTGCAGATAGTATGCACCTCCTCCACAGAGTGGAACAAAAATAGCAAGTAGATATTCACACTTCAAATAGATTGTCTAAGAGAGAACAATGGGGCCAGATGCGGTGGCTCATGCCTATAATCCCAGCACTTTGGGATGCTGAGGCGGGCGGATCACTTGAGGTCAGGTTCTAGATCAGCCTGGCCAACATAGCAAAACCCTGTCTCTACTAAAAATACAAAAATTAGCTGGGCGTGGTGGTGTGCATCTGTAGTCCTAGCTACTCAGGAGGCTGAGGCAGAAGAATCGCTTGAATGTAGAGATGGTACTGGGAGGCGGAGGTTGCAGTGAGCCAAATCACACCACTGCACTCTAGCCTGGGCAACAGAGTGAGACTCCATCTCAAAAAAAAGGCATGATGTGAAGCAAGTAAGTTCCATGTAAGCTTAATGATTCTGACCCAAATATAAAAATGAGTTTTCAGCTTATTTGGATAAATACCAAGGAGCATGCTTTTGGCATTGTGTGGTAAAAGTATGTTTAGTTTTGTAAGATACTGCAAAGCTATCTTCCAAAGTGGCTGTATTATTTATTATTTCCACAAGCAATGAATGAGAGTTGTGTAGGTTGCATCTTTGCCACCATTTGGTAGTGTCAGTGTTCTGAAATTTGCCTATTCTGATAGCTGTGCATTGGTATCTTATTGTTGAAACTTGCAATTCTCTAATGACATATGATGTGGAGCATCTTTAAATATGCTTATTTTTCATGTATTGTCTCCTTTAGTAAGGTGACTCTTCAGGTCTTCAAGTCCTTTTTATTTTCTTTTTTTGAGGCAGGGTCTCACTCTGTCACCAGGGCTGAAATGCAGAGGTGTGTGATCATGACTCACTGTAACCTTGACCTTCCAGGCTTAAGCAGTCCTCCCAACTCAGCCTCCCAAGTAGCTGAGACTATAGGCAAGCACCACCATGTCTGACTAATTTCTGTATTTTTTGTAGAGATGGGGTTTTCCCATGTTGGCAAGGCTGGTCTTAAACTACCGGTCTCAAACCATCTGCCTATCTCAGCCTCCCAAAGTACTGGGATTACAGCATGAGCCACTGCACCTGGCTGACTGTTCAGGTCTTTTGCCCGTTTTTAAATCAGGTTTTTCTCTTGTTGAGTTTCGTTTTATTTATTTATTTTTGAGACAGAGTCTCATCCTGTCACCCAGGCTGGAGAGCAGTGGCATGATCATGGCTCACAGTTGCCTCTGCCTCCCAGGTTCAGGTGATCCTCCTGCCTCACTGTCCTGAGTAGCTGGGACCACAGGTGTGCCACCATGCCTGGCTAATTGTTGTATTTTTTGTGGAGACAGGGTTGCACCGTATTTCCCAGGCTGGTCTTGAACTTCTGCACTCAAGTGATCCACTTACCTTCGTCTCCCAAAGTGCTGGGATTACAGGTGTGAGCCACTTTGCCCAGCCTTAGTGTTGTGTTTGGAGGAGTTCTTTGTATGTTTTTGGGTAATAGTCCTTTATCAGATAAGGCTTTTGGAAATATCTTCTCCTCTTATGGCTTGTCTGCTTATTTTCTTTACAATACTTTTTACAAAGTGTATTAAAATACTTTTTCTTTCCTTCCTGTGCATGGGTTTTAGCTCTTGTCGTTTCACAACTCACTGATGCTTTGTTCACTTTTGAAGTCTTTTCCTCTCTCTTCTTCCAGTAGTTTCACTGCTGCCTCTTCCTGTTTCTTTATGTTTTTGTGTGTGCAGTATCTAATGTTGTTAACCTATCCAGAGTATTTTTTTCTCTCAGATACTGCATTTTCACTTAAAATTTGCATGCACATGTGTATGTGTGTGTGTAAAGACAGAGATCTTCCATGTGTCTCTATCATGCTCATTTTCCCTTCTTGAATAAAAGGAGTATGTTTATCACAGGAATTTTAATGTTATCTAATTTGATTCCGTTGATTGATTTTTCTCCTTATTATGGGTTGTATTTATTCCTACTTCTTTGCATGACTTAAAATTTTTGTTTGGATGCCACACATTTTGAATCTTAGGTTGCTCAGGGCTACTTTGTATTCCTTAAAATATTTTTGGCTTTGTCCTGGGACACAGGTAAACTACTTGGCAATAATTTTATTCTTTCAGTACTTTCTCTTATTCTTTGTTAGGTATTCCTAGAATAGCCATTAATCTAGAGCAGGGGTCTATAGACATTTTCTTAAGAGGGCTTGATGGTATTTTAGGCTTGTGGGCTGTCTGTCCTGACTGTTCCACTGTTCATCTCTGCCCTGTTGTGTAAAAGCAGCCATTGACAATACTTAAATGAATGATTGCTAAGTTGGGGCATTCATAGGGCTCACATGAATTGTTTCACTTGTCTCAAGGATCACTGTCCTGGGTTGCCTGTTGTCAAATGTCTTGAAACTGTTTTTTTTTTATTATTTATTATTTATTTATTTATTTATTTATTTTTTTACATTTTATCTGTTTAAGTTTTTCTGGCAGGATGGGAAATCTGATCTGCTACAGAGGTTCAGCATTTTGCCTTAGCTCCTTATTTTGGGTAACTTATGAGTGCTTAGGATAGCTCTGGGTACATAGTTAAAGTTCTATGTGAGTTTTTGTAAATAAAGACAAAAATTTGGAATTGAATTTCATTTGTAAGACAGTTAAAAAATTTTAATGTATCTTTTGAGAAGTTAAATCTCAAACACTTTGAAAGATAGAGGCATTATAGAGAAATTTCTGGAGGTATCATAGCATTAATTGTGTTTTCTTCTCTCGGGTGCTAGATGCAGTAGCAAAAGCAAGTGATAAAAACACCAAGGGATTCCTTTATTTCTTTTGATCTCATGAATGGGTAAAGGAGCCTTAAGCTTTCCTTCTCCTCTTAACTATCAACAAGGGACTACTATGATTCTTGCCTTTCAGAGACTGGCATCATTATTTTCTTTCCCCATGATGCTTTTAGTCTTAACAACAAAAAGTGAGGGCCTCCACTGTTATCATTTAAACTATCTTTTTGGCACCTACTGTTTAACCTAGCTTTCATTAAATTTTTATCTCTTGTTTTTACTGTACTTTGCGGTTTTTATGTGTATATAGGTTTTACCTTGGGAATATTTCAGAATTTCTATTTTTTTATTTGTAGAACATGGAAATACTCTAATTTGAGGCCAAGTGAATTTATGTAATTTTATGTAGTTAGCAGTAACAACCAGGCACATTAACTAATAAAAACCTTCTAATTTTAAAATAAGGAAAACAAAAACTGGGTGTTTGCAAAGGAATGATCTGCATAAGTTTTAGGATACTGACTACCTGGTAATGGGTGATAGGATTTGGAATGTATGAATCTGTGTGAGTAAATGAAAGTTTTTGGCAGTGTTGTACTTCTTATGGATGGCAGGGTGGCATAAGTGTTTATTATTAAAATATAAAGAAGAGGGCCATGTATTCATTGAGAAGAAATGAACGAAGAATTATTAATGGTCTAATTCTTTGTACTCAGTACTCAAGGTGGAGAGGAGAAAGATGCAAATGAGAGAAACGGAATATGGCAGTCTTTATTGGATTGTAAATTTAAAAAATTAGAATTATGAGTTAGAGATTAAAATTAAAGTTTGGGTGAAGTATTTAAAAAGAGACTTAACTTCCCTCTGTATGGGAAATACATACAGTATTTTGCCCTGAGAAATCTTCTTAGTATAAAGCTGTACTTCATAGTTTGTTAATGTTTTAAATTTATTAAAATAGTATTAACTCAGTTTTTCACATTTAAAATAATCTGTGTATGTACATATATATATATATATATATATATATATATATATATATATGTGTCTGTGTGTGTACTAATGACTGCATATATAGAGCTAATATCTGCTCTTGGTATTTTATTCATATTTTTGAAAAAGCCACTATAATATCTCACATTAGTCATTTAACCTTTATACATTAATATTAGTTTTCCAAATGTAACTAATGTCCTTTTTTTCTTTTTTTTTTTGAGACAGAGTTTCGCTCTTGTTACCCAGGCTGGAGTGCAATGGCGCGATCTCGGCTCACCGCAACCTCCGCCTCCTGGGTTCAGGCAATTCTCCTGCCTCAGCCTCTTGAGTAGCTGGGATTACAGGCACGCGCCACCATGCCCAGCTAATTTTTGGTATTTTTAGTAGAGACGAGGTTTCACCATGTTGACAAGGATGGTCTCGATCTCTCGACCTCGTGATCCACCTGCCTCGGCCTCCCAAAGTGCTGGGATTACAGGCTTGAGCCACCGATGTCCTTCTTTAACCTATCTTATAGCAATATAAGAACAAATGAAGTAAAGTATATACATATGTGTGTGTGTGTGTATGTGTGCATATATATGTATATCTGTATATATATTTTACGGACAAAATGGCTAAAATCAGCAAATATCAGGAGGGAGCTCCATGACTTCCACACTACTACTGGCAGTATGGAAAAAGTGGCTCCAGAACTCTTGGTGTCTTTCCCATCACCCCCTTACTCTCTTCCTCTTCTACTGTACTCAGAAAAGCATTGCCACTACTGTTATCCAACTATGGCCACTAAGTTTCTTTACCCTTACCTCAATCACCACAACAAACTCAAAACTTGGCCAGGCAAAAATAAATAAATAAAATAAAACTTGGCCAGGCATGGTGCCTCACACCTGTAATAACAGCATTTTGAGAGCACGAGGCCAGCAAATAACTTAAGGCCAGGAGTTGGAGACCAGCCTGGCCAACATGGCAGAACCCCATCTCTACTACAATTTTAAAAAATGAGCCGGGTGTGGTGGTGGGTGCCTGTAATCCCAGCTGCTCAGGAGGCTGAGGTATGATAATTGCTTGTTCTCAAGCATTTCAGATAAGGGGTACTTAATGTACACCACTCTCTGAGTTTTTCTGAATCATGCAAGAATGGTATGATTCTGTTTGAGAAATCTTCTTGGTGCTATTTAACACGTTGACCTTTGAAATATAGGTAAGACAAGGCTCTGATATGACCACTGGAGCTTGGTTTCTATTGCAGTATTTTTGGGAAAATATCCAAACGTCTAAAAATCTTGATTTCCATTTTATTTTTAAAAAATTTTTTGAGACAGTATCACTCTGTCGCCCAGGGTGGAGTGCAGTGGAGTGATGTTGTGATCCTGTCTTACTGCAAACTCCACACTTCCCGGGTTCAAGCAATTGTCCTGCCTCAGCCTCCCAAGTAGCTGGGATTACATGTGCCTGCCACCATTGCAGGCTAATTTATCTATTTTTAGTAGAGACAGGCTTTCACTGTGTTGGCCAGGCTGATCTCGATCTCCTGACCTCAGATGTTCCATCTGTCTTAGCCTCCCAAAGCGCTGGTATTGCAGGCATGAGCCACCACGCCGAGTCCTAAAAAACTTTTTTGTCATGTTAGTGCTTTAGGTAACTTGTCATGCACAGAGATTTATTGGTATAAAAGATCTCTTGATATGAATTTTTGATAACTTCTTTGGAAAATAGTTCTACCTAAGCTGTGTTACAGAGCTTCCTCTTATAAATTATATCACAGCTTTGCTCCTTCTAATTTCCAGGCCGAGGTCCGTTATATCTTTCTTTGAGTTGTGGCTAACATAGCCGTACATTTTTTGAGATGCTTTCCTAAGTTAATTGTAGAATATCTGTAGATATTTTGTTAGATGTGCATACAGATATTTAAATTTTGACTCTTTAAGGTAATTTGCCACTATGGTTCTGTCTTATTTTTTGTTTTTTTTGCCATCCTTTTTTTTGAGACAGAGTCTCACTTTGTCACCCAGGCTGGAGTGCAGTGGCCTGATCTCTGCTCACTGCAGCCTCCAACTCCTGGGTTGAAGTGATTCTTGTGCCCCAGCCTCCGGAGTAGGTGGGGTTACAGGTATGCACCACCATGCTGGGCTAATTTGTATTTTTAGCAGAGATCGGGTGGTCTCGCTATGTTGGCCAGGCTGGTCTCAAACTCCTGACCTCAGGTGATCCACCGGCCTCTCATCCCAAAGTGCTGGTGCAAGCCACTGTGCCTGGCTTTTTTTGGCCATCATTTCCAAAGAAAGAATTTTCCAGCCGGGCGCGGTGGCTCAAGCCTGTAATCCCAGCACTTTGGGAGGTCGAGGCGGGTGGATCACGAGGTCGAGAGATCGAGACCATCCTGGTCAACATGGTGAAACCCCGTCTCTACTAAAAGTGCAAAAAATTAGCTAGGCATGGTGGCGCGTGCCTGTAATCCCAGCTACTCAAGAGGCTGAGGCAGGAGAATTGCCTGAACCCAGGAGGCGGAGGTTGCGGTGAGCCGAGATCGCGCCATTGCACTCCAGCCTGGGTAACAAGGGCGAAACTCCGTCTCAAAAAAAAAAAAAAAAAAAAAAAAAAAAAGAAAGAATTTTCCAGCTGGGCATGGTTGTTCATGCTTGTAATCCCATCACTTACAGAAGCCAAGATGGAAGGATCACTTGAGATTAAGAGTTTGAGACCAGCTGGCCCACATGGTGAAACCCCGTTTCTTCTAAAAATACGAAAATTAGCCAGGCATGTTGGTACATGCCTGTAGTCTCTATTACTCAGGAGGCTGAGGCATGGGAATCTCTTGAACTCACTTGGGAGGTGGAGGTTGTTGTGAGCTATGATTGTGCCACTGTTCTCCAGCCTGGGTGACAGTGAGACCTTTTCTTTGTTTTCCTGCTTGTTTTTCTCTTTTTATTTTTTTCTTTGAGACAGAGTCTTAACTCTGTTGCCGGGCTGAAGTGCAGTGGCACAATCCTGGCTCATTGCAACTTCTGTTTTTCGGTTTCAAGCAATCTCCTGCCTCAGCCTCCCAAGTAGCTGGGACTACAGGCACTCACTACCATGCACGGCTAATTTTTTGTATTTTTAGTAGAGACGGGATTTCACCGTGTTGGCCAAGATGGTCTTGATCTGTTGACCTCGTGATCTGCCTGCCTCAGCCTCCCAAAGTGCTGCAATTACAGATGTGAGCCACCGCGCCCGGCCGTTTTTCTCTTTAAACCTAGCTTAATTTATACTTATCTGAATCACATTTCCTCTTATTGTTTCTGTTGTATTTCCATGTTTTTTCCCCTACGCCTTAAAAACAAATATAAAAAGAAATTTTTATAAATATCAATTATACAATTACGTGTATTTCTTTACCTATTTTTTTCCATAATTCAGTTTTTTCCTGTATTAGTTGATAACTGTTGCTATATGCTTATAGACCTTTTTCTAGGTGTGAATTTCTTTTTATTCTGCTGGAGACTTACTAAGGTTTCTGGTTCTTTCTTTAGAAATTCTGGAAAATTCTCTGCCATTTATCTCTTTGAATATAATGTTTTAAATTCTTTCTGTCCTCCTGTCATTGCCCTCATCATCCTCCACCTAGAATTTCTGTCAGAAACTGAGCACACCAGATGAATAACTGAGTTAGAAATCAGATGAATTTTCGCAAAAGCAAAAGAAACCTAAACCTGCTACATAGCCATTTTATCTTAGATAAAGACTGTAAATTAAGGATGACCACATATGAGGAGTTCAGTTATTACTGAGAGGATATGACTTTTAAAACTACTTTTGTTTATCTGTTGCATTCTTTCAAATAGCCTGTAGTACAGTGTGAGACCTAATAATGGTTGCTTAATAATTGCCTGTGTAATTCAATTTATAGTTAAAGATGTTATGTTATTTTACCAACTTTTAAACGTCGCTTTAAGAATTCTTCATTTTATCTTAGTTTATGATAACAGCTACCCTTTTCCTGAGCACTTAGTATGCTTGAGTTAGGTAGCATCTCCAGTTTACAGATATGGCAGTTGACTTTCAGAGTGTAGGTTACAAACCAATTAATTATGAAAGCCAGTTTGGAAATTCATGCTGATCTGATTTTAAATTTCATGCTCTTTCTGTTTTCTGTGTTACTTCTGTTCAGATCAAGCGTTGTGACCAGAAAACATGTTAGTTGGTCTTTTGAAATTCTAAATTAAGGTGTTCTCTGTCATGCCAATTAAATTTGGGGCCTCAAATGCATACACATGTATACTTAACATATTTGTGTACATACCATAAATATAGGTCTTTCCAGGGAGTGGAAGGGATGAATAACCAGAGCACACAGGATTTTTAGGGCAGTGAAAATATTTGATATGCTAATACATGTCATTATATATTTGTTCAAACCCATAGAATGTATGCAACCCCAAGAATGAACCCCAGTGTAAACTATGGACTTTGGGTGATAATAATGTGTCAATGAAGGTTCATCAATTGTTCAATCAACAGTTTATTTATTTATTTTTGAGATAGTGTTGCTCTTTTGCCCAGGTTGGAGTGCAGTGGTGCAATCATAGCTCACTACAGCCCTTAACTCCCGGGCTCAAGCGGTCCTCCCACCTTGGTCTCCTGAGTAGCTGGAACTGTAGGTGTACACTACCACGCCAGGTTAATTTTTGTATTTTTTGTAGAGATGGGGTTTCATCATGTTGCCCAGGCTGGTCTCAAACTCCTGAGCTCAGACAGTCTGCCTGCCTTATCCTCCCAAACTGCTGGGATTATAGGCTTGAGCCATTGTGCCTGCAATCAACAAATACTGATAACGTGGTAGACTGTGTCTATGCGTGGTGGGGGATATATGAGAGATTTCTGTACTTTCCTCTTCATTTTGCTGTGAACCTAAAACTGCCCTGAACAAAATAAAGACCTTAAAAACAAACAAAAAATATTTTTTAAGCATCGTAACATTTTTGGTGATACAGTATTCCTCATAATAGCTACGTAACAGTTTTCCCATCATTGACTTCCTATTTGCCTTTTTTTCTGGGCGTATTTGTTCTAAACTAAATGTACTCCACCTCCAAGTTATATACATGAGTTTCCACATTTGTATAAATTATGAGATAATGCTACAGGTATGATTTGAGACTCTTTGTTTCTCATGTTATAATATTCTCTTTGACTTCTCTAGAGTTCTTTATGGGCAGCTGTAATGTACAGTGAGAATTGGCCACATAAATATGGGAAGATAAATGAGATGTGGCTGGGCAAACATAGAAATGATGTATAATATAAAGCAGCACTCCATTGTAGAACTGATGCCAGGAAACTGTCTAAACATCTGGAATATGGTCAGAATTCTATATTAAATAATGCCATCAAAGCATGTAGTATGTCTAAGTTCAAAATCTCTTTTACTGAAGATGTTTTATTGAAGGCATCCTATCTAAAGGAGTGCAGCATTTAAAATTTGGGAATACAGAAGAAAGGGTCTACATGTAAAACTACCAAATTGAGAAAAAAGGTGAAAATACTTAGTAATGATGGCATGCATTCTTTCTAAAAAATTAAACAAAATAATTTTTTAAAATGAGGTGGAATCTTGCTGTGTTGCTTAGGCTGGTCTTGAACTCATGGGCTTGCAATCCTCCCACCTCATTCTTTCGAGTAGCTGGGATTACAGATACATGCCACTGTGCCTGGTTATGAGAGAAATGTGAATTTCACATGCATTTCTGTAAAGTAACTCAGCAAGCAATATTTACTAAATTAAATGTATCTAGCAATCACAAACATGCGCTTTAACTTATGAGTTTCACTTTTTTTCTTAGTTTTTTATTTTTTGAGGTGGAGTTTCACTGTTGTCCAGGCTGGAGTATAGTGGTACAATCTTGGCTCACTGAAGCCTCTGCCTCCCAGGTTCAGGTAATTTTTGTACCTCAGTCTCCTGAGTAGCTGGGATTACAGGTGTGTGCCAGTATGCCCAGCTAATTTTTGTAATTTTAGTAGAAACAGGTTTTTGCCATGGTGGCCAGACTGGTCTTGAACTCCTGGCCTTAAGCGATCTGCCCACCTTGGCCTACCAAAGTGCTGTAATTACAGACATGAGCTACCACTCCCGGCCAGTAGTTTCACTTTCAAAAGTCTGTTTCATATGAACAAAAGTACCCATACATTACCGGAGTATTTTTACTAGGATGTTTATAGTCAGACAGCCTTAATGTGCATCGGTAGGAATGGTCAAACCAATTGTTAACAGCCATATTGTGCAGTATTATGAAGTGATTAAATACTGAGTTAGGTGTACATTTGTTGACCTAAAGGGATTTACTTGAGGTATTGAGTGAGAAAAATAAGATACAGAGCAATATGTATGCTAATGTCTCATTTTGTACAACAGTTATCTACAACGTAAAAAAACTCTGCTGTATTTAACCACAGTCAGCTCTCAGTATCTGTGGTTTCCACAACTGTGAATTCAACCAACTATGGATCAAAAATACTTAGGAAAAAAGTTATGTCTGAACTAAACTTACACAGACTTTTTCACTTTTGATTATTGCCTAAACAATACAGTATAATAACTTTATATAGCATTCACCTTGTATTAGATATTATAAATAATCTAAAGATGATTTAAAGTACACAGGAGGATGTGCATAGGTTATATACAAGTACGATGCAATTTTATGTCAGAGACTTGAGGACTGGCAGATTTTAGTGTCAGAGGGAGGTCTTGGAACCAATCCCTCACAGATACCAAGGTTCAACTGTTTATGTTTTATTCAGGATCGAAATACTATGGATAAAATTATGCAGGTAATTTCAAGGTATTAATATTGTTTACCTGGACATATGGGCAGAATGTGAAAATATATATAGTATGAGGAAGCGTGGATAGCTCAGTTGGTAGAGCATCAGACTTTTAATCTGAGGGTCCAGGGTTCAAGTCCCTGTTTGGATGTGTCCTGTGGCTTTTAGTACCTAATTCTGACTCCATCTTTGAAAAAACAAAAAAAGAAAGAAAAAAGAAAAAGTGTTGTTTTAGCTGGGAATGGTGGTGCACACCAGTAGTCTCAGATACTCAGAAGGCTAAGGTGGGAGGGTTGCTTGAGCCTGGGAGGTTCAGGCCGCAGTGAGCCAAGATTGCGCCTCTGCGTTCCAGCATAGGCAACAGAGCAAGACTTGTCTCATTTCCTGCCCCCTGCAAATATATATGTATATAATATATGTCAGTGGGAATCTGAAATATAAAATCTTTGTATATTACTATGAATATGTAACATTTTAATATGCTCATTGTCAAGACTCATGAACATTAATTGACTTTGGTATGGGAGCATGCATGACTGTGCCCATGTTTGCAGTCAGCAATTGAAATGAAAAAGAGATCAGTTGTTCCAAGTGTTTATTCTAAGATTACTTGTTTTTCTGTTAACATTTCTCTAGAGAGACCAGACTACAAATTGTAAAAGCCTTATGTTTTATTATTGACAGTCCTTTTAAAGTTAAAGTGATTAACATTTGGAGTGAATTGGATTACTTTTTCTTCTAATTTGTGTGTTTTCCAACTTTTTATTTTCAAAACCTTCACTCCTTCATAAAGGTAGAAAGCATAGGACAATAAACACCTACATATCCTTCACCTAGACTGATTATTAAGATTTTCTTACACCGTGGATAAAAAAGGAGCCAAAGCTCAGCTCTTTTCTCCTACTCTACTCAGCCACTGTTCATGTCATGCACACAGTTTATATATTGTTTCTCACTAAACGTATTTCTTATTTGCTTAAATTTTTAAAATGAAGGCATAATTTATGGTAGATAAATACACAAAATTATGTGTTATAGTTTGAGTTTTGACAAATGTATATGGAGTTGTAATCTATACCCCTGTAAAGCTAGCATTTCTGTCACCCCAGAAAGTTCTCACATGTGTTTTCCCAGTCACCCTCATCTCTGCCAGAAGTTTCTACTGTTCTGTTTTCTTTTGTTTCAGTGAGTAGTTTTCCCTGCTTTTGATGTTGTTGCATACATCAATATATCTTTCCTTTTTATTGTGAAGTATATTTCATTATATGAATATACCAGGTTACAGTTTTTCTGCTGATGGAATTTGGGTTTAATATTGCTTTGAGTTATTATGAGTAAGCTATTAGGAACATCTTCATTCAAGTCTTTTTGTTTCATAGAGTTAAGTAAATCAACAATATATAATGTGTGCAATATGAGGTTCTGTTAAGTGCTGTGAAGAAACAAATCAGGAGAAGGAGATAGAGTAGGATGGAAGATGGTCTCCAGAAACAATTTCCTGGTTAGGAGATGCTTTAGCAAAGACCCAGCAAAGTATACAAGTGAACTATTCAGATCCCAAGGAGAAACTGTGTATTTCCAACCAGAGAGGAGAAAGTGCAGCATTACTGAGGCAGGGGTGTGTTTGACATACTCTAGTGTGGGGGCAGAGTGAGTGAGCAATGTGGGGAAATGATAAGGAGATACTGGCGTGATGGTAAGAAGAGCAATACAGGAGTCAAGGACATGAATATTGTCTTTTTTTTTTTTTTTAAACTAGAAAAGTAGATGAATGGTTTCACCATGGTAGAGTTGCCAGAAACAACACGAAGTACATCAAGTTTGAGTTCTTCTATGTTGCAGCACCATGTTTAGTGATTTGTGTATATTATCTTTTTACAACAGTACTATGTGGCATACTGGTACTTATTCCCATTTTACAGATGAGAGGATTAAAACACTAAGGGATTAAATGCATTAGCCTTTATCAATAATTTTGTTTACAATTTTCAGCAGATGAGTTGATCATGTATATATTTTTTGACTGTAGCTTTTTCAGTGAATAAGAGTAACTAACAGAAAAGAATTCTTGTCTAGCTTTGAGGGTTATACGTGGCATTTAGTACTACAAGAATTTGGACAAGTTATTTAACCTCTCTTAAGATCACTTTACTCCTCTATAAAATGGAAGATTTGTATTTGGTGCTTTTTAAGGTGTGATGAGTCTAAACTGTGAAAGAGCACAGGAGGCTGATCATCAAAGTGAAATAGAAGGTACCATTAAAGATTAAGGGATACCTTATATATTTAACATTCAAAAAATACTGTCTTTAATATAGTTTGACTAACGTTTTGGAGTCACTGTGGAGGCTAAAGTGTACACACATATTTTAGATATTTAAGGCAAATGGCAAAGATGTCTTTGGTGATCATATTTAGTTTAAACAGTTCAAGGTAGTATGATTTATGTCTTGTTTCTCCTTTTTTGTGGGTTGGTTGATGGTGCCTGGAGGCTCTCCATCTGTTTTCCTGTTTCTCCCTCTTTATCTCATCTTCCACTTCATCTCTCTTCTCGGTCTCAAAAAATTGCTCACAATTTTCTGTTTAGATAAGAAATAACTGCGAGTATTATTCAATTCATAATGAAGACTATGGAAACTTTGGTAAGAAAATAGAATTTTGTAGCACACAACATTGACAGGATCTAAAAATTTGCACATAAAATTTATTGAAAATAGAATCAAACTTTATGGATAAAATATAGATTTGCAAAATTTGACTGCACCTTGAAAGCTCACATTGAGAGAATATATAAGTTAACAAGGAAAAACTGAATCAAATCTATCTTAAAAAATAATTTCAGCCGGGCGCGGTGGCTCAAGCCTGTAATCCCAGCACTTTGGGAGGCCGAGGCGGGTGGATCACGAGGTTGAGAGATCGAGACCATCCTGGTCAACATGGTGAAACCCCGTCTCTACTAAAAATACAAAAAATTAGCTGGGCATGGTGGTGTGTGCCTGTAATCCAGCTACTCAGGAGGCTGAGGCAGGAGAATTGCCTGAACCCAGGAGGCGGAGGTTGCGGTGAGCCGAGATCGCGCCATTGCACTCCAGCCTGGGTAACAAGAGCGAAACTCCGTCTCAAAAAAAAAAAAAAATAATAATAATTTCAGTAAAATAAAAAATGAAGCAGAAGACTTGGAAATGGTTTAAATGGTAAATTTAGTTATTCAGTGGAATTCTAGAAAATATTTTTCTTAGTGAAAATTGATTAGTTTTAGCATACTTTTGCATCCAATCTTTACATTCAAGATATAATCCTTAACTTCAAAAGAGTAGAGTTATTTCATTATCGGTTGGATTTTTATTTGCCTCTGGGTCTATTTTTTGGACCCAGGCAGAATCCATTTCTATTTTATGTCTTGAAATCCTTAAGGCTGATATCTGAGCTTAAATTCTTTGGTTTAAATGAGTTTACAATGGTGCGTGTGGTGGGGTATATTATTTAACATTTTCTGACAAGCAAACGCTTTTGAATTTTTTTGCGTGGGAGAGGAGTTGGTGACTTGGTGGGCAAGCCCATTTTCATTACTTTAATTGTGCGATTTATTAGGATTTTAAGCTTTTTGTAAATGTTTTTGTGTTATAGGACAGAATTAAAAGGATTTAGAATAAAAGGAGTTTAACAAAAGGACTTTGCAACAGGATTGCAATAGTTTTTATATTTGATGGATTTGGCTAGCCGCTTTTCATTTCAATCATCGTGGTACATTCTGTTAAATGCTGTAGAACAGGTGTGTGTAACGTCATTCTCTCTATTGTACATGCAAATAAACACACAATTTTATATATAAAAAGTTAATCCGGTGCAATTTGGAGGATTATGTTATGGGAGGGTGATGACTCCATTAGGCATCATGAAGAGTACATGTTATTTATACTGCATGAAAAAACAAGTTAATAGCTACAAGAATTTTTATATGGACACTTTGAGTTGTAGTTATTCAAGCTATCCACAATAAAATTATTTAAATGAACATTAAGATTTTGTTACATTGTTTTCTAACTCTGAAATGAGAATTTTTTTACTGGATAGTCTGCCTTCTATAAAGTTGGAAGTTTTTAAAAATACTTGTTTATTGTAGATTCTGATCTTTTCTCCTTGCATGGACTTTCTAGTAAATGTTTTTGGGGGCTATTGCCATTCTTAATGTAGGGCTTTTATTTTGTAGTTTAAAATTTTTGCTTCTTTGAATATCCATAAACTATATAAACCTTTAGGAAGTATTATGTACCTCATCTACAGAGCAAAATTTGCTCGACTGATATACTTCAGTAGGTCAGTGAAAACTACTGGAATTTTTCAATTCAGGTTTGAGAAAAGCAAAACAATCACGACATTCTTGCCAGTATTATTTGCATTTTAAAAACTTGATGTGTCATTCATCAAAATACCAAATTGATATGAATAATATAGGTCAAAACTGTAAAGACCTTATAAAGACCAGGAAGTAAGAGGAAAATAGGTATTGTTAAAGGTGAAGGTGAAATATGTAGGAGTGAAGAATTGGCTTTGTATAGATGAAGTTCATTTATAATTTGGAACATAAATATTGTGGACTGTGAGGCTGCTAATTTTTAACTTATGCTTGGATCAAAAGTCATATTGTGCACTGTGAAATTGATTTGTTTAGCAGGAGTAATGGTACGCAGTGTACAGTAAATTATGTTTGAACAAACCTATCCTTGATGCTTTCTCGATACATAATCACAGATTTGTATAAAAGATAGAGGCACTGTTATATAATTCTAAAATATTTAAATAACTGTAGAGAGTTTTATTCATAAACAGTTGCTTTTAGTGTTTTTGTTTTTGTTTTCGAGATGGTGTCTCTCTCTGTTGTCCAAGTTGGAGTGCGATGGTTTGATCTCGGCTCACTGCAGCCTCTACCTCCCCAGTTCAAGCCATTCTCCTGCCTCAGCCTCCTGGTTAGCTGGAATTACAGGCACATACCACCTCGCCCAGCTAATTTTTGTATTTACTAGAGATGGGGTTTCACTATGTTGGCCAGGCTGGTCTCAAACTCCTGACTTCAGGTGATCCACCCGCTTCAGCCTCCCAAAGTGCTGGGATTACAGGTGTGAGCCACCGCACTTGGCTTAGTTTTGTTTTTCTTTTAGAGTTGGGGATCTTGCTGTATTACCCAGGCTGGAGTGCAGTAGCTATTCACAGGTATAATCATAGAGCACAACAGCATTAAACTTCCAGTGTAGATACTATAGTCTGGTGTCTAAGAGACGATAGAACTTGTCTTAATTTTCAGTCTTAATTATTATAATCACAGTTAAAAAGTATTACAGTATGTCAAGTCACAATCTCAGTATATAACCATTAACCTGTCCTTTGGATTAAATCTCATTATTTTTGGAGAGATCAATTAACATGGATTGTTAATGTTGCAAATGCTTTTTACTGACCAGGCATGGTGACTCATGCCTGTATCCCAGGTCTTTGGGAGGCTGAGGTGGGAGACTCACTTGAGGCCAGAAGTTTAAGACTAGCCTGGGCAACAGAGACAGACCTCCATCTCTGTAAAATATTAAAGAATTAGCTGTGCATGGTGGCGCATGCCTGTAATACTAGCTACCTGGGAGGCTGAGGAGGAAGGCTCATTTGAGCCCAGGAGTTAGTGGCTAGAGTGAGCCACTAGTGAGCTCATGGCACCACTGTAGTAAGCCATGATGTAAGCTCATCATGTGAGCCATGACGTGAGTGCACATCAGTGAGCTGTGATGGCACCACTGTACTCCAGCTTGAGTGACAGAGGAAGACACCATCTCTAAAAAACAGACAATAAAAATGCTTTTTATCACCCAGCCTAAGAGATAATTTTGAAGTCCCCTGGCTATACTTTCCAAATATTTTCTTCTTCCTGAACCCATAAGAGTTAAGTCCCTTTCTAGCTAACTGAAATTAGTGTTTTATCTTTCTTATGTATTTGTGTATCCATATATATATGGATATTTGTCCCCTCCAAACTTCATGTTAAAATATCATCCCCATTGTAGCAAATGTCAGAAATGTTGGGAGGTGGTGATGGCAGCAGTGACTATGGCAGTGGCTCCTCCTGGGCTGCATGCTCCACGGAGCTGGTGGGAGCTAGGAACAGGCAGAAGCCCCACCTTCTGAGTTTGCAGGGAGGGAGCTTTGTGCATGGGCCTCGTGCTGGCACGTGGAGCGTCCTGCCCTGCCGCAGCTAGCATGCCTGGCTCTGAGCAGTGTCTGGACCCCATGCTCACTCGCTCACACATCCCTCACCACTCCACTTGTTCCTGGCAGGCATGGGATCCAGCCTGGTAGTGTGAGCTGAGTGCAGCCTGCCAGGCTGAGTGGGCCCAGTGGGCCCGAGCAAAACTTGGGCAGAGGTGCCACTGGCCCACAGGTTTCCAGCTGGTAAAGTGACACTCCAAGGATTCTGTAACAGTGGGGCCTGGTGGAAGGTGCTTGGGTCATGGGGACAGATCCCTCATGAATAGATTAATGCTCTCCTTTGGGAGTGAGTGAGTTCTTACTCTGTTAGTTTCCAGAATAGCTGGCTATTAAAAAAGAGTCTCCCCAGCCATTTGGCATGTGATCTCTGCAAATGTTGGCTCTCTTCTGCTTTGTGTTGTGAGTTGAAGCAGCCTGAGGCTCTCATCAGCTGCTTAATATTGAACTTTCCAGCCACCAGAAGTGCGAGCCAAGTAAACTTTTTTTCTTTTCTTTCTTTCTTTTTTTTTTTTTTAAGATGGGGTTTCACCATGTTGGTCAGGCTGGTCTTGAACTCCCGACCTCAGGTGATCCGCCTGCCTTGGCCTCCAAAGTGCTTGGATTATAGGCGTGAGCCACCGCGCCCGGCCGGCCGTAAACTTCTTTTTTTTAACACTACCTAGTCTCAGGTATACTGTTATGGCGACACTAACTGTACTAAAACAATGAATGTGACTACTTAAGTTTTTAATTTTTTCCCCTCTGCCACCCTGTCTCGTCTCAGTGGAATCATGTAATATTTATCTTTTTGTGATTGGCTTATTTTACTTGTAATGTTCTCAAGGTTCATCCATGATATTGTAGCACGTGACAGAATTTCCTTCTTTTTTCTTTTCATTTTTCCATAAGTTGTTGGGGATACAGGTGGTATTTGGTTATATGAGTAAGTTCTTTAGTGGTGATTTGTGAGATTTTAATGCACTCATCCCCTTAGCACTATACACTGCACCATATTTGTAGTCTTTTATCCCTTGCTCCTGTCCCACTTTTCCCCCCAAGTCCCCAAAGCCCGCTGCATCACTCTTAACGCCTTAGTGTCCTCATAGCCTAACTCCCACATACCAGTGAGAATGTACGATGTTTGGTTTTCCATTTCTCAGTTTAAGAGAGAATGTGGTGTATCATGTTTCTTGACTTGCACATGTTAAACCATTCTTGCATCCCTGATATGAAACCCACTTGGTCATGGTGAATTATCTTTATGATATGTTGTTAGATTCAATTAGCTAATATTTTGTTAAGGATTTTAGCATCCATGTTCATCAAGGATATGGGTCTGTAGTTTTCTTCTTTGGTTATGTTCTTTCCTGTGTTAGTATTAGGGTAATGCCAGCTTCATAGAATGAATTAGAGAGGGTTCCTTCTTTATCTTGTGGAATAGTGTCAGAAGGATTGGTACCAATTCTTTTTTGAATGTCTGGGAGAATTCTGCTGTGAATTTATTTGGTCCTGGACTCTTTTTGTTGGTAATTTTCAAAATTACCATTCCAATCTTCTTGCTGCTTGTTATTGTTCTGTTCAGGGTATCTAATTCTTCCTAATTTAAGCTAGGAGGGTTGTATTTTTCCAGGAATTTATCCATCTCTTTTAGGTTTTCTAGTTTACATCCATGAAGGTGTTCATAGTAGCCTTGGATGATCTTTTTTGTTTCGTGTCAATTGTAGTATCTCCTGTTTTGTTTCATAGGTTAGTTATTTAAATTTTCTCTCTTTTCTTGGCTAATCTTGCTAATGGTCTGTCAGTTTTATTTATCTTTTCTAAGAACCAGCTCTTGTTTCTTTTATCTTTTGTATTTTTTTTTTCCAATTTCATTTAGTTCTGCTCTTGGTTATTTCCTTTCTTCCGTTGGGTTTGGGTTTGGTTTGTTCTTGTTTCCCTAGCTCCTTGAGGTGTGATCTGAGAATATCAGTTTGTGCCCTCTAAGTCTTTTTGATGTAGGCATGGAGGGCCACGCACTTTCCTCTAAGCACCGCTTCTGCTCTATCCCAGAGATCTTTTTTTGAGACAGAGTGGCACTCTGTTGCCCAGGCTGGATTGCAGTGGTGTGATTTTGGCTCACTGCAACCCCCACCTTCCAGGTTCAAGCAATTCTTCTGCTTCAGCCTCCTGAGTGGCTGGGATTACAGGCAGGTGCCACCATACCTAGCTATTTTTTTGTATTTTTAGTAGAGATGGAGTTTTGCCACCTTGGCCAGGCTGGTTTCGATCTCCTGGCCCCAAGTGATCCAACCACCTTTACTGCCCAAAGTGCTGGGATTACAGGCATGAGTCACTGAGCCCGGCCAATTTTCTTCTTTTTTTAAGGCTGCATAATCCATTCCAGTATACCACATTTTCTTTATCCTTTCATCTATCAGTAGACTTTTGGGTTGCTTCTGCCTGTTGGCTGTTAATGAATAATGCTGCAATGAACATAGGTGTTTAAGAGCTTGCTACATTTATTTTTACTTTTATTGTGTGTGTGTGTGTGGGTGGGAAAGAAGATCTTGTCATGTTGCCCGGGCTGGCCTTGGGCTGCTGTCCCTAAGCGATTCTTCTGCCCTGCCTCCAGAGTAGCTGGGACTGCAGGTTTGTAGCACCTCACCTGACTACATTTATTTTTAATTAAAAAGCTTTATTTCTTAGAACAGTTTTAGATTCACAGAAAAATTAAGCAGAAAATAGAGTTTCCCAGCCTGGGCAAAATGGTGAAACCCCTTTTCTGCAAAAAATACAAAAATTAGCTGGGTATGGTGGCATGTGCCTGTAGTCCCAACTACTCAGGAGGCTGAGGTGGGAGAATCACTAGAGCCGGGAGGTGGAAGTTCCAGTGAGTTGAGATCATGCCATTGCACTCCAGCTTTGGTAACAGAGTGAGACCCTGTCTCAAACAAACAAAAACACGTAGAGTTTCTATATACCCTCTCCCTCTGACCAAACCCAGACACTCCTTCCTTCCATTTCCCACTTTTTGCATCATTGTGGTACATTTGTTAACAAATGATGTTCCTACACTGACACATTCCCCAAAGTCCATAATTGGCATTAAGATTCTCTTGGTATAGATTCTAGATATTTTCACAAATGTATAATGATACATTTTGCAAATGTATAATGAAATAATCCACCATTTAAGCATCATACAGAAGTTTCAGTTAAAACTTAAAACTTAGAAATTCTTAAATTTCCTCTGTGTCCTGCCTATTCATGTCTTCCTCCTAATCCCTGGCAACCGTTGATCTTTTTACTGTTGCCATAGTTTTATCCTTTCCACAATGTCCTGTAGTTGGTAACATACAGTACATAGCCTTTTTATATGGGCTTCTTTCAATGAGCAATATGCATTTAACATTCCATAATTTCATTAGCTCATTGCTTTTTCGTCTGTTGTTTGGATATACCACAGTTTATTTATCCATTCATCTGCTGAAGAACATGTTGGTCACATCCAAGTTTTGGGAATTATAAATAAAGCTGTCGTAAACATCATGTGCAGATTTTTGCATGGGCAAAAGTCTTCAGTTAATTTTGGTAATTACCAAGGGTGTGATTTCAGCTTTTTATGGTAAGAGTATGTTTAGTTTTGTAAGAAACTGCCTAACTGTCCTCCAATATGGCTGTGCTACTTGGCATTTCCATTAGCAGTATGTGAAGGGTTTTGCTTGCCTCCTCTTCAACATTTGATGTTGTCAGTGTTCTGCAATTTGGTCATTCTAGTAGCTGTGCCAATGGCATCTCATTGTTTTAAGTCTAGAATTCTGTAATAACATGGAACCTAGAGCATTTTTTCATTTGCTCGTTGTGTGTGTCTTCTTGGGTGAGGGTGACTGTTCAGGTCTTTTGACCATTGTGTTATCTCATTATTGAATTAAGATTCTTTTGTATTGGCTAACAATCCTTTTATCAGATATGTTTTTTGCAGATATTTTCTAGTTTGTGGCTTGTCTTCTCGTTCTTTTCTCATGTACTTCTTAAAATAGAAAACCGGAATTATTTAATACTGTAGAAAATCATTCTGAAAGCAATTCTAGCAAGAAGTTTTCTCTTTATTCTATCTTCCATTAGAAAAAAAAATGTTAATTTTAAACAATTACAGACTTAGTGGAGTTGCAAAAATACTGCAGAACAGTCCAGTGTATTCTTGTGTGTACATAGTTTCATGTCATTTTATCACATTTACCACCAGCACAATCAAGATACAGCAGTGTTCCGTCACCACAAAGATCTCCCTTATGCTGCCTCCCTACAACATCCCCAGCCTTGAGAACCATTTTTCTCTATCCTTATAATAATTACTTTGTCATTCAAGATTATTACATAGTAGAATTATACAATATGTAAGTTTTTTGAGATTAGTGTTTTGTTTTGTTTTGAGACAGTCTTGCTCTGTCACCCAGGCTGGAGTGCAGTGACATGATTTTGGCTCACTGCAACTTCTGCCTCCTGGGTTCAAGCAATTCTCGTGCCTTAGCCTCCTGAGTAGCTGGAATTACAGGTGCACACCACCACGCCTGGCTCATTTTTTTTATTTTTTAAAGTAGAGATGAGGTTTCACCATGTTGGCCAAGCTTGTCTTGAATTCCCAACCTCAAATGATCCGCCTGCCTCGGCCTCCCAAAATGCTGGGATTACAGGCATGAACCAGTGAGCTACCACGCCCAGCTGAGATTAGCTTTTTCACTAGCACAATACTCTTGAGGTGTATCCAAGTTGTTTAGTCTATCAGTAGTTAGTTCCTTTTTATGTCGATTGGTATTCTCTGGTATGGATGTACCATGCATCTGTTGAGGGACATCAGGGGTGATTTCAGATATTTACTCTTGTATCTAAACCTGCCATTAACATTTGTGCACAAGTTTTTCTGTGAACACAAGTTTTTATTTCTCTGGGATAAATGCCCAGTAAGGTGATTACTGGGATTCTTTTTTGGTTTTGTTTTTTAAATTTTTGTTTGGACAAAAGTCTTCAGTTCATTTTGGTAATTACTAAGGAGTGATAATTGTGGCATTTTATATTTCTGCTGTGGCATTTTATGTTTCTGCTAGCAATGTATGAGACATCTAGTTCCTGCTCATTCATCTTTGCCAGCATTTACTATTGTCATGATCCTTTGAGCTCTTCTAGTAGGTGTGTAGTGATATCTCACTGTACTCTTAATTTACATTCCCCAATGGCTTTTCCTGTGCTGATTTGCTATCCATCTCCTCTTTCCAATGAAATATCTATCTCTTAATGTCTTTTGCCCTTTTTCTAATTGAATTGTTGTTTTACTGTTGAGTTGTGAGATTATATATTCGAGATTTAAGTCATTTGTCAGATACGTTGTTCGCAAGTATTTTTTCAAGTGTGGTTGTAGCTTGTGCTTTCATTCTCCTATCATGGTGTTTGATAGAGCAGAATTTATAATTTTAATTAAATCCAATTAATTGATTTTTAAAATTATCTTATGGATTATACTTTATGGTATCTTGTGTAAGACTTCATCAAACACTGTATCCTACAGATTTTCTTCTAAAAGTGGTATAGTTTTACATTTAAATCTATGCTCAATTTTGTGTTAATTCGGGATAAATGTGAGATTTAGTTTTTTTTTATTTTTAATGGACATCCAGTTGTTTCAAGGTCATTTGTTGACTATTCTTCCTCCATTGAATTGCCTTTATACCTTTGTAAAGAAAATCATTTGGCCATATTTGTGTGGTCTATTTCTGTGTTTTCTTTTCTTCCTTTAATCTATTTGTCTATTCCTCTGCTAGTACCACTAAATCGTATTTACTGTAGTTATATAACTCTTGAAATATGTTAGAGTGATTTCCTCCATTTTCTTCTTTTGTTAAACTTGTTTTAGCTATTCTAGCTCCCTTACCTTTCCATCAAATTTTAGAATACTCATGTTTATAACTGCAAAAAATCTTGCTGGAGTTTTGGTAGGAATTGCATTAAACTTTATATCAGTTATATATCTCCATATAGTTAGGTTGTCTGTTTCTTCTATCAGCATTTAGTAGTTTCCAGTACATAAGTCCTGTCCATGTTTAATTGATTTATACTTCAGTATTTAAGTTTCTTTGGAACAAGTATAAATGCTCCTGTACTTTAAATCTCAATTTTCATGTGTTCATGGTAGTATGTGTTTTTGTATGCTGATCTTATAGCCTGTGACTTGCTGAACTAACTTACTCTAGTATATTTTTTTCTTGAGTTTTATTTGTTGATTCATCTGGATTTTTATGTGACCAATCAGGTTATCTGTAAATAGGAGTTTTATTTCTTCCTTTCTGATCTGTGTGACTTTTACTTTGTTTGCTACCTTATTGTACTGCGTAGAACCTCTAGTACTCTATTGACAAACAGTGGTGAAAGTGGACATCCTTGCTTTATATTTGACCTCAGAGGAAAAGCATTCAGTTTGTATGATATAAGCTGAAAGATTTTGTGTTAAGTTGTATCATTTAATACCTGGAGCAACCACTTGAATTGCTGATCCTGTAAGAATCTGTTTCTTCTCTGGTAGCTCTTAGAAACTTTTCTTTGTTATCACTGTCTTGAAACAATATACTCTGATATTGGCCTGTTTCATCTACTGTGCTAGAACCTGAAGAAGCTGATAAAATCATAGTTTTTTGTTCTGGTGAAACTTTTTGAATTATTTCATGGGTGATTTTCTCCCTATGTTCTCTGGTCTCTTTTTGGAACTTCTGTCATCTATGTATTGGAACATTGAGCCCATCCCTTTCAGTTTCTTGTGTGTGTATAAAGATGCTTTTTTCTTCTCTTGTGTTTTTGCTCTTCTGTCTGGGAAATTTTCTTTCCCTTCTTTCTTTATTTTTATTGCATTTTAGGTTTTGGGGTACATGTGAAGAACATGCAAGATTGTTGCATAGGTACATACATGGCAGTGTGATTTGCTGCCTTCCTCCCCGTTACCTATATCTGGCATTTCTCCCCATACTATCTCTCCCCAACTCTCCACCCCCTGCTGTCCCTCTCCTACTTCCCCCCTACAGACCCCAGGGTGTGATGTTCCCCTCCCTGTGACCATGTGTTCTCATTGTTCGACACCCACCTATGAGTGAGAACATATGGTGTTTGATTTTCTGTTCTTGTGTCAGTTTGCTAAGAATGATGGTTTCTAGGTTCATCCATGTCCCTACAAAGGACACCAACTCATCATTTTTTATGACTGCATAGTATTCCATGGTTTATATGTGCCACATTTTCCCTGTCCAGTCTATCATCGATGGGCATTGGGTTGGTTCCAGGTCTTTGCTATTGTAAACAGTGCTGCAATGAACAGTTGCGTGCATGTGTCCTTAGCGTAGAACGATTTATAATCCTTTGGATATATACCCAGTAATGGGATTGCTGGGTCAAATGGAATTTCTATGTCTAGGTCCTTGAGGAATCGCCACACTGTCTTCCACAATGGCTGAACTAACTTACACTCCCACCAACAGTGTAAAAGTGTTCCTATTTCTCCACATCCTCTCCAGCATCTGTTATCTCCAGATTTTTTTTTTTTTTTTTTTTTTTTTTTTTGAGACGGAGTTTCGCTCTTGTTACCCAGGCTGGAGTGCAACGGCGCGATCTCGGCTCACCGCAACCTCCGCCTCCTGGGCTCAGGCAATTCTCCTGCCTCAGCCTCCTAAGTAGCTGGGATTACAGGCACGCGCCACCACGCCCAGCTAGTTTTTTGTATTTTTAGTTGAGACGGGGTTTCACCATGTTGACCAGGATGGTCTTGATCTCTCGACCTCGTGATCCACCTGCCTCAGCCTCCCAAAGTGCTGGGATTACAGGCTTGAGCCACCGCGCCCGGCTTATCTCCACATTTTTTAATGATCATCATTCTAACTGGCATGAGATGATATCTCTAATGACTAGTGATGATGAGCATTTTTTCATATGTTTGCTGGCCTCATATATGCCTTCTTTTGTAAAGTGTCTGTTCATATCCTTCTCCCACTTTTGAAGGGGCTTGTTTGTTTTTTTCTTGTAAATCTGTTTTAGTTCTTTGTAAATTCTGGATATCTGCCCTTTGTGAGATGGGTAGATCGCAAAATTTTTTCCCATTCTGTTGGTTGCTGATTTACTCTACTGATTGTTTCTTTTGCTGTGCGGAAGCTGTGGAGTTTGATTAGGTCCCATTTGTCTATTTTGGCTTTTGTTGCCAATGCTTTTGGTGTTTTAGTTATGAAGTCCTTGACTATGTCTATGTCCTGAATGGTTTTGCCTAGATTTTCTTCTAGGGTTTTTATGATGCTAGGTCTTATGTTTAAGTCTTTAATCCATCTGGAGTTAATTTGAGTGTAAGGTGTCAGGAAGGGGTCCAGTTTCTGCTTTCTGCACATGGCTAGCCAGTTTTCTCAACACCATTTATTAAACAGGGACTCCTTTCCCCATTGCTTGTTTTTGTCAGGTTTGTCAAAGATCAGATGGTTGTAGATGTGTGGTATTGCCTCCGAGGCCTCTGTTCTGTTCCATTGGTCTATATTTCTGTTTTGGTGCCAGTACCATGCTGTTTTGATTACTGTAGCCTTGTTAAATTTGCCTCTGATTCTTGTATTGAGTTTAATATATACCTGCCTGTAAGCCCAGCACTTTGGGAGGCCAAGGCAGGCAGATAACCTGAGGTCAGGAGTTTGAGACCACCCTGGCCAAAATGGTGAAACCCCATCTCTACTAAAAATACAAAAATTAGCTGGGCGTGATGGCACATGCCTGTAGTCTCAGCTACTTTGAAGGCTGGGGCAGGAGAATTGTTTGAACCTGGGAGGCGGAGGTTGCAGTGAGCCGAAATTGGGCCACTACACTCCAGCCTGTGCGATAGAGTGAGACTCCATTTTAAAAAAAAATAATATATACCTTGTTTTTATCATTCTTCAAGAGCTCTCTTTTATTCTCCAAACCTATTTGTTTTTTATTGTATTCTTATTTTGTTTCATGTCTGCAGTATCTTCTATTACATCATGGAAATGATTAATGACAATTTTAAATTTTTAATGTGTTCTTCCCATGTAGTATTACTTTCCAAATGACTTAATCCTTGACTGTTGGCACATGATTGTCAGTGGCAAACTGAAAGGCTAATTGAAACACTGCATATCTGTTTGTTGACTTTTTTTTTTTTTTCATGGAGTTTCACTCTTGTAGCCCAGGCTGGAGTATGATGGCACTGTCTGGGCTCACTGCGATTCTCATGCCTCAGGCTTCTGAGTAGCTGGGATTACAGGCACCTGGATAATTTTTGTATTTTTAGTAGAGACGGGTTTTCACCATGTTGGCCAGGCGGGTCTTGAACTCCTAACCTCAGGTGATCCATCTGCCTCGGCGTCCTAAAGTGCTAGGATTACAGGTGTGAGCCACTGTGCCCGGTTTATTTGTTGATTTTTAACTTTATTGTGAGGTGCTTTGATTGTGGTGTGTGTTTGTTTGTTGGAACCCTCTGATTAACTTAAAAATTTTTTTTGTTTTAAACTTTTTTTTTTTTTTTTTTTTGAGACAGAGTTTCGCTCTTGTTACCCAGGCTGGAGTGCAATGGCGTGATCTTGGCTCACCGCAACCTCCGCCTCCTGGGTTCAGGCAATTCTCCTGCCTCAGCCTCCTGAGTAGCTGGGATTACAGGCATGTGCCACCATGCCCAGCTAATTTTTTTTTTTTTGTATTTTTAGTAGAGACGGGGTTTCACTATGTTGACCAGGATGGTCTCGATCTCTTGACCTCGTGATCCACCTGCCTCGGCCTCCCAAAGTGCTGGGATTACAGGCTTGAGCCACTGTGCCCGGCCTTTTTTTTCTTTTTCTTTTGAGATGGAGTCCTGCTTTGTCACCCAGGCTGTAGTGCAGTGGCACGATCTCAGCTCACGTTATCCTCCGCCACCCAGGTTCAAGCGATTCCTCTGCTTCAGCCTCCTGAGTAGTTGGGACTATAGGCACTCACCACCAGACCTGGCTAATTTTTTTTGTATTTTAGTAGAGACAGGGTTTCTCCATGTTGACCCAGGATAGTCTCGATTTCCTGACCTCATGATCCGCCACCTCAGCCTCCCAAATTGCTGGGATTACAGGCATGAGCCACTGTGCCCAGCCTGATTAACTTTTTAAAATGATTACACATATAATATATAATGGTAATATGTAGTAGCTTTTCTACTTTTTATTCAGTAAATTATATATATTATATCAACTTAAAAATGAGTATTTTTCTTTTTCAAGTATTTTGAAAGCACAAAAATAGTGGGAAGTATATGTAACGATATTTCTCAAAGCTTACAGTTTATTTTATCCTCCTTATCAGGTGCTCAAAAATGTGATAACTTTGCTGAAAAAAGACCCCTCCTTGGTGTTTGTAAGAGCATTGGATCTTCTGGGTAAGGAAATTTTAAAAATTCTTTGCATCACCTATTACAAATTTGTATTATTCCAGAGGGCGAACTTTGATGTTATAAAATCTTTGGAACCATAAGATTAAGCTCTCATAAGAGAGAAGGAGGAGGAAGTAAAACATATTTAGGGTTTCCTGTGACTCAGTCACTAAACTGCTTTCTCTGCTGTTTTTTCATATGCAGGGTGATAGTAGGATCCAAAATAAAGCCAGGAATAGATTAGAATATACCCTCACATTGAGAAAAATATTTTCTAGTTTAGTGTTTCTAATATGGTCGCTTATCATGGCCTTTTTACACTGGATTAGAAGTTACCACTGGGTGGTAATAATAACTTATTTTTATTATATAATAATTATTATTAACAGTAAATGACATTTATTGATACTATAGCATGTGCCTGACATTGTTCTAAATGTTTTGCCTGAATTTTCTTTTTTATTTCTTACCATAATACTGTGAACAAATAGAAATATCTTTCCAGTTGTTGCATTTTCTCAAATTGAACTTCTAGCTTCAGGGAAAGCTGGGAAATGATTAAGGTTTTGTTAGTAAGGAAAATGATCAAAATAGATATTAGGTTGGCTACTAGCAGTCTCTGTCCCATGCTTTTAGTAAACAGTGTACACTTCAGATTATGTGGCATTGGAGAAGGGAATGACGTGTTAATAATATAACATTGTAGCTATACATTAACCTAATAATAGGTGAGGAATTATTAGGTTTCAAGAGGTAAGTATATGACTCAAAAGTGTGTGTGTTTGCTGTCCCGTTTAAATGTCTCTCTCTGGGCCTGGTAATTTAAAATAATAAAGATTTTTTTTCTCAATACTACTACTACAACTACAAAAAAAACCATGGTTAGGTCATGGAGTCTTCGTTATTGTTTCCTAGTGGTATTGTTTGACTTCATAGGCTACAAGACACATTTCTTCAAGTGTAGATTTTTTTCTTTTTTGAGACAGATTCTCACACTGTTTCCCAGGCTGTAGTGCAGTGGCATGATCTCAGTTCACTGCAATCTCTGGCTCCTGGGTTCAAGCAATTCTCCTGACCCAGTCTCCTGAGTAGCTGGGACTACAGGTGTGTGCCACCATGCCCAGCTAAGTTTTTTGTACTTTTAGTAAAGACTGGGTTTCACTATGTTGGCCAGGATGGTCTCTGTCTTCTGACCTCGTGATCTGCCCACCTCACCCTCTCAAAGTGTTGGTATTACAGGTGTGAGCAACCGTGCCTGGCCTCAAGTGTAAATTTTTTGAGACATAAAGCCTTTGAGAATTTACTGTATACTCAGCACTTTGCCAGGTATGGGATAAGGATACAAAATCATGAAAACCCAGTTTCTTTTCCCAAAGATTTATGAATGTGGTTGAAAAGAAAAAGTACAGCACATGCAAAATAATTATGAAATAATGATGCATGATAGGAATTCAGAGAAGGGACAGCTCGGTGTACATGAATTAATGAGAAAAAGCCTCATGGAGAAGGAGCAGCATAGGTTAGGTCTTAAGGAATGAGAAATATTGCAGTAGATGTAAAAGAGTAAGAAGTACTGCCAGAGTAGTTTGTAATATAGTAGTGGAAGAGAAACTGAAATAAATACATTTAAGAATGGTAAGAGTTTGTGAGTTGGGTGTAGTGGCTCACGCCTGTAATCCCAACACTTTGGGAGGCTGAGGCGGGCAAATCACTTGAGGTCAGGAGATCAAGATCAGTCTTGCCAACAAGGTGTAACCCTGTCTCTACTAAAAATACAAAAATTAGCCCAGTGTGGGGGCCTGCGCCTGTAATACCAGCTACTTGGAAGGCTGAGGCATGAGAATTGCTTGAACCTGGGAAGCAGAGGTTGTAGTGAGCTGAGATTGTTCCACTGCACTCCAGCCTGGGTGACAGTGAGACTGTCCCCCCCCACAAAAAAAGGCCAGGTGAGGTGGCTCACATCTATAATCCCAGCACTTTGGGAGGCTGAGGCAGGCGGATCACGAGGTCAGGAGCTCGAGACCATCCTGGGTAACACAGTGAAACCCTGGCTCTACTAAAAATGCAAAAAAAAAAAAAATTAGCTGGGCATGGTGATATGTGTCTGTAGTCCCAGCTACTCGGGAGGCTGAGGCAGGAGAATCGCTTGAACCCAGGAGGCAGAGGTTGCAGTGAGGCGAGATCCTGCCACTGTGCTCCCACCTGTAGACAGAGAGAGACTCTGTCTCAAAAAAAAAAAAGTTAAGAGTTTGTGAATTAGATTTAATGGCATCTGCAAAATAGGGGAAAACAACTATTGCAGTACTCTGAAACTCACCCAAAGGCATATAATAATCTGAAAAGTGTTTAAGCTTGAAAAACTGCTAATCTTTGCACAACCACAGTGGGAATCTGTGGCATTCATGCCTGCAGCTGCTCCCATCCCATTCTGTACTTTCCTTCTTCTAAGTTTGGTTGGTTGATTAGTTGGTGTAGAGGATCTTCCAGGGTTAGAAAGGTTGTGAAGAGTAGTACCTTACCTGCTGTGCTTGGAAAATTCTCACTCATATCTGAGTGGCAGGTATTGCATATGCCTACCAGTGTTGTCTGCAGAAATTACTGTTTCGGTGGCATGTGTGCTTTGAGAGCCAGTGGCTCTTTTAGCCTAAGATAATGATTAGCTGTGGATGCAGAGGAAACATGAAAAAGGGTCCAGGGGAAAGAAAAATCTGGGTAGATGTGCAGATCCTTTGGCAAAGGAAAACAACTTTTGCTGACTTGGGGTATTTGAGCAAGTCCTCTGTTGAATAGTTGGCTACCCACTAAGATACATAGATACATGGCCAGACCCTGAAAGTCAGACTTTAAAGTAAAGCAAGAATAAAAGAAATAATAAAACTGAGCAGAGAAATCAGCAACTAGCACATTGCAGAGGAAGACCAATTTCATAGAATCCAAAGTTGTTATACCATAGTTTATAAAATGTCTATTTTTAAATATAAAATTATGACACATGCCAAGAGACAGGAAATTGTGGCAGTGATCAAAAGGCAGACAATAGAAATCGTAGCTTATTGTCTCCAGATGTTAAATTTTACAGACAAGGATTTTAAAGCAGCTATCATAAATAGCTTCTAAGACCTAAATAAACTATGTATAAAGAATTAAAGGAAAGGGTTATAGCAATAACTCAAAAAATGGAGAATCTCAACAGGGAGTTAGAATTTATATAAAACTCTGCTCTGCTTTTTAAAAAACTCAGACAGATAAAGGATACTTGGAACTCAAGTGCCATCAATAATCCATGAGTTCATACATACATACATACATACATACATACATACATACATAGAAACAGTTGAGTTTATGACAACTGAGTTTGTGTGTTTATTTATTTTAGAGACAGAGTCTCTCTTTGTCACCCAGGCCCAGGTGCAGTGGTCCAATCACAGATCACTATAATCTTGAACTCCTGGGCTCAAGAGATCATCCCATCTCAGCCTCCTGAGTAACTGGGACTATAAGTCATGAAACTATGTTTGGCTAATTAAAAACAATTTTTTTATGAGCTTAAGGTTCACTATATTACCCAGGCTGGTCTTGAACTCCTGGCTTCAAGCAATCCTCCCTTCTCAGCCTCCCAAAATGTTGGAATTACAAGTATGAGCCACCACACCTGGTCTAATTGTATTATTTTCATTTTATGCAAGAAGAAGCTAACAGGTTCAGTCACACAGTCATGGACCCAGGCTTCTGCTTGACCCTCAAGCTATGTTCTTTCCAGTAACGATACTATTTGTCATTGTGGAGGGCATTCTTCAATATATACACAGGCATGTTCCATCTACAGACCATGTTAAGGGTGCTCTAACCCCAGGTTTAGATATTTATACTTTTCTGACCAGTTATTTTCAGAGGTAACAAAAATTTCTTAAAAAAAAAAAAAAGAGAGAGAGAGAGTACGAGGTTAGGTTAGGAAAAATTAAGCAATTTGTTTATCCCTTCCAGAGTACCTAGGACTACAAGTATGTGCCACCTTGCCTGGCTAATTTTGTGTGTCTTGTTTTGAGACATGTCTGTTAATGTGTGTTAACACTTTTTAGTGGGATTGTGTTTTGCTTGTTGAATTGTTTAAGTTCCTTATAGATTCTGGATATTAGATATTTGTTGGATGCACAGTTTGTGAATATTTGTGAAGTTGTAAATACTTACAAAAATATATTCACAAATGGTGCATCCAACAAAGGTCTGTAGATTGTTTGCTGTGTTGATAGTCTCTTTTGCTGTGCAGAAGCTCTTTAATTGGTTCCCAATTGTGTATTTGGTTTTTGGTACAGTTGCTTTTGAGGACTTTGCCAAGGCCAGTATCCAGAATGGCATTTCCTAGGTTTTCTTCTAGGATTTTTATAGTTTAGGGAGGCTTTTCCCCATTGCTTGTCATTGTTGACTTTGTTGACGATCAGATGGTTGTAGATATATGCAGCTTTATTTCTGGGTTCTCTTTTCGTTTCGTCTCTGTGTCTGTTTTTGTACTGGTACCATGCTGTTTTGGTTCCTGTAGGCTTATAGTATAGTTTGAAGTCAGGTAATATGATGCCTCAGCTTTGTTCTTTTTGCCTGTGATTGCTTTTGGCTATTTAGGCTCTTTTTTGTTCTGTATGAGTTTTAGAGTAGTTTTTTCTAATTTTGTGAAAAGTGACATTGGTAGTTTGATAGGAATAGCATTGCATCTATAGATTGCTTTGGGCAGTATGACCATTTTTAACAATACTGATTCTTCCAGTCCATGAGCATAAAATGTTTTTCCATTTTCTTGTATTGTCCTGATTTCTTTCGGCAGTGTCTTGTAGTTCTTCTTATAGATATCTTTAACCTTGTTGTTTAGATGGTATTTTGTGTGTGTGTGTGTGTGTGTGTGTGTGTGTGTGTGTGTACTTATTGCCAATGGGATTGCATTCTTGATTTGGCTCTCAGTTTGGACATTATTCATATATAGAAATGTTACTGATTTTTCTACACTAATTTTTTTGATCCTGAAACTTACTAAAGTTATTTATTAGTTCTAGAGGCCTTTTGATGGAATATTTCAGGTCTTCCAGGTATACAGTCATATTGTCAGTGAAGAGAGATAATTTGACTTTTTTCTTTTTTCTTATTTGAATGCCTTTTTTTTTCTTTCTCTTGCCTGATTGTTCTGGCAAACAGTAGCTTCTTAAGAGAGTTTTTGTGTTTGGCATATACTTTGATGTAGTGTTTCTGCACAAGTAAAGATACTTTTGTTATTTTATTATGTTTGACATATACTACTACATAGCTGTTTAGTTACTTAGAATTTTTCAGGGTGGAAAAGGACTTCCCTGATTTTATTTCTTCATTTAAACACATTGTTTAATGAACTCAAGGGAGGTCTCCTTTACATGATAGCAGTAATATAAGAAGGACATGGCTATTAGAAAATTGTCGTTGCTAATTTCAGGAACACTATTATTTAAAAGTCCAGTGCCAACTTACGTCTAATGCAAAGTAATTTCAAGAATGGGCAGGTTCCCTCCCTCACTTCCAGTTTCTTAAATAAAGTAATGCAGGCAGTTGATAATGTAGAACAGAAGATGTAAGTCCTTCTAAAACAGTTTAAGTTAATGAGACTCAAATTTATAGGCATAAATATAGGTGATACAAGGAACCATTTAGGGAACCAATGAAAAGTCTGAAATTAATAGAGTAGGAGAATTCATAGTTACTAGACAGCAGATAGAATAGCAACTGCCTCAAATGGAGATGGAGAAAGTCACACATAATCATGCAGTGGCTGCTTAGAGACATTCTCCAATTTCACCTGTACCTTGAGAATGTTGACTTTATCTTGCCCATCTTTTTATTTTTTTCTGAGTATTAAGCACAGCCTTATATCTAGTAGACCTTCAAATATGCATATATTTTGCCTAAGTGAATTTTAGGAAGCTTGCTATACTAGCAGTTACACTCATTGTTTACTTTCTTAGTCTCACTTTTTTATGATTGAGAGTGTATCTTAATCTAAGGAATCATATGTACTGTACCTCGGTGTTTACATTTTCATAGCCAGCTGGGTAGAAAACCTTAGGACATCTCTTCATTTTGAGAGGAATGGGATGGGCAGGTTGCTGTCTATCTCCCTGGTACATGCTTTGTTGAGCACCAGGTGGTTTAGACTCTGTCAAGTTGCTTATATTCAACTAATACTGCTGATTAAATTATTCTTGGGAAAATTCAATAAGATTTTCTTTTGATGTTTAACTTTTCCTTTTTTTTTTTTTTTTTTTTTTTGAGACAAAGAAGGCTGGAGTGCAGTGGCATGATCTTGGCTCATTGCAGCCTCCACCTCCCAGTTCAAGTGATTCTCCTGCCTTAGCCTCCTGAGTAGCTGGGACTACAAGCATGTGCCACTACGCTCAACTAATTTTTGTATTTTTAGTAGAGACGGGGTTTCACCATGTTGGCCAAGATGGTCTAGATCTCCTCACTTTGTGATCTGCCTGCCTTACCCTCCCAGAGTGCTGGGATTATAGATGTGAGCCATTGCACCTGGCAAACATTTCATTTTTATAATTCATCATTCCTTTTCAAAGAGGAGGGGAATTGTTATGGAAAGTGTCAATCAAAGTCAAAATAAAAATATAGAGATGAATCTGTGCAAAACATTTTATTTGAGTATGTACATAAAACTGAATTGCAATTTGGGGCACATAAACAGATTGGGGTGGTTTTTGGCATGTCTGAAGAACAAAGAAAAGCTTGGGAAATTGGAGAAATGCAACACATTGTTTTAGAAGAAAGCTCATTGGCACTAGAGTGGCAATGGTGGAGTCATGGCAGTTTGTTTCAGCAGTAACTAGTTGTAACTGATCTTAGGGTTATAGCAGGCAGTTTCAGCATCTGGGCTTTACAGCTAATTTTTGGAGCAGGTGCTATGTGCCCCAGGTGCTTTCCCCCACTGGCCTCTTGACTCTGATTTGCTTGGGTAAGACAAAAATGACCCAATTTGTATAATTAGCTCTCAGAAAATAATCCCAGTTGTTCATATTTTATCCTTTAGTAATAAATACATTGCTCCTAGCCCAAAATTTAACATACTGTCTCCTACTGCATTGATGACAGTTATTAAAATACCATTTATATAGGTATTCTAGTGTTTTGAGAGATCATACCATAATAATTCCAGATAAGTCATTTAAGCTCTTGGAAAGGGATAATGTTTATTTTGCCACTGATCCAGAAACTAAGGCAGTGTTTTGTGTAATAATGTCAGAGAGGGAGGAAGCCAAACTTTATTGTGTGTTACGTGCTAAACATTTCCCAGAATGTAGCTATTTATGGTTAGGATCTTGTTGGCTACTATGAGTGATAGCAATGAATAACATTATTCAAGAGCTGACTGCAGACCTTGAAGAATGTTTAATATATTATGATCACATTATACACATTATATGAAAATGTGACCTTTATGTAGAGAGAATCATAGACTATGAGAAGTGGAAAGAACCTTGAAGATCATGTAATTTCACTGCCTCGTGTTGTAAATGAAGAAAGAGGTTAAATGTTTGTCCAGAGGTTCCCATCACACATCACTGTGGTGGGGAAAAACTCTTGTAAGAGTGAGAGAAAATTTCTTCATCTCAATTGGTTAGGAATCTCTTATCTCTTGTTACGTCGGCATTCTATGGCCATTGTTTCCAAGACTAGATTTCAAGAATCAGAAAAATTAAAGTCTTTTGTTTGAAAAAATTATAGTTGACTATCAGGTATTACTCTGAATTTACTTTGAGAAAAGCAAAATAATCTTTTTTTTTTTTTTTTTTTTTTTTAATTGAGATGCAGTCTGAATCTGTCGCCCAGGCTGGAGTGCAGTGGTGCGATCTTGGCTCGCTGTAATCTCCACCGCCTGGATTGAAGCGATTCTCCTGCCTCAGCTTTCCAGGTAGCTAGGACTACAGGTGTGCACCACGAGGCCTGGCTAATTTTTATATTTTTAGTAGAGATGGGGTTTCCCCATGTTGGCCAGGCTGGTCTCAAACTCCAGGGCTCAAGTGATCTGCCTGCCTTGGCCTCCCGAGGTACTTGTGCCAGGCTGAGAAAAGCAAAATAATCATAATAGCTAAATAGGAGGAATGACTTAATTTCAAAATCAACTGTTTATTAAACAGAATACAATTCACAATATTAATATTTTTCTGTCATTATTACAAACTGGCAAAAACATCATCTTGGATTGGCAGAAGTCCATGGCGTGGTATTTGGGAACCAGTTTCATAAAGCTGCAGTTATTAGGTGGAGGTTAAGCGCAGTGTCGCCATCCTGAGGTGGTGCTGCATTGACTTTATTTCATTGTTTGTCTAATATGAATAAGGGTTATGTTATAAAATGATTAGAAGTAGAGGAAGATTGCTTGGGATAATAGGTATGTGACTCTTCTTTTTGTTGTGAAATATCCCAGAACTCTTATATATGATACTTGCTGTTTTCAGTATTGACTGATTTTTGTCAGTTTTGCTTGCAATGTGTTATTTTCATAGGCACCAAAGTAGATTTACACCATTTCCCAAGTCTTTGCTGCTTATAGACATGGGCTCTCCCAGCAGTTCCTTGGCACCAAATCCAGACACCAAGTCTTTCATTTGCCCATCTCTCTGGCATTTTTCAGGCTTTCTGTGGGTATCTGGATTTTCTTCTAGCTCTCTGCCATGGCTCTGTGGCTCTCTTTACTCCTCCTTTGGTATACTTTTTATGCTGAGACCTGCCGCATTGGCATAGGGACCTTTTTAATGGGATGGGTTAACATACTAGGAGATCCAAGAACAGAGATGATTTGTGGGCCTCTGGGCTTTAGTATTAACTTAGAACCACGAAGACCTCAGTGCATGCTAGATATGATCTCTGTTTATCTGATTATGGATGTAGGCAATCTTAGGGAAATAAGATGACTTTCCTCTTCTGTTTAATTTTTGTCAAGTGGCTTAAGGATATTTTTTATAGTATGTCTTAAAATGTTAACATTGTCTTTGATGAACAGGAGTCACTGTACAAAATACCAATTATGTACATTTTTCATGACCCCAGTTCACTTAATTACTTAAAGCAAATTTTTAGTTTTTGTGTGGTGATAAGGCAAAGGGCTGGAACATTACACACCTGACTCACACTTAATACTGTTTAAAACACATGCTCAACAAATCTCAGTGGGAGATTAAGAGTTGTCTGTTAGTGTCAATGAATACACATATTATACTGTCAAATTGTAACCATGGGCTAGTTATGTATTTATTTATTTTTAACTATAATATTTAAACTATGGACACATCTAATGAGTGTGTGAGATTTTATTTGTAGACTTTGTATATTCTCTTATGATATTGAAATTGGTACAAATCTCAAATGGTTTACCAAAATGGTTATGTGCAGATGACCAAACCAAAGGAATGCTGGTTTAATTTCTTAAAGAATCGATGTACTTGCTGTTTGACATATGTAGTATTCCTGAAAATCTGTGCTGTTAGGGCTCTTGCTGGAAACAGATAACATACTCAAAGTGAGTAATTCAAAGAGAGTTTAAGCAAAATAACACATGTAGGAGCTGAGACTCATTATCCTCCCTCCCTTCTTCTCCCTTTCTCTTCCCTCACTCCCCCCTGCCCTTTCCCTTCCTTTCCTTTCCCCTTCCTTTCTCCCTCCACTCTTACAGAGTGAGACACAATCTCACTCTGTAACCCAGCCAGAAGTGCAGTGTCTTGATCCTAGTTCACTGCAGCTTCAAACTCCTAAACTGAAACAGTCCTTACACCTCAGCCTCCTGAATAGTCAGCACTACAGGTGTGAGCCACCATGTGTGGTTTATTATCATTTCTAAGCAGAGGAGATAACCCTTAGTAAAGCCTGCAGAGAAAGCGACATGAAGAGGGTTAGCAACAGGAACTGTGGGCTCTGGTGGATGGGTTTTGGCTATCTTCAGTAACCTGACAGTGGTGCATCTCATTTCTCTAGATGCTTCCTGTTGGGTCAACCCAGTCAGAAATGGATTCTGAAGGTCCAGAGAGCCCACTGATGCAATTCATAGGATATGGGTCAGTCTCCCAAGACAAGGAACAAGATATAGAGAATGCAATGTGTATTTGGAGGGGTAGTACACTTCATTCTACAAAATTTCACACTAAAATGAATAGAAATAGGTTTGGTGAAATGTATGCAACATTGTTTTCAGAACAATAATTTGAATACAAAATTAGAACATTTAAAAAGTTGTTGACTGGGTGCTGTGGCTCATGCCTGTGATCCCAGCACTTTGGGAGGCCAAGGAGGTGCATCACGAGGTCAGGAGCTCGAGACCATCCTGGCCAACATGGTGAAACCCCATCTCTACTAAAAATACAAAAATTAGCTGGGTGGGGTAGTGTGTGTCTGTAATCCTAGCTACTTGAGAGGCCAAGGCAGGAGAATTGCTTGAACCCAAGAGGCAGAGGTTGCAGTGAGCCGAGATCATGCCACTGCACTCCAGCCTGGTGATAGAGTGAGACTCCATCTCAAAAAAAAAAAAAAAGTTGTTTTAATGCTAATAGTAAAATTATTAAATAAAGGATTTTACTTAAAAAAGACAAACATGCCTTGATGGAATGGGGGTATAAGAAAGAGTTGAGACTGTTAAGTTATGGAGAAAAGAAGAAAATGGACAAAGACCAGGGAGTAACACTCCTTAAGCACTTTCAAATCTGAGGGCATGGTCAATCTGAGCCACGCAAAACATGATTTCTCCTGGTTTTCTGCATTCAGTTGATCTAATGTGCTTTGTATTCAATTGCTGTTAAGTTATAGTACAAACAAGTAAAATACTATGACTTTTATTTATTAATACAACTTACTTTTTTTTTCTTTTTTTTAAAACAGAGTTTTGCTCTTGTCGCTCAGGCTGGAGGGCAGTGATGTGATCTTGGCTCACTGCAACCTCCGTCTCCCGGGTTCAAGTGATTCTCCTGCCTCAGCCTCCCAAGTAGCTAAGATTACAGGCACTCACCACCATGCCTGGCTAATACTTGTATTTTTGGTAGAGATGGGGTTTCACCATGTTGGCCAGGCTGGTCTCAAATTCCTGACCTCAGGTGATCCACCCGCCTCAGCCTTCCAAAATGCTATGATTAAATGTGTGATCCACTACTCCTGGCCATAATACAACTTCTGTGATGTACTGATATCATTCTCCATTGAGAATCATAATTGTAGCAGGAAAGACTGCAGCGTGTGTGCTCATACATACTTTTAACATCAAATTATTGAGGTATATTTGAAATTGAATAAAGCATACACATTTAAGATGTATAGGTTTATGCGTTTGATGTGTATACACCTTTGAAACTGTTTCTACAAACAAGACAATGAATATATTATTCCACAAAGTTTCCTCATGTCTCTTTGTAATTCTTCCTTCTGCCCCTCCCAGCTCTTTTCTTCAAGATAACCAATGATCCACTTTCTGTTACTATAGATTAGTTTGCATTTCCTAAAGTTTTATGTAAGTGGAATCATATAGCATGTACTCTTTTTTTGGTCTAGCTTTGGTTATTCAACATATTTGTTTTGAAATTCAGCTGTAATATTACATGTATCAATAGTTCTTTTTTTTTTTTTTTTTTTAGACAGAGTCTCCCTCTGTCACCCAGGCTGGAGTGCAGTTTTGCAGTCTTGGCTCACTGCAACCTCTGCCTCCTGGGCCCAAATGATCCTTCCACCTCAGCCTCCTGAGGAGCTGGGACTATAGTTTGTGCTGTACCATGCCTGGCTATTTTTTTTTATTTTTTGAAGAAACAGGGTTTCACTATGTTGTCCAGGCTGGTCTTGAACTCCTGAGCTCATGTGATCCACCTGCTGTGGCCTCCCAAAGTAGTGCATTCATTTTTATTGTGGAATATTACTATATTGTATTAGTTTACTAGAATATGATTATGCTCTCACTTGTTGATGGATATTTTGGTTGCTTTTAGGTTTTGGCCTTTACAAATAATGTTACTATGAACATTATATTTAAGCCTTTTTATAGACACATATACTTCCTTTTCTCTTGAGCAGATACCTACAAGTAGAATGGTTAGATCACATGTTAGATGTGTGCTTTTCAAAGTATGGTTGTACAATTTTACATCTACCAGTAGTGTATGAAATTTCTAGTTTTTCTACAGCTTAAGAAACACTTAACATTGTCAGTCTATTTTTTAAAGTCTTTTTCATTTTAGGCATTTAAATAAATATGCAGTAGTGTGTCATGGCATTAATTTGCATTTTTTCATTCTTAATCCTTAATTCAGTTATCTTTTTATTCATATCTTTCTATTTGGCCATTTCAAGTTAGTGAATTTCTGATTTATAATATTGTTTTATACCTGCAATTGCTTATTTGGCTACAGACTTACGTTACATAGCTCTTGAAAAGCTATACCTATACTGCTTTACATACACGTTTTTTTTTGGCATAATGGTTTTTGCACAAAACACAGTTTGAAATAAATATAAGTTAAGAAGTAATGTTTCTATATATAGTTTCACGCAGAGACACTATTGCCAGTTTAGTCAAAACGACAGTCTTTAGTTAAAGAATATTGTGTCAAACAACTTTGAAATGTACAGTTTTTATTTATTGCAGAAATGCCTTTCAAGGAATTACACTTCCAGATCAGACCTATCAGTGTTCTTGTGGTGTTCCCTCTCGCTTGACTGTGAGCTTCTTTGTGAGCCTTGCTTTAACCAGTAACATGTCAGTAGACATACCAGAAATGCAATCTTGATAAATGTGCTTATACTGGGATTTGGTCTATTAAACCACCATTGTCATTATTATTTGAGGGTGAAATACCACATGGAGAAAGAAACCCAACCATCCTCACTTTCTTAACTTGCAGCCAACTCAGAAGTACAAAATAGCTATATGAATGATCCCAGGTGAGAATATCAAGAACAACCCATCCAGTTCACAAAATATGAGAAATAAAGTGATTATTCACCTAACCCAGTATGATTTCTAGTGGTTTGTCATACAGCAATGGATACATGAACCATAGTAACCATCTTTGTATTAAAACAAGAAGTTTTGCCTTGCTTATATATGCCTAGTTAGAGGGTAGATGTGGTAGTACTGTCACAACTCTTTAACCCGTAGTTTGCCATGTTTCTCTGTGTTTTGGAGCACTCTTGATTTTAGCTTTTATTTTGTCCTAAGTTGTTGTTTGGTCTGAGAGCAAGGGAATCATGAGTCTTACAAAGGTTGAAAAAAGGGTGAGGGGAATCATGCAGATACGAGGGAAGCAAAGGGGAAAAATTTTAATCACTTAGCAAAAGATTACTTTATAGAGAGGATTGAGGCCCTGCACAGTAGCTCATACCTGTAATCCCAATACTTTGGGAGGCTGAGGTGGGAAAATCACTTGAGCGCAGGAGTTCAAGACTGCAGTGAGTTGTGATTGTACCACTGGCCTCTGGCCTGGAACAGAGTGAGACTCTGTCTCTTACAGACAAAACAAAGCAAAATGGAGAGAGAAAGGGAGAGAATTGAAAATGGACGTAGAATAAGAGAAGTTAATTCTCTTGAGAGTTAGGTCACTGACTGATCTGGTTCTGTGTTCTAGGAAGTTTCATCATCTCCAAAAATAGTCGTAGTGTTTGAGAAACATTGTATGTAATACACTGCATGGAGAATGAAAGCCAGTGGTGGGTTAATATTGTCAAACTGTGAGAGAAGGCAGTCTTCCATCTTGTGCTTTTTTTTTTTTTTTTTTTTTTTTCCCACACAGAGATTCTTCCTTTATGACTCTGCCAGGTTTTTGTTTGCTTTACTTTTGGCACCATAGTGTTGAGGAAAAGAAAATTCTCATCAAGCATGTCTGATTTTGATATTGAATGTCCCTCTGGAAGTGAATCACCTGACTGCTACTTTCCAAAATTTGGCTCCCTGGCACTCTTTCTTATCAATAGCCATATAGAAACAAGTCATCTCTCATTTTGACTAGTATAATAAACTTTTATTATGTGTTAATACTACATAATATTTCTTTCTCAAGTAAATATGAGTTTGCATATAATTCATTATAGTTTTTTCTGTTATAAGTATTGGAAATGGTTTTCCTTTGAATGCCTTTTCCTTTAGTGTGGCAGAGTTTTCAGGAAGAAATTCCAGTCATTAAGTAGGCATACATATATGTATAATTATGTTATGCTGTTGTGTTTTAGTTTTCTGTTTTGTGGGATTTGGGGAGATATTTTTATTAAGATAAAATTCTGGCTTTCTTCTGGTAGCTTTATGTGAAATGTTGTTATTCCATTTTTGGTCATAAGTTCAGTAGGATTTTTTGGTGATGGCTGTTGCATTCAATTTTAGAGAGGTTAGGGTTCTGGTTGGAGGAGTATTGGTATTTTAACTGGTTTCCTAGTGGGAGTATGTTTTTTTTCTGTAGGTATAGTGAAGCATAGGATTTCTTCAATAAATGATACTATGGAGTAATGGCTTTTAGTTCCTCTGTGGGTTTTCTCATGAGACCCTTACCTTCAGCCCCTTTCTTCTTTCTTCTTTTTAATCACAAAATTCCCAAGGCAGTTAGAATGGCGATCATTAAAAAATCGGGAAACAACAGATGCTGGAGAGGATGTGGAGAAATAGGAACACTTTTACACTGTTGGTGGGAATGTAAATTAATTCAACCATTGTGGAAGACAGTGTGGCGATTCCTCAAGGACCTAAAAATAGAAATCCCATTTGACCCAGCAATCCCATTACTGGACATATCTCATTTCTGATGCTTTTCCTCTGATTCTTTCCCTTTGACTGGTATCTCTTACCCAGTACATGTTCTCATCTCCTTCTTTGTGATTCCCTAGTAGCTCAGGCTTTGATTCAACAGGTCTTAAGCCTGTTTTCAGCATTTCCTTGCTCAGGGTGAGACTCCCTGCTTCTCAGAGTGAATCCTACATGACTTTTTTTCTGTGTTCTGCCACCAGTAGGTCCATTCCATTCTTCTGTTTTACAGGCAATTCCTGCTCAGCTCTGGTGCCAGCTCAGGAGCGATCTTGGCCAATTTTGAAAATTTATCATCCCCCAACATAATTGTTATTTAAAGTTGGTGGTTTTTCTGTTTTCTAGTTATGCTATGTTGTGATTTAGGAGTGATTTCATTTGTTTCCCTTGTTGATGTGTTGTTTTTTGGCAGCTGTTTGGAATTAGGTGGTTGTAAAAATATGTGGGTTGGACTGGGCACAGTGGCTAATGCCCATAACCCCAACATTTTGGGAGACCAAGGCAGGAGGAGCACTTGAGCCTAGGAATTTGAGACCATCCTAGGCAACATGGTGAAACCCTGTCTCTACAAAAAAAATACAAAAATTAGCTGGGTGTGGTGGCATGCGTCCATAGTCCTAGCTACGTGGGAGGCTAAGGTGGGAGGATTACTGGAGCTGAGGAGGTGGGGGTTGCACTGAGCTGAGATCATGCCACTGAACTGCTGCCTGGATGACAGACTGAGTATCCTGTCTCAAAAAAAGAAAAAAAAAAAAGAAAGGATTGTATTGTATTTAAGTGTACCTTGCTTGCTTTTCCCTTTTAATGTATGATGATATGGTTTTATTTAACAATGAACGTTGGTCCTACCATATGCACATTATTTAATTATATACATATCCTAGTAATATACATTTTGAAAATATCCTAAATTCAAAGAGCTTAACATAGGCCATCTTGTGCTTTCACCACATCTCCGAATCTCATGTGTGGCTTTATAAGATTTTGTGTTAGAATATGCTGGTGTTGAAACAATCCAAGATGGCTGACTAGGAACAGCTCTGGAGTGCAGTTCCCAGTGAGAATGCAGAGGGTGAGTGATCACCGAATTTCCAAATGAATTTTTACTGCCCACAGACCAGGAGATTCCTGGGTGGAAAAGCACCATGAGTCTCCAGCATGGCTGTTTCAGCCAGTGCAGTGGGTCTCCAACAAAAACTCACACAAATCTGGGTGGCGTTTCAACTGGTGCCTGGAATGCCTGGGAGACAGAGTCACTCATTCAGCTGACAAAAAGGGGGCTGAAACAGGGAGCCAGGCAATCTGGCCTGGCGGGTCCCACCCCCACAAAGACCAGCACTCTGAAATGCCCTGGATTGAGAGTTTCACAGCAAGCACAGCTGGACCCGGGATGGTCTAGCTTTGTCGGGAGAAGGGTGTCCGCCATTATCGAGGCAATCCACCACTACTGAGGCAGTCTGCCATTACCGAGGCAGTCCACCATTACAGAGACAGTTCACCATTACTGAGGCAGACCACCATTACCAAGGCAGTTCTGACTATACCTCTGTAATCAAAACTGCAAAGAAGTTCACACAGCAGCTGGGCAGAGCCCACAGCAGCTCAGCAATGCCTCTGCTGATAGACTGTGACTAGGCTACTTCCTCTGCTGGGCAGGGCATCTTTGAAAAAAGGCAGCAGCACTTCAGGAACTTATAAATAAAGCCCCACCTTCCCAGGACAGAGCACCTGGGAAAAAAGAGCGATTATGAGTTCCGCTGCAGCAGACTTAAACGTGCCTGCTCAGCAGCTCTGAACGGAACAACAGAGCTGATAGCTCAGCACTTGAGCTCCTATAAGGGAAAGACTGTCTCTTCAAGCAGCTCCCCGACCCCTGTATATCCGAAGAGATACCTCATAAAGGAGAGCTGAGGTTGACATCTGGCAGGTATCCTTCTGGGACAAAGATAATAGAAGAAGAAACTGGGAGCACCCTTCACTATTCTGCAGCTGCTGCAGGTGATCCCCAGGTGAGCAGGGTCTGGAGTGGACTTCCAGCAGTCCTATAGCAGAGGGACCTGACTGTTAGAAGGAAAACTAAAAAACAGAAAGAAATAACTTCATTATCAACAAAAACGATGCCCACTCAGAGACCTTATCTGAAAGTCACCAATTACAAACACCATAGGTAGATTAAATCCACAAAGATGGGAAGAAGCCAGTGCAAAAAGGATGAGAACACCCAAAAACAGAACGCTTCTTCTCCCCCAAGGGTTCACAACTTCTCACCAGCAAGGGAACAAGGCTGAATGGAGAATGAGTCTGATGAATTGACAGAGACTGGCTTCAGAAGGTGGGTAATAAGAAACTTCTCTGAGCTAAAAGAACATGTTCTAACCCAATACAAAGAAACTAAGAACCTTGAAAAAAGGTTTGATGAAATGCTAACAAGAATAAACAGCTTAGAGAAGAACATAAATGAATTGATGGAGCTGAAAAACACAACATGAGAACTTTGCGAAGCATACACAAGTTTCAAGAGCCACATCGACCAAGCAGAAGAAAGGATATCAGAGATTGAAGATCAACTCAATGAAATAAAATAAGAAGGCAAGATTAGAGAAAAAGTAAAAAGAAATGAACAAATCCTCCAAGAAATATGGGATTATGTGAAAGACCTAATCTACGTTTGATAGGTGTACTTGAATGTGACAGAGAGAATGAATCCAAGCTGGAAAACACTCTTCAGGATACTATCTGGGAGAACTTCCCCAACCTAGCAAGGCAGGCCAATATTCAAGTCCAGGAAATACAGAGAACACCACAAATATATTCCTCAAGAAGAGCAACCCCAAGGCACGTAATCATCATATTCACCAGGGTTGAAATGAAGGGAAAAATGCTAAAGGCACCCAGAGAGAAAAGTCGGGTTACCCACAAAGGGAAGCCCATCAGACTCACAGTGGATCTCTCAGCAGAAACCCTACAAGCAGAAGAGAGTGAGGGACCAATATTCAACATCCTTAAAGAAAAGAACTTTCAACCTAGAATTTCATATCCAGCCAAACTAAGCTTCATAAGCAAAGGAGAAATAAAATCCTATGAACAAGCAATTGCTGAGAGATTTCCTCACCACCAGGCCTGCCTTACAAGAGCTCCTGAAAGAAGCACTAAACATAGAAAGGAACAACCAGTACCAGCCACTCCAAAAATGTACCAAATGGTAAAGAGCATCGACACAATGAAGAAACTGCATCAACTGATGGGCAAAACAACCACCTGGCATCAAAATGGCAGGATCAGATTCACACATAACAGTATTAACCTTAAATGTAAATGGGCTAAACACCTCAATCAAAAGACACAGATGGGCGAATTGGTGTCTTTTGATTGAGGTTTTGAACAAGTCAAAACCCATCGGTGTGCTGTGTCCAGGAAACCCATCTCACATTCTAGGATACACATAGGCTCAAAATAAGGGATGGAGGAAGATTTACCAAGCAAATGGAAAGCAAAAAAAAGCAGGAGTTGCAATCCTAGTCTCTGATAAAACAGACTTTATCACAATCAAGAAGGCTTCATCCCACGGATGCAAGGCTGGTTTAACATGCGCAAGTCTATAAACATAATTCATCACATAAACAGAACCAAAGGAAAAAACCACATGATTATCTCAATAGATGCAGAGAAGGCCTTCGACAAAATTCAACTGCCCTTTATGTTGAAAACTCTCAATAAACTAGGTATCGACGGAACATATCTCAAAATAATAATAGCTATTTATGACAAACCCACAGCCAATATACTGAATGGGCAAAAACTGGAAGCATTCCTTTTGAAATCTGGCATAGACTAGGATGCCCTCTCTCACCACTCCTATTCAATATAGTATTGGAAGTTCTAGCCAGAGCAATCAGGCAAGAATAAGAAATAAAGACTATTCAGTTAGGAAAGGAAGAAGTCAAATTGTCTCTATTCGCAGATGACATGATTGTATATTTAGAAGACCCCATCATCTCAGCCCAAAATCTCCTGAAATCGATAAGCAAATTCAGCAAAGGCTCAGGATACAAAATCAGTGTGCAGAAATCACAAGCATTCCTGTACACTAATAACAGACTTAAAGAGAGCCAAATCAAGAATGAACTGCCATTCACAATTGCTACAAAGAGAATAAAATAGCTAGGAATACAACTAACAAAGGATGTAAAGGACCTCTTCAACAAGAACTACAAAGCACTGCTCAAAGAAATAAGAGAGAACACAAACAGATGGAAAACCATTCCATACTCATGGTTAGGAAGAATCAATATTGTCAAAATGGCCATACTGCCCAAAGTAATTTATAGATTCAGTGCTAACCCCATCAAGCTACCAATGACTTTCTTCACAGAACTGGAGAAAACCACCTTAAGCTTCACATGGAACCAAAGAGCCCACATTGCCAAGTCAATTATAAGCAAAAAGAACAAAGCTGGAGGCATCATGCTACCTGACTTCAAACTATACTACAAGGCTACAGTAATCAAATCAGCATGGACTGGTACCAAAACAGAGATAGAGACAGAGAACTGAACAGAGGCCTCAGAGACAACGTCATATGTCTACAACCATCTGATCTTTGACAAACCTGACAAAAATAAGCAGTGGGGAAAGGATTCCCTGTTTAATAAATTGTGTTGGGAAAATTGGCTAGCCATGTGGAGAAAGCAGAAACTGGACCCCTTCCTGACACCTTACACTAAAATTAACTCCCGATCGATTAAAGACTTAAACATAAGACCTAACATCATAAAAACCCCAGAAGAAAACCTAGGCAAAACCATTCAGGACATACGCATAGTCAAGGACTTCATGACTAAAACACCAAAAACATTGGCAACAAAAGCCAAAATAGACAAATGAGATCTAATTAAACTTAAGAGCTTCTGCACAGCAAAAGAAATAATCATCAGAGTGAACTGACAACCAACAGAATGGGAAAAAAATCGTGCAGTTTACCCATCTGACAAAGGGCTGATTTCCAGAATCTACAAAGAACTAAAACAGATTTACAAGAAAAAAACAAACAAACCCACTCAAAAGTGGGTGAAGGATATGAACAGACACTTTTCAAAAGAAAACATGTATGAGGCCAACAAACATGAAAAAATGCTCATCATCACTGGTTATTAGAGAAATACAAATCAAAACTGCATTGAGATACCATCTCACACCAGTTAGAATGGCGATCATTAAAAATTCTGGAGACAACAGATGCTGGAAAGGATGTGGAGAAATAGGAACACTTTTACACTGTTGTTGGGAGTGTAAATTAGTTCAACCATTGTGGAAGACAGTGTGGCAATTCCTCACGGACCTAGAAATAGAAATTCCATTTGACCCAGCAATCCCATTATTGGGTGTATATCCAAAGGATTTTAAGTTGTTCTGTTATAAAGACAGATGCACATGTACGTTTATTGCGGCACTGTTTACAATAGCAAAGACTTGGAAACAACCCAAATGTCCATCAATGATAGACTGGACAAGGAAAATGTGGTACATATAAACCGTGGAATACTATGCAGCCATCAAAAACGATGAATTCATGTCCTTTGTAGGGACATGGATGAATCTGGAAACCATCATTCTTAGCAAACTGACACAAGAACAGAAAATCAAACACTGCATGTTCTCACTCATAAATGGGTATTGAACAATGAGAACACATGGACGCAGGGAAGGGAGCATCACACACTGGAGTCTGTTGGAGAGCACTAGGGGAGGGACAGTGGGGGGTAGGAAGTTGGGGAGGGATAACATGGGGAGAAATGTCAGATACAGGTGATGGGGATGGAGGCAGCAACTACATTGCCATGTATGTATCTATGCGACGGTCCTGCATGTTGTGCACGTGTACCCCGGAACCTAAAGTGTGATAAAATATTTAAAAAAAGAATATGCTCGTGTTTTAGTTTGTTCCTTTTACTATAACAAAATACCACAAACTGGGTAATTTATAAATAATAATGATTATAACAGTTCTAGGTGCTGGGAAGTCTGTGATCAAGGCAATGGCAGATTTGGTGTCTGGTGAAGAAGGCTCAGTCTTTGCTTCCAAGGTTGCGCCTTGAACTCCATGTCCTCACGTGGTGGAAGGACAAAAAAACCTAGAGTACTCCCTGCAACCTCTTTTATAAGGTTGCTAATCCCATTCACGAGATTGGGAAAGCTCTGCCCTCATGACTTAATCACCTCCTAAAGGCCCCAGTTCTTAATACTATCTCTGGGGATTCAATTTTATTTTTGATTAATTATTTAATTATTTTTGAGACAGAGTCTTGCTCTGTTGCTCAGGCTGGAGTGCAATGGTGTGATCTTGGCTCACTGTAGCCTTTGCCTCCTGGCTTCAAGCAATCTTGAGCCTCAGCCTCCTGAGTAGTTGGGATTACATCACCATGCCCAGCTAATTTTTTGTATTTTTAGTAGGGATGGGATTTTGCCATGTTGCCTTGAACTCCTGGGCTCAAGTGATTTGCCTGTGTTAGCCTCTCAAAGTGCTGGGATTACAGGCATGATCCACCATATCTTGTCTGATTCAAATTTAGCATATGAATTTTGGGTGACACATTTAGATCACTGCAGCTGGTAAGGTCAAAAAAAAAAAAAAAAAGAATATATTTGTGAAAGGTTTGCTTCTATACTGCCTGATTCCAAACTTAAGAACAGTTGGCCACATATTTACTAAAATGGGATTATCTACCCAGATATTTTACTAACATATATTTCATGTAGCAATGTTGCAAAAAGGTATGTTTTCCACAAGCTACATGTAATTCTTGTCTTCTCATCTCTCCTGAGCTATTTGCCTGGAAATTTAATAGGAATGCTTAGAAATGCGACATAAAGAAAGATCACCAGAAGATAGTAGTCTATAATCTATATCTGAAGAAAGACAACCACACAACAAATATCAGCAGGTGTAATGATATTGTGGATGATATTGGGCAGCTTTTACAGTTTAACAGGAACTCTACTTGTAGTGATGTTTCTGTTTAATGGATCTAAGTTTGATTTTATATTTGATAATTTTTTTCATATGTAGTTTTAACCTAAGGTTTGCGCTCCGTAATATTTATTGGTATTCCTGAATCCATGGATGAAAATATAGAATAATGGAACTAACAACAGTTTTGGAGTCACACAGATGTAGCTGTGAGTTACTAGCTGTGTAAACTAAATTACAACTAAATTACTTGACAGTTCTTCTTTCTTTTTCGAGATGCTTTGTAATTAGTATATTAAGGAGACAATACTTTTTAAGAACTGCTTAAATTCTGATACCTACAAATGATGAGACTTTTAAACATAAAATTAAAGCTATTCATCGTAATTTGCTATACTGCCAACATTAGTTACTTTGGAGTCTAAGTCAAATAGTTTAAAGTAATCCTGTGACATACCTAAAGAACACCTTCCTATATTACACATGCAAATTACTTCTCAACGTAAAGGTCTTTTCACTTTAATTTCTATGTTACCCAGCTCTGAAGTCACTGCTTGGGCTTATCATGGTCCACAGACAAGGAGTGGGTGGCAAATAACCAGGACTGGTCAAGATATATATGGATATATAGATATGGATGGCACAGCAGAAGGAAACACAATTCTGGAAGTGCAGGCCTTCAAGAAGCAGCATATTATGATAAACCCCTCCTACAGAAAGGTATAATTTTTATCATTGATACCACAGGATAAATTACATATTATGCCATCTTCAAGTAACAGCTGAGGCAATAGAATAAATGCAGAGGCATTACAATGAATCCCACTTAATACAATGAACTGTACAGACCAACGCTTTTCTACAATTGTTTTTTCCTCATTGCCAGTTAAATACAGTTTTACTTTCATAGCTTAACAATGAAGGGTCATACACTGAAGCCAATACATACACCTAGCATTTCAGCCTAAGCTTGTCTATGTACATAGCTGAAGTCAATTACAAGGTTTGGCCTAGAAATGCTGGGGGAACTTCTTTGTAAAGTAGTTTTTACAGGCATTAAACTTCATTTTACATCATGTCCTTTGTAGGGACATGGATGAATCTGGAAACCATCATTCTCAGCTTGTTTTTGTTTTAATATTCAACTAAAGTAGTGTTTTAGAAAGTTAAATGAAGAAGAAATGCAAATATAAAAGCTCTGACTTTGCCTTGTACGTATGATGACTTCAATGTACTTGACAGTTCTTAGGCTCACTTTCCTTATTTTTAAAGTAGTGCTTGTATATGACTGCTGTGCTTGGTTTTTGTGGGGATTCAATGAGACACTGTTTTCAAGTATTGATTATATCCCGATACATGTTAGGTGTGCCTCATATTATTTGGGTCAGGAAGCTATTAAGTATAGTTAGGTATCACTCTTCAGCAGGAATTTCTTTTCATATATATTTATATACTTTTTTTGAGCAGGAGTTTTGCCTCTATGACTATTTGAGAAATAGGGCTGTACCCACCTTATCTGGTGCCTGTGCTACAGATTTGTCCATCTCCATGGCCTGAGTACTGTACCTGAGTACTGTCCATCTCCATGGCCTGAGTACTTTACTTTCACTGGAAAATGGTAATGTGTTTATATTCCCTACAGAAGCTCATATAGTATAAAGTGATATGTGTGTGTGTTTTGTGTGTCTCTTTATTGAGGTATACTGAAACATGATGAACTGCATATATTTAAAATGTACAGTTTGATAAATTTTGACATCTGTATATATCCATGAAACCATCACTCCAATCAAGATAACGAGCATATCCATCACCCACAATAGTTTTCTCATGTTTCTTTGTAATGCAGTCTTCCTGCCCCTCCCTTCATAGAAGAAGCATGTTTCTATGTAATAGGTCTTATTGAGTAGTAGTGCTATCTTCACTTTGTAATGAGGGTTTTTTTGGAAATACTTGGTTGTCACATAGTTCAAAGTGACTGTAGTATACAGTTAAAAATATAAAGGTAAAAGTCTTGAGTTCAGAGTTGTTTTTTTTCTTCTGCTCTACAACTTAAACCAAAAAGTAAAGCTTTTCATCTAGAATCAGTTCATAAAACAACTAAAGGGCTTGCAGTTTCTCTGTGTAATCGTTTCGAAACAATAATTTTTTTCCAGCCACCAAGAAGGATGCAGTCTTGACATATAAATAGAAAACAGATTGAGTTTTTGGCTGATAATGCTGTACTGGTTTAAATGTTGGTCCAGTCAGCTTCAGGCTTAGATTACAAGATTTGCAAATTAGAGGAAAACCAAAAGGGAAAGAACATCTGCATAGATTCTGACTTTGTGGAATTCCGTACAGGCATGCTGACTCGACTTCTGGTGGAACAGGGGATGTGCATAGTGAATAAGCCTGAAAAGAGATCACTCTTGTGTTGTGATTATGTTAAGGGCAAAAATTGAAGTAGATAATTAGGCAATTCGTTATGAAGAACAATGACAGTTTCTAAGTCAAGTATTTTTAACATTGTTTTTGGGAAAATCTTTTGTTGATACACAGTGAGATGTTATTTTGCCAGAATAAAACTTTGCTAAATCTCACTAATTGTGTTACTTGATTTTCTGGTATCAAAGTATTGGGATTTGGAAAAGGTAATTTGCTATAACTAAGGTTTTAAGTTGGTTAAAATCAAAGACTTTCTGGGTATAATTTAGTCTGTAAATAACACAGTCTCAGTGAGATGTAAGCTTGTCTGCTACTGGGCTAATCATACATTGTGTATATGATTTTAAGATGTTTTATAAAGATCACCTCTCCTGCCATTTAGATAGGAATCTTAAGAACTGCTTTATTTGATTTTTTCCCCTTTTGTTCTGAGAAGAGGCTTCCTTATGTTCTTTCAAGACATGTTTATGGGTATCTATTACGTGTCAGCTACTGTTAAATAATCCAGGACATTGTTTCTTAACTGAGGGGGAAAAGGTAGAGATGATTTTGATCCCCAGGGGACACTTGGCAGTGTCTGGGGGACATTTTTTTGGTTGCCACAACCTGGAGTAGAAGATGCTGTTGGTATCTAGTGTGTAGAGTCAAAGAACCTGCTATGCTGTGCATCCTATAATTTGCAGATCAGCCCTTAACAGCAAAGAATTATTTAGCCCATAATATCAATAGGGTCAAATTTGAAAAACCCTGATCTAAGAAGACAAAAATCTGTATGTCTAGAGCTGACATTCTTAGACATTGTATTGCTAGAGCTGACATTCTAGCAAGGAGAGCGAAACAGTAAAAAAATAAGTAAAATATATAGTATGGTGATATAATGTATAAAAATAGTAGAGGGCTGGGTGTGGTGGCTCATGCCTGTTAATCCCAGCATTTTGGAAGGCTGAGGCAGTCAGATCACAAGGTCAGGAGTTCAAGACCATCCTGGCCAGCAAGCTGAAACCCTGTCTCTACTAAAAATACAATAAATTACCCGGGCGTGGTGTGTGTGTCTGTAATCCCAGATACTTGGGAGGCTGAGGGACGAGAATCACTTGAACCCAGGAGGTGGAGGTTGCAGTGAGCTGAGATTGTGCCACTGCATTCTAGCCTGGGAAATAGAGTGAGACTCTGTCCCCCCCCAAAAAAAAAAATAATAATAATAATGGAGAAGATAGATAAATAGGGACAGGACAGTGGTGTTTGTTGTTGATGGTTATTTGGATAGTTTGCCGTTGGGGGTTTGATGAATAGTATGGATATGAACATTTCTATTTTGCTTTTGGTATGCATTTCTGTTTGGTATGTATAACTAGGAACGGACTTGCTGGGTCATAAGTTCTTTGTTAGATATTTCTAAGCAGTTTTTATTATTCCATGAATCTTTATTTATTGTCAGTATATGAAATAATTAGAACAATGTAGTAAATGTGTGTCATTTCCTGTTTTGATTGTATCATGAATCTTATGGGTTGCCTTAAATAATTGGGATTTGAAATCCTGGGTGTGCTATTTCTCCACTGGCAGCTATTGTAAATATACGTTTGTCTCTTAATTTTTCTTCCTAGTATTCAAATATTGAACACTTTTATTTTTTATTTTTATTTATTTATTTATTTTGAGACAGAGTCTTCCTCTGTCACCCAGGCTGGAGTGCAATGGGGTGGTCTCAGCTCACTGTAGTCTCGGCCTTTCAGGTTCAAGTGATTCTCCTACCTCAGCCTCCTGAATAACTGGGATTACAGGTGGATGCCACCACGCCTGGCTAATTTTTTTATTTTTAGTGGAGATGAGGTTTCACCATCTTGGTCAGGCTGGTCTCGAATTCCTAACCTTGTGATCTGCCGACCTCAGCTTCCCAGTGTGTTGGGATTACAGGCATAAGCCACTGTTCCTGGCCTGAACACTCTTAAATAGTGTTTCTTATGTTTGAGAAATGTAAAATTAACTGTAACAATATAAAACATGATGGTTGCACATGCATAGTTGGAAAACCTACCTGGAAAATAGCAGAAAACCTTAATGTCATCTAGATCACGAAGAGGAAAATTGGGACAAATAGGAAGCCCTGAATAGTTAACTTTATAGGAAAGGTCATGCTAAATGAATTGGTACAAGAAATTTTTAAAAAATGCCATATTTAAAAAAAAATTTTTTAAATGCCATATTTTAAAAAATGGCCGGGCGCGGTGGCTCACGCCTGTAATCCCAGCACTTTGGGAGGCCGAGGCGGGTGGATCACCAGGTCAAGAGATCGAGACCATCCTGGTCAACATGGTGAAACCCCATCTCTACTAAAAATACAAAAAATGAGCTGGGCATGGTGGCGTGTGCCTGTAATCCCAGCTACTCAGGAAGCTTAGGCAGGAGGTTGCAGTGAGCCGAGATGGCGCCATTGCACTCCAGCCTGGGTAACAAGAGCGAAACTCTGTCTTAAAAAAAAAAAAAAATGCCATATGATTCTGGGTTTTGTATTTTGTTCAGGATGGTACAAGGGCCGTATTTTTTTTCTTTATTTCTTTGTGTAAAGTTGTTAGCCATGCCTTAGGATATAGAGGACCAAATATTTGAAGAGAATTTGGAAAGATTTGGAAAAATTCCTTTTGCACAAAAGGAGTTTAAATTATAAACCTGACTGAAGAGCTTGAAAAAATTACAAACTTTGAAGTATTGTTTTATGTTCATGAACAGATTATTATTATTTTAAAAATAAACTTTCTGGCCCAATAAGGTATTTGTCATAATTGCTGTAATATACTAGAGCCAATATTTAATTTTTCTTTTTCTTTTTAAAAAATAAGCGTCTTTTTGTTTTATTGAGACAAAGTCTTACTCTCTGACTCAGGCTGGAGTGCAGTGGTACAGTCTTGGCTCACTGCAGCATTTGCCCCTTGGGCTCAAACAGTTCTCCCACTTCAACTGGGACTACAGGTGTGTACCACCACACTCGGCTAGACTGGGTTTTGTGGTATTGCCTATGCTGGTCTTGAACTCCTGAGCTCAAGCGATTCTCCTGCCTTGGCCTCCCTAAGTGCTGGGATTATAGGCATGAGTCACTGTGCCTGGCCAATAAATGTCTTTGATTGAGGTATATATATATTGTGTGTGTATGTGTGTGTGTGTGTGTGTGTCTGTCTGTCTGTGTCTGTCTGTCTGTCTGTCTGCCTGTGTCTGTCTGTCTGTCTGTCTCTCTCTCTTTCTTTTTCTTTTTTTTTTTTTGAGACAGAGTCTTGCTCTGTTGCCAGGCTAGAGTGCAGTGGTATGATCTCGGCTCACTGCCACCTCTGCCTCCCAAGTTCAAGTGATTCTCCTGCCTGCCTCAGCCTTCTGAGGAGCTGGGACTACAGGTGGGTGCCACCATGCCTGGCTAATTTTTGTATTTTTAATAGAGATGGGGTTTCACCATGTTGGCCAGGCCGATATCAAACTCCTGATCTCAGGTGATTCACCCGCCTCAGCCTCCCAAAGTGCTGGGATTATAGGTGTGCACCACCACGCCAGGCCTATGTTATGTATTTTTTATGTTAACTGATTTTATCTTTTGTTAGAAAATAATTGTGGTGACTAGTGGTTTTCTTTAGATTTATATGATTTTGTTAACATCTTATTTTTCAAATACAATATACAAAGAAGGTTAAAACAGTTATTGTGAGATAACTGGCATGTTAATTAGTGCCTCCCTATGTGAGTATGGATGTGGGTGTGAGTGAATGTGCTTTTGGAGAGACTGATACAGAAGAAGGGACAGTATTTTGAGGGTTCCTATGATCGTGGGTTTCTTTTTATTAGAAGCCCTCAAATATATGGTATATTTAAATCTTAGTTATTTAGATATAGTCATATTTTTCTCTGTGTAAAATATAAAGTATAATAATTTGTATATTGTAAAGTAATATTTTAAATGTTTTTGACTAGTATTTTTCACTTTCTTGAAAAATTTAAAAGAATACCTTCTGAATGCATGTTTGTCAGTTTTGTCCATGCACCTTTCTCAAATGTGGAAATAAAATGTACGTTTATGATGACGAAAACAGCTGTAGTGCATACTTCTGAGAGTCACTTGTCAAATGAAGCAGCAATAGAGGAAAAATAATACACCACTCCACTATTAAGTATAAAACTGCTGCAATTGGTGCCGTTTTAAATTATTAAACACTGTAAATGCCATAAAGTTAATTAGAAGAGGAACAAACTCTACAGATAAATGTGTTTTCAATATGATTGTTAGGGGAGGGTACAGTAAAAACCAGTGAATAGAGAGGAAATTTATTTTTGGCAGGACTCTAGACATGGAACTGTGGCTGAACTTTTTACCCTAATTACCTCCTGCTAATGCCTGCAGCGGGCTGGAATCAAAGTGGTGCTTCAGGCCCTGGAAATTCTCTGATGTGGCAAATGTTTGTTGTGTGAGGAGGGTTTCTTAAGAAAAAGCAGAATATTGTGACAGGATTTAAAAAAAATTTCTCAGTTACCACCCACCTCACTTGTTGCCTACAAAAATAGAGTAATTGTTTGCATCTGTGTGTGCTTTTTTACCCCCCCTAAGAAATAACTGTTATAAATCAATGTGACATAGATCCAGTGAACTGAGGCTTGCCTGAGGTAGGATTTTTGTTGTTGTTGTTGTTGTTTTTTTTAAAGGGTTCTTCTTTAATTGAAAATTTAGATTCCAAATGTAAATTTTAATCATTGAGAAGAAGCATTCTATGCATTTTTAAGGAGAATTTGGATCTTAAAGTGTGCTTTTCAAAAAGAATTCTCATAACTTTTGTCGTATCAAACTGATAACTATTAAATTGCTTCATCCTGGAAAAAGTGGGAATTTCCAATTTTTGTGAAAGTTTTTTATCATTCCATTTATGTATCACAAAAGGTTTGGCCATGTGTGCATTTTTTAAATAAAGAGTTAGTTCTCTAAAACCACTGACTTTTCAACTTCTGCATTTAAAGGCAGTGTTTCTATAACACATAAAATATAAGTACCATGAGAAATCATTTTATATACTCTATTTTTAAAAAATAGAGATGGGGGTCTCACTGTGTTGCCAAGCCTGGTCTCAAATTCCTGAGCTCAAGCGATCTGCCCACCTCAGACTGCCAAAGTGCTGGGATTACAGGTGTGAGCCACCATGCCTGGCCCGTTTTATATATTCTAAGAGAATCCAATTTTCCAATAGTCTGCCCTTGTGCACCTGTGCTGTCTTATGTCTCCAGCTCCAGCATGTATCAAATCTTGAAATATCTTTTAGATCATTCTTGAATTCACTAATAGCACTGTTTTTTTAAATGGAAATAAAATCATGTTTTCATGTTGGTAAAAATTTACTTTGGTCATCTTTAAGTTAGATATCTTAAATGAATAGCTTTAATTTTTGAAAGCAGAATGCTGTGAGTTTTCTTGATCCTGAGCAGTAAGAATTTTAATGAAATCCCAGATTTTTTCCAAGATTGTGTCAGAAACTCATACCTTGCTGTGGTTACGGATTGCTTCAGTATAACATTAGTATTTTGCCTTTTGCACACTTGTACTTTTGCATCGCATCTTCATTCATGGAATAGTTTTGTGAATTGTGAATGAGGGCTATTTGTGTGAATGAGAGCTATTTGTTTCAACTACCAAGTTTCAAACTTATATTACAAATAATTTATTTTTATTTTGTTCAGAACATATGTATGCAAAATCTTTGATCAATGGTAAGGCATTTAGATGTTTTCACTTCATGTATCTCAAAATTGTAATTATCCACATTTGGTGTAATAGATGTAGTTCACAACATTTGACTTTGTCATTTGACTCCCCTTCATTTTCCCCCTCAATTCCAACTGCCTTCACAAGAAAAGCCAAATAAGAAAATATTTTATTTCTCTGTCTACTATGAAAAGTAATCTTTCGTGGTAATAATACTATCAAAATGTGAAAACTGCTTTTTAAAGTCATATTTATATCTTTAGGTATTTCATGCAATTTAATTTATATTTCACTATAAAATAAGTTTGCATATTATCATTAGAAAGATTTAAACTATCTTGTGATATTTTTCAGATTCTAATAACATAGGGAAGAGATTATACTGTTGTGGCTTTATCACAAATTATGTAATATGACAACATTTATGTAAAATGAATGTGAATATTACTAGTTTTCAAACAAAGAAAACATACTTTATGGTATAAGAATAATAATTTTGTTCTTCAACAATATGTCAAATTTCTTAGAAGTATTTGGAAAAGGATATTTCATTGTCTTTTTAATAAATATAAGCAAAGGCTTAGATTTTCTGCTATCATTTTAAGAATTGACAAGGAACATAATTGACACATTTTTTTTACACATATCCTTCTTGAAAATGTTTCTTGTTCTGTTTTGATGTAACAGGTTATTCCTTGATTTTTGATATAACAGGTTATTCCTTAATTTTGGCTTTACTTCATTTCTCAGTGTGTCTCAAATGCTGTGATGAACGTTTGGTTTCTTTGAAATGTTTAATAAAGTGGTTTCTGTTGATTTATATGTATACTCAAACTAATGTACATTGGTAGATTATCAAGTTTTAAGATACTAGAGTAATAAAACTGGGCATACTCTTTCACAGTATAGTAGTATATTTGGCCTCACTGTGCTTAGTTGGCAGAAGATGGTGTAATTAACATCTTTTTATGAGTTGAGTGAGACTTTAGTGTCCTCATTTCAAGTACTCCATGTTTTTTACTTTGCTATAGTTATGTATATCTGTTGATATGAAAAATGAGTATTTTTTATCATAAGTGATAAGTAGTTTTAAGTTATATTGCTTTTAGGGAAATAAATCCCGACAACAGATTGCTTTTTGTTGATGTTAGTGCTTCTACCATAACCGACTCACAAATTTTTCCTAGTATATTCTTTTAGTTTTCAAAAGTTCTCAATAATATTATGACTCAAAACAATTGTACATGATTTTTAGGGAACTTTATGATGTATTTCTTTATCATTAAAATTTTAATGTTTAATTTTTAACTGATCTGTTTTGCCTTTCTTTTCTTCTGTATTCCTCTGCCAGCAGTTTCTGTGATTTAATCAGAAGAAAGTGATAAAATAGGAATTGTGCAATAGAGCCTTCTAATAGACTCACTAAATTCATATATATTCCAAAATTTAAAAATAGTGAACAATTTATTAATATTTCTGTTATTAAAGATATAAATGCATTTTTTACATGGGGATTTACAGTATGAGATTTTTAGTATCCTGAATTACTACTTTCAAACAGTACACCATAACAGTTCTGCTATTATTATGGCTGATTATATTATCTACCACTTAAATGCCAAAGGGCAGATTTGTTAGTTTTTTCTTTGGTTGTTTGGAAACCTGATGTTACTGAAGTCAAGCTTGTAATTCCAGTCTTCTTTTAGTTCTTTTCTATGTCTATAAATGGCTTTCCTAATCAACCAGTAAATGAATATCGACAACTTAAATATTACATATTTAGCAACCAAAATCTTTGATATTGTTAGAAACATTTCCACTGGTAGTTTATTGCTGAACATTAAAGTATTCCTTTTTTTGAATTTGAAGATTGAATCAAGTGTTGAAAGAAAAGCTTTTCTTATCAGGTCATGGTTGCTGAAATAAAAGAAAGAAACAGAAGCTTTCCTGTGTAAAGTTTTACCCACATCATAGGGTTATTATAAAGGTTAAATGAAATAATACTTGTAAAGCTGTGCTAACAGTGGGTGTTATTTATCAAATATACAATATTCATATTCTCATGATGAAATTATAGATATTATATGACAGTAACAGATACAAGTCTTATTAGAAAAGTAAGATTCACAAAAGGTGGAATGTCAAACATTTTAGAATGTTTGTTTCAGAAATGGAATTTTGCCAAGTATGTCTCTTGAATTCATTTATTCATTTAGTCATTAATCGTTTAGGCTTTTAAATGGATTTTAAAAAGTAGATTCTCTGAAAAAATTTTATCCTCTCAGCTTTCTTGGGAGATTTTTAGCGGAGTTTTAGGGTCACAGCAAAATTGAGTGGAAGATACAGAAAGTTCCCACATGTCTCCTGCCCCCATACATTTATAGTTTCTCCCATTATCAACAGTCCCCACTGGAATGGTACATTTGTTATAGTTGATGAACCTACATTGACACATCATTATCACCCAGAGTCCATAGTTCACATTAATGCTTACTCTTGGTGTTATACAGTCTGTGGGGTTAGATAATTGTATCAGAAAGAGTGATAAAATCTTTTAACAGATAGTTAACATAAATTCTCTTTTTAAAATTTTAATTAATTCTTTTAACAAGCAGTACTAATGCTCAACATACAACAGTGAGCAAGACTTAATCTCTGCCCTCTGGAAGCTTATACAGTAGTTCTTTTTAGTGAAAGAGCTTATAAGTCTGAAAAATGTACAGATGGCATTAACTAGATTGTTTAGTTTTGTTGTTTGCATTCCTTCATTAATAATGTTTTAATATCTCCACATAATAAAAAAAAGCATGGAAAGTATTCTGGGAGGATTAATGGGTAGTTATTTTCTTTATTAGAACAAACTGTTGTTTGGTTTGAACTCTATTGTCATTGGCCTTGGAAATGTTGGAATTTTTCATTAATATGGATTATTAATATTATTTACAGATATTTCATGTATATTGAATTATGAATTGTCATATAGTACTTTTAGATGGAATTATTTCCTTTGAGAACAGAAAAAGTAAAATGTTTCCTGTGTGTTAGTTTTAATAACCTAAACATAGTTTTATACTACTTTATATTAGATCAACTTGTGTAGAAAAGTAATTAGAATATGTTTCACTTGCACCTCAGTAGATTAAAACCAGTTTAGAAGTGTTAAAATGTGCTCATTATTTTTGGGATTTGTTGACTTATCTGTTTGGTGAAGGCAGATCCTGGATTTCAGTTTAGGGACAGATGATACTTAAAGGACTGACAAACTTGTACTTTGTGTTATCAGGAAAATGGGACCTGATTATTTCTTGGAAACTTGGAAGATTTTGCTGTCTTGTCAAATGATTGCGCTTTAACCTTAAATCTAGTAGAAATTTTACTTTTTTTTAGGTGAGATCAGAGTAGTTGAACTGTAGATTTGTATGGCAAAATTCATATTAGTAAATGTATATTCAATAAATAGATGTAACAAAAGATGGCAAACTAGCTGTTCTTAACATCCACAGCCTTGTTTAAGCCCTTTCTTATTCAGCAGATTATCATACCTCCTGATTCACTTGAACTTTAATCTAATTTATTTGGAATTTCCCGATTCTTTCAATTAAGCCAAAAACTGATTATTTGGTAACAGAAGTAAAATTGGTAACCCTTTAATGAGATTGATTAAGAGATGTTAGAGATACAAATTACTGATATCAGGAATGAAAGAAGGGGCATCACTACAGATCTTATTATCAACAAAAGTTAATAAGGTAATAAATTTGTTAACTTACATGAAATGGAAAACCTAACTCTTTGAAAAGTTTTTGACAAGTGAAGATTAATAAGTAGAATAATGTTCCTGGGGGAGCAGTTTAAAATAATAAGCAAATATTTCACAATATATATATTTTTTGAGATGGAGTTTTGCTCTTGTCACCCAGGCTGAAGTACAGTGGTGAGATCTTGGCTCACTGCAACCTACACCTCCTGGGTTCAAGTGATTCTCCTGCCTCAGCCTCCCAAGTAGCTGAGAACAGGTGCGTACCACCATGCCTGGCTAATTTTTGTGTTTTTAATAGAGATGGGGTTTCACCATGTTGTCCAGGCTGGTCTCAAACTCTTGACCTCAGGTGATCCACCTGCCTAAGCCTCCCAAAGTGCTGGGATTACAGGTGTGAGCCACTGTGCCTGGCCACACAGTACTTTTTATAACTTCATTTTTAAATTAAAATTTAACATTAAAATTAAAAAATTTAAAACTTATTTTTTCTATGAAGGATGGCCATAAAACAGTAATACAAGAACTCAGGAAAGACATGGTAAGATAAACCCCACAAATTTATCACAGAATTGATGAATTGGAAGACATGGAAAGGAGAATAGATAGAAAATGGAAGTAAATGAGAGACTGAACAAAATGGAAAGAAAATCACAACATGTGCATAGTTGCCAAATAAGAATAGCAAGGCATTGTGATTGAGGAATTATTTAAGGTAAAAGTTAAGAAAACTTTATGGAAAAAAAATGATTTTATTTGATGTAATGAAATAGCACAGCATGTACTAAGGGTAATTTGCTCAGAATGGTCAATTCCAATATATATCATTTTAAAGTTTCTGGATTTTAGGAGCTTTAATAACTGGAAGTTGGTGACAGAGGACATGGGGTGCAGAGAGGGAGTGGTGAGGATCGGGCTGATCTCATATTACCCCACGACAACTAGAACAAATACTATAAGACTCCTGAGAAAGATAGTGAAAAGCAGCCCAAATTCACTTGAAATAGAAGGGTATAGGTAAGAGATCAGCAAACTTTCTCCTGCAAGATTAGAAATATTTTAGGTTCAGTGGATGATATGTTCTCTGTAGCAACTAAACTATAGACAATAAAGAAATGAATAGTGTGTCTGTGTTGCAGTAAAACATTATTGACAAAAATAGCAGTGGGGTAGGATTTTGGGCATAGTTTGCTGACTTCTATACACCGCCATTTTGGAAATATTTTTTAGATAAAAATCTAAAAAAATATTAATCATGCTGTACTTATGCATGGTTTTTGTTGTTTTTATTAGAGACAGGGTTTCATTATGTTGCTTAGGCTGAAATGCAGTGGCTGTTCACAGGCATGATCATGGCGCAGTGTAGCCTCAAACTCCTGGGTTCAAATGGGCTCAAGTGATCCTCCTGCCTCCTGAGTAGCTGGGACTACAGGTTTATGCCACTGTGTCTGTCTTATGCATGGTTTTTAGTGGAGGAAGATTGTGTGTGCATAGTAGAAAATAGTATCATATAAATAAATAACATATGTATCTATATTATATATTACATGTATCTATGTAAATAAACTGGCAGCCTGTATCTGTTTCCTGTAACATTTCTTTCATAATTTGAATTTTCATTGTATTTGTTTATCATGGTGGAATATCGAACATTTCCTTATATTATAACTTAATTTTCAATCCCTAAAAGAAAACTCAGCTAATTACTTTGAAAGCCCTTTGAAGGTAGAGAGTCTTTCTAATACTTCTTTGTATTTAATCACAAATTACTTTTTTCAACATAATGTATTACGTCTTTGCATCTTATGTTGTCTGTTAGATCTCTATTGAAGAAGAATGTCTGATTCCAACCCTAGTTGTAATATTACCTCCTGTTTTTGTGTGGAGATGTTGCTTACCCCTTTGTGCCTGGTTACTTCTCTATAAGTTGTGGGAGTGTTGGAAAGTTTCGTAACCCAGTGCTTATTGAGAACTCCGCAGAAGAAAAATGCAGCATACAGTTATTATTAACTAGGCTCATCGCAAGTTTAGTTTTTAATATGGTTAAGTTTCCATTTTCTTTGCTTTTTCTTTTTAATTACTTAATTAAAAGCAAGACCAACTGGCTTTTGTTCTTTAGGAGTGAAATAAGAATACAAATAATGTAATACTATCAAAAATTTTCCTCTTAAATTTAAAGCATGAGATTCAGTAACACATGTTGAAGGTTGTGCAGCTTTTTCCCATTTAAAAATAAGTGTTTCCGTGCTTCTTGCAATTTGTGGTAGATTTTAAATGTCTTTGCTATTTTGTGTTTCACTTATACATGCACATTCTTGGAAAATGTCACTTTCTCAAATACTTTGTTCCCCTTTTCTTAATTTTGTTTCAATCTGTTAAATATCATGAATGAAAATAATAAAAGTCTTTGTAAAGGAAAATGGTATTACTGTTTAGAATTTTGAAATCATAAAAGCCATATTTCACATTGCTTTAAAGTGATGTTCATTGTATTGCATTTTTTAAAAAGAACCTCTATTTTGTAAACATTGTCCAGGTTAAGAATAACTATGGTTCTAATAAAATACACAAGTATAAAATACAAAAAACATACTTTTACAAATAATTAAAAATAAGAGACAAAATTTGAGTATTTTTGTTAGGGATTTATGAAAGTTGAGTTTTGGAATTGAATTTAGTATTGTGTTATTTGTAATTCTTGTTTTTCATCAAACATAAAAGATCCTTTTGCATCTGTCTACTGTATCATTTTTCAGGAGGTATTTAACTTTTAAAGATGCAGAAGGTACAGTGTGAGGCTGCCATCTTCTTTTCTTCATGGATTATAATTTTTAAAAAGCTTAAGTATTTCACATCAAACTTAGTCTTAGCAAAAAACTCAAGGCAGTTAGCTCATTTTTCATTCTGTAAATGGAAAAAACCTAGTTTGTGACAAAGAAAATGAGTTGTTGATCCCATGATATAAAGATATAATACTACACAGGAATACTTAGGTGTGCATAGCTAAAAATCTTACTCCTGTTTGTTGACCTGTTCATGTTTTGGCTCTTTAGTGGTTCATTTGATGGGACCTCACTGCATTCTTGACTTTTCTCTTAAGTAGAAACTGTTGGATCAGAAACAGATTGTCAGAAGGTTTTCCCGTGTTTACAACGTGTACGGTGGTATTTATATATAAAAAGATTCCTAAGTTATGGGTTGAGAATTCTCATGATTACTCAACCAAGTAATGTGGTTATATACATTTGGTCAAATCTTTTAACAGGTTAACCTCAATTAATAAAGAACAAATTACTGATATAACTTACGAAAATTAAAATAACTCTTGATTAAAATTGCTTAATGCTTAGTAGGCTTCTCTGTTTTATCATTTCAGAAACACCCCCTATTGTCTTAATAAAAGTGAGTTGGAACACCAGAAATGTTAGTGTGTTACAGAGCTTGAACAATGGAGGCCCATTTGGTTAGATTGGTTTCAGAATCTATTTTTAAAATTTTAAAATTTTTAAAATTTAAAATAAAAATTTAAAAATTATTTAAATAAATTTGTTTAATGATTTTTCATCTACTTTAAGGAAATTAATTGGGTAGATTTAAACGTAGCACATATAAATGAAGTCATAATTGTACTTACACTGCTGAAATGTAATCATTGTCATTTTGAAGTAGTATAATGGCAGAAGGTCTGAAACTTTATTATGTATCTATTAAAAAAAACTCCTTCTGCGGCCAGGCACAGGGGCTCACACCTGTAATCTCAGTACTTTGGGAGGCCAAGGTAGGTGAATCATGAGGTCAAGAGATGAAGACTATCCTGGCCAACATGGTGAAACCTCGTCTCTACTAAAAATACAAAAAAAAAATTACCCAGGCTTGGTGGTGTGCTCCGGTAGTCCCAGCTACTCAGGAGGCCGAAGGCAGGAGAATTGCTTGAACCTGGGAGGTGGAGGTTGCACTGAGTCGTGATTGAGCCACTACACTCTAGTCTGGCGAGAGAGCGAGACTCCGTCTAAAAAAACCAAAAACATGTAAATGGGCTAAATGCCCCAATCAAAAGACACAGACTGGCAAATGGCATAAAAAGCCAAGACCCACTGGTGTACTGTATTCAAGAAACCCATCTCACATGCAAAGACACACATAGGCTCAAAATAAAGGGATGGAGGAAGATTTACCAAACAAATGGAGAGAAAAAAAAAAAAAAAAAGCAGGGGTTGCAATCCTAGTCTCTGATAAAACAGACTTTAAACCTGATGAAAAGAGACAAAGAAGGACATTACATAATGGTAAAGAGATTAATACAACAAGAAGAGCTAACTATCCTAAATATATATGCACCCAATACAGGAGCACCCAGATACATAAAGCAAGTTTTTAATGACCTGCAAAGAAACTTAGACTCCCACACAATAATAGTGGGAGACTTTAACACCCCATTGTCAATACTAGACAGATAAACGAGACAGATAATTAACAAGGATATCCAGGACTTGAACTCAGATCTGGACCAAGCAGACCTAATAGACATTTACAGAACTCTCTACCCCAAAACCATAGAATATACATTCTTCTCAGCACCACATCACACTAATTTTAAAATTAACCACATAATTGGAAGTAAAACATTCCTCAGCAAATGCAAAAGAACAGAAATCATAATACAGTCTCTCAGACCACAGCACATGCAAATTAGAACTCAGGATTAAGAAATTCACTCAAAACTGCACAACTACATGGAAACTAAATGACTTGCTCCTGAATGTCTACTGGATAAATAATGAAATGAAGGTGGAAATAAAGATGTTCTTCGAAACCAGCGAGAACAAAGACACAATATACTAGAATCTCTGGGACACATTTAAAGCAGTGTTAGAGGGAAATTTATAGCACTAAATGCCCACCAGAGAAGTGAGGAAAGATACAAAATCTATACCCTAATGCCACGATCAAAAGAACTAGAGGAGCAAGATCAAATTCAAAAGATAGCGGAAGGCAAGAAATAACTAAGATCAAAGCAGAACTGAAGGAGATAGAGACACCAAAAACCCTTAAAAAAAAATCAATAAATCCAGGAGCTCATTCTTCAAAAAGATCAACAAAGTGGATAGACCACTATCCAGACTGAAAAAAAAAAAGAAAAGAGAGAAAATTCAAATAGAGGCAGTAAAAAATGATAAAGGGTTCAAACATTGTGGAAGACAGTGTGGTGATTCCTCAAGGATCTAGAAACAGAAATACCATTTGACCCAGCAATCCCATCACTGGGTATATAACCAAAGGGTTATAAATCATTCTGTTATAAAGACACATGCACATGAATGTTCGTTGTGGTACAGTTTACAATAGCAAAGACTTGGAACCAACCCAAATTCCCATCAATGGCAGACTGCATAAAGAAAATGTGGCACATATATACCATGGAATACCATGTAGCCATAAAAATGGATGAGTTCATGTCCTTTGCAGGGCCATGGATGAAGCTGGAAACCATCATTCTCAGCAAACTGATAAAAGAACCGAAAACTAAACACCACATGTTTTCACTCATAAGTGGGTGTTGAACAATGAGGACACATGGACACAGAGAGGGGAATATCACACACTGGGGCCTGTTGGGGGGTGGAGGGGCTAGGGGAGGGATAACAGCGGGTGGGGTGATTGGGGAGGGATAACACTGGGAGAAATACCCAATGTAGGTGACGCGGCGATGAAGGCAGCAAACCATCATGGCATGTGTATACCTATGTAAAATCCTGCACGATCCGTACATGTACCCCAGAACTTCAAGTTTAATAATAAAAAAAAGAAAGCTATCAAAAAAAATGATAAAGGGGATATCACCACCAATCTCACAGAAACACAAACTACCATCAGAGATTACTACAAACACCTCTATGCAAATAAACCAGTAAATCTAGAATAAATGGATACATTCCTGGACATCTGCACCCTCCCAAGACTAAACCAGGAAGAAGTTGAGTTTCTGAATGGACCAGTAACAAGGTCTGAAGTTGAGGCAGCAATTAATAGCCTACCAACCAAAAAAAGTCTAAGACCAGATAGGTTCACAGCCGAATTCTACAGAATTCTTTGTAGAGAGGTACGAAGAGGAGCTGGTACCATTCCTTCCGAAACTATTCCAGACAATACAAAAAGAGGGACTCCTCCTTAACTCATTTTATGAGACCAACATCATCCTGATACCAAAACCTGGCAGAGACACAACTGAAAAAGAAAAATTCAGACCAATATCCTTGATGAACATTGATACAGAAATCGTCAGTAAAATACTGGCAAACTGAATCCAACAGCACATCAAAAAGCTTATCCATCACAATCAAGTCAGCTTCATCCCAGGGATGCAATGCTGGTTCAACATCCACACATCTGTAAATGTAATCCATTACATAAACCAAACCAAAGACAAAAACCACATGATTATCTCAATAGATGCAGAAAAGGCCTTCAACAAAATTCAACAGCCCTTTATGCTAAAAATTCTCAATACTAGGTATTGATGGATTGTATCTCAAAAATAAGAGCTATTTATGACAAACCCACAGCCAATATCATACTGAATGGGCAAAAACTGGAAGCATTTCCTTTGAAAACTGGCACAGGACAAGGATGCCTTCTCTCACCACTCCTATTCAACATAGTATTGGAAGTTCCGGCTAGGGCCATCAGGCAAGAGAAATATATAAAGGGTATTCAAATAGGAAGAGAGGACATCAAATTGTCCCTGTTTGCAGATGACATGATTGGAGTGAAGGTCTCATCTAGGGCCTTGACTTGGGGAGAATCCACTTCTAGCCTTCTTAGAGGCAGTTCTGAAAGGCTGTCTGCAGTTCCTTGGCATAGGGCTTTCCCATATGGCTGCTTACATAATCAGGCTTGCAGAAAGAGTCTGTAGTGATGGCCTTTGGGGAGACTGCAGACCACCAAATGGAAGATGACATGAGGCAGCCTTTTGAGGTGCTGAAAATGTATTTTGTTATCTGTGTGGAGTTATAAGGGATATATGTACTTCATGAACGTTTACCAAGGTGTACACTTTAGATTTTTACACTCATTTTAGGTATGTTATACTTCTCTATATCTTTATTTAAAAGTAATTGTAAAACATACTATAATAAATAACTGCTAGTTACTTTTGGATTTTTTAATATCCTTTTCTACTTTGGAACTAAGTTTTTAATTGATATGACTCAACAAAAGTAAATGATGGGTATATCCTACCACTGCTTTAACCAGATCATTGGATAACCTTTAAAAATAGGAGGTCTTTGATTGCAGTGGAATTTCAGCTTTATATATTTTGGTAGTAGACAACCTTATACATTTTGTAAATTAATAGGAAACATAGTCATTAAAAATTTAAGGATATTACTACATAACATACCAAAAATAGTGGCATGAACGGCTTATATTCAGGTTAACTTCTGGCACCAAAATACCACCTGCCTATATGGCGATTAAAAAAGGAAATTTTTAGTAGAACACGTTTTTTTCGATTTTCTGTTTGGAACCCTGATAGCTAGTTCCATGTCCTTTTCCTCTGCAGTATTCTGCATACTCTGCAGGACATGGTCCTCTGTAATTCCACATTGTGGGTTATAGTTCCTTTCTCCACTTATTTATAGTTTCATCCAAGTAAGTAGTGCTCACATTTGCTTATTCCTGAGTGTGCTCTCTCTCCTTTCTCTAATGTTCAGTGTCTAAGCTCTTTTTTCTGTACCCTTGGATTCTACCATTGTATAGAAAATAAATTCCTCCGTATCTACAGGCTGGCTTTCATTCGAAAGACAATTATTTCCTGATAGTACTCACTTTGTTTGGCTTTTGCATTCTCTTAGCTTTTTTTTTTTTTTTTTTAATAGGGTCTTGCTCTCTTGTCCAGACTGGATTCTGTGGCCCAATTATAGGTCACTGGAGCCTTGAACTTCTGGGCTCAACATATCCTCTCTCCTCAGCCTCCTGAGTAGCTGGAATATACTTGTACACCACCACACCCAGCTAATTTTTAACCTTTTTTTTTTTTTTTTTTTTTGTAGAGACAGAGTCTTGCTATACTACCAAGACTGATTTTTGTTTTTTAATGTGTGTTTGTTTTTGTTGTTACCTAATTTTACATAATATTGGTATATATTTTTAAAAATTGGCTAAAAGTTTATACATGCCCTTTTCCTAGTATCTACATTACTATTTGTTGAAGTTAAGAAAGATCCCTCACACCTGTAATCCCAGCACCATAGGAGGATGAGGCATGTGGATCACAAGGTCAGGAGTTTGAGACCAGCCTGGCCAACATGGTAAAACCCCATCTCTACTAAAAATATAGCAGTTTGCCGGGACGTGATGGTGTGCACCTGCAATCCCAGCTACTCGGGAGGCTGAGGCAGGTGAATTGCTTGAACCCGGGAGGCAGAGGTTGCAATGAGTCAAGATCACGCCACTGCACTCCCATCTGGGCAACAGAGTGAGATTCTATCTAAAAAAAAAAAAAAAAAAAAAAAAAAGACTATATCTCATTTCCATATTTTTGGCAAGATGTGCCCTCCTGTTTCTCTCCCTACACTCATAGTCATACTGCCATTTATCTACCTTGTGACCAGCATGACAGATTGTGTCCTTTTCATATAAAGGCTCATATCAGCTATTTAAAGAAATGAGGTCATTTCTAATTCTTACTTTCTCATATTCACGTGGCTGTATGGGCAGTGTTACATATCCTTTTTTCATCTGCGCTTCTCTCTTTTTCTTACTGTTTTTCTTTACACATATTATTTATTAATCTCTAACATTTGATTTATTTTACTCATTTATGTGTTTATACTGTGTTCAGTAGGTGTCTTTACCTACTAGGATATGTTCAGCAGTGGGAGGGATTTTGCCCTGTTTTGCTCATAGAGCCTGGCATAAAGTATAAAACTAATATAAATTTATCAAAGGAATAAATTAATGATGATATAATAGACAGTAGTTCCCTCTGCCATTCTGAGATTGAGACCTAATTTTGACTTAAGATTCATTGTTCCTTTCATATTACTCAAAATAATTTCATTGGTATTTACTAACCCATTTTAGATAAATTCCTTCTGTGATATATGAGGTGTTAGGATATACCAACATCACATCTAGTTCCCTATGTTCCCAATAGAGTTGAATGAAAAACTTCAGTTTTTCAATTTTTTTTTAAAAGGTGCGTGGTGGCTCATGCCTGTTATCCAAGCACTTTGGAGGTCAAGGCGGGCGGATCACCTGAGGTAGGGAGTTCAAGAAATAGAGTTTTACACTTCATGCCAACCTGTAAATTGCTTGCCCTTGGTTCAGATACCTTTGTTGGTCAAACTAAGGGGAAGGGCCCTTGTAGTATCAAGCATGACCATTTAAGACAGGCGTCCCCAAACTTTTTACACAGGGGGCCAGTTCACTGTCCCTCAGACCGTTGGAGTGCCACCACATACTGTGCTCCTCTCACTGATCACCAGTGAGAGAGGTGCCCCTTCCTGAAGTGCGGCGGAGGGCCAGATAAATGGCCTCAGGGGGCCGCATGCAGCCTGTGGGCCGTAGTTTGGGGACGCCTGATAGGACTACAGGTTTATCATGGGATAGTGAGTAAGACGGTTCTCTTTATGTCAGTTGTGGCTGGCAGATCTTTAATTAATCTGATGGGTACAAGTATCGTAAGATTGCAAAGGAAAAAGTAAGCATCTCAATCTGGCAGGATATCATTGTAGTCAATGAGTAGACATGAGGATGGAATAGAGCCAGGTAGATAGAGTAGAATAAAGGTTTAAGGGCCACAGTACAAGTTGTCTGAAAGGGGAGAATGTAAACTAACAGCAAGGCCGGGTGAGGTGACTCACGCCTCTAATCCCAGCACTTAGGGAGGCCAAGGTGGGTGGATCACCTAAGGTCAGGAGTAATTAGCCAGGCCTGATGTCACATGCCTGTAATCTCAGCTCCTCAGGAGGAGCTGAGGCAGGAGAATTGCTTGAATCCAGAAGGTTGCAGTGAGCCGAGATCACGCCGTTGCACTCCAGCCTGGGCAACAAGAGCAAGACTTCGTCTCAAAATAAATAAATAAATAACGCCAACAAACAAACAAAAACCTAAGTCCATCTTGTGGAGGTCTTTATTTGCATAGTTAAAAGTTTGAACTTTATGGCTGTGGTGTGTCATTGAAAGCTTTAGAAACAGGAATTAAGTGAGTAGAGAGAATTGTTTAGGGAGATTACTATGACAAGGTGGATTTTAAAGTTTGTAATGTTTGAGTGTGATATAATAAAACAGATCACAAGGGATAAAGTCCCCTTGCTTATGATCCTTAATAGTGACCACTCCTCATATACTTTGTTTCTGAACATCTTGTTTTCCCTTCAGCTGTGCTGGTTTCTGCTTCATTCTACAACATTTATTGATGGTAAACTATGTCTAAGCACATGCCTGGGCATCTGAAATGAAAAAATATACTATTATTGGCTTAAACAAGATCACAATCTGATGAAGACTTAACAAAATATAAAAATATTTTGAAAATGTTATTGTTCCTAAAGGTTCCACCCTGTGTTCTACTATTCTCTTGTTTACACACTCCCTTTCTACTTCTTCTTTAACTCTGTCCGTCCATCTGTCTTGCTTTGTCATAGCTCACTGCAATCTTGAACTCCTGGGCTCAAGTGATTCTCCCACTTCAGCCTCCTGAGGAGCTGGGCCTGCAGGTATACAATACTGCACCTGGCTAATTTTTTTTTTCTCTTGAGACACAGTCTCACTTTGTCACCCAGGCTGGGTACAGTGGTGCCATCTCAGCTCACTGCAGCCCCAACCTCCCAGCCTCAAGTGATCCTCCCACCTCAGCCTAGTGAGTGGCTGGGACCATAGATGTGCACCACTATGCCCAACTAATTTTTAAATTTTTTTGTGGAAAAGGGGTCTTGCTTTGTTGCGCAGACTGCTCTCGAACTCCTGGGCTCAAGTGATCCTCCTGCCTTGATCTCCCAAAGTGTTGGGATTACAGGCATGAGCTCCTGTGCCTAGCCCTGTTCTGCCTCTTTGTCATTTTTTTTGCATATTTATGTCAAAAGTGCTTTTTTACTATTATGGTTGAATATGTATACACAGGCATCTCCACTTCCTGTTTTGTTTAGTAGCATCACCAGGTTCTCATTCAAATTGGCTCAAAACCTCAATGTCGAAATAATCTGTACTCTGCTGTTATTGGGTATTACGTAAGTATCAAGTTCTTGTTAACAGATGGTATTTGTGAGTTGTTCTGTATGTTTTTTTGTCATCTATCAATTGTTGAGAGAAGCATGTTGAAGTCTTTCCTATTATAATTGTGGATTTGTCTATTTTTCCTTCCAGTTCTACCCATTTTTACTTCAGATAACTTCCAGCTCTGTTGTTCAGTGTATATACATTTAGAGTTGCTGTGTCTTCTTGATGTATTGACCCTTCTATCTTTATTTTCCTCTCTGTCTCTGCTTATTTTCTTAGCTCCAAAGTCTACTTTATCTGAAATTACTCTGGCAGCCTCCCTCGCTCCCTTCCTTCCTCCCTTTCTTTCTCTCTCTTTTTGTTGAGGTGACTTTACGTAATATAAAAGTTACCATTTAAAGTATACAATTCAGTAGCATTTAGCACATTTACAATGTTGTATCACCACAACCACCATCTAGTTCCAGAACATTTTATTCACATCTAAAGAAAACCCCATACCCATTAAGCAATCCTTCCCCATTTCCTTCTTCCTCCAGCCACTGGCAACCACCAATCTGCCTTCTGTCTCTATGGATTGACCTGTTCTGGGTATTTTATATAACTGGAGGTTCATCCATGCTGTACTATGTGTCAGTACTGCATCCCTTTTTATGGCTGAATAATATTACATTGTATGTATACACTACAATTTGTTTATTCATTCATCTGTTGAGAGACATATGGGTGTTTCTACTTTGTGGTTATTATGAAAATGCTGCTGTGAATATTCATGTAAAAGTTTTTGTGAGAGCATATGCTTGTGTCCTCTTGGGTATATACCTAGGAGTAGAATTGCTGGGTCATATGGCAATTCTGTGTTTAACTTTTTGAGGAACTGCCAAGCTATTTTCCTTAGGAGATGTACCATTTTCTTTTAATTCCTACCAATAGTGGACCAGAGTTCCAATTTTTTCACATTCTTACCAATATTTGTTATTTTCCGATTTTAATTTTTAAAATTATGACCAACCTAGTGGCTATAAAGTTGTATTTCATTGTGAATTTGATTTGCATTATCCTAATGACTAGTGATGTTGAGCATCCTTTACACACTTGTTGGCCATTTGTATATCTCCTTTGGAAAAAATCTGTTCAATTCCTTTGCCCATTTTTTTTTTTCCCATTGGAATGTTTGGCTTCTTGCTTAATTGTAAAATTATCAGTATATTTGGGATACTAGACCCTTATCTGATATACTAGTCACAAATGTCTTCTCATATTTTGTGGTTTTCTTTTTACTTCCTTTGTTGCACAGAAATTTTAAAGGATTATGAATCATTCTACTATAAGGACACATGCACACGAATGTTCATTGCAGTACTGTTTACAATAGCAAAGACCTGGAATCAACCCAAATGCCCATCGATGATAGACTGGACAGGGAAAATGTGGTACATATACACCATGGAATATTACGCAGCCATCAAAAACGATGAGTTCGTGTCCTTTGTAGGGACATGGATGAACCTGGAAACCATCATTCTCAGCAAACTGACACAAGAACAGAAAATCAAACACCGCATGTTCTCACTCATAGGCGAGTGTTGAACAATGAGAACACATGGACACGGGGAGGGGAGCACTACACACTGGGGTCCGTTGGGGGGAAATGGGGGAGGAATGGGGGGGTAGGGAGGTGGGGAGAGATAGCATGGGGAGAAATGACAGATATAGCTGAGGGGAAGGAAGGTAGCAAATCACACTGCCATATGTGTACCTATGCAACAATCTTGCATGTTCTTCACATGTGCCCCCAAACCTAAAATGCAATTAAAAAAATATATATTAATGTAATATGATCTGTTTACTAATTTATTTATACTTTGTTATTTATACTTTGATACTATATCTAAGAATCAATTGCCAAGTTCAAGGTCAGGAAGATTTACCTATTCGTTTGCTAAGATTTGGGTCACTAGAACCATTTTGAATTGGGAGCTAAGGTTTCACTTCATTCTTTTGCAGAGAAATATCTACTTGTCTTAACATATTTACTGAAGAAAAAGACTGTCCTTTCCCCCATTGAATAGACTTGGCAGCTTTTTCAAAAATTAATTCATCATTAATTTATTTTTGGACTTTGAATTCTATTCCATTTTTGGAACATTAGACATTAGTATGTCTAATGCTAGGCCAGTTTCACAGTGTTTTGATAACCATAGTTTTGTTGTAAGTTTCAAAATGTGAATCCTTAAAATTTGTTCTTTTCCAACTTTGTTTTGGCTGTGGTGCCACTTGTATATAAATTTGCATTTAGGAGTGGATTTCTCATTTCTGCCAAAAAGGCCATTGGAATTTTGATAGGCTATTGTTTTGCTGTTATAAATGGAACAGTTTTCTTCATTTGTCTTTTGGATTGTTCATTGCTAAGTTTCGCATGTTCGTCCTGCAACTTTGTTGAATTTATCAGTTCTAATACTTTTTTACAGATTATCTGGAATTTTCTCTCTATATAAGATCATGTTATCTATGAATAGATACCTTTTATTTCTTTTTATTGCCTAATTGCTTTGTGTAGATCTTTCAGTACAATGTTGAATAATGGTGGGTATCCTTGTCTTGTTCCTGATGTTAGTGTTGGCTGTGGGTTTTTCATGAGGCTTTTATAATGTTTGCAAGTTTCCTTCTTTCTTTTTTTATTTTGTCTTTATTTTTTTTTTTCCTTTTTGTGGAGAATGAGATCTCGCTTTACTGCCCTGGCAGGTCTTGAACTCCTGGACTCAAGCTGTCCTCCTGACTCTGCCTCCCTAAGAGCTGGGATTACAGGCATGAGCCACTGCGCCCTGCCTTCTTTTGTCTTTTTTCTTTTTTTTTCAAGACAGGGCCTTGCTCTGTCACCCAGGCTGGAAGTGCAGTGGTATGATCATAGCTCATTGAGCCTTGACTTCCTGGGCTCAAGCAGTCCTCTAGCTTCAGCCCCCTGAGTAGCTAGGACTACAAAAAGAAAAAAAAAGTACTCTGGTATTTGCAGATTGGCTTTAAAGCGGGGCAGTCCTTGAAGGTGTAGTAAGGCCATCTACAACTCTGCCTTAGTTTTCACTTCCATCTTGAGATTAGCCAGAGGCTCAGCCAGAGGTGTAAAACGAGAGTCCTTGCTATTTTTCTTTGCACAAATGTTTGCCCCTGTGTATGAGTGTTTTATTTTTTATGCCCCAGTATATTAGCCAACGTATATAAGCACAGATAGACACACACACACACACACACACACACACACACACACTCTATATATATATATATATATATTCATTTTAAATAATTGGTTTGTGTGATTTTGGGGTATAGCAAGTAGGAAATAGGACAGGTTAGCAAGCTGGGCAGGCTGGAAATTGTCAGAGAAGGATTGATGCTGCAGTCTTGAGACAGAATTTTTTAAAATAACATGTAATTTCACAAACTGAATCTCCATGTTCAGTTCTTCTTCTTTTTTAATCTGCTATCTTCCTTTTAAATCTCTTTATTCATTTCCTTTCCTTTTCATTCTGGAAAATATTTGTACTACACAAATTCAGTTTTCTGCACGAACTAATCTATTTATAGCTTCATGTACACTTTCTGTTTTTACTACTTTTTTTTGAGGGGTTGGGTACAGAGCAGAGTAACAGACTTGTTGGGTGTTTATTATTTGCTTGAGCATGGTATGTTTTCTGTATTCTTTTGAAGAAAATAAGGCTTATTTTTCCAAAATTAAAAAAAATATATTTACAAAGAGATTTTCTCTCGGGAAGCTGTTATTCTAATTTGTAGCTCAGGTTCAGCAGCAAGCGCTGCATAGTTTTATAACAAATATCAGGCTGGGGGCGGTGGCTTACGCCTGTAATCCCAGCACTTTGGGAGGCTGAGGCAGGTGGATCACCTGAGGTGAGGAGTTTGAGACTAGCCTACCAACATGGAGAAACCTCATCTCTACTAATAATACAAAAAGTTAGCCAGGTATGGTGGTGTATGCCTATAATCCCAGCTTCTTGGGAGGCTGAGGCAGGAGAATCACTTGAACCCAGGAGGTGGAGGCTGCAGTGGGCTGAGATTGTGCCACTGCACTCCAGCTTGGGCAATAAGTGAAACTCCGTCTCACGAAAAAAGAAAGTTCAAGTTGTAGCATGGATTCAGTGCATCATTTGCAAGAACTGATTTTCTTTTTGCAATTCTTTTCAAACAAATGTTATTCCATGGTACATTACATTTAACTGTAACTAATTTTTTTAATTTTTATTTTACTTATTTAATTTTTTTTTGAGATGGAGTTTCGCTCTTGGTGCCTAGGCTAGAGTGCAGTGGTGCGATCTTGGCTCATCGCAACCTCTGCCTTCCGGATTCAAAGGATTTTCCCACCTCAGCCTCCCGAGTAGCTGGGATTACAGGCGCACGCCACCACATGTGGCTAATTTTTTTGTGTTTTTATACAAATGGGGTTTCTCCATGTTGGTCAGGCTGGTGTTGAACTCTTGACCTCAGGTGATCTGCCTGCCTCAGCTTCCCAAATTGCTTGGATTACAGGCATGAGCCACCATGCCTGGCCTGTGACTAATTTGTTTATCACATGACCAGCTGTTGCAGCCTCATATCCTGGCCAAAGACGAACTGGCCAATGTGCTCCTTGGGCTGGATAATCACACTTGCCTATAGCAGTTGCTCAATTTGGTAGCCATGTGGCTCACACAAAGGCCTAATGCCTTTTGTTTTGTTTTTGTGAAAATCCAGTGGTTTCAGTACCATTTGTTGAAAAGACTATCCTGTTTCCATTGAATTGCCTTTGCTTCTTTGTTAGCGATCCATTGTCTGTATTTGTATGGGTCTATTTCTTGCTTCTCTGTTCTGTTCCTTTATATTTTCTCTGTTCTTTCACCAGAACCATACTATCTTGATTATTGTATCTTTATAGTAAGTCTTGGATGTCAGGTAGCATCAGTTTCCAGCTCATCTCTTCTCCTTTAGTATTGTGTTGGCTATTTTGAGTCTTTGGCCTTTCCATGTAAACTTCAGAATCAATTTGTCAACACTCAAAAAACAACTTGCTGGATTTTGACAAAATTCAACACCCTTTCATGATAAAATCTCTCAGCAAACAAAGAATAGTGGGGAACTTCCTCAATTTGATAAAGAATATCTACAGAAAATATACAGCTAACATCATACCTATGGTTACAAGCAATATGCTTTCCTTCTAAGGTCAAGAACAAAGTGAGGATGTCCACTCTCACCTCCTAGTGAAAGTCCAAGCTGGTGCAATAAGACATGAAAGGGAAATTAAAGGCACACAGATTGGGAAGGAAGAAAGGAAATGTTTATGAAATTTTGTTTATTATTTTTAAAAGTAGTAGACTTCTATTGGGCGGTTTTAGGTGTATAGAAAAATTGACTGAAAAGTACAATGCTCTTCTTTCTTCTTTCTTTTCCTCCTTTGTTCTTCTTTCTTCCTGACAGGCTCTTACTCTGTCACCTAGTCTGGAGTACAGTGGCACAATCATAGCTCATTGCAGTTTTGAATTCCTGGGCTGAAGCAATCCTTCTGCCTTAGCCTTCTGAGTAGCTGGGACTGCAGACATACTACCATGCCTTGCTGATTTTTTTTTATTTTTTGTAGAGATGGGGTCTTGCTACATTGCCCAGGCTGATCTTAAACTCCTGGGCTCAAGCAGCTGTCTCACCTTGGCCTCTAAAATTTTTGGCATTAGAAACTGAAGCTGCTGCACTTGGTGCCTGGACTCCCTTATTCTTGATACATCCACTTTCTCCCATCATTAACACATTACATTAGTGTATCTAGTACATTTGTTTCAATTGATGTGCTGATGTTGATACAACTGATATCCATAGTTTATATTAAATTTCACCCTTTGAGTTGTACATTCTGTGCATTTGAGAAATGTATGGTGCTGTGTACCCACTGTTATAGTATCATAAAGATAAAGATTCCTGTACTTTGCTAGTTCGGCCTTTTTTCCCTCCCCCTAACTCCTGGCACCACTGATTTTTTTTTTTAAACTGTATCCCTGGTTTTGCCTTTTTTGTAATATTACATACTTAGTATTATGCAATTTTAGACTTTTTCTGAGAGGCTTCTTTCACTTAGTAATATACATTCAGGATTCTCTCATTTCTTTCTCTGGTTTGATGTCTCATTTCTTTTTATTGCTGAATCACATTTTTACTAGCAACAAAGAATGAAATATTTAAGAGTAAAACAAAAAATCTATATCAATAAACAATAAAATACTGATACATGAAATAAAAAAAGATATAAATGTCATCTCTTTCTAAGTGGATCTACACATTCAGTGCAATTCTTATAAAAAGCCAAGCAAGTTATTTTGTGGATATGTAGTAATCCTAAAGTTTGTATGGAAAGGCAATACTCCTAGAAGGTAAAATAGAAAATCTAGGTGGCCTTGAGCTTGATGATGACCTTTTAAATACAACACCGAAAACACAGTCATAAATGAAAAAATCAATAAGTTGGACTTCATTAAAATTGAAAACTTTTGCTCTGTGAAAGATTATTTTAAGAGAGTGAGAAGACAGGCTGCAGATGGTGTGGAAATATTGGTGAAAGACATGTCTGACTAAAGAACTGTTATCTAAAGTATACAAAAACCTCTTAAAACTGAACAGTAAGAAAATGAACACCCTTATTAAAAAATGAGCAAAAAACCTGACTAAAGAAGATACACACATGGCAAATAAGCCGATGAAAGATGCTCAATAGTGTATGTGATTGGGGAACTGAAAATTAAAAATAACAATTGGATACCACATTTTCAAAGCACTAAAAGCTCTAACGTTGAGGATACCAAATGCTGAGAAGATATGAAATAGCAGGAATGCTCATTTATTGCTAGTGGGACTGCAAAATTGTACAGCTACTTTAAAATACAGTTTGGCAGTTTCTTACAAAACTAAACATGCTCATACCGTAAGATTAACCAGTTGCCCTCCTTGGTATTTACTTCAATGAGTTGAAGCTTATGTCCTCACAAAAACCTGTATAAAGATGTGTATAGCAACTTTATTCATAATTGCCAGAACTTGAATACAACCAAGCTGTCCTTCACCATGCAAACAGGTGAACATTGGTACATCCTGTGAGTGGAATGTCATTCAGTGTTAAAAAGAAATGAGGTATCAAGCCATGAAAAGACATGGAGGAACCTTGAATGCATATTACTGTGTAGAAGAAGTCAATCTGATAATCATACTGTATGATTCTAACTCTGTGATTAAACTGTGGAGACAGTAAGTTGAAAATTTATGTCCACACAGCCAGCACATGAAGGTGCATACTAGCTTTATTTATAATTGCCAAAACCTGGCAACAAGTTGCCTTTAATTAGGTGAATGGATTCACAAACTGTGGTATATTCATAAAATTGATTATTATTCTTATTTCCAGTGAGTTATTTTCAATCTTCTTTCCTTCTTATTTTGGTTGTTCGTGTGCTAGTTGCATGTATAGTTTTATAAGAAACTGCTAAACTGTTGTTTAGGGGACTGTTCCATTTTATATTCCCACCAGCAATGTGTGAATGATTTAATTTGTCTTTATTTCTTCCAGCATTTGTTGTCACTATTTTTAAATTTTCATCAGTTTTGATAGATGGGTAGTGGTATCTCTGAGTGGTTTTGTATTTTCTTTCTTTCTTTTTTTTTTTTTTTTTTGAGATAGGGTCTCACCTTGTCACCCAGCCTGGAGTGCAGTGGCACAATCACTGCTCCCTGCAGCCTCAACCACTTGGCCTCAGGTGATCCCCCTACCTCAGCCACCAAAGTAGCTGGGACCACAGTGCACGCAACCATACCTGGCCATTTTTTGTATTTTTTGTAAACAGGGTTTCACCATGTTGCTAAGGCTGGTCTGGACTCCTGACCTCAAGCAATCCTGCCTGTCTTGGCCTCCCACAGTGCTGGGATTACAGATATAAGCCACTGTGCCCTGCTGTTTTGTATTTTCTTTGTGGCTAATCATACATCTATGTGATCTCTTTCATGAAATATTCTGCTTATTTACTTTGTTAAAAGGTGGCCATTAAGAAGGCCATGACTGAGGCCAGCTGAAAATATTTCTAATTCTCCTGGGATAATTACTTAATAATGCTATTTGCAAAAACTACCATCTTTTCCATAGCCTTTGAAAGCAAATGCCTATGACTCAATATTTGATTATATAGATTATAATAACGACTCAACCTCCTAGTTTGTTATTAATGGGAGAAGGAGGAAGAAATTGTGTGGAGAATAGGTTGATAGGTTTTCAGAATTAGGGCCTGATTTTAAGATATATATGATACGAAAATCCAAAGAAGTTTTAGCTAAGTGTAATTATTTTAGTTTGTCCAATGCATTATAAAATTATAGATTGAGGCTGGGTGTGGTGGCTCACACCTGTAATCCCAGCACTTTGGGAGGCCAAGGTGGATTACTTGAGGACAGGAGGTTGAGACTAGCCTGGTCAACATGGTGAAACCCCGCCTCTACTAAAAATACAAAAATTAGGCAAGTGTGGTGTAATGTGCCTGTGGTTCCAGCTACACAGGTGGCTGAGACACAAGAATTGCTTGAACCTGGGAGGCAGAGATAGCAGTGAGCCGAGATCGAGCCACTGCACTCCAGCTTGGGTGATAGAGGGAGACTAGCTCCAAAAAATTCTTTAAAAAATTATAGACTCATTTAGATGAAAATGTTTAGTGATTTCTTATTGCTTTTTATCTATATTTATAATATTTTTTCTTTTAATAAATCTAGTTTAAATATTTTGTTTCATAGTTCATAATTACTTAATTTAACCTTTTAATTTTCAATAAAATAAGCATTTTTTGAAATTTGTTCTTTAAATAGTTGTGATTAGCCCTCTCCGCTGCAATGAATTCATTATGTAAATTCCATACCTTTGGCTGTCGTAATATATAAAAATGAGGACTTTTTCCTGCCTAATAAAATCTTAATAACTTCCTTTATGAGTATGGGTCAAACGTATAGTAGGTAACAGATTGTTCTGATAAAATTTTCAACACACATGCTCAGTAACTCACTATAAAACAAGCAACTTCGATAAAGAAAAGGTCAGTTAAAGAGAATTTACATTCATTTCTATTTTAAATTTATCATGAATAGTGTAAAGTACCTTTACTCTGCATTTTTATATGTATATATGGGATCCTGGGCACAAATTACTGATGTTTAAAGAACTGTTTAGTAATAAAAATTGCATCCTCCCTGTCTTTCCTATAACCTCTCATATTTGCTTACAATAGATTCAGTTACATTCTAAGCTTGCCTCTGAAAATGTCTTCTAGCAACTTACCCCCTTTTTGCTATTCGGTTTATTTTTAAAGTCATAGCTCCATGTTTAAATGTCAAACACAAACCTTTAAAAATAATCCATTATAGCGCTGTAGAAGTCACAAGAAGACTGTATTCTATGTACAACTTTCTTGTGCACTGTTTTCTACACCATTTGTGGTGTGTATGTTAGAAACTAAAAGCTTGTTTCATGTCTTTATATTTTAGTATAACACCTTATGGGGCATGCATACTGATTATTTTATGGAAAGCACTCTCATCAGCCTGCCCATGAGGAAAATTAAAATTGTCTTGCTATGTTCCATGGAAATGGTCAAGGCTTTTCAAAAGAGAAAACAGAGAACAAAAGAATATGTCGGGCGTGCACACAACTGTGTTATTGGCAGGAAGCGTGCTGACTCCTTTGTGAATGTGTGAATTTGTGAAGACCCTTATTTTAAAGAATTATCTTTTTCTATTAGTTGTTGAATAAGAGATTTTTCTCATATATAAATAGTTTTCAGTTCTGACAAGTTTTGTTCAGTTATCTACAAGCTGAACCTTCATAACATTTGTTTTGTCTAATGAAGGCTTGTTGTAGAAAGAATCTCAGTTGTGACATTGTATGGATGATGCCAGTGAAGTGATCAGAATTCCAGTGTCTAGTGTGTTGTAGCCATAATGAGCTCCTAATTGAAGCCGACAAGCTGCTTTTTTCCCTCCTAGTTGGTCAGGCAAAATGTTAGATTTCATTCATTATTAACTCATTCCTTATTAGCAGAGGACTGGATTAATTTGTAGGGAACATAAATAATTTTTGCTTTGTGTCAATTTTAGAGATTGAAGTTCAGGGTTATACAAGGTTCCCTCCCACCTCCAGCTGTTCTGATTGTATGCATTTGTGTAACTACCATCATAATAATGATACTCTGACATTTCTGTCACCCCTAAAGTTTCTCATGCCACTTTGTGTCTTCTTCCCCTCTCTCTGGCAACACTGATTTGCTTCTTTTATTATAGTTTTGCCTCTTTTTTTGTTTTACCTTTTCATAGAAGGGACTCATATAGTGTGTAGACTTTTATGTATAACCTAACTACCCCCACAATCATAATATTAAGATTCATTTTTGTGTTTTTTAGATAATTTGTTCTTTTAAAATGCTGATGCTTTTCATTGCATTAATACATAACTGGCCATTCACCTATTGATGTACATTTCATTGTTTCTAGGTTTTTTATTATGGATAATAAAATACCTAGTTGTGACATATGGAAAATGTGGTTTATTTTTTTGTTTTTAGAAACTGGTAAAGTATTTTTCAGAATGATTGTAACATTTTGCATCTCCAACAGTAATGTGTGAGAGGTTCAGTTACTTTGTATTCTTGCTATAACTTTGTACTATTAGTTTTTTAAATTTTTGTCATTCTAGTGGGTGTAGTGGTATCCATTAGTGGTTTCAAGTTGTGTTTCCCTGATAATTAAGTATATTGAACATCTTTTCATGTACTTACTTGCTATCTGTATGTCTTCTTTAATCAAGTGTCTTTAAAAATATTATGGCCATTAAAAATTACATTATTCTTTTTGCTCCTACAACAGTTATCATAGAATTATGGCCATTTTATTTGTTATGAACAACTTTTTTATTTTTTCATTAAATCATTTATTTTAGAGCTAGTGTAAGCTTAGCCCATATTATGTTATAACATTAATTTTAGTGCTGACATTGAAATTAAACATTAAAACATCAATACAGAAAATAAGAATATGACTTAATACATGCAAGAGAGTTAGCAGGAAAAACTTGATAAAGAATTTTTTTTCCTTCCAAAATTTATTTTAGGTTCTGGGAGTATGCATTCAGATTTGTTACATAGTTAAATTGTGTGTCACTGGAGTTTGGTGTACAGATTATTTTGTCAGTCAGTAAGCATAGTACCTGTTAGGTAATTTTTGATCCTCACCCTTTCACCTTTCACCCTCCTCCCTCAAGTAGGTGCCCGTGTCTGTTGTCCCCTTCTTTGTGTCCATGTGTGTCCATTGTTTAGCTCCCACTCATAAATGAGAGCATTCTGTATTTGGTTTTCTGTTTCTACATTAATTCACTTAGGATAATGGACTCCAGCTGCATCCACATTTCTGCAAAGGACATGATTTTGTTCTTTTTTATGCTGCATAGTATTCAGTGATATATATGTACCACATTTTAAAAATCCAATCACTGTTGATGGGCATCTAGATTGATTCCATGACTTTGGTATTGTGACTAGCGCTGCAAAGAACATAGGAATGTATGTGTCTTTATGGTAGAATGACTGATATTCCTTTGGGTATATATCAAATAATGGGATTGTCCTGTGTTGAATGGTAGTTCTAAGTTCTTTGAGAAATCTCCAAACTGCTTTCCACAGTGGCTGAACATTCCCACCAGCAGTGTCTAAGCATTCCCTTTTCTCCACAGAATCTATTATTTTTTGACTTTTTAATAGTAGGCATTCTGATTGGTGTGAGATGGCATCTGATTGTAGGTTTGATTTGCACCTCTCTAATGATTAGTGATGTTGATCATTTTTTTCATATGCTTGTTGGCCATGGCTATGTGTATGTCTTCTTTTGAGAAGTGTCTGTTCATATCTTTTGCCCATTTTTTAAATGGGGCTGTTTCTTTTTTGCTTGTTGTCTTTTTAAAATTCCTTATAGATTCTGTATATTAGACCTTTGTTAGATGTGTAGCTCATGAAAATTTTCTGTCCTTCTGTAGGTTTTCTGTTTGCTATTGATAAGTTTCTTGTGCTGTGCTGAAGCTCATTAGTTTAATTAGGTACCACTTGTAGATTTTTGTTGCAATTGTTGAGATTGGTTTTGGAGTCTTCCTCTTGAAATCTTTGCCAGGGTGTGTGTCCAGAATGGTATTTCCTAGGTTTTCTTCTAGAGTTTTTTTTTTTTTTTTTTTTTTTTTTTTTTGAGACAGAGTCTCACTCTGTTGCATAGACTGACTGGAGTGCAGTGGTGCAATCTTGGCTTACTACAACCTCTGCCTCCAGGGTTGAAGCAATTCTCTGCCTCAGACTCCTGAGTAGCTAAGATTACAGGCATCCACCACCACGCTCAGATAAGCTTTGTATTTTCAGTCGAGATGGGGTTTCACCATGTTGGCCGGGCTGGTCTTGAACTCCTGACCTTGAGATCAACTCACCTTGGCCTCCCAAAGTGCTGGGATTACAGGTGTGAGCCACCAGGCTCAGCCTCTTCTAGAGTTTTTACAGAATTATGCTTTACATTTCAATCTTTAATTCACCTTGAGTTGATTTTTGTATATGGTAAAAAGATTTTTGTGTATGGAGCCCAGTTTCAATTTTCTACATATGGTTTGCCAGTAATCCCACCATCATTTATTGATTAGGGAGTTTTTTCCCTACTGCTTGTTGTAGTCAACTTTGTCAAAGATTAGATGGTTGTAGGTGTGTGGCTTTATTTCTAGGTTTTCCGGCCTGTTCCATTGGTCTATGTGTCTGTTTTTGTACCAGTACCATGCTGTTTTGGTTATGTTACTATAGCCTTGTAGTATAGTTTGAAGTCAAGTAGTATAATGCCTCTAGATTTGTTATTTTTGCTTAGGATTGCTTTTACTATTCAGGCTCTTTTTTGGTCTCATCTGAATTTTAGAATAGTTTTCTTCTAATTCTGTGAAAAATGCCATTGGTAGTTTGATAGGAATAGCATTGAAACTGTAAGTTGCTTTGGGTAGTGTGGATATTTTAACAATATTGAGTCTTCCTATCTATGAGCATGGCATGTTTTTCCATTTGCTTGTGTCTGATTTTTTCAGCAGTGTTTTACAATTTTCATTGTAGAGGTCTTTTACCTTTCTGGTTAACAGTATTCCTAGATATTGTATTCTTTTTCTGGGTATTTTGAATGAGATTGCATTCTTGATTTGACTCTCAGCCAGGATACTATTGGTGTATAGAAATGCTATTGATTTTTGTATATTGATTTTATATCCTGAAACTTTGCTGGAGTTGTTAAAGAAATCTAAGAGCCTTTGGACAGAGACTAAGGGTTTTCCAGGTATTGAATTATGTCATCCCTGACTAGAGATAAGTTAACTTCCTGTCCTCCTATTTGGATGCTTTTTATTTCTTTCTCTTGCCTGATTGCTCTGGCTAGGACTTCCAGAACTATGTTGAATAGGATTAGTGAGAGTAAGCATCCTTGTCTTGTTCCGGTTCCCAGAGGGAATGTTTCCAGTTTTTGTCTGTTCAGTATCATAGTGGCTCTGGGTTTGTCATAGATGGCTCTTATTATTTTCAGATATGTTCCTTCAATATCTAGTTTGTTGAAGGTTTTTAACATGAAGAAATACTGAATTTTATTGAAAGCCTTTTCTGCATCTGTTGAGATGATAGTTGGTTGTTGTTTTTAGTTCTGTTTATTTGATGAATCACATTTATTGTTTTGCATATGTTGAACCAACCTTGCATCACTTTGAGTTTGTTTTTGGAACAGTTTGATTTTTTACATATAGAAATTTGGTTCTTTTGGCACAATTTGCTCCAAAAACGATCTTTTAATCATTTAGTTATAGTGTACCTTTGATGAAAAACAGTTGGCCATACAAACATGAGTTTATTTCTCGACTTGCTATTCCATTTCCTTGAAATATATGTGTACATCTATACCAGTACCATACTATCCTTATTATTGTAGCTTTGTAAGTCTTACACATGTAAATCATTTGTATATATCTATACCTTAGAGATATTGTATAGTGTAGCTTCAGTTCAAGATGACCCCAATAAAGCAAATTTCTTAATAAAGCAAGTAATATGAAGTGCATATAAAACTTATATTTGGCTAGGCACAGTGGCTCATTTCTGTAATTCCAGCACTTTGAGGTGAGGTGGGAGGCTTGCTTGAAGCCAGGAGTTTGAGACCAGCTTGGGCAACAAAGCAAGACCCTGTCTTTAAAAAAAAAAAAAAAAAATGGCTGACTCTGGTAGTGTGCATCTGTAGTCCTAGCTACTCAGGATGCTGAGGCTAGAGGATTGCTCGAGACTAGGAATTAGAGGCTACAGGGACTTCCAGTTCAGGTGACAGAGTAAGACCCTTTATCTAAAATAAAAAACCAAAAAAGATATGTTTAAACTATACTATAGTCTCTTAAGTGTGTAATAGCATTATGTCTAAAAAGAAAAAAGAAAAACCAAAAAAAAAACCACCAAAATTAAAATATTTTAAATATCTTAATTAAAAATATTTTATTGCTAAAAAATGGAAATGATCTGATACTTCAGTGAATCATGATCTTTTTGCTGATGGAGAGTCCTGGTTACCCCATAAGGGCTCTTTCCTGTTCAGGGTCATGAAACCAATACACCAAACTGAAAGTGAGTGTCAGGCAGTGCAGGCTTTATTCAGTAGCCTTGGAATTGGAGAAGTGGGAGCTTAGCTTAACTTCTCAGCTCCTGAGAAATCTGGAAGTTACAGATATAGGGCATCTTTAATGAAGGGTTTGGGCATTAAGAGCCAGGAGAGGAATATCTTTTTCTTGGAAAGGGATGGAGATTTTCCTGGAATCAAGGAGCCACCTCTTTTTTTGTATGCTTTCCTGGTCTTTTCTGGTCATTGTCATGGTGATTGTCAACTGTCATGGTGCTGATGGGAGTGTCAGCGTAGCATGGAAATTGGATTATAATGAAGCTAGAGGTTCTTCAGAGGTCCAGTAAGCTGCCATTGTGGGTTTCTTCAGCTTTAGCTGGTTTAGACCTAAGAAGGAACTTTTGACCACAAACATTGTGTTTCCTAAAAATAAATGGAATTAAAGCTGAATAGGAATTTAGCTGTGTCACATAGGCATTGCATTGGCCAAAAGAAATGGGGTAGGAGTCCAACTAAGTCATTTAGGCAATGGATAACATTAGGGCCTTGCTCTGGATTAGGCTTTGGCTTAAGGGAATGTTGTGTTGTGTTTAACCTTCTATCTAAATCACTAAAACTTTCTCCATATCGGCAGTAAGCCTGTTTCATTTTCTTCTCATTCATGTGTTCACTGGAGCAGCACTTTTAATTCCCTTGAAGAACTTTTTCCTTATGTTCATGACTTGGTTAGGTGGTGCAAGAGTTCTGGTTTTCTGCCTGTATCAGCTTTCAGCATGTCTTCCTTACTAAGCTTAATCATTTCTAGCCTTTGATTTGAAATGACAGATGTGCAGCTCTTTATTTCAAATGAATACTTAGAGTCTATTTTAGGATTATTACCTGGTCTACTTTCCATATTGCTGTGTCTCAGTGATTAAGGAGGCCTGAGGAGAGGGAGAGAGACAGGAGAACAGTGGGTAGGTGGCACCTCCAGAACATACACATTTATTGATTAAATTTGCCATCTTCTGTGGGTGCACTTTGTGGTGCCCCAAAACAGTTACAATAGTAACATCAAAGATCACTGATCACAGATCATTCTAACAGATATAATAAATGAAAGAGTTTGAAGTATTGTGAGAATTACCAAAATGTGATGGAGAGACGCTAACTGAATACGTAGTGTTGCAAAAATGGCTTCAGTAGACTTGCTTGACACAGGGTTCCCACACACCTTCAATTTGTAAAAAAATATATATTAAATAAAAATGCAGTTTCTGTGATGCACAGTAAAGTGACGTGCAGTAAATTAGGCATGCTCATATGTAATAATCATGTTATCTTAATTTACAAAAGATTTTAAAGTTGGCCTGTCATTGTCTTTAAAAAGGCCGGGTAGGATTTCGATTATGATTACCCAACAATCCCATTACTGGGTATATACCCAAAGGATTATCAATCATTCTACTATAAAGACCCAAGTGGCCGGGTGCAGTGGCTCAAGCCTGTAATCCCAGCACTTTGGGAAGCCGAGGTGGGTGGATCACGAGGTCAAGAGATCGAGACCATCCTGGTCAACATGGTGAAACCCCGTCTCTACTAAAAATACAAAACATTAGCTGGGCATGGTGGCACGTGCCTGTAATCCCAGCTACTCAGGAGGCTGAGGCAGGAGAATTGCCTGAACCCAGGAGGCGGAGGTTGCGGTGAGCCGAGATCGCGCCATTGCACTCCAGCCTGGGTAACAAGAGCGAAACTCCGTCTCAAAAAAAAAAAAAAGACACAAGAACACGTATGTTTACTACAGCACTATTCACAATAGCAAAGACTTGGAACCAACCCAAGTGCATATCAATGGTAGCCTTGGTAAAGAAAATGTGGCACATATATACCATGGAATACTGCACAGCCATAAAAAGGATAAGTTCATGTCCTTTGCAGGGACATGGATGAAGCTGGAAACCATCATTCTCAGCAAACTAATACAGGAACAGAGAACCAAACACTGTATGTTATCACTCATAAGTGGGAGTTGAACAATGAGAACACCTGGACACAGGGAGGGGGACATTACACACTGGGGCCTGTCAGGGGTTGGGGGGCTAGGGGAGGGATAGCATTAGAAGAAATACCTAATGTAGATGATGGGTTGATGGTACAGCAAACCACCATGGCACATGAATATCTGTGTAACAAACCTGTGCGTTCTGCACATGTATCCCAGACCTTAAAGTATAATAAAAACAAAACAAACAAAACAAAACAAATACATAGTTCAGTTTGGGGAGACTTGCCATCTTAAGAATATAGCTCCCAATCCAAGAACATGGTATTTACTATTATTTATGTAGGTCTTTGATTTCTTTTATCTGCATTTTATAGTTTTTAGTGTACAAATCTTACATGTATTGTGTTACACTTATATAGAATTATTTCATATTTTCTATTTCCTAGAATTTCATATTTTGTATTTGCTATTGCAAATAATGCTTTCAGTTTCAAATTGCTCATTTCTATACAAACATATGATTTTATATGTAGACCTTGAATTCTGCAACCTTGGTAAAATTCTAGTAGCTTTTTAAAGAGATTCTTTGGGATTTTTTTTAATGTAGATAATGTTATTTGTGATGGTTTTATTTCTACCTTTACAATCCAGATGGTCTAGATTTATTTGCCTGTACTTATTGCACTGGGTAACATTTCTTATACAATGCTGAATAGGAGTCATAAGATCAGAAAATTTTGCCTTGTTCTGGACCTTACGGGGAAGGTGTTTATTCTTACATCTATAGATTTCTTTATCGATGCATTTTATCAGGTTCTAATTCTAATTATGGTTTGTTCAGTGTTTTTCTCTTGAAAAGGGTGTTGCATTTTTATTTCTAAAAATGCCACATCTGTATCTTTCTAATGTGGCAGTAATTAGAGTGGTTTCCCCCTTTCCTGTGAATATGGTGAATTACATTAATAGATATTCTGTAGTAAACCAGCCTTGCATTCCTGCAATAAACTTCACCTGATTTTGTATTGCTCAATTTTATTTGCTAATATTTTCTTAAGGAGTTTTGGACATGTATTTATGAGACATATAGATATACAAGCATATCTTTTATTGTCTTGTAATATATTTATTTAGTTTTTGGATGTGTGCTGCTGACCTTATAAAATATGTTGGAAAGTGACTCTTCTACCTTATGAAAGAGTTTGTGTGTGATAGCTATAATTTTTTGTTTGATTAATCTATAGAGCTTAGAGATAAAGGCATTTTTGAGGATTTTCTTTGTAAGAAGTTATGAATTCAATTTCTTTTTAGATACTGGGCTATTCAAATTGTCCTGTGTAGATTGGTTGTGGCAATTTGTACATTTTAAGGAATTTGTGTTATCAGAATATTCCTTTTTTTATTATATTACTTACTTGTTCCTTCTGTAATTTTTTTTAAAACTTTGACTAGAGTTATTGGTTTTATTATCTTTAAAAAAATAAAAATTTTATCTTTACTGATTCCTCCTCATTGCTTACTCATTTTATCGAATTCTTGTTGCATTTTTATTTCCTTATTCCTTATTTGTTATTTCCTTTTATTGAATTTAACTAGCTGCTCTTTTAAAACTTTCTTAAATTGGAAACATTGGTTTCTTTGTCTGTCCCTGTGTCTAGAACACGGTTTTTTCTATCTTATACCTTTACAATAAGTCTTAATCATATGGAATGCATTTCCATATATGTTCTAGAATGAGATCTCATTTCTGGTATATTTTTGATGAGGTTTTAATCTATCAGTTTAGAGAGTCTTTTAGGCCATGTTATTTGCTTTTACATAGGTTTTTTTAGTTTTAGTTTTTTTTTTTTTTTTTTTTTGAGACAGAGTTTCACTCTGTCTCACAGGCTGGAGTGCAGTGGCATAATCTTGGCTCACGGCAACTCTATCTCCTAGGTTCAAGCAATTCTCCTGCTTCAGCCTGCCTAGTAGCTGGAATTACAGGTGCTTGCCACCATGCCCAGTTAATTTTTATATTTTTAAGTAGAGTCAGGGTGTCACCATGTTGGCGAGGCTGGTCTGAAACTACTGACCTCAAGTGATCTGCCTGCATCGTCTCCCAAAGTGCTGGGATTACAGGCATAAGCCATCATGTCCAGCTTACATAGGTATTTTTTAAAAACCATTTTATTTCTTGTGTACATATGTTACAAATATTTTCTTAGATTTGTTCAAGATATTCAAGGGTTAAAATTTTACCAATTGTTCTCAATTTATTAAAATATACCTGATGTTTGTATATTATACTTTTATCTAGTAGCCTTCATAAATCCATATATTCTAACAGTTTGTCTTTATTGTGAATATACCTGTGTGTGTGTGTTTGTGTTTGTGTATGAGTGTGTTTATGTACAGATGACATATATTTCTACGTACAGATTGGTATTTTTGGGTTTTACACAATCAAGTTTTTAGCAAATAATGACAGTTTTATTTCTTCCTCCTAGTAATTACTTTTCTTGACATGCATAAGACCTTCCATACGATGTTGAATAGAAATTGTGATAATGAGCATTTTTTTCTACATCCTGCTTTTAGGGTCAAACTTTTTCATTTTTTATAAGTGTTTGCCAACTTTTCTTTGTTAGTTTTAAGGTTGGTACCCTTTATCATTTTAAGGAAATGTTCCTTATTAATAGACTTTGACGTTTATCAGATTATTTTCTGTATCTATTGGTGTAATCATATCATTTTTCTTATTTTTTTTTTTTTTTGAGATGGAGTCTTACTCTGTTGTCAAGGTTGGAGTGTAGTGGTGTGATCTTGGCTTACTGCAACCTCCACCTCCTGGGTTTAAGCAATTCTCCTGCCTCAGCCTCTCAGTAGCTGGGATTATAGGCATGCACCACCACACCTGGCTAATTTTTGTATTTTTTTCAGTAGAGACAGGGTTCCACCACCATGTTGGTCAGTCTGGTCTCAGACTCCTGACCTTGCGATCTGCCCCCCTCGACCTCCCAAAGTGCTGCAATTGTAGGCATGAGTGATCTCACCTGGTCTAATCATATAATTTTTCTTCCGTGTAGTACTAATTTGGTGGGTGATATTTTTTCTTTGCCAAATTTTGCATTCCTAAGTTGACATAATATAAAGGATATATTATGATCATTTTTGGGGTAAGTTGTGAATCAGTTTACTAATATCTTGTTAATCAGAGGTTCAAATATTATATTAATAAGAAAATGTAGAGATTATTGGTCTTCTTTTAAAAAAATAATGGCATTTTTCTTTTTTAGCACAAGCCCACCGTACTGTTGTGTGGATCTGTATTCACTTCGTACTGGGGAGATGGTCAAGTCCATTCAGTTTAAGACACCCATTTATGATCTTCATTGCAATAAACGGTAAGGATTTTTTTCATATGTTTCTTGTATAAAATAAGAAACATGCTTTCCTTGGCATGGAGAACTCTACCAATTTCAATGGCTAACTTAGATTTATTTTTTAAAATCTCAAGAAAACACCTTCTTAATTCTGTTCAGTGGAATAGCGCTACGATTTCTTGATGAACATGTTCAGACTTGTAGTCTTGATCCGTTAGGGAACTGTGAATTCAGTTTAGTGGGATACAGTGAGCATTTGTAAAACAAAATGGAAACAAATAGAAAGTATCAGAGCAAACTTAAAACAGTTAAGTATTGTTTCGAGAAATCTTTTAATACAGCTTTTTATATGTATGATGTGTATGCTGATTTATGATGTGAAATGTAATTTTGCTGTGAGAACCCACCAAAACTTTTGAAAATCATGTTCCTGAACTATGAAAAATGCTTTAGAATATTTTTATTGCTTCATACTTCACAATGGCACTAAAATAGGGACTAGACTGATTTTTATCCTTAACATTTGTTTCATTTAGTTGCTGGGAAAATATTCAAATCTATCTTGAACTTCTATCTGACCTCTAGTGCTAATGACAAATTAATCACAGAACATTTAGTGGAGAAAGGAACCTTAGGACTCTTCTATCACTTAGCACTTTCCTTTTCCATATGAGCAAACTGAAGCCCTACGATGGTAAATGTCTTGATCATTAGCCCTTAGACACCTCATCTAAATCTTCCCACCTTGGCCTCCCAAAGTGTTGGGATTACAGGCGTGAGCCACCACGCCTGGCCTAGAAAAGTTTTTAACAGGCCCAGCTTGAAAAAAAAATCACAAGGATTTAACAGTAGTCACTCATTAGAATTATTCTACATCAGTAAATTAAATTGTTGTTTTTAAAAATGAACAAAATTGCCACAGTGTCTTCCACAATGGTTGAACTAATTTAGACTCCTGGGAGTGGCAATTCCTCAAGGTTCTAGAAATAGAAATTCCATTTGACCCAGCAATCCCATTACTGGGTACGTACCCAAAGGATTATAAATTGTTCTGTCATAAAGTCACATGCACAGGTATGTTCACTGCAGCACTGTTTACAATAGCAAAGACCTGGAACCAACCGAAATGCCCATCAATGACAGACTGGACAAGGAAAATGTGGCACATATACACCATGGAATACTATGCAGCCATAAAAAATAATGAGTTTGTGTCCTTTGCAGGGACATGGATGAATCTGGAAAGCATCATTCTCAGCAAACTGACATAAGAACAAAAAATCAAACACCACATGTTCTCACTCATAGGCAGGTGTTGAACAATGAGAACACATGGACACAGGGAGGGAAACATCACACACTGGGGTCTGTTGGGGGGGACTAGGGGAGGGACAGTGTGGGGTGGGGAGGTTGGGGAGGGATAACATGGGGAGAAATGCCAGATATAGGTGATGGGAGGATGGAGGCAGCAAACTACCTTGCCATGTAAGTACCTATGCAACAACCCTGCATGATCTGCATGTGCACCCCAGAACCTAAAGTACAATTAAAAAAATGAACAAAATTAACAAAGCATGCATATTAAATAATACATTTTTATTTTTCTCTTACTCATATTAGCTTCTGTTGCCCAGATTTCCCAGCCTCGAAGTTGGAAAAATAAGCTATTAGTTTGTTAAATATTTATTAACAATTATCATCTTTATTTGATTTTTTGAAGTAAATATTAAGCTTGGCTATTTATATTAATGTCCTGAAAGGAATAACACAACATAAAGTAGTGGTTTTGGATGTATTTTAAAAATTTTGCTTTAATAAAGTGTTTATAACTAAATTATTTTCTAATTATTTACAAATCTTGGGCATTGGGGAAAAATACTGCTTTTACAGATTCTTAGTGAATTTTACTATATTGAGTCATCAGAAATGTCTTGTTTACACTGAGTAGCAGTTGTCTTAGATTTATATGTGTTGGGAAATTCATCAGCCATTTAGGCTTAAAGTGATAGGTTACATAAATCCATTTTATGTTTAATACCATGACTAAAACATCACTGGGAAACACTTTTAGTAGATAGCCAACAATTTACTACCTTTTTTATCCTTTTTTTTTTTTTTTCCATTTCTTTTTGAGACAGCACCTCACTATGTTGCCCAGGCTGGTCTCAATCTGCTGGGCTCAAGTGATCCTCCTGCCTCAGCCTCCTGAGTAGCTGGGATCACACTCATACAACACTGTGCTGTGCTTAATGTTATCCATTCTTAATGTAGACTTACTCGACTCAAAAATAAATGAAAACAAAACTTTATGTATTTATATTTTTAGAGACGAGATCTTGCCCAGGCTAGAGTGCAGTGGTACAATCATAGCTTCCTGCAGTCTTGACCTCCTGGGCTCAAGTGATCCTCCTGCTTCAGCCTCCTGAGTAGCTAGGACTACAGGCTCACACCACCACATCTGGCTAATTTATTTTATTTTTATTTTTTATAGAGACAGGTCTTCCTATGTTGCCCAGGCTGGTCTTGACCTCCTGGCCTCAAGTGATCCTCCTGCCTCAGCTTCCAGGAATGTTGGGATTATAGGCATGAGCCATTACACCTGGCCAGAACAAAACTTCATTAAAAGACAAACATTTTTTTGAGGTGGTAGTTTTTTCTTTCATGACTTTTCTTCTACTCGTCTGTCTTACTTATATATAGGATTTTTTTGGTTTATATTTTTACATTTTAAGAGGCAGAAGTTCCTAGACTAAATATTATAGGAAATCTTTAATTTTCAAATTGCATTAATAGGCGTTTGTTTTCATCTAGATGATATAATGCATTTCTGATTCTACTTATTGAATTTCATATTCACTTTTTTCTTTCTGTTTTTTTTTTTTTTTTTTTCCTTCTAATTTTAGGATTCTTGTTGTAGTCTTGCAGGAGAAAATTGCTGCCTTTGATAGCTGTACTTTCACAAAGAAATTCTTTGTCACAAGTATGTACCAAATTTTTTTCCCCTTGATATGCATTTGGGTTTATACTACTTACTTGACACAATCAGAAAACTAGCTGTAAATATCTCCACAGTATTTAATATTTTCAGTTTTGGTAATTGTGATTCTGTGGATGTCCTCTATAATTGTATGATATATATTTTCAACTTTCTAACACATTTTCTTCATAGCTTTGTTGTAGGTTACCTTTCTCCTTACATACTCTCCTTGAGAAATTGTGATTTAGTTTCATATAGCTATTTCATGCTTTCAAAGCAGTTGTTAAATTGCTTAACATACCATACTTTTATCTTGTATATTATACCTTTGCATATGAGCAAAATTTGTTTTTACTGACATACAAGTATCTGTCATTTAACCAAAAGGTGAAAAAAAATACATATTTTTCAAGTAAAGACTTATATTTTAAAAGAATGTTTTAAGACCTTCAATACTTTTAAATAAACATATTTTAGTTTAGATAAACAGTGGGAAATGTTATCTTTAGGAGATTTAAAAGGAGAAGTTGCTGTAAGCTAAGGGGGTCAAGAAGACTTCATATAAGAATTACTATCTACACTGGGCCCAGAAAGATATATAGGATTTAAACATCATAAGGAGAAAGGGGTATTAGTGAAAAGGCCATTCCAGTCAAGAAGACAAAGGAAAAATGTACCTGTAAGACTGTAAGGAGAATTTCCTTTAAAAGTTTTGTTTGTGTTTGTAATTTGATAGTATTTGCAGCTTTTCAGTGGGAGTTTTGGCAGTTTGCGATTTTGTAATAGAATTTGTGGCAAGTCCTCATTTGGGCCAATGTACAGATATTCTCTATGATGAAACAAAATGTAAATATTTAAAACCTTGGAAAAAATACATTGACAGAATCAGTATAGAGGTTGGCATATTTTCAAATAAAGCAATTTAGCAATTTCCTATTACCAATTTTACTATAACTTCTCAATTAAACTGTATGTGACAGAGGTAAGAGTGAAAAAAAGTTTTAAGCAGAAGAGAGAATAGAGGATGTATTCTTCTTAGTTTTTATTGCTATTTGAAATGGAAAGTTCTTGCAGGAAAAAGTATATTTTTAGTCATCTTAAATTGGTTAAATGTATTTTAGATATATAAGTGTCTTCAATATTCAATAATTTGGCTTATTATGTAAACATGTAATAATGTAGTGCTATGACAAAAATATTGTATCTTAATTACATTTTTAGTGCCACAGATATGCCATTTCTTTTCCTGTAAAGGCCATAAACAATAACTTTTTATTTGGGGTAATACATACATGTATATAACTAGACAAGTCATATAAAAAAACACCCATGCATTTATTATCTAGTTTCAACAACTATCAAATAATGGACAATCTTTTTTATTTATACCCCTTTCTCAATTATTTTGAAGCCTATTGCAGACATTATAGAATTTAATTTGTACGTATTTATTACGGACATCTGAAAGATAAGAACTTAGAAAAATTGCCAAGTGATTATATAATTATCATCCAAACTGCAGTCTTTTGATTTGCATAGTTGCCATGCTGGACTTAACTCTGATCAACATATGTAAACTTGTAAAGTCCTAAGTGAACACAGATATATGGCTGCCTTGTCCATTTACTACCAATGAAACTCCCAAAGGTTTTGGTACACCAAAACCTACTTTATGAGCATCCTTGCTAAATCTTTTCTACAACTCAATTTCCATGCTTCTTATGTCATATTTAATTTGAACCACTCATTATTCTCATTTTGTTGGAGATACATTTTTCCTTTGTCTTCTTGACTGGAATGAACTTTTCACTAATACCCCTTCTTATGATGTTTTAATCCTATATATCTTTCTGGGCCCAGTGTAGATATTTATGGAGTCTTCATGTAATTGTTACATGAAGTCTTTCTTGACCTCCTTAGCTTATAGTAACTTCTCTTTTTAAATCTCCTAAAGATAACATTTCCCACTCTCTGTCTGCAGAACATTAGATTTTCAACATACTATGCAAATCAGGATGCCCTGGTCAAATATGCTTAGGAAATGCTACCTTCTATTGAGACTGGCAATGGTGATTACTATTTTGTCTGTTTAAATTTATTTAATACATTTCTTTATTTCCTGTGTTTATTTGATAACAGACTTCATTTGTTACCTAACACCCTTTGGGAATGTTTTTGTAGTATGTGATCTCTGTGTCTTTTAAGGCACTTAGATTCTGTCTTGTATACATTTTCTATCTGTTTGCCACTCGACCGTAATCTCATTGAGAGAAGAGTACTCAATTTGTTTTGGATTGATGATACAAGGTTATATCATGGAAGGTGTATGTGTCTGTTATGTCCTTGACAACATAAAAATATTAATGATACTTTTTTGTTGTTCTTTTCATAATAAACCCAATTCACTTAAGGTGAATACATTCATCAAAATTAGGGGTTCTAGTTTCAAAGCACAAGTAGTTTTTTTTCAGAATGTTTAGGAAACAAAAATGTTTGTGAAAATAGTATGTCTGAAAATGTAGTGCTACTCTGTCAACAGTTATCAGATGAGGAAGAAAATTATTTATATAGGATTAGTACAGATCTTTATAGGTCTGAGTTGGAAATTAAAAGTGTTTGTGAATATTTTAAGAAACGAATATATATACACACATACATATGCATATATGAATGAAATTTCTCTCTTACAAATCACTTTGGGGTAAATACAGAAATTTTGTAAAGAATGAGTTTGTTAGAAAATTATGTCTTTATAGGCATCAGTTCTTGAGTACCTTTCCTGTCTATCTAAAGGATTTCCCCTTTGAAAATGAGATCTTCTATTTTGCAACTTTTAGTAAGCACAAAATATAAGTCAAATTTGATAAAAGTGAACAGGAGACTGAGTCGTTAGCACTCTTTTTTGAATTTTGTGCTTTCCTTTTTCCTTAACATCTTTTTGGGACATCTTTGCCATGTATTCCTGTATACATCCCCCTGAATTACTGGACCACTGAATAGAGGAAACAAGCTTTGTTAAAGCATTACTCTCTCTTGTATCCTGTGAATCTTCGCAACAGGAAGAAATCTAGAGGGGTCAGCAGTGTTTCTGGTACTGTAGAAAGGTACTTTTAATTAAAAGCATGCAGCTTTTAATTAAGTCCTGGTCAAGTGGCTAGTGGTCCACAGTGATGAATATTCAGTAATTCCTGACCCATCACTTAATCTTTCATAGTAATGTTTGTATAACAGCTCTCATGGGTTGGGGAGTCCTTAAAGTCTATTTAGTGTGGATTTCATAAAATCTGAAATGTGTATTACTTAATGGTTAAAATGTTGAAAAAAGAGTCGTAAATCAAAGTACATTCTGTCATTTTTGGGAATAAATGTTGGAAATAAGTGTAACAAACTGTATATATAAGCCCAGTAATGTCTTTTTTTTTTTTTTTGAGATGGAATCTTATTCTTTTGCCCAGGCTGGAGTGCAGTGGCATGATCTTGGCTCACTGCAGCCTCTGCCTCCTGGGCTCAAGCAATTCTCCTGCCTCAGCTTCCCAAGTAGCTGGGATTACAGGCATGCTCCACTAAGCCTGGCTAATTTTTGTGTTTTTAGTAGAGATGGGGTTTTACCATGTTGGCCTTGACCAGGCTGGTCTAGAAATCCTGAGCTCAGGTGATCCATCTGCCTTGGCCTTCCAAAGTGCTGGAATTAACAGGCATGAGCCACCATGCCCAGCCAGTAAGGTCTTTGAGGGAAGATGTTCTTAATTTTAATATGGTTGTCAGAAAGTAGGATAGTGCATATCCTTGGGAAGAATAGTGACTGAAAGGGAGGGAGTATAAGAGGATGCTTTGGGGAGTCTATAATGTCTTTTTTTTGTTTGGTTGTTATTTCTGTGTTCAATATGTGTTCACTTTGTTGATTTGGGTAATTTTTCATGTATATTATATATTTTCATGTATATTATATTTGTACATACTTAATATGAAAAAGTTCAGAAAGCAACAGCAGCATGTGTTTGTGATTTCTTTCTTTATACTCCGGATACAATTTGATGTAGCATTTCAATACAGGTCTCCCTTACCTGTTCATCTACAGATACCCTTACCAGTAGTAGTAATATATTTTATTTCATACTTCCATTAGGAAATATGTCATTCTTAGTTACAAATTACTTTACTTGAAAACCCTTGGAGTCAAATTTATGCATCTGACATACGATTTTAGGTTGGTAAGATTGATGATATTCTGCAAATATTTGAATGAAGGAACTTGGCTGCTTTTCTTTGAAATTACAGCTTCTTCTAAAGTGATTTATATCAATATTTAGAACAAAATTCACCATGACTGGATTTTTGAAATTAAGGAACAAAGGGTGTCACTTCAAACTTGAAAGAATCTTATTTTCCTCCAGTTTCTCCATCTTCTCCCTGTTCCTTTATACAGACTGAAACTTTTGTCAGGTTAATCCCATGCTTGTAAGCTGGTTTTGCCCATTAGACTGAAAGGTATAGGATATAGAGATTGGAGGACAGGTTATTGGGATATAGGGAGCGAGTGGGACAGGGCATACTGAGATAGCATCTGTGGTAGTTTATTTGCCTGTAGCACATAGTTTTTCTCCATTGATTGGTACCTAGTTCTTAAAGTAGGACCATAGCCCATGTCAAGTGACAAGATTTCTACTTAATGAGGGTGTTGTTTTGATCATGCAAGCAGTTATCTTCTAAAATAGTTTGAAAAGCTTTTGCATACTACCTTCTTAGTGCATTGGTTATATGCGAATACAATGAAGGGATTGTAAAATAAGTAGAGACAGCTGTGTCCATCAGATCAAGCATCATGGGAATTTGTGCCAAAGTGTGGAGGGAACAGGTAAAGAGAGCTGACAGAGGACTGTTAATGGAACACATCCAATATGATGAGAAAGGAGACACTTTTGTATTTCAATATAAAGAAAAAGTCGCCTTGAGCAGCTGTCTGATGTGGAAATCCAAAACCAGGTATGATTAGGAAAACAAAAGACAAAGACTGATAGATGTCATTAGTAGTCATTTTCAGTATCCTTAAATTGAAAGGTAGATATGAAGTCTCCAGAGAGATCAAAGGAGTATACAGTAGGCAATCTTGTTCCATTGGCCTCTGTATTTACTTGGAAGAGGAAAAATTTTTTCTTACAATTTTTGTGTTATTTCTTGGTTTTAGTGTGTTCTTCATTTATATTAACGATGAATAACAAATAGAAAAAATGGAAATGCAAATTTTACTTTAAAATGCAAAATTATCTTTAATTTTTGAAAGAGGAGCTTTGATTTTATGTGAAGAAACAAGTTTGTGATATTTATGAGAGTTCAGCAGTAGGTTAGTGTGAGTTCTAAGTTCAGCTTACATTAAAAGTTACACCTATCTTTGTTTTTCTGGGTTTCGCATAAGATGGACAAGGTCACTATGATGTTTTCAGGGCATGTGCTTGTGCAGGATACATAGTGGACACTCAAGGAATATGTGTGCAATGAACTAGCTTGTGACTTATTCTCTGTACACACTTCTCACCCACTGAGTCTTAGAATGGCAGTACTCTGAAATTCATGGTATGCTTCATATACATGAAAAATAAACCAAAAATAAAATAGGAGTTTTAAATTCAAAGCTCATAAAACCTTAAGAGGGTCATTAATCAGCTGTGTGATGGTTAAACAAATCTCTGAAATGATATTTAATATTTTATGTGCTTGTATGTTTTTCTGGGGAAGATGTTTATAATCTTTTTTGGACATCATACAGTATGTGGTCTTTCATGACTGGTGTCTTTCACTGACCGTAAATATATAATCAGTTTTTCTCCATTGTCCAATATCTATCAGGTCTTCCTTTCTTTTTCTATATTTCATTGCATATATATGCCACATTTTATCTGATCATTAGTTGATAGATATTTGGTTGGTTTCTACATTTAGGCTGTTGTAGATAATGCTTGTATGAACACTAGTGAACAAGTTTTTTGGTGGACATACATATGTTCTCTTGGGTATGATCATTTGGCTATAAGTTTTTGTAATTTTGATTTGAATTTCTCTGATAGCTAATGACACTGACTTTTTTTTGAGATGGAGTCTTGTTCTTCACCCAGGCTGGTGCAGTCTCAGCTTACTGCAACCTCTACCTTCCAGGTTCTGGTGATTCTTCAGCCTGAGTAGCTGGGATTGCAACTGTGTGCCACCATGCACAGCTAATTTTTGTATTTTTAGTACAGACAGGGTTTCACTGTGTTAGGCTGATCTCAGACTCCTGACCTCGTGATCTGCCTGCCTTGATCTACCAAAGTGTTGGGATTACAGGTGTGAGACACTGCGCCTGGCTGGCAGTGACCATTTTTTTTTTTTTTTCCTGAGATGAAGTCTCCTCTGTTGCCCAGGCTGGAGTGCAGGGGCGTGATCTCAGCTCACTGCAACCTCCACCTCCTGGGTTCAAGCAATTTTCCTGCCTCAGCCTCCTGAGTAGCTAAGACTGAGACTACAGGTACGTGCCACCATGCCCATCTAATATTTTTGCATTTTTAGTAGAGACAGGGTTTCACTGTGTTAGCCAGGATGGTCTCAATCTCCTGACCTTGTGATCCACCCGCTTCGGCCTCCCAAAGTGCTGGGATTACAGGTGTGAGCCACTGTGCCTGGTGGGCACTGACCATTTTTTTTTTTATTGCATTTTAGGTTTTGGGGTACATGTGATGAACATGCAAGATTGTTGCATAGGTACACACATGGCAGTGTGGTTTGCTGCCTTCCGTCCCCTCACCTGTATCTGTCATTTCTCCCCATGCTATCTCTTCCCACCTCCCCACCCCCCGCCCCTCCCCCATTTCCCCCCAACGGACCCCAGTGTGTAGTGCTCCCCTCCCTGTGTCCATGTGTTCTCATTGTTCAACACCCGCCTATGAGTGAGAATATACGGTGTTTGATTTTCTGCTCTTGTGTCAGTTTGCTGAGAATGATGGTTTCCAGGTTCATCCATGTCCCTACAAAGGACGTGAACTCATCATTTTTGATGGCTGTGTAATATTCCATGGTGTATATGTACCACATTTTCCCTATCCAGTCTATCATCGTTGGGCATTTGGGTTGGTTCCAGGTCTTTGCTATTGTAAACAGTGCTGCAATGAACATTCGTGTGCACGTGTCCTTGTAGTAGAATGATTTATAATCCTTTGGATATATACCCAGTAATGGGATTGCTGGGTCAAATGGGATTTCTATTTTTAGGTCCTTGAGGAATCGCCACACTGTCTTCCACAATGGTTGAATTAATTTACATTCCCACCAACAGTGTAAAAGTGTTCCTATTTCTCCACATCCTCTCCAGCATCTGTTGTTTCCCGATTTTTTAATGATCGCCATTCTAACTGGTGTGAGATGCTATCTCAATGTGGTTTTGATTTGCATTTCTCTGATGACCAGTGATGATGAGCATTTTTTCATATGTTTGTTGGCCTCCTGTATGTCTTCTTTTGTAAAGTATCTGTTCATATCCTTCGCCCATTTTTGAATGGGCTTGTTTGTTTTTTTCTTGTAGATCTGCTTTAGTTCTTTGTAAATTCTAGATATCAGCCCCTTGTCAGATGGGTAGGCTGCAAAAATTTTTTCCCATTCTGTTGGTTGCCGATTCACTCTACTGACTGTTTCTTTTGCCGTGCAGAAGCTGTGGAGTTTGATTAGGTCCCATTTGTCTATTTTGGCTTTTGTTGCCATTGCTTTTGGCATTTTGGTCATGAAGTCCTTGCCTACACCTATGTCCTGAATGGTTTTGCCTAGATTTTCTTCTAAGGTTTTTATGGTATTAGGTCTGATGTTTAAGTCTTTAATCCATCTGGAGTTAATTTTGGTGTAAGGTGTCAGGAAGGGGTCCCGTTTCTGCTTTCTGCACATGGCTAGCCAGTTTTCCCAACACCATTTATTAAACAGGAAGTCCTTTCCCCATTGCTTGTTTTTGTCAGGTTTTTCGAAGATCAGATGGTTGTGGGTATGTTGTATGGGCACTGACCATTTTTAATGTGCTTATTTGTTGTTTTTATATCTTGTTCCATTTTTAAATTGAATTATTTGACTTTTCAATATTGAATGGTAATAGTTATTTTATATTGTAGATATAAGTCACTTATCAGATACATTTTTTGCAAAAAATGTTTCCTCATTCTTTAGATTGTTTTTTCACTTTCTTGATGGTGTCCTTTAAAGCATGTTAAGCTTGCATTTGTTTTGATAAAGTCCAGTTTTTCTGTTGTCATATATAAGAAATCATTGCCTAATCCAAGGTGATGAAAATTTACAATATTTTGTTTTAAAGATTTAATTGTTTAACTTTTATATTTAAGCCTTTGATCCATTTTTGTATGTGATGTAAGATAGAGGTCCAGCTTCATTCCCATCCAGATGCCTTTGCATTTGGATAACCAGTAGACCCAGCACCATTTGTTAAAAAGAATTCTTTAACCTTTGACTTGTCTTGGAATTCTTGTTGAAAATCAGTTGACTATAAATGTAAATACCTTTTTTTTTTTTTTTAATTAATTTAAAGGGCTGAAACTTTTTCTTTGTCCTTGCCAGGAAAAATAAGGCAAAGTGTCACAGAGAGTAGTTCAGCTTTTTGTTTTTCTAAACGAGTTCAGGTCTCCTCTCCATTCGGAGCACTTTCTGGGAGGATACCATCTAAAATTGCATCATGCTTGTGTGCCTTCTTAATTACTTTTTTAGTAATGGAAAAATACAGCATGCTTCTAAAAATTTTTTACCTTCATTAAAATTGGGAAATGAGTTCTTTTACCATCCAGTTCTCTCTTTCTTTGTTCAAAAACATTGTATATGTGTTAGAAGTAGGCCTAGTATTATAGAGATTCATGTCTGCCCAACTACTTGTTTTCAGAGTTTACCTAGAGGCAAAGGTTAATCTTTAAGGAGTCATGCTTGTAAGTTTGAGATAGTGCTGAGTGACTTATGTTCTGCTGATTCTAGCTCTGAAGCATTCTTTTGGCAAGCAGGAAAACAGTTGCTTTCATTAAAATACAATGTAATTCCTGAGGTCCACTGAACTCTAAAAATATGGACTCAAAAGATCAAATGAAGAATTGTAAACTGTGTTTTCTCTTAGGATCCTTTTGTGTTTATGAGGTTAAAGTGGTTATCAGAATTGATTGAGAGTCATAGTACTTAGTTTTAAAGCTAATTCAGGAGATGAGCTTATATATATATATATATATATTTTTTTTTTTTGAGTTGGAGTTTCACTCTTGTCACCCAGGCTGGAGTGCAATGGCGTGATCTTGGCTTACTGCAACCTCCGCCTCCTGGGTTCAGCCTCCTGAGTAGCTGGGATTACAGGCACGCGCCGCCATGCCCAGCTAATTTTTTGTATTTTTAGTAGAGACCGGGTTTCACCGTGTTGACCAGGATGGTCTCGATCTCTTGACCTCGTGATCCACCCGCCTCAGCCTCCCAAAGTGCTGGGATTACAGGCTTGAGCCACCGCGCCCAGCCAAAAGTATATTTTTTAATGAATAAGATTAATTTACTCAATAAGAGTAATCTATTGTGTAAATACTACACAATTTATAGTAGAGTATGTTGCCTTTGTATAATTTTTTATTGTATTTTAATTCTATATATGTTTATATAATACGCATTCAGTAGATAATAGTAATATTGCAGTTAACCTGAGGTCTGTTTTCCAGAAACCCAAAGCATTGCAAACATACTCCTTCAAACAGTAGCATCAATGAGCAGTTTTTAAAAAAGTGAGCAATAAAATGAGAAAGCTTTTATTTATGTGGACTTTATTTTAGAGTCTGTCTCTTCTCTATAAGTTTATTTTTTTCTTCTCTATAACTTTATTTTTAAGATGACAATTCAGAATAGATGGCAATTTAGGGAGCTGGGCTGAAAATGGCTGTTTACTGGAAGCATCAGTAAGGTATGCTTCTTTCATGCTTTTGAGCACAGAGATAAGAACATGGTCAGAATGACTGTCAAGTGGCATGTAGGGGAGATTGAGCGGTGAATAAAACAGACAAATTCTTTAATTTACATATCCTTCTAATCAAGTTGGAGGAAGATAGAAAATAAGTGGTAAATATATGTCATATAACAGTTAACTGTTTTTATTGGCTAGAACTGGAAGCAAGAAGAATGATATTGAGTGAAATATAAATACAAAAGATTATGCAGTTCCCCATCATCTTTCTGTGGAGGCAGCTGTTCAGAGTTACTTGTCCTCATTGGCCTCAATGTGGTTAAATACTTTTTTCTCCCCATCACAGTATCATGTCTGATAGTCTTATTTATCTTTTGCCCTTACATTCCTGAACCCATCATATCCTCTCTCTCTCCTCTCCCAAAATCCTTCCTTGATTTATGAATGTTACACTTAAAATGGCGCCTCTTAACTTCATTCTGTTGGTTAGGAATAACTGTATAAAATGCCCAGTGTTTGCCAAAAGTGATGACCAATTCTTTCCAGATTTGTTTCTTATTGGGACAGAGTTAAAAATCCAAAGAAACGAAATAGAGGAGGAAAAAAATGAGCTTATTTATTATCAAAATAATGACTAGTATTATGGGAATTTTATGTGAGACTTGAAAACATATAAGTGTGTGATTTTTCTATTTTTCTGGCATCGACATATGATGCACCAGTAGAAAAGTTATTAAGAAATTTCTCAATAGTGCCATTTGAAATTTTTCAGGCTGCTATCCATGTCCAGGGCCAAACATGAATCCTATTGCTCTTGGGAGCCGCTGGCTTGCTTATGCAGAAAACAAGGTAAGATATGGCCTGTTTGGATTATTTGTAATGAAGTAAGTGTTGAAGGACTTTCCATAATAAATACCTATGCTCCATAGGTGATTACCAATAATAAATGTTTAACTTACTAGTTCATTTGCTGTGGTTTGGTTTTAATTGCGCAACTAATAATTGAATTCTTTTAAGGATTTATAAATATTTGACAGTTGTCATTAAGTCCAGACTCTGTAGAACCTTAATTTTTTAAGCTTGGCTTTATAGAGAGAACTTTATCCTGTTAATACTAGAGTGCAGCATTGAGATTACCCCAGTAGTGATATTAAGGAAAGTAGTTTCTGACTTTTTAGAAATCAGGAGGCAGAGGTAACTTCTATCTTCATTGGTAGATTAGAAGCCTGGGCATAGAATCATTTAATTGACATTAACCATATGCTAACAACTAGATCTAAACAAGGTTCAGCCTTTTTTTTTTCTTTTTTTGAGACAGTGTCTCGCTCTGTCATTAGTCTGGAGTACAGCGGCACTGTCTTGGCTCACTGCAACCTCCGCCTTCTGGGTTCAAGTGATTCTCCTGCCTCAGCCTCCCGAGTAGCTGGGACTACAGGCATATGCCACCATGCTTGGCTAATTTTTGTATTTTTAGTAGAGATGGGGGTTTCACCATGTTGGCCAGTATGGTCTTGATCTCTTGACCTTGTGATCCACCCACCTCAGCCTCTCAAAGTGCTGGGATTACAGGTGTGAGTCACCACTCCTGGCCCCAGCCATTTGTTTTAATAATTACATCATATATGTTCACCTTCTGTTGCCTTTTTCCGTTATTTATCAATTTATTTATTAAGGTCATAGTATTAAGTGAAGATACTGTATTTATATACTAGGAATTTTATTTATATCAAATTCAAGGAAAAAGGTAAATTTGAATCTTCAAAAAGAAAGGTAAAATTCTTTGAATTCCATTAGTTACCCTGCATGTGAATGTAGAATGAAATCTAAAACATATTACAGATTTCAAAGAAGACTGCTATTTTTGGTTATGTTTTTGCTGGTTGCATAGTTAATGAGTGTATCTTGGGATTCATATAAATTAGTATGAAATATTTCAGTTCTTGACAAAGTTAGGAGGTGGTAAGTAAAGTAATTATTTGATAAAGCCACAGGGCTACTAGACCTCTAGCCTCTGGAATGTACAAAAATCAAGAAACTACTGAAGAAAATTACTTTTCTGGATAAATTCTTTGAGATCTTAATCATGAGTCTGTCTGCAACTACTAGATATGTTACATCTTACTGAATTCTGTGTTTATATTCCATCCTGTCCTTTCTCTTGATTTTATGGTATATCTTGTAAAAATAGCTCTTTCAAATTATTCGTTTCTAACAAGACTGGAGGAATACAAGTAAGTGCAGTGACACAGTGGTATCTTCTAATGTTTATATCTGTGAAGCATTTCCCTTGAGTGCTGGAGACCTCCAAGACAAAGATGTAGAAATTGTCCCTTGGGTCTTGTGGATCTATTCTCACATGTGGGGAACTGCCCATTTGAAAGTGGAGATAATATGTGAATAGTTACATATTGTCTTTGAGGAGAAAGAACTCCCTTCATAGATGCATAGCCTGAATAGGCACCAATTGTTTTCCCTCTTCAGGAACACGTGTTAATGTCTGGTGTCAAGTACAGAGACCAGACAACGTAGTGGCCTTCACAAGGAGTTTGTGAATCAAATGTTGTACCTTTATCTTGAAAATATTTCTAGATAAATGTCCTTACATAGAATTTTTTTTTCTTCTTTCTTTCTTTTCTTTTTCTTTTTCTTTTTTTTTTGAGATGGAGTCTTGCTCTGTTGCTGCCAGGCTGGAGTGCATTGGCATGATCTCAGCTCACTGCAACCTCTATCTCCCAGGTTCAAGCGGTTCTCCTGCCTCAGCCTCCCAAGTATCTGGGACTACAGGCATGTGCCCACACACCCAGCTAATTTTTGTATTGTTTTAGTAGAGACAGGGTTTCACCATGTTGGTCAGGATGGTCTTGATCTCTTGACCTTGTGATCCGCCTGCCTCAGCCTCCCAGTGTTTTGGGATTACAGGCGTGAGCCATTGTGCCTGGCCACATAGTATTTTCATAAAAGCTAGCATTTATTAGTTTCTAATTGTTTTAGCTTTGGGGCTGAGTATGGAATTATAAAATTGAATTGAATTTTGGGGTAATAATCTCCTTCAGTGAAAATGTTCTTTGACTATAAAATCTTGAGAAGCAATATATCTATTTTTGGTTTTGTTTTCTTTTAAGATTCATGGGGAACATGTACATGTTCATTACATAGATATATTGTGTAAGGGTGGTGATTGGGCTTCTAATCACCCAGATATTGAACATTATACCCAGAAAGTGATTTTTCAACTCTCAGCTGCCTCCCACCCTCCCCTTTTTGGAGTCCCCACTGTCTTCTTATTTCTGTTTTCATCATCATGTGTACCCATTGTTTAGCTCTCATTTATGAGTGAGAACATGCTATTTTTGATTTTCTGTTTCTGAGTTAGTTCCCTTAGGATAATGGCCTCCAGCTCCATGCATGTTGCTGCAAAGGATGACTTAATTCTTTCGATGGCTGCATAGTATTCCATGGTGTGTATAACCATGTTTTCTTTATTCAGTCAACTGTTGATAGACACTTAGTTTGGTTCCATGACTTTGCTATTGTGACTAGCACTGCAATGAACATACAAGTACAGGTCCTTTTAAAATGATTTCTTTTCCTTTGGATAGATACCCAGTGGTGGGATTGCTGAGTGGCATGGTAGTTCTATTTTTAGTTCTTTGAGAACTCTCCAAACTGTTTTTTCCATAGAGGTTGAACTAATTTACATTTCCACCAACAGTGTATAAGGATCCCCTTTTCTACATATTCATGCCAATATCTGTTTCTGATTTTTTAAGAATAGCCATTTTCTGCCAGGTGTGGTGACTCATGCCTATAATCCCAGCACTTTGGGAGGCTGAGGCTGGTGGATTATGTGAGGTTAGAAGTTTGAGACCAGGCTGGCCAACATGGTGAAACCCCGTCTCTACTCAAAATACAGAAAATTAGCTGGGTGTGGTGGCACATGCCTGTAATACCAGCTACTTGGCAGGCTGAGGCAGTAGAATCGCTTGAACATGAGAGGTGGAGGTTACAGTGAGCTGAGATCGTGCTATTGAACTGCAGCCTGGGTAATAAGAACAAAACTCTGTCTCAAAAAAAAAAAAAAAAAAAAAGCCATTTTCACTGGAGTAAGATGATATCTTGGTGTGATTTTTAATTGCATTTCTCTGATAATTAGTGATGATGAGCATTTTTTTCTTTTTCTTTTTTTTTTATTGCATTTTAGCTTTTGGGGTACAGGTGATGAACATGCAAGATTGTTGCATAGGTACACACTTGGCAGTGTGGTTTGCTGCCTTCCGTCCCCTCACCTGTATCTGTCATTTCTCCCCATGCTATCTCTTCCCACCCCCCCGCCCCTCCCCCATTTCCCCCCAACGGACCCCAGTGTGTAGTGCTCCCCTCCCTGTGTCCATGTGTTCTCATTGTTCAACACCCACCTATGAGTGAGAATATACGGTGTTTGATTTTCTGCTCTTGTGTCAGTTTGCTGAGAATGATGGTTTCCAGGTTCATCCATGTCCCTACAAAGGACGTGAACTCATCGTTTTTGATGGCTGCGTAATATTCCATGGTGTATATGTACCACATTTTCCCTATCCAGTCTATCATCGTTGGGCATTTGGGTTGGTTCCAGGTCTTTGCTATTGTAAACAGTGCTGCAATGAACATTCGTGTGCACGTGTCCTTGTAGTAGAATGATTTATAATCCTTTGGATATATACCCAGTAATGGGATTGCTGGGTCAAATGGGATTTCTATTTTTAGGTCCTTGAGGAATCGCCACACTGTCTTCCACAATGGTTGAATTAATTTACATTCCCACCAACAGTGTAAAAGTGTTCCTATTTCTCCACATCCTCTCCAGCATCTGTTGTTTCCCGATTTTTTAATGATTGCCATTCTAATTGGTGTGAGATGGTATCTCAATGTGGTTTTGATTTGCATTTCTCTGATGACCAGTGATGATGAGCATTTTTTCATATGTTTGTTGGCCTCCTGTATGTCTTCTTTTGTAAAGTATCTGTTCATATCCTTCGCCCATTTTTGAATGGGCTTGTTTGTTTTTTTCTTGTAGATCTGCTTTAGTTCTTTGTAAATTCTGGATATCAGCCCGTTGTCAGATGGGTAGGCTGCAAAAATTTTTTCCCATTCTGTTGGTTGCCGATTCACTCTACTGACTGTTTCTTTTGCCGTGCAGAAGCTGTGGAGTTTGATTAGGTCCCATTTGTCTATTTTGGCTTTTGTTGCCATTGCTTTTGGCATTTTGGTCATGAAGTCCTTGCCTACACCTATGTCCTGAATGGTTTTGCTTAGATTTTCTTCTAAGGTTTTTATGGTAATAGGTCTGATGTTTAAGTCTTTAATCCATCTGGAGTTAATTTTGGTGTAAGGTGTCAGGAAGGGGTCCTGTTTCTGCTTTCTGCACATGGCTAGCCAGTTTTCCCAACACCATTTATTAAACAGGAAGTCCTTTCCCCATTGCTTGTTTTTGTCAGGTTTTTCGAAGATCAGATGGTTGTGGGCATGTTGTATTTCCTCTGAGGCCTCTGTTCTGTTCCATTGGTCTATATCTCTGTTTTGGTACCAGTACCATGCTGTTTTGATTACTGTAGCCTTGTAGTATAGTTTGAAGTCCGGTAGTGTGATGCCTCCTGCTTTGTTCTTTTTGCTTAGAATTGACTTGGCTATGCGGGCTCTCTTTTGGTTCCATATGAAGTTTAAGGTGTTTTTTTCCAGTTCTGTGAAGAAGGTCATTGTTGCTTGATGGGAATAGCGTTGAATCTGTAAATTACTTTGGGCAGTATGGCCATTTTCACGATGTTGATTCTTCCTAACCATGAACGTGGAATGTTTCTCCATCTGTTTGTATCCTCTCTTATTTCGTTGAGCAATGGCTTGTAGTTCTCCTCGAAGAGGTCCTTTACGTTCCTTGTTAGTTGTATTCCTAGGTACTTTATTCTCTTTGTAGCAATTGTGAATGGCAGTTCGTTCTTGATTTGGCTCTCTTGAAGTCTATTACTGGTGTATAGGAATGCTTGTGATTTTTGCACGTTGATTTTGTATCCTGAGACTTTGCTGAAGTTGTTTATCAGTTTCAGGAGATTTTGGGCTGAGATGATGGGGTCTTCCAGATATACAATCATGTCATCTGCAAATAGAGACAATTTGATTTCCTCCTTTCCAATTTGGATACCCTTTATTTCTTTTTCTTGCCTGATTGCTCTGGCTAGAACTTCCAGTACTATATTGAATAGGAGTGGTGAGAGAGGGCACCCTCGTCTAGTGCCAGATTTAAAAGGGAATGCTTCCAGTTTTTGCCCATTCAGTATGATATTGGCTGTTGGTTTGTCGTAAATAGCTTTTATTGTTTTGAGATACGTTCCGTCAATACCTAGTTTATTGAGGGTTTTTAGCATAAAGGGTTGTTGAATTTTGTCAAAAGCCTTCTCTGCATCAATTGAGATAATCATGTGGTTTTTGTCTTTGGTTCTGTTTGTGTGGTGAATTACGTTTATGGACTTGCGTATGTTGAACCAGCCTTGCATCCCCAGGATGAATCCTACTTGATCATGGTGGATGAGCTTTTTGATATGCTGTTGCAATCGGTTTGCCAGTATTTTATTGAAGATTTTTGCATCTATGTTCATCATGGATATTGGCCTGAAATTTTCTTTTCTTGTTGAGTCTCTGCCGGGTTTTGGTATCAGGATGATGTTTGTCTCGTAAAATGATTTGGGAAGAATTCCCTCTTTTTGGATTGTCTGGAATAGTTTCAGAAGGAATGGTGTCAGCTCCTCTTTGTATGTCTGGTAGAATTCAGCTGTGAACCCATCTGGACCTGGGCTTTTTTTGGGTGGTAGGCTCTTTATTGCTGCCTCGACTTCAGACCATGTTATTGGTCTATTCAGGGTTTCGGCTTCTTTCAGGTTTAGGCTTGGGAGGATGCAGGTGTCCAGGAATTTATCCGTTTCTTCCAGGTTTACTAGTTTATGTGCATAGAGTTGTTTGTAATAATCTCTGATGATGGTTTCGATTTCTGTGGAATCTGTGGTGATATCCCCTTTATCATTTTTTATTGCATCAATTTGGTTATTCTCTCTTTTCTTTTTTATTAATCTGGCTAGTGGTCTGTCTATTTTGTTGATCTTTTCAAAGAACCAGCTCCTGGATTTATTGATTTTTTGAAGAGTTTTTTGTGTCTCTATTTCCTTCAGTTCTGATCTTAGTTATTTCCTGTCTTCTGCTAGGTTTTGAGTTTTTTTGATCTTGTTCCTCTAGCTCTTTCAATTTTGATGATAGGGTGTCAATTTTAGATCTCTCCTTTCTTCTCATGTGGGCACTCATTGCTATATATTTTCCTCTAGAGACTGCTTTAAATGTGTCCCAGAGATTCTGGTATGTTGTGTCTTCGTTCTCATTGGTTTCGAAGAACATCTTTATTTCTGCCTTCATTTCATTGTTTATCCAGTCAACATTCAAGAGCAAGTTGTTCAGTTTCCATGAAGCTGTGCGGTTCTGAGTTAGTTTCTGCATTCTGAGTTCTAACTCGATTGCACTGTGGTCTGAGAGACCGTTTGTTATGATTTCTGTTCTTTTGCATTTGCTGAGGAGTGATTTATTGCCAATTATGTGGTCAATTTTAGAGTAGGTGTGATGTGGTGCTGAGAAGAATGTATATTCTGTGGATTTGGGGTGGAGAGTTCTGTAAATGTCTATTAGGTTTGCTTGTTCCAGGTCTGTATTCAGGTCCTGGATATCCTTGTTGATTTTCTGTCTGGATGATCTGTCTAATATTGACAATGGGGTGTTAAAGTCTCCCACTATTATTGTGTGGGAGTCTAAGTCTCTTTGTAAGTCATTAAGAACTTGCCTTATGTATCTGGGTGCTCCTGTATTGGGTGCGTATATATTTAGGATCGTTAGCTCTTCTTGTTGCAGTGATCCTTTTACCATTATGTAATGTCCTTCTTTGTCTCTTTTGATCTTTGTTGCTTTAAAGTCTATTTTATCAGAGATGAGAATTGCAACTCCTGCCTTTTTTTGCTCTCCATTTGCTTGGTAGATCTTCCTCCATCCCTTTATTTTGAGCCTTTGTGTATCCTTGCATGTAAGATGGGTTTCCTGGATACAGCACACTGATGGGTTTTGGCTTTTTATCCAATTTGCCAGTCTGTGTCTTTTGATTGGGGCATTTAGTCCATTGACATTTAGGGATAGTATTGTTATGTGTGAATTTGATACTGTCATTTTGATGCTACCTGGCTGTTTTGTTGGTTAGTTGATGCAGATTCTTGATTGTGTTGATGCTCTTTTACCATTTGGTGTGTTTTTGGAGTGGCTGGTACTGGTTGTTCCTTTGTATGTGTAGAGCCTCTTTCAGGAGTTCTTGTAGAGCAGGTTTGGTGGTGATGAAATCTCTGAGTGCTTGCTTGTTCACAAAGGATTTTATTTTTCCTTCACTTATGAAGCTTAGTTTGGCTGGATAGGAGATTCTGGGTTGAAAGTTCTTTTCTTTAAGGATGTTGAATATTGGCTCCCAATCTCTTCTGGCTTGTAGGGTTTCTGCTGAGAGATCTGCTGTGAGTCTAATGGGCTTCCCTTTGTGGGTAACCCGACCTTTCTCTCTGGCTGCCCTTAGCATTTTCTCTTTCATTTCAACCCTGGTGAATCTGATGATTATGTGCCTTGGGGTTGCTCTTCTTGAGGAATATCTTTGTGGTGTTCTCTGTATTTCCTGGATTTGAATATTGGTCTGCCTTGCTAGGTTGGGGAAGTTTTCCTGGATAATATCCTGAAGAGTATTTTCCAGCTTGGATTCATTCTCTTCATCATATTCAGGTACACCTATCAGACGTAGATTAGGTCTTTTCACGTAGTCCCACATTTCTTGAAGATTTTGTTCATTCCTTTTTGCGCTTTTTTCTCTGTTCTTGCCTTCTCTTTTTATTTCATTGAGTTGATCTTCGACCTCTGATATCCTTTCTTCTGCTTGGTCAATTCGGCTGTTGAAGCTTGTGCATGCTTCACGAAGTTCTCGCGTTGCGTTTTTCAGCTCCATCAATTCACTTATACTCCTCTCTATGCTGTCCATTCTCGTCAGCAGTTCATCCAATCTTTTTTCAAGGTTCCTATTTTCTTTGCGTTGGGTTAGAACATGTTCTTTTAGCTCATTGTAGTTTCTTACTACCCACCTTCTGAAGTCTGATTCTGTCATTTCATCACCCTCCTTCTCCATCCGGTCTGGTTCCCTTGCTGGTGAGGAGTTGTGATCCCTTTTAGGAGGAGAGGTGTTCTGGTTTCGGCAGTTTTCATCCTTTTTGTGCTGGTTTCTTCCCATTTTTGTGGGTTTATCCACCTGTTGTCTGTCTCTGTCCCAGGGAGTTGGAGCTTTATGAGTTTCCGTTGCACTACTGCCTTTTTTGATTTTTCTTTCAGGTCTGACCCGCCCAGCTAGCAGCACGCCTAGCCACTGCCTGCCCGCGGGGGCTTAGCTCTGCTGTGGGCTCCGCCCAGCTGCCCTGAGCTCTTCCCTGTAGTCCTTTTTATATGGGCGTAGTTAGAACTGTCTCTGCAACGGTGGCCCCGCCTCTGTTATGGCGGACTCTCTCTGTTGTAGTAGGTTGCCTCGGCAACGGCGGGTTGCCTCGGCAACGGCAGCCTGCCTCCGTAGCCGTGGAGAGTCTCAGTAATGGCGGAAGCCCCTCCCCCACGGAGCCGGACAGTCCCGGTTCAGCTGTGCTTGGTTTGGAGGGCTCAACCCAGAGGGTTTCCAATTACTGTTTTTGTTTTCGTTGTTGTTGGGGGTGGAGGGGTGGGACTAACCGAGCCTGATCACCTGGCTCCCTGACTCAGAGTCTTTTCTTTTAAGTTGAACGACCCCACGTTCCGGTCGCTTGTTGAAAAGGCACCGGGATCTCCCGTGCTGCGACTGAGTCGGCTTGAATTGCAGCGCCGGGTCCTGGCGGATTTTTTGCCTAGGAATCTCCTGGCCTGACTCGCTATTTCAGATGAATGGGCAACTCTGCCGTCTCAGGGCTCTGCTCGCCAGCTAAGAGGGCTCCCAGACCAGTGGCTTTTGTAGGGAGAACCGCAGCAACAGGGCGTGGTCACAGCAGCCGCGCGGGCGGAATCAGCCCCACAGGGGCCAAAACAGCCGCACCGGCTGGGACTGCGACGCTGGCGACCCCTCTGCCTGGGTATCTCCTGGTCTGTGGGCAATAAGAGTTCGTCTGTAAATGCGGCGTCCACTCACCCTCTGCACCTTCACTGGGAGCTGAAGTCCTGAGCTGTTCTTAGGCGGCCATCTTCCCAGCATTCCCCGATGAGCATTTTTTTCAATGTTGGTCACTTAACGTTTCTTTTCAGAAATGTCTGTTTATGTCCTTTGGGGTTTTTCATGGAGTTTGTTTCTTTTCTTGTTCAGTTGTTTGAGTTTCTTGTATATTCTTAGTTGATGGTATAATTTACAAATATTTTCTCCCTTTGTGTAATTTGTCTGTTTATCGATTATTTCTTTTGCTGTGCAGGAACTTTTTAGTTTAATTAAGTCTCATTTGTCTATTTTTGTTACATTTGTTTTTGGGGTCTTTGTCAAAAATTCCTTGTCTAGGACAATGTTTAGAAGAGTTTTTTTTTTTTTTCTAGGTTTTCTTCTAGAATTTCTATAGTTTCAGGTCTTACATTTAGATCTTCAATCCATCTTGAATTAATGTTTGTATATGCTGAGAGATAGGGGTCTGGTTTTATTCTTCTGCTATGGCCAATTTTCTCAGCTCCATTTATTGCATAGGGTGTCCTTTCTCCATTTTGTATTTTTGTCAACTTTGTTAACAAAAAAGATCAGTTGCTTTTAAGTATCTGACATTATTTAGTTCTCTATTCTGTTCTATTGATCTATGTATCTTTTTTTCTTTTTCAGACAGAGTCTTGCTCTGTTGCTCAGGCTGGAGGGCAGTGTTGTGATCTCTGTTTACTATAACCTCTGCTTCCTGGGTTCAAGTGATTCTCTCTCCTCAGACTCCTGAATAGCTGAGACTACAGGCATATGCTACCACACCTGGCTGATTTTTGTATTTTTAGTAGAAATAGAATTTTATCATGTTGGCCAGGCTGGTCTTGAGTGCCTGAAGTCAAGTGATTCACCCACTTTAGCCTCCCAAAGTGCTGGGATTATAGGCATGTGCCTCTGTGCCCAGCCTCTGTCTATTTTTGTACCGGTAACATGCTGTTTTAGTTTCTGCAGCCTTGTAGTATAGTTTGAAATCCACAGCCTTGTAGTATAGTTTGATGCTTCCTGATTTGTTCTGTTTGCTTAGGGCTGCTTTGGCTGTTTAGGCCTTTTTTTTTTTTTCTTGTATATGAACTTTAGGATTGTTTTTAAAAGATCTATCTTTGGCCGGGCGCGGTGGCTCAAGCCTGTAATCCTAGCACTTTGGGAGGCCGAGGCGGGTGGATCACGAGGTCGAGGGATCGAGACCATCCTGGTGAATATGGTGAAACCCCGTCTCTACTAAAAATGCAAAAAATTAGCTGGGCATGGTGGCACGTGCCTGTAATCCCAGCTACTCAGGAGGCTGAGGCAGGAGAATTGCCTGAACCCAGGAGGCGGAGATTGCGGTGAGCCGAGATGCACCATTGCACTCCAGCCTGGGTAACGAGTGAAACTCCATCTCAAAAAAAAAAAAAAAAAAAAAAAGATCTATCTTCAAGTTCTGAGATTCTCTCTTTTGCCTGATGTAGTGAATTGTTAAAACTTTCTAATGTGTTTTCTGTTTGCTCCAATATATTCTTCACTTCCAGAATTTCTTTTTTTATTTTTATGTTTAAAAAATTTAAAAATTTAATTTTTTTTTTAAAGAGACAGGATCTCACTGATCTTACCGTGTCATTCAGGCTAAAGTTCAGTGGTGCAGTCATGGCTCACTGCAGCCTTGACTCCCAAGGATTCTCCTGCCTCAGCTTCCTGACTGAGTAGCTGGGTCTATAGGTGTGTGCCACCACACCAGGCTAATTTTTTTTTCTTTGGTATAGATAGGGTCTTGCCATGTTGCCCAAGCTGGTCTTGAACTCCTTGGCTCAAGCAGTCTTCCTGCCTTGACCTCCTATAGTGCTGGGATTACAGGCATAAGCCACTGTACTTGGCCAGAATTTCTATTTGACTCTTTTAAAAGATACTCATCTCTGGGCTGGGCGCAGTGGCTCAAGCCTGTAATCCCAGCACTTTGGGAGGCCGAGGCAGGTGGATCATGAGGTCAAGAGATCGAGACCATCCTGGTCGACATGGTGAAACCCCGTCTCTACTAAAAATACAAAAAATTAGCTGGACATGGTGGTGCGTGCCTGTAATCCCAGCTACTCACGAGGCTGAGGCAGGAGAATTGCTTGAACCCAGGAGGCGGAGGTTGTGGTCAGCCGAGATCGCGCCATTGCACTCCAGCCCGGGTAACGAGCGAAACTCCGTCTCAAAAAAAAAAGAAGAAAAAAAGAAAAAAAAAGATATCCATCTCTCTGGTAAATTTCTCATTTATATTCTGAGTTGTTTTTCTGATATATCTGTATTATTTTTCAGAATTTTCTTGTATCTCACAAGATTGTTTTAAATTATTTGAGTCCTATGTCTGGGATTTCATAAATTTCTTTTCGATTGAATCTGAAGCTGGAGAATTGTGTTTCTTTGGAGGCATCATATTTTCTTCATTTTTCAAGTTTCCTGTGCCATTACATTGATATTTGCACATCTGGTGCAACAGTTACCTCTTCATACTTTTACATTTATTTTCATAGAGGACTTTTTTATGGATGAAGATGTATCTGTAGTACTGGTTGGGTAGGGCAACTTGGTCTTGGTCTTGATTCTGGGTGTATACAGTAATGTAGTCTTTTTTTTTTTGCTGTATACATCATTGGGGGTATCTATTATTTACTTAATGAATCAGGGTGTGGTTATTAGTGGTGGCTGTGGTGAAGTTTTGCTGGAGACTGGGTTGCCAAGTTGGCTGGTCATCAGTATGCAGTGGTGGCAGCATTGGGCTGAGTATGACTATCCTTGTGCCCCAGAGTGATGTACATTGGCACAGTGATGTACATTGTCTCAGTGGCAACTCATGCATGTCTCGTCTCTGTCCTGGTAGCACTTGCTTTCCTGCATTGGTAGCTGCTACAGCCCATGCTTTACTTGATTCTCAGCCCCTACTGCGGGAGTGTGCCCAGATCACACCCTATTCCCAGCAGTGACAGCCTGAGGTTTTTGTTTTGTTTTGTTTTGTTTTCCTCTGAGACTGGGTCTTGCTCTGCTGCTGGGGCTGGAGTACAGTGGTGTGATCTCAGTTCACTGCAACCTCCACCTCCAGGTTCAAGCAATTCTCTTGCTCCAGCCTCCTGAGTAGCTAGGATTACAGGCATGCAATACCATGCCTAGCTAATTTTTGTATTTTCAGTAGAGACTGGGTTTCACCATGTTGGCCAGGCTGGTCTTGAACTCCTAATCTTGTGATCCGCCTGCCTTGAACTCCCAAAGTGTTGGGATTACAGGCTTGAGCCACTGCACCTGGCCTCCAAGCTTTTTGTTTGTTTGTTTGTTTTTCTAACACCTCAGTCCCAGCACTACTAGGCCCCAGCGCAGCATGCCATCTGCCAATAACTAGGTTTGAAGATGGTGTCTTACTGGTCATGGTGGCTTGTGCCTGTAGTTCCAGCTGCTTGGGAGGCAGAGTTAGGAAGGTTGCTTGAGTTCAGGAGTTCTGGGCTGTAGTGCACTATGCCAAGTGGGTGTCTGTACCAAGTTCAGCATCAATATGGTGACCTCACAGGAGTGGGGAACCACCAGGTTGCCTAAGGAGGGGTGAATCAGCCCAGATTGGAAATAGAGCAGATCAGAATTCCCATGCTGATCAGTAGTGGGATGGCAGCTGTGAATAGCCACTGCACTCCGGCCTGTGCAATGTGGTAAGACCCTGTCTCTTTAAAAAAAGAAAAGAAAAGAAAAAGAAAAGAGAATGGTGTCTTGCTATAGCCACTTAGGTCTCAGAAAGTGTATAGGACCCTCCCTGTAGCAGTTCTGTTCAGCAGTCTCCCAACATCTTCCTATGTTAAGTTTCAGGGCTTGGGAGGGTTGAGGGTCTCTCCTCTGGCTAAGATTGCATGATTCAATGGTGGGGGAAGTGGGCTGCTGGAGTTCTCTTACTTATCCTTGCCTTGTGTTAGGAAGTCACTCTCAGCCTATCCTAGCCAAGCAGGCTGTCTTCTTTCTCCTACCTACTTTTGCTGTTTCTTGTTACTTCTCTGATGAATTCTAGTTTTCTTCCTTGGACAATGTATTTGAAGTGTGACTCTCCTTGCATTATTTTGGTTTTCCTGTGTGGAGGAGATGAGCATGAAATGGTTCTTGACCAATCCTTTCTTTTACAAAAATAACATAGTATATATGTTCTTTAGAAAACTGTTTTTTTTTTTTTTTCTTTTTCTCCATAATATTTCCTGGAAACTAGTTGATTTGATAGAATTTTGCACTGTGGAAAATTCTGACTTGTCTTTAATTTTGTTGAACTAAGATGCAAATGTAATTTTCTGATGATTCTAAATTTTAGACCAAAATTTCTTACTTAGTTACTTTTATGTAGATCTACTGACTCAGTTGAATTTGAAAGGTAATAATAAGACCAGGCATGGTGGCTCACGCCTGTAGTCCCAGCGCTTTAGAAAGCTAAGGTGGGTGGATCACTTGAGGTCAGGAGTTTGAGACCAGCTTGGCCAACATGGCAAAACCTCATATCTACTAAAAATACACACACAAAAAATAGCCAGGTGTGGTGGTGCATGCCTGTAATCCCAGCTACTTGGGAGTCTGAGGCAGGAAAATTGCCTCAACCCGAGGGGCAGAGGTTGCAGTGAGCTGAAATGATACCACTGCACTCCAGCCTGGGTGATAGAGTGATACTCTGTCTCTGGAAAAAAAAAAAAAAAGAAGGAAAGGAAGGTAAGAGTGTTGTTTATTTTTATATGTTTGTCCTTGAGTATTTTAATTGCCAGAAGCAGAGAATAAGCAATAACCTTTCTTTCCTTGCTCATGCAGCAGGAGGCAGCAGAGGAATAATTTTCATAATTCTTCAAATGTGTATTTGTGGTTGAATGAGTGAGTGAGAAAAAGATTCTGTTTGCTAAAATGATCACTCTATGTGAAACCACATTTGATGACCACCTATCATTTGGAAAATTCCTCACTTCTCTCTTTGAAATCTACTTAAGCAGTCATTCAGTGTGACATAACAGATGGCCTAAAAAAAAATCTTGACTTTGTATCATATCATACTTCTAAGGGTTTTCCATTCTATTATATTACTATTGCTTTCAGGGATATTTAAAATAACGATGTCAGTTATAAAGAAATTTTTGAATTAAGAATAAAAATTACATATCAATCTTCATCAGAGGATCTGGTTTTAAACTATGTAAAGCATTTTTAATTTTTATGTTTTGGGAGATACAGATTCTCTGTGAATTCCAAAGGTTTTAAAAAACTCATGATGTGCGGTTCTAATATTCTACCCTTGTCATTTTGTTTTTTAAAAATGTTAAACATACAAATCTGGCTAATGACATTTTTACTAAATGTAGGAAGTGAGGACCAGTGGTGAATTTAATCCTGGCTTATTACTTAGCATATGAAATAATCATGTATCTCAAAGTAGGGATTCACTTTGAAAATTGGCAGTTTGCTTTATTCACGTCAGTCACAAATAAGGATATGTCTTTTTTATTCCTAATGGTAAAAGCTTAAGCTCTCTGAAGTGGACAGCTGGTATATGTGTCATAGTTGATTTACACATAATTGTAACACTTTTCCATTGCCACAGTTGAAAATGTAAATATGGCAAAATCTTTTGTCTACTTTTTATATTTTCTTTTATAAACTTTGTGGAGGAATTAACAGGATAAAACATATAATTTGTTAACATGTCAGAGATTTAAGTTAGGAAGTCATGTGTAAGTCCTTTGAGTATGTTTTTAAAATTTATTTGTGGAAAGGCCACCAGACCCCAATTCTACCATTTCAGAGTTTATGGATTCTTAAAGACTATTCATCTTGTAATTAAAACTGTAGTTGAGCATGAAACTGCCTGAGTGGCACCAGTAGATTATAAAAAGGGGTAAAAATGTCTCAGCAGCGCTTTTAGCTGTTTGTCTGAAATACACTCATGCAAACATTCCCTCCCATCACCATCACTATGCATGGTGAATAAGCTCTATCCTAATAGCTTGCAGAGTTAAACTGAGTAATAGAAATGACCTTCTGCTTTTCTCCCTTTCTTTTTCTCAGTTGATTCGATGTCATCAGTCCCGTGGTGGAGCCTGTGGAGACAACATTCAGTCTTACACTGCCACAGTTATTAGTGCTGCTAAAGTGAGTACCTCTGAAATCTCGGAGAGTTGTGATTATGTGTAGTAATTGTTCAGTTTTCTTTCCTGAATTATATTTTCTATTGTAATGATTGTAGTGCTTGTACTTCTCCAATTTTAAATATTTTAAGTTTGTTAGCTAGCTTCAAATCTGTTATCAAATTACTACCACATTTGGAAGAAGCTTTCCATGTTTTAAACAGTGACTTCTGGATTCTCTGTGATTTGCATCATTCTACCTACACTGACCTCCCTTTGCATCTTTGAACATTTCTGAGTCTTCTTCTCATGAAAGGAATATTATTCCCTGTGAAAACTTGAATCAGCTCCTTGTCACATTCAAAGATTCTTTCATATCAAGGGGCTGCCCCTTCATGTTTGTCAAGTGAGCTCTTTTTTTTTCATGTGTATGAGGGTAATTTTGATGATGGCTGGTAAACTTTATGCTGATTATAGGGTATTCTTATAACCACTAACCTTTTGAATTGTGAAGTATATAACAAAACAATTCTAATAATAGGAATGACAGAGTGAATCTAAATGACAGCATATAACAGAAAGCACAACCATTGAGAAAAGAACAACAGTTGAAAGCAAACCACGGAGTGGGAATCAAAGGTCACACTGTTTTATGTAAAACAAATACAAAAATACTTCATATTTGATCACAGACGCTTACATGATGTGCTTCAGAATGTGTTCCTTGGTTTGATGAGAGAAGCATTACATATTTTGTACCCAAAAGATAATTAACCTTTATGCCTATAGCACTATGAATTTTAGATTTCAGAAAATTTTTTTTTTTCTTAAGACAGGGTCTCGCTCTGACAGCTTAGGCTGGAGTGAACATCCACCTCAGCCTCCCAAGTAGCTGGGACTACAAGCGCGTGCTGCCATGCCCTGCTAATTTTTTGTATAGTTTGTAGAGACAGGGTTTTGCCTTGTTACCCAGGCTGGTCTTGAACTTCTGAGCTCAAACAGTTCGCCCATCTCAGCCTCCCAAAGTGCTGGGGTTATAGGTGTGCACTACCACACCCAGCAGTTACAGAGATCTTAATAAAGATTGCTCACTTTTCTAATTGTGTAGAAAAAATTATGATGGCTATTTCAATGAAGAGCTAAGAGAGAGTATTTAGAAAGCATCTTTAGTATTAGTCTCTTTATTTATCCACAAAATATAACAATGAGATGTTTATCTCAAGTATTAGACTCCTTTTCAACTTCTCTGTCTCATACACATGGATCACAATAGCTTAGCTTATGATCATTTTGAGTAATTTTCAGTTATGGAATGGAGAATAACTTTTCAGCTCCTGTTTGCTATTCTTATGTTTTTATGCGCTTATATAAAAACAAAGTGACCTCAGTCTGTGTTTTGTTGTGGACCTGCTGGAGGGAGTGAGACTGGACTTAAGACGTTTTAAAAATAACAAGTGCAGGCCAGATGCAGCCGCTCACACTAGTAATGCCAGCACTTTGGGAGGCCGAGGCAGGTGGATCACGAGGTCAGGGGTTCAAGACCAGCCTGGCCAAGATGGTGAAACCCCTCTCTACTAAAAACACAAAGATCAGCCCAGCATGGTGGCAGGTGCCTGTAATCCCAGCTACTCAGGAGGCTGAGGCAGACAATTGCTTGAACCTGGGAGGTAGAGGTTGCAGTGAGCCGAGATCACACCACTAGATTCCAACCTGGGCTTCAGAGTGAGACTCCGTCTCAAAGTAAATAACTAAATAAAAATAAAACAACAAGTGTAGACTCCCCACTTTCTCATACCTCAGTATTGGGAACTGTGAGGCATATACTCATGTCTTCCACTTTTAAGACTCTAAGAAATTATGTTTAATATAACACCTTAGGACTGGATACTGTGGCTCATGCCTGTAATCCCAGCACTTTGGGAAGCCGAGGTGGGAGAATCACATGAGCTCAGGAATTTGAGACCAGCTTAGGTAGGCAACATAGTGAGACCCTGTCTCTAAAAAACAAATTTAAAAATAATCTGAGTGTGGTGGTGCGTGCCTGCTGTCCCACCTACTCCAGAAGCTGAGGTGGGAAGTTTTCTTGAGCTTTGGAGGCCAAGGCTACAGTGAGCCATGATTGCACCAGCAGTCCATTGCACTGCACTCCAGCCTGGACAACAGTGTGAGATTCTGTCTCAAAAAAAAAAAAAAAAAAAAAAATCTTAGTTCAATTTTCAGTAGGCTATTGGCCATTAGTAGGTTGGTTATAATTCATTCTAAGCTCTGGCAATGTATAAATTTCTGCAATTGGTTTTTGAATAAAGTGGGTAACATTTAATTTTAGTTTAATTGTTTTTGCCTGATGTCAATGCTTATTCATATTCATGATTATAAATTTACAAAATAAAGGGAAAAAATCACTAATGAACATTAAGGTTACCCGTCTTTTGATAGCATGTGTGTTTGTGTATACATGCATATTTTAAATTGTTATTACTTATTTATATTTAACATTTTTTTCTTTTTTGAGACAGTCTTGCTTTGCTGGGAGTGCAGTGTTATGCTCATGGTTCACCAAAACCTCCAACTCCTGGCTCAAGCAATCTTCATGCCTTGGTCTTCTCAAGGGCTGGAATTACAGGCATCAGCCACTGTGCCTGGTCTGCATGTTTAATTTTTAGAAACACTCTGAATCTAATTATATAGTGTACCCTGACCTTTTAACTTACAATAAATATATCTAACTCAAATGTCATTAAATATTGTTGAAAACATTTTTTCATGTTCATATATTATATATATACATTTTTCCATATCCCAATAATATTGGACTCCTAGTCAGAGCATATGAATATTTTGGAATTAAAACATATTGTCAAATTATTTTGTTAAAACTTTTTCTAAGCTGGGTGTGGTGGCTCATGCCTATAATACCAGCACTTTGGGAGGCCGAGGCAGGCAGATCACCTGAGATCAGGAGTTCGAGACCAGCCTGACCAACATGGAGAAAACCTCTTTACTAAAAATAACAAAATTAGCTGGGCGTGGTGTTGCATGCCTATAATCCCAGCTACTTGGGAGGTTGAGGCAGGAGAATCTCTTGAACCAGGAAGGTGGACATTGCGGTGAGCCGAGATCGTGCCATTGCACTCCAGGCTGGGCAACAAGAGTGAAACTCTTCCTCAAAAACAAACCAAAAAAACCCCCAAAATTAGCTGAATGTGGTGGTGCCTGCCTGTAATCCCAGCTACTCAGGAGGTTGAGGCAGGAGAATCACTTGAACCTGGGAGGCAGAGGTTGCAGTGAGCTGAGACTGGGCCACTGCACTCCAGCCTGGGTGACAGAGTGAGACTCTGTCTCAAACAAAACAAAACAAAACAAAACAAAACAAAACAAAACAAAACAAAAGAAAACAAAACAAACAAAACAAAACACACAAAACCAAAACCACCCCACAACTTTTTCTAGACATAGAGGGATCCTTCATTTCACTTTTTAAAAAAAAAATTTTATTGCATTTTAGGTTTTGGGGTACATGTGAAGAACATGCAAGATTGTTGCATAGGTGAACACGTGGCAGTGTGATTTGCTGCCTTCTTCCCCATCACCTATATCTGGCATTTCTCCCATACTCTCTCTCCCCAACTCCCCACATTTCACTTTAAAAGTTTGGATATTTTATATAGAAAAGATTGAAAAGTTGGAATGATTTCTCCTGCTAAATGATAATTTCTCCCAATAAGGTATTGGATATTACCTTCTAAATGTTTGTAGTTAAATTAACTTTTTGAGGTATGACAAAGTTCTACTTTTTTTTTTTTTTTTTGAGATGGAGTTTCGCTCTTGTTACCCAGGCTGGAGTGCAATGGCGTGATTATGGCTCACCGCAACCTCCGCCTCTTGGGCTCAGGCAATTCTCCTGCCTCAGCCTCCTAAATAGCTGGGATTACAGGCACACGCCACCACGCCCAGCTAGTTTTTTGTATTTTTAGTAGAGACGGGGTTTCACCATGTTGACCAGGATGGTCTTGATCTCTCGACCTCGTGATCCACCCGCCTTGGCCTCCCAAAGTGCTGGGATTACAGGCTTGAGCCACCGCGCCCGGCAAAGTTCTACTTTTGTGTGGTAACTACATCAGAATGACTGCTCTAATTACATAGTATAATTCTAAATATATTTTTCTCCTTGTTACTCTTTCATTATGTGTTATACTCCTCTTAGTGTGTTAACTTGTGAAAACTCATACATGTGTAATCTCTTAACTTTTCTGTTTGAGAGAATATAAGGGTTTTTTTTTTTTTTTTTTTTTTTTAAACCCACAAAGAGATTTCCAGACCTAGCAACGTCTAGAGAATCCTTTTTAACCTTTAAGAATAAACAATGTCAAAATTACAAAGACTCTTCCAGAGAATAAGAAAACTCAGATTATGCGCAATCTGGTTTGATGAAGCCAGATCACCTCAATACTAAAACTTGATAAGAGCATTATAATTCAAGAACACTACAGTCTGAATCAATGAACATAGATGCGAAAAATCTTAAATAAAATATTTGCAGAAAAACATCATTATATGGAATACAATATATTGTGTCACAGTCCATTTGGGATAAGTATATATAGGACATAAGTAATATATAGGACACAATATATGCTGTGTCACAATCCATTTAGTATAAGAATATATAGGACATAATTCTCTAGTATATAAGATAATATATAATGTGCCACAATCCATTTGAGATAAACCACAGTGTAAGACTGGTTTATTACTCAAGATCAATGAGCATAATTTGCACATTTAACAGGAGAAAATTATATGCTTATCTCAATAGATGAATAAAAACTATTTGATAAAACTGAACATATATTCATTGATAATATCTTCATAAATATAATTTCTGGTTCTCTGGATTTTTAAAATTTTCTCAAATTATCAAACTTGTTTAAACACAGTAAACCTAGTCATACTGAAGTCTGTTTCTGATAACTCTAATGTCTGGTTCCCTTTTGGGTCCGTTTCTGTTGTGTGTTGTTTCTGCCGGTTCTCATTTATAATGACATGAGTTCTTGTGAAGTGGTGGTGTTTGTCTGGGGTAATAACTGAGGTTTTTGTCTCATACCAAGGAAATTGAAGACGCAGACACACAAGGGGTGGGTTTAAGAGCAGAAGTTTAATAGGCGAAAGAAAGAAGAGAGCTTCCTCCCAAGAGGGAGGGGGCTGGAGCCGGTTTCTGGGTTTGGGGCAAGATGCGATTGGTTTTATAGATGAGCTTGAGGAGGCAGTGTTTGATTTACATAGGGTGTAGTGGATTGGTTGGATTAGGTGTGCCATTTACATAGCACGTGTAGAGGCTGGCTATCCAAACATAATTTTTTATTATGCAAATGGAGTCTCTACCTGGCTGGTGCCATGTCACCTGCACACATGGTGATAAAGAAAAGGGAAGAGGGAACCTCTGTGTTGAATATATCTGACTTCCAGGGATCCCTTTTCTGTTGTCACAGCTGCTAGCATTCACCTATGCAAGCTTCCAGCTTGCTTATCTATGCTTGCAGCTTGATGTTTTAGGCTGCTTTTTGTTAGAAAAGAAATGATTTGGGGGCTGATTTTTTACTCTCACTAACTGCCTAAATAATTTCATTTTAACTCCTATGAAACTTATTTGCCAGAATTTACTTCAAACTTTTTAGAAATAGTTTTGAGTTTGGGATGACAGTGGAGTTCTGGGACAGTATTAATCTTGAATAATAATCCAGTTTTAGGGATTGAGATTATTTAAATAAGTTCACCTGCAATAGCTGTGCTCCCTTTATTGCTGTAGGTGCACTCTTCTATTGTGTATTTCTTTATGTTCAAATACAAACTTGGAGGGAATATCCCTAGGTAGACCCATTTGAGAGGCCTTTGACTCTCATATATGACTTTCGCTATCAAAAACACACTTAGTTTTTTAGCATCCTACCTCCTGCTTCCTAGAATCACCAGATACCTCTAGGCCTAAACGCCCAGCTGAAATGTCTGGATTTCCTTATTCTTTCTGATTCTGACCTTGTAACTCTTCACCGTGTTGTTAAATATTCAGTACTTTCAAGCAGCATTTTACAAAAATACTCTCTATTATTTTCCTAGTTGTTCTCATTAGTGGAAATCAGGTTGATCTGACATCCCCAGCCTGTCATTATTAAAAATAGAAAATATGTTTTTTATTTCTACGTGATAAATTTTTTGAGATACAACATGGAAAGTATGTTAAAAGGCCATGTAGTATGTGCTCCTTAAGAAAAAGTCTTAAAGTAATTTTACAGTTATTTTATTAAGTCACTTTCTCTGAAAACATACTACTCTTTTTTACTCTTTCTGATGATGGCTTCCTTTGTGGCTTCATGGAGGTTATTAGCCACTTTGTTATATAGAAGGATTAATTATTAATTTTTTTGTCTTAAATTTTTTTGTCTCACTGCATGTGAGGATAAATATATTCATTGCATATACACTTGGAGCTCCTTAGAGGAAATAATCTTTTTTACAGTTTCTGCATTTTCAAATTCAGCTTTATAATATTTATGCTACTAATGTTTTTCCTTTGATTTTCATCACAAGTAATTTGACTTTTCTCATTAATAATATGAGAGTCATGAATCTTCTATGGCAGGGATAAAGAAAAAAGTTAATATTGAAATTCTTCACATGAGATTATTTGACACATTTATAAAATCTTGGTCCATATTTTCTAGTTTCCTCATTATAATCTTATTTTCATGTGGGTTAACCCCAGTGTGGTCAATTGATTTAATAAAACTGCCCCTGTTTTCTCTTGTTATCTGATAACTTCTTAATGACAACTAACAGCTTTTGTGAGAGCAGCACCATTAGCACTAATGGATAGGGAGGCCAACTGATATGGCATGGGAAAGGTTAAAGATGACTAGTGACCCTTTGGCAAATCTGCTTGCAGCAGAACAGAATAAGTACCATGCTCATTGGAATTATAGGTCATAACGGATTTTCTCACACTTTCGTTATAGTCTCTAATGTTCAGCTGTCTTACAGCTACAGTTTAGTTCTGTGAGTACTCGTGTGAAGATTAATCAGTGATTTAATGAACTTTTTTATGTAGATACCTTGGATTGTGAGGATACTCAGTCTAAGTTTTCATTTTGTCCAGATTATACTTCTCCATTTCTATTTTTTGTTGAGGCTTTATAGTTTTTCATATATATTTGAGAAAATAGGTATATACATATTCTGTTTACTAAAATTAATTCGAGAGACAAATTACTGTGAGGTGATTTAGATTTGCATTAAATAATATTATTAGTTAACTTCTGGACACTAGTGCTCATAGATGTGCTTGATTCTAACATGGAAACAAGTTTACCCTAAAAGCAAGGGTTTTTACAAATGCAGGAAACTTTCAGCACTTCTCTATAACCACCTTGGCTCTCTGAATAGTTAATGGTTATGATAAATAGTAGTATCTTGTAGCTTGCTATACAAAGTGCAGATTTGATTACTTAAATTTTGAGTTTAGATTTCTGTCCACTAATAAGATGACTCCATCAATAGTCATAGTTGCCCCCACACCCTCCCACCCCATCCCCAGGAAATATCAAGCACTCTTCATGTAATATGAGCCATTGACTATGAAATATACTGCTGTCTTCTCTTTCTTTGTGAATCTTTTCCCTGGTTCTCTTATGTTAACTTTTACTGTTATCTTGTGGTTTGCTTTGGTACATTACTTTCTACTTTTTATGTGCTCCAGTTCTTTTAGTTTTATTCCTATTCATTGGTATAAGAGCATGAACTAATAGGCTCAAGGGCAAATGGGGAGGATATACAACCAAAGACTTTGAAACTAAAAGGCATTCCTTTGATAAAGGGATAGCTGCATTTAAGTGGGAGCATCTCCATTAGCATTAATGGAGTGAGTACATCAGCTGAGGCATCTCAGAGGTTAATCAGCCTTCCTGGCCTGCTCTTGACATCAATACACTGTGGCGCCTGATTCTGTTGGTCCTTCAGAGGCTTACTTGACAACACTCTAACAGACTTTATGTAAGTCATTTCTTGTGAATTATTGAAAGAAATGTTTGGCTGCTAATTGAGGAACACTAATGTGTTTTATAATCACTGGAGTTTGAGTTTTTAGCACTAAACAAAACAATTACAATTGATTTGTGGCTTTCTCTTGGTTTTAGTCAGCTGTAAGTTATATCTTTTTGTTTGAATTCAGCAGATAGCTTTGCTGGTCATTTTAATTTAAGTATTTATTAGTACATTATTACGGATCTTAATTTTTCCTCTTTTCTACCCATCAGACATCTGTGTTTTATATTCATTAGATGTGAGATCACAAGTAGTAACAGAAATAGATTACAAGATAGTACAGGATAGTGGTTAAAAATCAGGCTGTGGAGAAGGATGATCCCTGTTTTGAATTCTGACTTTGTCATTGGGTAACTGTTTGAGCTGCCATTTTGCTTAATTTCCCTAGCCTCAATTTTCTCTTTCATAAAATTGAAGTATCTGAGAAAATCTACCAACATAGTTTATGTTAAGTGCCTTCACCAGTCCCTAGTCCATAGAAAAGGCACTGTGGAACATAGCTACAGTAAAATATGCATCTATTATTAGTGCTAGTTTTATGGTATTTTAATAGAACATTTCTTTGTAAAATTCTTCTCTCCTTTTCAATTTTAATCTAATTGTTGCTTAAATCACATTTTATGAATTAAAATTTGAAATACCATGTATATAATAGTTTATATTCTCAAATTTAGCCATAGCATGTGCCAGAACTAGATGAGGATTTTTTTTTTCATAATTATTGTAGAAAAGATAGTCACCTCATTGAGGATTAACTTGAAATATTTTAATGAAACTTTTTTCTTACAACATGAGAATTGGAAAGATGTACCTAATATTATTTAAAATGTAATTTTTGATATATCTGTGTATTCTAGGCTGCCTGTTTTGGTTCTAATGATGACACTCTTCAGCAATGTGTGACTCACATATATTTGTCTTTGGTAGCTTTCTTCCTTTCATTTTGTTTTCTATAGACTCAGGAACTTGAAGCTTTCTTCCTTTCAGATGAAAAAACTTGTTATTTAAAGAAATTTTTCTATTAATGTGTATGAGGATAATCAGATAATTACATAGAAGAAAGTATATTACATGAGTTAGTTTTACTCTTTTGTTTTGAATGAAATGGAACTAAAATGTAATTATAAACATCTTGTTATCTTTAATTGAAATAATATAGTAGGAGCACCACATTTTAGTTTTTTTCTGTTACCAGATAGAAAATAACTCTCTTAACTAGTTTAGTATGATACTTCATTCATCCAGTAATTAATATCTTGAACAGAGACTGTATTTTCTGTATGCTAAATCTTGGTATACAGTATTATGTAACAGCATATTTATAGATTTGCTTTGGAAGCACATTCTTTTCCACATATGTATTCTACTAATGTCTCAGTCTTTTTCATACTAGAAAATAAATATACAATTAAATTTACAATATTTCAAAAATTGAACATTTCATAGTTGCTGCTTCTATGTCATTAATTTTAAGATGTATACATTAAGAGGAGGGAATGAAAGAAATATCTTTTATAAAAATGTAATTGTACCCTTATGTAAAACAGAGCTCTTTAATTTGTTTAACTATGGCTTTATCCCTGCCATGGTGAAGTCTTAGTTTGAGAGAATGGCATCAGTAAAGTCTTTAAAGATGTAAATTTTGGTATATCAAAAGACTTTAAAGACTTTACAGATGCCATTCCCTCTAACTAATACTTATATTCTAATTAAAATTCAAGGTCATTAAAAGTCAGGCCAAATATCTGTGCAGTTTACTGCTATATCAAATATTGTAAGAGAATAAAGAGTTTAACATTATGATTAGGAAAACTAAAAAAATGCGTATTTCTATGTAGTATCCAAATACTCATGTGAAGTCATATATTTTACCTTTATTGTACAGACATTGAAAAGTGGCTTGACAATGGTAGGGAAAGTGGTGACTCAGCTGACAGGCACACTGCCTTCAGGTGTGACAGAAGATGACGTTGCCATCCACAGTAATTCACGGCGGAGTCCTTTGGTCCCAGGCATCATCACAGTTATTGACACTGAAACTGTTGGAGAGGGCCAGGTAAGAAGAACTTTTGGTGTGCGCCAATGTGTGTTACCTGCAAAGACAGGGCTAAGATCAAGATTAGTCAAAATGTATTTGGCCTAGGAGATTATTAATTTGGAATTTTAGGAATTGAGATTATTTCAGATGAGGTGTTTCTTTAAAAATGATGAGTAACATGTTAAAACCTGTTACTTTGAACATTATTAATCTCTCAAACATGAAGGCAAAGTCAAGGTTCTAAAAGGCAAAGTCAAGGTTCTAAGGTTCTAAGATTCTCTTCTTGCTCTCCGAGGATATTTGTTTCATAAATACATAATTATGTAACGTTTCATACTGTTCTGTTCATAATAGTCTTTTTCTTCTTAACTTGCCACCCCAGAGACTCAACTATTGCTTCTTTTTCGTGTGTAATGACATTTGTCATAACGTAAATTATAAGATTAATAATTTTCTTTTTCTTTCTTGCTTTCTTTTTTGAGATGATGTGTCACTCTGTTGCCCAGGCTGGAGTTCAGTGGAGTAATCTTGGCTTGCTGCATTCTCTGCCTCCTGGGTTGAGGTGACTCTTCTGCCACAGCCTCCTGAGTAGCTGGGATTATAGGCACGTGTCACCATGCTCAGCTTATTTTTATGTTTTTATTATTGATTGATTGATTGAGACAGAGTCTTACTCTGTCCACCAGGCTGGAGTGCAATGGCATGATCTCGGCTCACTGCAACCTCTGCCTCCTGGGTTCAGGTGATTCTCCTGCCTCAGCCTTCCGAGTAGCTGGGATTATAGGTGTGTGCCACCATGCCCTGTTAATTTTTGTATTTTTCAGTAGAGTCAAGTTTCTCCATGTTGGCCAGGCTAGTCTTGAACTCCTGACCTCAAGTGATCTGCCTGCCTCAGCCTCCCAAAATGCTGGAAGTCACTGTGCTCAGCCTTAATTTTTTTTTTTTTGAGACGGAGTTTCGCTTTTGTTACCCAGGCTGGAGTGCAATGGCGCGATCTCGGCTCACCGCAACCTCCGCCTCCTGGGTTCAGGCAATTCTCCTGCCTCAGCCTGAGTAGCTGGGATGACAGGCACGTGCCACCATGCCCAGCTAACTTTTTGTATTTTTAGTAGAGACGGGGTTTCACCATGTTGACCAGGATGGTCTCGATCTCTCGGCCTCGTGATCCACCCACCTTGGCCTCCCAAAGTGCTGGGATTACAAGCTTGAGCCACCGCGCCCGGCCTCAGCCTTAATTTTTGTAATTTTAGTAAGGACAGGGTTTTGCCATTTTGTTCCTGGCTGGTTTTGAACTCCTAGCCTCAGATGATATGCCTGCTTGGGCCTCCCAAAATACTAGGATTCCAGGCGTGAGCCACTGCCCCTGGTCATATAAATTTCTTTTTAAAGGCAGGACCATACTTATTTAGAGGAATTTATAAAAATTAATTAATAGGTGCAAGTTACATAATTTAGTGAGTAGTATCACAGTTTATAACAGATATTTCCTTATCTATAAAAATATGTGAAATCTTAAAGTAGCATATCAGATTGCATATGTGGCAATAGCTTATTATAAAATCTTGTGTCTTCTGATACAATGTTCTGAAATTTTAAAAATCTACCTTCAGAAACATTTACAATGGGTGATTATAAGCATGAAAATACATGTTACCTTTGCATATAAATCTTCAGAAACATTTACAATGGGTGATTATAAGCATGAAAATACATGTTACCTTTGCATATAAATCTTGCTGGTAAGATAACATTTGGGTTGTGTTTTTTCCCCCATGCACTCTTAAACTTTGTTTTCTTTTATATCATAGTCTTCATTTTAAATAAATGTTTCTTAAAGGAAGGTAATTTTTTTTTATTCTGATACTGTGTGCTCATTGATATAAAAATGCAATCTAAAATCAATTCCTAGAGTGAGATAGGAATAGGCAGTATTCATGAAATAAAATTCCTGTTAGTTTTTATATAGAATATATAATTATGTATTCAGAACACAATGGTTAGAAACTGTGTGAGCTGTTAGAGTATTAACCTTAAATATTGCATATGTTTTCTTTTTTTTTTTTTTTTTGAGACGGAGTTTCGCTCTTGTTACCCAGGCTGGAGTGCAATGGCACAATCTCGGCTCACTGCAACCTCCGCCTCCTGGGTTCAGGCAATTCTTCTGCCTCAGCCTCCTCAGTAGCTGGGATTACAGGCATGCACCACCATGCCCAGCTAATTTTTTGTATTTTTAGTAGAGACGGGGTTTCACCATGTTGACCAGGATGGTCTCGATCTCTTGACCTCGTGATCCACCCACCTCGGCCTCCCAAAGTGCTGGGATTACAGGCTTGAGCCACCGCGCCCGGCACATATGTTTTGAGAAAATGTTTCCACTATATATGGGTTGACATCTTGATGAAAAATTACACATGGCAGCTTCTTATGTGCTAGTTGCTATAGTAAGATTAATGGCATCAAGAAAATTTTATTGCAATTAAAACAACAACAAAAAAAACCTTTGAAATTGTGGGTTATTAAATTTGGCTGTTGTATTTTACTTGAAATCTGAATAATAATTCTCTGCCTCTCCTGTCTTAACTTTGTGGTTAGCCAAATATGTTACAAATTTGTATTTTTTTGATGAAGTGCTGGAAAACTTTTCAGTTGACTGTAATAACTCTGTTAATTAGTTGATCTGGATACACACAAATGTTCTCTTTTTTATTGGAAATGAAATGTATTAACCTTTAGTGTTGTGAGTGTTAGAGTGAAAAAATTCCTTTTGTTCTTTGATTTTTTATTCTTAAGTAATTCACCTATAAGGCCACCCACATTTATTGGGTGGTAGCAAGTCTCCTCAGCATTGTCTAGGTCCATACATCTATTAAAGATCCAGCATTTGTTGATGGAGAGATTTGGGGTTATTTCAAAAGAGAAAATATTATCTCAGCATTTTTGATGGAATAGAAGTTTAATGTGTATATTTATTTTGTTAAATGGAAGAATGGGGACATACATAAAAATGTAACATTTAGGCCTTATGTTTTAAAAGGTGGTTTAATTTTTTTCTTCAAGTTCATTAACTTTATATGACCTTTAAAAAGGAAGTCTTCATTTTGGAGTATAGGAATAGACTATAGATTGTAGAGTTGCAAAAGTTCATTTGTTTGTGATAAATTGCATTGATAACACTTGAAACAAATACATTCATTAAGAAGAATCATAGAAATACTAACTTTTGAAAGTTAAGAATCTTAAATGTTGTTCAACATAGAATATTCTACCTTTTCTGTTATTGGTTGGTATCCCCAATCTTCCACTTATGACATATTCCGAAATTTTAACTTGATTAAAAAATTCTGTTAGAGGACAGGAAAGAAATGGATTTTCAATAAAAGGGAAATTAGTATGTACATTTTTAAAGAGTTAAAATTTTTAAAGCAAGATTTGTACAGTATGATACTGTCTGTCTTTCTTTTAATTAACATGAATCTGTTTTTTTGTCTATAAGATTTTTTTTCTCTGATAAGTAGTTCAGTTGGAGTACAGCCTCTTTTTAGATTATGCCGGATTGTATTCAAACTGCAGTGGTTAATGTCATAGATTTATTGCTTTTAGCTCCTTCGGTTGATGTTTAACCTAAACTGTAGTATTTTTCCTTTTCCAGATATAACTTAGATTGTATATGAAAAGCTGACAATACATTGACTTTTTCTGTTTAAATCCATCGAGGCTTTAATAATGATATTTTTGGTGTTTACAATGGTAGTATATAAAATCGGATTCACCATCTTTCTGATGCCATATTGATTAGTTTGATTTTATGGTGATGGGATCATTGTGTGTTAACTGCATTAAGGAGGAATGGATTTGATTGACTTTGCATCCATTTTTATCTGTGTTACCTTCATGTTTTATTTAAAAGCATTTCTTGACCAGAATAAGTTAAGTGGTATAATTTGCTTTTTACACGTTTAGGTAGTTGAAGTTAGCAATGTGGCAAAATCTCTAATGGAAATAAAATACTTCAGAATGATGACATAAATCTGAGCTATTTCTTGCTTGACGAGCAAGTGTTATTCATAATAATTTAATAGCTTCTGAGGTGTTTTGTTCATATGATAAAGGCTTATCCACCTTAAATCAATTCATGTACTCTGCTTTGTTTAATGTAGTCAGGTTGTTAATACAGACTTAAGAGTTCATCCTGCTTTGATAAGTGGTGAGTAAAGATTCCATGTCTTAGGAAAATTATATTGGAATATCTCTGACATTAATGGTTTAATGTTTTAGGCTAGATGATGATGCAATGGAGAACATTATTCCAAAAGTATCTGGTTGTTTATATTTGTGAAATCCATAAAGAAAACATTCAAAGAATCTTATGTAGTGGTAAGATTAATGTGCCTTTTTGCTGGATGGCTTCTGTCTTTATTATTGCCATCAGATTGAATACTCAATGCTAATTGTGTTGGAAGGAAACATATAGGGTGTAGGATTATAATATACGAAAGGAAAAGGAATCTCGTAGATAAAGTTTAAAGTAGAAAAAAGGGCAAAATATAGAAATGGATATTTCACAGAAAAAAATAAAATATGGTTGGCCATTGAACAACATGGGTTTGAACTGCACAGGTCCACTTATATGTGGATTTTATTTGTTACTACCAGCCCTTAGACAGCAAGATCAACCCCTTCTTTTCCTGGCTTTCCTCCTTCTCCTTAGCTTACTCATTTTGAAGACATTGAAGAGGAAGATCTTTAAGATTGATTCACTTTCACTTAATGAACAGTAAATAATGCTTTATTGTAAGAATGTAATCTATAATACGAATAACATACGAAATATGTGTTAGTTGGTAATTCTTTGTCATCATTTAGGCTTTCAGTCAATAGTAGGCTATCACTAGCTAAATACTGGGGAAGCAAAGTCATATGCAGATTTTCAGCTGTGCGGAGGGTTAGCACTTGTAAAACATGAGTTGTTCAAAGGTCAACTATACATATAAATGATTTAAAGTATACCCACAACTTCACTTGTTATTAATATAAGAGAGCTGCAAATTAGAAGCGAGATACCACTTTTTACTTATCAGAAACTGAGCCACTCAAAAGCTTGCAATATATTCTATATTTTTAACTTTTAGTTTTGAAATAATTTTAGACTAACAGTAAGTTGCACATGGCTTTCACCTTACTTCCTTCATCTTAACCTGAATGACGGTATATTTTGTACCTATAGGACAGTACCAAAGCAAGAAAATTTTCTGAGTGATGTGGGTCAAAAAAATAAAACTCAGCTTGGTGCGGTGGTTCACATCTGTAATCTCAGCACTTTGGGAAGCTGAGGCGGGCAGATCATCTGAGGTTGGGAGTTTGAGACCAGCCTGACCAACATGGAGAAACCCCATCTCTACTAAAAATACAAAAAAAATTTAGCTGGGCGTGGTGTGTACGCCTGTAATCCCAGCTACTTGGGAGGCTGAGATAAGAGAATCACTTGAACCCAGGAGGCAGAGGTTGCAGTGAGCCAAGGTTGTGCCACTGAACTCCAGCCTGGCAACAGAGCGAAACTCGTGTCTCAAAAAAAAAAAAAAAAAAAAAAAAAGTTGAAATTTAAAAAAATATGTCATTTAAACAATAACCGTAATAGAATTAGAGTGGCTATAGTAATTTTAAAGACTTTACATCAAGAAGTATTGCTAGTGTAAAGAGAGACATTTCTTTCATTCATGATAAAAAGGTCAATATGATATAACAATTGTTAATACATAATACAGATAAAACAATTTTTTCTTTTTTTGCTCAGTGATACTTGTTCTAGAAAACCATTATTAATATTTATAACTAATAAAACAATTTAGTGCATAAGTACCTAGCAAAACAGCCCCTGAAAACATTGAACAAATTCTGACAAAATTGAAAGAAGAAATTTTAGCTCTTTGTTACAGCCCAAGCTTTCAATAATTTATTCTCATTAGTTGATATGAGTAAGCACTCTGTAATTTTCCCCATGCATGTTAGTAAACATGTAAGACTATTTCTCTATTAAAAATAATTGATAGAACAATTGGATAGAAAATTAGAAAAGACTTAGAAGACATGATTGACGTTATTTACCAACCTGACCACCCAAAACCTTCAGAATGCACATTAATTTCAAAAACATCTGGGACATTCATTTTACATGATAGAACAGTTGCTGGCCATGAAACAAATCTCAATAACTTTAAAAGGATTAAAGACATGCAGAGTATTTCTCTAAGGACAGTGAAAATCAATAACAATATTCAATTTGGAGGATTTCCAAATATTTGGAAATAAAACATACTTGTAAATTACTCATGGGTCGAAGAAAGAAGCTTAGGGACATTAGAAAATATTTTGAATTGAATGAAAATGAAAACAGAACATATAAAAATTTAAAGAGTGTAGCTATACTATTATATGGAAGAAAATGTACAGCTTTAAATGTTTATGTTAGGAAAAGAATATGGTCTGAAATTAATAATGCAAGTGTTTCCCTTAAAAGATTATAAAAAGAGGAGCAAATTATAACCAATGCAAGGCAAATTAAGCAAATAATAAAGATCTGGATAGAAATTGATGGAACAGCAAACAGTGAAATATTGGAAAAATCTAAAATTGATTCTTTGAAAAGATCAATATAATCAATGTATTTGTGGCTAGATTGAAGTGGAGGTTCTAGCTAGAGCAATAAATTTTAAAGATTGGAAAGGATAACATTTCAGACATTTTTGTGATGGCTTGTGATCGTTATGATATTGTATAGCATCATTGAACTGTAAAGTTAAAATGGGTAGCTTTTATCGTATGCAAGTTGTATCTTTGTAAAACTTTCATGCACACAAATACTATCGTGGTGCTTAAGTACATTGTTTTTTGGGCTATATTTGCAAATATGTTGTAACTTATAGAAAAACTGTTCTAGTCATTTACTCTGTATCTTTCAGGGCAGGAATAACATTTAGCTTTATTCTGAGCTCTTAGCAGGGTATTTTACACATAGTAGGACTTTAGTCTAACATGCATTTTTGAAAGAAAAATATTAGCATTGCCAGTGTAGGACAACTTCCAAGGTTACTTAAAATTAAATTTCTCTGCATCTAAATATCATATTCCAAAATTGGTGTAATAGGTTTTCTTTCTGAAACATTAGATAAGAACAGTTTTTTAAAAGTTGTTGAACTTACGATGGGAAATTATATGGATATAAATTATGTTTTAATATAGCCTTAAAAATTAAGAGGAGTGATTAAAAGAAACTCCATTTGAGATACAGAGCTACCTACTAATACACCTCTGCTTTTATGATTTGGTAGTAGTTTCAAAGTTTTTCTATTTCTCTCTGTAAACTAGGAGTTGAAGAACACAACTTTCAAACTATAGTATGAAAATGTTATTGGGTGATTTCTCTATACACCTCCTTGTTTATGTTTAACATGTTATTTTCCTTGTTCTCATGTTATATTTCAATAATGGGCAAAAAAAAAATGTGATTTTCCAGCAGATCTCATAACACAGTAAGATCTATATGATTTCCCGTCCTTGGATAAAGCTCTAAGTGATTTTGTAAAGAATCGAAAGTAGTTGATTGTATTTTTTTTTCTCTGAACCTGTACTTGAAGAAGTAATTGTTTCTGTCATCTACAGTCAAGTTAGCTGACTCTTTTTACAGTTTATATGACTGATCTGCTTAGGGGCATCTTATATCTCTTTCTTGATTCTAAAATGGAATTCTCTCCTTATATTGACAAACATAATTTACTAGAGTGGAAACGTTATTTGGTCAGTGGTATTGTGATGTACGTTAAAATAGTCTTCAAGCTTGGTTATTTGTGAGAAAATATTTACCTCCATTTGTCTTTATTTCTTTCGCGAAGGTGCTTGTGAGTGAGGATTCTGACAGTGATGGCATTGTGGCCCACTTCCCTGCCCATGAAAAGCCAGTGTGCTGCATGGCTTTTAATACAAGTGGTAAGTTTCTCTCTCTCTCTCTCTCTCTCTCTCTCTTTTGTAGACCATTTATATAATGGGTTTTCCAGCCAAATATGGAATATGGAATCTGAGTTTTCTTCATGCATCAGTGTATATTAGAAAAGTTACTATCATATTGAATAAATGAATTTATGATAAAAATTTAATACTCTAAAATTAGTTTTATTCTCAATAAAGTAGCTACTAAACAGTAGCCGTTTAAGCAGTGTTACTGAGTTATATTAATTTCTATTTATAATTACTCCAAGAACTTCAGTATTCCAAACTAGAATATTAATGGATATGAGCAGTACTTTTTTTGTAACTTGAAGTTTCTGTGTAACTTACAACACTTTGTAAGCTAATTTAATTTTCTCTGATTTTGTTTAATGGCGCTCTTTGTTTTTCTGTTTGTTCTTAAGGTTTGCTCCTTTTTGTTATATCTCTTTAGTTCCTTTTAATATAGCATATGATTTGTACCTCTTAATTTTTTTTGCAGTGTCACAAGCAGTTGTCTTAAATTCTGCATTTATAAGTTTTTAAATTTTTTATTTAATTTTTAAATTATTTTTTAAAAAAGATACAGAGTCTCACTGTGCTGCCCAGACTGATCCTGAACTTGTGGCCTCAAGCAATTATCTTGCATTAGCCTCCCAAAGTGTTGCCACTATGCATGTTTTTATATTTCTCCATTCCTTGGATATCTGTTAACTGGAAGTTAAGTTTAGAGGTATAAATCCATTCAGGCTGAGGAGTTTTTGTTTGTTTGTTTCTAAACTTCATAAGTATTGCTGTCTACATAATTTCATTCCCATGGGAGACACATTATTTTAGGTTGTCTCTCTATTTGTGGTGCTATATTTGATCACATGAATAGGTAATGACAATCACATATCTACATTATTGGAAATAGGGTTTTCTTGTGGAGATTAACAAGTATTCTGCGGTATATCATTTTGACATTATTTCTGAGGCAACTTTTTAATTAATAATTTTGTTACATTGAAGGTTGTAGAATGGTGGGTTGTTTTCTTAATTCTGCCCTGGTCTCTGCATTTATTGACTGTTATTCTTCTGTAGAAAACATTTTCTCTCATCAGCCAGGAGTAAACAACATTTCTCCTACATATCAAAAGCAGTATAAATGCCTAATTCTCTCTCTCTCTTTAAATGACCATTTTTCACAGTATGGAGTTGGTGTAATACTTCCAGTGGTAGGAAACAAGTTACAGATAGAGTACTATATATCTGAAATGCTTGGGACCAGAAGTCTTTCTGATTTCAATATGTATATATATATTTTTTGCTTTTGGAATATTTGCATATATAATGAGTTATCCTGGGGGTGGGACTCAAGTCTAAACACAAAATTTGTTTCATGTACACCGTATACACATAGCCTGAAGGTGATTTTATACAGGATTTTAAGTGATTTTGTGCGGGAAACATAGTTTTCACTGCGTTTTAACTGAGACTTAGTACATGAGGTCAGGTGTGGATTCTCCAGTTGTGGCATCATGTCAGCCCTCCAGTTTTGGAGCATTTCAGAGCATTTTGGTTTGTGTTATAGGAAGAACATAAATTTTTGGGAGGATTTTGGTTTTTCAGATTAGGGATGCTCAATCTATATTTTAAAAATACTTTGTAAATAAAACTACTCTTTTTTTTTTTCAGAGCTGGTATAGTCATCAGAAACTTGCAGTCTTTTCAGATCTTACCCATTTGGTTGATGTTATCTGAGGAGCATATTGTTTTTATCTTAGTTTTCAGAAATGGTTATATCACTTAAAATTGATGGGGAAAAGCCCATCCTTTTCTCCTTCTGTTCATCTTTTCAAATGAAGAATGATAGTAAGAGATTATCATTATATGGAGATACTATTTTATAAAGCACTTTGAATACTCTATCCTGTAATATCTTAAGTCATCTTTGATTAAGGGAGCAGGTTTTTTATCGTGATTGGTGATCAGTAGGATTGATTTAATTAATAAAGACAAGATATATTGAAATTCTCTGAGTATTGTGGGAATTAAGTTAAATGTGAAAAAACAGTCTGGAAGTTATGTTACTTGTAGCACTCTACTTGGAATAACCAGTATGGCTCATTTTGATATTCCATCTGTTATGTCAAATCTCCTTTTTGTTAGTGTACATTTCATATAGTCCTACAGTGCTTCTGACACTGGCAGCTGTGTTTTTTTCCTATGACTTTGCATTAAAAGAAGAATATTTTATAATATAAAGAGTGTTGCAGTCATCTCTTATCATCATCTGCAATTAATTTTCTATCATAAAATGGTTTCATAATTTTGATCTACATTTGCCATTTGATTTCTTTGACCTCTCACATTTGTGCTTATATAATAAGGTTAAAAATAGCATTATTTATACCTAGTTTTCTATGTTGCTGGGACACTAGGTTTATAACTCTATGATGTAATTTATTTTGTGATAATCATTTGTTTAAACATTTGTTTCCCTTGCTAACTTCTCTGTTCCGCCTACAAAGAGATCAGATGTCATTAATCTTTGTATCTCTACTGCTTAGCATGGTGTCTCAGAGTAATAGTAAACTTAGTGAATTATTTTGAACTATTCCCCACTATAGATATATGGCACTGTATTAGGCACTGTTTTGACAATGAAGGAGATAGGTCAGTTCAGTACTTTTAAATACTTTTTTCCATTATCGTTTAATAGAAATTTTGATGAGAGTTTACTGAAGTTCTGGACTTTATTCACTTTGAAATGGTTCATGGTGTATAGAGTTTCCTTATTCTGATATTACATAGTTGTTTCATATAGCAATCTATGAAGCCTGTTAATATCATTGGAAATAATCCCATGTAGAAATTTGATTAGTTAACGGTACCTGTAAGCTTGTGAGTGATGAAAATAATGGTTTTTAAAATATGATTTCACATTTATTTATAATTCTCTAAATATAGCTTATGCTTCAAAAATTATGGTAGAGCCTATAATTTAATATACTAACAAAAAAGCACCTAAAATACTTATATTTTAATTTTTTTAAATCTTAGGTATTTTATTTTGTGTTTTAATTAATTTCATTCTAAGAAAGCGGTTCTTAGGCTTTACCATATTACTGACAGGATCCATGCTACCAAAATGTTTTAGAACCCCTTATCGAAAAGGTTGATGCTTTCTGGTATGATTTCACCTGTTTCAGCTAACACATTGGAAGATGCCTCTTTCACTAGTAACTCTATTCACCTTGTTTGGCTAAGTCTTGGTAATTGAGTTAATAAGAGATAGTCCCGATGCATAGAGTCTACTTGCTGGTTAGTTACAAATGCACAAATAGGGTCTTAAGGAAGGAAAACCCTTTGTGGAGTAAGGACAGCATGCTAGGGGATAAATATTAGCCTGGTTTTGAGGTACTGGAGACAGCTCTTCAAAAGGAAATCAATTCCAAGCGTGGACCTAAAAGGTATGTAATTAGAAAATAATGACTCAGTGCCTGGCATTGTAAATATTATTTGAATGAAAGAGGCAAGAAAAATGTGGCACATTTGAAATAGATTGCAAACTATTGTCTATATAGTGGACTCAAATGTTTGTTGTGCACAGATATGTTTTTCAATGTGTCCTCATTTCTGCAACATTTTATAAATCCTTTGTACCTGTTTAGATATCTGTATTCAGTGGAGGGTATATAACTCAGCAACTACTCATACAGTTGGTTTGCACAGTGCTTTATAGTAGCTGGTAGACAAAATTTTATGTAATTCCTTACAATTCATCTTAATTATTTACTTTCATCTCTGAGTATTTCTGCTGTTCTGAATATTGACTTATTACTTGATTATGAGAAAGCATGCAAAAAATGCTCAATTCTTAATTATTTGAAGTCTGGATTTTTTTCTTTCTTTTTTTTTTTTTAGTTAGCAAGTGCTAGTCAGTAGCTACCAGCTTTATTTAAAAAAAAATTGTTGGGGTTAGCCATAACTTCTAACCATTAATCAGGTCATATTATTAGGTGACATTTTATTTTGCTCTGCTAGTTTCTGGTTCATATTTACTGTTCTAACCCTTCTGATTGATACACATATATGTACACACACATATATAGAGGATATGTTTTAGTAAAGAAACTGCACTGCTATTTGTAAATGCATATTTATCTCAGTAGCTGGGGTTTTTCCCATAAATTATTATTTGTCTTATAGTTTTAAAAGTGTTTTTGTGAGGTAAAATGATGTATTTTCTAGCATTCTTCATTTAAGTCCTCCCCATTAGTAAATAAATTTACTAATGTGATTAAGAAATGGGACATTATAAAATGAGGTTTGAGTACTTATAATCCCAGTGACTCAGGAGGCTGAGATGGGAGGACCACCACTTGAGGCCAGGAGTTTGAGATTAGCCTGGTCGACATACCAAGATTCTGCCTCTAAAAAAAAAAGTGAAAAAAAAAAAATTAGCTGGGCATGGTGGCATGTGCCTGTAGTCCCAGCTACTTACTTGGAAAGCTGAGATGGAAGAATTGCTTGAACCAAGGCATTAAGGCTGCAGTGAACTCTGATCCCACCCTTGCACTCTAGCCTGGTTTACAGAGTAAGAGCCTGTCTGGAAAAATAATTAAAAATTAAATGAAGTAGTTCTCTGCATACTGGCTGAATTATATTTGTTAGATTCTGAAATTTTATTAATTGGCATTTTGTACAAAGATATGTAATTTCAATAGGCCTTAACACAGTAGTTACAGTTTTTAATTTAAATTGGCTTTTTCCAAAATATAGCTTATAGATCCTCTAGTAATATACTCTAGTCTTTCTTTACCCATACATGTAACCATATATGTTTTAAAATTTATATTAGGAAGTTTTAACCCTCTAATAATTCTCTAATTTGGTTAAAGGAATTTTCATGGGGTGTGTAATATAGCTAATAATAACAGTATTGCTTGTTAGAATACTTTTTACTAGTTTAGGGAAGTTCATGTAAAACAAAACATGCAAAAAAGTTCATTGCATGATTTTTGTTTTTAAGGCTGATCTTACTCAAACCAGTTTACCTGTATTTGTCACTGGTACACTTAAGAATATAAAGAAATTTTTTTTAGTCTTTTTTTATTTAATTAAATTAATTATTTGTTTTTTGAGATGTAATGCTGCTCTGTCACCCAGGCTGGAGTGCAGTGGCGAAATCTTGGCTCGTCACAATCTCCACCTCCTGGGTTTAAGTGATTCTCCTGCCTCAGCCTCCCAAGTAGCTGGGATTGCATTTGTGTGCCACTGGGACTGGCTAATAATTATATATATTTTTTAGTAGAGACAGGGTTTTGCCATGTTGGCCAGGTTGGTCATGAACTCCTGACCTCAGGTGATCTGCATGCCTTGGCCTCCCAAAGTGCTGGGATTACAGGCATGAGCCACCACACCCAGCCCTTTCAGGTTTTTTTTTTTTTTTTTTTTTTTAGATGGAGTTTTGCTCTTATTGCCTGGGCTAGAGTGTAGTGGCATGATCTCGGCTTGCTACAACCTCTGCCTACTGGGTTCAAGTGATTCTCCTGCCTCAGCCTCCCAAATAGTTGGGACTACAGGCGCCTGCCACCATACCCAGCTATTTTTTTTGGTATTTTTAGTAGAGACAGGGTTTCACTATGTTGGCCAGGCTGGTCTCAAACTCCTGACATTGTGATCTGCCTGCTTTGGCTTCCCAAATTGCTGGGATTACAGGTGTGAGCCACCACTCCTGGCCCCTTTTCGTCTTTTTTAAAGAGAGACATATTTTTAGATGACAGTTTTATAAACATGTCCTGGACAACAAAATCCAAGAACAAACTAGGCCTGCAGCCACCTCCTGGGAAATGTTAAAAATAATATAAAACATACATGATGGAATAACACTGCTAAATGAATTTAGGAGACAATGTAGGTTGGTCGACTGGGTGGCATACATTTCTGTCTTGTATGGGACCTAGTTAGAGGAGAAATGAAGTCATGCTATTAAATAGAATTGTGAAACTTCTAGTTCAGCAGCTGCATTCAGTTTGTTTTTCAATTTTTTATTCCCATTCTTGTGTGTTAGCTGTGACTTTGAGTCCAGAATTAAAACAAATATTTTAGTGGCAGCGTTTATGATTTGTTTAGAAGTACCAGATTGATCCCCGTGCTTAGATCTGGGCAGATTCAATATGGGCAGTGTAAATTTGTTGCTTTCAGGGACAATTGAATAACATTTTCTAGGGAACTTAAAAAAATTAATGCACTTTATTTATTTTTTGAGAGGAAGCCTCACTCTGTTGCCCAGGCTGGAGTGCAGTGGCATGATCTCAGCTCACTGCAACTTCCACCTCCTGATTCAAGCAATTCTCTCCTGCCTCAGCCTGCAGAGTAGCTGAGATTACAGGCATGTCCCACCACACCTGGCTAATTTTTTGTATTTTTAGTAGAGATGGGGTTTCACCATGTTGGCCAGGTTGGTCTCGAAATCCTGACCTCAAGTGATCCCCATTTTCCATCATTAAGTACCTTTCGGGGGAGAGATCCAAGATTGCTGATCACTAGCAGCTCGGGATTGTAGCTCCCAGTGAAAGCGCAGAGAGCGAGAGGATGCCACACTTTCAGATGAATTCTTGCTGCTCACGCACCAGGAGATTCCCAGCGGAGGAGCCCCATGGTTCACCAGCGCGACTTTTGTGACCGGCGAGGCAGTTTTGGCGGTGCCTTGGAGCATCGGTTCTTGGTGCAGAGTCAGAAAAGCATCGGTCTTAACGCCGCTGTTTTAGTCGGCGCAGTGGGTTGCTCAGATTTCGATGCTGAGAATCAATAAGTTGGACGTCCACTCAGAAACCCAATTACAAAGACAGTAAATACAAAGACCACAGATGGATAAATTTATAATGAAGGGAAGAAAACAGCCAAAAAAAGACTGAGAATACCCAATATCAGAACGCCTCTCCCTCAGCAGGGGATCACAGTTCCTCATCAGCAACGGAACAAGGTCTGATGGAGAACGAGTGTGTTCCAATTACAGAAGCAGGCTTCAAAATGTGGATAATGAGAAACTTTTGTGGATTAAAAGAACTTGTTCTGACCCAATCCAAAGAAACTAAGAACTTTGAAAAAAGGTTTGACGAAATGTTAATAAGAATACACATTTTAGAGAGGAATATAAGTGAATTGATGGAGCTGAAAAACACAATACAAGAACTTCGTGAAGTATGCACAAGTTTTAACAGCCGAATTGATCAAGCAGAAGAAAGGATATCGGAGGTCGAAGACCAACTGAATGAAATAAAATGAGAAGACAAGATTAGAGAAAAAGGATAAAAAGGAACAAGCAAAGTCTCCAAGAAATATGGGACTATGTGAAAAGACCTAATCTACGCTTGATAGGTGTACCTGAATGTGACGAAGAGAATGAATCCAAGCTGGAAGATACCCTTCAGTATATTATTCAGGAAAATTTTCCCAACCTAGTAAGGCAGGATAATATTCAACTCCAGGTAATACAGAGAACACCACAAAGATATGCCTCAAGAAGAGCAACTCCAAGGCACATAATCGTCAGATTCATCAGGGTTGAAATGAAGGAGAAAATACTAAGGGCAGCTAGAGAGAAAGGTCAGGTTACCCACAAAGGGAAACCTATCAGACTTAACAGCAGATCTCTCGGCAGAAACCCTACAAGCCAGAGGAGAGTGGGGACCAATATTCAACATCCTTAAAGAAAAGAACTTTCAACCAAGAATTTCACCTCTAGCCAAACTAAACTTCATAAGTGAAGGAAAAATAAAGTTTTTTTGTGAATAAGCAAGCACTCAGAGATTTCATCACCACCAGGCCTGCTTTACAAGAGCTTCTGAAAGAACCACTACACATAGAAAGGAACAAACAGTATCAGCCTTTCTAAAAAATACCAAAAAGCAAAGAGTATCAATATAATGAAGTATTTACATCAACTAATGGGCAAAACAGCCAGCAGATATTAAATGGCAGTATTAAACTCACATATATCATTATTAATTCTAAATTTAAATTGACTAAATCCCCCAATCCAAAAACAGATAGACAATTTGGATAAAAAACTAAAACCCATTGGTATGCTGCATCCAGACCCATCTCACATGCAAGGATACACAAAGACTCAAAACAAAGGGATGGAGAAAGATTTACCAACCAAACAGAGAGCAAAAATAAATAAATAAAAAGCAGAAGTTACAATTTTTGCCTCTGATAAAAGTCGTTAAAGCAACAAAGATCAAAAGAAGCAAAGAAGGACATTATATAATGATGAAAGGATCAATGCAACAAGAAGAAGAGCTAAAGATCCTAAATATATACACACCCAATACAGGAATACCCAGACATACAGACTTATAAAGAGACTTAGACTCCCATACAATAATAGTGGGAGACTTCAACATTAATATTTGACAGATTAATGAGACAGAAAATTAACAACAATATCCAGGACTTGAACTCAGATCTGCAACAAGTAAACTTAACATTTATGGAACTCTCCACTTTAAATACACAAAATATACACTCTTATTAGCACCACATCATATCAACTTAGAAGTTTAAACGAAATATTGGTTGGCTCCTCGTTTCTTATTCTCTTCCCTGATTTTCTTTCATGTCTCCATTATTAAGCACAATTATAGGCATACCCATATTTAGACTGCATTCTAGCCCGGGCGATAAAGCAATATCCCCATTCTCTCTCCCTCTTCCTCTTTCTCTTTCTTCCTCTTCTTTATTCTTTTTCTTCTTATTTTTTTTTCTTTCTCTCTAAAAAAAAAAAGACATATTTTATGAACTAATATGTTGTCTATCCTTGGAGAATTTCCCATGTGTACCTGAGAAAAATGTAAATTCTGCTGTTGTTGAGTAGAGTGTTCTGTAAGTATCTGTTAGGTCTGATTGTTCCATACTGTTGTTTGTTTTCTGTTTCCCTAATGATTTCCATTCTTTGTTCTATCCATTGTTGAAAGGGGAGTATTGAACTTTCCTACAATGACTGTTGAGCTTTTTCTCACTTCAATTCTGTCAAGTTTCCTTCATATATTTATAAGTTCTGATGTTCCGTGCATACATATTTATAATTGGTATAATTTTGTAGGTAAACTGATGATTTTATGTGGTCAATTACATATATAATATATACATTTTAAAAAAGTATCTTTCAGCTCCTTAAACATGTTATATCATTTGTCCTCTGCCTGAAGTCAATTTTCTTTCTTTTTTTCTTTCTTTCTTTCTTTCTTTCTTTCTTTCTTTCTTTCTTTCTTTCTTTCTTTCTTTCTTTCTTTCTTTCTTTCTTTCTTTCTCTCTCTCTCTCTCTCTCTCTCTCTCTCTTTCTTTTTCTTTCTTTCTTTCTTTCTTTCGAGACAGAGTCTCCCTCTTTGGCCCAGGCTGGAGTGCAGTGGCATGACATGGGCGCACTGCAACCTCTGCCTCCCTGGCTCAACCAATTTTATGCCTTGTCCTCCTAAGTAGCCTGGACCATAGGTATTCAGTCCTGCAGGCACCACCATGCCTGGCTAATTTTTTTTTTTTTTTTTTTTTTTTTGGTAGGGTTGGGGTTTCACCATGTTGCACAGGCTGGTCTCAAACTCCTGAGCTCAGGCAATCTGCCCTCCTTGGCTTCCCAAAGTGCTGTGATTGTAGGCGTGAGACACCACGCCTGGCCAGAATCATCTTTTGCCTGGCTAACTCTTACACTGAGTCCTGTCTTAAATATCATCGAAGAAGTCTTTCCTGACTCTACATAAAATGTCATGTTCCCCTTCCTCCTTCACTTTGCCACCCAGTTGGGCAAGCTAGTTAATCTGCTTGGTACGCTCAATGCCTCAGTTTCCTCATCAATAAAATGGGGGATAATAATGGTATCTAAAATAATACCTTGCCAGGTGCACTAGCTTACACCTTTAATTCCAATGCTTTGGGAGGCCAACACAGGTGGATAGCTTGAACTCAGTAGTTCAAGTTAAAAAATAAAGTGAGCTAGAAAATCAGTTGTTGACTTTGTATACTTTTCCATATGAAACAAATAAGGGCAATATCATCGATTTCTTTCTAATTTATGTTGGTTATGGATATATGCAACCTTTGTAGGGGATCAGCTAAATCATCTGCTTTGTTTGGTAGTATTTACTTCAGTGCCTTTAACAGAGTGTTACGTAGCAAATTTGATAAATATGTACTCTATTTTAGGCTACTAAAGTGGAAGAATACATTGATGAGTTTGATTATTAGTATCTGTAAGCAGCTTAAAAATATGCTGCTATAAGCTACTTAAGAAATTGATGCTGCCCATATGGAGACTTTGGGACCATTGTTTTCCAGTATTCATATTCAGCTTGAAAGTTTTATTAATCCGACTTTAATAAGCTATGATATTATGCATTTGTGAAAACTGAGGTTAAAGCTTTCTTTCAGTACTGGGATTCTGTTTCTTTGCTTTTGTGTTTACAAATTTGTGTATTTTTCTGAATAATTAATTTGTAGGTTTGCACCTATACAGGTGTTAACTGAAAAGTATTACATGTGCAAGCATTAATGCCAAAGTAAAAAATTGTTTTATGAGTGATATAATCTGAATTCCTGTAAAGATTTCTATTTGATTCAGCATAATTGTGTTTATATATCTTTTTGGGAAAGAGTGTGAATAGCTGGTAGTTCATCTTCTAGTTCACATGTGTGCATATGATAACCATACAATTAGGTAGGTGTTATAAATAGGATATGGCAAAAAAGGCAAACCTACTCATGTTTCCAAGATTTTATAGCATATGCCTGGTGAAGTTTTGCTACTCTTTAATTTACTTTTTGGGTTAACCAGCTGACGCCCAGTTGAAAAGACTTATGTTCGTGTGAGGCCACAAAAGCCTTAATGTTCAGTCTCCAGCTAACTCAGATTTTGGAGAACGCTGTGTACCATCAGCAGCTTCAATCCCCACCCTCTAACACTAACGCTCATCTATCAAACTTGAGGCTGAGAGTGAGGGAGAGGAAGCTTCCAGATAAACATACAGCAGTGCCTAAACAGCTAATCACTCTAGGCTTCCGCTTCCAGGCCCTATAATTAGAAGTCCTTCTTTTTCCTTGTATTCCCAGATGACGCAAATGCTTTTTGTGGCTTGGCACCTCATTTGGGGCGTGGGTTTAGTTTATGGCCAGGCCAGAGTCTGGTTTAGTCTTCTGATGCTGCATAAATAGTTCTCAAGCCACAGTCTACTCTGTACCAGTTTTTCCTTTTATGTATATGTACATTTTAACTTGTTTTCTAGAAGAAAAAAAAAAAAGCTTGCTATTGCCCTAGCAGAATGTGTGCAAAAGAGGAAATTGTAAATGAAAAGAAAGCACGTGATTATATAGTCCTGTACTAGCTATTTCTTTTTCTCTTTTCTTCTTCTTAAATTTTTTCTATTATTTTTAAAATTTTGTATGAAAAAAAAACTTATTGGTGGATTGCATTTGCATGGTGGAGTGGAAAAAAAGTGTTTGAGATAGGATACACAGACGATATTTAATGGACGTTTTCCTGAAAATTTGAATTCGATTTACATAATCATAACTAAACAGATATGAATGCCAGTTTGCAAAGATAGGAGCATATGGGAAAGTGTTCATTTGTGATTTTCATTCATATGTAAAACAGTAATAGTCTTGATTTGGCAAATGAGGACCTTTATTTGAATGCTCATTCTACATAAAACATTGGTACGATTTAAAACGAAATGTAATGAAGTTTATGGTAGGTGAGGAATATATGTTACAAATGCAAATTCATCTTATTTTTTGTCAGAATATTTCTACTGAATTGTTTGTTAAGTGCAGAAAATTTGTTACAGAGAGGTGGAATCAGAAGATAGTAGTGGATTTACTGATAATTCAAACTTACTATAACTCAGCAAAAAAGTAGGAAGAGTGGCAAAGTAGTGTCTGCAAATGGACAACAAAGCATTTATGCCTAAACTTAGAAATTCATTGTTTGGATAACAATAAGTAAGGAATGTATAGTATGTCAATAATCTTATGATCATAGCTAGATATATTTTGAGAGGTAAGATTATATGTTACAATTAATTAAATTATTTATAATAAACGGCACCTTTCATTTTCTCAAATGTATTGTCTTGGAAATAGACAGGACAGTGGCATCTAGTAGGATATTTTGATATAGTGACTAGAGCTGTACTTTGTATTTGCCAAAGAAATAGCAAACTCAAATATACTTTGTCTTTTCATTGAAATGACTATCTTGTTTTCCCTCAGATGCTTAATATTCTTTTATGCCTTTTTGTTCAACAAAACATTAGTTTAAATGCTTATACTAATGTGATTCTACTTCTGGGAATAGCAAGGTAAATGTACAGACCATTCTTCCCCTAGAAAACAATTATGAAACCTGGGCAAAATACAAATGAATAGGCACATAAAGTTAGATATGTGTATTATAATCTCTGGAACAAACAGTAAAATTTTAATATAAGGAGATATAGCCCAAAAGTCCATAGATAAATTATTTATTTTTAACATTCACCAATAAGGATTATTAAAAATAAGTAGTCTCAAACCAGCAAGAAAGCCTGAGAAGAGAAATAAACAAAATTGAACAAAATGTTGTAGTTAGCATTCCATAAAAATTGAATATTACAGGCTGGGTGCGGTGGCTTACTTTGGGAAGTTGAGGTAGGTGGATCACAGGTCAGGAGTTCAAGACCAGCCTGGCCAACATGGTGAAAACCTGTCTTTACTAAAAATATAAAAATTAGCCAGGCACAGTAGTGCACGCCTGTAGTCCCAGCTACTCAAGATTACCGAGGCAGGAGAATGGCCTGAACCCAGAGGGCAGAGGTTGCAGTGAGCCAAGATTGCACCACTGCACTCTAGCCTGAGAGACATAGTGAGACTCTGTCTCAAAAAAAAAAAAAAAAAAAAAGAAAAACCACACATTTGAAAACTAAAAGTTTTTCTCATCCTCCTGAGTTGCTGGGACTATAGGTGCCTGCTACCACACCTGGCTAATTTTTTTACATTTTTAGTAGAGAGGGGGTTTTGCCATGTTGGCCAGGGTGGTCTGGAACTCCTGACCTCAGGTGATCCACCTGCCTCACCCTCTCAAAGTGCTGGGATTACAGGGATGAGCCACCGTGCCCCGCTGAGTTAAGTTTTAAACTGGTGAATCAAGTAGAGCAAGTAGTAGTTGGATCAGTAGATTAATTGGAGCGTAGAATTAAAGTTTGAAGAAATTGCAAAAGAGAGTGGATTTTAGTTCCATGTGGGTATGCCATTTTCACATTTTTTGTTTTGAAAAATGATTGTGGCTGGGCATGGTGGCTCGTGCCTGTAATCCCAGAGATTTGGGAGGCCATGACAGGAGTGCTTGAGGCCCAGAGTTTGAGAGCAGCCTGGGCAACATGGCAAGAACCTGTCTCAACGAAAAAAAAAAAAAAAGCCAGGCATGATGGCATGTGCCTGTAGTCCCAGCTACTTGGGAGGCTGAGACAGGAGGATTGCTTGAGCCCAGGAATTTGCAGTTGTAGTGAGCTGTGATCAGGCACCTGCACCCCAGCCTAGAAAACTGAGTGAGATTCTGCTTCAGGAAAATATAAAATAAAATTGTGAATTCTGTAAATTCATCACTGATCAATTCAAGAATGTCAAACTTCACTCTACTAGTTTTACAGGAATGCCGTAATACCTGCCTATCTAGTGTTTATAACTTGGTGATATAATGATGTGTCATTAAGCTTGGTATTCTCCTGAAAAATATACTTTCTTTTAATTTTTTCTTTTGTAAAGTGTCTTAGAGCCTTGGTAATTTTTTTCCCTTTGATAATATTTTAAATATTGTTGAGTAGCTTTTTAGAATATTTCATCCACATACAGAGTCATTTTTATTTTTACCCTTTGTTTTTTTGTCTTCCAGGAATGCTTCTAGTCACAACAGACACCCTTGGCCATGACTTTCATGTCTTCCAAATTCTGACTCATCCTTGGTCCTCATCACAAAGTGCTGTCCACCATCTGTACACTCTTCACAGGGGAGAAACTGAAGCCAAAGTAAGCTGTGTATTTTTTCAGAAGGCGATTTCTTGGTGTAATATGTCATCTACTCTAGCTGGTCATTTGTATCACATTGCAGCTTAATGTTGATGTTTGTGAGAAAATATTGCTTTCTGTCATAGAATGGGTTAGATAATTAGGGAAAAATTCCATTTGACCCAGTAAATACATAAACACTAGATGAACACTTTGTTGTTTAAAAATTCAACAAATTTTGATAAAACAGTAGCTCTGTTTATGGTGCTCTTCCCAACCTTATACCATTTCTTGCCCCAGACAAAACCCCTGTCATTCATTTGTTGTCTCTCCAGACCTTTTACTGGGCGTTTTGATTCTCCGGACATAAATATGTGTGTGCATACATACACACACATATACATATAAATACGGATGTAGTCATGTAAACAAAAATAGATATAGTGGAGGCTAGTGAGAAACAGTTATGCACATCCCTCTTTAGCGTGATATTTAGTGACATTATATTGTTTGTATGAAATCATCCATGGTGGGATTATTTGATCATGAAAATTTGCAAAAACTACAAATCAGGGCCGTTTTTTTCCTTCAGAGAGCTGGATTTTAAACATTTACCAGCATATAATCACGTATACATGCATGGGTACACATATGTTCATATGTATCATTTACTGCATACTTACATCAGGCATCATGCTAAGTACTTCACAGATATTTAATATTCTTAATATCACATGGTAGATCTCTATATTTTCTTAATAGCCTAAAATCTCAAATACCTTTTGTTTCATAGCTTATATGCACTTGCCAGTACTGTATATATGTTATTCTACGAGATAGCTGATTAACCCTACTCTATTTATTGACTAGCCTATCATTTTCCAACAGTCTAAAGTGGTTTCTCTTAAGTTCACACCAAAATAAATGACTATAATGGACTGAATCATTTTAAATATAGAGAACTTAAACTCTAATAGTTACCAGAATATGTTTGAAAAAGCATGAGTTCTTACTCTAGGTTGCTTGTTTACTAATTCACTCTGAAAATTGATAAACTAAAAATAGACAGTGTTTACCACACTCTTCTCATATCAATTTAATAAGACAAGTAGTTGAAGGAAAGTTTTTATGTTGAAATACTCTTTTTTTTTTTTCTCTCAAAATGGAGTCTTGCTTTGTTGCCCAGACTGGAGTGCAGTTTCACAATCTCAGCTCACAGCAACCTCCATCTCCTGGGTTCAAGCAATTTTCCTGCCTCAGTCTCCAGAGTAGCTACAATTACAGGTGTGTGCCACCACGCCTGGCTAATTTTTGTGTTTTCAGTAGAGACGGGGTTTCACCGTGTTGGCCAGGCTGATCTTGAACTCCTGACCTCATGATCTGCCTGCCTTGGCCTCCCAAAGTGCTGGGATTATAGGCGTGAGCCACTGCGCCCAGCTTCATTGAAATAGTCTAACATAAAAAAAGCTTAAGTAAAATTTTAAAAATCATTTTAAAAGTTTCTTATAAAATTTTATTTGTTATTTTTATTTTGGGAACAGGATCTTGCTCTGTTATCCAGGCTGGAGTGCAGTGGCAGGGTCATAGCTCAGTGCAGCCTTGACCTCCTGGGTTCAAGTGATCCTTCTGTCTCAGCCTCCCAAGTAGCTGGGACTACAGGTGCATGCCACCACACCTGGTAGCTTTTTCAGTTTGTTTTCTTTTTTTGTAGAGATGACACTATGTTTTCTCACTGTGTTGTTGCCCAGGCCAGTCTCAAACTCCTAAGCTCAAGTGATCCTCCTGCCTCAGCCTCCCAAAGTGCTGGGATGGCAGGTGTGAGTCACCACCTGGCCTATTTTTAATTTTTGTGGGTACATAATAGTTGTGTATATTTCTGGGGTACATGTGATATTTGGATACAAGCATACAATGTATAATGATCATATCAGACTAATTGGGATATCTATCACCTCAAACATTTATTGTTTCTTTGTATTGGGAACATTCTAAATCTACTCTTCTATTTTGAAATATACAATAAATTATTGTTAACTATAGTTACTTTTGCACCAAGCTAAGAAATCGGCTTCTAGATATAGTTAGCACTTTGGAGAAAATACAGAAATAGAGCGATAAAATAAACAATACTATGAAACTGAAACTGTGCAACTCTAAAAGGTATGAAGTTCTGCAATACAAATATGGTTTGATTTCTTTAACAAATAATTGTATTGGGAAAATAAAAGTTGGCCGGTTGTGGTGGCTCATGCCAGTAATCCCAGTACTTTGGGAGGCCGAGGCTGGTGGATCACGACTTCAGGAGATTGAGACCATCCTGGCTAACATGGTGAAACCCCATCTCTACTAAAAATACAAAAAATTAGCCAGGCATGGTGGCACATGACTGTAGTCCCAGCTACTCTGGAGGCTGAGGCAGGGGAATGGCTTGAATCTGGGAGGCGAGGTTACAGTGAGCTGAGATCCTGCCACTACACTCCACTGCAGCCTGGGCGACCGAGAGAGACTCTGTCTCAAAAAAAAAGTTGATGTGTGGTGGGGGAAAGGTGAACTGTTAAAAATTTGAGGGAGACTTTGGAGAGTATCATCTAAATACAAAGCGTGGACCTTATTTAAATCATCTTTCATACAAACTAAGTATAAAAAGACATTTCAGACAAGCAGTGATATTTCTACATTTGACTTACCATACGTTATTATTATTAGATATTATATAGATAATATTATTAGATATTTAAGAATTTAAAGTCCTTATTTTTTAGTGATGCAAATGTATTTACAGATGTCTGGAATTTGCTTTGAAATGATCTAGCGAGAGGGGAGGGTTGGTTAGATAATAAGGCAAATAAGTGACAGAAGAAAATAGAGGGATGGTTATGTTGGTTAGAAGAGACTTAAAATACACATTGAGTAAATGCATTGTGAAAACTTTGGACCCTGATCTAAATAAAGTATAAAGAGACATTTTTGAGACAGTTGGAGAAAATTGACTATGAGCTAGGTATATATGATGTTTATCAAGTATGACTAATTTGCTGTGTATATAATTGTATATCTGTTTTGTAGAGACAGAGTCTTGCCGTGTTACCCAGGCTAGTCTTGAACTCCTGGGTTCCCACCTCTGTCTCCAAAGTGTTGGCATAAGCCACTGCGTTTTCTTGTCACTAATTTTTTCAAGTCATTATTTATTAGGCATATATTCTGAATTATTTATAGGTGAACAGATATGGTATCTCTAATGTGCTTTAAAATATTTGGCAAAACAAACAATGAGATAGCATCAATAGATTTGCAAAGTGTTAATTATTGAAGTTGAGTGATGTCCACATAGGTGGGTAATGTTAACATTCTCTATACTTTTTGTATGTTTGGAAATTTCTCTAATAGGAAGCAAAAATAACACCCTTCACCAACTTTTTTACTTACTTTAGCTTTATAACTTGATGTATTGTTCATTTTCAAAAGCTTTCCCAGCTGTTGTGTTTTAGAGTGACCTTATTGTGTTATGTAGTGAATCCTGTGGAGATTTTGATTTAAACTGAATTGAAATTACTTTTTAATACAATTAGAACTGACATCTTTATGTTGTGGAAGTTTTGCAACTAGGAATTGTAGCATTTTAAAGTTTGTCATTGCTGTGATACGGCAAACTATTGAAAATTTTGTATTGAATTTGCATCTTCCTGCTTTGTTAAATTCTCTTATAAAATGTTTTTCAGTTAAATTTTCTTGGAATTTCTAAGTGGAATACATTTTCTGAAAATCATTGCTTTTTGCTTTTATTTTTCTCTTTTTGGCTAGGAACTCTAGAATATTATGCAAGTTTGTAGTGATAGCTATATTGTTTGCTTTTTGAATAATATTTTGTTTTATGTTATTGTTTTGCTCTATTTCTTGAATATTTTTTATTATATAAGTAATACATAATAACATTTTGGGGGTAAATTTTAGACAATCTGGAAATACATGGAGCAAAACATGAGTTACCCATTACCTCTCTGCAACCAGAGCTGCTTTGCTCGGCAATCTGTTGTGCCTTCTTAAGATTCCCATATGTATTCATGTAGATGAAATTATTCTTAACAGTGCAGTGGTATTATATCTTTTTCAGTTATTACCCTTCCACTGGTGATCTGAGGATTAAATAAAAAGATTTTACTTAACTTTTCTAATTTGAGTTCTAACAGTTAAAGATCAATAGTTCTTAAAAGCTATTTAATATCTAGGGGAAAATTTAACTTACTGATTTATAGGGTTTTGGCATTTTCTTTTCTTTCTTTCTTTTTTTTTTTAGATGTAGTCTCATTCTGTCATTCAGGCTGGAGTACAATGGCGCGATTTTGGCTCATGGTAGCCTCTGCCTCCCTGGTTCAAGTGATTCTCCTGCCTCAGCCCCCTGAGTAGCTGGGACTATAGGCACCCACCACAACACTTGGCTAATTTTTGTATTTTTAGTAGAGACAGGATTGCACCATGTTGGCCAGGCTGGTCTTGAACTCAGGTGATCCACCTGCCTTAGCCTCCCAAAGTGCTGGGATTACAGGCGTGATCCATCATGCCCGACTGGGTCTTGGCATTTTCATAGTCTAAGTTCTATTTGAATTAATTCATCAGCTTTAATTAAAATGTTAAAATCTTGAATTCGTATCCTTTATTGTATACTTTTTGTACTTTTTGTGTGATTGTTGCTACAGCTCAGAAAAGATTAAAGACAGGAAATGGGTTTGCACATTTTTCTGTATCTCTGTTATTTTATCATCAGGCTAAACTGGGAAGTCTTTTTAATTTTTTAAAAGTTATTTTTAAACATTTTTTTTCTTTTGAGATGGAGTCTCACTCTGTTGTCCAGGCTGGAATGCAGTGTTGCTATCTTGGCTCACTGCAACCTCTGGCCCCTGCAATTTTCCTGTCTCAGCCTCCTGAGTAGTTGGGGTTATAGGCGCCTACCACCATGCCCAGCTAATTTTTGTGTTTTTTAATAGAGGTGGGGTTTCACCATGTTGGCCAGGGTGGTCCTGAACTCCTGACCTTGGGTGATCCACCTGCCTCAGCTTCCCAAAGTGCTGGGATTACAGACATGAGCCACTGTGCCTGGCCTAAACTTTTAACGTCGGTACATACGCAGGTTTATTATATAGGTATATTTGTGTCATGGGGGTTTGCTGCACTGATTATTTTGCCTTTTAGGTACTAGGCCTAGTACCCAATAGTTATTTTTTTTTTTTGATCCTTTCCCTCCTACCATACTTCACCCTCAAGCAGGCCCCAGTGTCTGTTGTTCCCCTTTGTGTGTCCATGTGTTCTCATCATTTAGCTTCCACTTATAGGTGAGAACATCCAGTATTTGGTTTTCTGTTCCCGTGTTAGTTTGCTGAGCATAATGGCCTTCAGCTGCCTCCATCTTCCTGCAAAAGCTATAATCTCATTCTTTCTTATGACTGCATAGTATTTCATAGTATATATGTACCACATTTTCTTTATCCAGTCTGCCATTGATAGGCATTTAGGTTGATTCCATGTCTTTGCTATTATGAATAGTAGAACATATGCATCCATGTATCTTTATGGCAGAATATTTGATATCCCCTTGTGTATATACCTAGGTATGGGATTGGGCTGAGTTGAATGGCTGTTCTTTTTTTTAGCTCTTTGAAGAATTGCCCTGCTGCTTTTCCCAATGATGGAACTAATTTACATTCTAACACTGTATAAGCATTCCCTTTTCTCCATAACCTCACCAGCATCTCTTCTTTTTTGACTTTTTAGTAATAGCCATTCTGGCTGGTGTGAGATGGTTTCTCCTGGTTTTTATTTGCATTTTTCTGATGACAGTCTTTTGAAAAGTGTCTGTTCATGTCTTTTGTACACTTTTTAGTGGAGTTGTTCGGTTTTTTTTTCTTATAAATTTAACTTTTTTTTTTTTTTTTTGAGATGGAATCTAACTCTGTCACCAGGCTGGAGTGCAGTGGTGCAATCTCGGGTCACTGCAACCTCCACCTCCTGGGTTCAGGCAATTCTCCTGCTTCAGCCTCTCGAGTAGCTGGGACTACAGGTGCGTGCCACCATGACCAGCTAATTTTTGTATTTTCAGTAGAGGTGGGGTTTTACCATGTTGGGCAGGATGATCTCAGTCTCTTGACCTTTGATCCCCCAACCTTGGCCTCCCAAAGTGCTGGGATTAGAGGCATGAGCTGCCACACCTGGCCTGTTTAAGTTTCTTATAGATGCTGGATATTAGACTTTTGTCAGATGCATAGTTTGCAGATATTTTCTCCCATTCTGTAGATTGTCCGTTTACTCTGTTGATAGCTTCTTTTGCTGTGCAGAATCTCTTTAGTTTAATTGGAGCCCATTTGTCAATTTTTGCTTTTGTTGTGATTGCTTTTGGTGTCTTTTTCATGAAATCGTTGCCAATTCCTGTGTCCAGAGTGGTATTGCCTAAGTTATCCTCCAGAGTTTTTATAGCTTTGAGTTTTGTATTTGAGTCTTTAATTCATCTTGAATTGCTATTTTTATATGATATAAGGAAGGGGTCTAGTTTCAACCTTCTGCATATGGCTAGCCAGTTACCCCAGAACCATTTATTGAATAGGGAGTTCTTTCCCCATTGCTTGTTTTGTCAGCTTTGTCGAAGATTAGATGGTAGGTGTGTGAGCTTTGTGGAAGATCAGATGGTAAGTGCAGGGCCTTATTTCTGGGCTGTCTAGTCTGTTCCATTGGTCTGTGCATCTGCTTTTGTGTCAGTACCATGCTGTTTTGCTTACCACAGTCCTGTAGTATAGTTAGAAGTTGGGTAACATGATGCCTCCAGTTTTGTTCTTTTTGCTTAGGATTGCCTTGGCTGTTTGGGCTCTTTTTTGGTTTCATATGAATTTTAAAATAGTTTGGAAGTCTTGTCATTTTAGAAAATTGTGGTGAAATGCAAAAAAAAAACAACAAAACCGACCGTTTTAAAGCATACAGTTCAATGGTATTAATTAACACTGTTGTGCATTCATTACCATCATCCAGGTAATCTTAACCTTTAGCATTGAATGACTTTTCTAAGCTATCACTATTTACCATTTTATCCATACCAGTAGTTTCCTCCGTTAGAGAAAAACTAGAAAATGGAATTTTAGTCATTAGCTCAGTATCTTTGCATTTCTTCCAATGTTCCTGTCAGGCAGATTATCATTTATGTGCAAATTTTAATTCATTCATGAATAAGTATGGGAATATTTAACATCTCATGCATATAATGCCCAATTTCTTTCTTCTGGAAGAAATATTTAAAATATTTTTACCTTCTTGAGGGTGAGGATTGTTTATTATATCTGCTTTATTCTTCCCAAAAATACCTACAATGCATACTTTTAAAGTTCCTATTGCATTTAATGAAATTGATTCTTCTATTAAGATTTCATTTTAGTAGTATATTAGTTGGATCATGATTTATATATTTTATTTATGCAATATTCATGTTCAAAATTACCTTATTTCTTCTTTTCCTTATCTAGATGGAATCAATTATTCTCTTCTTTGTGTCACTCATTTTATGCCCCGTTATAGTACATGTTATTTTGTATTTTGACTGGTTGTCTACTTGTCTGTCACCACTAATACTGGGATTGCTTTTAAAAATAAATTGTACTTTATTGATTTTTATATGCACAGGTCTTCCACCAAGACAGATATATTTTTTCCGCGGAAAAAGTAGATGGCCAGGCCGGGTGTGGTGGCTCAAGCCCGTAATCCCAGCACTTTGGGAGGCCAAGGCGGGTGGATCACACGGTCAAGAGATTGAGACCATCCTGGTCAACATGGTGAAACCCCGTCTCTACTAAAAATACAAAAAAATTAGCTGGACATGGTGGCACCTGCCTGTAATCCCAGCTACTCAGGAGGCTGAGGCAGGAGAATTGTCTGAACTCAGGAGGCGGAGGCTGCAGTGAGCTGAGATCGCGCCATTGCACTCCAGCCTGGGTAACAAGAGTGAAACTCCGTCTCAAAATAAATAAATAAATAAATAAATAAATAAAAGAAAGTAGATGGCCAACATGACATGATGTCTTATTACCCTCAATGGTGGAATGTGTATTTCTACATATGAGAACATTCTTCTATGTAATCATAAAAAATCAAATCAAGCTGGGTGCCATGGCTCATGCCTGTAATCCCAGCACTTTGGGAGGCTGAGGCAGGTGGATCATGAGTTCAGGAGTTTGAGACCATTCTGGCCAATATGATGGAACCCCATCTCTACTAAAAGTACAATTAGCTGGGCATGGTGGTGTGCACCTGTGGTCCCAGCTACTCAGTAGGCTGAGGCAGAAGAATCCCTTGAACCCAGGAGGCGGAGGTTGCAGTGAGCTGAGATTGCACCACTGCCCTCCAGCCTGGGCGACAGAGCAAGACTCTGTCTCAAAAAAAAAAAAAAAAAAAAAAACCTACCAAATTAATTTCCACCATCTAATTTTCAAACTCCATTTTAATTTTCACTGATTGTCCCAGTAACTAGCAAAAGGATCTAGTTTGGGGAAACTGAATTTTTATCTCTCTTTAGTCTCCTTCATTCTGGAACAGGTCATTATTATTTCTTAGACTTTTATGCTCTCAGCATATTTAAATATTACAAGGCATTTATTTAAAGTGCCTCAGTTTTTTTCTCTGATGTTTCATTATGATTAGATTCAGCTTGCTTATCTTTGACAGGAATGTCACAGAGTAGATGCTGGTTTTTATTGCATCCTATCAGGTGGTACATTATTTTTATTTGTTATTGATGATGATCAGTTTAATCACATGACTGAGATGGTGTCTACTAGTCTTCTTCACTGTGCAATTACTCTTTTGTACTTACAAAAATTTACGTGGTGCTTTGGAGCAGTAATTGAAAACTATGTAAATATCCCATTCTGTATCTAACTTTCAGTTTATTCCTTTATTTACCTATCATTTTGGCCTCATAGATTCCTATTTTATTCATTGGATTATATTTGTTCAATATTTATTATAGTGCACAAAATGTCCTACATTTGACTAGTGGGAGCCCAATAACTTGGTGTCTGTGTCCTTTTGATATATCTTCATCACTCTTTGAGCTTGTCCTTACTTTCTGGCACAGCTAACTTGCTTATTCATAAATTTAGTTACCGTTTGCTTTTGTCTCTTTTGTATGGAAGTTTTAAATTTGATGAGGATTTTATCTAGAGTTAATATTTCAGTGTGCTTCTGGGCACATTTTGTTTCTTAACTCTGTTTCAAACCCTGTCCCATCATAGATGAGGTAGTCACTGAGATGCTCTACCTCAACTATGACCTTTTAGAATTTGGATATTTAAGTACTTAACACCTATTTTTGATACCTCTTGATATTAGAGTTATTTACCATTTAATTTATCTATAAGTCCAATATGGAAATAGAAATTTTGCTTAAGCTTCTTGGTATCTCTCATGCTTAGAATGGAGCCTTGCATATTGTGGTGCAAATGTTTGCTAATGCCAATGATATTTCTACTTAACAGGCAGGAAAATCAAATAGAAATTATTTACATGATTGTGCTCTAGAACATACTCTGTAATCTGGGAGACCGAGAATTTCTAAACCCCTTATACCAGGACCTCAGTTAGTGACCACAAAATTAATTTTTATAAGGTTCTACAGAAATTTATTTTGAACTAATATATAAAATCTAGCACCAGTAATGAAATCTATATATATCACATGATCTATTTGGCCATCTTTGAGTACTACAAAAGCATGTTTTTCTGGATTCTTCCAAGAATTCTGAGGGTACTTTAATCAGGCAACGAAAAAATGCAGTATGTGGATCTAATTATACTGAATTAAGTTATTTTGTGGTCTGTGACTTGGGATATCCTTTGCATCTGACAGTAATTTTCCTCATAAAGCACATATGTAGTAAGAAAAATAGTCCTTGTTTTCAACAGTAAATATAAACCTTACATGTATTTTGTTAACGTACTTTCTTAAGCAGACCCAGGTCATTTTTGTACTTAGTATACTAATTTTGGTAATGGCAAACTTGCTTTTGAAACAACTGTAAATCAGAAAAGTGTTAATTTTGCCATACTAGAATAATACTGCAAAATATGATTAGTATCTTCAATTGTCAAGGGGAAAACAATCTAGCTATTCAATATTATTAACTGATAACTATTTGAGGATCATTTTAGATAAATGCAAATAGTGTGAGGATGTTCCAAATATTGCCTAGTTATGCTTATACTAATACTCAAATTTAGCTGGGCTTTCTGTAATTTTTTTTTGTGAATTTAGCAACCCTATGCGTGGCCCTATAGTCATGTAATTTTCTTCATTTTTTCCCCCCAAAACATCATTTTTATTGAGAAAAAATTTACATACTATAAAATTTATTTTTAAAAGTGCAATTCAGTGGTTTTTGTTATGTGCTTAGAGTTTGCACATCATCACTAATATCTAATTTCGAACAATTTTGTAATCCTTAAAATAACCCCTTTATCCATTAGCAGTCACTCCTCATTCCTATTTTCCCAGCTTGCTTATGTACTTGGATGCTGATTAGTAATTATATAACTAAGGACAGGCTAAGTACTTTCTCTAATCTTCAAGTTACTCTTTTGTAAAATGGGGCCAATACTGATTTCAGAGTTTTGAGGAAATATCAGAAATATTATATGTAAAATGCTTAGCAAAGCACTGGCACAGTAAATGCCAAATAAAGAGTTAATATTAGGGCCTCTACTTTTGGCCAATATAAGTTAAGACCTGGATTAACTCTCCTCCCTGAAACAACTAAACACCAAATAGTGGTTTCCTAGTTACTGTACATTAGTCGTTGAAAGATGGCCATCCCTGAGAGATGGAGAACAAATGAGAGAGAGGATGCCTATGGTTTCCCCAGCTTACTGCCTTGAGTTTCCAGTCATGGTGCAGGAAGGGGGAACCCTATTGGAGCTTGGTAGCCTCTCTGAATTGATGAGATATTGCTAAGAGTCCCAGGAGGCCAAGATCATAGATTCTCAATACAGTGGACCAAAGATATGGGAGCTGCAGAGAGAGAATTCCAGAGATCTGCAGAGAAGACATGAGAACAAAGAACTACCATCAGACCAGAAAGGCAAGAGTAAAACTATTCAAAGATGACATGATTGTCTATGTTGAAAAACTAAAGGATTTTATTTTAAAAAAAAGAACTAATAAATGATTTTAACAAGGTTACAGGATATAAGATCAATATACCAAAATCATTTGGACTTCTGTGTACTAACAGCAATGAATTGATCATTTTAGAATATCCAAAAATACATGCTATTGATATTCGGTAAGCAAGACTTGTACTCTGAAAGCTAGAAAATATTGCTGAGAGTAGATAAAGATGTAAATAAATGGAGAATTAAGCCATTTTCTTATGCTAGAATACTTACCATCATTAAAATGTCAGTTCTGTCCAAATTTATCCATAGACTCAGTGTAATCTGCATAAAAATCCCAGCAGGGTTGTTTTTTTTTTTTTTTTTTTTTTTTTTTGGTAGACATTAACAAGATAATTCTAAAACTCACATGAAAATGCATAGGACTTGTGAGCAAAATAATTTTAAAAATGAAAAAGTTGGAGGAATGTCACTACCTATATTAAGACTTCTGAAAACTGTAATAATCGATAGGAATCCTGTGACCTTTTCCACACATATGGAGACAATTTATATTTGACAACAGTGCAAAGATGTATAAAACAAATTTACTCAAATTAGATTACAGACTTAAATGTAGAACCTATAACTATAAAGTTATTAAAAGAGAACCAAAAAAATCTTTGTGACTTGGGTGAGGCACAGACTTTTAAAATGTGACATTAAGGTCTAACACAGTTGTAATTCCAGTACTTTGGGAGACTGAGGTGGGAGGATCACTTGAGCCCAGGGGTTCAAGACCAGACTGGGCAACATAGGGAGACTCTGTCTCTACAAAAGCAAAAAAAAAAAAAAAAAAAAAAAAATTAGTTGGGCCTGCTGTTACGTGTCTGTAGTCCCAGCTCCTTGGGAGGCTGAGGTGGGAAGATCACTTGAGCTTGGGGAGGTAAAGGTTGCAGTGAGTGATGATCACACCACTGCACTATAACACGGGAAACAGAGCAAGACCCTGTCTCAAAAAAAAATTTTGTTTTGCAAAATTTTCTATTGCAAAATCCATTAAAAAGTTGATAAACTGTATTTCATCAAAATGAAACACATCTGCTCTTTGAAGAAAACCATTATGAGAATGAAAAGACATAAGTCACATGTCTTATGTCCACAATACTTTTAAAGAACTTCCCACAGTCAGTGAGTAGAGAAACTAAATTTCTCGTATTTCATGCTTTGCTGTACACAATACGGTACAGCTAGACCGGGCGTGGTGGCTCACACCTGTAATTCCAGCACTTTGGGAAGTCAAGGCGGGTAGATCAGCTGAGGTCAGGAGTTTGAGACCAGCCTGACCAACATGGAGAAGCCCTGTCTCTACTAAAAATACAAAATTATCTGGGCATGATGGCGCATGCCTGTAATCCCAGCTACTGGGAAGGCTGAGGCAGAAGAATCATTCGAACCCGGGAAGTGGAGATGGTGGTGAGCTGAGATTGTGCCATTGCACTCTAGCCTGGGCAATGAGAGTGAAACCCCATCTCAAAAATGAGTGAGTGAATGAATAAGTAAATAAATAAATAAAATGGTACAGCTTCTCTGGGAAATAATTTTGCATTTTCTTAAAATATTAATATGTACTTACCATAGAATCCAGCAATGTCAATCCTGGGCAGATTGTTCACATTATAAAATTCATGATGTCCCAAATTACTCAATGGTTTTTATCCTGTGGTTACCATAACAAATTGCCATGAACTTGGGAGCCTACAATATCGAAAATGTATTCTCTTACAGTTTTGCAGGCCAAAAATCTATAATCAAAATGTAAGCAAGGCTGAGCTTCCTTTGGAAATCCTGAGGAAGAATTTGTTCTTTGCCTTTTCTAGCCTCTGGTGGCCTTTAGCATTCTTGAGTTATAGCCACATCACTGAATCCCTGTCTCTCTCATTGTATTGCATCTTCCTCATTTCTGAGTCTGCTCATCTTCTGTATTTCTTATCAAGATACATGTGCTTGTTTTAAGTACCAACCTGGATAACCCAGGATAAGCCCCTTCTCTCAGGATCTATAACTTAATCACCGATTTTTCCAGAGAGTAACTCTTTGGTCTTTTAAGGGATGTGGACATCTTTTGGGGGCTATAATTCACTTCTCTATATTCCCCTCTTCTGTCCCCCAGAATTCATGTTCATGCCATATGCTAAGTATTACCTTTTTCCCCTACCAGCCTCCTCAAAAGTCACAACCCATTACAGCATCAACTCTTAAGTCCAAAATTAAAAAATATGTATTATCAGCTCAAAGGTCCAATTTCATCATCTCAACCATCTGACTCTGGTGTGGTTGAGACTCTGGAATTCATCCTGGGGCAAAATTCCTGTGCCTCTGTGAAGCTATGAAACTACAATAAAAGTTACCTCCTGCCAAAATACAGTAATGGGACATGCATAGGATAGACATTTCAAAAGGGAAAATGGGAAAGAATAAAGGAGTCACTGGTTTCAAACATGTTAAAAATCTAGCAGGGCAAATCCCATTTTGTGTTTCAAGGCTGGAGTCTCCTATCTGGCTTGAGGCACTGCCCTCCTGGACTGCAGCTTCATTTTCTGGGCCTGCGGCTCTGCCCACTCCTGCCTTGGTCCTGCTTGGACCTTTAAGCCCACATCCCTGCCCTTGGAGTCATTCATACATTTTATTGAAGGGTAGCACAGGATTCCACCTAGGTAGCTCTATCAGCCTGTTTCCTGCTTGTAGAATTTTGCAAGTCCAGTAGCCTCCTCCTCCTTTTTTTTTTTAAATCATGTCTTTGTGCCTGTCAGTCCAAGATGGCAGGTTCTGCAGATACTACATTCTCAAAAACCTTGTGTATCTCCTCTGTATGTCATGGGGATCCATGCCATCAGACAAGAGGACAATCCACAGATTTTTCTTGGATTTCCCTGTCTCTATTCCTGGCTTCTGTTGGTCCAGTGGATCCATGAAATGCATGCCTGATGTCTTCAACAGAATATCATCAAGCTATACTCTTGGCCTTCTCTTCAGAGCACATATTCCTAATCGTGAAACTTCTCATAGTAGCATCTTTTTCTCCTAGGTAGGATATTCAAATACCAGAAGATTCAAAGAAAGTATTACTTAATGGTAAAATTAGAAGCACTCTGAACAGCAGTAAGGGAGACATTTGAGGTCAGAGAGAAATTCTGAAAAACTTAAAATCATATCATAAATTTTGTCATTTAGCCATGATGGAGTGAGAGGAACTGGATTAAACCTCTGCATTAGTCAAGATTTTACCAGAGAAACAGAATCAGTAAGTCATTAAAGAGGTTTATCGGCATATATGATTGTGGGGGCTGGCTAGGCTAGTCTGAAAACAGTAGGGCTGGCCAGGAGGAATTTCCCAGTGGAAAATCTCAGGCAGGAGCTGTTGCTTCAATCCCTAGAATCACAATAGTCACATTAGCAGAATGAACCCCAAGATTAACCAGATGTAGAAATTTATAAAAATTATTTTCTTAAAAATAAAATTTCAATTTTGGAATCATTTTAGATTTACAGAAAACTTGTGAAGATGGTACAGAGTTTCTATATATTCCACATCAATTTTCTCCTATTTTTTACACTTTAAAAAATTGAGATTAAAATATACATATAAAATTCACCATCTTTACCATTTTAAAGTGTACAGTTCAGTGGTAATAAATACATTTATATTCCTTTTCTTCCCCTTCATTGCCCCCTGCCCCACATTTCCTGGCCTCTGATAACTGCCATTCTACTGTCTATCTTCATGAGGCTCACTTTTTTTCCACATCAGATGGGTAATGTGCTGACGTTGTAACAATGCTTTAGGGAGACACCTCTCACAAGAGCATGAAAACCCAATCATGCTTATGAGCTGCAAAAGGATCAAAGATCCACTTTTGTAGTTCCCACCTGGGAGTGAGATCATGCAACGTTTCACTGTGCCTGACTTATTTCTTTTAACATAGTGGCCTTCAGTTTCAGCTGTGTTGCCACAAATGACAAGATTTCATTATTTTTTTAATCACTGAATATTTCATTGCATATATATATATATATATATATATATATATGTATGTATATATATACCATATATTCTTTATTCATTCATCTGTTGATGAACACTTAGGGTAATTCCATATTTTGGCTATTGTGAACATTGCTGCAGTAAACATGGGAGTACAGATGTCCCTTCGATGCATTGATTTTTGTTCTTATGGCTATATACCTGGTAGTAGAAGTGCTGAATTGTTTGGTGATTCTATTTTTAGTTTTCTGAGGAACCTCCATACTGTTCTCCGTAGTGGCTGCGCTAATTTGCATTTCTACCAGCAGTGTACAAGAGTCTCTTTTCTCCACATTCTCACCAGCATCTTTTATTGATTGTCCTTTTGATACAAGCCTTTTTTTTTTTTTTTTTTTTTTTTTTGAGACGGAGTTTCGCTCTCGTTACCCAGGCTGGAGTGCAATGGCGCGATCTTGGCTCACCGCAACCTCCGCCTCCTGGGCTCAGGCAATTCTCCTGCCTCAGCCTCCTAAGTAGCTGGGATTACAGGCACGCGCCACCACGCCCAGCTAGTTTTTTGTATTTTTAGTAGAGACGGGGTTTCACTATGTTGACCAGGATGGTCTCGATCTCTCGACCTTGTGATCCACCCACCTCGGCCTCCCAAAGTGCTGGGATTACAGGCTGAGCCACCGCGCCCGGCCGATACAAGCCATTTTTACTGAGGTGAGATGATATCTCATTGCGGTTTTGGTTTGTGTTTCTCTGATGACTAGTGGTGTTGAGCATTTTTTTTTTCATATACCTATTGGACATTTGTATATCCTCTTTTGAGAAATATGTGTTCAGATCTTTTGCCCATTTTTAATTTTCTTATTTTTTCTCTTGTCTCTAGTGGGGTTGGATTTTGCCCATTTTAAAATCGGATTATTTGGGAAGTTTTGCTATTGAGTTATTTGAGCTCTTTATATATTAGTTACAAACTCTTTGTCAGATGGATAGTATCCAAATATTTTCTCCCATTCTAACAGTTGTTTCTTCACTTTGTTGATTGGTTCTTTTGCTGTGTAGAAGCTTGTTAGCTTGAGGTAATACCATTGGTCTACTTTGCTTTGGTTGTCTATTATTTTGAGATCCTAAACAAAAAGACTTTGCCCAGACCAATGTCCTGGACTGTTTCCCTAAAGTTTTCTTTTAGTAGTTTCATAGTTTGAGGTCTTAGATTTAAGTCTTTAATCCATTTTGATTTGATTTTTGTTATGGTGAGAGATAGGGGTCTAGTTTCATTCTTCTGCATAACTATCCAGTTATCCCAGTACCACTTATTGAAAAGACTGTTCTTTCACCTTTGTATGCTCTTGGCATCTTTGTCAAAGATGAATTGGCTGTAAATGCATGGATTTATGTTTGGTTTCTCTAGTCCGTTCCGTTGGTCTATGTATCTATTTTTATGGGTTATTACAGATGTGTAGTAAATTTTGAAGGCAGAAAGTGTGATACCTCAATTCCTTTGGCTCAGGATTGCTTTGGCTATTTGTGGTCTTTTGTGGCTTCATATAAATTTTAAGATTTTTTTCCTATTTATTTGAAGAATGTTGAAATTTTGATAGGGATTGCATTGAATCTGTAAACTACTTTGGATAGTGTTGTCATTTAACAGTATTAATTTTTCTGATCCATAAGCATGAAATATCTTCCCATTTTTTGTGTCTTTCATTTCTTTCATATTTCATAGTTTTCTTTTTATAGATCTTTCAATTCTTCAGTTAGATTAAGTCCTAGGGATTTTATATTTTTGTAGATATTACAAATGGGATTGCTTTCTTGATTTCTATTTTCAGATTGTTCTCTGTTGGTGTATATAAATGCTACTGATTTTTGTATGTTCATTTTGCAACTTGCAACTTTACTGAATTTGGTGATCAGCTCTAACAATTTTTTGGTGAGCTCTTTTGCCTTTTCTAGGTATAAGATCATGTTGTTTGCAAATAAGGCAAATTTGACTTCTTCTTTTCCAATTTGGATGCCCTTTATTTCTTTCTCTTGCCTAATTGCTCTAGCCAGGACTGGAAGTAATATGTTGAATAATAGTTTACTTATTCAAGGAGAGTGGGCATCCTTGTCTTGTTCCAGTCTTTAGAGGCCTTCATTTTTTTTTCCCTGTTCAGTATGATGGTAGCTTTGGATTTGTCATATATGGTCTTTATTATTTTGAAGTATGTTTCTTCTATACCCATTTTGATGATGGTTTTTTTTAGTAATAAAGGATGTTGAATTTTATAAAATGCTTTTCAGTATCTATTGAAATATGTGGTTTTTGTTCTTGATTCTGTTAATATTATATATCATGTTTATTGATTTGTCTATGTTGAACTATTCTTGCATCCCTGAAATGAATCCCATTTGATTATTGTAAATGATCTTTTTAATGTGTTGTTGAATTCTGTTTGCTAGTATTTTGTGGAGGATTTTCACATCTATGTTTGTCAGGGATATTGGCCTGTAGTTTTCTTTTCTTGTTGTGTCTTTATCTGGTTTTAGTATCAGGGTAATGCTGACCTTGTAAATGAGTTTGGAAGTATGTCCTCCTCTTCAGGTTTTTTGAAGAGCTTGAGTACAATTGGTATTAATTCTTTAAATGTTTTGTAGAATTCAGCAGTGAAGCTGTCAAGTCCTGGGCTTTTCGTGTGTGTGGGTGTGTGGAGGCTTCTTATTACAGCTTTAATTTTGTTACTTGTTGTTGGTTTGTTGAGGTTTTTTATTTCTTCATGATTCAATCTTGGAGGTTGTCTGTTTGCACAAATTTATCCATTTCTTCTAGGTTTTCCAATTTGTTGGTGTATAATTGTTCACATAAGTCTCTAATGATTTTTTGTGTGTCTGAGGTCTCAGTTGTTACGTGTCCTTTCTTTGTTTTTGATTTTATTTAAGTCTTCTCTCTTTTTTCTTAGTCAAGCTCACAACTTGTTGGTTTTTGTTTACATTTTTGAAAGTCAATGTTTTGTTCCATTGATCTGTATTTTTTAGCTTCAATTTCATTAGTTTCTGCTCTGATTTTTTTTTTTTTTTTTTTTTTTTTTGAGACGGAGTTTCGCTCTTGTTACCCAGGCTGGAGTGCAATGGCGCGATCTCGGCTCACCGCAACCTCCGCCTCCTGGGTTCAGGCAATTCTCCTGCCTCAGCCTCCTGAGTAGCTGGGATTACAGGCGCGCGCCACCACGCCCAGCTAATTTTTTGTATTTTTAGTAGAGACGGGGTTTCACCATGTTGACCAGGATGGTCTCGATCTCTCGACCTCGTGATCCACCCGCCTCGGCCTCCCAAAGTGCTGGGATTACAGGCTTGAGCCACCGCGCCCGACCTGCTCTGATTTTTATTATTTCTTTTCTTCTACTATTTTTGGCTTGGTTTGTTCTTGCTTCTAGTTCCTTGAGGTATATCATTAGTTGTTTATTTGAAGCCTTTCATTTTTCTTTCATTTGCCTCTTAGTACTGCTTTTGCTGTATCCCACAGATTTTGGTATATTGCTTTTTTTTTTTTTTTTTTTGAGATGGAGTCTTGCTCTCTTGCCTAGGCTGGAGTGTAGTAGTGCAATCTTGGCTCACTGCAACCTCCACCTCCCAGGTTCAAGTGATTCTCCTGCCTCAGCCTCCTGAGTAGCTGGAATTACAGGCACCTGCCACCACTCCCACCTAATTTTTGCATGTTTAGTAGAGACGGAATTTCACCATGTTGGTCAGGCTGGTCTTGAACTTCTGACCTCAAGTGATCTGCTCCCTTCGGCCTCCCGAAGTACTGAGATTACAGGCATGAGCCACCACACCTGGCCTCTATATTGCATTTCCATTTTTCCATTTTTATTTGTTTCAAGACGTTTTAAAATGTCTTTCTTAATTTCCTCATTGACCCATTGATCACTCAGGAGGATGTTTTAACTTCTATGCGTTTATGTATTTTCCCTAGTTCTTCTTAATAAGTACCAATTTTAGTTTCTTGTTGTCATAAACAATATTTTATATATTTTTACTTTAAAAATTTTGTTCAGATTTGTTTTATGACCTAAAATATGGTCTCTTCTGGAGACTGTTGCATGTGCTGGTAAAGAAAATGTATCCTGCAACGTTGGATAAAATGTTTTCTAAATATCAGTTAGGCTTATTGGATCTAATGTGTAGTTTGACTCTGCTGTTTCATTGTTGATTTTCTGTCTGAATGATCTGTCCATTACTGGAGTGGGGTCTCCTTCTTTTATTGTATTACAGTCTACTTTTTAGGTCTATTAATATTTTCTTTATAGACTTGAAGATATCCAGTGTTGGCTACATAGATATTTATAATTCTTACATATGCTTGCTTAATTGAGCCCTTTATCATTGTAAAGTGTTCTTCTCTGTCTCTTTTTATAATCTTAAACTGATTGTCTACTTTCTCATGTAAGTATAGCTACTCCTGCTGTTTTGGTTTCCAGATACATGGAATATCTTTTCTCACCCTTTCACTTTCAATCTATGTGTGTCTCTATAGGTGAAGTAGATTTCTTGAAGGCAGCATATAATGTGGTCTTGTTTCTTTATTCATTCAGCCACTCTGTGCCTTTTAGTTCAATAATTGAGACCATTTACATTCAGTGTTATTATTAAGTAAGGCATTACTACTACCATTCTTTTGCTTGTTTTCTGGTTTCTTTCTTAGTGCCTTCCTTTGTGGGTAAGTGATTTTCTCTGGTAACATGCTGCTAATTTGTTGCTATTTCTTTTTAATGAGTCAGTTACAAGATTTTATGTCACAAGTTTTTGTGTTGTGGTTACCAAGTTTTGTGTTGTGAGGCTTACAGAGACATCTTATAATAGATATAACAAGTTATTTTAAAGAGACTACAACTAAGATTACAAATACAAGAGCAGAAACGAAGGCAAAAGAAGATGTAAAAAAATTCTGTACTTTTATTCCATCACCTAGGTTTTCTTTTCTTTTTTTGAGATGAAGTCACCCAGTGGCACGATCTTGGCTCATTGCATCCTCTGTCTCCTGGGTTCAAGTGATTCTCCTACTTCAGCCTCCTGAGTAGCTGGGATTATAGACATGTGCCACCACACCCAGCTAATTTTTTTGTATTTTTAGTAGAGACAGGATTTCACCACGTTGGCCAGGCTGCTCTCAATCTCCTGACCTCAAATGATCTGCCCTCTTAGGCCTCCCAAAGTGCTGGAATTACAGGCGTGAGCTACCATGCCTGGCACCTGCAGCATCTTGACTTTTAGTTGTCTCAGTTTACATTGTTTGTATTACCTATGTCTTAACAGGTTGCTAATAGTAATGATTATTTTTGATAGATTTATCTTCTGGGTTTCATACTAGAGTTGTGAGTGGATTGCACACCATCATTTCAGTTATATTTTGTGTTTCACCATGGGCTTTTTACCAGTGGGTTTTATAACCTTGAAAAGCTTTCTTTTTGGACATAAGAGATTTTTTGGTTCAGATGGAATTGTTCTCCTTAGCATTTCTTGTAATGTGTGTCTGGTGGTGGTGAATTATCTATTTTTGTTTGTCTCAGAAATACTTATTTCCACTTCATGTTTGAAGTGTAATTTTATAATATTCTTCGATGGCAATGTTTTCTCCTTGAGCACTCTGAAATGTTGTTACATTCTCTCCTGGCTTCTGTGATTTACATTGGGAAGTCTGTTGCCAGAAAAGTTGAAGATACAGTATTTGCTTCTTTTCTTGTGATGCTGTTAGGATCCTCTCTTTGTCCTTGACCTTTGAGAGTTTTATTATTATATGTGTTAGAGTATTTTTATTTGGGTAAAATCTGTTTGTTGTTCTTAGTCCTTCCCATAACTGGGTATTTGTATCTTTCTTAAGTTTTGAAAAATTGTTATTTCTTTGGCTGCATTTTCTATGCTTTACCCTTACCTCCCTCATGAACACCAGTAATTCTTAGATTTGGTCTTTCTAGGTAATTACCTATATCTTGTTGGTGGTATTCATTCCTTTTTGTTCTTTTTCCCCACTGACTGTATTTTCAAATAACCAGTGTTTTAGGTCACTGATTCTTTGCTTTGCTTGGTCCATTCCACTGTTGAGAGTCTCAAATGACTTCTTCAGTTCAGCAGATATGTTTCTCAGTTCCAAGATTTTCATATTTTCCCCCAGTCTCTTTGTTAAATTTCTCTGATAAATTTCTGAATTGCTTTTCTATGGTTTATTTTATTTTATTTTTTGGAGATTACTGTTTCCTTAAAATGGCTATTTTGAATTCTTGGTCAGAGGGCTCACAGATCACTGTTTCATTAGGGTCTGTCACTGTATTTTTGCTTTGTCAATTGGGAAGGTCATAATTCCCTAATTGCTGATTTTTTTTCATGTGTTTAGCTATACCTTTGCATTGAAGGATTATTTGTTTAAGTTTTATCTATCTACCTTATTTTGGTTTTATTGGGTATATTTTGCTTAGTGCATTTTTGTTGCCTGGGCTGGAGTACAGTGGTGTAGTTATTGCTTACTGTAATCTTAAACTGCTGGGCTGGAGCAATCCTCTGACCTCAGCCTCCTGAGTCGCTTGGACTGCAGGCATGTGACACCATACCTGGCTAACTTTAAAAATAATTTTTTTTTTTGGCGGGAGGTGTAGAGACAGACTCTCACTGTGTTGCCCAGGCCTGTCACAAACTCCTGGCCCCGGGTGATCCTCTCATCTGCCTTGGCCTTTCAAGGCATTGGAATTAAAAGCGTGAAGCTTTGTGTTTGGCCTCTTAGTGAATCTTTACAGCTAAGTTGTTGCCTCCCTTTTGGATATAGGTGGTACCTAAAGCCCAGGTTCACCTCGGCTCTGCTAAATCGAGTGCTTCCTATCCTGATTTGGGAACATCCTAAAGTGGTTATCCCCACAGTGTGTCAAGGCTGGCTGGGGTTTGTGCCCAGGGACCTTTGTAATGTATCTCTTACTGCATGGTGCTGCTGAATAGTCACTTTAATTTGATGTCTCCTTTGGCCAAGTAACAGAATAGAGTTTCCAGGGCTCGGGATAGTAGTCCAGCCTCTCCACTTTGTTGCTTGTCCTCAGTGTTATTTCTCCCATCAGGCAGCCATGATATTTTCTGTAGGTTAAGGCAAGGACAGTTTTCCTGCCAGAGCACCCAAGATGGTGAGAAAGCTGGTTTACCACCTCAGTATCACTTTTTCTGGCATAATCATCATGAGTCAGGAGAAGATTTTCTATGCTCTTGATGCCAGGCAGAATTAGGGGAGGGACATCACAGATCTGGAAGTCTGAATCTCTGACCAATCACTCTGATTTTTTTTTTCACTTCTCTGTGGCCTCAGAAATGGTCTCATCCTCGTATTTGAGTTCTGGGTGTTACTGGTTAAAATCTCATTGCTATATATTTGTTTTTGGCTTTCTGCAAGGGTAGTGAAGCTGGTTAGCTTCTGTGCCACCACTTTGGAACTGGAAGTCTCTATTTTCTAGTAGAAATTATTTTAAAGCATTTATTATTACAATGCTCAATGCCATGAAGGAAAATACGCTTCTTTTAAATAAAAGGATAAGAAATGTCAGCAAAGAGAAAATGTAAGAAATTACCTAGTAGTGAAAAGTCTACAGCTTAAAAATACAATATCAAAAATAAAAAATGGATGTATTAATAGCAGAATTGATTAAATTTGAAGATAGATCACTAGAAATTTCCAAACTGAATGAGTGAAAAAATAAATAGAGACTAGCAACATGTGGGACAATATCAGAGCTAACATACATGTAGTTATTGCAGAAGGTGAGGAGAGAGAGCAAGGGAGGAAAAAAAATATCTAAAAGTGGAAAACTTCCTACTTTTGTCAAAAGACATACATTTGCAACTTCAGAAAGGTAAGCAAATAGCACACTAGATTAAATACAACAAAAGCCATGTCTAAGGACATCATATCTTTTTTCTGAAACCAAAGTAAGGAGGAAATCTTGAAAGTAGGCAGAAGAAAATAATGCATTATACACAGAGAAAGTACATTTTAACACACAATTGACTTCTCATTGGAAACCATGGAAGTCAGAAGACAGTGGAATAACGTGTCTGAAGGATTCAAAGAATAAAATATTGACCACCTGAAGTTTTCCATCAAGCAACAATATCCCTCAAGGATGAAGGAGCAGTAAAGCCAGGACATCCACTTTAGAAATTATGCTAATAGCACATAATACCAGGAGCAAACTTGCATCTTTAGGAAATAAAAAAGAACATGATAATTTCTTGTTGAATAGAAAGGATGAGTTTTCTCTTTTAAAAAGCTGTGTCTAACATATGGAAATAATAAGTCTGTGTGTGCTGTATGTACGTGTAATGCATATGACAAGTATAGCACAAAGATGGAAGATGCTAGGGTGGAGGCAGGTATATGGAGCTGTACTATTGCAAGGTTCAACATTGCTGTGCATAAAAAATCAATACTTCAATGAAAATGGCATATTAAAAAATGTTCAGTTAATGCAAAAGAAGATAGGAAAGGAAAGGGCAGAGGCAAAAGAAAAAGAAGGATAAACAGAAAACAAATATTAAATGGTACCTCAAAATTCAACCATATAGGAATTACATTAAATATTAATGTACTCCAATATAAAGGAGGAAATTGCCTATAAGATAATGTTGAATATAGAGACATTAATATTATAATAAATGTATGCTAAAAGATACATCGTGAAAATAAGAAACATAAGAATATTAAAAATTTGACTGTATTCGTGTCAACTAAAATTGAATTTAAGACAAAACCTATTGCCAGAGATACATTGTATGGTTCGAAAGTCAAATTATCAGGAAAATTTAGATGTATGCACCTGAACTCAGTTTTAAATGCACATAATTGAAATTCACCTTGACATTTTGGGCTGGATGATAAAAAAGAAAATAAATATATGCATTTAAAACTGAGTTTTAAAAATACATTAAATAAACATAAGTAGAATTAATAGGATGAGTAATGCTACAATAAGCATTGGTGTTTTAAATACCACTTTCTTGATGTTTGATGGAATAAATAGAGAAAAAAGACATAAATTATTAGAATAGCACTATCAACCACATTGCCCTAATAGATAACCAAACCCAACAACTGCAGAATACATATTCTTTTCAATTAGGACATCATGCGTAGTTTGAATGGATATGAAACAGTGGATAAATGGTACTTAAGCCACAGGCAAAACATTTATTTATTGATGGATTTGGATGGCAATCACAGTGCACTTGAAGGCATTGTAGGCTTGATAAGCAGTTGATTCCATTCATTTCCATCAGTGAATACAACCTTACCTTGGGCATGAGTGGTCCAGATTGTTCAATAACAGCCATGGTTTGTTTGCAGAACTCATGGCCCCCAAAAGGTGCATCTGTAATCTGCGAGTGATTAGTCTTCCTTGCGGCAGGTGAGACCACTGGCCAGGCCATGGCCAACTGAGGAAAAGTCAGTAAAAATAAAACTTCTGGAGGGATGTCAGAATTAGGAGTCAGCGAACTTTTTCTTTAATGGACCAGATAATAAGCGTCTTTGACTCTGCATTCCATACAGTCCCTATACTCAGCTCTGCTACTGTCATACAAAAGCATCCATAGACAGTATATAAATGAATGGGCATAGTTGGCCCACCATCATTGTTTTTGCCTAACCCGGAATTAAAGCTGGGGTGATGGCTTTGCATTATTCTACCATGCTGATTGCTCCTTACTTCAACCAGCCTTCCAGAGTTGTTGGGGTTATACAGTTGTCAAGGCCCAGTGGGCATCATCAGGTTTCACCTTAGCTGAGACATCACTGAATCAGGCCCAGGTATTTAAAGAAAGTTCTGTGAATCCAGTGCCTATTGAGCCAGTGGCATGTTTCAGGCAGTGGAGTAAAAGATAAAGTGGCTGTAAAACCCAATGTTCTGCTCAACCAGGCTGGCTGTACTCTGCAATATACCATTTCCATTTGAATAGCAGTCCCTGTTGGTTGGGCTCTTCCCATCTTATTCATCTCCAAGTTTGAGTTGACCCATCCCCAAGTAAGTCTAGAAAGTCACAAGGCCTCCATGGGTCAATTGTTCAATTACAATTAGAACTTTGTAGCTGGTTAACAGCAGCCTTCTAAAAAAGGAAGTGTACTTGGTGACTGCATCAGGCAGGTGGCGATGTTGTACTGAGATAACACCTCTGAGTACTTCAACCATTAAGCCTTTATCTAAACATTTTACTCTTGGAATCCTGTGTTGTTTCTGGCATATAACATGGGAAGGAACTGGAAGCCTAGTAGGTGGTCTGTTGTGCAGTTGTCTCACTATCACCTTGGTATACATGCACAAGCCTTTAAGTACAGTTATATAAGCCATTAATACTAGTTATATATTCATCAACATAAGTCACAATGATAGTACATTGAATGGGACTAAAGGGTCCCACTGTTTTACATTCCCTTCCAATATGTCTTTCCCCCATGAAAATTATAGGACTAGTGTGTTGAATGTGCACATGCCAGTTGCTTCAGTGACAATTGCCCTTTGATAACATTATTCCCTGTCTACATGACAGCGGAAGCTACCCTGTGGATAAGGTGGGACAGCCAGGATGTTGGGCTTTTACCTCACTTGGCCTTTTTTTCTTGGTGGGGGATAGGATCTTGCATGGTCACCCAGACTAGAGTGTAGTAGTGCTCACTGCAGCCTTGAACTCCCGGGCTGAAGAGACCCTCCACCTCACCCTCTGGAGTAGCTGGGACTGCAGGTGCACACCACCATGCCCCACTAATTTTTCTAAAAATTTTTTAGAGGCAAAGTGTTGCTGTGTTGCCCAGGTTGGCCTCGAATCTGTGGCCTCAAGAGATCTTCCCACTTTGGCCTCTTAAAGGTCTGAGATTGCAGGCATGAGCCACTGTGCCCAGCCTGAAAGTATTTTTAATGCAAGTGTTTTTATCAGTGCTGAAGGGTAAAAATTGTGGAAGTACATGGCTGACAATGTCTCTAGAACTTGTATTTTAATTCCCTTTTTTATATTTCTTTATGTTTTCATTAAACATATCATCATATGGCTTGGACTTTGACAAGGTATTTTTGGTATATGCAGTTATCTTTATGATTTTAATGCCATTTTCATAGGCATCTAAAAGTTTAGTGCTTTTGGTTTTTAGACTTTTTAACCAGGAACTCTTTGCTCTTGGATTTTCTTTCTTTTCTGGTAGGGTTAGAAAGGGTGTTCTTAGTTTGAATCATTAGGCATACTTTTGGCCATAGAAAGAAAAGCACATTTAACAATGGTTTTTTTAAATCAGGGTTTATTTTTATCACATTATAAAAAGTTTGCTGCTGGTCTTGCCTCAATGATGTCTTTGTGACTTTTTTTGCTCTTTCCCTCATGATTGCCTTATAAATGTCACTTTGCTGGGCATCATTTCAGCCTTCAGGGCAATAAGATGGAAAGAAAGGGCAGCATCAGTGATGTTAATTTCCTTTATCAGGAAAGCAGATACTTTTCCAGAATCCTGCAATAGCCACCTGCCTTTGTCTGAGTGATCATAACTTTGTCAGCACTTGTTGTAAAAGAGGCTAGGCAATCACTCATTAAGTATCTCTAGTGGCATTCAGTGAAGGAGCAAATGTTGGAGATGATGTTGGATTTGCCTCTCAGTAGTTTTGAGGAGTCTGGCTCTGTCCCCCAGGCTAGAGTGCAGTGGTTTAATCCCAGCTCACTGCAACATCTGCCTCCCAGGTTCAAGCGATTCTCCTGCCTCAGCTTCTCCAGTGGCTGGGATTACAGGCTCACTCTGCCATGCCCAGCTAATTTTTGTTTTTGTTTTTGTTTTTTTTTTAAGTAGAGATGGGATTTTACCATGTTGGCCAGACTGTTCTTAAACTCCTGACCTCAAGGGATCCACCCGCCTTGGGCTCCCATGGGATTACAGGCGTGAGCCACTACTCCCAACCTAAAAATACTTCTTAAAAAATAATTTCTAAGGTTTGGTATGGGGTTGGAGGGAATGCTGTTGCTGGTCACTTTATTTTCTAGCCTGGTATTGCTGATCAATACCAGAGTTATTATTTGACTATTCTAAAAATGCAGATTTCTTGGTCATACCCCCTCCCACCCAAATACCTACTGAATCATAATTCTGAAGGTGGGACCACAGGATCTGCATTTTGTGCAGATAATCTCAGTGCTTCTTAGCACATTAAAGTTTCAGAATCTCTGCTTTAGATTTTAGGACATTAAATCCCAAAATTTTATCACTGTTATTCATTGAGTTTGTTATTGAGTTTTTGGTGGTGAATTCACAGCCTTAAAAAATGCTGATTTCTACATCTTAGATGCTGAAATGTAGAAATATTTAGTTCTAGTGCTCAGTCCTCTTGTTTCATATGTACTTTGACTTAAACCCATTTTGTGAATTAATTTTGTTAAATTAACTTTTGATAAAATGTTGAACATCATTGAAAACACATTTTTTGAAATTTTATGTTTCATGTGAGTATATCTGCTATATTAAATATTGGTTACCCCAAATACTACAGTTCTGAATTCTCACATCAATGAAATATTTAAAAACAAATAACTCAGATTACTCAAAGTACTTATGTAAATCAGAATTACTGGACTAGGACTACAGTATGTTTTTAAGAACAAATATATTTGCCTTTTAGAGGCCTAATTGGTTTCTGATTAGCCATATTTTATATCATTATAATGAGAAATAAATGTGAGATATTATAAATATACTAAATACTAAGGAAAATTTAATGAATGGTAAATTACATAACCCAATGTAAATTTACAGAACATTTAATTAAACACTGTAATACTGTGTTTGTATCTCGTTAGTTAAGAACTCTGACATTTGTATACTTAAAAACTCTAAATTGATAATAATGAGTGCCCTAATGAGGATTCCCAGATTAAGTTAGGTGCTGTTTGCTTGAATTTTTCTTCTTATGTCACATTTTTATGCTGAATGGAAGGAAACTTTATTAAGAACATCTGGTTATACCTTTTACCCTTATTCAAGCCACTTGTTTAACCCAAACCCAGATGTGAAATGAGCCAAAGCACAGATAAAAATGCTAGTTTAGCCTTCTCAGCAGCTGCTTATCTTCCTTTGAGCATAGACAGCAAAAGCATCTCTAAGAACTAAGGGGCTATTAATGAAACCGCGAACTGTAAAAATAAGCTATAGAACTTTACTTTCAGCAAACTAGCAAGTTAGTGTTCCTTTCATTTTTTTTAATGATAGATTTATTGAGGTATAATTCACATACATAAAGTTCACCATTTTATAACGTGAAAGTCAGTGGTTTTTTAGTGTATTCACAGAGTTATACATTAGTTATACATTCAATTCAAGAACATTTTTATCACCCCAAAATAAACCTTGTACCTATTCAAGTCACTTTTCATCCCCCCTCCCTGATCCTTGGCAATTACCAATTTATTTTCTGTATCTGTGGATTTGCTTATTTTATGCCTTTCATATAAAATGTAATCATACAATATGTGGCCTTTTATGTCTGGTTTCTTTCACTTTGCATAATGCTTCAAAGTTCATCCATTTTTAAATATGCATCAGAAAGTTCATTCCTTTTCATGGATGAATAGTATTTCATTATATGGATATATAACATTTTATTTGTTCATTTATCAATTGGTAGACATTTATTTCCACATTTAGGCTCTTAGGAGTCCGGAACATTTGTATAGTTTTTGTATAAACATATGTTTTCAGTTCTCTTGAATATTTATGAGTGAAACTACTGGGTCATATGGTAACTTTATGTTAAACTTTTGGAAACAGGTTTTTTTTTTAAGCTTTTATATTTTAGAGATGGAGTCCTGCTCTCTGTTGCACAGGCTGGAGTGCAGTGGCTCAATCATAGCTTACTGCAGCCTCAAACTCTTGGGCGCCAGTGATCTTCCCACCTCAGCCTCCGAGGTGATTAGGACTGCAGGCACATTCCACTACACCTCACTAATTTTCTTTTTTGTTTATGTAGACACAAGGTTTCACTGTGTTGCCCAGACTGATCTCTGGCTTCAGCCTCCCAAAGTGCTGGGATTACAAGGGTGAGCCATTGCACCTGGTGGAAGAGTTTTCTAAGTGGCTATCCCATTTATTTTTCTCTTATGGAAATTTGAGGGTTTCAGTTTCTACACATCCTCACAAAAACTTGTGGTATCATCTTTTTTAATTTGAGCCATTCTCATTGTGGTTTTTATTTGCATTTCCTTAATGACTAATGATGTCGAGAGTTGTTTCATATGCTTATTGGCCATTTGTTTATCTTCTTTGGAGAAATGTTTGTCCCAGTCTTTTGCTTATTCTTAATTGGGTTGTCTTTATGTTGTCAAATTGTTTAAGTTATTTATGTAATCTAGATACTAGATCTTTTTTGGATGTATTATTTGCAAATACTTTCTCCCATTCATTTTATTGTTTTTTGTTTTGTTTGGTTTACTTTCTTAATACTGTTTTTTGTTTTTTGTTTTTTGTTTTTTTTTGAAACAGGGTCTCACTCTGTCACCCAGGGTAAAATGCAGTGGTGCAATCACAGCTTGCAGCAGCCTTGACTTCCCTGGGCTCAAGCAATCCTCCCACCTCAGCCTCCTGAGTAGCTGGGACTATAGGCATACACCACCATGCCCAGCTAATTTTTGTATTTTTTGTAGAGACAGGGTTTCACTATGTTGCCCAGTCTAGTCTTGAACTCATGGGGTCAAGTGATCTGCCCATCTCAGCCTCCCAAAGTGCTGGGATTACAGACATAAGCCACTGCACCTGACCTTTTTCTCTTTTCTTTTCTTTTTCTTTTTAAAAAGACAGGTTTTCACTCTGCTGACCAGTTGGCATGCAGTGGCACTAGTATAGCTCACTGCAGCTTCAGGCTCCTGGGTTGAAGTGATTCTCCCAGCCTCTTGAGTAGCTAGAACTACAGGCCTGTGCCACCATGCCAGGTGAAGTTGGTTTTATTTTTTGTAGAGACAGGTCCTTGCTGTTTTGCCCAGGCTAGCCTTGAACTCCTAGCCTCCAGTAGTCCTCCCACTTCAGCCTCCCAAAGTTCTGGGATTATAGGCATGAGCAACCATGACCAGCCAATGTATTCTTTGATACACACACAGTTTTTAATGTTGAAGAAGTATGATTTATCTACTTCGTCTTGGGTTGCACGATCTCGGCTCACTGTAGCCTCTGCCTCCCAGGTTCAAGCAATTCTCCTGCTTCAGCCTCCCAAGTAGCTGGGATTACAGGCATGCACCACCATACCCAGCTAATTTTTATATTTTTAGAACAGATGGGATTTTACCATGCTGGCCAGGCTGGTCTGGAACCCCTTACCTCAAGTGATCTACCTGCCTCGGCTTCCCAAAGTGTTAGGATTACAGGCGTAAGCCACCATGCCTGGCCGCAAGAGTGATAGCAGTTGTTGATATACCAGTAAAAACAGACATTTAGACAGAGTTGGACTATATTTTTATGATGATAATAATAATAATAGCAAACATCTTTGCATAGTGCTTATGAAGTGCTAGGTACTGTTCTAAGTACTGTATGTAATAACTCATACCCAATAACCCTATGAAATTGGCATCATTATTCCTATTTTGCAAATGAATAATCTAAAGGCACAGAGCTGGTAACAAACTTTCATATGCATTTAAGTGGTAGATATAACTGTGGTATATTGCCTCTAGGTAAAGCTTATAACATGTGGCTTTATATTTATAGTATTGTTTCTATGTATTTTCATAATCTTCTATAATATTAAACTTTGTAGATTTTTTTCATTTCATATTGGTATTTTAAATCTAACCTGATATGAAATTATAAGTGTATGCACACACATGCGTATATATATTTATGTGATATATATAACTGGATAGATATACTGCATTTTTGCATTTAGAGTTGCCTGGAGGGATGTGTTCCAAGATAATGAGCAATAGTTGATTCTGGGTTGTGGGATTTATGCGTGTGTGATTTTTAAAAAATACTAAAGTGATTTTCCCTATTCACATTTTATTATTTTATTGTATATAGCTATATTCTATCTTGAAAACAAGATAAACAAAATGTCTGCTTGCTATTGAAGTTCATTTTTCTTATTTTAAGCAGATAATCCATGTTTTTAAAAATTAATTAATTTTAGAGATTAGAGTCTTACTCTGTTTCCCAAGCTAGAGTACAATGGCACAATCATAGCCTACTGCAGCCTTGTAACTCCTGGGCATTAGTGCTTCTTCTCCCTTAACCTCCTGAGTAGCTGGGACTACAAGTGCACCACTGCGCCTGGCTTACTATTGAATTTTTTAAAGTACCTTAATTTCATTGGTCTCATATTCTTAACTCATGTCTTGTATGGACTCTTCTTAAGAGAAGACTTTCTGTATAGTTTTTCCTCTCTGTACTGTGAAGAATCTGTTAACACTAACTTTGAATTTCAACTGAGCAAAAGGTTATTCCCATGAAAAGAATGCCATTCTTCTCATTGTAGATCTATATTACAAAACACTATACTGAATTAATTGTATTTTGAATTGCACCAACCAAAATTTTTGTCAAAATTTGATTTTTGTCTTGTTATAAACAACTACATAGTATCCTTGATTTTGCTTTCTTGTCTTCAAGGCCTAAAATTTATTATCTGGCCCTCTAAAGAAAAAGTTTGCTGACCCCAGTTCTAAAAGAAACCTCCACTTCTCTTATATCCAAAATCATTTTCTGCATTAGTTTTATAGCATTTTGAAATGTGGCCAAACACGAGCACATATCTCTTGCTATGCACATCTGCTTAGTTCCTGAGTTCAAAATATTGACTAGTGAGTGTCTTAAAGAAATAATTATCTAAATATGTTTGTGTCCTAAATTCGAGAGCAGGGGTTTGGGTAGTGAGTGGTACCTGTACTTTTAAAATATTTGTTGTCACAGTTGCCTAATCTGTACATGGTAAATGTCGTTTGTCATGATATTCATGGTATTGAGTGCCATAGAATTAAATCAGTGATACAACTCGACTCCTGTTTAGCTCTTCCTTTTATGATGAGAAAATGTTTATTAGAAATAGTATTCCATCTGGCTGGGTATGGTGGCTCACTCCTGTAATTCCAGCACTTTGGGAGGCCAAGGCGGGTGAATCATGAGGTCAGGAGTTCAAGACCAGTCTGGCCAAGATAGTGAAACCCTATCTTTACTAAAAATATAAAATATTAGTCGGGCATGGTGGCAGGTGCCTGTAATCCCAGCTACTTGGGAAGTTGAGGCAGGAGAACCACTTGAACCTGGGAGACAGACGTTGCAGTGAGCCGAGATCGTACCACCACACTCCAGCCTAGGCCACAGAGCAAGACTCCATCTCCAAAAAAAAAAAAAAGAAAGAAAAAGAAAAAAAAAATAACATTCCATAATTGAGGTCCAAAAATCATGCAGATAATGTCATTACCTTATTACTAGTTTTTCATTTTCACAGGTTTTTTTCATTTTTAATGTCTGGAAAACCATCTAGCTAGTTAAATAATAGCAACAGTTATATTATTTTACATTTTGTGGATGCACAACTTGTTATCCTCTGTAATGTTATTTGAAGGATTAAACTTTCGCTACTTAGTTTGACAGCTGATATCTTTAGCAGTCTTCTCTGCTCATTTATATGTGCTGATGTATCTTCAAGGTCATAGAGCAGAATCACTTCACTAATAACAGTTTTCTAAAAAAGCATTAGGTGGAATTCTGTCTTCCTGCCTTGTTACTGATTGTTAACACCACCTCTATATCATGAGTATTCTTTTTTTTTTAATTGCATTTTAGGTTTTGGGGTACATGTGAAGAACATGCAAGATTGTTGCATACGTACACACATGGCAGTGTGATTTGATGCTTTCCTCCACTTCACCTGTATCTGGCATTTCTCCCCATGCTATCTCTCCCCAACCCCCCAACCTCCGCTGTCCCTCCCCTATTTCCTCCCAACAGACCCCAGTGCGTGATGCTCCCCTCCCTGTGCCCATGTGTTCTCATTGTTCAACACCCGCCTATGAGTGAGAACATGCGGTGTTTGATTTTCGGTTCTTGTGTCAGTTTGCTGAGAATGATGGTTTCCAGGTTCATCCATGTCCCTACAAAGGACACGAACTCATCGTTTTTGATGGCTGCATAATATTCCATGGTGTATATATGCCACATTTTCCCTGTCCAGTCTATCACCGATGGGCATTTGGGTTGGTTCCAGGTCTTTGCTGTTGTAAACAGTGCTGCAATGAACATTCATGTGCATGTGTCCTTATAGTAAAATGATTTATAATCCTTTGGATATATACCCAGTAATGGGATTGCTGGGTCAAATGAAATTTCTATATCTAGGTCCTTGAGGAATCGCCACACCATCTTCCACAATGGTTGAACTAATTTACACTCCCACCAACAGTGTAAAAGTGTTCCTATTTCTCCACATCTTCTCCAACATCTGTTGTCTGCAGATTTTTTAATGATCGCCATTGTAACTGGTGTGAGATGGTATCTCAATGTAGTTTTGATTTGCATTTCTCTAATGACCAGTGATGATGAGCATTTTTTCATATGTTTGTTGGCCTCATGTATGTCTTCTTTTGTAAAGTGGCTGTTCATATCCTTTGCCCACTTTTGAGTGGGCTTGTTTGTTTTTTTCTTGTAAATCTGTTTTAGTTCTTTGTAAATTCTGGATCTCAGCCCTTTTTCAGATGAGTAGAGTGCAAAATTTTTTTCCCCATTCTGTTGGTTGCTGATTCACTGCAATGATTGTTTCTTTTGCCATGCAGAAGCTGTGGAGTTTGATTAGGTCCCATTTGTCTATTTTGGCTTTTGTTGCCAATGCTTTTGGTGTTTTGGTCATGATAAATGTTAAAGGGGATGTCACCACAGATTCCACAGAAATTCAAACCATCATCAGAGATTATTACAAACAACTCTATGTACATAAACTAGTAAACCTGGAAGAAATGAATAAATTCCTGGACACTTGCATCCTCCCAAGCCTAAACCAAGAAGAAGTAGAAACCCTGAATAGACCAATAACAAGGTCTGAAGTTGAGGCAGCAATTAAGAGCCTACCACCCAAAAAAAGCCCAGGTCCAGATGAGTTCACAGCCGAATTCTACCAGACATACAAAGAGGAGCTGGTACCATTCCTTCTGAAACGATTCCAAATCATCCAAAACGAGGGAATCCTACCCAAATCATTTTATGAGACCAACATCATCCTGATGCCAAAACCCGGCAGAGACTCAGCAAGAAAAGAAAACTTCAGGCCAATATCCATGATGAACATAGATGCAAAAATCTTCAATAAAATACTGGCAAGCTGATTGCAACAGCACATCAAAAAGCTTATCCACCATGATTAAGTAGGATTTATCCCCGGGATGCAAGGCTGGTTCAACATACGCAAGTCTATAAACATAATTCACCACATAAACAGAACCAAAGACAAAAACCACATGATTATCTCAATTGATGCAGAGAAGGCCTTTAACAAAATTCAACAGCCCTTTATGCTAAAAACCCTCAATAAACTGGGTATTGACGGAACATATCTCAAAATAATAAAAGCTATTTATGACAAACCAACAGCCAATATTATACTGAATGGACAAAAACTGGAAGCATTCCCTTTGAAATCTGGCACTAGACAAGGATGCCCTCTCTCACCACTCCTATTCAATATAGGACTTGAAGTTCTAGCCAGAGCAATCAGGCAAGAAAAAGAAATAAAGGGTATTCAAATAGGAAAAGAGGAAGTCAAATTGTCTCTATTTGCAAATGACATGATTGTATATCTTAGAAGACCCCATTGTCTCAGCCCAAAATCTCCTGAAACTGATAAGCAACTTCAGCAAAGTCTCAGGATACAAAATCAACGTGCAAAAATCACAAGCATTCCTATATACCAATAAGAGACTTAAAGAGAGCCACATCAGGAATGAACTGACATTCACAGTTGCTACAAAGAGAATAAAATACCTAGGAATACAACTAACAAGGGACGTAAAGGACCTCTTCAAGGAGAACTACAAACCACTGCTCAATGAAATAAGAGAGAGCACAAACGGTTGGAGAAACATTCCATGTTCATGGTTAGGAAGAATCAGTATCGTGAAAATGGCCATACTGCCCAAAGTAATTTACAGATTCAACGCTATCCCCGTCAAGCTACCAATGACTTTCTTCACAGAACTGGAAAAAACCACCTTAAACTTCATATGGAACCAAAAGAGAGCCCGTGTAGCCAAGTCAATTCTAAGCAAAAAGAACAAAGCAGGAGGCCTCACACTACCAGACTTTGAACTATACTACAAGGCTACAGTAATCAAAACAGCATGGTAGTGGTATCAAAGCAGAGATATAGACCAATGGAACAGAACAGAGGCCTTGGAGGCAACACAATATATCTACAACCATCTGATCTTTGACAAACCTGACAAAAACAAGCAATGGGGAAAAGAGTCCCTGTTTAATAAATGGTGTTGGGAAAATGGGCTAGCCATGTGCAGAAAGCAGAAACTAGACCCCTTCCTGACACCTTACACTCAAATTAACTCCAGATGGATTAAAGACTTAAACATAAGACCTAACACCATAAAAACCCTAGAAGAAAATCTAGGCAAAACCATTCAGGACATAGGCGTAGGCAAGGACTTCATGAATATTCTTAAAATGAAAGAAAGAAATTCCTTTTTATTGACAGACCAGGAAGTGGTCTTGATTGTAAGTGTTTTGGAAAAAGATGTTAGATAACATAGTTCAGTTTCAATGTGGCTGGAACATAGATTGTCCAACTTTATATAGTTGACTCTGTCATGTGAAAATGTATTTCATATTATAATGTTAATTTCTTCTGGTCCTGGGTTTCTCGTCTCTTGCTTCTTCTGTTTACACCCTTCTTTGTCCTGCCTTTCCCTTTCTCCTGCTCTTCTACTACTTCCATTCTTTCTTTTAATAGCATCCCTGATCTATTCAGAAAAGTCAGTTAAGCTGAACATAATTGTAGGCAAGCTACAGAGGTTAAACACTTCTGGAACAACTATTTATCTGAAATACTGGGATTGTTAGGAGTTAAATTTCTCAATTTTCAGGACAGTCTTTATAACATTAATGTGTCATTGGATGCATTAAAATAATCGGGATTGGTAGTCACGTGGTTGAATTTTTAGTTTGTTCATATATTGATAATGTTCATCTAGCAGTTTTCTACCAATGAAGTCTCTTTTCTTAATACATAAGACTAAAATTTCTTTTATTTAATAGATTCCAGACTCTTAAAAACTTTGATGGCTACCTGTAGCTTTTGTTCATGGTGCATCTCTGAAATATGTAGTTTTATTTGAAGATCTTGTATATTGAAAAGTGCTTCTCTGACTGCTTGTGGACTCTTACCTAATTCATGATATTATAATGAAGGTAATATGCCTCATACTTATAGATGTGTATATATATAGCTATTTTTTAATTTTTGTGGGTACGGAGTAGGTATATATATTTATGGGGTATTTGAGTTATTTTGATACAGGCATATTGTAAATAATAATCACATCAGGGTAATCGGGGTATCCATCACCTCAAGCACATATCCTCTGTGTTACACACAATCCAATGATACTCTTTTAGTTATTTATAAAATATTTTTTAGTAATTAAAAAATTTTTTTGTGGGTACATAGTAGGTAGGTGTATATATTTATAGAGTACATAAAATGTTATGTTTTGTCCAGGTGCTGTGGCTCATGCCTGTAATCCCAGCACTTTGGAAGGCTGATCTAGGTGGATCACCTGAGGTCAGGAGTTTGAGACCAGCCTGGCCAACATGATGAAACTCTGGCTCTGCTAAAAATATAAAAATTAGCCTGTCATAGTGGTGGGTGCCTGTAATCCCAGCTGTTGGGAAGGTTGAGGCAGGAGAATCACTGGAACCGGGAGGTAGAGGTTGCAGTGAGCCAAGATCACACCACTGCATTCCAGCATGAGTGACAGAGAAAGACTCTGTCTCAAAAGAAAAGAAATGTTTCAATACAGGCATACAATGTCAAATAAGTGCATAGTGAGGAATGGGGTACCCATCTCCTCAAGAATTTATCCTTTGAGTTATAAACAATTCAATTGTATTCTTTTTTTTGAGACAGAGTGTCACTCTTGTTGCCCAGGCTGTAGTGCAGTGGCACGATCTTAGCTCACTGCAACTTCCGCCTCCAGGGTTCAAGTGATTCTCCTGCCTCAGCCTCTCCAATAGCTGGGAGTACAGGCATGTGCCACTGCACTCAGGGAATTTTTTGCATTTTTAATAGAGACAGGGTTTCAATATGTTGGCCAGGCTGGTCTCGAACTGCTGATCTCAGGTGATCCAGCTGCCTCAGCCTCCCGAAGTGCTGGGATTATAGGTGTGAGCTACCACATGTGGCCCCAATTATATTCTTTAAGTTATTTTAAAATATATGATTAAGTTATTATTGCCTATAGTCACCTGATTGTGCTATCAAATAGTAGATCTTATTCATTCTATTTGTTTAAAAATGTAAAATTAAATTATTGTTGACTACAATTACTCTGTTGTGCTATCAAATACCAGATCTTATCCATTCTTTCTATTTCTTGTACCCATTTGCTATCCCCACTCCCACCTTCTCCCTCCACTACCCTTTCCAGCTTCTGGTAAACATCCTTCTATTCTCTATTTCCATGAGTTCATTGTTTTATTTATTTATTCATTTAATTTTAATTTTAATTTTTGTGAGATGGAGTCTCACTCTGTTGTCCAGCCTAGAATGTAGTGTCGTGATCTCAGCTCACTGCAACTTCCACCTTCTGGGTTCAAGAGTTTCTCCTACCTTAATCTCCTGAGTAGCTGGAATTACAGGGATGCGCCACCACGCCTGACTAATTTTTGTATTTTTAGTAGAAACAGAGTTTCGCCAAGTTTACCGGGCTGGTCTTGAACTCCTGACCCCAAGTGATCCACCCACCTCTGCCTCCCAAAGTGCTGGGATTACAGGCATGAGCCATGGTGCCTGGCCAAGTTTATTGCTTTAGGTTTTAGATCCCACAAGTAAGTGAGAAAATGCAAAGTTTGTCTTTTTGTAAGTGACTTACTTCACTAAACATAGTAACCTCCAGTTCAACCCATGTTGTTGCAAGTGACAGGATATTATTCTTTTTATTGCCAAATAGTACTCCATTGTGTATATGTACCACATTTTCTTTATCCCTTCATCTGTTGATAGGTCCTTAGGTGGCTTCCATTATCTTGGCTATTGCGAATAATGATGCAATAAACATGTGAGTGCAGCTATCTCTTTGATATATTTCCTTTCTTTTGGGTATATACCTAGCAGTGGGATTTTTAGATCACATGGTAGCTCTAGTTGTAGCTTTTTCAGGAACCTCCAAACTGTTCTCCATAGTGGTTGTACTAATTTACATTCCCACCAATAGTGTATGAGGGTTCTCTTTTCTCCTTGTCCTTGCCATCATTTGCTGTTACCTGTCTTTTGGGTAAAAGCCCCCCCCCCACCTTTTTTTTTAAAATAGAAACTCTGGTTTTATTTTCAACTGTACATTTTTGACAAGTGCAAGGTGAGCCAGCGATATAAATATTCCAATAATGACTGAAGTGATAACTTCTATTGGCATGTCTTCTTCTGAGTCTCCATTTCCTCCACTGATATTCATCCAAATAATAAAAGTAACACAATTGCAATTGAGTTTACTATTATCAATGGCACTCTCATCACAGTTCCTACAGATCGAATAAGGTTCATTAGCTGCGATTTAATTCCTCCTCTCCTAATCCACCAATTCCCTGGTCTCTTCCCCAGCCAATGTTCTTGAGGAATCGCTCCTCATGTAGCATGGCGATGGCATTAATGCAGAGCAGGGCTGCCTGCAGCAATGAGTAACAGGGTAAAGGCTGTGGCCGTCTGGAGCCGCCCTGAAGTCCAAGTGATTTCTCTCCAGCCACCACAAGGGATATCAAAAGCTTCTTTTTTTCTTTTTTTTTTTTTTTAAACATGGGGCAGATAATGTCTCTTTGTAGTTTGATTTTCGTTTTTGTGTTGATCATTGATATTGAACATCTTTTCATATACTTGTTTGTGATTTGTATGTCTTTTGAGGAAATCTATTCATACCTTTGCCCATTTTTAAATAGAATTGTTAGATTTTTTTCCTTTTGAGTTGTTTGAGCTCTTTATATTTTCTAGTTATTAATCCCTTGTTAGATTGACAGCTTACAAATATTTTCTCCCAATCTGTGTGTTATCTCTGTTGATTGTTTCCTTTGCTGTTCAAAAGCTTTTTTAACTTGATGTGATCCCATTTGTCTATTTTTGCTTTGGTTGTCCCTGCTTGTAGGGTAATACTCAAGAAATCTTTGCCCAGTTCAATGTCCAGGAGTTTCCTGCAGTGTTTTCTTGTAGTAGTTTTGTAGTTTTAGGTCTTAGATTTAAGTTTTTAATCCATTTTGATTTTATATGTGTATGGTGAGAAATATGGGTCTATTTTTATTCTTCTGCATATATATCCAGTTTTCCCAGCACTATTTATTGAAGAGACTGTGTTTTCCCCATTATGTTTTCTTGACATCTTTGTTGAAAGTGAGTTCGCTGTAGGTATGTAGATTTGCTTCTGGGTTCTGTATTCTGTTCCATTGGTCTGTGTGTCTGTTTTTTATGGCAGTACCATGCTGTTTCAATTACTATTTGAAGTCAGGTAATGTGATTCCTCCAGGTTTTTTCTTTATGCTTGGGATAGCTTTGGTTATTCTGGGTCTTTTGTGGCTCTATATACATTTTCGGACTTTTTTTTCTATTTCTGTAAAGAATGGCGTTGGTATTTTGATAGGGATTGCATTCAAACTATAGATTGTGTATGGTATTATGGCTATTTTAACAATATTGACTCTACCAATCCATAAACATGGAATATCTTTCTGTTTTCTTGTGTCCTCTTCAGTTTCTTTTTATCAGTGTTTTATAGTTTGCATTGTAAAGCTCTTTCACTTCTTTGGTTAATTGCTAGTTATTTGATTTTATTTGTAGCTATTGTAAGTGAGATTACTTTGTAAATTTCTTTTTCAGATTCTTCACAGTTGGCATGTAGAAATGATTCTGATTGTTTTATGTTGATTTTGTATCCTGCAACCCTACTAAATTTGTTTATGAGTTCTGATAGTTTTTTCGTAGAGTCTCTAGGTTTTTCTGAATATCAGATTATATGATCTGCAAACAAGGATCATTTGACTTTTTCTTTTCCAATTTGATTGCTCTGGCTAGGACTTCCAGTACTTTACTGAATGACAGTGATAAAAGTAGCCATCCTTGCCTTGTTCCAAATATTAGCAGAAAGGCTTTCTGTTTTTCCCCCTTCAGTAAAATACTAGCTGTGGGTCTGTTTTACATGGCTTTCCTTGTGTGGAGGTATGTTCCTCCTATACTCAGTTTTTTGAGAGTTTTCATCATGAAGTAAGGTTGAATTTTTATCAAATATATTTCCAACATCAGTTGAAATGATTATATGGTTTTTATTCATTATTCTCTTGATATTATGTGTCATATTGATTTGTGTATGTTGAACTATCCTTGCATACCTGACATAAATTCCACTTGGTCATTCTAAAGATTTTTGTAATGTGTTGTTGGATTTGATTTACTATATTTTGTTGAGAATTTTTGTGTCAATGCTCACCTGGGATATTGACCTGTAGTTTAGTTTTCTTTTATTTTCTCTTTTCTTTTCCTTTCTTTTTCTCTTTCTCTCTTTCTCTCTCTCTCTTTTTTTCTTGCTTTCTCTTTCTTTTTGATGTGTGTATCTGGTTTTGCTATCAGTAATTCTAGCCTTGTGGAATGTGGTTGGATGTATTCCTTCCTCCTCTACTTTTTTCAGTAGTTGGAATATGATTGCTATTAGCTTTTCTTTAGATATTGGGTAAAACATCTAAGATTAAGCAGTGAAGCTTTTGGTCCTGGGCTTTTCTTTTTGAGACTTTTTATTACAGCTTCAGTTTCATTACTTATTACTGGTAAGTTCAGGTTTAGGATTTTTTCATGGTTCATTTTACATATATTCTATGACTGCTTTGACATTCCAAGAGTAGTGTTGAGTAATCGCAGTAGACAGTAGAGCTTTTACATTCTACAAGGCCATGTGGCCTCTAATAGAAAAAGTTTGTCAGCCACTGCAGATACATGAGTTGTTGTTGTTATCAGTTATGCGTGTGTGTTGGGGTTGGGGGGCAAACGGCATTGAGTGTTTTAAGATCTTCTTTCTTTGCATCTCACCTCTCTTCAGGGTCCTGTATCCCTGACTATTGAAGTAACATTCTACCTAATGGAGTTTTGATCAACTGTCAATGTGAAACTCATCTATAGAATTTTTTTTTTTAAATTTATAACCCCATCTTAGGTACATTTGGTAATGAGGCAATCATTTACATTCATATTTGGTGATGTTTGATAACTCTTAGATAAATCCAAGTAATTTGAGACATTTTTGTATCTTTTCTTATTTCATTTCTAGGTACAAGACATCTGCTTCAGCCATGACTGTCGCTGGGTTGTGGTCAGTACTCTCCGGGGTACTTCCCACGTTTTCCCCATCAACCCTTATGGTGGCCAGCCTTGTGTTCGTACACATATGTCACCACGAGTAGTGAATCGCATGAGCCGTTTCCAGAAAAGTGCTGGACTGGAAGAGATTGAACAAGAACTGACATCTAAGCAAGGAGGTCGCTGTAGCCCTGTTCCAGGTCTATCAAGCAGCCCTTCTGGGTCACCCTTGCATGGTAATTTTCTGTCTCCACTGTTCTCTTGAATCTTCCTTTTGTTCTTAGTTTGACAATTCTAGGATAAAACTAAACTTTTTATAGTCTCTTCCTGTAAAAAGAAGGTCTTAGGCTTATATGAAATTATTAAATTTTAATTTAATAATTTAATTATTAAATCATTAAATAAATTGGAGCCAGTATAGTAATGGTGATCTTTACCATGCTATTGTAAATCCCTGTTTCAATATATAATGAATATTTGGTATCTTATTTATGGAATGTAAAACTTGGAATTATTGTTATAACTTCAGAGAACTGAACCTTTTTTTTTACATGTCTCTTCCAGAACATTCTATGTTCAATTGGACACTATAGTTTATTAAGAAATATTCAATGTTGGAAAGAAATGGTCATGGGTAATGTGTATTTTAGATAGAGTAGTATTTACGTTTTATTTTAAAATGGGATTGGTGGGATTTTTACTACTATGTCACAGGAAAAACAAACAAAAGTAGAGCAAATAGCTTTGTAATCATCATCCCAATCAATAAATGGAACATTACTGGAATCTCTCTTTTATGTACCTTCTCCATAACATTAAACCACAAATCTCACTTTTGTGGTAACCACCTCTTTAGTTTTTTTTGTTTTTTTGGTTTTTTTTTTTTTGAGAGAGTCTCTCGCCAGGTGCCAGGCTGGAGTGCAGTAGCATGATCTTGGCTCACTGCAACCTCCGCCTCCCAGGTTCAAGCAATTCTCCTGCCTCAGCCTCCCGAGTAGCTGGGACTACACGCATGTGCCACCACGTCCACCTAATTTTTATATTTTAGTAGAAACAGGGTTTCACTATGTTGGCTAGGATGATCTCGATCTCTTGACCTCATGATCCGCCCTCCTTGGCCTCCCAAAATACTGGGATTACAGTTGTGAGTGACTGTGCCCAGCCTACTTTTTAAAATAGTTCTGTTCCTGAGCAAGTATCCTTAAACAGTGTTGTTTCCATTTTATGTAAATGAAATTATATAGAGTATGTGTATTTTGAAATCTTTGGCTTCTTTAACATTGTATTTGTGAGGTTCATTTATGTTGTTGCAGGTATGTTTAGTTAATTTATTTACAGCTCTCACTTGTTCCATTGTACATCTATTAATTTATCCTTTCTACGACTGCTGATATACATGCATGGTTTCAGGTTTGGGGTAATGGTAGTATGTATATTAATTTTTGAGGGGAAATTCTTGATCATAAGTAGGTGAAACTTAACCTTGATAAACAACACTGGAGTGATTGTATCATTTCATTCTCATTGGAACGACAGAAAACGTTTACATTAGATCACTTTTTCTGGAGCAGATTTCCCTTGATAGGTGACCATTTTAGGTTTTCAAGATTGGGGAATCTTATATAGAGAGATTATGGTTACCACAGAAAGTCATTGTTATTTTATTAATTGATCTGAAATTCACATAACATAATATTGACCATCTAAATGTGATGATATATTTATAATGTTGTGCCACCACTACCTCTGTTTCCAAAACATTTTCCTTCCTCCAAAAGGAAAGTGCATATGCTTTAAGCACTTACTATTCATTCTTATTTCCCTTAATCTTCTAGAAGACACCACTCTCTGCTTTGTAGATTGCTAAATTTACTTGTTCTGTATATTTTATATAAATACAATTATAGAATATATGACCTTTTGTTTATGCCGTCTTTCATTTAGTATATTGTTTTTGAGGTTCATCCACATTGTAGTATATATTAATACTTAATTCCTTTTTGTGGGTAGATTATATTCCATTGTAGGGATATAATGCAATTGATCCATTCATCCACTGATACACTTTTGGGTTGTCTCTACCTTTTGGTTATTGTGAATAGTGTTGTTAGGAATATGTGTGTACATGTGTTTGTTTGAGTACTTCTTTGTAATTCTTTTGAGCATATACCTATCCTAATTTGTTTCAGCTTCTGTACTGATGGCATTATACATTCTTTTGTAATATCTGATGAATTCCAGATGTGTGTGTCTGTGTGTGTGTGTGTGTGTGTGCGTGCACATATACACACATACTCTAGGAAACTTTAAGATAGACTGGAAAAAAATAGGTCAATATTATCCTCGGGACTTTTGTAACTCAAAAAAATGAGAACTCTGTTTTCTCCTGAGATCATACTTTATGCTTTGGCTCTATTATTTTTAATGAGAATGATTGTTATTCATATGTATTTTACTTAACTAGTGACCCATGATATTTAAGGTTGAAAGTTTTTAGAATCAGTCCTAGATGCAAAAGGTCATTGAGGGCTAAACATTAAGTGTACATGAACATAAAGATGGGAGTAGTAGACACTGGGGACTCCTGGAGGGAGGACAGTGGGACTCCTGGAGGGAGGAGAGTGGGAGGGGTGAGGGTTGAAAAACTACCTGTTGGGTACTGTGCTCACTACCTGGGCGACAGAATCATTTGTACCCCAAACCTCAGTGGCATGCAGTTTACCCATGTAACAAACTAGCGCATGTGCCCCCAAACATAAAATAAAAATGGAAAAAAATGCCTATATATCAAAAAAGTCTTCAGAATTTTTATACAATAAACTTTGGAAAGCTATGAGATGTTGATATTTTCAGCTATTTGCAAGACATTGTATTTCAGACTTAACTAGTTACATTTTTGGTGTTCATGTTAAAGTTGTGTTCTCTCAATGTATAGTATAGGTTCTTTGGGGGCTTTTCTTTTTGTGTTAAATATTTCTCTTAACTTAAAATTTCGGCCGGGTGCAGTGGCTCAAGCCTGTAATCCCAGCACTTTGGGAGGCCGAGGCGGGTGGATCACGAGGTCAAGAGATCGAGACCATCCTGGTCAACATGGTGAAACCCCGCCTCTACTAAAAATACAAAAAATTTAGCTGGGCATGGTGGCACGTGCCTGTAATCCCAGCCACTCAGGAGGCTGAGGCAGGAGAATTGCCTGAACCCAGGAGGCGGAGGTTTCGGTGAGCCGAGATCGTGCCATTGCACTCCAGCCTGGGTAACAAGAGCGAAACTCCGTCTCAAAAAAAAAAACAAAAAAAAACCAAAAACTTAAAATTTCACCAAAATCTTTTGGCAAACAGATTCACTGTCCACATGGGGCAGCAAGGTCAATAAGAGAAACCACAGATGTATTAGTAAATAAAGAAGTATTTGTGGTCCCTACATTTGTATGACTTCAGAAAATATTCCCATGAGCTTCTTTATTGTTCTTATTCTTGCTGCTTTATTCAGCAAACCACATAAGAGGTTTTGGCTAGGCTTTGAGCATAATGTGCACAAAAGATTATGGTCATTCTTACCCTCATATATCTTCTATTCCATGGGAAAAGACAGATATTAAATGACTGTGAACAAATATTTTTAAATATATTTTTGTTGAAGGTTGCAAGTGCCAATTAATGATTTTGTCATTTGTAAAAGGACTGTAATTAAGGAGTAATACTAGATTTCCAAGTCAAAATATATACTGTTTTCTCTCAGCCTTGTTGCTTTCGTGTCTCTCCTCATGTTTTTTGCAGAAATACCAGAGAGGAGAATCCACACTGTTTGACAATGCTGCTGTACCTAAGATTTCTTTTTGAAAGCAAGGAATTTCAGGCAGCCTATTCCTCCTGATAAATGACATGTGTTAAATTTTATTTCCAGAATTTACCTCTATTACTCTGTGTAGTTTTTCTCATTTTTGAAGCATAGACATTAGAGCTATGGTTATTTTTCTTCATGTTTTTTGTATCTTACATGTCATAACAAAATGGGCATTGTTGTTGGTCAGTTCTAAAAATGATGTATTTACAGTTTGTGTGGGTAAACAGTCTGATGCTGGTCAAAAACAGTGTAAACCATTGAGCAGGGAGGGATTCATCTTGAAAATGAATCATGTTTTGGCGGTGTCACCATTGTTTGTCTGTGCTCTTTTTAGGCAAGTGAAGGAAACTGTTAAATAACAGTTGATATAGGGGTATTTCCTTTTGACTCTTTGGAGCCAATCCAGTTTAGGTTAGGATTATTTTATCTATTTGCCAATTTTGTTTAAACTTTCCAGAGGATGTTTATTTATTTGAAATATATTCTTTATAAATATCTCTTCCATTTCCTATCTTGTTGCATGAACATTCACTTAGTCTAGTTGAGGAGTTCTTTTTTTTTTTTTTTTTTAAAGAAGCCAGGAGGGAAGGAGAGGAGTTCTTAACTTGTGATCCATGAACAGGATAGGAAAAAATTTACGTCTTTATATTCACTATCCTTTAACCAAAAGTAAGCATTTCCTTTTTATTATGAACATAGAAGACACTTGAAAATAATAATATTAAAAGTGCTTGTGATACAATAGAAAATGAAGATGTATGCATATCACTTTATATATGAAATATATATTTTGAAGTGTCTTGCATTATTGAATATATCTTAAAATATTGTTTTCACTCATCACTACTTTGAAATTATTATATAATATTTTAGTATTAGTTGATTACATACATTACTGTAGCACTTTATTTTTAATATATTGATAGCTGTACTTCAATATAGTTCATTTTCTTTTGTAATTATATGTCTTTTTTTCCATGCTTTGTAAGTATTATTCTGAGAAACATTCCTCAGGCTTCCCCAGACTGTCTAAATAGTCTTTGATACAAAAATGGTTAAGAATCCCTGATCATTATTTCTTCCCTCATCTATATCAGTAATCTCTAACTTTTTTTTTTAACTATCACAAGCACTTCCTTTGTTAACTGTAAATATGATCTGTCAGTTTTCTGCTTAAGATCTTTGTGTCTCACCATACTCCTAGAAGGCTGAAGAATGTCCTGTCTTATTTTCAGCTTCTTGTCTAAACCATGCCTAGATTTCTGTATCCTTCCCTGAATATGCCACATGTATTTATTTTTTGATAACTTTACTATTTGTGGCTTTTCTCTATTTGACATTATTATTGCCTCTTTGAATGCCTACTAAGCAAGCTGAAATATTACCGCCTCTCTTAAGCCTTCTTTTGATTTGTATCATCTTGGTCAACCTTGGTATTGGTATGCTCTGCATACTTTTATTATATTATAATATGCAAGTTATTCACTGATATGTCTGGGCTTCCTGTTAGATTGACCTCCATGAGCACAAAGTCTTTTTGTTGCTTCAGTTTATATCTTGGCAATTGACATAGATTCTAAGGCTTTATTTATTTAAGATGGAGTCTCGCTCTGTCACACAGGCTGGAGTGCAGTGGCGCCATCTTGGCTCACTGCATTCTCTGCCTCCTGGGTTCAAGCAATTCTCCTGCTTCAGCCTCCTGAGTAGCTGGGATTACAGGTATGTGCCACCATGCCTGGCTGATTTGTTTCTTTTTATCTTTTTCTTTTTTGAGATGGAGTCTCACTGTGTCTCTCAGGCTGGAGTGCAGTGGCACAATCTCTGCTCACTGCAACCTCTGCCTCCTGGGTTCAAACGATTCTCCCCCCTCAGTCTCCTGAGTAGCTGGTATTACAGGCACATGCTACCATGCCTGGCTAATTTTTGTATATTTAGTAGAGGTGGAGTTTCACTGTGTTGGCCAGGCTGGTCTTAGACTCCTGAGCTCAAGTGATCTGCCCACCTTGGCCTCCCAAAGTGCTGAGATTACAGACATGAGCCACTGTGCCTGGCCTAATTTTTGTATTTTAAGTAGAGACTGGGATTCGCCATGTTGGCCAGGCTGGTCTCAAACTCCTGATCTCAAGTGATCCACCTGCCTCAGTCTCCCAAAATGCTAGGATTACAGGCATGAGCCACTGCGCCTGGCCTAATTTTTGTATCTTTAGTAGAGACTGGGTTTTGCCCTGTTGGCCAGGCTGGTCTGAAACTCCTGACCTCAAGTGATCCACCTGCCTCGGCCTCCCAGCATGCTGGGATGACAGGTGTGAACCACCATACCCGACCAGATTCTAAGACTTTAAACCAGAGTTTTAAAACATCTTTAAACCAGAGTTTTAAAACATCTTTAGAAGTTGTTCTTAAAAAAAAAAATTTAGATTTAAATAATTACTTGTTAGAATGAAGAGCTTTTTATTCATGGTAACAACTTAAAAATTAGTATCTCTAAGACATCATTTGATCAACATTAATCAGCATTAATTAGTGTTTCTTGTGTCCAAGCGCTGTTCTGTGTTATAGGAATATAGCACTGAACAAAAGAGAAGGATGTCCTTGTTCCCATGGAGCTACTGAGAAAAATGAGGGAAGGGATCTAGGGAGTGCCTAGGGAGGATTGTGATTTGAAATTAGTATGTTTCCTGTAGGCCTCACTGAGATAACATTTGAGCAAAGATCTGATAGAACTAAGAGAGAAATTAATGTAGAACAGCCAGTGTAAAATCCTGAAGTGGGAGTGTGCCTGGAATGTTCAAGGAATGATGAGGCCAGTGTGGCTGAAGCACACTGTTTAAAGTACATAATAGGTGATGATATCAGAGAGGTAATATGGGCAGATTATTGTCAGCCTTTCACTCAGCATGAGATGAGTAGGCTCTGGAGGGCGTTGAGAATAAGAGTGACATGATAATACTGTGTTTTGGCAGGACTAGAGTGAAGGTCTGTATTAAGAACACAAAGTCTGTATGTGGACATGGGTGGAAACTTAGTTGAGACCAGTTAGGAGATTATTGCAAAAATTCAGGCAAGAAAAGATGAGGTTTGGAGTAAGTTGTTTATAGTGAAGATTGTGAGAAGTCATTATATTCTTGATATATTTTTTATGGTATGGTCATCAGAATTTCTGGTAAGTTTATGTCAAGTCTAAAAGAAGAGATGAGTCAAGATGACTAGTAAAACTTTGAGCCTAAACATCTAGAACGATAGGGTTGCTGTCAATTGAAATGAGGAATGCTGTGGATGAAGCAGGTTTTGGATGGCGACAGGATCAGGAGTTTTGGATGTGTTAAGTTTAGTAAAATGTCTCTTTGACCTCCCACTGATGTTAAGTAGGTAGTTGGTGCTATGAGTCTGGAGGTCTGTGGAAATCAGTCATTTACATAGTGAGAAATGTTTGCAACACATAGATAGCTGAAACAAAAATGGGATGGGATCACCTTGTAGGTGAGTGAGTTTAAAAAAGAGATGTCCCAGGACTGAGCCCTGGGGCCCTCTGACACTAAGTAGCCAGTGACATACAAAGGAAAACTATGAAAAGTCCTAGAGGCCAAGTCAATTAATTTTTTTTTAGAGAGAAAGGAATGATTAATGTGTTGAATTCTACTGATTGATCCGAGAAAAAGACAGAAGACCATTACAATTAGTAATACAGAACTGTGGTCCCCAACCTTTTTGGCACCAAGGACCAGTTTTGTGGAAGAGTTTTTCCATGAGCCAGTGTGGGAGGGGTGTGAGGTTTCGAGATGAAACTGTTCCATTTGAGATCGCCACCCATTAGTTGGATTCTCCTGAGTGTGCAGCCTAGATCCTTGCATGTGCAATTCACAATAGGGTTTGTGCTCCGATGAGAATCTAATGCTGCCGCTGATCTGACAGGAGGTGAGCTCAGGCGGTAATGCTCACTTGCCAGCCACTCATCTCCTGCTGTGCAGCCTGGGTCCTTACAGGCCACAGACCAGTACCAGTCCATCGCCTGGGAGTTGGGAACCCATCATGTAAAAGAAATCTGTCTTTGATAAGAACCCTTTTGGTGGGATGGTAGGATTTTAATAAGAATAGGAAGAGAGGCCAATGTTGACAAGTCTTTCAGGGAGCATTGATGTAAGGGAAAGCAGGAAAATGAGGAAAATTAGAGGGGACAGAGGATATTGCTTTCTTTTTCATAGGGAAATGGGTAGTGAGGATGGGTGCAGGTATTGGAACTTTAAGGAGAAAGGCAAAGGTAGGAAATAGTCCTCTAGGAGAACAGGCATTTCTTTCACCAGTTAGTAAATTTTCATTGAATAAATAAAGCATATCTATCACTGTTATTTGTGCCCTAAGTAAATTTAATTACATGTCTTTGCTTTCCAACTTCAATACCATGTTTCTACACCTCGATTACTTTCTCCCTACTTCTTCAGGTATACATTCAACCCCATCTTTCAAGCCTAGCTTGTGATGTATTTTCTCCCTCTAAAAATAGGTTGAACTTCATATATTTGCTCCTTCTGTATACTCTTTATCTGTACTGATAGTTTTCTACTTTCTACCTATCATTATTATCATTTTAATTTTAGGTAAGGGAGTACATATACAAGTTTGTTACATGGGTATATTGCACGATACTGAGGTTTGGGCTTCTGTTGATTCCATCACTCAATTAGTGAACATAGTACCCAATAGGTAGTTTTTTTAACTTCCCCCCTCCACCTTTTCCTCCTCACTTGGGAATCCCTAGTGTCTTTTGTTCCCATCTTTGTGTCTGTATGCACTCAATGTTTAGCTCCCACTTATAAGTGAAAACATGTTATATTTGGTTTTCTGTTTCTATGTTAATTCATGTAGGATAATGACCTCCAGTAGCATCTATTTTGCTGCAAAGGACATAATTTTATTATTTTTTATGGCTGCATAGTATTCCACGGTACATATGTACCACATTTTAAAAATCTAATCCACCATTGATGGGCACCTTGGTTGACTGCATGTCTTTGCTATTGTGAATAGAACTGTGATGAACATGTAAGTGCATGTGTTTTTCTGTTAGAATGATTTATTTTCTTTTGGTTATATACCCAGTAGTAGGATTGCTAATTGCTAGGTCAGATGGTAATTCTATTTTTAGTTCTCTGTGGCATCTCAAAATTCCTTTCCTCAGGGACTGAACTAGTTTACAGTCCGAATAACTGTGTATAAGTATTCCATTTTCTCTGCAGCCTCACCAACATCTGTTGTTTTTTGACTTTTTACCAATAGCCATTCCGATTGGTGTGAGATAGTACCTCATTGTAGTTTTGATTTGCATCTCTCGGATGATTAGTGATAAGCATTTTAATATGTTTATTGGCCACTAGTATGTCTTCTTTTGAGAAGTGTCTGTTCATGTTGTTTGCCCATTTTTAATGGAGTCATTTGGGGTTTTTTTTGTTGATTTAAGTTTCTTATAGATTCTGGATATTATTCCTTTGTTCAGATACACAGTTTGTAGTATTTTTTCCCATTCTGTAGATTATCTGTTTACTCTGTTGATAGAAGCTCTTTAGTATAATTAGTTCCCAATTGTCAATTTTTGTTTTTGTTGCATTTGTTTTTAAGGACTTAGTAATAAATTCTTTGGCCAAGCCAGTGTCTAGAAGAGTTTTTCTTATGTTTTCTTCTAGAATTTTTATAGTTTCAGGTCTTACATTTAAGTCTTTAATCCATCTTGCATTAATTTTTGTATGTGGTGAGAGGTAGGGGTCCAGTTTAATTCTTCTGCATGTATATAGTTAGCCAGTTTCTCCACACCATTTATTGAATAGTTATGTCCTTTTCCCATTGTTTATTTTTGTCAGTATTGTTGAAGATTATCAGGTGGTTGTAGGAGTGTAACTTTATTTCAGAGTTTTCTGTCCTTATGATGTTGGCTATGGGTTTGTTATAGATGGCTCTTATTATTTTGAGTCTACTTGTTGTTTTTGATGCTACTGATTACTAAGTTAAAGCTTCCTTGGTGAGGAAATTGGAGGCCCTGGAATCAGACTCCCTGGTGGTAGAATCTATCTTACATGATTTCCTAACTCTGTAACCTTAGACACATTATTTATTCTATCTGTACCTCATCTTTCTTTCTGTAAAATTGGAATAATAATATTACCAATCTTATAGAGTAACCATGAGAATCAGAGCACTTTAAATAGTGTTTGGCACATATCAGTAGAGGATTATTGTAGCTGCTATCATTAGTATCATTATTGTTACTACTGTTAATGTGAGAGTCTATAGAAATGATTCATTTTGTATATTTTTGGTACAGTACTTTTTAACCAGAAAACAGGACAAATGAGTAATTCACTAAATAATATGTAAATTAAATATAGTAACTGTGAACTTATTCTTTAAAGCTTTTAGAACAATCCTGGCCTCAGTATTCATAAGTTGAGTGGCTACATTGTTTCTGAAATGAACATTGTTTCTGAAATGAAGGGAGACACCAATATAAAACCAAAAGTGATGGTAGTTTTATCATTTTAATTGGCTTTTGCTCATTTTAATGGTATACATCAGGAAATAATGGTTTTATAAATCAGTATACCTATTCTTGAGGCTTTGCCATTTCTTTATTTTGCAAATTAGTTTTCAATTTTAGGTTCAAAAATATAGAGTTTGTTGTGTCATGGGACTTTTAAGGAATTTGTTTTCTTCCTGCAATTCCCATTGAGTTAACAAACAGATCTTGGATTCACTTCTTCAGTTTTCTGGAATTCCTGGAAGCATCTGCTTTCCTATTAACTTGTTCATCCTCGGTGGAGGAGTCATCCTTGAGTCACAGCTTTTGGCATCTAAATGCTATACTCTGCTTTGTCTAAATGGAAGTAGTTGATGAGACTTGGAGAACTTTACACAAAGCCTCTCATTTCTTGGACTTGGAGCCTCCATATTTCAGTAAAGTGCTTTTACAAAACTGGAAGTATCACTTTTCTTTTAAGCATCTGTATGAGGCATTCTTTTTACCACTCAGAGACTGTTTATAGCTTTCATTTGATGGTTTATTATAATTTTAACTTTTGTTGATCAGTAGTTTTCTCGATATAGACCACATCACAATTTTAAATACAAAACAACCGCACATTTCAGCCTTACATAGTTTCACCTACTTAAGAGAATCAATGATAAAGTTGGTTCTCGACTTCTCTTTCTACATCACTGTTTACTTGTGGATTGAAGTTTCCATGTGTATGTTTTAATTTTTGCCAGTAAAAATCAATCATGTGCACTGTAGCTCTGCTTTAAATTTTATGCCTCATATGACATAGAGTATATAAATAGTATAAACATGTTAAATGGGAAAAAAATCTTATGGGACGATATCTTGGTTTAGTACCTGGGTCTTTGTTGATTATGTGTACTTTATTGTTTTAGCTCAAATGCAGTTTTGTTTCTCATTTGTTGTTTTCATATTTAAAGTTTTCGTGGTGAATTTGTTTTCTCAAGTTCTTCTATCATCTTTTAAAAAAATGTTGCTATAACGTTTTGCTAGTTTTGACATTTACTATTTTCTCAAGACAGTGCAGATGAGCTTGTTAGGGAAAGTGGATAAAAAAGATTGACCTCATAATACCTTCCTGAAAACAAGATGCTTTCATTTGAGAATCATTAATGGAAGAAACTATTAAATGAAGACTGTACAGTTGTTTCTAAATATTTTTTTAAGAGAAATTTTAGGTTCTCAGTAAAATTGAGAGAAAGGTATAGATAGCACGGTTTTTGAGGAAAGTAAAATTGCCTGTGGGATATCTTTTCAAGGAAACCTGATATTTAATTGCCTATAAATTACACTTTAAAATTTAGTGCTATGAAAATTAATTTTAAAATATTTTAAACCTAAATAAACTCTATTTAGATACTTTATTATCTGTATTTCATTTTGGATATATCAGGTTTCTTTTCTCTGTAAGTTTGCCTTTAAGTAAATGCCAGATAATGTAATTATCCCTTGACACTAACCCAGAATTTCTTCTTTTCTTTTTACTGCTTGAGAAAATATTTTTACTTTCCTATGTATTTTTTACATTGGCGAATCATAAACTCCAGATTTCAAAGTAGTTTTATTTTTAAATGGTTAATGAGACATGCCTCTAGAGGGCAATGTTTTCTCAACTTTTCTAATTGTAATCAAGGCAACCCTGGCATGAACCTGAGGTACTAGGGATGTTAATGTCTTATCAGATCTTGAATAGCCTCTCTTCCTTTTTATTATGTTTTCTGTGATTTATTCTTCAACATCTTCTTAAAGAATTAGACTTTGGAAATATATTACTATCAATTAATGTCCTTTCTGAGTACTACATGCAGATACCCAGTTCCTCTCAGTGAATACCAGTGATTGAATAGAGGTAAATATTTTAGTTATATCATTTGAGTACATGGGGTCATTATGCTAAAAAAATTTTTTAAAATTCTCTATGTGTTGCTATTCGAGGACTTGCAATCTGTATACTTTATGACATCAGAATGATTAAACTTCATTTTTGAGGAATTGAGGCATTATAAGGGCTAATAGTTATCTCTTTTCTGTTAACATTGGTTGGACACTTACTGTTGTTGTTTACCTTTTAAATATAATTTTATTTTTTATCAAAGAAATACGTGCTTTTTTATAAAAGTCAAAAATATAATTTTGTAATGAAAGAAGGCACATTTTGGCCTATCCTCCTCACTCTCGGGTGTCATTCCCCGGAGGCTTCTTCTTTCAACTCTTTAGTTTTTTTCTCAGCTAAGTTTTTTTTTTTTTTTTCCCTTTCCTGGAAATCCTATTACTTGAATAATGTATCTCCTACATTGAGCCCTTAACTGCTTGTCTATTTTCTGTTTTTTTGTAACTTTATGAGAATATCCCCAACAAATCTTCTGTTCTTGTTGCAATTTTTATTTCTGCAACCTCTTTTTAATATGCTTTTCTTTGAATGTTTCTTTTATCATCACACCCTTTTCTTATTTTATATGTCCAATATTTTTATCTTTAAGAGACATAAATTTTGAAGCTTTCTTTGTGCTCCTTGTATTATCTCCATTTCCTCTGAGTTCCTTTTTCAATTATTTTTGTTTTCTTCTTTAATGTTGGAGCAGCAATTTTTTTTTTCTTTTCCTACTTTCTTTTTTCCTTTCCATTCTTTCTTTAAATAGAGACAGGATTTTGCCTTGTTACCCAGTCTGGTCTTGATCTCCTGGGCTCAAGCAATCTGCCCACTTCGGCCTCCCAAATTGCTGGGGATTACAGGTGTGACCCACCAAGCCGTCTGGAGTAGTGATTTTCAATCCTTGACTGTACATTATACTTAAGCTGGATTGATTTGAAAAATACTGAGACCTAGAGTCCATCCAATTGATTGATGACCTCAGTGACGGGGAATCCTTGATGGATCATTGGCTGATCATTTTTATTTTATTTTTAAATTTTGTTATTTAATAATTTATTTTTATTATTTCATTTTTATTCAGCTAATCAACAAATCAATACTAAGGAACTGATTAGAAGCTTTTGAATGTGGGAAGGGCATACCACCTTATAGGTATCAGTGGTATATCAGGTAGGATTTGCCATTTTATGATACCTCAAATAGTCACTATGTATAAGTCTTTTCACATACACTCTTCAGTCTTCCCACAAATAAATCTTTCTATCCTCTGTTCAGGGTGGGGTTGGGATAATGAAGAATTTCTGACAATAAACTTAGAAGTTAGTTTTCAAGAAATTGAAGGAGTTACATTATTTTTGTCTACTGATTAGAATAACAAAAAGAGAATTTGGAGAACCTATTTGCGTATGATTGCAAATTTCCCTAGTTAAGAAGTATGATTGCAAACTTCCCTAGTTAAGAGGACAGTTAAGTAAGAAATTCTGGTTGAAATAAAACTATTTCTATGAAAATCTGGAGATGAAATTTTTAGTTGCTCAAGTGAATAAATGTAAAAACTACTTATCCAAATATAGACGTGCAAATGGGTAGAGCAACAAATGAACATAGTTCATTTCCTTATGTACTTATCAAAAGGAAGCCTTGAAATCTTTTTTTAAAAATTTGGAGAAAAATTGGAGAGGGAGAAGAGAGTGAGTAGGCATCTTAGGATGTATAATAGCTAGAGTCTAAATGATTGACCCAAATGAAGAGATTTAGAAATTATCAGACTTGAGAATATCAGACAAGAATAATCTTGAGATTAAAATCTGAGCAGGAACTAGAAATCTGCTAGTTGATAGTTGTAAACTACAAAAGGATAGCAAGACTAGGATCAGGGCTATACCAGGATTATGCATAGAAATAGAAATTATGATGGTTCTTACCATGATAAGTTAAATGATACTTTGAATTTGAGGAGGATGAGAAAAGGAAAAGGATTTAAGGTTCATTGAAAGAGTTATTAACATTGGATGATGTGTTTTTGCAGGTGAGAATATTGAAGCTAGAATGAAGCACAAGAGGGAAATTACTATTTCAGAATGGACCAAGGTGGAATTAACATGGGTACTGTTGTTGTTGGCTTCAGAAGAAATAGAGCATTCCATTTCCTGTGTTAACAGCCATCACTAGTAAGGAAGGCTTAATTAATGTTCAATAATATTTCACTCTGGTCTAGTTTTAGAACAGATTGAAATGTGTCTGTATTTGATAAAATCATAGATGAGGGAAGATATAGCATGACAGTACTGATAAATGAATATAGTTTTCCAGCAGTGCTCCAGCTGATTAAGAAGTGTTTCAGCTTGACAGGGAATTACAGGGAAAGAAGAGTCATTAATTCTCAAGTGGGCATGGTCATGGTATTACTCCTCTTTGTAGTTCTTATTGTCAAGGATCTTTTATAAAAGTAGGTTTTACATACATAGGTGAATTCATAGGCATACTTTTGGAAAAGTAAATTTAGAAGAGAAGGGATTGATCTATTTGTTAGTATTCATGTGGTGTGCTTAATTTGATTTTTCTTTTTTTGGGAAACTGTTCCACAAATTGTTGATAGTTTAAGCAGCTAAATTGTATATTGGTTTTCTGTTTTCATCTTGAATAAAATATGTAAGCATGTTTTGATAGATATTTAAATGTTTTAAAACTGTAAATAAAGTATATGTGAATAGAAAGGTTTTATCTGCCCTGTTGTCAAAAATGCTGATTTGGCCCTTTTGCACTGTACTCCCATCTTTGCATGGTTGTTATAATCTGTTGCTCTTTCCCATCTGAAGGAAATGCATCTTTGACACTTCTCATGACCTGAGTCATGATGCTGAAATAGAGCCAGAAAATATCCTTAACAGTCATGGGTAAAAAGAAGGAAGGCTTCCGTAGGATGGGGCGGGAGAATAGGGGACTGTGGGGAGAAGAGAGTCTTTGCTATTTCAGTTTACATCATTTTGATTGTTAGGAAAGTCACTTACATTTTATGGCTGTACTTTTTTATTCAGGAGAAAATGCTTTGATTTTATATTAAAGTGTTCCTTAAGTGTACTTTTTTCAATGTATAGGTATACAAAGTATATAAAGATAAGTTCTGCAAATGTAAAATTCAATAGTTTTGAGTTCTCCAGATCTAAGAAAATATACTTTAAATCTTGCAATTCTATATTTCGTCTTATTACAAAGTGTTTATCTCAGAACCAAGTTCTGATACTTCTACATCTTATATGTTAAGCAGTTTAAGTAATAAAGTTACATTTGTTGAAACAAGAAGATAGAATTCCATATTTTTTCTGTCTACAGTAAAGTATTTCTATTTACTCTGTTGATATACAAAATTCATCATGAAATTAAGATGGGGGAGTTGAGTACAGAGTATTTTCAAGAAATAATTTAATAAGGAGGTATACTTTGGGGAGCACATTTCAACTCAGACTTATTCTAAGGGATATTAGGTGATGGAGTTTTAATTGTGGGGATTTTTCATTAGGTTAAAACTCCTCACTTCTAGGCACTTAGTTTTAGTACTATAGTTGGGCTATTTCTAAGTGTATTATATTAAAGCACCCTCAAAATTTCCTACTCCCAAGTGGGAAATATAAGGATATTTTCCAGGTCTATTTCTATTAAAGCACCTACAAAATTTCCCCAAGTGGGAAATTTTCCCTAGTGGGGGGAAATTTTGAGGGTGCTTTAATGTGATACATTTAGAAATAGGTTAAGGCTTAAGGTCAAAGATCTATTTCTTTTTTTTATTTATACATATGAAAACTTTATCTTCCCTCTTATAGTCTTTTTACTGTTTTTTTTTTCATTGTTGAAAAGAGTGTCAAACTATAATCTTAATACTTACATTAAAAATTGCTACAACTTCTTAAATATTAAGAGCACCAATTCTTAATGCATTTCCTTTATTCCAAAATCTTGGAGTGCTCTAATAATAATAAGTAATGAACTTACCATTTTGAGGGAGGAGATTTTGTTCATTTAGCTTATAAGCTTGAGTTGACTGTGTGATTGAGACTTAATTGTATGAAACTTTTCAGACAGATTTTTTAATATTTCAGTAGAATTCCTCACAGCTAATTCTATTATTTTTCCCTTTGTGTTCTTGCATTTTATAAACATTGTTTCTAACTTGTTAATTTCATCTCCTTTTCTAGGCTGAGTTTTGCCTCCTAAGTTTTTGATACTCCTTGTTTTAGGCCCACCTTGGTACCTTTCAGGAGTAATGTTGACTATACTTGCTGTACTTAGAATTCTAGCAACAGTGATTATTTCTTTATGACTTTTACTTTTTAGGCATCAAATTTCTAAATTTATTGGTTTTTTTTTTAGCTTTAAGAAAAGAAAAATACTCAAATTTGTATGTTACAGTAGCAGGCATATTCAGATAATAATTAACAGGTGATAATGGATTCACAATAGAAAAGGAAAACTACCTAGCTAATTATTTATTGGAGTATTCGTACATAAATTTATACAGTTTCAATTCTCCTAAAAATGTTTTTAATTCTAGTGACATTTAATAAGCCCTAGGCAAAGCTCCATGCCGGCTACTTTGTATGTAGTGGGGAGAGGTGATGACAATATCATTAATAATCTCAATCCCCATCCTGTTAAAAAAAAAAAAAAAAAGGTTGGATTCTTGTTTTCAAGTCCATTTTGTGGGCGATTTCTCTTATCTTCCTACCTTCCCACCCTTTCTCAAAGTACCTACAGTAATGTCTATGGTGACATAACTTTTTACTTGAAAGAAGCAACAAGTGTTTTGCTTGAAATGCATCAAAAATTGCAGTTTTAACTTCAGCATCTATTGCCTCAAAAAAAAAAAAAGTTATAGGCAAAATAAATTAGTGCCCAGACAGGATTGTCCTTCAGCATTTTCTGTCTCTAATTGTCACTTAAACTGTTTTTTGTGTTTATCATCTTTAAATATGTGTGTTTGTGTGTGTGTGTCTGTGTCTGTATGTGTTGACACACTAAAATTCATTTTCTTTTAGTTGTGTGTTCCACTCTCCTTGGCTCCTGTGAACAAGCATTGCTTCCGCCCAGTTTGGTATGTGGGTCAGAAGGCACTGTTTCTCACCAGGGTGCTGCTGTTTCCTTTTCCGACTTGAGTAGATTACAGATTATACTGGAACATGCCTGAGAAAAGGTCATAAAGGAGGGTGGAAGTCCTGGAACTGCAGCTGGGAAACTTGACATTCTCATCTAGGAAAGGGGAGAAGAGAGAGATAGAGAGACACACATTCCCATCCCAACCAAAAACAACCCACCTGCAAGAAAGTCCTGTTTACACAGGGTATTTTTTTTATTAAATAATTATTGAGAGTTTGATTGAAAAAGCTTAATGTTAAATTGGATGGCAAGCAAGAACTAAGCAGTGTTTTTAATCTTTCAGAGCCCAGATTTCTAGTGACTATTTCAAAACAAGCTACCATTGTATTCTTTGACAGAGTCAAGAAGTCAGAGATTTTCAGCTACAGAATTAACTTAAACTCCTTGGTATATTTTAGATTTCTATCCCTGTCAATTTCATAGGCGGATATTAAAAACAGACCGAAAGCTTTACTCTTCTGTAGAAAATAAAAGTTTATATATAAAAAAAAGCCCTATAGAACTCACCTATTTTTATTTTTGAAAAATATTATATAGGGAATAGAACATTTACATGATGTCTTAGAATAGGTAAAGTGTTGCAAAGAGGGCGAAAGTAAAGGAGATGCTTGGGAATAGGGCTGTTTCTGTAGAATTGTCTTCTGAGGTGTGCCAGAGTCACATTGACTTTGGGCTTCAGTGTGGCTCAGTAATCCAATTTCAAAATGCAGGAGTTCAAAACAGGAGACCAGAGACGCTAACTGAGGAGCTTAAATCCTAGAACAATAGTGGATCTTGTGGATAAGTGTAGGGAGAGGTGATGAGAACAGAATTTAATACAATCATAGGAGTCTAGAGTACTGAGTTATAGTAAGGTGTCTGTTGCAAACCTTCAGAAAAGTGGAGTGCCTAAAGTGGGTGAGGTCTGTGTCTGTGATAAGAATAAGTGAGATGATAGGTGGACGTCCTAATAACACTGCTCTTTCATAGGGCACCATTGCTTAGTGTCCTTTGCTCTTTTTGCAAATGAAGCTTTGCCATTATACCTGTTTACCTCATATCTCTAATGACAACAAAAGGACAGTGCTCTTTTTATCCTCTAAATGTTTCACTTGACCCACTTTATTCCATTGTAGGTCTTAGTTTCTCATACCTTCTGTTCCTAAAGAATCTTCCTTTGTCCTCCATTAACAATAACTTTTAGAAACCTATAACAAAAATTTCTCTACCATGTATGACACTCTTTTAAGGTACTTTCTGATCTACAACTATTATCATTTGATTCCTTAATGTTATTTTATCTGATTTTATATTAAGATATGGAAATTTTTTAAAGGTAGAAAGGATGCATATGCATTCATTCTTTATTTTCCCTCTTATTTGCATTTAAGAAGAAATTCAACTATACATGTGTACACACAGATACACTGATAGTAACTTTAATATTTAACATAATCTGAAATGTTCAACAATTTCAGTTTTGCTAGCTTCAGAGATTTCTTGCAGTTGGCAGTTTGCCACATTCACATGTTCTCACATCACTGCATTCAGAAGCTAAGAATACCAACCTGGCAGCTTCTGCACAGAGGATAAAGATAAAACAGAAAGGAGTCTAACTCTGCAGCCACATTACCTGGGAGTTGCTGCTGATGTCTTTTCCACAAATGTCCAAGTTTGTCAAAGCCCAGTAAATCTTAGAAAGTTTATTTTCCTTGTAGCATCTGTGTTTTATAATGGGTCTTTTAATTTGTTTTTACTTTGTCTGCAGGGATTTCTTTTGTCCGGAGTTTTCAGACTCTGTCTTTTTTTTTTTTCCTGTGGAAGTGAGTCCGTTAATGATGGCTGGTTTGGGAATATGCCTCTCTGCAAAGCTGACCTGACAAGCTGTTCCTCCAGCACAGCAACAAAGCCCATTGTTATTTTCTCTGTTCACTTTCATCCTCAACTTAATCCATTTTTCCTCTGTGTTTTTATAGTAGAAAATGTCTGAGAAAACATAATTTAGGACAAAGCATAAGTAAGGTGGCATTTTGAAGTTAGCAAAACTTTCAGTAAACAGATCACGCCATGTCATTCTCATATATGCAGACAGTGGAACTACATGTTAGTATGAAGATTGAGAGTTTGTGTCCCCTGAAGTACGAATTACCTGTAGATATCCTTTATCCAAAAGATAACAGGAAAAAAGAAAAGCACAAGAAGTTGTTTTCATAATTCCTTTTTTAAAAATTGCAGACTTTTAGAAGATGAACACAGAAAGTCGGTGGTTAAACCCCAGCCACAAGTGGTTTAATGGCTTTGTGTTATAACATTAAAAACAATAATAGCAGTAAACAAAAACTGAAAGCAGAACAAAAACAAGACATCATAGCTTTAAACATCAAGGAATGTTTTAAAAATTCAGATTTTAAAATAATTTTGTATTCCTAAGTAGAATTCCTGCTTTAACTTACTGAGAAGCCATTTTATTGGAACTTGGAATTTCTTTCCCCCAAGAGAACTCCATCTATCGTGGGGACTGGTAAACCTCTAAAGGATCAAAGCTCTAGTGGATTTGGATAAAGACCCAAAAGCCTGAGGCTTATGCAAGTTTATCTATATAGAGTAAGCCCAAAAAACTGGGATGAGAGTCTTAGATGAGCTTATTTTCTCATGAGATTTTTGGGACTTCCTCTGTCTGCTTGTGCCAGAAATACTGTGAGAATATTCATTCTCATGGCATTTGTCACTTACAGGTCTCATCTTAGCTGGAATTTGAAAGTATAATGGTGTGTGAAATATTTTATGTATCTCAAAACTTCATGCAGTCCACTACCAAAACTGCAATTAAATAATCTCTGTTCTTTTTCACTGTACTCTTACAATAAAGGAAAAAAATTGAAGAGTATAGTAAAGAAAGGTTAGTAAAGGTGATACCTCCTCATAGATCTCAGAAATATTATTTGTATCTTATGTATTTCTGAGAAGTGGAGCAAAGAAAAAGAATAGCAACAGACTTCATCTAGGTCCAAGGCAGACACTTGGACCTAGTTTTCTTCCTGATAAACTTCTTTAATGAAGAAGTCTGGCTTGAAAATGCAGGCTTGATATAACCACATGGAAATGTCTAAAGATCTATTTTTAAAGTTATCATGTCTGACCTCCTGGGCCAGTGAACATGAGACTGAGCAGAATACTGAAAGCCGCAGACTCCAGTCATCTGGCAACCTTCTGAAGTACTGAGTCCCCTCCAGAATTATTTGTTCTATAGATCGTAGAGCCATATTTTTCTCTGCCTCCTGGATATGGAAATAAATATATTTCCTTCATTCATTCAGCAAACTTTTACTGAGTTATTAGCTATTAATGACTAGTAAATCACTGTCCTCAGGAGTCCAGGCAGCTTGATGGAGTCTCCAGTATTGTGGAGGACAAATCTGGAGGTTTGTTAGATTCTAGCTGAATTTTCAAAGAAAATCTAAGACAGAATAAATAGTGTAAAATCATTTATAACCAAATATTTGAACAATAGGTTTGCAAAGAAAGGCTGTTTTGCATGTTTATTTCATTTATTTTTTTAATGTTTATTATTTACATGTCTGTGTCAGCTATTGAGATTTCAGTCTAAGCTAGCGCTTTCGTTTTACTAACTTATTTATATATCTCTCCTCCTTTATTTTATACAAGAAAAGCAAAATAAGAAGATACAGATTCCTTCCCTTATGCTCAAAATTTGTATACTTTTTCTCCCTTTTTAAGTTGTCCTTTAAAATGATAATAAAAGTGACTCCTTCCTTTTTGCTCCTGAGTCATTTTTCAGATATAATTATTAGCATGTTTTTCTCACATTTTTCATTTTTTGTTAATATGTCTTTCTGTACCATTACATTAAGAACTCTTTGAAGTCCCTTGGGCTTACTCCTTCAGAATCTAGAACAGGGCCTAATACCAATAAGCCTCCAAAAGTGTGAAGTGAAAGAGCAAAGGCTGAGTCAAACTTTTGCTTGGTGCTATATGTCATCTTTGTTAATGTCTTCTGTTCAGTGTCAGTCTGTAAATCTTGGATCTGTATCTGTGACCTTGATTTTTCCTATCAGCAGTTCCTTTGCCTATTCCTTACAATCTGACTTTTCCACCTCACTACTGAAACAACCCTATTGAAGACTATAAGAGTTAGTACCTTCTTCTCTGATTTTGTCTTCTTGGACCTTGGCTTTTTTTTTTAAATTTTTTGTTTTATTTATTTATTATTCACCTGGGTGCAGGTGGGCTAAGGCTGAAAAGGGTGTTAGCCGGACCTTGGCTTTATTCACCATTTTATTAATATACCTATTGTTTCATTAAAGCTGTGCTTTTAAGTTGCTAGCCATATCCATTAATATGTAAGACAGACACCACCCCTACAAACATAAACATGAATGTAAAATCTAAACAACTTACTTTATTCTGTCAGGTGTGCTAGTTTCAAACGGACTCTACAGCATAAACACAGGAGCAGGTTGAGAAGCCTGGGTCTGAAGTTCTTTGTATGCTATTCTGAGGACGTCCTTTATCCTTGTGAGACAGTGAAGCATTTTAAGTCATGCTTAGCTAAACCACAGATTTGGAACTTCTCAATGGATCACTTCATTTTCCTAGACCACTCTTTTTATCTGTCAAATGCAATGACTTCAACATCTATACTGTTCCCTTGCTGAAGAACTTAACCTAAGTTCCTACTCCTCTGGCTCAATTGAGAGGTCCTCCAAAAACGGAAATATTTTATCTTCCACTGCTTTCTATTATCTCTCCTCTGCAATAGTTAAGAGATTCCGGCCAGGCGCGGTGGCTCAAGCCTGTAATCCCAGCACTTTGGGAGGCCGAGGCGCGTGGATCACGAGGTCAAGAGATCGAGACCATCCTAGTCAACATGGTGAAACCCCGTCTCTACTAAAAATACAAAAAATTAGCTGGGCATGGTGGCGCGTGCCTGTAATCCCAGCTACTCAGGAGGCTGAGGCAGGAGAATTGCCTGAACCCAGGAGACGGAGGTTGCGGTGAGCCGAGATCGCGCCATTGCACTCCAGCCTGGGTAACAAGAGCGAAACTCCGTCTCAAAAAAAAAAAAAAAGAGATTCCTCACTACTCGTCACACAACGGCATCCCTTTATGCTGCTCTCCCCTTCATGCCCAGAATGTTCCTTCTCTCCTACCCTTATCCATATTTTGTCCAGTCTTCAAAATCTAGATCATACCCCATTTGCCCTTTTCCTCGAGCCCTTTTCCAAATAAAGCTGTTCCCACATCTACTTATCTTTAGTTCTAGACAATTAACACTTAATGATTCCTGTTTGTACCTGTTAGACTGTAACTTCACGATAACAAGGAAAACAATCCCTTACAGTGTTATCATGGGCTAAGGCACTCAACAAATATTTGATAACTAGTTGTGAAGTATCTATGATGTACACGTTCTTAATTTTCAGCAGCTTGTGACATAAAGCTGCAGTCTGATTTCAAATTCAAATTAATACTAGCATAGTTGTCTAATAGCAATCTTGTAATTATTTACATCTGTATTGGCCTTGAGAGTGTGATGATACATTACTTTGAATGGCTTAACTATAAAGCAGATTTTCTCATATTCTTCTACATATATAATATTGTAATGGGATTTCTCCTTTCATATTTTCTACAAGGTTCTCTGTTGTAGCCTAAATCATCTTGTATGTATTGTGAATGCTGTCTTTTGTTATTCCTGCAACAGGTGTAGATTGCTTCTGTTAACTTTAATGTGTATTCTGAAATAGAAATTGAGGAGATAGAGAAAGATTTATTTTATTTGCATGAATTTCTTATCTTTCCCCATATTTTACAAAAGAGACATTTATCAAAGTTTAACTTGATAATTCTGTAGAGTAATATAGAAAGACAGATTTGTGTCCAAGGAAGAAATAGCATTTGGTTAAGCCGTTATCTAATTCTGAAGCCACTATCATCTTATGATTTTTTAGAAAGGGACTTTTGACTTTTCACTACCTCTCAGGCTACTATTAGATACTATGTGGTAGTTCTCCCTCTATTCTGAATCCATGCTATTTTTAAAGCAATTGATTTTCAGGGTGCGTTTTAGAAATAAGATATTAATTTGGACTTTTTTCGGGGGTTCTTTTGTTGTGTACATCAATTTGTCACCTTAATTCAAATTAGTAAAAAAAAAAGAAGTATATGTTTGTGCTTTCTGTAGTTACCATTTTTAAAATACCATATGTATTGCTAAGCACATAAATGGGGTTGATAATTTTTATCAACAGTCAAGAACAGTGATATAAAATTACATTAGATTAATAAGAAGTTTTCTGCATGAAGGAATTGTTGAATTACAGGCACTGACTTATTCCATAACACAGAAAATGAGATAATTTTTATAGAGTTTCTCTGTAAATCCATCAATTAATAGAAATTTAATTAATAAATTTAATTGCAGAAAACATATATAATTGTAGAAAAAAATAATTATTTTTTCACTAGAAAACTATAGTAATTGAGAAAATGTGATATTAGTGAAAGGATATACACATAGATCAATGGAACACATAGATCAATCCAGAAATAGACCCACAAATATATGGTCAGTTGGTTTTTGACAAACGTTGAAAGGCAATTAAAGGAGAAAGGTTAATCTTTTTAGCAAATGGTGATGGAACAATTACACATCTATATTAAAAAAAGAATGAACACAATGAAACTCAACTCTCACTACATACACAAAATTAACTAAAAATAAATCACAGTCTGCTTTTCCCCTGTTGAATCAACATAGTAGTAGAAGTTCTAGGTAGGTCAGTTAGGCAAAAAAAAAAAGGGAATCTAAACTGGAAAGGAAGAAGTAAAGCTATCTCTTTTTTGAGGATGATGCAATTATATATGTAGAAAATCCTCAGGAATCCAGAAGAAATTATTAGAACTATGAAATTAGTTCAGCCAAATTGTAGGACACAAGATGAGTGTACAAAAGTTACCTGTACTTCTATACATTAGCAATGAATAATCTGAAAAATGAAATTAAGAAAACAATTTCATACAAATTACATGAAAAAGAATTAAATAGTAATATGTTAATCAAAAAAGTACAAAACTTATACCCTGAAAACTACAAAACAACATTGGAAGAAATTTAATAATACCTAGGTAAAGGGAAAGGCATCCTAAATTCTTGGATTAGAACACATAATATTGTTAAAATGGCAGTATTCACCAAATGGATCTCCAGATTAAATATAATCCCTATCAAAAGCTCAGCTGGTTTTTATCTAGAAATTGACAAGGTATGAGGGAAATAGCAGATTGTGTTGAATGTAAGGACCTAAGAAGGCCAACAGACCACTTTAACTGTCTTTAGAAAGATAAGGAATTCAGCCCTAATTCCCAAAGACTGAAATATGTGTATAATCAAGTCACACTGATGTTACCAGAATACTTCTTTTTTGTTTGTTTAGAGACAGTGTCTCTCTATGCTACTTGGGCTTGGAGTGCAGGGGTATGAATGGCTCACTGTAACTTTGAATACCCGGACTCAAGTAATCCTCTTGCCTCAGTCTTTTGAGTAGCTAGGATTACAGCTATGTACCACCATACTCAGCTAATTTTTAATTTTTTTGTAGAGATGGAAGTCTTGCTGTGTTACCCAGGCTGATCTCGAACTCCTGACCTCAACCTATCCTCCTGCCTTGGTCTCCCCAAGTGCTAGGATTACAGGCATAAGCCATCCAGCTCTACAAGAATAGTTTGGTTTCTTCTTATCCACATAATTATAATTCTCTTGGCATCAATTATACCTTTGATGCCTTTCTTAAATAATTACTGGAGTCAGTGAAAACCCTATCAGAGATAGGGAACTTCCCTTGATGATGCTTTTCTTTATTTTTCTCTTTGTAGGGAAACTGAACAGCCAAGACTCCTATAACAATTTTACCAACAACAACCCTGGCAACCCTCGGCTCTCTCCTCTCCCCAGCTTGATGGTAGTGATGCCTCTTGCACAAATCAAGCAGCCAATGACATTGGGGACCATCACCAAACGAACAGGGTAAGGCCTCAGGCTTGGTGCTTTCTTAACAGCTGTTTTAGAGGTTGAATGAATAAAAATAACACGTACATTTTCTTTGTGTGGTTTTTATTATGTTCTTCATTTCCAGCTCAAATGAGACTTAGTGGCATCAGATTAAGTACAAAGCATAGAACTTGTACAAACGTACTCGCACACAACCATGTATACACACATCCATCGAGAAAACAAAGCAGTGACAAGCTGTGAAAACTAGTATTGGCTAATCAAAAACAGATCCATCTACTTCGTCTTATCCTCACTGCCTTGTGGCTTTGCCTGAAAGAAAGTACAGTTTCATTTTCCTGGCTCTTTCAGGATTTGAAATGACTCCCAAATTTTGACAGATAAAAATATGGAGAGAACCTTAGATGATAACCATGTTTTTAATAATTTGAAAAAATCGTCTATACTACTCTGTCATTAGTGTCAGGACAATGTGATGTTATTGGTAATTTTCAAAGCTGGTACACCAAGATTTGGGCTTTATTTAAGTTTGATCATTAACTTCCTTAAAGACTTTTGATGACTCACCTGATTTATTTGTGCTTATTTTAGCTATATTAGCAGTTTGCTACCCCTTAGGAATATAATATTAAAACTTCATTAGGTTCCTGAAAATAAACTGCTAGTTCTATGATATCATTAGATAGTCAATTGTATATTAACACTGAAAATCCATTTTATATCAGAAAATATACACGTCTATAGGCAAATTGCTTGTTTTTCATAATGAGCAATCCTCAAGTTTAACCGAGTTTGAAATGGAACAACTTTTTTACATTTCTGTATTAAAGTGGTAAGGAGAAAACCCTGTCTTGGCCTCAAACAGTCCTCAAGTTCTTTCCAATGAAAGAAATATATTACATTATTTGGCTGCTATGTTAATATATCTTAATTTTGTTGTGCTCAGTATTAATGTGTTTGTAGAGGTCACTTTTGTGAAAAAAATACTCAGTAGTCTCAGGGACAGGGCCTTTCGGCTCCAGGTATCACCGTAACATAGAAATTGACCCTATAGCTAGGTGGAGTGGTGTTTGTGTATAAAGAGATCCTAGGCTGGGTGCGGTGGCTCACGCTTGTAATCCCAGCACTTTGGGAGGCTGAGGTGGGTGGATCATGAGGTCAGGAGTTCAAGACCCGCCTGGCCAACACAATGAAACCTCCTCTCTACTAAAAATACAAAAATTAGCTGGGTGTGGTGGCGGATGCCTGTAATCCCAGCTACTTGGGAGGCTGAGGCAGGAGAGTCACTTGAACCCGGGAGGCAGAGGTTGGAGTGAGCTGAGATTGTGCCATTGCACTCCAGCCTGGGTGATAGAGCAAGACTCTGTCTCCAAAAAAAGAGAGAGAGAGAGAGAGATCCTATTGCTGCAGGCAGACGTAAAATTGAGTCTGTGGCATTTGCTGTATTTTTCAGCAAAACTTCATCTCAAATCAGACATCTTAAGGCACCAATAATTTGGCCTGTATATCTTTGTAATTTTTTTCAGCTTTGTAACTCTTTGTGTCCAGTAAAAGTATAATTTTAAATTGTATTTCAACTTTTTCTTCTCTCTTCCTCTGTTAGTTTATTTTAAAATAAGTTAAGAATAATGGCTGTGAATAGTGAAGTGGTTATGTTCTTTATATTCACAATTAGGTTACTTTTTCATTGTATATTACATTCCTGGGATGTAGAATCAAATAAAAATAGGACTAAATCTGGAATCATGACTTTAAAGTTTCTTTTTGACTTACTGAAGTTAGTCAGTACATAATTGTATCATCTTGATTCACTCCAGCATTGTACAATTCTCCAAAGCACTTACAAATTTTAGCCTGTCTTTCCTGAATCTAAGTGAAACCATCCTCAAAATTGTTTCTCTGTAATTTAATTTTATATTCAGAGTGAGGGAAATTTAAGAAGATTCAAAAGGCTCCTGGAGTCATAAAAGCATATTCTGGTGCTTTGTTTCTGGTGTATGTTTATTTAATTTTAACATAAGTCCTGTTTTAGAATGCAAAGAATTAGCTCTCTTTTTCTAATGAGCTTCTCCAAATATGTCTCTGAAATAGTAACTGAAGTGTAGTGCATAAAATGATATGATGTTAGAATTTAATTCATAATATTTATGGGGAGGGGTAGGAAGTGAGTCTACATTTTTATGTAGCATTTGAAATTTTCCATAAGAAGATAAAATCTCTTGCTCTCTTTGTCTCTCTATTACTACGCAATTTCTCTTTGCACTAAGATGAATAGAAACTATTAGTCATTTGGTGGCCTCCTGTGTTACCACACATTATGAATTTAGATAAAATTCTTATGTTTCCTTTCTTATAAAAATTTGCTCTCTGTTCTCAGATTTTTGGAGCATGTATTCTGTTGCATTATGAATAGTTTAATAATTATTAATAAATGAAATATTATTTGAGTTATTTTATGTGCTTTGAAATGAGTGTTAGTTAAGATACTTGTATCATATTGTTGACTAGGCTTTGTATCTCAATTCATACCATTTTATTTCTGCCATGGTTTCAAATTCTTTTTAGCATGCCTTATATTGAAGTGTTGAGAGAGAATAATTGATACTCATCCCACAATGAGTACTAGGTTTACATTTTTTGTGACATTTCAGACTTACAGAAATGTTGTAACACTAGTCAAAAGAATTCTTGTATACCCAAATCCCCCAGTTTTTTGTTTTGTTTTGTGTTTTGTTTTTTTGAGATGGAGGCTTGCTCTGTCTCCCAGGCTGGAGTGCAGTGGTGCGATCTCGGCTCACAGCAACATCTGCCTCCCAGTTTCAAGCAATTCTTCTGCCTCAGCATCCCTAGTAGCTGGGATTACAGGTACACCACCATGCCTAGCTAAATTTTGTATTTTTAGTAGAGACGGGGTTTCACCATGTTGGCTAGGCTGGTCTTGAATTCTTGACCTCAAGTGATCTGTCTATCTTGGCCTCCCAAAGTGCTGGGATTACAGGCACAAGCCACTGCACCTGGCTCCAAATGTTAATAGATCAACTTATTTGCTTTATCATTCACGTTCTTTCCCTCTGCCTGCATATACACTAACACATCATTCACGTTCTCTCCCTCTGCCTGCGTATACATGTTATGTTTTTCCTAATTGTTTTAGAATAAGTTGCAGACTTAATATACCCTTATCCCTACATACCTCAATGTGTAATTTCTAAAGGCAAGGACATTGTCTTATATAACTGTAGTACAGTTATCAAAAGAAGAACTCTTGAATGTATTTCATTAGTTTTTCAATTCCACTTAATTGTTGTCTAGAATGAATTTCCTACTTGTGGCATAGCTTTAGTGTACTACAAATTACTCAGCCTACTATTCCTTTTTTTCCCTCCCCATCTACTATTTTTTTATCCCTTCCTATTAATATAGAGTGCAGTGACTGATAAGAGTTTGATGATAGTGGTCAGTCATAACTTATACTTGACTATTGCTGGATTACAAGATTCAGTATCCTTAAACCAGAGGTCCCCGACCCCTGGGCTTCGGACTGGTACCATTCCCTGGCCTGTTAGGAACTGAGCCTCACAGCAGGAGATGAACACCAGGTGAATGAGCTTTACCACCTGAGCTCCGCCTCCTGTCAGATCAGTGGCGGCATTTGATTCTCATAAGAGTGCAAACCCTATTACTGTGAACTACACATGTAGGGGATCTAGGTTGCATGCTCCTTATGAGAATCTAATGCCTCATAATCTGAGGTGAAACTTCCATGAAACCAGTTCCTGGTGCCAAAAAGGGTGGGGACCGCTGCCGTAAGCCACTCTCTGATGTGTTTGTTAATTATACTCGGAAACTCCTATTGACTTTTCTGCAAAACTCCTATTGGCTTTTCTGATTATACTCGGAAACTCCTATTGACTTTTCATTCTTTTACTATAGGTCATCTAAACATTTAATCATAAAGTTTTCAGAATATAATACATGGTTTGATTATCTTAAAATTTAACATTTTCACTAAAATACATGTATTTTGCCTCGTCAAAAGTAATGTTTGATTTGTGGGAACCAACTATATTCTATGAATTTTCATTTTTGCCATACGCTGAGTTTTGAAGCAAATCTCAGACAATATTTCATCCCATTAGCTTTCATCCTATTTGATTCTAAAGGCTATATTTTATAAATTTTTTTTTACTATGACAAATTCTCAAGACTGGAGTTAGCTAATTTGCATTAATTATTGGCATTAAGTTTTATTGTATTTGCTGAGAAATCTGATGGCTCCATTAATGTCACAGGGTGATGAGCACATGAGAGTTTTCATTTTCCGTGTATCTCTTTTCATTCTGGAAATTCTCATTTACTCAAAGTTTGCTTTTATAAAACTCCTTTCCTAGTATTTTGAAAATAAAATCAACAATAAGTATTTGGCATGGATTATGTAGAAAGAAAACACCTGATAATATAGTTGGTAAAATTATATACTTAGGTTAGATGAGTTTTTATTTGGTCTATGTCCTATGTATTTTGCACATACTCATAAAATAACCATAAAGTACTACATTTCTAAAGCAAAGATTTCTAGGATCCGGTAATTAAATATCCAAATTGAGATAGATACCTCAGCTTAAACCTTAAGGGGACAAAACGTGTTGTTACCATATTCAACATCTGCCTTCTTACTTTTGCAAATACATGTGCCTGAAATCCTGTGCAGTGTCAAGGACCATCTGTCTTACTGCCAGACATGCAGGAGGCCAGTAGAACTACAAATAGCAGAAGACAGATGTATTTACACCTTCTTGTTCAGTACCTTGAAGCAGCACTTGGAGGGAATAAGGCCTGTTTTGGCAACAGCTGCTGCTTAACTCTATGACAGTATACATGGATGGAGGTAAAAGAAGTGTTAGAAATTATTTAGCTTCAACAGTCACTTATTCAAACAGACTCTGTTTTCTTCTAGTTTAAGACTGGAGGTTTAAAAAGTCCAAGTTACCACATCCATCATGTTCTTATCATATGTAAGTAAGAATAGCTCTCCTCATCTATTAAAAGTGAAATTAGGTGCTAAGAGTTTGCTTCATGTCTTGGATGTTAGCAGGTTTTTGTAGCAGGGATTTATTAGCAACATTTCATAGGTGTTTGGCATTATCAAGTGAGTGATCAAATTTTAAGAAATATTTTCTGTGTAAGAATTTACAAAATAAAAATTTTCACCAATAAGCTTAATTTTATCTGCTTAAAGCTAAAATTCTTTGTATGTACAAATTATTTTGTGGACACAAGCAAAGAACAGTAAATTTCAAAAATAAGTCATGGTAGGTAGTTCCATGGGAATAAAAAATATAAATGAAGTTACTCCCTTGCTCTTACCTAGGTAGACCACTTTTTGTGAGGTATCAGATGACTTGCTCTCTCATAGGTTTCCTTTTCCCCAAATGGAAGTAGCTCCTCATTTCCTTCCCCCTCCCCATCTTTATATTTACTAATTTCTTTTCTTTTCTTTTCTTTTCTTTTTTTTTGTTTAAGACAGAGTCTCGCTCTGTCACCCAGGCTGGAATGCAGTGGTATGATCTCAGCTCACTGCAACCTCTGCCTCCTGGGCTCAAGTGATTCTCTTACCTCAGCCTTCCGAGTAGCTGGGACTACAGGTGGGTGTGTGCCACCATGCCTGGCTAATTTTTGTACTTTTTGTAGAGATTGGATTTCTCCATGTTGCCTAGGCTGGTCTTGAACTCCTGGTCTCAAGCGATCCAACTGACTTAGCCTCCCATCATGCTGGGATTATAGGCATGAGCCACAACACCTGGCCATGTTTATTCATTTCTTTGTGAAGATTTAGATGGTTATTGGGAACCTGGAGACCCACCCTATAGAAGTAGGTTAGGTAATGTAGTGGAAAAAATAACGAATTAGGAGTCTCAGGCCCTAGCCTCTTCTCATCTGGGTTTTACCACCTATTTGCCAGTGTGTCCTAGGTAAATTTCTTCACCTGAAAAATCAAGTTTATATATATATAGATTATAATCTTTTATTCTTATCATGTGTGAGTTTCTCCCAGTTCTTTGATCCCGTTTGTAAGCCTCAGGACTGTTGAGCAGCTTGTAAGCCAGTGCTGATGAGCACAGGCCCCATTTAGAAAACATAGATGATTTTAAATGATATTAAATGGAAGCATTAAATAGCATTTTTTTTGGACACATCCAGGCAAAGTTCTAAGAATTAAATGGGAAATATTTGGAGAAAGACCACCAGATACAGTTATAATAGCGTGGGTAATTCCCTACCTTACATCTCTACCCTATGTAACTGCTAGTTTTTCATAGCTAAGAAATGGATGTTTGGTTCTAGTTGTAAAATAATGGACAATGTATTTTCATTGGACTATATATGGATGTCCCTACATATGCAATATATTTAACATAGTTTGAGTTCCAATTTTTGTATTAAATCAACGGCGTACTTAAACTACACCATAGTTTATTGCATGTTATCATAAATCTGGGAATTTTTTTGGATCATGTCTACTATATACCATATTTTAAAAAATCAGCAGGCATAAATCTCTACAGAAGTTTGACTTTATTTATATAATGTTTATCTCTTTTTTTGCCACATATGATAGAATTTTAACATTATCAATGATTTTCTAATGAAAAGTCACTGAGGCTCAAGTGCAGTGGTGTGATCATACATTACTGTAACTTCAAATTCCTGGGTTCAAGTGATCCTCCTGCTTCAACCTCCTGAGTAGCTGGCACTACAGTCATGTATCACCACACCCAGATAATTTTTTTAATATTTTGTAGAGATGAGGTCTGGCTATATTTCCCAGGCCCATCTTGAACTCCTACCCTCAATCAGTCCTGCCTTAGCCTCCCAAAGTTCTGCAATTATAAGCATGAGCCATCATACCTGGCCTTCTTTTTTATTTTTTGAGACAGAGTCTTGCTCTTTCGCCAAGCACCAGGCTGGACTGCAGTGGCACAATCTCAGCTCACTGCAACCTCTGCCTCCTGGCTTCAAGCAATTCTCCTGCCTCAGCCTCCGGAGTAGCTGTGACTATAGGCGTGAGTCATCATGCCCAGCTAACTTTTGTATTTTGGTGGAGACGTGGTTTCACTATGTTGGCCAGGATAGTCTCAATCTCTTGACCTCATGATCCATCTGCCTCGGCCTCCCAAAGTGCTGGGATTACAGGCCTGAGCCACTGTGCCTGGCGTATGCCCAGCCTTCTAATGAAAATCTTGTAAATCTTGAGTTTATAATTTAAAATTGGGTATCAAAAGTAGACACTTGTCCATTTTAGCTTCAGTTTGCCCTACAGATCAATAGTTGACTACCAATAATACCATAGGTCTCTTTGGTAGGGAGCAATTAAAATTAATAAAAAATTCAAAGTAGAACTTAAAAATGATATTAGGAATAATTTACTGATATGCATGTAGGAAATGTGAGTTCACTTCAGTTGTTTTAACAGAGGGCACACAGAATTTAGAAGTCATTAGAGTCTGTAGAATTTATTTTTAGAGAAATATGGCTCTACTTCAATATTTGACACAATGTTGTATAGCCTTTTCTCTGCTTTATCTCTGTTTATTACATTTAATATTTATATGGGCTCAGTCTGATGTCTATTATATGGTAGTGCCTGAATTGTCTTAGGACATGATTAATTGAAAAATAGGGTTTATAGAGTATGTTTATAGAATTTGTCTCTTAGATACCAGGTACTTCTTTAACTCTGGAGATGATTGAACAGAATTGCTACTAATACCTTTTAGCACTGGAGTCAGATTATAGAGGACTGGAGGATTTCAGATCAAATCTAGTTTTACTTTTTTCTCATATTAAAAAAATCTTGATATTTGCCTTGTTTTCAGCTAGTAAGACTGAAGACTTTGTGGTACCATGTGACATTCAACAAAATGAATCAGTTGAATGACTTACATAGTGTTATGGTATATTATAAAACATAATTCTTTCCTATCTTCTGGGAGTTTCCAGAAGAAACCCTTTGAGAACTAACGGCCAGGTCATTTCACGGTGGTCTATAAATAAAGTCTATAATATTTCCAGATATTTAGTCTCTTGACCAGATTTTCCTGACGTTTAAAAATCAGAATTCAGCGCAGAAAGGATATAATTATGACAAATTGAATAGATTTTATATGGCAGGATTGTTAAGCCTGCTAATATTAAAGATGATTGGAAAACACAAATTATTCATGTTTGAATATAGTAATTTGGGCTGCCTGTGTTAAAGAGAATATTTAATTCAGTATACACCCTTACTCACATTATCTCTTTCTTCTTTCCACCCTCATCCCACTTTAATACAAAACTACAGCTGTGAAATTTTGCAAGGGGAGAGGGGAGTCATGGGTGAAGACAGCTGGATCATGGATTTGTACTTTGTGACTTTATGTTTTCATTCTTTTGCTCCCGGGGAAAGATGAAACAGGCACATTTCAAAAGAATGGCTGACACTACCCATACAAAGACAGTAATTACATCAGTCACTGTAATTCTTTGGGGTTTGTGGATCTTCTTTCACATGTATATGGCAGAGGTCTACCTTGTAGGACTAGGCAAGAGGTGGGTGAGTATAGATTTTATACGTGCCAAGGGTACATGCTAAACCAGGTCCTCACCTTGTCTCTCCAGCCCCCTTTCTCCTTGAGTTCTGTTAGCCAGCGGATGCTAATTTGATAGAAGTAGCATAACTTTTTTTTTTTTTTTTTTTTGAGACAGTCTCACTCTCTCACCAGGCTGGAGTGCAGTGGCACGATCTTGGCTTATTGCAACTTCTGATTTCCTGGTTCAAATGATTCTTCTGCTTCAGCTTCCTGAGTAGCTGGGATTACAGGCATGAGCCACAATGCCCAGCTAATTTTTGTATGTTTAGTAGAGACGGGATTTCACCATGTTGGCCAGGATGGTCTCCATCTCCTGACCTGGTGATCTGCCCGTCTCAGCCTCCCAAAGTGCTGGGATTACAGGCGTGAACCACCACGCCTAGCTGAAGTAGGATAACTTTAACACAAATGGGTCAAATTGTGAGTAGTGAACCTTATTGTTTTCAAACTTGACAATAATGTTATTTATTTAGTACAGGCCTGTAAACTACAGTGTCTGGAGTTTTATGGTGCATTTTAGGATCATGGGACTAGCAAGTAGCTAGAGAAATCTCCTTGTTGGAAACATATTACTGCCTGGAAAGGAAAATCTGAGTTTTTTTTTTTTTTTTTAAGTTTCTGTATCATTTCTTTGGCTAATATATGTTTCCTTTTTACATATAAGGAAACCTAAACCTGGAAAGAAGGTATTTGCTGGCTTTATAGGTAGGGACTATCAGATGGTCTTTTGAATTTTTAGAAACTTGAAGGTTTTGTTTCATTTTTGCTTGTTGGTTTTTGCAGTCAATGGAGAAACATTTTAAGTAATAAAGGACTAAGTTAAGCTTCTAAATTCCTTGTAATAAATCAGTATGCTAATGTTCTGGATGAGATGGGAGACTACCCCAGGTAGATACAGTATACACTAAAGAGCAACTTAAGCCTGGACATTCCAGACTACAGTCACTTCTGTCAGAATCATTTGGACCATTTGGTTATTTCAGGTGTCATGCCTAATGAGGTAAAATTAAGAGAAGTTGTGTACTGTGAAACAACAAAAACCTCTTTGTTTTAGAGGCATTTGTAGGCATATAGAAATGGCTTGGACCATTCATTTTCCTGTCATTTCAGAACAGGCTCAGTATTCTGCTGAGAGATTGTACTCTTCAAGTAGTCTTAGTTAATTAATATTATTTTTGGTTTTTTTTTTTTTTTTTTGAGACAGAGTCTCTCTCTTTCACCAGGCTGGAGTGCAGTGGCACAATCTCACCTCCCTGCAACCTCTACCTCCCAGGCCCAGGCAGGATTCTCCTGCCTGAGCCTCCCGAGTAGCTGGGATTACAGGCACACTCCACCTCTCCAGCTAATTTTACCATGTTAGAGTTTCACCATGTTAGCCAGGATGGTCTCCATCTCTTGACCTAGTGATCTGCCCACCTCAGCCTCCCAAGGTGCTGGGCTTACAGGCATAAGCCACTGCGCCCGCCAGTCTTAGTTATTTAAATCTGTGTTTTTCAAACTGCAAGCTGAGCTCTAGTAACATTTTGGTTTTGAGGTAATTAGTCATGAAATCATATAAAGATATTATGGCCAACTTTTTTTTTTCTTTAATGAAGTAGAATAGAAAAAAATGCAATTCTGCCACTGGTCCTGCAGACTAGCAGCATTGCTGTTACCCAGGAGCTTATTGGAAATACAGACTCTCAGATCCCAGCCAGATCCACAGTGTTAGAATATGCATTTATCTGCATTGTAACATAATCCCAACATTAACATTTATAAAACATTGAAATAAAAAATAGTAAAGTTTATTACAAATAAAAACACATTCACTAAGTTGTTTAAGTCTTCTTTGACTGTATTCATGCACATACAAGCTTAAACCTTAAAATGTATTTCTAAGGGTTCCCAGTCAAAAAAGTTTAAAGTCTATCATTTTAAATGTGGATGCTGACACCATATCACTGAGTATGTTCTTATGACTAACTGTGAGAGAGCTATCTTTGCTTGGCATTGACATCATCTGTACAGTTTTATTTTTTCTCTATCCCACTTTTCCTTCTACTTTACTTTCTTCTGGTTATCTCTTATATGTCTCTGTTCCTTTCTTTGTATGTAATGCACTTCAAGCCTCAAAACTGTACACAAGTGTCATGAAAGCATTTTTCTCAAGTTTTGCTTTGTGGTCAAATATTCTCAATTTACTGGGAAATTAATGCTAATCAACAGGGTTTTTTTTTTTTTAATTCTAGAACCAATTTTGAAGAAGGAAATACCACGTTTTAACAATGTGCTTTTTCTCCTCCAATTGTTATGACTTCCAAATGTCAGATGTTACAGTACCATTTGGTTTGGATATCATTAAATCACTCCGATATGTGCAGATATGTATGGCATATCTTAAATGCTGGGAACAGAATTCTGAGAAGAAATATGTATAACATTAAAGTCTTACTTTGTATCCCCAGTTGTATTTAAAACAAGTGATTGTAGCTTTAGTTTACTGTGTGCTAACCTAACTTAGTGCAGACCAGGTAAAGAAAGCTAACCTCTTGTATCACTATTAAGAGACCTCCTAATTTCCTGGATTATGACCATAAATAGAGAAAAGTACTAGTTGTACTTAGTGTTTTTTCCATTGACTGACAATATACAGTTCAATTTATGACAAATAAGCAGCCTGAAAAAATGTGCCTCTTTCTGTGATTCTGAGACTGGAACCAAAGAAAAGCGAAGAGTGTCAAATCAAATTTTTTATCCAGTCACTGCTAGCTAATTTTAACCATTTTGTGTCACACAGCCACACATCGGTTGCTATTGATCTCACTCTTCTCCATCTGGTTATTCCATTTAACTTATACTTTGTTTTAAAGGGCTTCAGCAGTGAATTTTATTTTATTTTAGATTAGAAATATTACAGGGGTACTCCAGAAAAGGGGGAAAAATAGAAAATTTTGAATCCCTAACTCTCAAAATTCAGGGCCTTGTTATTTCACATCATTCTGTTTATTGGTTATTATCAGACAGTATGTACAGCAGAATTGTAAATGATTACTAATTTTTTAGTTATTTTTTATCCATACTCTATAACAGTATGATATACATGTATTTGCTAATGTTAAATGAGCTTTTCTCTAATTTTTTGTGCATTTTCCCCCCTTTTCCATGAAGGCCATATCTCTTTGGAGCGGGGTGTTTTTCCATAAAAGCTCCGTGGTGAGTTCCAGTTCACTCCCGCATGCCTCATTCATTTGCTGTACTCTCAAAAAGTAATTCATTTTGTAGTTTTGTTTCCAGTTGCATGGCCTGATCACAGTTAGATGCACCAAGTTACTGAATAATTTGTAGACAGAACATGAATGTTGATATTTAAGCTTTAGAAAAGCAGTTTTCTTGGTTTCATTTTATTCTTTAAAAAGTTAAAAAAAAATCACAGATGAATTTCTTTAAAATAGAAGAATTCTCTCATAATGCTTATAAATATTACAAGACAAGGCTAACACCCAAGTTTAAAGCTTTGAGTATTATAGTGTTAGAAGTTCTCTACATATCATGCATAGCATTTGAGGACATGATTTATTTTGAAAGATAAATATATTTAAGGTATGCCAAAAGAGCCTTATAAAAGTTTTTGTTGCATTTTACTTGGTCCTAAAGAGACAAAAGTTTTGTTTTGAACAGTTTAGGTATTTAAGGGGCTACATAATGACAAAATAATATTTTACATAAAACCTCCTAAATAATTATTTTGAATTATTAACACATATACATCATAGCTTAATTATTTAGTAATTTCTTCCATATCAGTGTATAGAATATAGCTTTGTTAGTCTTAGGCATGAAGGTCATGGAAAAAAATATATTTAATACTTTCATGTAAAGATGGGAAATAGAATGTGTTAAGAATGATAAAAAATGTTTATTGGTTAAGAGTTAGACTGCCTAGGTCATAGATCCCAGTTCACACACTTACTAGCTGTATGATATGGGGGAATTTTCTAAAACATTTCTGTTTCTTATTTCTTTATGTATTAAAAGTACCTACCTCATAGGTTCACTATGAGAATTAAATAAACTGATACATATCTTTGTATATGTTAGTATATAACAGTGCCTGGCACATAGTAAATGTGCAGTCACTGTTAGCTGCTACCACTGTTTCTTTTCCAGTTTCAGGGGTAAATACCACGTTTCAAAAGAAGCTTCTTTAAATTAGATTATGTTTTTCACTTTTAAGGATATGTTGGCCAATGGGAAGTTTTGAGAAATGTAAGGTATATTAATTTTATTAATTTAGTCAGAATACTTGAAAAGAGTTCTGCACCTATATGTGTAGTTCTCATAACTGCTAACTGGGAATTGTTCATAGTGTTCTATTACACTAGAAAAAACATTACAACATTTTTTCTATTGGACAAAAAGAAGCTTAAATAATTTTTTAAGGTTAATTATTATTTGACACAAACTAATTTCAATGTTTATATGCCATAGGAAGATCTGAAATTTTTATTATCACTTAAGAATAGGTGACATAAAACAAATCAACATAAAATTTTCCTCCTTGAAAATTGTAATTAGACACAGTTTACAAAACTATTCTAAACAAATTCAGAACATACATGAATGTAAATCTCATGAAAGACGATCTTTATTTATTTTGTTAACCAGATGTCTTCTAAAAACAAATAAGATACGTAGATCTTACTTATGAGCCTTCCAGTGATCGGTGAATTTTAAATACCACATTCAACATATGACAAAATTTCTTTGTAGAGTAAGCTTAGAAATTAAATTCCATTTAAGGATAAATTCTTCTTCTAAGTACAAAGCAAAGAGTTTTAGTATGTTAATAAAGATGGAATTTTTTGCATAGAAGTAAAAGATGGAATAACAATTGTATGTTAAATAAGAAAAGTTCATTCCTCCAACAACGTATGTGCTCCTCACATTTAAGCAAAAGCACTTGTCAACCAGAAATGATTTGAGGTTGAAACAAGATTAAAAGAGCCAGATTAAAGAAAGGGATATATGAAATATAGTAGACTTTTAAATCATTGCCTGTCTTTTAGAAGACTGCTTTGTGGTTTGTTTGATGCCATCGTTAGCTCACAAGAAACTCGTTTTTAGTCACTTATACTAGACTAAAAGGCCCTCCTTTAAAACGTTACTTTCCCAGTGGTGCATGTTTTTTCCATTAAGATCTTAATGAAACCTCAAATTAAGGCAGCAAATGAATATAAATTTGACAACTTCCTCCATGTTGTTTATAAGAGCTCCTTTGTTTTAATAGTTTTTGCTATTTTTCCGTGTTATTTAGCATTCAACCTGAGAATTTTTTTATTTACTGTTCTGAAATAAAACATTATGCTAAATAAATGTTTTTAATATATCCATTTATAGGGTAATATATGTATTTTGGATGAAAAAAATTTTTTACCTTTCCTCTTAAAATGAAATGTAAATTTTCTACAAACTTTTTATTAGTTTCAAGTTGCAACGTTAACACTTGGCTAAGAATTTGCTTTTGGTATATCACAATTTCTACTAATTCTTTGTTCTCCATTAAACGGGTTTAGTTCTTTACATTCATGCACTTTCAGATGAGTTAGTTAGAAAATAAAATCATTCCCTTTGGTAACAAAATAAGCTTGTTGGAAAGTGAAAAGTTCGTCTTCAACATTTTAGTCACGCTGGACTTACCTGGTATCATATGTCCTCTAGATTAGTTTAACTAGGGTATTTGAGTTTGGATGACCATATAAAATAATACAAAAGAATTACACAAGTAACATACTGTTTAAACATAGACATTTAAGATAATTCCAGTGTGAGTTTTTTAATCTGAATTTTGCTTTCAATATTACAAATAAATAAGAATTTATCAAGCTTCTACTTTGCATGTAGTATTGTACTTCAGCTACTGATATTTTTGAATTGCTTATCAAAAAATATACATGACAGATAGACAATAGGTAGTCCATATGAGTATATTTCTTTCTTGTAAATTGTCTTTGTATTATATAAGGGTAAGTTTTAAAGAATTAAAACTTGCATATTATAAAGTTTTAATTAGGATTTTCTAAGAGTTTTGATCAAGATATAAAGAGTTCATATAAACTAATCTTGTTCTGTTAAATATTTTAAAATTTTACAGTTTCATTTTTTGAAAGGTAAATATTTGTATGGAGAGGAGAATTTATTTTTAGTTGCCACATTTACACAAATCTGTTAGACCTTTAAGAAAAATTTATGACAGAATGGAATAATTTTTGACAGATTGTTAGCATCTTTAGTTATTTAATATAAAATACTTTCAGTTTTCCCATTTAGGTCTAATTTTAGAAACTAAGATTGAGAATGAGAGAAAACTTCTAAAAGAATACAAAGAATATTTTTTTCTTCTTTTATAGAAAGCTGTTATACCACTTGTAATGCTTACATCAATATTGGGTCATACATTTAAACTCAAACATTGACTGTTCTTTTACATTTTAAGAAAGGAAGGAAACTGTGCTTCTGTCTCATATCAGCTCCTTCCATGCTTGTGTCCTTCCACACAAGGCACCGGAGCACCTTGCTGCTTATCCTGCCATCCACAGATACTCCACATCTATCCTATTCTAACAGTAAAATTATTCACATGAAGATCATTGTCCGGTAATTTTTAAGCAGATATCATTAGAGTTTTGTACTTCTTTTTTTCTCTTTGAAGTTGAGTACAGAGAAAAAGTAGGCAAGAAAAATTTAATATGTTGACCTGGCTGGATTACATAATAAAGTCCAAGGGAAGAAAAATGGGGAACCTCAGTAGCCTTTGTAAATACTTTTAAAGTCCTAGTAATGTTAATATCCCTACAACTCCTGATGATTGCAGTGAAAATGATTCTCATTCTATGGTTAGACAGTTAAGCATTTCCTCAAAAGAAATAACAAAGAGTTAAAATCCTGATTTTTAATTTAGCATCTTATTTGTTAATTTGATTATTCAGCTTTTTGTTTGCTTGCACATTTGTTTTTCTTTTGATTACCTTGATTTATATCAGACTTAGTAAATACGATGTTTTGTGGTTGTCATTTCTTCTGAGATGCTGAAAGTTGGATTTATTCCATTTTTCTTTTACGTTTTGCTCAAAAGTTAACTCAAATTTTTAAAAAGCTATTGAAGATGGGGTTATTTATGAGAAGCTAAGAATAGCAAAGGAACAGGAATTATTAGTAGAAAGGAGTCCATCAGGAGTATGTTTTGTTCTCATGTACAACCATTTAAAAAAATTGATGAGTCCACATAGTTAATATCGTTAATCTTCTGGGCACCAATATAAATTGAAATACTATTTTAATATCATTGTATGGGAACTTTACCTGCTTTGAACAAACATGCCCTGTAAATGACTAAATATATGAGAGAAGGCATCCAAACACCCAGAGAAATTTTTTCTAAACTTGCAAATGTTTTGTAATGAGATTTTTTTCAGACCCCTTTAAGAGTAGAAAGGGACATGTTGAGAACAAGATAGAAAAAGAACATTAGCATTGGAGTGCTTTCCTCTGCGGACTGGGTCACCAATCTGTAAATTTACATAATACACAAAGCTAGCATTTTTCTAATACATTCAAATATGTGTTATTTTTCAATGTTTTATCTTTCTGTCAGCAAAAGGTTATTTTGTGATATATATTCTAGGTCATTGTGGAAAAGTTCATACATGGTATGTCACTGACACACATTGATAGGAAAGGCTTGCTTCTGCCAAGCCTTCTTGAAACTTTAAAAACTTAGGATGAAGGGCAGATTGAGCCCAAGTTAAAATTTCTAACTTTGAATGTATCCCCATAGAAGATATTTTATTGATAACATTTTTATTAGATTATTTTTCCTTTTTATTCCTCTGCAAATCTTAAACACGCACACATATTTTTATGTTTCCATTTTGCTGAAATATCAGTCATTCCACATTATAGATTGATGATAGAAATAACTTGATACGAATGTGTTTGCCCAGTATTCTCCATACTTAATACACAACACTATGTTATGTAGCAGGTAGTGAGTTATTTTCAGGGTTAAAACTCTTGACTCCTTAATAAACACAGACTTTTACTGATGGAGTTTAAGGCCCTATCAGAGGAAAAAAGAAATGATGAAATATAAAAATAAAAATGATAATTCTTTATGGAAATGAAGCATAATTATATGATGAAATACTTATTCCCTGTAGGAGATAGTGACCTTATATAAAATAACACTGTGTTGGTGCTTTTAACTTGTGTGTTCCAAAACAAAATTATATGTAACTTGTAGAGGTATAAGAGATTTTAGCTTTTTACATGAGCTGATTAGACTGCAAGCTAATAAACATAGAATATTTTTTGTATGTCAGAAAACTAAATTGATGTCCTATAAGTTTTCTACTTTTTATCATGTTAGAAAGTGACCATCCGCCCCCAAAGCAACTATTTTTTAGTATGTTAGGATGGTTACTTTAGAGAGACCATTATTTTCTCTTAAGAAGTGGCATACTCACCTGTTACCACATGATTTAAAAATAACAGCAGTGACATCCAGTAATTTGCAAAGAGCTTGTTGGTACATTATAGTAGCTTTGTTCTCTGATGGTGATTCTGGTAAAAGCATGTAGTCGCACAATCGCAAACTGCTTTCAAGAAACTCTACAATACTTTTATCTCTGCCATTCCGCCAGTCCCCATCCTCCCCAAACTTCTAAGGGTTAAAAATGACTAGTAGTGCCTCAAAAATACCAGTTAGAGTTCAGCAATAGTAGTTCAGGGATGGAAATAAAAGCTTTCAAAGTAACCTTATATTCTCAGGTAATGCAACAGAGCATCATGACCAGAAAGAACAATTCTGATGCCAGTGACCCAGATATCATGGGAAAATGCATGTTTGTTCAGGTATAGGGCAGAGGAGAGTCTTCCTTTCTAGAAGTAGGTTACTGCAGTTGTACCAGATGCAAGTATGAAGGGGTGAAACAGTTTACAGAACCAGATTTATTTCCCCTCAGAAGCTTTTTATTTAAAACAACGTCTTTATTCCTGTCACTGGAAGTCTCACTGTGACTGGTTGACATTTTAGGCATGGAAGTTTTTTGTTGTGGGAATCATGAGAAGTGTTTTAAGAAATGTTAATGGTAGAAGAGGTTTTTTTTTCATATGTAGTAATAGGCATTACCATGGATTTTGTTCAAAGAGGGAGACCAAAGGGACCAATCATAGTTGCCTCTGATCCAGATGTAGTTTTCCTTAGAGGAAGATGTTAAGACAAACCTCAGGAAATAAGATGTCTGAGAGACTATTAAAAGTGTCATAGGAACTGGGAAACTGAGATTACCAAAGCAAAGTCTGAATTTTTTTAAGATTAGTTTAGGGTGGAGGGCCATATAGAAGAGTTAGTATTTGCTGAGTACTGTGATATGGGAAAGTACTGCCATGGGAACTTTACCTGCTTTGTCTGATATAGTGGTTCTCAGATTTGAGCATGCATCAGAATCACCTGGAGGATTTGCTTCAAAACACAGATTGTTGGGCTCCATTCCCAGAGTTTCTGATTTAGTAGATCTGGGATGGGGCCTATGAGTATTTGCTTGCACTCATAAGAAGTTCTCAGGTGGTACTATATGAGCTGGGGACAGTGCTTTGAGACAATATAATCATTAAAATAATCCTATGAAGTAGACATTACTATTTCTATTTTACACATGAGTAGTCTGAGCTCTGAGAGGTTAAATAACTTAACCAAAAGTCACACAGCTAAGAGGTGACAGCACTGGGATTCAACTGCATGTTTCTTTCTGACTCCAAAACTATCTCTTTCCATCCCACCATACTTTATTAAAAGATGAAGGGATAAAAAAAATTGAGCAAAATAAGGTAGAAATAATGTTTGACACTGGAGACTGACTTAGCAGAGGGGAACATCAGAGCTCTAGTTTTTACTGTTTCCTACTTGGGCCGTGATCTTGACCAGTGCATGATGAGGCTACTGGTCTGTGAATTAGAGAAAGGAATTTATCAAAGGTGGTTGGCAAAATTGCTTTGTGAAGCTCTTGATAAACTAAAAGAGAACAGAAATATGGGATTGAAAAGAAGCTGTGAGGTTAATATTAGAAGCCAAGTATGAAAACTTATTTGTGGGAAACAGAGGAGAGCAACTTCTTTTTAATGGCAGTGACAGGAAGTAATGGCAGTTACTAAATGTGCCCTCAGACATATGAGCAAGAGAAAAGATTTAGGTTTGAGAGGCTATTGGTATGTAACTCCATCTTGGTCTTTTTTACTGAACAAAAATAGACACATCATTTTCACAAATTTAAGAAGAAAAAGAGACAACAGAACATCAGTGAATATTATTGCATTAGAATTCAGGCGTCCCCAAACTTTTTACACAGGGGGCCAGTTCACTGTCCCTCAGACCATTGGAGGGCCGCCACATACTGTGCTCCTCTCACTGACCACCAATGAAAGAGGTGCCCCTTCCTGAAGTGCGGCGGGGGGGGGGGGGGGCGGATAAATGGCCTCAGGGGGCCACATGCAGCCCGCGGGCCATAGTTTGGGGACGCCTGCTTAGATGATTAGCTATGCTTCCCTTACGCCGTCTACCTCTCCATAGCATTGTGGCTGAGAAAGCATTTTGAAGGCTTCATTCTATGTCACCTCGTTTTCATCCATGCCATCTCCATTTGTTTGTACTATTAATCCCACGTCTTATAGATTGGTGCAAAAGTAATTGCCGTTTTTTTGCTATTGAGAGTAGTGGCAAAACTCGCAATTACTTTCGCACTAACCTAATATATATATAAACGTGACGTGCTAAACCATTTTAGTATTTTGAGATGTTTGTGCTGGTACTATTGCTTCACTTTGAAATTTCTAGAAAAAAGTTTTCTATCTGAAAAGAACTGACTTGGATTTTGCCAGCACATACTTCAAAAAGGAGTTGATTTTTATTGCTCTTATAAATGTTGCTCTCTTTACAAAACTCTGGAACTTTGAACTGATTTGACTTTTACTCCAGAACATAGTCTCACATCATCATTTATTACTTAAGGCAAAATGCATGTTCATATTGGAGGACTTGAATGGGGTGGAATTTAAAGGAAAATCTGTCATTACCTAACAGACTGTCATTTCATCATGATAATTTTTTTTTTTTACTGTTATTTTATTTTTTAAGCAAAGTTAAACCTCCTCCACAAATTTCACCCAGCAAATCGATGGGCGGAGAATTTTGTGTGGCTGCTGTCTTTGGTACATCCAGGTCATGGTTTGCAAATAATGCAGGTCTGAAAAGAGAAAAAGGTATGTATTTTGGCTGAAAAAAATAAATATTCTATCTGTAGTTTTTGCTTCTTAAGGAAACTTGCTAGCGGTTCCCCTAGAATAATCTTGTACCCAATAGTCTGGAAACCATTTTTTTAAAATGTAATTAATCTGTCACTCTTCAACTAATTACTCAAGCGTAGTCAAGAAGAAGAACTATCCTCTCAGTATGAACGTTAAATGAATTGCCCACTGAGTGATGATTGTGTTTTGTTTTGTTGGTGTCAATCTACAGGTGATCTCAGTGCTGTCAATTCTATACCCATTTTATACCATTTACATTTTTACAAGATATTTTCACACCCTTGTCTATGAAGTGTAGAGAGGAAAAGCCTCATTGTCCCTGATTTAGAGATGAAGAACTTGAGACCAGCAAGTTTAAATATCTTAGCTAAAAGCAGTAGTTAGTTAGGCAATAGAATCAGAGTTTGAAACCAGATTTTCTAGTGTTAAAAATCTTAACATTAAAAAAAAGAAAATCTCTGCCATGTTTTTTTTGGTGGTGGTTGTTTTGTTTTGTTTTTGAGACAGTTTCACTCTTGTTGCCCAGGCTGGAGTGCAGTGGCACGATCTCAGCTCACTGCAACCTCCACCTCCAAGGTTCAAGTGATTCTCCTGCCTCAGCCTCCCGAGTAGCTGGAATTACAGGCACCTGCCACCATGCCTGGCTAATTTTTTTGTATTTGTAGTAGAGATGGGGTTTTACTATGTTGGTCAGGCTGGTTTCGAACTCCTGACCTTGTGATCTGCCTGCCTCAGCCTCCCAAAGTCCTGGGATTACAGGCATGAGCTACCATGCCCAGCACTCTGCCATGTTTTAAGAACATGATTAAGAAAAAGGAGAAAGGAACAGCATGCCACTGAGAAATAAGGCTCAGCTTTTGTGGTTACTATTGCTCCTTTGAATTAATATACAATAGTCCCTCCTTATCTGTGGAGGATACATCCAGGATCCCCAGTGGATGCCTGAAACCTTGGATGGTTTGGAGCCCTATATGGTACGATGCTTTTCAGTCTAATAACCAAGACAGCTACTATTGGACTAATGGGCTGGTAGCGTATACAGTGTGGATATGCTGGACAAAGGATGATTCATGTCCCATGCAGGACGATTGGGACAATGAGAGATTTCATCACACTACTCAGTGTGTCCTTTGAAGTTTATTCTGGAATTTTCCATTTAATATTTTTGGGCTGCAGTTGACCATGGGTAACTGAACACACACCTAAGGAGGGACTACTGTAGTTATTATGTTTTAAATCCCTGCTTTGATCACTAAGGTCCAAACCTAAAATGTTTATAGGATTAATGCTGTGATTCCTTATTGCTTCTGTTTAGAAGAGAATGCCTACATTCATAAACCAAGCATATCATTTTGAATGTTATGATTTTCCCCTTAATATTTTAGTATTATTAAACTAGGTCACAAACTGGTTGTTACTAGGGCACTTCTCTGAGGAGTTCCACAGGCTGTATTATTCTTGGCAAAATGGCTCTCCTTTATGCTAACATTGGCAGTCAGACATGAGCCCTTTCTCTTCTTATCGCCTTTCAGTGACCCTTTGCTTCGTAATAGGATCTCAGGCACAGCAGGTTCCTTACCTAAGTGGGAGAGGATACTGTTAAGTATGCAAGCCTTCCATTCCCTTATCCCATCTTTATTTTTTTTTTGTTACCTCCTTAGGTTTAATGATGCTATCGAAAGGACTTTTTGTTACTAGTTAAAACCTTCTGTGAAGCTCGATTTCAAATGCTTCTCCCTTCTGTTCTAATTACCTTTTTAACCTGCTACTCCTTTATGTTCCGCTGGCTGATCATTAGCCATTTTCTCAAATCAGCTGTAATTGATTCGCCTGACAGAGAGATAAGGTGACCCACCCAACATTCATGAGTGATTTTATATGCTCCTAGGTTTACTGTAAAACCCGAGAGAGAGAATTAAACCTGTTTTTGTAGTGAGTACATGTGTATTCCTTATAAAGTCAGTTGATTAGATCCACATTTAGCACCTGACTTCTCAAAGTATGGCTGAACTTCATTTACCACAGGGGCCAGTGATCCCATGGACAGAAAGAAGAGGATTTGGGGGAAGGGGATGCACATGCATATATGTGTATGTGTGTTGAATAGACTTTATTTTCTAAGGGAGCTTTAGGTTCACAGTCAAATGAGCAGAAGGTACAGAGATTTTCCATATATACCTTCTGTACCCACACATGCAAAGCCTTTTATCAGTATCCCCTACCCTGGTAGGTGTGTTTGAACTGATGAACCTCCATTGATACACCATATGTTTATTGTTTATTTTGAACCAGAAATTTAAGTTCTAAATTTAAGTTTTCTGAGAAAAAATAGATGAGACATTAGGATGATTTAGGAATACAATTAACCTTTCATGTGAGTCATTTGGTACATTCAGGGTAACTAAATCTTAGTCCATATGTTATTCCTTTTCAGTTAGTCCATTCCCTGCTATCATTCATTTTTCATAATGTGGGACAAATTACATTGTAAACAAATATAAAAGTCTATAAAGTCTTTTACTATATTAGGATTTGGGGCAGAGTCCTATCATTCTTGAAATAAGCTGCTTAAGATTGAAAATAGTCTGATATTATAGACATTTTCATATGTGAAAATGTCTAGCATGTACTTATACGAGGCAACCTTTAAGCAAGGAACAAGCACCATAAAAAATTCCTTTCGGCCGGGTGCGGTGGCTCATGCCTGTAATCCCAGCACTTTGGGAGGCCAAGGTGGGTGGATCACATGAGGTGAGGAATTTGAGACCAGCCTGACCAACATGTCGAAACCCCATCTCTACTAAAAATACTGAAATTAGCTGGGCATGGTAGCAGGTGCCTGTAATCCCAGCTACTTGGGAGGCTGAGGCGGGAGAATCGCTTGAACCTGGGAGGCAGAGGTTGCAGTGAGCTGAGATCGTGTCACTGTACTCCAGCCTGGGCAGCAAGAGTGAAACTCCATCTTAAAAAGGAAAAAAAAAAAAAAAAAGAGAAGAAAGAAAAGTTAGAAAAATTAAAAAATTCCTGTCTTTTTATTTTCTCTGAGTAGCCTCAAGAGGGAACTCTTAAGGTCATTAACTTGTAAAAATTATTCTGTGCTCCTTTTGTGCCATCATGACACATCGGGTTCTGTTTCTCTGTTTGTAGATCAGTCCAAACAAGTTGTAGTTGAGTCCCTGTACATTATCAGTTGCTACGGCACCTTAGTGGAGCACATGATGGAGCCACGACCCCTCAGCACTGCCCCCAAGATTAGTGATGACACTCCACTGGAAATGATGACATCGCCTCGAGCCAGCTGGACTCTGGTTAGGTAGTACCTCCTTTCTTTTTTTCTTTTTAACAGCTTCGTTAAGGGTATATAAGATTAAAAGTGTCCAGTTTGATAAGTTTTAACATGCATATAGCTGCGAAATCATCACCACAACTAACATGGCAAACATACTCATCACTCCCAAATGTTTCTTTGTGGCCCTTTGTAATCTCTCCTTCTTTTGCTCCTCTTTGTCTCTACAGATTAGTTTACAGTTTCTAGAATGTTATATAAATGGAATCATACAGTATGTAATTTTTTAAATCTCACTTTCATCTAGCAAAACAAGCAATACATCTTTTTTTTTTTTTTTTTTTTTTTTTTGAGACAGAGTCTCACTCTGCTGCTCAGGCTGAAGTGCAGTGGTCCAATCTCGGCTCACTGCAGTCTCCACCTCCCGGGTTCAAGTGATTCTCCTGCCTCAGCCTCCTGAGTAGCTGGGACCACAGGTGCCCGCCATCACACCTGGCTAATTTTTAGTAGAGATGGGGTTTCACCATGTTGGCAAGGCTGGTCTCGAACTCCTGACCTCAAGTGATCCACTCTCCTCTGCCTCCCAAAGTGCTGGGATTATAGGCCTGAGCACCTAGCCCTTTATTACTTTTTCATTTGACATAACTTACATACAATAAAATTAACCTATTAAAAGTAACTTTTCACAAAGTTGTGCCCTTATCACTGCAATCAATTCTTATCACCCTAAAAAGAAACCTCATACCCATTAACAGTCACTCCTTATTTTTCTCCAACCCATCATACCTAGGGAGCTGCCAGTTTACTTTCTCTATGGATTTTCCTACTCTTATTATTTCATATAAGTGGAATCATACAATAGGGGACCTTTTGTGTCTGGCTTCTTTCACTTAGCTTATTTTCAAGATCTATCCATGTTGTAGCATATATATAAGAGCTTTATTCCTTTTTATGGCTCCATAATACTCCATTATATGGTTATACCGCCTTTTGTTTATCCATTTATTAGTTGATGGATATTTCTACTTTTTACACTACTATTAAATAATGTTTCTGTGAACATTCATGTGCAGATTTTTGTGGGGACATGTTTTTTAATTGTCTTCTGAATGCACCTTGGAGAATACCTCTGTTTGAACTTCTTTCTCCTTGCACTTTTGTGTTAAATTTTCTCAGACTTGTACTTCCGCTATTTGCAATCTCATGCTCATTGAAAATAGAGAGTAACATTGAGATAGCCATTAAGGGGAATAGAAACTAATATAGATAGATTTGAAGGTTTCTCTGAAAGTGATTCTCTGAGATACAATGGTTAGCCCTTGTAGGAATGTTTATTAAGAATCAAAGTCCATATCAAAAGTACATAATGATTAGAATCTTTATAAGCTATAACCAAAAGGAAAAAATGGAACCTGGAATAAAACCTCTTTAATATAGTTCATCATCCAGGAGAGAAAAAATTGTTCCTGACACGTATGGAAGGAAACCCAAAAATGGATATGAAAATGATCCCTGTCCTTTTGACATTTTAAAATATTCTTATATTGATTTTTGGAGGCTCCAGCATTCTTTACAACTACTTTACTATGCTGGATTGACCTGATCAATATCTGATTTATCAAGCTTATTTAGGAGTTGGCAGATCTAATTAAAATTACTGCACTATCGTTGAAATAGTGACTTATTTCAGAACTCGGATGCTAATTTGATCTATAATAAGTTATCCATTTACACAGCTGTGTTTTATTAACCATTTTACCTACTTCATTTTATTTTAAAATATACACATATTTTAAGAATAGAAAGGTCAGAAATTACATAAATTAGAACTACTTAGTCATAACATTTGAATTTTACACCTGTTTAATCTTCTGAATGTCTTGCCTATCCTGTTGGAGGGTCTTCTGCTGTTAATCTCATATTGACTGCATGTTATTTGTATGAAAGACTGCCACCTTTTTATTTTTTCATAGCAGATGGCCTTGTGTTTCAGGTTTCAGCACATTCATTTTAATGATTACAAGTTTATTTTAATGATCACAAAAATAGTATGAGTTTAAGTCAGTGTTCATCAGTGATGACAGTCATGGTGATTTACATCCCATCTATTAAGCTTAAATATTAATATTCTTCTGCTGTTTCCTTAGAACCCCTCAGTGGAATGAATTGCAGCCACCATTTAACGCAAACCACCCTCTGCTCCTCGCTGCAGATGCAGTACAGTATTATCAGTTCCTGCTTGCTGGCCGTAAGTAGTTCAGATTTCTTTTTCCTTTCATATGGTCTATTCAGATTTCATCTTAAAATGCTAGCTTTTAAAGCAAACATTACCACTGGTCCATAGGCCATAGGCCTTCAATGATTAGTCTGAGGCAAATAAGATATTTAATACAAATATAAGCCATAAGCTTTAGTATACATTATGTCTCTGACTGCTTATATTCTGTACCTATGAAATATATTCCTGTAATGATAATAGTTAAGTTGATAGGTAATATCTGGAGGGCTCAAAAATTAAAACAAACACAAAAACAACTACCTGAAAATACTAGGATATAATAAAAATTTCATAAAGCTTGGGATCTAACATTAAAATTTAAAAAAAGCAAAACTTAGCATGGTTAAAAGTGCAACTGAGAAAATTATACCAGCAGGCTTTTCTTTTGGTAGAATTTTACTTGCAGTAATGAGGTAAAGATTTCAACTGTATTTGTTTGTTTGCTTACTTTTATATTTAAGCATTAACATTTGTAGAGACTGAACCAAGTTCATTGACCTAGATATGGCCTTTTTATATGGAAAGCATTTAAAGGCAATTTAATATTTATTATCCAGTTTGTGTTTATAGAATTAAAAATGGTTTACAATTATAATTCAGTTTTGTAGAGTAGACTGAATCCTTAATTTGATGGCTCTGAGTATTGCATGTTTTAAAGAAAATTCTTAAAAATCAACATTGACATGTTTTTAATGGAGCTTTGTTGTATTTAATGTATTTTCTTGCCTGGTGTATTAGAAAACATGAATTAAAATAGTTGTTGAATGATTTTATTTTTATCTTTATAATGTTTTATATATTATACTGGAAACAAATACTTTATAGACTTTGCTTTCAAGTTATAAAACTCCATAACTGTAATCAACGGTTGGCTGTCTTGCTCTCTCATATAGTTGTTGAGCTTCTTCTAGTGCATTTTTATTGAGTGCCTACTATGTGTGAGGCAGCTGTAATTTAAAGGTGATTAGTATATCACCTCTGTCCTCAATTAATTCACTGATTCAGAAGACAGATGTTTAATAATAAAGTAAAATAAAATGGGGTAGGTGTATCAGTGGAGGATTATAAATGGAACTGTGAGAGCAGTGACATGCGTTGCCTAAGGCATCACCGAAGGGTAATATGTAGTGGTTTTCAGATTGATTCAAGAAGCAGTGCGTATAGAAGTTGTTAGTTTCTAGATTTTTAAAGCATTTATTTAACTATCATATGAACTGGAAAAATACATGACATGAATATGATGTGAATTAAGAATCATGAGTACATTTTTCATTACTTCTCAAGGAGCAAAACTAATTGTTGAATTAAGCATAGTTGACTCTTTCAGAATTAATATTGGGTTTTGTTTTGTTATTTTGATACCTATTAAGTCTGTTTAATAGATATAACAAGTCTGAAATATTTACAAAAAATATTGGGGAAAAGATATAGCTATATCTATGTCTTAATTGTTTTTCATTCCAGTGATGGACCTTATTGACATTATACTATGGTTGATTTTAGCTGTCCTAAACACCTTTGTCTAATTCTCAGAATGACAAAAATCCCCAGGTGCATAATCTAAGAACCACCACTGTTGGCAGTAGTAAGCCATCACATGCTTTCAAGCATAGGAATGACACCATCAGAATTGTATTTTAGAAAGATCATTCTGGCAGCATTGCAGCAGGAAGTTGAGAGGAAGGGAATGGAGGCTAGGTGATCCTAGGGCAAGATGCGACTTTAAATCAGTGCTGTATTATCGAGAAGACAGGACAGACCTGTGAGATGTTGAAGAGTTGGCATAGAAAAGAATTAGAGGCTGGGCATGGGGGCTCACGCCTATAATCCTGGCACTTTGGGAGGTTGAGGCAGGCAGATTGCCTGAGCTCAGGAGTCTTGGACCAGCCTGGGCAACATGGCGAAACCTCGCACACACAAAAAAATCAGCTCGGTATGGTGGCGTCCACCTGTAGTCCCAGCTACTCAGGAGGCTGAGGCATGAGTGTTGCTTGAACCTGGGAAGTGAAGCTTGCAGTGAGCCAAGATGGTGCCACTGCACTCCCAGCCTGGGCGTCAAAGTGAAACTCTATCTTAAAAAAAGAGAATTTGAAACTAAGTAGTCACTAATTATTCTGTGGTTTCTAACAGCAGGTTCTTGAATAATGTCATTTTGTTTAACGTCAATTCTTTCTAAAGCTGATGAGAAAATATAATCACTCCCTGCCTGGGACCATTGCCTTTTCTGGAGTTTTTACGTTCTCCCCATGTCTTCATGGGTTTTCAGTGAGTACACAGGTTTTCTCCTTGATACCAAAGGTATGCATGTTAGGTTGATTGGCATGGCTAAATTGCGTCTCAGGCTGAGTGAGTATGGGCATGCGTGTGTGAGAGTGCCCTGCAATCAGATGGTCTCCTGTCTAGGGTTGGGTCCTGCCTTATACCCTGAGCTTCCAGGATATACGCTCTGTCCACCCGTAACTCTGAATGGGTGAATACAAATTATTGCAAAATAAAAATTCTTAAAATATATGGTAAATCACACAAATGCACAATAATATTAAAATTTTCACTTTGCAAATGTTTATTCCTTGATTTAACTAACCAGCACTTCAAGCTCCACTACTCAGTGATTCACTAAAAAATGAGTAAATAATTTTATTACTTGTTTTGATTAATCTTTATTAAATGTATATATAGCTCACGTTTATTTTGACGTTTAATATTAAAGCATTTGTGGTCTTTATTCAGGAGTTTACTAATGTTTTTGACCAGAACACAGTATGCCATAGGACCTTAACTCTTGTTTACATCAGTTAGCCAGTTGTAAAATTGGTTTTGTAATACTTCATTTCACTTAAAGTCACAGTTTGCATGAACTTATCAATGATGTTAAATGAGGACTTACTGTATAATGCATTCCATTTTAGACCTTTTGAGTTCCAGAGGGAATAATGTTGGGATAAAGATGAAAAGACCTGGGTTCTAGTTCTAAATCCAGCAATAACTTGATAAATGTAGGTATCAGTTATTATACTTGCTCTTATAGAGATATTATAATGATCAGTGAAGTGATGCTAAAGTCCTTTTTAAAACTGTAAAATAGTTTATACGTTTAAGCATTATTATAAGCTTTTGTTTCTTATCTCAGAAGAATGTATTTTCAAATGATAGACTTCTGGGACTTTTAGTACAATTAACAAAACTCTTTTTGTATTCAGCAGTAACAATGGAATACCTGGCCCAGGGATGGTGGCTCATGCCTGTAATCCTGGTACTTTGGGAGGCCAAGGTGGGAGGATTGTTTGAGGCCAGAAGTTCCAGACCATCCTGGGCAACATAGAGAGACCCTGTCTCTACCGAAAAAATTTTAAAATTAGCTGAGCATGATGATATTCACCTGTAGTCCCAGTTGCTCAGCAGGCTGATGTAGGAGGATCACTTGAGCCCAAGAATTTGAGGTTTCTGTGAGCTGTGATTACACCACTGCACTCTAGCCTGGGTGACAGAGCAAGATCCTGTCTCTTAAGTAAAAAAGAAAGGAATATCTATTCTGTCTATGTGATTCTGATCATACTGTCAGATAAAAAAATATCTTAGATAGTAATCATAATGCTTCTTTACATTGAGAATGGAAATACAGATGGACTTTATTTTAAAGGCAAGTTTTTGGCCTGGCGCAGTGGCTCACATCTGTAATTCCAGCATTTTGGGAGGTCAAGGTGGGTGGATCACGAAGTCAGGAGTTTGAGACCAGCCTGACCAACATGGTGAAACCCTGTCTCTACTAAAAATGCAAAAATTAGCTGGGCATGGTGGCACGTGCCTGTAATCCCAGCTACTCAGGAGACTGAGGGAGGAGAATCTCTTGAACCCTGGAGGAGGAGGTTACAGTGAGCCGAGATCACATCACTGCACTCCAGCCTGAGCAACAGAGCGAAACTCTGTCTCAATAATAATAATAATAATAATAATAATAATAATAAGTCAAGTTTTTTTTTTTTTTACATAAAGAATAACATATCTGATTGAGAATGCTGGACATGCTGGTATGTTACATGACTGAAGCAATGAAATATGCAAACCATGGACATTTGGGTCAGAGGAGTAAGGCTTAAAATACAATTGATAAAAGCAATACTAGGCCAGGTGTGGTGACTCATGGCTGTAATCCCAGCACTTTGGGAGGCCAAGGCAGGTGGATTGCTTGAGGCCAGGAGTTCAAGACCAGCCTGGCCAACATGACGAAACCCTGTCTCTACTAAAAATACAAAAATTAGCCAGGCCTTGTGGCACACCTGAAGTTCCAGCTGCTTGGGGGAGGCTGAAGCAGGAGAATCACTTGAGCCTGGGAGACAGAGGTTCAGTGAGCCAAGATGACCCTACTGCTCTCCTGCCTGGGTGACAGAGTTAGTGAGACTTCATCTCAAAAAAAAAAAATTGATTATATATATATATATGCAATACTGGTGCCACTTTCAAGAGAATGCCTTTACTTACCCATCTGTTACACACTTTCTGCAAGGTAAAGCCATTAAGCTCTACTCTCTCACTTTCTCCCAAATTTCCCTTACTCAAGCCATTTGGAAAGATACTACACCTCTTAAAACAAGTATATTTTACCTGGTGCCAGAAAGTTTTTGGTTTTCCTTAGCCATGTTGTAAATTACCTCATATTTCCCAACTTGAAGACTTTAATAAATGTTATTTTCAGATATAGTGATTTCTTGGTGTCATGGGAAATTGGTTCCAGAACCTCCCTCAGATACCAAAATCCACAGATGCTGAAGTCCCTGATGATGTATTATTTGCATGTGACCCACAGACATCCCCCTGTTTGCTTTAAGTTATCTTTAGATTACTTATGATACCTAATACAGTGTAAGTGCTACATAAATAGTTGTTACACAGTATTGTTTGGAAATGATGACAAGAAAAAATTGTACATCTGTTCAGTACAGACACAACCATCTTTTTCTTTCATGGAATATTTTCAACCTGTGGTTGGTTAAACCAATAGATGTGGAACCAGGGATATGGAAGGCTAACTGTATAACTTTTTAGTAGAACTCTAATATACACTTCACAAATGTTGCAAGCTTTTTTTTTTTTTTTTTTTTTTGTATTTGGATCTGTGGATCAAATGAAGCAGACCTGTACAAACTCCAGGAATTATAATAATAGTAGACAAAGAATGATTTAAATGGAAATGGGAAAGAGACTTTGTCTCAGTGATAAGAGAGTAGGAGAGCAGGATGTTTAGCAAGGAATCTCCACTCCCCTTCCAGCCCGGTAATCATAATAAATACACTGCTAGTTGATAAACAAAGTTCTGTGTATGTGGCAAAAACAAAGTTCTGTATATGTGGCAAAAAGGGTGGCTTTTAGTGGAAGGAAAGGGGAACCAGCCCCAAACACTAAACACTTCTTAGGTAACCTTAACATAAAATACGTAAAATCTCGAAATTCTGTATTCTTAAATTGTAGTAACATTTCCTACCTATATTAATTGAGTGAAATGACCAGAATTAATCAATTTTTATTTTTATTGAGGAATTTTGCTGATACCCCAAATTGAGGAATTTTGGTTTATTGTAAATTAGATCATACTGCAGTGCTCCATACAGAGACCACTGTAGAAGCACAGATGATTTCTCTGTTATTAGGTGGAACCATATGAAATTGGCATTTTTAATGAGTTTTTTAAAAGTCTGATATTCCAGCAGTTTCGTAGATTAACTTATATATGCAAACTAAATATATAGATGGTAATCTAATCTTTCTGTTTAACTCAGTAAAGGTAACAGTCAAGAATTTATAATGCAAAAGATGTTTTGTCTTGGTCAAAGAAATGTTGGGCATAGTTTATAAAAAGATGACAGCAGAGGACATTAGTGATTTTTGTGTTAGCACTTTCTTTACTCCCTTTAAAATAAAAATTACTTACTATATTGCCTTCTAACGTAGGCATTATATTTCAGAGTACCTTTGCCAAAAATGAAGCTGAACCATATAACATATCAGTAAATACCAGCCAGCTTTGAATATGATCCCAAAGTAGACAATAACTTTTTCTTCAGTCTGCTGTAGAGCTTCCAATTTGTAAATTAAAAACAGAGCTTACTGAGTTGACTTAGGAAAGCCTATTTAAGGGAAAAATATTGTTTCCTCCTTTTCTTTCAGGTAATTTAGCAGCAACAGTATTTTTTCTTTTTCTTTCTTTTTTTTTTTTTTTGAGACGGAGTCTCGCTTGGTCGCCCAGGCTGGAGTGCTGTGGTGCTATCTTGGCTCACTGCAACTTCTGCCTCCTGGGTTCAAGTGATTCTCTTGCCTCAGCCTCCCAAATAGCTAGGATTATAGGCATGCACCACCACGGCTGGCTAATTTTTTTGTATTTTTAGTAGAGATGGGCTTTCACTATGTTAGCCAGGATGGTCTCAATCTCCTGACCTCGTGATTCGCCTGCCTTGGCCTCCCAAAGTGCTGGGATTACAGGCGTCAGCCACCATGCCTGGCTCTCAGCAACAATATTTTTAAGTTGTGGACATTAACAAGCTTTGTGGCAGAGTGGGTTTCAGAGTTTGGACTTCTTTCCAGATCAGTCTGTGGGTATGTGAGAAGTTCCTCTGTAAGCTTACTGAGTTTTATTTGTAATAGAAATATACATTCATTCAACAAAAATATAGCTTTCATATACAACAGAAAGGTGACTAGGATCCATAGTACTTCCCTGTGTATTATTGGGATTATACTTGGTTTCTTCTAACTTTAAAAAGAATTTGAGAAAGATGGAGAGGATATTTTATATATTTCAATTTGATTTCAAATTTTGGAGAGATACAGTGTTCTCTTAGTTTCATTGACTATTTCTTGAGGTTCCAGTTGAGTAGTAGCTTCACAACAAGATGGAATAACAGGGGTCAGATTTATTTTTCTGCATGTAACAACAACAGAAACAAAAATCATATATGAAACATCTGTTTTCAAGTCATCTGATATCAGGGAATGAAGGACAGTGATCCCTGAGAGATGGGAAACAAATGAGACAAGCCCTGCACTTGCCTCAGTTTATTGTCTTTGGAGTTTCAAGGCTGTGTCACGGTGAGGGAGAAAGCAAGTGGAACCCAGAGGACTCCCTGAGTTGAGGAGACAGACCTGAGAGTCCGATAAGACCAAAGAAGAACGGGTGTCGGCAAATGACCACGTGCTTATTGTAAATAAAGCTTTATTGGATCATAGCCACACCATTTCATTTATATCTTATAATCCCAGAGTTGAGTAATAGTAACTGAGACCATACGACCCACCAAGCCAAAAATACTTACTGTTTTCAAACCCTGACCTAGAATTTGTTGGATAGGGTATCAGGGGAGATCTTCATGGAGAAAAAATGCTGAAGACTGACAAGGGCCCTTTTTCAGTATTCAAGAGAATACTGGTGGCTGTGAAGAAGCTGTCTGCAGTCTAGGAAGCAACCATCTAAGTGTCTCAGAGGGCACGATGGTGGCACAGAGTCAGGACCAGTGACACTAAAACAGTTATTATGACTATATTCCATATGTTCAAAATGTTAAGTAGATATAAAAATATAATAAATAGATACTTAGACCTAAATATAAAAAGACTTCTAGATGTGAAAACCATAATGTGTGAGGAGAAAGCTTTATTGTATAAGATTGAATATAGATTATAAATTGCAGAAAAGTAATCCCAGAACTTTGGGAGGCCAAAGTGGAAGGAATGCTTGAGGCCAGGAGTTCAACACCAGCCCTATTTCTACAGAAAAAATTTGAAAAATTAGCCGGGTATGGTGCTGCATGCCCGTAATCCCAACTATTCAGGAGGCTGAGGCAGGAACATTGCTTGAGCCCAGGAGGTCAAGGCTGCAATGACACATGATTCTGTCACTGCACTCCAGGCTAGGCAACAGAGCAAGACCCTGCATCAGAAAAAAATTAAATTAGGCTGGGTGCAGTGGTTCACACCTGTAATCCCAGCACTTTGGGAGGCCGAGGCAGGCAGATTACCTGAGGTTGGGAGTTCAAGACCAGCCTGACCAACATGGAGCAACCCTGTTTCTACCAAAAATACAAAATTAGCTGGACGTGGTGGCACATGCTACTTGGGAGGCTGAGGCAGAAGAATTGCTTGAACCTGGGAGGCGGAGGTTATGGTGAGCCGAGATTGCGCCATTGCACTCTAGCCTGGGCAACAAGAGCAAAAGTCTGTCTAAAAAAGTTTTAATTAATTAATTAAATAAATAAGTTGCAGAAAAAAAGATTAGTGAACTTGAAGATAGCGCAGGACGAAGTATCTAAAATGAAACACAGAAAGAAAATAATTTTAAAAGAGTATCACTGAACTGTGGGAAAATAGATAATAGTAATCAGAGTTTCTGAAGAAGGAGTGGTGGGACAGAAATAATAGCCAAACATTTCCAAATTGGATATAAACTATAAAACTGCAGATAGAACAAGGTCAGTAAACCTAAAGAAAGGCATACCAAAGTGTATTATTTTTATTTATTTTTTGAGTCAGAGGAGTTTTACCCTTGTTGTCCAGGCTGGAGTACAATGGCATGATCTCAGCTCACAGCAACCTCTGTCTCCCGGGTTCAAGCGATTCTCTTGCCTCAGCCTCCCAAGTAGCTGGGATTACAGGCATGCACCACCATAGCCAGCTAATTTTGTATTTTTAGTAGAGACAGGGTTTTCCATGTTGGTTAGGCTAGTCTCAAACCCCTGACCTTGGGTGATACACCTGCCTTGGCCTCCCAAAATGCTGGGATTACAGGCGTCAACCACCATGCCCAGCCCCAGAGTGTATTATAATCAATTTGCTCAAAATCATTGACAAAGAGAAAAAAAAATCTTAAAAGGAGCCAGAGGAAAAGACATGTTACACACCAAGGAGCAAAGATAAGCAGATTTTTTTTTTTAAGTGTGGAAAGAAAATAACCATCAACCTAGAATTCTGTACTGCCTTTGACCCCTAAATCTCTGAAGACAGCAGAATTTTTTAAATTTCAGATATATGAAAGCTTAAAGTATTTATCAGCTGTAGACAGCTTCATATGAAATGTTAAAGGGAGTCTTAGAAGAAAATTACATCAGCACAAAAGGAATTAAGAGCACTGGGAATGGTGGGAAAACATAGGTAAAAGGGTGAGATATTTTTCTAATTTGTAAAAATGTAAATAATTAAAACTTAAAATATAGTTGACTTGTTTTAAAATATTGACTGTTAACAGAAAAAAAGGCATATTGTTCTTAATGTATATGTGTGTGTATATATATGTATGTTTCTATATGTACGTGTGTACACAGCAGCATAAACTCCAGAGTGGTGGGAAATGAAACTATACTATCAGATTTTTATAATATATGTGAGTTTGTTAATATTACCTGAAGGTAAACTGTGATAAGTTAAAGATGTACATAATGGACTCAAAAGCAACTACTAAAATAGCAAAAACAAAATGTTGTATTTAATATGCCAACAAAGGAAATAAGATGGAAACAAGCAAGAGGATGTAATTCTAACCATGTCAATACTCATTAGTTATAAATGGTCAAACATTCTAATAAAAAGTGAGATTGTCAAATTAGTTTTAAAAAGTAAGTTCTAGCTATATGCTACTTATAAGAACTTTAAACTTGGAATTGCTACATTAATGTTAGACTAGGTAGGACACTTCACCCAACCACAGAATACAGACTCTTTTCAAGTACGCAGGAAACATTGACCAAAATTGAGAATCTTCTTGGCTCTAAAACAAGTCTCAATAAGTTTAAAAAGTTTTAAGTCATACGAAGTATATTCTGTAAGAAATGAATTACAGAAATATTTTTGGAAAGTGCACAAATATTTGGAAACAAACACACTTTTAAATAGTTTAAATGATTCAGAAAATAAATCTAAAGGGAAATAAATTATTTTTAACTGAATGACATTGAGATCAGAATATATCCATATCTTTGACAACTACTCAGTTTTTTTAAAAAGTAGATCAAGCTATTATACTTGGGACACATTTGATGACCCTCAAGAAAATTATTCTGAGTGAAAAAAGCCCATCTCCAAAGTTTCCACACTGCATGATTTCATTTATGTAACATTCTCAAAATGACAAAATAATAAAGATCAACAATAGAATAGTGGTGACCAGGGCTTAGGGATCGGGTGGGAGAGAAGCAGGTGAATGTACCTGTATAGAATTATTACAAGGTAGATCTTTGTGGTGATAGGACAGTTCTGTTTCTTGATTGTAGTGGAGGTTACACCAATTTATACATGTGATAAAATTGAATAGCCCCCCACACACATAAAATGAGTGTAAAACTGTATATGTAAATTTCATTATATCTGAATAAAGTCTCTGGATTGTATCAATGGTGATTTTCTGATTTTGCAACTGAGTGGTGGGTACACAGAGCATCACTGTACTATTTTGCAACTTTTTGTCAATCTTTAATAATTTCAAAATAAAAACTTTTTTCTTTTAATGGCAACAGGGTCTCACTCTATCACTCAGACTGGAGTGTAGTATCTCAATCATGGTTCACTGTGCCCTCCAGCTCCTGAACTTAAGTGATCCTCCTGCCTCAGCCTCCTGAGTACCTGGAACTACAGGCTTGCACCATCATGCCTGGCTAATTCAGAATAAAAAGTTTAAAGAAAAACAGGAAAATTTATGGAGTGGCCCTAAATCCATACTCAGGGGAAAATTATAGGGCTAAATGTTTATATTATAAAGGGAAGAGATCTGAAATCAGTGACCTTAGCTTCCACATTAAGAAACTAGACAAAGCCAAGCAAAATAAAGCAAAACAGAAAATAGAGGGAAAAAAGGAAACAATAAAGATCAGAGTGTAAATCAGTGAAACAGAAAACAAAAACAATGAAGAAAAAGCTGTGCAACTATGCTGGGCCTTTCTTCTGCTTGGGGTTAATAGGATTCTTGGGTCTGTAGATTTATCGTTTTCATCAAATTTGGAAATTTTTTTTTGGACAGAATCTCACTCTGTTGCCCAGGCTGGAGTGCAGTGGCACGATCTTGGCTCACTGCAACCTCCACTTCCTGTGTTCTCGTGATTCTCCTGCCTCAGCCTCCCAAGTAGCTCGAACTACAGGCGCGTGCCACCATGCCCAGCTAATTTTTGTACTTTCAGTAGTGATGGGGTTTCATCATGTTAGCCAGGATGGTCTTAATCTCCTGACCTTGTGATCCACCCACCTCGGCCTCCCAAAGCTCTGGGATTACAGGCATGAGCCACCGTGCCCAGTCCCAAATTTGGAAATTTGTATACAGCTGTATGTTCACATATTTTTTTCTTTCACCATCTCTGTCATTTTCCCTCTTTTGGACTCCAGTTTTATTTATGTTGACCACTGCTACTTTCCCAGCTCACTGATACTTGGTGAAGATTTTCTCATTGTTAATTTCCTCTCTGTTTGGTTGTATATAGGTTGTAATTCTGTATCTGAAAGTATATTAATTCTTTTTCTTTGTGTTAATTTCATTCCATGTATTTTACATTTCAGATACCATATTTTAATCTCTTGAAGTTCCATTTGGATCTTCTTTATATCTTTAATTTCCTCTTCCTTAACTACATGTTTGACCACGTGGAATCTTATGGAACATGTTAGAAGGCAGCAGATGAAAGTGAAAGCAAGTAATTAGAAGGAAAAGCAACTAGTGCAGAATTTTATGTGATGGAAGTCATGAAACAATGCTTTGGGAATTAGAAAAGAGGATCATGAGTTGAATTAATCATTCTAAAAGGTCTTACTGGAACCTGACCTTAAATAGTAGTGTTCCTTTTACAAAATCTTAGTTTTTATTGTACTGAAGATAACTAAGTCTGTTGTGAGTTTCTTTTTTTGTTTTTTTCTTTTTCTTTCTTTTTTTTTTTTTTTTTTTTTTGAGACAGGGTTTCTCTCCCATTTCCCAGGCTGGAGGTGCAGTGGCACACTCTTGGCTCACTACAACCTCCACCTCCCAGGCCAAGTGATCCTCCTGCCTCAGCCTCCCAAATAGCTGGGACTCCAGGGGTGTGCCACCATGCCTGGATAATTTTTTTATTTTTAGTAGAGACAGGGTTTCACCATGTTGGCTAGGCTGGTCTTGAACTCCAGATCTCAAGTGATCTGCCTGCCTAGGCTTCCCAAAGTGATGGGATTACAGGCATGAGCCACCATGCCTGGCCTGTTGTGAGTTTCTTTTGAATAGCTGGGCTGTCTGTTGATTTATATGCTTTAAGAAATATGATTGTTTTACTAATCTCTTAGACTTCACTTACATTTTTATTTTGGCATTTACAGACAATAAAGCAGACAGTATTTAAAAGTAGTATTGAGCTTTAGTAGAGAAGTACTAAAATCAGAAGTCAGCAACATGATTAAGGTTAAATTCTAAGGATCTTGATTCCCAACCATATGTACTGCTGGCATATAAACCACAACATTGAAACTAGAAAAGAGCCAGTAGTTTTCATTCTAATATAAAGTCACACATTTGGATTTAGAATGAAGTCATTTAAAAATATTTTACTATCCTATTGTTTCTTTAGTTTTGCAGTCCAGTGGTGATATGTTTTGTGTATGTTGCTGTTATCAACTCCACTCCCTGCTGCTTATAAAAGGGACAGTGATACAAAAAGTCTAAGAAATTATTGGTGTTTTCTACCGTGGATATTGTCAGTGTCCTGGAAAAGCAATTAAATATGCAGCAGTTTTTTTTTATGAGCTGCTCCTTTTCAAATGTCACATTAGATTTAACCTAACATCCTGGATTGCATTGCTGTTGTGGTATGTGTACTGTACATGGTGGAGGTACTCAACAATATTTCCTTGCATTGTCCATAATAAATATTTGCCCAGGACTGGATAGGGGTGGAAGGGGAAGAAAGAAATGTTTTTCTCTTGTAGAGGAAACTTGTAATGTAGGGCTTATTTAAAGAGTGTTTATAGTCCATTGTTGTCCATAGGGTGTGTCATACTGCTCTATCCAGGCTTGAAACTCTGGGATAGTTAAAATTTTACTTATTTATACTTAGACTTCTCAGTTGACATATATCCTTCCATAGAGAAATGATTTCATTAAAACAGTGATTTTCTTTAAGAAACTAAATATTTGAGGCATTCAGACCCTGAATTTACCCACATGTATGTTTTCTAACTTGGGGAGCATTATGAAATTAAAGTTTCTTTTTCAATGAAAAGATGTCAAGTAGTTAAATGAAAGTACCATCAACAATCTGCAAATGTTATAAATGATGAACTTAGAGTTTCTAGTAGATTTCCCTTTTGCCTTTGTGTTCATTGGTTACATACTTCTCCATGTCTTCACATAGATCTTCAGACTTCTGGAATAGAATTCGTTGAGTTTTTCTGTCATTGCTGGTCTTGAGATGTTTAAACATTAAAAGTTCTTTCTGTTATAACCTAATTATCCATACCCTATTCTGAAGTGAATCTTGGCATTTTCTATCATTTGCTTTAGTATTTACCAGTTGGGAAAAAAAAAAATTGTAGATGTCATACCATCATCCTGTCCTAATTCTTCTTTTGGCCGGGGGGAGACAGGGTCTCACTCTGTTGCCCCCAGGCTGGAGTGCAGTGGCATGATCACAGATAACTGCAGCCTCTATCTCCCAGGCTCAGGCCATGCTCTTGCCTCAGACTCCTAAGTAGCTGGGACTACTAGGCCACCATGCCTGGCTAATTTTTGTATTTTTTGTAGAGATGAGGTTTCGCCATGTTGCCTAGGCTGGTCTCAAACTCTTGGGCTCAAGGCCAGGGTCGATCCACCCACCTCAGCTTCCCAAAGTGCTCGGTATACAGGCATGCGCCACCACACCTGGCCCTGTCATAATTGTTCCTTTTTTTTTTCAGATGGAGTCTCACTGTCACCAGACTGGAGTGCAGTGGCATGATCTTGGCTCACTGCAACCTCTGACTTCCTGGTTCAAGTGATTCTCCTTCCGCAGCCTCCTGAGTAGCTGGGATTACAGGCACATGCCACCACACCCAGCTAAATTTTTGTGTTTTCAGTAGATGGGATTTCATCGTGTTGGTTAGGATGGTCTCAATCTCCTGACCTGATGATCCGCCCACTTTGGCCTCCCACAGTGCTGGTACTGTAGGCGTGAGCCACCACACCTGGCCCTGTCGTAAGTGTTCTTAATATCAAAGTGAAACAAGAGGAATGTCTCTATAAAGGGCTGCTTTTTACTTTTTAATGTCTTTATTTTACAAAATTCTATGCGATGGTGGTATCTCGGTGTTCGTTCATATTGTTATATGACTTGCTATTTTTCAGATACAGTTGAGAGTATTTTTTCCATTCAAGCTAGTCATATTTGTTATATTGGATTGAAAGATTTGACTGGGCTAAGACATTGATTCTGATAGATTAAAGAAAAAGCATCTACTGGTCATAAAGCCTGTAGGCTATCAGAACTCTGCTCCTGATGCCATTTATTCTATCTCACCTAAAGAATCTTAAGCTTAAGATTCTTTACATGCAGATGCTGATATTCCTGAATGTGTGTTTTGATGATTGCATAGTGGGGATAGGGGATGCAGCATTTGAATATATGTTTGCCCTTTTCTCCAAAAAATGAGGAACCAAAATAGAATGGTCTGTCTCTGCTTACCTGCTGTAATGTAATGGGTTGATATTGGCAGGAGCTTGTGGGTTGATGTGGCATCACTTCCATCACTAGGGTTAATTGCTAATAAATGACTGATTAGGAACTTAGGAGGAAAGCTACAACTGTCTGCTGTCTTAGTTGTAACAGGAATTCTGGCACCGTTTCAGGGTCACTATTTGTATTTGTCTATCAGAGTTGCAATACACTTGTTTCTCTCAGTTTAAGCCTTCTCTATAGAATTTCTGTCAATTGTTTGACTCCATTAAGTGTGCGGAGGAAATAAAAGCCTGAATGACCAATCCACCAGGGGCTATGGATAGACCCTTTCTTTGTCCATACTCAGAGCACTGCATTAGATCTCATTATCCATTTATAATAAGTGACCTCTGCCCCCTGGGTCATCGAAAAATATTCAGTGTGCTTTACTGACACATAGGGCACCTTTCTCAGCAGACATATGAAACAATGGGACGTCTGGCAGTCTGGAGAACTAGTATACATTGCAGGTTTTTAAATAAATACACAGCCTTGTGCCAAATTACTCTTCTAATTTTTTTTTCTCTGCTCTTAACATGGTTTATAAATGGGCCAAGGGCATCCTAATGTCTGGAAAATAAATGTATTCCTTATATCTTTTCTTTCGTATTCTTCTAGTTTTAAAAAAAATTGCCATGTTTTTCCATTGTATTTTCTAGAAATGATTTCCCCTGATTTTGCATTTCCTGATATAGTACTATAGAAAGCCTTGGGTATAGTGAATGGAGAGAGTTACCGTCTTTGGAAAGTGTTTGCCAAATCTGCTCGGGATGGCCCTGGAGGTTATCTGTGACATGCTCAAAACCTGTCTTCTTCTGGCCCTCTGTTCTACCCAAACTGGTAGTGACCAACCTGGAAAAGGATTGGACCCTTCTTTGGTCACCGTAGTCCACACTTCTTCTGTGGTATAAATGTGGATCACCTGCCAGAATGCTCTGCATATCTACTGGTTCTGTCTCCAGCTCCCAAGATGGAAAGTAAGAAAACTGTCATGTCCAGAGCTTTACAAGTGTCAGCTGAAGGGCAGCCTTCCACGAGTTGGAGTCTTGACCACCAGTAACTAACTGTGTGGCCTTAGTACAGTGCCTATGTTATATACTGATAGAAATCAGTCATTTACTTCAAATATGTTGGGACAAGAAAAATAAAAGACTGAGAAATACTTATTTTGCAAGTCATATGAAGAACGTTAAGAGTGCAAACTAAAATTTTAACTTATACTTTATTTTAATAAAGTATTTAAAATACATTTATGAAGTGTAAAAATTATTTTATAAAGTACTTTTAAAAGTTTAAGATGCAGGCTTTGTATTAACAAAGCCATATTCCTCTTAGAGCTTACTAATGTTGTATTTATTGTTACATATACTGGCTTGTTTATTAAAAATACATGAGATACACAGAAATTTGAAGAAACTCAGTTTATTATAATAAATCAGCTGCCACCCTGTCCAGGAGACCCAGGGGTTTTATTACAACAGAATGGTCTTCCTGTTAAGTGATGTACTACTGCATGCTCTCAGATACTGGAATACAGAGGTGTTATCTCCATAGGAATGACCGTTGCATCCATGCAAAGGTTTTCCTCTCCAAACGAGTTATGGAAAACCTTATAGTTGTTAGAACTCTCTCTATGACAAGAATTAATATATTAACTGGATTATAGCACTCTTTGACAAATTGCTTACTAAATACATCAAAATTGATTGGACTCTCTTTATTTGAATTGACAAATGGCTGCATTAGGAGAAGGAGGGAAATCCATTAATTATAGCTGCTCTCTACCGTAGGAAATGTAATCATATAAATATAGATTTTGCTAAAACAAAAATGTCTTCTTTATGGCAGTGTTGTTTATATGCATATCTACATCTCTTTGCCATTAATAGAAGGCCTGTGCCTACCTACCATCTTTTAAATAGTAAAAAAATTAATTTCTGTGGTGTTAAAAGATGTGTTCTACTCTCTCCTGATTACACAGTCATTTTTAAATATTCCAGAACATACCAGCAAAACCCTGTAGCTCAGCCTTTCTACTCAATTTTCAATTGCACCTCTATATATCCATCTTGTGCTTGTATGTTCATGTGATTTCCCAGATAACCTTACAGATTTGCAACTGTTCCAGTGTAACAGGGCCTTTACTCAGGAAACAGGAAATCCCGACACTGATGGTTTTGACTTCCTTCACATTGTTACCTTGATGAATCATTGCCTTCTACTCCTCAGTTTTCTCATCTTGATAATTTAAGGGTGTAAAAATCTTTTTCAACTTTAAGATTTGAGGAGGTGACTGCCCTAAAATCTCATAACTTGTTTGGAAACTCATGAAAATTAAGGCCCAAGACATGTTAAAAGAGAAGGAAACAAGCAGCTAGGACACTCGAAGTCAAGGTCTTTGTCTTATTACTATTTTTTCCCCCACATTTTACATAGTGATAGGATTTTCTAATAGTTTGCAAATAATTCCTTGATTATAAAATAGTAGAAACAAAGCACCCTGTGCTATTCTTTATGGAAAATATATGTTTGATAAACATTTTTAGGCAATCATTTTGAATTATTCTTTATTTCTAGGAATACCTAGAAATCCCTTCTTTCTTGAAATTAATGTATCCATGATTTTAGTTTTTGCTACATGTTTTAATACTTTGTTTTAAATTATAGTCTTGTGTCTTTAGCATAGCTACTTTTTTTATTGCAGCCTCTTTTAGCTGCTAATTATAAAGCTAACATATTTAATATTTATTTCTTGAGTTCTGACTATTCCATTTATCAAAAATTTTAATTTTGCTTTGATAGTATATAAGCTCTTATCATTACTGAGTTCCTCTTTCTTTGAAAGAAATTTTCTCTCTTGATTTTTCTTACTGAAGGTAACCAACCAAGTAATCAAGGCATAAGGGAGGTGGGTGAATGCCACAGATCATCTCTCTGAAGCTTCAGTCTCTTCTTCCCCTTATTGCTGTCATAGGACAGGAGACTTTTGGCCATGCGATTTTTGTGGAACTTGGGAGAGAGACCAGAAACACTGCATTGTCTTCGTTACCTTTATACCATCAGTTTGTTGTCTTTTATACTATGCTTTCTTTGTATTTTATGACTTTGTGACGAACACCTGTAACCACCCTATACGTTGTGAAATCTGGTCAAAGCTGAGATTTGGGGATTTTGTGAGGACAGTGTTTTTTTTATTTTCTTGGTCACTTTGCTGACTTCTCTGCTCTTTTCTAGATGCTAGAACATCATCTGTGGTTGCATCATGTACATCTTTATGAAACCAACAAACTAGTATTTTCTAAGATGAAATATTTTAATCAGAGGTATTATAGAGTATGTAAAGCTGCGTTTTGATTGTTTCTTTCATTGCATGTGAAGCTTCCTTAAATGTCTGAAGCTTCCTTAAATGTCACCCCCTTATGTTGTGACTTCTGGTTAAAGTAATTTTTCCCTGTTGTTTGATCACATTTATAGGTATCTCTAATCAGCATACATAGACGTTTATTATGATTATAGAAAAGATTATATTAAATTACACAGATATTGAATAGACAGACAACAGAGACTCTCAATGATATAATTGATGTTTGGGGATAAAAATCTCTTACATGTTTTATATGATATATTTAATTTGAAATAATGAACTTAGTAGGTAATGAAGTGATAAATCGAGGTGAGACGATTTTGCTTAAGGTTAAGAATGTGGTGTTTAGGGTCTGCAGTCCTGAATTTGAACTGTCTCTGCTACTTGCTATCTGGATGACTTTAGGTAGATAACCTCCCTAAACTTTCTTCTCCCTGTCTTTAAAATGGGAATTAATAATATCTACCGTACAGGACCATTGTTAGATAATATGAGATAATTGATCCAAAATGTCTTACCCAATAGCTTGGATAGAAAAAAGAAACTCACTAACCATAGCTGGTGGTTGTAAGTAGTTGTGTAAAAACAAATAACCTTCTTCTCCTTTGAGGTCTTTCTTGCCTCTAACAATTCCACCTACTTCATCACAGACACTACCAGGTGGCTCAGGTAAAGATACTTTGTTGTGAAGAGAAAGCATTTGTATTTTATTTCCTCTGATTTTCAGTGGTCATCTGGACAAGTATGGCTCCAATATTGGGCACATTCTCGAAGCTATAGAAAGTTTTCTATTAGACCTATTTTCTTTGAGCATCTTTTTTCCCTTAGTAATTTAAACAGTAAGATTTTTCTTGGTGCCCTGTATTATCTTGAAAGGCTGTGCTCTGGAAGTTCTTTTTGACAGTTCCTTTTAGACTCTGAAACTTTTCCCTAAAAAGGTTAGACTCTTACACTAAAACCTGAAATCCTGGAAAAATATTTGCTTTTCTGAGATTGTCATTGGAATCACTGTTCACTATTGCAATGATTGAGGAAAATGAGAGGAACTTTTATTTACAATTCATTCATGTAATATTAGTAGTCCATTTTCATATATATATATATATATATATATATATATATATATATATATGTATTTAGGAAGGAAGGAAAAAAATGACCAAGTGGGAGAGAGAATGAGTGAAAATGAAATAAAGAAGAAGAAAGAAAGAAGGGAGGGAGGAAGGAAGGAAATGCAGGGAAAAGGACAACCTCACTTTGTTGTACAAGATGAAAATAAAATGGTATGCAGCAATGAAAGTAAGCTAGACCTAAATGTATTAACATGGATGACACACATAGTATTACGTGAAAAAAACCTGTTCTATAAAAGTATTACTATTTTTTTTTACTGCATTTTAGGTTTTGGGATACAAGTGAGGAACATGCAAGATTGTTGCATAGGTACACACATGGCAGTGTGATGTGCTGCCTTCCTCCCCATCACCTATATCTGGCATTTCTCCCCATGCTATCTCTCTCCAACTACCCCCCGCCTCTGTCTCTCCCCAGTTTCCCCCCTATAAAGCCCAGTGTGTGATGCTTCCCTCCCTGTGTCCATGTGTTCTCATTGTTCGACACCCACCTATGAGTGAGAACATGCGGTGTTGGATTTTCTGTTCTTGTGTCAGTTTGCTAAGAATGATGCTCTCCAGGTTCATCCATGTTCCTACAAAGGGCACAAACTCATCGTTTTTGATGGCTGCATAGTGTTCCATGGTGTATATGTGCCACATTTTCCCTGTCTAGTCTATCATCAATGGGCATTTGGGTTGGTTCCAGGTCTTTGCTATTGTAAACAGTGCTGCAATGAACATTTGTGTGCATGTGTCCTTATAGTAGAATGATTTATAATCCTTTGGATATATCCCCAGTAACGGGATTGCTGAGTCAAATGGAATTTCTATGTATAGGTCCTTGAGGAATTGCCACACTGTCTTCCACGATGGTTGAACTAATTTACACTCCCACCAACAGTGTAAAAGTGTTCCTATTTCTCCACAGCCTCTCCAGCACCTGTTGTCTCCAGATTTTTTAATGATCGCTGTTCTAACTGGTGTGAGGTGGTATCTCAATGTAGTTTTGATTTGCATTTCTCTAATGACCAGTGATGATGAGCATTTTTTCATATGCTTGTTGGCCTCATGTATGTCTTCTTTTGTAAAGTGTCTGTTCATGTCCTTTGCCCACTTTTGAATGGGCTTGTTTTTTTCTTGTAAATCTGCTTTAGTTCGTTGTAGATTCTGGATATCAGCCCTTTGTCAGATGGGTAGATTGCAAAAATTTTTTCCCATTCTGTTGGTTGCCGATTCACTCTAATGACTGTTTCTTTTGCTGTGCAGAAGCTGTGGAGTTTGATTAGGTCCCATTTGTCTATTTTGACTTTTATTGCCAATGCTTTTGTTGTTTTGATCATGAAGTCCTTGCCTACGCCTATGTCCTGAATGGTTTGGCCTAGATTTTCTTCTAGGGTTTTTATGGTGTTAGGTCTCATGTTTAAGTCTTTAATCCATCTGGAGTTAATTTTAGTGTAAGGTGTCAGGAAGGGGTCCAGTTTCTGTTTTCTGCACATGGCTAGCCAGTTTTCCCAACACCATATATTAAACAGGGACTCCTTTCCCCATTGCTTGTTTTTGTCAGGTTTGTCAACGATCGGATGGTTGTAGGTGTGTAGTATTGCCTCTGAGGCCTCTGTTCTGTTCCATTGGTCTATATCTCTGTTTTGGTACCAGTACCATGCTGTTTTGATTACTGTAGCCTTGTAGTATAGTTTGAAGTCTGGTAATGTGATGCTTCCTGCTTTTTTTTTTTTTTTTTTTGCTTAGAATTGACTTGGCTATGTGGGCTCTCTTTTGGTTCCATATGAAATTTAAGGTGTTTTTTTCCAGTTCTGTCAAGAAGGTCATTGGTAGCTTGATGGGGATATTGTTGAATCTGTAAATTACTTTGGGCAGTATGGCCATTGTCACGATATTGATTTTTCCTAACCATGAACACGGAATGTTTCTTCATCTGTTTGTGTCCTCTCTTATTTTGTTGATCAGTAGTCTGTAGTTCTCCTTGAAGAGGTCCTTTACGTTCCTTGTTAGTTGTATTCCTAGGTATTTTATTCTCTTTGTAGCAACTGTGAATGGCAGTTCGTTCCTGATGTGGCTCTCTTTAAGTCTGTTATTGGTGTATAGGAATGCTTGTGATTTTTGCACATTGATTTTGTTTCCTGAGACTTTGCTGAAGTTGCTTATCAGTTTCAGGAGATTTTGGGCTGAGACGATAGGGTCTTCTAGATATACTATCATGTCATCTGCAAATAGAGACAATTTGACTTCCTCTTTTCCTATTTGAATACCCTTTATTTATTTTTCTTGCCTGATTGCTCTGGCTAGAACTTCAAGTACTATATTGAATAGGAGTGGTGAGAGAGGGCATCCTTGTCTAGTGCCAGATTTCAAAGGGAATGCTTCCAGTTTTTGCCCATTCAGTATGATATTGGCTGTTGGTTTGTCGTAAATAACTTTCATTATTTTGAGATACGTTCCATCAATACCCAGTTTATTGAGGGTTTTTAGGATAAAGGGCTGTTGAATTTTGTCAAAGGCCTTCTCTGCATCAATTGAAATAATCATGTCATTTTTGTCTTTGTTTTGTTTATGTGGTGAATTATGTTTATAGACTTGCATATGTTGAACCAGCTTTGCATCCCTGGGATGAAGCCTACTTGATCACGGTAGATAAGCTTTTTGATGTGCTATTGCAGTCGGTTTGCCAGTATTTTATTGAAGATTTTTGCATCTATGTTCATCATGGATATTGGCCTGAAATTTTCTTTTCTTGTTGAGTCTTTTCTGGGTTTTGGTATCAGGATGATATTGGTCTCATAAAATGATTTAGGAAGGATTCCCTCCTTCTGGATTGTTTGGAATAGTTTCAGAAGGAATGGTACCAGCTCCTCTTTGCATGTCTGGTAGAATTTGGCTGTGAACCCACCTGGACCTAGGCTTTTTTTTGGGTGGTAGGCTCTTAATTGCTGCCTCAACTTCAGACCTTGTTATTGGTCTATTCAGGGTTTTGACTTCTTCCTCTTCCAGGCTTGGGAGGATGCAAGTGTCCAGGAATTTATCCATTTCTTCCAGGTTTACTAGTTTATGTGCATAGAGTTGTTTGTAATAATCTCTGATGATGGTTTGTATTTGTGTGGAATCTGTGGTGATATCCCCTTTATCATTTTTTGTTGCATCTATTTGATTATTCTCTCTTTTCTTTTTTATTAATCTGGCTAGTGGTCTGTCAGTTTTGTTGATCTTTTTGAAAAACCAGCTCCCAGATTTATTAATTTTTTCAAAGGGTTTTTTTGTTTCTGTCTCCTTCAGTTCTGCTCTGATCTTATTTCTTATCTTCTGCTAGGTTTTGAGTTTTTTTTTTTTTATCTTGGTCCTCTAGCTCTTTCAATTTTGATGATAGGGTGTTGATTTTAGATCTTTTCTTGCTTCTCATGTGGGCATTTATTGCTATATATTTTCCTCTAGAGACTGCTTTAAATGTGTCCCAGAGATTCTGGTATGTTGTGTCTTTGTTCTTGTGGGTTTCGAAGAACATATTTATTTCTGCCTTCATTTCATTGTTTATCCAGTCAACACTCAAGAGCCAGTTGTTCAGTTTCCGTGAAGCCATGCAGTTCTGAGTTAGTTTCTGAATTCTGAGTTCTAACTTGATTGCACTGTGGTCTGAGAGACTGTTATGATTTCTGTTCTTTTGCATTTGCTGAGGAGTGATTTACTTCCAATTATGTGGTCAATTTTAGAGTAGGTGTGATGTGGTGCTTAGAAGAATGTATATTCTGTGGATTTGGGGTGGAGAGTTCTGTAAATGTCTATTAGGTTTGCTTATTCTAGGTCTGAGGTCAAGTCCTGGATATCCTTGTTAATTTTCTGTCTCGTTGATCTGTCTAATTTTGACAATGGGGTGTTAAAGTCTCCCACTATTATTGTGTGGGAGTCTAAGTCTCTTTGTCAGTCATTAAGAACTTGCTTTATGTATCTGCGTGCTCCTGTATTGGGTGCTTATATATTTAGGATCGTTAGCTCTTCTTGTTGTATTGATCCTTTTACCATTATGTAATGTTCTTCTTTGTCTCTTTCGATCTTTGTTTAAAGTCTATTTTATCTGAGATGAGAATTGCAACTCCTGCTTTTTCTTGCTCTCCATTTGCTTGGTAAATCTTCCTCCATCCCTTTATTTTGAGCCTTTGTGTATCCTTGCATATGATATGGCTTTCCTGGATACAGCACACCAATGGGTTTTGGCTTTTTATCCAATTTGCCAGTCTGTGTCTTTTGATTGCGGCCTTTAGTCCATTTACATTTAGGGTTAATATTGTTATGTGTGAATTTGATGCTGCCATTTTGATGCTAGCTGGGTGTTTTACCCGTTAGTTGATGTAGTTTCTTCATTTTGTTGATGCTCTTTACCATTTGGTATGTTTTTGGAGTGGCTGGTACTGGTTGTTCCTTTCTATGTTTAGTGCCTCTTTCAGGAGCTCTTGTAAAGCAGGCCTGGTGGTGATGAAATCTCTGAGTACTTTCTTGTTTGTAAAGGATTTTATTTTTCCTTCACTTATGAAGCTTAATTTGGCTGGGTATGAAATTCTGGGTTGAAAATTCTTTTCTTTAAGGATGTTGAATATGGTCCCCGCTCTCTTCTGGCTTGCAGGGTTTCTGCTGAGAGATCTGCTGTGAGTCTGGTGGGCTTCCCTTTGTGGGTAACCCGACCTTTCTCTCTGGCTGCCCTTAGCATTTTCTCCTTCAATTCAACCCTGGTGAATCTGATGATTATGTGCCTTGGGTTGCTCTTCTTGAGGAATATCTTTGTGGTGTTCTCTGTATTTTCTGGACTTGAATATTGGCCTGCTTTGCTAGGTTGTGGAAGTTTTCATGGATAATATCCTGAAGAGTATTTTCCAGGTTGGATTGATTATCTTCATCACATTCAGGTACACCTATGAAACGTAGATTAGGTCTTTTCACATAGTCCCATATTTCTTGGAGACTTTGTTCATGCCTTTTACCCTTTTTTCTCTAACCTTGCCTTCTCATTTTATTTTATTGAGTTGATCTTCGACCTCTGATATGCTTTCTTCTGCTTGGTCAATTCAGCTGTTGAAACTTGTGCATTCTTCACGAAGTTCTTGTGTTGTGTTTCTCAGCTCCGTCAATTCACTTATATGCCTCTCTATGTTGTCCATTCTCGTTAGCATTTCGTCAAATCTTTTTTTCAAGGTTCTTAGTTTCTTTGCATCAAGTTAGAACATATTCTTTTAGCTCACAGAAGCTTCTTATTACCCACCTTCTGAAGCCTGATCCTGTCAATTCATCACGCTCCTTCTCCATCCAGCCTTGTTCCCTTGCTGGTGAGGAGATGTGATCCCTTGTAGGAGGAGATGTGTTCTGATATCGGGAGATTTCATCCTTTTTTCACTGGTTTCTTTCCATCTTTGTGTATTTATACACCTGTTATCTTTGTAGTTGTTGACTTTCAGATTGGGTCTCTGAGTGGACGTCCAGTTTGTTGATGATGAAGTTATTTCTTTCTGTTTCTTAGTTTTCCTTCTATCAGTCAGGCCCCTCTGCTGTAGGACTACTGAGGTCCACTCAGGCCCTGCTTGCCTGGGGATTGCCCGCAGCAGCTGCAGAACAGTAAGGGTTGCTGCCAGTTTCTGATGCTGTCTTTGTCCCTGAAGGATACCCGCCCGATGTCAGTCTGAGCTCTCCTTTATGAGGTAACTCTTTGGATATACGGGAGTCAGGAGGCTGCTTGAGGAGACAGTCTGTCCTTTAGAGGAGCTCACATGCTGAGCTGTGAGCTCCATTGTTCATTCAGAGTTGCTGGGCAGGTATGTTTAAGTCTGCTGCAGCTGAACTCATAAACCCCCTTTTGTTTTTCCCAGGTGCTCTGTCCTGGGGAGTTAGGGCTTTATTTATGAGTTTCTTTTGTGCTGCTGGCTTTTTTCAGGGCTGCCCTGCCCAGCGAGGAGGCAGTCTAGTCACTGTCTGCCTGCAGAGGCTTTGCTGAGCTGCTGTGGGCTCTGCCCAGCTGCCATGTGAACTTTCCTGCAGTCCTGTTTATACGGGTATAGTTAGAACTGCCTCAGCAATGGCGGCCCACCTCTGTAATGGCGGACTCTCTGTAATGGCGGGCTGCCTCTGAAATGGTGGGCTGCCTCAGCAATGGCGGACTACCTCCGTAGTGGTGGAGTGCCTCAGTAATGGCGAATGCCCCTCTCCCACAGAGCTGAACCGTCCTTTGTTCATCTGTGCTTGCTGTGAAACTCTCAATCCAGAGCGTTTCAGATTGCTGTTTTTTTTGTGGAGGTGGGGCCAGCCGAGCCTGACACCTGGCTCCCTGTCTTAGAGCCTTTTTTTTTTTGTCTCCCAGGTGTTCCAGTCGCCCGTTGAAAAGGTGCAGGGATCTGTGTGATTTTCCGTGCAGCGACCCACTGCACCGGCTGAAACAGCCGCGCTGAGATTCGTGGTGCTTTTTTGCCCAGGAATCTCCTGGCCTTGCTCCCTGTTTCAGTCCCCTTTTGAACCAATTGAGATGTCTTTGGCACTGGCTGTAGTTTCTGCTGTTAATCATTGGTCCTCTTCAGTCAAGGCACAAAGAAGATGAACTTTTTTTTTTTTTTATTTAATGAAATTGATATGGATGGCTTGGCCACTGAGGACTTCATCTTCAACACTGTCTTCTCCCTTCTTAAAATGAACTATCCATTTACAAACTGCTGATTTCTCTGGGGCATTTTCTCCACAAACTTTTTGTAAAGTGTCAACAATTTCACCATTCTTCTACCCAAGCTTGCCTGTAAATTTGACATTAGTTCTTACTTTAGTTTTAGCAGAATTCATGTTACTCTGATAGGGGCTCTTTTCAACCTGATACCTTATCCTTCATCACCTCAAATTAGATCCTGCTCAGATGTGCTGTAACAAGTTAGTACATTTATTTTGGTGCAAAATTTTTTGAAATTCATGCATAGTTTTTTTTAACAATATGCATTTCCGTGTGCATGTGTCCTTATAGTAGAATGATTTGCGTCCTTTGTAGGGACATGGATGAACCTGGAAACCATCATTCTCAGCAAACTGACACAAGAGCAGAAAATCCAACACTGCATGTTCTCACTCATAGGTGGGTGTTGAACAATGAGAACACATGGACACAGGGAGGGGAGCACTACACGCTGGGGTCTGTTGGGGGGAAATGGGGGAGGGACGGGGAGGTGGGGAGGTGGGAAGAGATAGCATGGGGAGAAATGACAGATACAGGTGAGGGGAAGGAAGGCAGCAAACCACACTGCCATGTGTGTACCTATGCAACAATCTTGCTTGTTCTTCACATGTACCCCCAAACCTAAAATGCAATAAAAATAAATAAATAAATAAATAAACAAAAAACAATATGCATTTCCATGAACTTTTTGAAGACCCCTCATAAACTCCATCTTGACTTTAAAATGGCTTGACCTTGCAAATGTTTTGAGGGGATTGTTACAGTCTATTCACTTCTTAGAAGTATATTAGAGGATAGGTGCCATGGTATACACCTGTAGTTCCAGCTACTCAGGAGGCTGAGACAGGAGGATCACTTGAGACCCAGGTCTGTAGTTCACTGTGATGACCATGGTTGTCAATAGCCACTGCATGCCAGCTTGGTCAGCATAATGACACCTGTCGCTATAAAAAATATATGTGGTGGCAGGCATTTGTAATCCCAGCTACTCAGGAGGCTGAGGCAGGAGAATCGCTTGAACCCAGGAGGCGGAGGTTGCAGTGAACTGAGATTGTACCATTGCACTCCATCCTGGGCAACAAGAGCGAAACTCTGTCTCAAAAAATATGTACACACACACACACAAACACACACACACATACACACGCACACACGCACACACACACACACACACACACACATACTTGGACTGTTTGAAATTTTTTCTTAATAGAGATCTGGCTGATAGCATGAACCCATCATACTTTATTCTATTTATTTTATGAGATATTTAGGGCCACTAAGAAGGAAAACTCAATTGTAAGCCCAGCCAGACTAACTCCAGGTGTAACTTGTCCAGATACTAAAAGTAAAATGACCTTTTTGGTAGCAAGAACAATAAATGAAAGCTCCTTAGTTTATGTCTTCTGTAGTAATATTATGATACTGTGGGGGTACAGAAAAGGAGATGAAGTGGGGAAAAGATGCACCCAGAGTTGTCATTTTTTCAGTGAAATCTATTAGCTTATACACAGAGAAGATACATACTTTTTCTAATTGTATATGGCCTGTGACTATTCTTCTGGGAATGTGGAATAAAAGGAAAGTGAAACCAGAGATGTACAATACTGACTGTTAGAAAACTTTAATAATTAATTAGAGAACATCTATGGTACTACAGGGTCAGGGTGCAAGGGATCATTGATCCGTATAATATATAACGTGGATAAAGCTTGTTCCCCTTTACTTATTGTTGTTTTATTGGTATAGGGATGCATGCTAATCAACAGAACAACCCAGTGATAGTCCATGAATTGCTTTACTGCTCTGTGTATTAAATTTAGTGAATTCCTCTACATTTAAATTGTCACATTTATAAATCAGTGTGAATTTTAATACTACCCATTTTCAAGGTGTTATGTGTGTTATATTTAATCTGAGAAACTTCTCCCTTAGTGATTTTTAAAAAATCACACTTTAATTTTTTGCCACTTTGATAGGTATACAATGATAACTTATTTGATTTGGTAGATCTCTAATTACTATGATATAAATCTATTTGTTGGATATTATAATTCTTTCTCTGTGAATTGCTTGTTCATTGATAACTGCCGTTGTTCATTTTGCTTTTGGATTATTTGTCGTCAGAACCTTTGTTTTAAAAAGGCAAAATTAAACTACATTTCCAAGCAGAATTTCATCCTTACCTCTTGAGTGCTTTGTGATCAGAAACAGAGTTAGGTAAAGAGCCCTTGCTTATTATATGGTGCTATATAAATGCTGTTTTTAATAAGTACCAACAATATATTGAAGTTTGTCCTTGGAAGAGAGTTTATCACTGTTGGCCTTTGGGTGAACTTTGGGCCTGAGCTGTTTCATTCAAGGCAGCATGATGTCATTTAACTGCAAATTTCTCTGTTGCTAGAAAAAGGAATGTTGTTCCTCTAAATAACCTAAACGACTGAAAAATGCTGGCATAACATTATTCATCTCTCAGGTTTCCCCTAAAAACTTTTAACATGGGAAGGGTTTTATTGTTTGCAGAGGAAGGGTGGAGAAATGGTAAAAAGTAGGAGAAAACAAAAACAGTATCTGGTCTTGAATCTGAAGAATTCCAGTGCGCATATAAAACTCATCTGCCAGGAGGACCCAGTTCGCTTTCACTTGTCCAGATAAGAGCTTTGGGGTCCATCTTTGATTCTTCACTTATAAATCAGAGTATGAATTTTACATTTATAATTAAACTTATAAATGTATTTAATCTTCATTTATAGATCAGAGTGAATTTTTTAATTAAAAGACTCTAAATTTATATATATATATATATATATATATATATATATATATATTCAGCCTGTTATCATATTTTAAATTCCCAACAAAACCTTAAGGTAGGTAACTATATGATTATCTCACATATAAAACTAGGTACCATTAGGGTCAGCATTTTTATCCTTAATTTGAGAAGCAGATTTCTCTGATAGTGATAGCATTGCCATTAATTTCAAGGAGTAGGAGAGCTTCTTAATATCTGCTAGAGTTGGGAGGCTGGAGTTTACAAACAGTGGTACCTATAGTTGATCAGCTGTGTCCTCTAAAGCTTCCAGAGCTACAACTAAGAGACTTTATTACTGGGAATTTAAGAAATGTAGGAAAGGATAGAACAAGAACAGAACAAAACCAATCAAAATAGACTTTTCCTTCTATACTTTCATAAATAAGCACTGCTCCATGTTCAGTATTATGCTTTCTGCTAGTTTATATAAAGAGGATGCTTACAAGCTGTGTGTAGTCTTTTAACTTTTACATGCATTGGCAATTGTTTTTCATTGCTTTAAATGAAATAGCGCTGGATACAGGTATTTTTATTTTTATTTTTTCTTTGTAAAGAAATACTTAAATCTTATAAGCGTCATTTTTAGGAGGTCTAATTTTTTTCCTGAGTATCTAAAATCATGCCCAATATAATGAGAGTAATTAATTACCTGTTCTAACGTACATTATATTCAATATGTTAATGATAAAACTCTTACCTTTTGTATTCTAAGTAGAAGACTGGATTAATTGCAGATGAGCTTTTTTGATATCTAGCTGTTTCTTTGGGAATATTTTAAGAGGAATTTGATTCCATAAAATTAAGGTTATCTTCTTTTGAGGGAAAAATTGAAATGTTAGATTTAAATTTTTCTAGGAATAGTAATAACTTATTCTTGGAATCTTGGTTCAAATTCACCCATCCTAACCTATGTTAAGTAGTGTTAAAGAAGTAGATATTTGACAAAACTTAAGGATGTCAGTTTAGATGTCTGTTAATATAATGCTTATACCTTTAATCTTGCAATTATTATTTGCATACTTCAATACTTTGCATCTATAGTTTAGCAATATATTAAGCAATACTTTTAACTTTCTCTAACTCATAAATACCATATTTTCTGTGGGTAATTTAAAAAAATTCTTTACACATTGATTCTTGTATTAAGTTGCAGAAGACATATAAAAATTCAAAAATAGAATTCTTCCAAGATTTTGATTTGAAAAGTTATTTTATTAATCGACCTTTTGGAATATTGTGAATTTTGTTATATGGGATTCAGACTTATGGATATTATTAAGGGACCATTAATCTTTCATTTCATAACTTTATATATGTTATTCTACGGACTTGGCAGTATTTTTGGTTTAGATTAACAGGACTAATTTTCAATGGTCAACTCTAAAGTAGATTGGCTTTTGTCTGGTTTACACATACTCAAATATGAAAGTACATAAATAGGCCGGGCTTGGTGGCTCACGCCTGTAATCTCAACACTTTGGAAGGCGGGCAGATCACAAGGTCAAGAGATGGAGACCATCTTGGCCAACGTGGTGAAACCCTGTCTCTACTAAAAATACAAAAATTAGCTGGGTGTGGTAGCGCTCACCTGTAGTCCCAGCTACTCAGGAGACCAAGGCAGGAGAATTGCCTGAACCCGGGAGGTGGAGGTTGCAGTGAGCCGAGATCATGGCACTGCACTCCAGCCTGGTGACAGAGTGAGACTTTATCTCAAAAAAAAAATAAAGAAAATATATTAATATATACATAGAAACACACACATATATGCACAGAAGCCCATATATCCCTGTAAGAAAAATACCATTAGTGATTTTTTTTTTTTTTTTAGCTCTTACTTACTCACTACAAACACAATTTGCTTATAAACACTAAAAATGGACCAGCTCACAGTTACCTCATAATGATTTACTCATCCTGTCCTTGCTTGTTGATCTATATTTGGCAAATTCCTGTGTATAGAGGCAATACTTTTGAAGTTGTATTTTCTAAAGTAAATTGATAGCATATCCGTTTCAGTTTGGTAGATTAGGTGTGTTTGAAAATTACTGAGAACATGGCAAGATTTATATCCTTTTCTTGTACCAAACCTACTAATTATCTAAGGACAATTGGTAAATATAAAAGATACTAAACATTTTTCTTTAGGGTAGCTATTGTGTATCTTGGTCCATTGAACTTGGATTTGCAAGATATGTAACTTTACTTTTCTTTAAATAAACTCTATGAGTCTTTTTTAGTACCTCCAGTCTGAGAAAAGTGGAAAAATTAATCTCAATCAATTATACTGCCTCCAAAGTTATATTTAAATTCTCTAGGGTTTATAGGGTATGAAAGTATAAGGGAAGGGATTTGGGGACATTTTATCCTAACTGCTACCACTGACAGGTCCCATTTTTTTCACCAGATCATTGGTCATTGGTTCATATAGGTCTCTACAGCATCCATTCTTTTTTTTTGAGACAGGGTCTCATTTTTTTTGGCAGGCATCAGGCTGGAGTGCAGTGGTGCGATCTCAGCTCACTGCAACCTCCGCCTCCTGGGTTCAAGCAATCCTCCTGTCTCAGCCTCCCGAGTAGCTGGGACTACAGGCATGTGCCACCACGCTCAACTAATTTTTGTATTTTTTAGTAGAGACGGGATTTCACTATGTTGGCCAGGATGGTCTCGAACTCTTGAGCTTGTGATCCACCCGCCTCGGCCTCCCAAAGTGCTGCGATTACTGGCGTGAGCCCCTGTGCCCAGCCCATTCTTGTTTCTTATCCAACTCCTGTCAGGTCTCTGGACTGTGTCTGTGTTATTCTTGTACATGTACAAAACATTCTTCTCCTCTAAGCCATGGGAAACATGGTAAGATTCTCCTGCCTCAGCCTCCCCAGTAGCTGGGATTATAGATGAATGCCATCATGCCTGGCTAATTTTTGTATATTTAGTAGAGATGGGGTTTTGCCATGTTTGCTAGGCAGGTCTCAAACTCCTGACCTCATGATCCACATGCCTTGGCCTCCCAAAGTGCTGGTATTACAGGCGTGAGCCACCGTGACTGGCCAAGAATGAATTTTAAACTAGAATACTGGCCATTGATTATGGGCCCTTCCCACAGATCATTTATCCTGTCTCCTAGGCTGGCTTTCTATATTTACACCAGACAGCCTGGGAACATTAAAAAGAATTACTCTCACAAAGCTTTTCAATACTGTATGTAGACTGACCAAAATCAAGAGAATTACTGATTTTTTTGTGTGAAAGTTGTGTGACCCTGGCAGATCATATCTGTAAAACAAAAACCACCTAAGGATAAAGCTTTCATTTCCAAACACTTAACCACCCTTGGCTAAAACAACAACTACAACAACAAAAACTAAGAAAAGTGTTGAATACTGGTAAGCTGAATGTTTTAGATCTGTCACTTTAACTCATGCAAGTACTGGCTTGACATATCCCCAACATCAGTCATGGCAAACAGAGCTTGGCTTTTCTGCTATAATGGCCATCTATACTGAAATTTGAGGTTACAGTGAAGAGTTTAGAAGGATAAGAAGTGGACAAAAAAGTAAATCCTATGAAAATGGTAGTATTTTCTATTTTAAATTTCTAATAATTTATAGTTAACTTAATCTCAAAATAACCATGCTTATTTCAGAATTTTCTTGTCTAGATTTTAGAAACAGTTTTAAGTAGCTAATTATTTTCCTCCTAAGCTCTCAAATGAAAACCAGTTTTTCATATTATTTTCCTTCTAAAGGGTAATATAGATTCTCCAGACTTTTGCTACTGAGTATTTTAGAGGAATGGCAGTGAGTCTACCCCTGTATATCACAGCTCTCAAATTTTAATGTGTAATGAAATCGCCTAGGGATCTTGTCGAAATGCAGATTGTAATTCAGTAGGCCTGGGTGAGTGGAACCTGAAGTTGCTTATTTCTAAGAAGCTCTGCCAGGAATGTCAATGTTGATGGTCTGAGGACCACATTTGGAGGAACAAGGTTCTGGCTTTCTATACTGTTGGGACTGTTGTAAGGTATTCCATACTGCATATTGTAATTCCTAAAACTGTGTAAAGAATCCAATACCGTGCCGGGCACAGTGGTTCATGCCTGTAATCTCGGCACTTTGGGAGGCTGAGGTGGGCAGATAATGTGGTCAGGAGATTGAGACCATGCTGGGCAAAATGGTGAAACCCTGTCTCTACTAAAAATAGTAAAATTAATTGGGCATGATGGCATGTACCTGTAATCCCAGCTACTTGGGAAGCTAAGGCAGGAGGATTGCTTGAACCCAGGAGGCAGAGGTTGCAGCGAACTGAGATTGCGCCACTGCACTCCAGCTGGCGAGTGAGACACCATCTCAGAAAAAAAAAAAAAAAAAAAAGCATCCAATACTGAATATGATAGGAAGACCAACAGATTTTAATATATTACATTACCAGTTTTGAACAGTAATATATCTAGTTGCATGTTTAATACCACAGTGCCAGTTAATGATTAGTTTATTGTGAAAAAATATGTTCCCTTATTGCACTCTTCTTTCAGACTTTTCAAAATTACTTGGATTTTAGTTATCTTCTAGTTATATGCTTTTCCTGTTTTGATGTTTGTGCCTTTTACCCAATTTAATAATAAAAGTGTATCAAACATGGAAAAAATGGTGGGGATAAGGAAGAATATTTATTTGATGGTGAAAAATATTATCCCATCATACTTATTTTTTATATTGCCCATCTTCTGATGGCTTTCAAGCATGCTTAATTAGAAAACTATTTTTAGTGAAAAAAGGAGATGGAAATTCTTACAATCTCTTTAGAATTTTGGGATGCATGTTTATGGTACTATTTCTACATATATATTTGGAATCTTTATTACTTCCTTCAGAAAGTTAATGAGGGCAGAGAGGATACTTCTCACTGGAAAGTTCCAAACATACACAAAACTAGAAAATAATGGTATAATGAACCTCCATGTGGCTATCAGCCGGCTATGGCAATGATCAACTAATGACCAATCTTCTTTTCATCTGTAATCCTTCTTCCCACCTCCATCCCTGCCACTGGGTTATTTTGAAGCCAATCCCAGACGTTATATTTTTCCTTTTCTGATGAAGGATAATTAAGTATGCAGCCATTCTGGTGGCATTACTTACTTAGTATAGAATCCAAAACTCCAGCCACCCAGTAAATACTTAATTGAGTACTTATTCTGTGACATGAACTAGTCTAGACTCATAGACTCAGCATATATAAAACATAACATAAACTCTTGGAGAAATTCACATTAGGTACTAGCTGCTTACATAAGGCATGGTTTCTCACTTCTACTTATAACTTTCCAATTGCTTTCCATTAGATTACTCCAGTTTTATTACAAAAAAAAAAAGAAAAGAAAAGAAAAAAAGAAAAATGAAAAGCCCACAATAATCTGCTGGTCCTGTCCCCTTTGCCTTGCTGACTCATCTTCCACTTACAACATGGCTTACCCCACCCAACCACAGCGGCCTCCTGGCTATTAGTGATTTCCTTTGTGTTTACACCTCAAAATCTTTGTACTTAACATTCCATTTGTAATACCTTTCCTTCAGATATTTGCAGAACATATTACCTTACCTCTTTAAAAATCTTCTCTGCCCTCATCTGCTTTCCAGCCTCTACAAATTTGTCCATATTCACATTTTTCACTGGTATTTAAGGGGTGAGAATTTCCAGGATCCCTTATTCTCCTCTGTATTAAGAATTAATATAGAATTTACTGGTGTGAAAATAATTTAGCCTTTTGAAAACATCAGTTTACTTATCAGCCTTTCAATATATATTAATATATTAATTATTTTCAAAAGAATGCTGAAATAATAGTTATTGTAGTATTCTTTTATTCTTGATATTACTGTCATCACAAGAATGTAGGTGTATGCTTTAGTGATCATTTGTGTTTTGTGCAAATGCCACCATGCTTCTTGGTTGTAGAACTATGATTTTGGAGAACTAGCAGCTAAAAGTTTTAACTGCTGCAGATCTTACACTTCAATATTATGTATGCCTCTGTTGGGTAATTCACTGAATTCTCATTTCTCCTCTTGCAACAAGTTAAGATAAGCTTTTTGTGAGTCTGTGTCTTTTAAAATCTTGCCCTAGATTATGCTTTGTCTATTTTATTTGTGTCTATTTCACTAAGGTGTAGTTTTTCAAAATACTACCATGTTCTAGCAAAAGCTCAGTGAGGCTGGCATTCTCTTCACTGGTTGGGTAAGTGTATAACTCTTTCTGGGAACATATATTAAGAAATTTATATATTCACATCCTCTGTTTACATATGTAGGAATCTAGATCAAGGAAATTTTTGTATGTTGATGTGTGTATATAAATGTCTCTGGGTGGTGGAAATTATCAGGTTATTTTCTGCTTCTCATTCTTTTCTATTTCTTCCATGCTTCTTTAATGATCGTCTTTTACTTTCTTACTTCTCTTTCTGCTTACCTCCCCTCTTTTTCCTCTGTTCCTCCCAGTACTTCATTGCTTGATTTCTCTGAGTATTAAAATGGTAGGCCAGGTGTGGTGGTTCATGCCTATAATCCCAGCACTCTGAGAGCCAAAGCCAGAAGATCACTTGAGGCCAGGAGTTCAAGACCAACCTGGTCAACATTGTGAGATCCTGTCTCTCCAGAAAAGAAAATATTGGGCAGACATGGTGGCTTATGCCCGTAGTCTCAGCTCATTATTAGACTGAGGTGAGAAGATGGTTTGAGTCCAGAAGTTTGAGGTTACAGTGAGCTATGATCATGCCACTGCACTCCAGCCTGGATGATACAGCGAGATCCTATCTCTTAAGAAAAAAAAGGGCCGGGCGCGGTGGCTCACGCCTGTAATCCCAGCACTTTGGGAGGCCGAGGCAGGTGGATCACGACATCCAGAGATCGAGACCGTCCTGGCCAATATGGTGAAACCCCATTTCTACTAAAAATACAAAAAATTAGCTGGGCATGGTGGCACATGCCTGTAATCCCAACTACTCAGGAGGCTGAGGCAGGAGAATTGCCTGAACCCAGGAGGCGGAGGTTGCCGTGAGCCGAGATCGCACCATTGTACTCCAGCCTGGGTAACAAGAGCAAAACTCCGTCTCGGAAAAAAAAGAAAAAAAGAAAAGAAAAGGTTAAATAAATATGTATGAGTTTGGGGGTTATATGGGAAATATCTATATCTTTAGCTCTACTTTGCTGTGAACCTAAAACTGCCGTAAAAATAAATAAATAAGTATTTTTAGAGATACGGAGACAGACATGCTGAGTGAGTGGTAGCTTCCAAAGAGGAGACTAAAACTTTGAGGAGATAATGTCTGGTTTATATTAGGAACTCAGCAGATGGTTTTGAATTATTTTATTGTTTTACTAAGCAAATGTTCCTATTTGAATTAAAAAGTAGGCTGTTTATAATTTGACTATGTCATACCACTTAAGAATCATGAAAATCACTCAGGTATCTAAGAAAAATGATGCATTTCTCTGGATAAATGAATTTTTTCAGGAACCAAAAGTGTTTTTCAATTAAATGTGCATTTTTATGCCTAGCATTTATATGAAGCTGCTAAGTAAACTCTCTTAAAGAATCCTAATTTCATTCCCCCAATAAATAGATTTGTCACTGCTCTTCAGTGTACTTTTGCTGTTAGCATATACTTAGTTGTTTATTTCTTTTATTGGAAGAAGATGTCCATACGAAATTCCTGTAAATATTTTTTAAAGTATCTTTTTCCTAAGAACTTTATTCTTACTTGTTCAATAATTATTTGAATTGCCTCTGTGCTTTAAAGTATTATATTTTATCTTATAAATTACCACAGTATCCAAAATGGTTGTGCCCATATCTGTTTTTCCACTGCATGGAACAAAGTGCTTTAAATCTATTTTCTTTTTCCTATAGTGGTTCCCCCTGGAAGTCCTGGGCCCATTACTCGACATGGGTCTTATGACAGTTTAGCTTCTGACCATAGTGGACAGGAAGATGAAGAATGGCTTTCCCAGGTAAAACTCTGAAATATTGGGAATATTAAAGTAACAGAAAACAGAAATTTACTGTCTGTTTTTATTCTTTTCCTTAGAGGTAAGTGGGGAGAATTAGTAACTCTCTGTTGGGTTATCAAGAATTAGTTGTCTTTCCATACTACAGATTACTCACAAATATTGCTGCCGGTGTACATATACATATTATACATATTTGTGTGTGTGTGTGTGTGTGTGTGTGTGTGTGTGTGTGTGTGTGTGTATGTTAGCTTCCATACACATGGCATAAAATTTGTGTATTTTTCACACAATCTATTTAAAGCCTTAGGGCCTTGGAATTAATTAATTAACTAATTAACTAATTTTTGAGACAGAGTCTTGCTCTGTCACCCAGGCTGGAGTACAGTGACATGATCTTGGCTCATTGCAACCTCCGCCTCCCAGGTTCAAGCAATTCTTATGCCTCAGCTTCTTGAGGTAGCTGGGATTGCAGGCATGCACCACCATGCCTGGCTAATTTTTGTATTTTTAGTGGAGATGGGGGTTCGCCATGTTGGCCAGGCTGGTCTTGAACTCCTGACCTCAAGTGATCCACCCACCTTGGCCTCCCAAAGTGCTGGGCTTACCAGTGTGAGCCACCGGGCCCAGCCAAGAGCTTGGAATTTAAATAGGCTCTTTGGAACACATTTTCATCAGGTTTAAAATAAAAGCTGACTTTGTTGAAACAGTGAAGCTACTCAACAATCTTTGGGATCTGTTTTGTGGAGCCACCGTTTTCTGAAGGTTGAATTCATACTTCCATTATTGTAAATACAACATTCCACTCTAGAAGTTCTGATGGCACATGTCTGGGTTCCTTTCCTAAGCCCATGTAATGCTGCTTCTAGTGGTCTCTAAACCAGCCCTACAACATTGCTGGGACTGCAGGCATGCATCACCATGCTGGCTGATTTTTTTTTTTTTTTTTTTTTTAATCTAGAGACAGCATCTGCCTATGTTGCTTAGGCTGATCTTGAACTCCTGGGCTCAAGTGATCCTCTTATGTTGGCCTCTGAAAGTGCTGAGATTACAGGCATGAGCCCCCATGCCTAGTCTCCAACAGCTTCAATTGACCATCCTTCCCCTTGCCAGGCGAAGCTGTCTTCATTCAAAGGGCTTTGAAATAAAAGATACTTGGGTGGATTTCAAAATGATGGGATTACAAATGACTTCATTACAAATACTGTTATGTCTGCCTCAAGTCTGACATCATTTTGTGAAGCTAATGATCTATCTCAGATTACCAGTCTGGCAGCTTTTCATCGGACAGGTGCCTCAGAAAATGTGGAGGCCATTTGTAGTTTCATTTCTTTCTCAAGGAGGATAGCCTAAAACCTAAAGTAAGTCTGGAAACTGGGAAATCAAATAGTGTTTAGGTAACATGTATTTATTTCATCACAGCAAAAACATTCATAGGAAGTTCCTTGAAGGAGATCAATTCTTCAGTTCATGGCATGTGACGATCCATCCTTCCTTAATGATAGGAAGATAAAGTAAATCCAAAAATGCATGTGTTTTTTTCCAAAATCAAAATTTTGTCCAAGGAATGCTGGCAGAGAAACCACTGTCCTTCACTTCAACTTTTCAATTAGAGAAAGGGGTAATGTGTGCTGTCAGTGTAAAAGTATATACAATATGTTTGTCCGGCATACAACAGGAGAGTGAATAGGAACATCTGGCCATCGCCTCGGTGAAATTGCACAGGCATCTGTTTACCTCTCGGCTCTGTGACACTGATGGTTTTGAGCTTAAAATACACAGAATGCTTTATCTGTGGCCTAATTTACATTGCTGAATACAACTACTTGAATCAGAAATCACTATCCTCAATCTGAGCATTTTTCTCCCTGTGATTAGTGGGAATGTGAATATTGTTCCAAAGACCATGATGATTTTGCCCTTTTGGACTCACAAACACAGAGCTACACTCTGTGAACCTTTTCAGTTATGTTTTGTTAAGAATTAATCACCACAATCAGAGAAATGTGATTAAATATAAAAAAACTCAGGACAAAAATAAGGCACGTGGGAAGTCAATTACATAAAGTATTTGCAGATGCAATTACATAAAGTATTTGCAGAGGCATGGATGTAGCAATGACAAGACATTTAAACTAGTTTGTATATTTAATCTCTCATTCGAGTTGCTTATTTGTAAAAAATCATGTAATACGTGTATTTTCAGGCTTTTCCCAGTGTCTTCCACCCACTTCTTTGACTTTATAATGTCTAATAAAATATTGGGAACTTTTCCTAACCCCTCCATTGAGTGTGGAATTCATAAAGTATTTTGGTATTTCTGTTTTGTAGCACATAAAATGCCTGTGTCAATATTTGCGGCAGTTGAGAAAACCCATTAATTAATGGCTATTTGGAAGACAAATACCTAGTTTGAGAGAAAATATATAATAATTTTTTTCATTTAAAAGTGGACTGTGGGTATATTAGGACAGTATAGTAAATATTATAATATTTTATTATGGAAAGAAAGTGGCTTTGGGCATTAAAATTATTTCAGACCTTTACTTTTCCTTAGGTAGTTCAAGAACAGGTTCACGTTTGTCATGAGCTTGATCCTCAGTGAAGGAATTACTTTTAATCTGTGGATTAATAGATGTAGTATTCAGTGCATGTCTACAACATGGTAAGTACTGTGTAGAGTGAATGGAGATATACGCTAGGGAGCTGACACTAGTTACATGAGGCAGGCAACTGGTTCTTTTACTTTCATAGGATTTTTGTGTTGTATATGGAGTGAGGTGCGCATGTGTGTCTGTGTATGTATATGTACACAAAATGTAATTTTTGTTTATTTTGCTGAAAACCAGTAGAGGGACATTTTAAGTGTCTGCATTGTCTGTGATTATTATTACCTTTTAATTATGGGTGCCCTATCCCTTTCCCACTTTAACATGGGGTTCTTGAAGAATGTGGGTATTGAGAGGAAGAATGGGGGATTGTGAAAGGCTCTCAAATTGAGATCATAATCCATTTAAGTCATCATTCCTACTCCGTTCCAGGTTGAGATTGTAACACACACTGGACCCCACAGACGTCTGTGGATGGGTCCACAGTTCCAGTTCAAAACCATCCACCCCTCAGGCCAAACCACAGTCATCTCATCCAGTTCATCTGTGTTGCAGTCTCATGGTCCAAGTGACACGCCACAGCCTCTTTTGGATTTTGATACAGATGATCTTGATCTCAACAGTCTCAGGTAGGAAATGGGAACTAGGGAGTGATTTGCATAAAAGAATTAATATGTTCATGTGAAATAAACATCATACATAATATTTACTTTTCCCCTTTTGACACAGTGTCATGTTGCAGTCCACATGTACTGTTGCATGTGATTCACTGTCATGACTGGAGATGGTATATAGGATGTCATGTGGGAGTACATGACATGAAATAAATATTTGTTTTTCAGATTATATTTTCCCTAAATCTAATACGGCACTTTTCAAGCAATTCCACTTTTTGATGCTCTGCTCATATTTCTAACTGCTTGAAGTCTGATTATGTACTCTTTTCTTGATCTTTCTGAAGTTGGCATCACCTTTCAATGAAATTTCTTCTGTGATTTTTATCTAATCCTCTATCTTCCTTCTTTTCAATCGTAAAAAGTTTTTGAATGGAAAAATGTTGTTATAAATCCAGTTATATACATATATTATTTTTATAATACATGTTCTCTCATCCTTACTTGTAGGAATCCTAGTACAGGTTTACAAATTATGGCTTTTTATTTTTAGCTTTTTTTAATTGCAACTCAAGATAGTTTTGACTTGCAGTCTTAAGTTTGCTTAGCAGTCTAATTTTTTATGTCAAGACTTGGCACATTAGGGTACGACAGATAATGAAGGACTCAGTCTAATATAATGTATTCTCCCTTTTCTTGTCTTCTCTTTTAAAAAAGTTCTGTAGTGTATCTTGAATGTGAAACACCCTCTGACCTCTTTCTTGCACACCTTTAAAAAAAATAGTGGAAATTTTGTCAGTAGCAATAATAAATTTTTATTACAAAACAAAAATTGCAAAGTTGGGTTATGCCTGATATATTTGTTTAGAAAATATGTCGCATATTTATTGAGTACCTATCAGGGATTCTACTAAGTGTCAGGAGATATTCCTAGAGTATGGCCAGTTGCCTACTTTGGTCTGAATTGCAACTTATCATTTCATTCCCTAATCCTGTTCTCACTCCATTCTTTCTCATCTCTTTATTTATTTTTTGTTCTATTCTATTTTATTTTTTGAGGCGGGGTCTTGCTCTGTCACCCAGGTTGGAGTGCAGTGGTGTGATCTCTGCTCACTGCAACCTCTGCCTCCCTGGTGCAAGCAGTTCTCCTGCCTCACGCTCCCAAGGAGCTGGGACTACAGGTGCATGCCACCGTGCCCAGCTAATTTTTTGTATTTTTTAGTAGAGATGGGGTTTCAGCGTGTTGGCCAGGCTGGTCTTGAACTCTTGACCTCAAGTGATCCTCCCACCTCAGCATCCCAAAGTGCTGGGATTACAGGCATGAGTATATTAATTTTTTTGAGACTGAGTCTCACTTTGTCACCCCAAGGTGGAGTGCCATGGTGCAATCTCAGTTCACTGCAACATCTGCCTCCCGGATTTAAGCAATTCTCCTACTTCAACCACCCAAGTAACTGGGATTACAGACACACACCACCATGCCTGGCTAATTTTTGTATTTTTAGTAGAGATAGAGTTTCACTATGTTGGCCAGGCTGGTCTTGAACTCGTGATCTCAGGTGATTTGCCTGCCTCTGCCTCTGCCTCTGCCTCCCAAAGTGCTGGGATTACAGGCATGAACCATGGTGCCCAGCCTCATCTCTTTAAATTACTCTTGAAACCTCTCCTTTCACACATGCCACATCTAATTCTTTACTAACTTATGTCATTTCTATTCAAAATTTACATCTAGAAACCTTCCACTCCTCTCCATTCCCAATGCCAGCACCCTAGCAATGTTTCACAGACTCCTAACTGGTGTTCCTTTTTGAATTTTTGCTTTCCCCTGACTGATATATCTTCTTAAAGAAGGATTCATAAAGATGAATGCATCTCCTTTCAATACTTGGTTTAGTATTTTTCATTTGTTTAGTCTGCTTTATGTTTTGTTTCTTTCTTCTCTACATTTTTGGTTTTTTGTTCCAGCATAATTCCTCCAGCTTTCTAAAGATGACATTTTTTGACCAAGATGTCAGATAATAATGACAGAATACAGTGACAGCGTAAGACCAATTTTCAATGATGCTAATGATAAAATATGGTCTAGATTAGGACCTCAAGCCATGGTCAGGTAGTCAATTCTTTTCAGTCCTCAACTTGGTGATTCAATGTACTTGTGTTTAAAATAGTCATTTGGTTATTTAAATGTTAATAATAAAGCATTTAAAATAACTAACCAATTTATTCTCTTTACAACTACGTAACACATTTAGTTTCTTTGCAAAACCATGCACAAGACACTGTCTTATTTTTTTCTAGCGACTGACTAGCTGCTACTGTAAAGCTCTGCTTTTTCTTAGGAGGTCTCTGCCCGTTGTTTTGTGGCCTCCTTCAGCTTTCTTTGTTACTCTTTTCCTCACATACAGTTCTTCTGTTAAGATCTTTCTAACTCCCTTCTTTTAAAAGTAGATATAGTGCCAGGCACTGTGTCTCATGCCTGTAATCCTGGCACTTTGGAAGGCTGAGACAGGTGGTTCACAAGGTCAGGAGATCAAGACCATCCTGAGACCATCCTGGCCAACATGGTGAAACCCCGTCTCTACTAAAATACAAAAAATTAGCCTGGTGTGATGGCGCACACCTGTAGTCCCTCAGTTTTTTTAAAAAAAATCTAAATGACTTTAAATTGTTTATGTTTGATTAGAATATTATCCTGTTTACTGGACGCATATAACTTTAGAAATCTTTATATTGAGCAACAGGTTCATAAATTTCTATTAATTGCATCTGTAATTTATATTTTAAATTTTCAGCAGGTAAGCTTGGTTGGGACCTTGGCTAAGACCCTACAGCACAGTTTTTATGGGAAATTTAGATTTAACTCTCATCAATTTTAAGTCCTTTTTAGTACTACCATTTCTCACCCAGCATCCAGTTAGAAATCCGACTATTGAAATTCTCCTCATTCTCATTTATAATTGCTCTAGCCCAGCTCCTTGTCTCTATTTTCACCTTCTGGTACTGGATCATGCTATACCTCTCTCCTTTTTTTTTTTTCTTCCTCACAACAAACACATGCATTCAAACTAGTTGCATAACTAGTCTGAAATTCACACTTGACATTTCAGGCTTCTGTCATTTGCCCCACATTTCTTATCAACTTTTTATCTTCCCCTGATACCCTTTATGAACTCTGCACTTCAGCCGTATCATGTACTTGAAGATGCCCTGACTTTGTCATATTTAGTCACTGATCTACGTTTCTGCATGTTGCAGTCCTGTGAGTAAAGGCCAATTCTTGCTCCTCTTCATTATGCATATACTATTCCTGTATACAGACCTAATTCCTATTTCAGCTCTACAAGACCTCTATCTTATGTGGACCCTTAATGTATTCCCCTGTCTGAGCTTTTATTATTTATGTTATTCGTATTTACACTTTAGTTTTATTTTGCATTGTCGTGAATTTCATGTGCTGTGTCATACATATAGACATTGGTCGGTGTTTTGTTTTGTTTCTGCTTGTTCCCGTAGTAATTCTGACATGCAGTAAATATTCAGTAAATACTTACTGTATGAATGAATTACCAGAAATACATGCATATATTGTTGTAATAAGTTTTTGTTTTTCTAAGTTGCCTGGGACTTTCAGATCTTTTAATCTTCCAGATACTTTTATGTTAGGATTTATTCTAATGCAGCTAGAAAGAGACACTCAGCATTTATATGTTTATTATTATTATTATTATTATTTGAGATGAAGTCTCACTCTTTTGCCCAGGCTGGAGTGCAGTTACCCAATCTTAGCTCAGTGCAACCTCTGCCTCCCAGGTTCAAGTGATTCTCCTGTCTCAGCCTCCCAACTAGCTGGAACTATAGGCGTGTGTCACGCTTGACTAATTTTTTTGTATTTTTAGTAGAGACAGGATTTTACCCTGTTAGCCAGGATGAATGTTTATTATACTTTAAATTATATGTGGTAATTTGTACATTTACTGAGGTTCTCATTGATTTTTATATGCTAGTTGGTAATTTTATAAAGGTAGGTCACTTAGTAGTGACCCTAGCTAGCTCCCCCTCCCCCAGCCACAGTACATCTTTGTTATCCTATGCTTCCTGTCAGATATAAAGTAACTTTCATTAAGGATTTTGAATTACATATTGCTGCCTTTTATGGAACACATTAATAGCTATGGTGCTATTCACGAATTTCAGGATTCTCAAAACTCTTCATGTGTGTCCCTTGGAAATGCCAAATTGTATCCCTTTAAATTAATGTTAGCTTTTCAGTCCCTTCCTTAAAAATCTGTGGAATAACACTCATAGATAAGTTAGAAGGGGTCTGGACTGTAGAGAATGTTTGTAGTGCTTTATCCTTGTGCAGCAATTAGGGACTACAGCTCCTTGTTTGTCTTGTTTTAGGATGGATGGTTCTTTAATGGATTGTGCTACTCCAACATTCCTGATTTAAGGTCTTTTGTAGCAAGTGACAGTTTTGATGCCAGTAACATATATGAATTAAATTAAATTGCATTGCAGGATCCAGCCAGTCCGCTCTGACCCAGTCAGCATGCCAGGGTCATCCCGTCCAGTCTCTGATCGAAGGGGAGTTTCCACAGTGATTGATGCTGCCTCAGGTAGAAAACCACCTCTCAAATGTTTATTGGGCAGTCCTGTGCTTTTTAACTAATTTTTTCATACAATGTAGAGGTTGACATTTATTTGCTTTCTTCTTCATTTTTTGTTTGGTGGTGTGTATGCATTTTAATGCAGTACTTTGCCTATATTTGTTGCTGAACAATGCCATGCTTTTAAGCATTCCTAAGGTTGGTGAAAGATGCAGTGGAGTTGGCACTTGATTAAATGTAGTGAACATAGTATTGAAGGCTACAGGGTTGATGACTGTTTTGCCTTTGATCACTGAAATGTGGAGAAGCAACCTTGACAGAGAACGTAAATACAATATATGGATTCAATTTACTCAACCTGTTGAGTATCAGAGTGCCTAATCTGTGGAAATAGAGACAGTCCAAGTGCTATAGCTTCAATGATTTTATTATCAAAAGCATGAAGTTTAGAAATTAATTAACTTAACTCTGGTCTATCACAGTTATTAATTTCTTATCCTTGGAAACAAGCTATGAATATGTATTATTAGTTCAGAGGAGGAGATCTTTGCCTTTGTTGGTGATAGTTGCTCCTTAGTATTATAAAACTGTTTTCCACTAGGCCTACTAAATAGTAGAACTGTCTGTAGTGATATATTTTCCCATTTCTGAGTTGAGTGTTAAAATAAGGACAGTGATGCCCTGCTTTCAAGTGGAGCTGGGGAGCATCTGAAGACAGCGCACAGCAGGATTTTGTCCAAAAATTCACTCTCAAGTAGAATTATTAAATACTCAGCATTAGTCAAACAGTTGAGTCAGAGAGGATTTTAATCTATGGCGATTTCAAAATCCCTAGAGACTACTGATTTGATTGAGGCTTAAACTGTATAAGAAAATGGAAATAAACATAAAACTGATTTGTGAAGGTCACTTTAAAATGACCAAAGTTTCTGTCTGTGGATACATTTTTAAGTTTCAAAGCTAGTGGGTTTTATACGTATTCTTAACTTTCTGATTTTTTGGTTAGTGGACTGTACTCTGCATCTTACTGAGCTGCCCCGTCTAGGGCTATGCCTTCATTTTTAATGTAGACTATTACTTTAGAGGACTCATACTTGTTCCTAATGCTTAAACTTGGCATCCATGGTTGTCCTGTGGCAATGAGCATGGAAATGTATAGAGTTTCTATCACTGCTTCCCTGTGTTGAATGACATACCGAGATAGGAACTTAAACAGTAAATCTTTCTTATAGTCACATTCTGAGAATGCTAAGAGATGTGCTCATTTGGAATGATCATTTACAATTGTGAATCCTGGAAATGTTACAGATTTTAACCTGAAGTATTTTATTCAAGAATACATGAGTAGGCCTTGACTGGGCTTTTTAAACCTTCTTAAACTACCAGATTACTGATGTTTTATTGTCAAGCGACTAGCCACTAGGAACACAGGCTGCCAAAGCAGTTACCTTGTGTTATTAAAAGTGAACATATTCAATACTATATTCTGAGGTAACACTCATTTTCTTTTCTTTTTCTTTCTTTTTTTTTTTTTGAGGCAGAGTCTTGCTCTGTTGTCCAGGTTGGAGTGCAGTGGCACAGTTTCAGCTCACTGCAACCTCCATCTCCCAGGTTCAAGCAATTCTCCTTTCCCAACCTCCGGAGTAGCTGGGCCAGGCACCTGCCACCATCCCCGGCTAATTTTTGTAGTTTCAGTATAGACGGGGGTTTCACCTCATTGGTCAGGCTGGTCTCAAACTCCTGACCTCAGGTGATCTACCCGCCTCAGCCTCCCAAAGTGCTGGGATTACATGTTTGACCCACTGCGCCTAGCCAACATTCCGTATTTATCTTGTAGCAATCTAGCTGTATGTAAAGTCATCTCATGCAACATGGGAGGAGCTTCAATGAACTTTATTTAAATCCTTTTACAAGAAGAGTTTTTAAGTTGATTTTTGAATAAGGAATTAGAGCCTACATGTAAATAATCTGATTTGTAAGTAGTCCTAAGATTACTTAATTTACATCAGAGATAAACTCTATGAGTTTGCAGAATATTGTTCTATCACATTGAACCTCTTTGCCTGAAAGTACCAATCTTTTGAGTAGGAAAGAACTTCTTGAAGGCTAAGCTTTATTATTACATTTCTAGGCTTATTTTCATTCCAGGAAGCCATGGTACCTTTCTGAAAGACAGCCAAAATAGTGAAACATATGCGCTGCTTTCTTTAACTTTGAGCTAAAGAAGCCCCGTAGATAAAGAATTGGACTTTTATGAGTAATTCTCTCTTCAGCTACCTTCAAGGTTTGGATCCCTTTTGAATGAAAAATGTATGTTAACACATTTTTTGAGTGAATAATGTTTTGTTGTGGAATGTTTATCCACTTTATCTAATAGGCCCAACGGTTTGTTTTAACAGAATTACTCTCTATGTCTGTGGAAAACAACATCTAGGCTAACAAAAATCAAGGTAGCAAGTCTAACAAGATTGTGGCTAAATGATTTGAGTTCTTTATGGAAACAAATTTATGGGAAAATTTTGTTTTAGGTTCTTCTGATAAAAAGAGGCTAATAAATTTTTATAATTGCTCCTGAACCAGGAAGTGCCTCTGATTATGATCCATGCACTGGAGTCAGCTGCACATTGGGAAGATCTTTACCTGGAGTTTCATTGCCTGTTACTTAGAGATATGACCAGGGTGACACATCTTCTATTGGTCTTCATTGCTTTGTATTATCTTCAAGCATTTTATATGAGTTCATGTATTGGCTTTTAAATTATTCCTATGGCACATGTTACATTTAACTCTCTATTTTAGTGACAGCTCTTGCTCTGTCTAACTTTGTGTTGGTATCATTATTTTTCATGTACTTAGTTTTTTCACAGATGTAGAATTTAATGTGATACAATTAAATCCTTTGACAATTATAATAGTTTTTAAAGTAAAAATATTTTATTTAAATCTTGGGTCTGCAGTTTATTCTTTAGATATCTGTATTACTCTAACAGTGCTATTCCATTGAAGCTAAAAGAGATGAGCAGAGTGTGCCACTTTTACCATGTAATGGTTTTTTTTCCACAATTTCTTAATCATCTGGTAATCTCTGGTTTATTCTTTTGCAAAGAAATGCATTGCGTAAGATACATATTTTTAAATTATTAACCTTGGTGATTTATACACAGGGTAAATTCTATGCCTTTAGACACCTATGAACTAGCTTCTTACTGTCTCTCTATAAAATACATATAGAGTAGTTTCAATTTTCAGCAGTTCAATAACTGCTTGATGAATAGATGTTATTCCCATCACATCTGTTTCATCTTGTCTTTGGTGATTCAAACAGCACCATCCCGGCAGGACGCAGTGGCTCATGCCTATAATCCCAGCACTTTGGGAGGCTGAGGAGAATGGATCACTAGAGATCAGGAGTTTGAGACCAGCCTGGCCAACATGGTGAAATCCTGTCTCTGCTAAAAAATAAAAAAAATAGCTGGGCGTAGTTTCGTGTGCCTGTAATCCCAGCTACTCAGAAGGCTGAGGCACGAGAATCGCTTGAACCCAGGAGGTGGAGGTTGCAGTGAGCTGAGATTGTGCCATTGCACTCCAGCCTGGGTGACAGAGCAAGACTCTGTCTCAAAAAGACAAAACAGGCCGGGCGCAGTGGCTCAAGCCTGTAATCCCAGCACTTTGGGAGGCTGAGGCGGGTGGATCACGAGATCGAGAGATCGAGACCATCCTGGTCAACATGGTGAAACCCCGTCTCTACTAAAAATACAAAAAATTAGCTGGGCATGGTGGCACGTGCCTGTAATCCCAGCTACTCAGGAGGCTGAGGCAGGAGAATTGCCTGAACCCAGGAGGCGGAGGTTGCGGTGAGCCGAGATCGTGCCATTGCATTCCAGCCTGGGTAACAAGAGCGAAACTCCGTCTCAAAACAAAACAAAACAAAACAAAACAAAACAAAACCATCCTATCTAAAATTTGGTTGTGGGTGGGAGGCAGTTAAATAATTGTAAGATGTTCCCTTCTTGGCTGAGGAGATCGTTCTGGAAAGGGACACATTATAAGATTTTTAACCTAAGACACAGGCTAGCCAGAACAAATGGGATTTAAGGCAGTTGCTCACTTTTTCCCATGACCAGCTAATGAACAACAGTGTCTGTGAATCCCTGATAGTATTTCTAGCCAAAGCACTGCATCAATTTATTTATTTTCTTTTTCTGTATGTTCATTTTGGCTAGATAGCTAAGAATTTCTTGCCATCGTTTGTACCTTATAACATGTACCCTTCTTTTGATGAAGGTGTAAGACCTCTAAAGAGAAAGAAAGGTAGCTGTCAATGTCTTGTTGGAATTTTGTTTTCCAGATTGGTGACTGTTCTTATTCCAAAACTTGAAGGCTGCACCTACTAAATAAGCTTTCCTTGCTTCTGCATCATCAAATCAGAGCCTAGAAAGATTTTGTTCACCCTGAGTTTGTTTGTCCTGATTTGTAGTTGTACTGTGGAGGTTGATGTTTACTAACAAAGAATCTCAGATAGTTGAGATTGAAAGACAGTCTTAAGCCTGACTTATATGCAGAACAGATATCTTTATCAAACTAATAAAGAAAAAATTTTATAAAGTTATCAAGTGTGGTGGAAGCAGCATTTGTCTGCATACCTGAGGAAGATGGTAGTATGAGAAGGTCAATTGTGACAGATAAGTAAAATGACTTCTTATCCTTCTGAGCAGGCTTGGATCATAAGGTATTAGTGTTACATCAAACATTTCAGTAAATAGGGACAAAGTTGCAGACTTCGTGTTTTTTGTTGTTCTTGACTCAAGAGAAATACTACTTCTGTTGTACAATTGAAGTAATAAAAATAATTAATTTAGTAGATAAATTTTGAGCACCTAATTTTTTCCACTATCAAGATAACTTGTTTATTGAAGAAAATTATACACTTAAAATTCCAAACTAGTTTCGTTTGATTGATTTTGTAATAATCATTTATGCCGACTTTATGTATTTGGCATTTGGTACATCACCTTCATAAAAACAAATAGTACTAGAGAAGTATGATTAGATATTTTGTCTTGCAGTCAAATCTATGCTGGAAGGACTTTGTTACAGAGGCATGCTTTTATCATTTAGGGATTTTGTTCATGCACTGGGGCAAGAGTATTCTAAGATTATATTTCACTGTATCAACAGTTACCATTTCAATCTGAGGCAGACTTAGATATTATATCTTAAAGGCAATCAGAGGCACAGAGATGCTGATGGTAAAAATAAAGAGATTTGTGAGAGACACTGTTCAGTCTACAGTGGTGTGGACACATAGTTTCATGATCTCAAAGCTAGAACTCAGTGAAAAAAGCCATGACTTTATAATCATGGTCTTGAACTTTTGCTAAAACCTTCAAGTCAAGTCATTCTCCTACCATGCCATTCACTTCTACATCAGTAAAAGAAGATTAAGAGTCCCTATGCATACATTTGCTTTGGGTTTTACTTGAAAAAAAAAAAAAAAGAAAGAAAGAAAAGAAAGAAAGAGTCCCTATTTTTTTTTCTACCTTTTTTGGAAGGGGTGTGTTCAAATTATTTCCTAAAGTAACTCCTGGATATAAAGTTCTTCAGAAATATTAAGATTTTTTTTGAATAAATGATGTGATATTCAATTAACAGAGTTTCAGATATTCTTGGTGATTATATAGTGATGAAAACTCCAGGCATGTACCTTGGGTATTGAAAGCTTGCGTGGGATCCATAAGAGGATTAAGTAAGAATAAGAATGAAATTGAAAGAAGGCTCAGCCCTGACCTGTGAACCATCCCTCAGAGGGGAAAAATATTCAAACTCAAATATTAAATGAGGGGAAGTGTATACATTAAATTAATTCTAATCTTTCAACTATCTACTGTCTGCATCAAATCAAAATTAAGTTTTAGAAATTAAGAATGTAGGGAAAAAACCTTATTTGCTGACAAGTAAAATGCTCAGCTGCATTTCTCCTCTTCTGATTTAAACATTTCTCTTATTCTTCTTTCTAATATTTATAAGATGTTAGAAGATCAAAGTCAAGTTAACAATGACGAAAATTTTAGTTCAGCACAATTAAGAAAAAAATGATAGCCCCATTTGAAGATGAAGAAACAGTAAACAGAAGTAGAAGCTGTTGGGAAAGTATCTTCTGATGACACATTGCTTCTTTGAATAAATCTTTGTGTCAACTAAAACCTTGCCCATGCTTTCTATATTGCAAGCACCAGGTCCTTGACATGATTTTAAATCTTTCCTCAGCATTTTTAGAAGGAATTGGTGCAGTTCTTCTCACTGTTGATGTGCTAGGGTTCCACATACTTATGTGGAACTTTTTGACCAAAGACCCAACTTTTCACTTCTGTGCCTTTACTCCGTCTCTCATACAGGATTAGACTGTTTATGTAGTTTGTTGTATCAGACTATGGTGGCTAGGGGACAAGGTTGGGGGCACTATTAGAATTTGTTTAAGTCTGAACCGGGAATTCCATTTGTCTTAGTGACATGAGTGTCAAACTGTTAGTGCCACACTATTTTAAACTGTGTGCAAGAGCCGGAGAGGCTTATGCTTATAGGTGCCATCTATAAACTTAGAAACAAACAAAGAGCCCCTCTCCATTGAATAGTAAGCCCAGTGGGCAATTAAAAAGCAGCCTGGGACTCCACTCGGTCAACTAGTCAGAACCAGAGCTCCTGATATTCCCCCTGGATATTGTTGAGAACTGTCACAAAAAGGCTAACGTAAATAATCAAAATGAAAATAGTCGTTCCAGAGAAAAGTCTTGTTCTGGAAGCTTGATGTTAAGGAAAGAATAATGACCACTACTTTATGGATCTTTAGTTTTTGTTAACTCAGCAGAGTCCTTTCAGCTTGAAACATGGATGAAGCTGTACTTTCAAGCACCTCTGAAGATGTTTTTAAAATCAGGATATAATTTAGGTGTAGCAAAAATGCACATACTTTAATCATACAGCTTGATGAATTTTTATTCTCAGGTAGCCACCAGTCACATAAAAACACAGAATATTTCCATCAACACAGAAAGTTTCTTACACTCCTTCCAGTTAATACTACCTGTGACCTAGAGGTAACTACTTTTATCATCACAGATTAGCTTTGCCTATATTAAACTTCATATATTTGGAATCATCTTGTATCTATGCTTTTGTATCTGAGCTCTTTTGCTCAACTTAATTTGCTTGTGATTTATCCAGATATTACATATATCAATAGTTCATTTTTAATATTGCAGTGTAGTGTTCCATTCTGCAAATATACCACAGGTTATTTATCCATTATTATATTGTTTCCAGCTTTTGGCTATTAGGAATAAAGCTGCTATAAACATTTTTTTTTTTTATGAGTCCCTGTCTCTCTGTCTCTCCCTTTGTCTCTCTCTCTGTCTCTCTAGTTGACATAATGCATACACTTCCTTTGGACATATTCCTAGTACTGGAATTGCTATATCACAAATTAGGCATATGTTTAACTTTATTAGGAGCTACCAACATGTGTTCCAAAATGATTGTACCATTTTGTATTCTTATCAGCAATACATGAGCATTCCAGCTGCTCCACATTCTGATCAACATTTTATATTATTGATCTTTATTTTAACCATTCTAGTGGATGTGAACTGTGCTTTTAATTTGCTTTTCTCTGATGATTAATTATATTGAGCACCTTTAATATGCTCATTGGCCATTTGGATCACCTTTTGTAATGTCCTAGTTAACTCACTGATTTTTATTAGATATGTTGTCTTTACTGAATATCAAGTGTTCTTTAAATATTCTGGATATAGGTCTTTTGTGATATATATGCATTGCAAATATTTTCTTTCTGTTAATTGCCTTTTCACTTTCTTAATGGTGTCTTTTGACAAGCAGAAGTCTAATTTTTTCATTGGTTTTTCCTTTTATGTTTTCAAAACAAAATATGATTTTTTGTCCAGTCTTTTTTTTTTTTTTTTGAGTTTCACTCTTGTTACCCAGGCTGCAGTGCAATGGCGCGATCTCGGCTCACCGCAACCTCCGCCTCCTGGGTTCAGGCAATTCTCCTGCCTCAGCCTCCTAAGCAGCTGGGATTACAGGCACGCGCCACCATTTTGAGATTGAGTCTCACTCTGTCACCTAGGCTATAGTGCAGTGGTGTGATCTCAGCTCACTGCAGCCTCTGCCTCCCAGGTTCAAAGCGATTCTCCTACCTCAGCCTCCCAAGTAGCTGGGATTATAGGTGCACACCACCAGGCCCAGCTACTTTTTGTATTTTTAGTAGAGATGAAGTTTTGCCATGTTGGCCAGGCTGGTCTTGAACTCCTGACATGAGGTGATATGCCTGCCTTGCCTCCCAAAGTGCTGGGATTACAGGCATGTGCCACCATGCTCAGCCCCTCTAGTCTTGAGAAATACTCTTCTCTAGAAATTGTGTCGTTTTAGTCTTCACATTTAGGACTATGATCTTTTTCAAATTAATTTTTTATTGTGAGTGGTTAGGCATGGTGGCTTATGCCTATAATCCCACTTTGGGAGACCCAAGTGGGCAGGTTGCTTGATCTCAGGAGTTTGAGACCAGTGTGGGCAACATGGTAAAACGCTACAAAAATAGAAAAATTAGCCAGGCATGGTCGTGCACACCTCTAGTCCTAGCTACTAAGGAGGCTGAGGTGGGAAGATCACTTGAACCTGAGAGGCTGAGGCTGCAGTGAGCTGTGATTGTGCCACTGTACTCCAGCCCAGGTGGCAGAGCAAGACCTTGTCTAAAAATATATATATATGTGTGTGTGTGTGTGTGTGTGTGTGTATTTATATATATATGTATATATATTAATGAGATGATGCAAGGCAGGGATCAACGTGTTTAGTGTCTTCTATATAGATACCCAGTTGTTCCCACACTGTTCATCAAAAAGATACTCCTTTCCTTTAATGAATTACACTGATGTCTTTTTTAAAATTTTATTTTTTCCTTAAATTCTTTATTCTGTTACATTGATTTATATAGCTGTCTTAAGCATATTGTACTGTCTTGATTACTGTAGCTGCTTAGTAAGTTTTGAGGTCTTAAATTTTAATGCCTCCACTTTTGTTTTTCTTTCTGGATATCTTGACTATTCTAGAGCCTTTGTATTTACACACACGTGCATTTGTATGAACATACCAGTGGTTCCTCAAAGTGTGGTCCGCAGAACTCTGGGAATTTCCAAGACACTTTTAAGTGGTCTATTAAGTCAAAATTATTTTTCCACTAGCACTAAGTTATTATTTGCCTTTCTTTTTTCTACTCTGGTGACATTTAGTACAGATGGTGCAGAAGCAGTTGTGGATAAAACTCGTGGTCTCCTATCATAGTAAAGGCAATGGCACCAAACTATGCTAGTAGCCCCTGCTGTCTACTTAGAGTTTTTCTTTTTTCTAGCTGTATTCACCTAAGAATATCTTTGAAGCAGTAAAAATCATCAATTTTAATTTTATTAAGTTTTGATCCTTGTGTAACTTCTTAATATTCTATATATCAAATTGGAATGAATGCACAGTAGTCTTGAGGAAAAGCCATTGTTATTTGTAAACTGAACTAGCAGCTGTTTTCATGGAATACCATTTTATCTGAATAAAACAAACTATGTTTATTCAGACATGGGCATTTGGCAGAAATTTTCTCAAAAATAAGCAAAGCCTGTCACTTTGAAGAAAACAAATAACAATATTTATTACCAATAATTAAATTCTAGCTTTTGATTGAAAATTAGAAATTTGAGAATCTTGTATCCACTACTGTCTGCTTAACAGGGTCCCAATATTTAAAGATATTTCTCATGAAATAAATAGTGATATTAACTAATATGATTTTTTACATAATGGATTATAAAATATATCAGCATTTGATACATTTTGCAAATGACCAATTTAATGTTGTTACAAAATCATGCATGAGCAAAGGACTCATTCCAAGTGCAAGATAGGACAAAGGATTTTAAAGTAATAGAATATGAAAGTTAATTGATACGGTTTCAGATTCTGCATTGCAACCAATTTGTTAAGGGTCATATCAAAGAAGAACATCCCCAGAACTGAAAATGCTATTAATATACTTTATTTTTTAACAATTACATATTGAGTGAGGCCAACTTTTCTTCGTGTATGTCAACCAAAACAGCATATCAGAAAAGATTGAATGCAATAGCAGATATGAGAATCTAGCTGTTGTCTGTTAGAGAGTTTTCTCAGAAAAACGTTACTTTTCTCACTATTTTTGATAGAAAATATTTTTATATAGAATGTCATTTGTTTATAGGCTTTATTATTGTTTTAAAATTAGTTGAAACATAATTGTGTTAAATGTTGATAGATATAGCACATATAAACCAATGATCTTTGAGGTCCTGGGTTTTTTTTTGTCATTGTCATTTGTTTTTTTGAGACGGAATCTGGCTCTGTCACCCAGGCTGGAGTGCAGTGGTGCAATCTTGGTTCACTGCAACCTCTGTCTCCTGGGTTCAAGCAATTCTCCTGCCTCAGCCTCCTGAGAAGCTGGGATTACGGGTATGCGCCACCATGTCCGGCTAATATTTGTATTTTTAGTAGAGACGAGGTTTCACCATGTTGGCCAGGCTGATCTCCAACTTCTGAACTCAAGTGATCCTCCCAACTTGGCTTCCCAAAGTGCTGGTATTATAGGCATTAGCCACCATGCCCAGCCAGGGCCCTGAGTTTTTTACGCACACTGGGATCCTGAATCGAAAAATATTTGAAAAACACTGGTATGCATATTCTCATACACACATATATTAAATAAGCAGCATGTTTATTTCTGTAGAAATTCAGATGAGATTTGATTGGGATTCCATTGAATCTGTATATCAGATTTGGAAGCATTGACGTCTTAAAAATACTGAATCTTCCAAAACATAAAGTTTTTTTTTTTTGAGACGGAGTCTCACTCTGTCACCCAGGCTGGAGTGCAATGGTGCGATCTCGGCTCACTGCAACCTCTGCCTCCCAGATTCAAATGATTCTCCTGCCTCAGCCTCCTGAGTAGCTGGGATTACAGCACATGCCACTGCACCCAGCTAATTTTTATATTTTTAATAGAGATGGGGTTTCAACATTTTGGTCAGGCCGGTCTCGAACTCCTGACCTTGTGATTCACCCACCTCAGCCTCCCAAAGTGCTGGGATTACAGGTGTGAGCCACCGCGCCCGGCAAGTTTTTTTTTTTTTTTTTCTTTTGAGACAGGGTCTTACTCTGTTACCCAGGTTGGAGTGCAGTGGTGTGATATAGGTTCACTGCAACCTTCACCTCCAGGGTTCAAGTAATTCTTATGCAGCCTCCTGAGTAGCTGAGATTACAGGCAAAACATAAACTTTTATGACTTTTCACTTATTTAAGCCTTCTTTAATTTCTCCTAGGTAACTTTCAATGTAGAAGTCTTATACCTCTTATATAAAATTTCTTTCTTTCTATTATTATGTGTTGATGATAATAACTATAGCACATTTTATTTCACTTTTCAATTTTCTTTATAGTATGTAGAATAAAATATTTTTCTGTGTAATAAACTTGTTTCCCAGCCTGGACAATATAGTGAGACCTCGTCTCTACAAAATAATTTAATAATTAGCTGAGTGTGGTGGCATGCGCCTGTAGTCCCAGCTACGTGGGAGGCTGAGGTGAGAGGATCGCTTGAACCCAGGAGATGGAGGCTACAGTGAGCCAAGACTGCAACACTGCACTCCAACCTATATGACAGAGGGGAGACCCTGTCACAAACAAAAAGTGAACTTGTATTCAGCAACTTTTCCAAATTCATTTAATATTCTAATAGAATCCCTTGGATTTTTTACTATGTAATCATGTCATCTGCAAATAACGCTGGTTTTATTTATTTTTAATCTTTATATTTATCTTTCTCCCATATTACACTTGCTTTTAAACCTCTACTACAATGTTGAATAGAAAATATAATATTGAAGACTGGGCATGGGGGCTCATGCCTATAATTCCAGCACTTTGGGAGGCTGAGGCAGGTGGATCACCTGAGGTCAGGAGTTCGAGACCAGTCTGGCCAACATGGTGAAACCCTGTCTCTACTAAAAAATACAATAATTAGCTGGGCCTGGTGGCAGGTGCCTATAATTCCAGCTACTCGGGAGGCTGAGGCAGGAGAATCCCTTGAACCCAGGAGGCAGAGGTTGCAGTGAGCTGAGATTGTGCCAATCTCAAGACTCTGTCTCAATTTAAAAAAAGAAATTATGGTATTGAATATTCTTGTTTTCTTTTCAACCCTAGGAGGAAGAGTTTATTATTTCACTATTAAGTATAATGTTTGATAAGTAAAAATTTATCAAACCTGAAGCAGAGAGAGAGAAATAATGAAATAAAACAGGACTCAGTGTGAGTGGTATATCAAACTATAGCAATATCAAACTGCCTAACATCTGTGTAATTATTTACATATATGGAAGAACAGGAGAGAATATGGCAAAAGAAATACATGAAGGGTTGAGAATTTTCCAAAATTAATGAAAGACATAAACCAAAGTTTTAAGAAACTTGATGTACAGTGAGTACGGTATTAAGAAACACAAAGAAAACCGTAACTAGGCATATTATAATCAAACTGTTCAGATCTAAACATAAGGAATTTGAAGAAGTATTCTGTTTCTTCAGTTCTTAGGTTTATATTTAGGTGATGGTTTCGACTTTTGATAAAACAAGAAATTGGACAAGTAGCAGGGTGATTTTTAAGTTTCCTTGGCAGTGTGAGATCCCTGTCTCTGAATAATCAAGAGCTCTATGAGAAGTCTTCAGGATATTTTTTCAATAGACAGAAGTAAAAGAGATGGGAAACCAGTATTAATTTATAAACAGCTGGGTGCCCAACACTGTGCTAGATCTTGCCACATGTCTCATCTCATTTAATCTTCTTGAATTAGGATCACAGGTGCATTTTAGCAATATTCAAAGAACAAGACCTAGGACACCTAGCTCCTGATACTTAAAATTACTTAAAGTGCATTATGGTGACACCTCAGATAAGTCCAAACCTCTTTCTACCCTGACTAATCAAATATTCATTTCAAACACTGTATACTGAAATGAGCCATGTGGGAGTTGAAGAGAATCAACTATTCAGGTGGTGAAAATGTGTGAATGCAGCTGACAGATGACGTTCCAGTGTGATGAATTCCCAGCTTGTCCCTATTGCTTTAGGCAACAACTGACAGGCCTGACTGGTCATTGGCTTTCCATTCCTGGCATTGATAGGACAGAAAATTCTTAGTGTCACAGATCTTAAAAGCTGCCCCTGTTATAGTGGATATAAACGGTGCTGGAGGGTCCTTCTTGCCTAAAGATGTAATCAATATGATCTGGAGTTCTTGACCTGAACCTATAATTATCTGGACAGTTTGAAGGTAGCTTGTTGTTATAGAAAATGCTTATTTTCAGAACATTGGGACTAAGTTGTGCCTGGAGAGGAGAAAAACAGAGGTTTTCTCCCTCTTTCTGTTCTTAATGTTTAAGAAGCTTTCACAATCATCACAGAAGAGAGTGATATTATAGGATTAGAACATTGTGTTTTTGGTTTTGGGTCCTGAAGTTCAAATCTCACCCCTGAAGTGATCCTGATATTTTGCAAATGTTGTGACTTTAATATGCTGTGACTTATAATTGGGATTTTTCTAATATCAGAGTAGAATTTGGGGGAGGTTTTTTTTTCAAAACCCAAATACCTGAATTTGAAGTGAGGCTTGGATTTAAATAATAACACATTCGAGTTTGAGCTTTTCCAGGAGTTAAGTGGTATGCTGCAGAAAGGAGTTAGGTGAGCATATTTTATGGCATCTGTGATCCATGGGCAAGAGTGAGTAGAAGGAGATGATACTGATAGCAGTTTTTACATCTCTAAATGTTTTTAGGTTATTGGGATCAAGATTTTGTTGCCGAATGAAAATGGTAAAAGTGGAAGGATGAAACACCTTAATAGTAGGTGTGGATCCTGATTGCTCTGTTACTGCTTGTTACTGCTTGGCTTAAGATACCCCTGGATGGCATCGTTACTGGATTCCCCTATATGTAGCATGCTTGGAACAAAGGGGAAAAGTAATGGCTTATAATAAGGACTCTTTAAGAACAAGGGCTGTCTTTGTTTCTCTCTTTGCCTGGTATTGGTACCTTCCACAAAGCAGATCAATATTTGTTGATATCTGATTAATAATGATAGTGATAATCAACAATGATAACCATTGTTGATTTCTTATAGCACATAAGGCTTTAAATATGTCATAAAGCGATATAAAGTTGATAATGCTGAGTCTTTTTAAAAAAATTTTTGAATTTTTTTCTGTCAGTGTTCAGAAATAATGTAATGCTGGATCTTTATCTTCATTACCTGACTTCAACCTGGTCCTCAATTAGGTTTGCCCTTATGTTATGATCACTATTCCTTTGTTTAGGCCTATAGTCAATTGTGTGATCAACTGAAATATTTTACAAAGCATTTCAAATTATCTTTTATGTTATTATTTTAAAGCAGCATTACGTTAAAGCAGAATGTTTCTTATTTTTCATACAAGCTTTCATTCTATTAGACTTAGCATGGAAATTTTTAAGAATATCTTTATAAAGCATTAACTATAATAAAGTCCTGCTTTCTGGGATCTGTGGTAAACATGTACTGAAAATAATGGACATGCTTTTGCTTTCTGTTCATAATAGGTTAAGTTTCAGATGTAATTTTAGGGATATTTTGGGCTGCCTTTGAAGGTAGCCCGTTTTGGGCACAGGATATTGGCATATGGAGATCTGAGCTTAAGTTCCATTAAGCCAAAACATTTTGTTGAAGAATTGCAAAATTTTAGTGGTGTCATTACAGTTTAGTTACTTGTATTTGTGCTCTAGACAGCTACAAGAAACATGGTAGAACTGACTTCCGTTTTGTGAAATGGCATCTTGAGTCTTAAACCTGTTTTACCTTGGTTTTCTACAATATTTGGAAAGGCAACCATTATCCTGTAAATGCTCAATGTTAAGATTGTAGAGAATGCTAGTTGAACTCCCCAGTTAGTTTTCCCTTCTTTAGATGACTTTATGTAGTTCTCAAATGAATGCTTGTAAGACTGGGAACGGAATCCATTTACTCTTCTGTTTTTCTCTACCTAAAGAGGACATAGCGAACCCTTTGACCTACTGTTTGGGCTGCCTTTTCCTTTTCCTCTGTTAGAAATTCATAGTCTTGAGTCAGTACCTCAAATTAGAGTTTTTATAGCCACGAGAGGGGCCCAGTTCCTGAATCACATGACCTAAGCCAGAGAGAACTATAGATGGTAGAGCAAAGGTGCCTGAAACTTCGTTTCTCTTGAAACGTGTTCTTCATCTTACTCTTTATTCCAACCCACCCCTTTAATTAAATTAATTACTTTCTCTTCTGTTCTTAAACTTTTACTGTTATGTTTACAATCTCATATTAAAATTAGCTGGATATTGTTTTTCATTCTAGACTATCAGCTCATCTTTGTATTCCCTGTAGCTCCCTGAATGGTTCTGACACATAATAGGCACTCAACAAATGTTAATGAATTGAACATTTCATCATGGAACATTGAAACCAAGTTCTTGCATTCGCCTGGAAACAGTAATTACCTTCTCAAAGAGAAACTGTGTGGCTAGGAAGCAGAAGTGACATGGAGACCATCTTTCCATTGGAGATCATTAGAACACGGACATGCATTATCCATGCAAACGTAAATTAAACTCTGTTCTTAACAGTGTACTTTTTAGGTTGTTTTTTTTTCAACAACTGTGAGGTTAAGTGATTTCAATAACTTGTCTACTGTCACACAGCTAGTAGATGGTAGAGCAAAGGTGTGAATCTGAAAACTTCACTTTTCCTGGGACCTTCTCAGCCAACCTTGATTTCATTCATATAATCATCAGAACATGTATGTGACCTAGGAACTATTTATATTTGTTCTTTTTATCATATACTATTGTATCATAGAGGTCACAAAATACATCACCTCCATTCTGGAATGGCACCTCTATTTTAAGAGACCATTGGCAAAACCTCTCTGATGAGATTTTGATGATGGAAAACTGTTATATTCAAGGCTCACCTAAGTATACCCACATCTCACAAACATCCTTAAGTAGCAAACAGTTATTTTCAGCTAGGAAAGCCACTGTCAATCAGGTAATGGTTTCTTAAGCTGAAAAAGGCCTTCCACTTAGCAATGGTGATTGGCCAAGGATACATTTCTTTTTCATATGCTTATGGGAAAATTCAAACTAAAGGAATACCAGTGTTTGAAATTCACAGTTCACGCTATACCAGGGGGTGTGAGAGTGCAAGGTTAGCAAAGTGATTATATTTCCCTTAGAAATATTGCAAATTGCTTTTTCAAAATAGGAATTAAAGCTTAAAACACACCCAAAATACACTGATTCTAAATGGACCTGACACCTTGATCTTCAATCATGGAATAACATATGAGTGAGGATTCCCAACGGACTATTGTACACTACAATATTTATTACTATAAAGATCTAAGAGCTCTTAGCCACTTTCAAACTTATAAGAGCTGTTCAGCTCTCATCCTCTTGACTTGTGTTTTCACATTTTAAAATTCTGGTTTGTTTTGTGTGATGTATTCAGAAATACCTCCCCACCTCAATTTCAGAATAATCTTTGGCTTTTTAATAAATTTAGGGAAGCACAGATATGAAAGTATACCCATTAATGTGTGGGGACTGCAGTGTCTTTAACTGGCCCATTTTCTGCCTCTGTTTATTCATCTGCAAAATGGTAACTAAGTTTTGCCTTCTAGTTAGTTGATATGATATAAATACTAATAAATTGAAAGGCTGTGGAATGATGCCAACTTTGGCAGTGTCTGAATTTTTTTGTCATGAACATGTTTTACATAGCTCATTGTTAAAGCACATTTTTGATAAATTGTTTGAATAGACAGGTGTGTAATGCAAGTGCATGAACTTTGTGGTCAGGTGTAGGTTTGATTCCCATTTGTAGCTGGCTGGGTATATAACCTTGAGTTTTTTGTCCGTAAGAAGAGTATGGGAACATCTGTCTCTAATGTTGTAAAAATTGATAGACACAACATTTGTAAATCTTCTGGCCATAGTTCAGGTGCCTAACAATGACTCATTAAATGTCAGTTTTCACCACCTTACCTTCTTTCCACAAAAGAGTTTCTTTTTGTCTGTCCCAAAGTTTTAGTTTTTCTCTTCATGTGTATTATAATGTATGAGGCTGTGGGATGTCCTAAGGAGATAGGTAATCGTCCTAAGGAAATAGGATATACTATTGTCCCCATTTTATAGTTGAGAAAACAGACTGAAATGTGTGGATTCTAGGTCAAATCCCCATAGCAGTCTGATTCCAGAGCCTGTGTTTTTCTATAACGTGCTTTGGTATGAAGATACATTCCAATAACAGATTATATTCTGATATTTCAGACAAGAATCTGAATCCCAGAAATTATTATCTTGCACCCCCATCCCTACCCTTCGGTTCTTCCATTCTTAGGTTATGCTGGTATAATAGAGACACAACAGTGTCTTCTAATCCTCAGTTGACTCTTGTAATAAGTTTGTATATTAAATGCTCAAACACTCTTCTGATTCTAAAATCTGTGATCCCCTGTCATTTGGATACATTTGCAGCAATCTGAGGCAGCTCTGAGAATTGTTTAAGGGAAAAGTATTCATCACTGTGGCTTTAGTAAGGAATATGTTGGCATTTTTACTCTTGAACTCCAGGAACTTGTATTGACCTGAAATTAACCAGTTCATGGGGGTTTTTGGTTGGGACAAAGGAATGAAATTAACTCCCTAAGCCTTCTCTTCTTAAAAAAAAAAGAACCTCAAAATACTGCTTCCCAAATGGATTTAACTTTAGTTATATTTGTTTTTACATGTAAATGCATTTTGCTCAGCCTAAAAAGGCAAAGAAATGAAGCTTTTTGGTTTGCCAGAGGAACAAATTACTCTCCTGAACATGTCAGACTGATTGTTTATATGTGTTTTTCACTCCGTCTTACTGCCTTTGTCTGTCTTTCATGGTTTTTTTTTCTCTGTCTCTGTTTCAGTTTGTCCTGTTTCCACCTCTCCCTCACAGCGTCTGTCTTCCTATTTTGATAATCCTGTTTCATCTCAATAAGGGAAAGGTTCCCTCAAGGATGCAGAAAATGTTACTATTTTTATAACAGACCCTAAATATACAAAAGATTTAAACTTAGCTATAAAACTTTGTTCTTGGCATAAATTTGGCAGATAGTCTTTTGCCTGGGTGAGACTTTTCATTGGGATTCTGGAAGTGTTGGGACGTCACTACCCTCCACTCTTCCTTCTCCAAGTATGACATTAGTGGTTTTAGCTCTTGTTGACCCATCTTTAAACCAAAGCTTTATAGCCAATTAGATGCACAGTGTGGATTTTTCTTATGACACGTTGGAATAAAAGAAAAACCTTCTCGAAAGTTACAAATGGTTTCATTTACCAAAATGACTATTTCACTTGGAAAGTTTTGTCTTTTCTGTAAAAATTCCAGGAGTTGGGTGGGCTTGATGTCCTCTTTCCCATTCCACCTCCCCACCCACGTACTCATGTCAGCAAAGATGCTGAGTTTTATTTCAGGCTTTTAAGAGGCGAGGCTTTGACTAAGGAGTAACTAAGATATAGTTTTCTGCTTTGGTTTTTTTGTTTTTTTTTATACCAGATCTCTGTAACTTTTTCATCTTGTATAACGGAATAAAAAACCCTTTTTCTATTGAAACTAAAGTAAGGAAATAACACAGGATGGCTTTAAAGTGTTTATTTCATTGTAAAACAGGGCAAATGCTTTCGAGCATCAGTATTGACTATGTGAGGCAACCTTTGGGGATTGAGATACATGCCTTTCAGAGCTGCCCTTAATCTCATTCTTCATTATTTATTGGTTCACATAGCATTTTCCTTTACTTAGGATCAGTGTCAACACCTTGAGCTCCAAATCAGGTATTACATGTCACCTTGTGAGATATCCTCTGTATTACCCCATCAATTGATTCACTGAAGAACTTTAGATGATCATCTCAAAGCTTTAAAGTAATGAAACATATTTGCCCTCTCCATAAAAAAAAAAAAATACTTAAAACCTTATCTTACATTTTACTTAGCAGAGTAACTTTGCCCAGCCCTGGAGCAGAGCATTCTTAAAAGTAAGCCCAGTAGACCTAAGCATTGGATGATTCTGCAAATAACCACTGCACAAAAGATTTCCTGGTGGAAGCAGGTAGTGTCTTTTGCTAGGGTACCAGGTTGTTTAATAAAGCTAGGAATAGCTGAGAGTAGGAAAAGTCGTGAAGCATTTTCTCATCACAAGCTGTGTAATACATACTTTAGGTAACCTCTGTGGGTTTCCTCACTGCTCTTGGCTCAGCTGTGGCTTTTTATGGAACCATATCTGTATTTCCATCTCTTTCATCCTTCCCTTTTTGTGAGAATAAAAAGTAAATTGGGTGCTATTTAAATATTCTCTACTTAAATTTATTGAAAACTACCCTGCCACAGGGCACAGCATATTGGAAGACTGCCTTGCACTAGCCCAGTTTTCCACCCAGGTGGTTTACCCCAAAACCTGGCCTTTGCTTTCCTCAGACCTTTAATTTCTTTAAACTAAATGATCACAGGAAAACCTAGGAGGAGCTAGTTTTATTTGTGAGGTTTTCAATAAAACCTAAGTGGAATGTGGCTAGAACACAAGACCCTTGAAAGGCCATGACTACTATGCTGACACTAGAGGAAAAACCCACAGAATTCTTAGACCTCTTGTTTTGAGCATGGGGGGAAAAAATGAAAAAAAAAATATATATAGTGAAAGAGCTTTAGTACTGGTACACTTTGGGAAAGAAATGCAGCTAGGGATGTTTGGTTAAATTCATTTGTCACATATTGGTGTTTTATTTAAGATATTGTCCAGAATTAAGCAACTGATACATGTTCAATTCTGTGCCTTTCTGAGGAGCCTGGTGAAATCTTATAGCGTTCCTCCCAGGCCATGAATCATCCCTTTGTCCAGCATCTCCAGGCTGTCCATGCTACCCTCCCTTTAAGCACTTGGCAGCCATCTTGGTTGCACTATTGCAGTGCTTGTATTCAAGTAACCATTATTTTATTTAATGGCCCTAAAACACAAGAATAGTGATACTGGCATACTGTTATACTTATTCGATTTTATTACCAGTTACTGCTGTTAATCTTTATGCCAAACTTATACATTAAACTGTATCATAGGTCTGTACTTACAGGAAAAAACATGGTGTATACAGTCATGTATGGCATAATGACCTTTCAGTCAACAGTGGACCTCATATGCTTGTACAACAGTGCTCCAGTAAAATTGTAATACCAGATTTTTACTGTACCTTTTCTATGTTTAGATACACAAATACTTACCACTGTGTTACCGTTGCCTGCAGTATTTGGTACAGTAACACACTGTACAGAATTTTTTTGTCTAGGAGTAATAAAAGAGGTTGTACCATATAGCTTAGGTATGTACTAGGCTATTCCATCTAGGTTTGTATAAGTACACACTGATGTTTGCACAGTGATGAAATCACCTAATAACACATTTCTCAGAACACATCTTTGTTGTTAAGCAGTGCATGGCTGTATAGGGTTGGTACTGTCCATGGTTTCAGGCATCTACTGGGGATCTTGGAACGTATCCCCCATTTATAAGGAGTGGGGGGCAGTTGTAGAATAAATGATATTTTGAAACTTGCTTCATTTATTTCAGCAGATTTCCTTCAAGTCATTGAATATTTTTGAAGACATAGATATTTTAATGGTGATTTGGTCATTTATTCATCTAGTTTTCTATCATTAAACTTTCAGAATAAATAAAAATCCTTTATATAAATCTTTGTGGTTATCTGTGATTATTTGTTTAGGATAAATACCTAGAAGTGGAAATTCTGGGTCCACAATGCATATATTTTTAAGTCATTTTATGTTTACATATTGCCAGGTTGCCCTAAGTAAAGTTCTATCAATTTGTGCTTCATTCAGCTAAGTTTGATGTACCTCATTTCCTTCCTTTAGTCTTGCTTTGCTAACACTAGTCTTACTTTTTTTTTTTTTTTTTTTTTTTGAGACAAAGTCTTGCTTTGTCGCCAGGCTGGAGTGCAGTGGCACGGCAATCTCAGCTCACTGCAACCTCTGCCTCCCAAGTTCAAGCAATTCTCTGCCTCGGCCTCCCGAGTAGCTGTGATTACAGGTGCCTGCCACCACACCTGGCTAATTTTTGTATTTTTAGTAGAGACAGGGTTTCACCCTTGGCCAGACTGGTCTTGAACTCCTGACCTCATGATCCACTCGCCTTGGCCTCCCAAAGTGCTGGGATTATAGGCGTGAGCCACTACACTCAGCCCCACACTAGGCTTACTTTTTTAAAGGACTTCAATTTGGTAGACTAAAAAGAATAATTCTCTCTCTTACATTGCCAGTAGGAATGTAAAATGGTATAATCACTGTAGAAAACAAGTTTGGTGGTTCCTCAATAACCAAAACCTGTTATTCCCATACTACCTAGCCATTGAACTTCTAGGTAAATAACCAAAAAAATGAAAAGTAAACTTGTATGACAATGTTCATTGCAGTGTTATTCACAAGAGCCAAAATGTGGAAACAACCCAAGTATCCACCAAAAGAAGAATGGAATAAACCAAATGTGGACTGTCTATGCAATGAAACATTATTCAGGCCAGGCGCGGTGGCTCACATCTGTAATCTCAGTACTTTGGGAGGCCGAGGTGGGCAGATCACCTCAGGTCAGGAGTTTTGAGACCAGCCTGGCCAGCATGGCAAAACCCCATTAGTTTTTTTTTTTGTTTGTTTTTGTTTTTTTAAAACTAATTAAAAAAAAATTAGCTGGGCATAGTGGCAGGCCCCTGTAATTCCAGCTACTTGGGAGACTGAGGCATGAGAATCTGTTGAACCTAGGAGGTGGAGGTTGCAGTGAGCCAAGATCACACCACTATACTCCAGCCTGGGGGATAGAGCGAGAGTCTCTCCAAAAAAGAAAAAAGAAAAAGAAACCTCATTCAGCCATAAAAAAGAATGAAACTCTCATTTAAATTAAGCCAGAAACAAAAGGACAAACAGGGTATGATTCTACTTATATGAAAAATACACAATAGGCAAATTTGTAGACACAGAAAGTAGATTAGAGGTTATCAGGTATTAGGAAAAATAGGAGAATGGAGTTATTGCTTACTGGTTACAGTCTGGGAAGTGAGTAAAAAGTTTTGGGTTCAGAGGCTAAGGCAGGTGGATCACTTGAAGTCAGCAGTTTGAGACCAGCCTGGCCAACATGGTGAATCTCTATCTCTACTAACTACAAAAAAAAATTAGCTGAATGTAGTGGCATGCGCCTGTAGTCCTAGCTACTCGGGAGCCTGAGGAGGAGCAGTGCTTGAACCCAGGAGGCGGAGGTAGCAGTGAGCCAAGATTGCGCCACTGCACTCCAGCTTGAGCGACAGAGTGAGACTCCGTCTCAAAAAAAAAAAAAAAAAGTTTTGTGAATAGGCAGAGGTGATGCTTGTACAACATTGTGAATGTCATTAATGCCACTGAATTGTATTCCTGAAAATGGTTAAAATGGCAAATTTTGTTTTATATACTGTGACCACAGACAAAAGAAAGAATAACAAGTTTTATTTGGGGAAGAAAGCAATTTTAATTTATATTTGTTTGATTATTATTGAGGTTGAACATTGAACAAAAATGTTAATTGCCCATTGACCATTTTGAAGTTTTTCTATTCTCGTTGATTTGATTTTTTGGGACAGAGTCTCAGTCCGTCACCAGGGCTGGAGTGCAGTGGCAGGATCCTGGCTTACCATAACCTCGACCTCCCAGGTTCAAGCAATTCTCCTGCCTCAGCCTCCGGAGTAGTTGGGATTACAGGTGGGAGTCACCACGCCCAGCTAATTTTGTATTTTTAGTAGAGACAGGGTTTCACCATGTTGGCCAGGCTGGTCAAGACCTCAAGCGATCCGCCTGCCTCGGCCTTCCAAAGTGCTGGGATTACAGGTGTGAGACACTGCACCTGGCCCTCATTGATTTTTAGATCTCATATATGAAGATTATTAATCTTCTGCATTTATATTGTACATTTCGTATGTTACAGATAAACCAAGGTTGTTTTAGAAACATTAGAATACATAAGAAGGAAGGTAGGCGGGGAGGGAAGAGAGGGAGAGAGTTCAGAGTCATCTAAAGATAAACCTTTGGAATATATACCTCCAAATCTTTTTACTCTGTGTTTATCATGAATATCCTTCCATGTCAGTTTTGTTTGTTGGTTTAAGACACAGGTTCTTGCTGTGTTGCCCAGGCTGGTCTTGAATTCCTGGGCTCAACAGATCCTCCTGCCTCAGCCTTCCATGTAGCTGGGACTGTACGCATGCACCACCATGCCTGGCCTCGTTGTCTTTTTTTTTTTTTTTAATTTAAAAATTTTAATTTTTGTGGGGACATAGTAGGGGTGTGTGTGTGTGTGTGTGTGTGTGTGTGTGTGTACATATATACCCCTACTATATATAAATGTTTTGATACAGGCATGTAATATGTAATAGTCACATGTAAAATGGGGTATCTATTCCTTCAAGTATTTATCCTTTGTGTTACAATCTAATTACCCTCTTTTAGTTATTTTAAAATGTATGATTGTTATTGACTAAAGTCACCCTGTTGTGCTATCAAATGCTGCGTCTTATTAATTCTATTTTTTTGTACCCATTATTCTTCTCCACCTCCCTCCTACCCTCGTATCAACCTTCCCAGCCTTGGATAACCATTCTTCTGCTCTCTATCTCCATGAATTCAATTGTTTTGATTTTTAGATCCCACAAATGTGTGAGAGCATGTGATGTTTGTCTTTCTGTGCCAAGATTATTTCGCTCAGCATAATGACCTCCAGTTTCATCCATGTTATTGCAAATGGCAGGATCTCATTCTTTTTTTATGGCTGAATAGGACTCCATTGTGTATAAGTACATTTGCTGTATCCATTCATCTGTTGTTGATAGACACAAATTTTGGCTGTTGTGAATAGTACTGCAATAAACATGCGAATGCAGTTGTCTCTTAAATATGCTCATTTATTTTCTTTTGAATATATACCTGGCAGTGTGATTGCTGGATTGTATAGCAGCTCTAGTTGTAGTTTTTTGTGGAACTTCCAAACAGTTCACCACAGTGGTTGCACTAATTCACATTTCCACGAAAGATATATGAGGGTTTTCCTCCACATCCTTGCCAGCATTTGTTATTGCCTGTCCTTTGGATATAAATCATTTTAACTAGGGTGAGATGATATTTTATTGTAGTTTTGCTTTGCATTTCTCTTATTATCAGTGATGTTGAGCACTTTTTTATATGCCTGTTTGCCATTTGTATCTCTTTTTCTGAGAAATATCTATTCAGATCTTTTGCTCATTTTTAAATAGTGTGATTAGATCTTTTCCTATAGAGTTGTTTGAGCTCCTAATATATTCTGGTTATTATTTCCTTGTCAGATTGGTAGTTTGCACATATTTTCTCACATTTTATGGGTTATCGCTTCACTTTGTTGGTTGTTTCCTTTGCTGTACAGAAGCTTTTAAACTTGATGTGATCCCGTTTGTCCATTTCTGCTTTGGTTGCCTGTGCTTGTGGAGTATCACTCAATAAATTTTTGTCCAGACCAATATCCTGGAGCATTTCCTGTGTTTTCTTGTAGTAGTTTCGTGATTTGAGGTCTTAAATTTCAGTCTTTAATCCAGTGGTCTCCAATGTTTTTGGAACCAGGAACCAGTTTCATGGAAGCCCATTTTTCCGTGGACTGGGTGGGGGAACAGGATGGTTTCTGGATGAAACTCTTCTACCCCAGATCATCAGGCATTAGATTTAGATTCTCATAAGGAACATGCAACCTAGATCCCTCACATGCAGTTTACAATAGGGTTCCTGCTCCTATGAGAATCTCATGCCATCACTGATCTCACAGGAGGCAGACCTCAGGTAGTAATGCTCTCCCCCAACCCACTCCCACCGCAGCACTCAGTGGGTGGATCATCTGAGGCTGTACACCTCCTGCTGTGTGACCCAGTTCCTAACAGTCCACAGCCTGTACTGGTCCACAACGTGGGGGTTGGACACCCTGCTTTAATCCATTTTTTAATTTGATTTTTGTATATAGTGAGAGAGAGGGGTCTAGTTTTGTTCATCTGCACATGGATATCCAGTTTTCCCAGCACCATTTATTAAAGAGACTTTTTCCCAATATATGTTCCTGACACCTTTGTCAAAATTAAGTTCACTGTAGGTGAGTAGATTTGTTTCTGGGTTCTAAGCCAGGCACAGTGGCTCATGCCTTTAATCTCAGCACTTTGAGAGGCTGAGGAGGGTGGATCACCTGAGGTCTGGAGTTCAAGACCAGCCTGACCAACAGGGTGAAACACCTTCTCTACTAAAAATACAAAAATTAGCTGGGCATGGTGGTGAGTGCCTATAATCCCAGTTACTCTGGAGGCTGAGGCAGGAGAATCACTTGAACTTGGGAGGCAGAGGTTGCAGTGAGCCAAGATCACACCACTGCACTCCGGCCTGGATGCCAAGAACAAATGTCCATTTCAAAAAAAAAAATATTTGTTTCTGGGTTCTGTATTGTGTTCCATTGATCTGTGTATCTGTTTTTATGCCAGTACCATGCTATTTTGGTTACTATAGCTTTGTAATATAATTTGAAGTCAGGTAATGTAGTACGTTCAGTTTCATTCTTGTTGCTTTGGATAGCTTTGGCTATTCTGGGTCCAGCTCAGTTTTTCATAACTATATTGTTTTCCATTGTATGCCTGTTTTATAAATTATGTAATCAGTCTTCTATTTTAATTAATCATCCCTCTGTTTAAAGTTTAGTTCATGCAGGAGACGGTGGTACCATGGGAGCACCTCACCAGTCTTCGGGGAATTCTTAGAGTTATTCTCAAAAGAGATGGTGTCTAACTTGAGTTGGAAGGGCTACAGAGTCAGGTGTTTCCCTTCTGACAAAAATACTCTTAAACACAGGAAGCTAAGACCCGTCCCCTTGTATCCTTCCCTCCTCTACTAGGTCTCACATTTAGTAACTGGAAAGCTGGGATTTAGATTCCCAGTTCTTCAGCATCAAGCTCAACCTCTTTTAGTGATGTCACACTGCTTTTCAAAAGGTGGCTATTTGTACTTACAAGCTGATGTCTCTACTCCTATAGTTGAAGAAATGTTTGAGTTTATCATGTTATGTTGAGCCGTCTTGCCTTAATGTAATAGGGATAAAATCATCTAGGAAGCCCCTAATCCTGCCTAATGATGCTACTATATGAAGTGCATCCTCCCAGCAGACTTATTACTCCCTACACTTTACAGAAGTGAAAGAAAATTGACATTGGTCTGAAGTGTACATATACTTCTGTGTCATTTTATCATGTGTGCAGATTCATATAACTACTACCATCAAGATACAAACTGTTCCATCACCACAAATTTTCCTTTTGTTAAGAGATCTTCCTTTAGTCATTCTTTCAGAGTAAGACCACTGGCAACAAATTCTTAGTCTTTCTTCATGTGAAAATGTTTTGATTTCTCCTTTATTACTGAGTGATATTATGGCTGGGTATAGGATTTAAGGTTGATAGTTCTTTTCTTTCAATACTCAAAAAAAAAAAAAAAAAACCAAAAACAAAAAACAAACAAAAAAAAAAAACTGTCACTGTCTTTGACCCTCTGTGTTTTCTGATGACAAATGTGACATTAGTTGAAGTGTTTTGTTTTTCCCATATAAAGTGTTATTTTTCTCTCACTGACTTCAAGATTTTTCAGATGTTTAACTACTCTATGATTGTGTCTCTTCTAGTAGGGTTTTTTTTTTTTTTTTTGGAGATGGAGTCTCACTCAGTCAGCCAGGCCAGAGTGCAGTGGTGAAATCTCAGCTCACTGCAACTTCTGCCTCCTGGGTTCAAGCGATTCTCCTGCCTCAGCCTCAGAGTAGCTGAGACTACAGGCATGTGCCACCATGCCCGGCCTCTTATAGTGGGTTTCTTTGGAAGTATCCTGTTTGAGGTTCAGGATTTGGCTTCTTTAATGTGTCAATTTATGTTTCTTACAAAATTTGGATGTTATTCAACCATCATTTTTCAAATACTTTTTCAACCCATTCCCTTTCTCCCCTCCTTCCAGACTTAAAGGGATAGAAATGTTACATATTTCATTATAATCTCACAGATCCCTGAGCCTCTGTTATTTAGACTGGATAATTTCTATTGCTCTGTGTTACAGTTTACTAATTCTTTCTGTGCCTCTTCATTCTGCTATTGAACCCATCCACTTAGCTTTTTATTTTTGTTTATGATATTTCTCAGTTCTAACATTTTCATTTGAGGCCAGGTACCTGCAATCCAAGCATTCTGGAAGGCTGAGGCAGGAGAATTGCTTGAAGCCAGGAATGGGAGACCAGCTGGGGCAACAAAACAGGGCCCTGTCTCTACAAGACAGATTTTAAAATTATCTGGGTGGAGGGGCCTGCACCTGTAGACCAAGTTACTAGGGAGGCTGAGGGCAGAAGGATTGCTTGAACCCAGAGTTTGAGGCTATAGTGAGCTATGATCACACCACTGCACTCCAGCTTCAGTGACACACAAAAACCCTGTCTCAAAAATAAGTAAATAAATAAATTAAAAATTGCATTTTATTCTTTTTTGTATCTTTTACTTCTTTGCTAAGACCTTCTATTTCTTTGATGAGGCTTTGAGTGTTTTTGGAGCAATTTTAGTTAGGCTCCCAGTACAATTAAGCAGAAGGTGCAGAGATTTCCATATACTTGCTGCTACCCCCCACATGCATAGCCTCGCCCATTATCAACATCCACCGCCAGCGTACTATATTTGCTATAAATGATGAACCTACACTGACGATATTATCACCTGACATATACATTTCTTTCATTTTCATTTTTATGTGTTTCTAGGATGTTCATAATTATGCATTGAAACATTTTTATCATGGCTGCTTTAAAAGTCTGTCAGATAATTTTAAGATCTCTGTCATCTTGGTGTTCATATCTATTGATTATCTTTTTTTCATTTGCTATGATATTTTCCTGGCTGGAGGTATCTTGAGTCATTTTCAGTTGAAAGTTGGGCGTTTCCCTATGATATGAATTGTATTTAAGCCTTCTGTTTTAAAGGGCTGTCTCTGGTATCACAATGGCAGGGGAAGTAGGATGTTCTCTCTTATTTCTGCCAGGTGGAGGTAGAAGCCCAGCTTCCTAACCTTGCTACTGTTGACACCCAGTCAGGTTTCTACTGGGCAGAGATGGGAGTTCCAGCTCCCAACATAGTCCCCAATGACAATGCATTAGTGCTGGATGATACAGTCAAAGTCCAAAAATGGATTCTCCCCTAGACCTCTTTCATAAGCACCTCAGTGGAGAGAAGGAGTGGTCCCTCCTTACTGCCAAGCAGGGGGGAAAATCCAGGCTTTCCATTTGTTCTACACCAAAACTGCATGCATGTGTTAGGAGGTGGTTCTTGTTACCAGCAGATAGGGATGAAAGTCTTCTCCAGCACCACCCCAGTGGAGGTGTAGGGCACCTTGTCATAGCCTCTCAATGGTGGAGTCTGGGCTCCCTACTTGGCCTTTCCCTGAGTGGGTAGTGGGGGTGCTGCAAGCTTTTGTGTGGCGTTTGGGTAAAGCAATGATTGTCTAAAAGTTTCCGTCTTGCTAGGCTGCACATTCCTGTTTATTTGGCAGTAGAGAACAAGCTTTTGTTGTGACAAAGGCATAGACAGACCTTGAGGTTCAATAACCTTTACCAATATGGGGACTAACCTCACAGGATTCTGTGCTGCTATTTGAAATAGATATTATTTGTTTTTCGTCCTAACCTGTTTGTTTGTTTGTTTGTTTCTTATTCCATATTAACACTACTCCCAAAATGCATTTTGGATTTTAAATTATCTTCCAAAAAGTTGAAAGTTCCTATGTTTGTCAATTACTTTAATGTTCTCTATATTTTTAAATGGATGGTTGGTTGGGTGTCTCTAGACACAACACTTCACACTAAGCAAGGCTGACAGTTAAGTGATGTGGAAGCCATTATCTCACCTTTGTGCTTGCAGGCTGTGGCCTCTTGCCTTTTTCTATTTCATAATAAATAGCATTAGCATTGAGGAACTTTTTAACACCTATTGAGGACAGGGTTTTTCTAATCCCCTCTAAGAGAGGCTTTTAAAAATGAATGACTAAAACCTAACAAACATACATAAAAGATAGCTATGTAGGAATCTTACATATTAATTTAGATTCAGAAATACCAAATAAAATACCGACAAACCAAATTGAACATTACAGTAAAAGAATCGTCTACCATGACCAAATATGATTTATCCCATATTATAAAATCTATTATTGTAATGTATAATATTTGTTGGTCTGCTAAGAGAACACAATAGTGTCATTAGATGCTGAAAGGGCATTTGATAAAATTCAACATTTATTTATGAGATTTATTCTGAGATAACTAGAAATAGATGTCTTCTTTAAATAATAAATAATAGCTATCTTAAACCCAAAACCATCATCATATTTAATATGAAACACTCTTGGCATTGCTCCTACAATCTTGAAAGAGGCAATCATACTAAGACCATTACACAATTACTCTAGATGTTCCAGAAAAGATAGTAATATATAAAACACAAAGAAGAGCTACAACTACAAAAATCGCCATTTACAGACAATATGGTTTTTTCACCTAGAAAATTCAAGAGCATTATCTTTGAACTTAACAACAGATGATACGCTTGATAAATATGCAAAACATTCCTGTTACTTCTATAAACAAGTATAAGCTAATTAGATGGTTGAGTTCTTTAGAATATTTCACTCCTGATAGTAGCAGAAAATATAAAATACTTAGAAATAACCCTAAGAGGAAAGATATAGAGCCTATATAAAGAAAACTATGAAATTCTACAGAGAGATTACAAAATTATTTACATAAATTAATATATCATGTTCTGAATAAGAAGACTGATTAGACAATTGAAGATATTTCCAAATTAATTCAGAACTTTTGTGCAATCCCAATCAAAATGCCAGTGGATTTAGAATATTGATAAAATTATTCTTCAGTATATCCGAAAGTATACAGGCAAGAATTGCTAAGATAACTTTTTAACTTGAGAATAAGTAGGAATTTTACAACGTTTTATTATGAAAAATTCCAAACTTACAGAATATTTTAAATATAGTACAGTGAATATATAAATATACTCACTAGATTCAACAATTGCTAACATTAACTGACATCTGTCTACACCAAAGAGAAATTTAAATAAAAATGAACAAATAGTGGTTTGTTGTAAATGTGGTATCAGCTAAAAAGCCATATCTTTCCTTTCCCTTAAAGCACCTTCTCAAAAGAATAACTATACTTGCTATCAACATTTTATTTGTGTGTGTGTGTGCATACACACGTTCATCCTTTCTTTTCTCTTTAACTTTTTATTATGAAAAATTTCAAACATATGCAAACACAGAATGAATAGCCTGATGTACTCCTGAAAATCAAGTAGTTTTGACCCTTAGCAACCCATCACCAAACTAGTTTTATATGCTACCCCACTACTCTACCATATTATTTTGAAACAAATCCATATGTCATGTTATTTCATTTGTAAATATTATAGTAAACATCTCTAAAAAAAATTTTTTTTCAGATGGAGTCTTGCTCTGTCGCCCAGGCTGGAGTGCAGTGGCATGATCTTGGCTCACTGCAACCTCCACCTCCCGGGTTCAAGCCATTCTCCTGACTCAGCCTCCCAGGTAGCTGGGACTACAGGCATGTGCCACCATGCCAGGCTAATTTTTTTGTATTTTTAGTAGAGGTGGGGTTTCACCATACTGGCCAGGCTGGTCTTGAACTCCTGACCTCAATTGATCCGCCCACCTCAGCCTCCCAAAGTGCTGGGATTATAGCCATGAGCCACAGCACCCAGCCAGGACTCTTTTTTATAAGCAAAATATGATCATGCCTGAGAAAATTAATAATGATAATTTAATATTAATTTCCGATTTATGTTAAATTTCTTTATCTCATTTAAAAAATCATGTTTCACATAAGATCTATACATTGCAATTGGTTGATATATCTCATAAGACTCTTTTGATATGTAGGTTTATCCTCCATCTCCTTGTTTTTACCTCTTTATGGTTTATTTGTTGAGGAAACCAGGACATTTATCTTATACCATTTCCCATAGACTGAATTTTGCTGATCTCTTGGTGTCCTTTTGTTTCAAATTTCCTGTAAATTGTTCATTAGATCCGGGAGATTGGTTTGACCAAATTTTGTATTTTGGCAAAAATATTTCATGATTTTTGTAAAGGTTTCATGGGCACTTAAAAAAAGGGGTTTATTTTCTTTTTTCAGCATATAGAGTTGCAATTTCATCGGTTAGATTTACCTCGTTAATTATGTTATATGCTTTTTGAGAGAGAGAGCTATAAATGTAGATACACAGACATATAACCTGTTGTGGACTTAAAAATGGTGAAGTTAAAATCTCATGTGGCTAATGTTTTTCTCTACTTTTCATCATAATTTATGGTTTTGCTATATGGTGTCAATGTTGTATTATTTGATATATAGATAGTCATAATTGTTAGGGTATCATTATAGAATAAAATACACCTTTTAACATTTCTAGATGTCCTTTTCCCCCCCTCTTTAATGCTTTTGTCTATTTAAGATTGTAACCACTGCTTTGCATTTTAATGAACTTAGAAGAGTACAAAACTGTACAAAAAGTATTATGAAAAATTTTGTAGTTATGGATTTATGCAACTTTATAGTATTCATTCATGGATGACAGAAAGGGAACAGATCAGATCTCGTAAATAGTGTTTAACCTCCAAGTGATAGGATTATAAAAAGTTTTAATTTTCTTTAAGTGTTTCCAAAACTTTCTGTAGTGAGCCTTTGTTATATTTATAAGGCCCAAAAACATACTATTTTTACAAAAGAAAGTTTAAGAGAAATTCTGCAAAAGTAGATTGGTTTTTAAAAATATTTTCAGCATAGTTTTGCCACAGCTGAAATAGGAACAGTATTGAACAGTCTCCTTTCCCCCACTTTTAATCACAACTAAAATCATACACATGCATCTGCCAGTGATGCATTTGAAATGGTGAAATCTGATTGCAAGAAGTTGTGATGTGAATAAGTAAAAATTTACTACAGTCTCTGATGTGACTTAAGGATTAGAAGTAGAATATAGGAGGCCTTTTGAAATCTGTCTTACATTCACTCAGGCTTCCCTTGGTTTTGAGCCAGATAACAAACCCTTCAGCTGAATTTTTTCCGTTCAGACACTGGCTTAAATGAAGGTATACTGAACTTGGAGATGTCATTTCAGCCTTTGGCTGGAAGAACTGTTGTAGAGGAGCTTCTTTAGATATGAAACCATGAGGGAATTCTCTGAATACATGCATTTTCACACATCTGCTAATGCAAAAGCCCCGTGTGAGCATTAGGACTCAGGAATGTGATGTGGATTCGAGATGATCTCCACAGGATTTTGGCAGGTCAGAACAAACATTATCTTGCTCCCATATGTTTCTGTAGGATCTTGAAAGGGAAATCATATACATTTCCTTAAACTCACATGCTGAATTTTCCCACATAGACCAAAAAAAAAAAATCTCAGCAAAAATAAATTCAAGAATATGTATATATGATGTTCACATATTTAGCATCTGTTGTCAATACCACAGTGTAAGCTGACGGCTATTGGAATTCACATACAGTTTGCATTTAATTTGATTTATGTTTAAATGGCTTATCTCAGAAAACCTGACCCAACAGATAAAGACTGTGAAAGAGTCCACATTATGGGTAAATCTTTTTTTTGGGGGGAATGAAGTTTTGCTCTTTTTGCCCAGGCTGGAGTGCAGTGGTACGATCTTGGCTCACTGCAACCTCCACCTCCTGGGTTTAAGCAGTTCTCCTGCCTCAGCCTCCTGAGTAGTTGCCCACCATCATGCTTGGCTAATTTTTTGTATTTTTAGTAGAGATGGGGTTTCATTGTATTGGCTAGGCTGGTCTCGAACTCCTGACCTCGGGTGATCTACCCACTTCTGCCTCCCAAAATGCTGGGATTACAGGCATGAGCCACTTCACCCAGCCACTGGGTAAGTCTTTTTTTATTTCTCTCTATATTTCCTTAGGTACAGCATATATGTGACCTGGCGCCCCACACCTCCCCGGCTTCCCTATCAATATTGCTGTTCCCCCAAATTGACACACTTCTCAATAGTTTTGTAGTATTTTATATAAATCTGACATATTGACAGTGTAAAAACAACCAGGGAACCCCTGTGAAGCTAAGAAACTGTTTTCAAAAATAATAATGATAGTATACACTGTAGACAAAGACCCTATCTGTTTTTTATCACCCTTGAGTAAACTCAGCCCTATTTGATATGGGGCCCGACATAGAGTGGGCAGTCATTACATTTGACAAACTCTTTTCCTAAGTCTTTTTTTTTTTTTTTTTTTTTTTTTCTATTTTAATTTTTTGAGGGAGGGCAGAGGGGGCACTCAGTCCTACAAGACCTAAGTTTTTTAATTCTCTACTTGTAGTCCCTCTATAGAGTGATACATAATCTGCCCTATATTAATAATTTGGCTTCTTTTCTCTGCAAACATGCAAACTAATGATTAAAAGTTGAATAAAGAAATAGAACCTGTATCAGCAACTTAATGGCCCTTGTGTCAAGGATAGCCTATTGGTTGATTCTCATTGGCATACATGCTGACATATTTAGTTTTATTTCATTCTCTGATATACCCAGGACCTTCTGTAGAACTGCACATAATTTTGAAAGAAGAACGATCACTAATCACTATTTGTTTTCATGTTTTGTGAATGAGTTTTGTTGCTATAGTCGCATGTGTGTAATCAAACTGATTTTCAAACCAGTTCTTTTATGTGCTTATACCACATGGTTTTCAGCTACCAAATGTTATTTCAAACTTGTATCTAGGATATGTATACTTTTTTTTTTTATTATTTAACATTTAGAGAGAAGTCAGTTATCTTTGACCTCATTTCTTTTACTCATTTTGTGTTTGTTTCTTTAACACCAGTGGTTTCCTATTGGCTTATTTAGCTGGAAAAAATTATTTCTACAGGGCAGTAAAACCTGGGGTTCTGCTTCACAAAATGAAACACGGAGTGATATTATCATTAATTTAATCTACTAACAAATATTTGCTCTTGGGTTCTTTTCCTGGTATCTTGAGCCACCAAGGCTTTACTTGATCTGAATTTGTCAGTCTATAAAAGTAGGCATTATAATATAATAAAGCATCTTTTTCATTTCGTTTGTTAACTACATTCTATTGCAGAACCGTTCTTATTTTTAAGATCGTGGAGATCCCTAGAAGTACTGGCATTTTTGTGCCAGTTATTCATATTTTATTGCATGGTAGTATTTTGACATCATTTCTTACCTACCTTGTTATTGTTTAGGGAAAAAAATGTGGAAGCATTTCTTGATATTTTTTCACTGTTTTTCCCTAGTGAGTTGTGCAGTTAATCATATTAAAATGTTCTTCAGTTTTGAAATATGAGAGATTTTTCAGCCCTTTGAAAAAATGGTTATAGTTCATTTTCCATATATTACTCAACATTATGGATCTGCCTGCCAAGTGATCCCAGGTGTGGGATTGCAGCAGGTAATTTCCTGAGCTGTATGGTACAGATGATTTTCTGTGTTAGAAGATGCTATCAGCTCACCTGGCCTCTTAGTGACAGAGAAATCCTTTGTTTATTCATTTAGTAGGCAGATTAACCCTAATGAATATTGGCTTCCTGGAAATAGATACAGGTGACAATGGCAAAGTGAGGAGAGGGGAGATGTAAGACAAATTCCCTTTTCTTTCTTCACTTATAAATAATGGTGGCTTTCATAAGAGAGTGTTTTAAATCAGAAAGGAATGCAAAATATTTGAACTAAAAAGGTAGATTTAGATAATCAACCTTTAATTTTTAGTTTTGAATGTCTATGTATATTTATATTTTTCAGAAGAACTAGAGATTTTCTAATTTTGGCAAATACTTAAAAGTTTCATTTTGTTGCCATTAGAATTAAACAAAAATATTTAATTAAATACTTCTTGCTGGTTTGGGGAGAGCTACTCACTTGAACACAGAAATACTTTCCTAATATGTCCTTGTACTCAGATAAATTTTGTGAATTAGAGAAATCTGACATTCATCAACCACTCTCAGCCTCTCTCAGCCGTGAAAGAAAAATGTGCATTATTCTGTGTCCTTTCTTATAGTGTGATCATATTGCTTCAATGACATATTTGTTTTCTCAGAGCAAGGATAGAGAACTAATCTAGGCATCAGAAAATTATTCGTAGAGTTATACTATGAACTATGGAAAGTTCCTAGAAATAAGCTATTTTAAATTCATTGCTTTGTTATAACTTTTAGAATATTGGCAAAAAAGACATTTTTACCCATATAATTTCATGGATATTTGATTATATAATTCATAATCTATGATGAAAGCAAAATGTTCATGGTTACAACTCTAAGTTTTGCTTACCAATGGACAGAATACTTTACAACATTTTTCTGTGAATGGTTTTGGAGATACATTATTCCCAAGATGGGAATGTATAGATACAGATGTGAGAATCTCTTAATGTTCAACCAGACTTTTCCAGATCTTATGGCTATGATTTATATTGCATTCTCCAAAGACTTCCAAAATGTCTTCTTTTACATAACTTTATCCATTAGAGGGAAAGTTAAAATTCTTCCCCTCAACATGCTAAATGTTGAATATAGGCTTTTCATGATACCTCTTGTAGTTGACTATAAAAGCTCTAGAATTTCAGGAAGACGTGGAAAAAGTTTACCTTTCCACAAAGATTTAAAATTTATGATTTCTCCTAGTTATAGAGTTGAGATTCTGCTTGAATTGTGTTATTGGGAATTTGAATGATGTGAAATATATATGAATTGGAAGCAGTAATAAATTGTGAATGAATCTTTTACTTTTTACTCAAGATTACTTTATCCTTAAAACTAATGTTTCTATAACCTCTGACCGAATACAGAAGATCCAAAATACTTCCAAGGGTGAGAATTTTTCCTTGCCTGTGAGCAGTTTAATTCATTACAATTGTGTGTGCATTGTGGCATGTGGGTACATCAGAAGCATATTTGCAAATTCTGAATTTACGTATCACCTTGCCAAAATGTGCGGCAATCCTTTACTGAATTGTCAGTAATATTTATTTTCAGGGACATTTGAAAAAAAGAAAGCAGTGTGTATGTGTCATGTTGTCTCACATGAACCACTGCCTATGTTAAATAGATTTTTCTTTCCTTTTAGTGAAAAACAGAAGGACAATAGTCATTATATGATTTTGTATTTTAAGTATTTTCATAATCCAACATAAATTGGCCCACCCAAGGATTATGTCTGTCTTGTAAAGATATGTTTATATAGTCATTGGGTGAAAGATTGCAGAAGTTGAACCACTAGTTTTGAAAGTTGAGCCAGACCAGGAAAAATCAGGATACAATTTGGCACTTAGGGAGACGAAATGATTTCCTTTTTAGCTGCTGATTTCTACTGGGAAATGTATCCTTGGACTGAAAATTGCATCCGGAAAAATGTTTATGTAGTGTTTTTCAAATGACTGATTATTCTTCTAACCTTTAACATGAACTGTGTCTAATTTTGGTCTCTCTTAACTCTTTCATGACTAGGGGATTTTTCGTTGTGGGAAAAACATTACAACCATATCATTACTACTTTGAATACTGGAATGTCTTACATGGTAACAAGAATACAAAATGTGTTAAGATTCCTTTCTGGGTTATTTTTCCAAGCAGGTAGTAGAACACCAAGGTTATCCACCCTTCATTATTAGATTACATTTAAATTAGGATACATCTTGAAACATAAACAAAAAAAAAAGAAAAGAAAAGAATACATCTCCAGCAGCTGCATCTCTTCCTCTTCACCACCAGCTACACATGTGCCATAGGAGCTTCTTGACATTTTTATGGGTAATATTTGGTCTTTGCAAAGATTCGTACTTCTGTATTTTCTTTTTGGTACATTTAGTGACTTTTCAGGCTAAATGATTGCTAAATATTGTCTATCACAGATTGAGGAGCCTCTGTTCCATGTTATATCCAATCAAGGAGCCAGGTTAGAGAAGGCTTCACCACTGAGTTTTTCTAGGTGACCGTGGCAGGGGTCAGGGGACACTGGGCATTTCATGGTGGTCACTTCTGCTTACGACTCATGAGCTGTAACTGTGCTATCCAATAGTCACTAGCTGTGTTTTTTATTTACATTTAAAATAATGAAGATTAAATAAAATTTATAATTCATTTTCTCAGTTACAGTAGCCACATTATCATATTAGACAGTACAAGGTATAGAACATTTTTATCATCATAGACAGTTCTGTTACAGACTACTAGGTTAGAACTTTAAGAGGATGGGGAAGTACAGTTATCTTGTATGTCCAGAGGTGGGAAAGAAGGAAATATTACCAAACTTCAGTAATGTCTGTCATCATTGGTAAACTGTATGCTTGAAAATTACTCCTCAGATCCTCTGTCTCCTGTTTTTCCCTTTTTGGGGGAGTGGAACAGGAGGGAAGGAGGCTACAAAGTGAGGAGGGTGATATAAAAAGATTAAAAATACATAAACACACGAACGCATACATACTGCTTCTGGCTGTGTGAAAAAAGAAAAGTTAAGGAGTAAATACTTGAAATTAACATTCTGCCACACAGGAGTCATTCTGTTCAATGTCTTCCTTTGAAGGAAGACTCTGTATTGCATTTGTGTGGCTTTGGGGAAGACATTCAGCAAAGAACACCACAATTCCCATTGAGCTCGGGAGTTTGAATGTAATTACCCAAAGTTTGGCTTTTCTTTTAAAGAACCCATTAGTTTTAGAGATTCCTTGATACTATAAACCTGACAACTCAATCTGGTTTTCTTTTAGGAAGCCTTCCACCAGGAATAGTGTGAGTCAAGGATGAGTACATAAAAATGAAGCCCATGCAGTGAGGTCCGCCTGGGCAGCGTTAGACTTTGACTTAAATTAGATTTCATCTATGGCTGACATGCAGAGGAGATACTTAGTGAAATGTGCAGCGATCCATTCAAGTTCCTTTCTTATTTGTTTGGCGTACAAGCTTATTTAAGTGAAAGGTAGGATACCAGTAGATATACATTCAAACAAATCACCCTGCAATTATTGCTGAACACAGTAATGATAATAGATTTGGAAACTGTTCTGTGTTTTCAAAGACAGAGGTTGACAAGCAATGGACAAACTTTCCACTCTTTTCTATCTCAAATCGTTTGAATCATTTGACAGCTATATACAATCTGCAGCACTTGTAAAATAAAAGAAAAAAGTGTGTAGAGAGAGAAAGCAAGTAAGTAACCCAGCAGAGTTTGTGACAGAAACTGTTAGCCCTCCTTTGTGTTGTTTCTGCACTGTCTTGTCAAACATCTGGAAACCAGCATATTGGCAGTCGTCTCACAACATGATTTTGCATTTACATCATTGTGCTAGCTGGTAGAATTTTCTTCCCCCCAGGAAAAAAAAATCGGCAACTTTTGGTCTGTCACAAGGTCAAGTGATGATTAGTGATGCAGTCTCTCTTAAACACATGGTTAGCACAGAAAAGTTAAATCAGTTCCCCCAAATTTGGTAACCATTAGAGTACTTCCTAAGTCACTTCCGGATGTCAGGCCTAAGGTGGAGAGCGGGACAGGGCTATATTGAGTTCTTCGCAGTTTTCTACAAAAGGGATTTAGTTTGGCAGCTGATCCAGCCAAGGAAACACTCACGCAAGGGTAGAGCTAGACAGGAAACACTTTTGAAAGTGCTGTTTTGATAGAGGATCATGAGATCAGGCAAAGAGCTGTGAACTTTATATGTAGCCTAGGCCATGTAACACTAGGCTAGCCACCTGAGGGCATGGGGTAAGAAAGGAAATTAAAGAAGAAGGGCCAGAGAACTTATAGGCAATTTTCTTTTCTCAAAAGAGCAGTGCTAAAAACTGTGGATTTCTTTGAAGAAGAGGAACATAATTAATGAATTCCTTTGTTGTTGTTGTCTTTTTGTAAAACATTCTACCATCATTATTCACCTTTACATTTTCGACACGATTGTTAGATTAGACTACTAGAGCTAACCTCATCCATTCTAACCACCTTTTTATAGCTCTCAAAAGAGCTGTCTTCCAAGGAAAACACTGCCCTGAGCAAAGATTGTATTTTTGGAAGATGGACGTTTTATAATGGTAAGTTTTGACAACTTACTCTGGTTGCCATGTGTCTCCCAGTCCCACTGGTGGGTAGGTATTTGTCAGGAATGAGAATATGTCTGAGATGGTCTGCTTTATAGCAACTAGTCTTGATTTTTAGCTTCCAGGGCCTTCGGCATCTTTTCAGCTCTGGAAACACGGAAGGCTTTGGTTGCCTTGGCTGTGCTATTGGAGAAAAGGAGTCTCCTGTTTCGGGAAGTGCAGATGTCCAGGCTCAGAACCATTGTTTGACACTTTTAGTTCTCCCCATGTTCTTCTTATATCCTTCCTTGTCCATATTTTAGAACTTACAATCTGAGTATTTCTTCTCCTGAGCTATTCTTCAAGGTCTGCAGCAGCCATTTTTGTTTATAAAGCTGAAATTTCTCACAGAAAATCATTTAATTATTTCTCTCTTAATTATAAAATTTCAAAGAAAAATAAAATCCTTATCTGTACTAACAAAGGCTGCCAACACTTTTCTGTAGACCACCGATGATTCTTGTTTTGTGGCTTTTTGTTCATAAAGGCAGTGTTGTATTCCACAGCACCATTACACACACACAGTCTGCATGACTCAGACAGTGGCGGGTTCAAGATAGAGCATATGGATGATGCTCTAATGACATCTGTCCAGCTGTTGTAGTCACATATTTGGTGGACAGCTGAAAGACCCACTTTCACCTTAACTGAGTTTATGTGACTAATTTTAAATTTACTTTACATACTTTTTTATATGTCTCATGTTTATTAATAATAATTCCACAAGTATTTCTCTCAATTCTAAATCCCAGAGCTTCATAAAAAGTGGCAAATTATCTTCCCAATTAATTATGAGAAACTCATCTGTACAATTTTTTTATTCTCCACCAATACAACCCAAGGATACCAATCATTAGAATAACCACAAAACTGATTCTTAATTACCTTTTGCCTGGGACACTGCAGAAGTAACCAAATTGGTTCCACGAACATAAGCCTCTCTAACCCTGCCGCCTCCCTGGTTTATCTTGCATAATTTGAATAGAATCTTCTTCCTCAAACAATTTTTTTCCTGTCACCCCTGTTTTCAAGAACCTTTGATTGTATCCCATTTTATAACATGAAGTTCAAATGTTTTGAATGGAGATTTAAAAGTCTAGCCATGCTTCTTGTACATCCCCTCTAGGAGCACCCCCACCCTAATCAAATTGACCTTTTTAGTTTAGCTGGCCTCCAACCAGTTCTGATTCTAGCTCCTGAAGTCAGCATCAAGAAATATTTGTCTTGGGCCAGGCACAGTGGCTCATGCCAGTAATCTCAGCACTTTGTGAGGCCGAGGCAGGTGGATCACTTGAGGCCAGATGTTTGAGACCAGCTTGGCCAACATGCAAAACCCTGTCTCTGCTAAAGATACAGAAATTAGCCTGGCTTGGTGGCATGCACCTGTAATCCCAGCTATTTGGGAGGTGGAGGCAGGAGAATCACTTGAACCTTGGAGGCAGAGGTTGCAGTGAGCTGAGATCACGCCACTGCACTCCAGCCTGGGTGACTGAGCAAGAGTCTGTCTCAAAAAAAAAAAAAAAAAAAAAAAAAAGATATTGGAGACCTAGGTTCTAGAGTAAACTCTGCCACTACCTAGCTAGGTTGACCTTTAACAAGTCTGTTTAACTTTTTCATAGGTTATTTCTGAGATACTTTCCAAATGAAAAAAATACTTTGTGTTTGTAATTTTATGCTTGTAATTCCACTTAAGCAAAATAACAAAACATAGCCATCATATCACAGACATTAGAGAGTTCTTAACTGAAATGTTTCATTTCCTAATGATATCGCTGAACAGCAGGTGTGACAGAGGGTTCCCTGACTTTGATCATTTTAATTATCTTAATTTATCTTCTTTTCCTCTTCCTTGGGCTTATTAAGTTTTGAATTGCGTATTAAAATTATTAAGCCAAGGGTATAAATTACTTTTCACTAAATAAATTCATAATCCATTTTATACTGTTAAAATGAAATAGTATTCCAAATTCTTATAATTAAGTGTGAACGATTTGCATTTGAGATTTTAAAATAAAGCCTAAACATTGCATTCCCTTTCCTTCTTCACCAGTTTATTTCTGCGTCAGGGCCTTTCTTCCTTGAGGCCTGTGGGCCTCCAGGCCTTTTCAGCCTGTAGTGGTCTGCACTTCTCTGTTTTTCTTTCCCTGAGAGTGCTGATTAGTGACTTGTGGTGTGGATTCTGATTTATCACAGACCAGAGCTGCCCCTTAGGGGCTGAGCAGAAACACTCATGAAGGAGCCCTGATTAAAAAGAGTGGTAATGAAGACAAATGTTTCAGAGGGAGTTGAGAGAAAACCAGTCCTTGGCATTCCCCGTAGCTCCTCTGAGCTTTTGAAAAGGAGGTAGTGGTAGCCAAAGGAAATATTTCTTCTTTGTTGTTTATTTCTCATGGCACTGGAAACATTTTTCTTTTCCTCTTGGGTGTTCTAATTCTCACTTGTTAACTGCTTTTCATGCAGAGTTGCAATTAACCCCTGGCAGATACCTCACTATGTTCTCCTTATAGCCACTCTATCCCCAAAGAAGTTTTTAATGCTTTGACCTATAACCATTTTAAGATTCTTCAGACGTGACACTTGCCTAATTTCTCAGATCATTAAATCACACTTCTGGTTTTCTCCAGTGATTTTTACTAAATTTGATGTTAGGTGCCTATAATCACCTTCCCTTCTTCTTATTTTTACAAGACAGAATGCCAGCACAAAAAACAAATTCCTGTTCACTTGGTAATTTTAAACACAACTAGGTCAAAAGTTTTAAATCTAGTGTTAGGTCTGTAACTGAAGGCACCACTCCACAATTACTTGAGTATAGGTGAGAACTTACCTGACAGATAATTATGGTTGCTTGCCCTGGGTCTTGGGGCATCTACCAAATCGTAATGGTAGTCCCACCATCTATGGCTGTGTGAGCTATAATCTACTGCCCTGGTCAAACTTAACCAACATTCTTTTTTCTTTCAGAAGATTCCCTAACATTGGAATAAATGGTAAGAATATAGATTGCTTGTGCCAGGCTTGTATAATGAGTCTCTAAATTATATTGAGTGGTCAAAATACTACATTCAGAACACATAGAGAGGGAGAAAGATAAAGTGCCTCAGAAGCCGTGAAACGTTCTAGGGAGCAAAAGCACACCACTGTGCCTGCTCTTGTTTAATACGGAGGAGGCAAGATGGAGAGGAGAGAAAGACAGGAGAAATAGAAGAGTCCACTCCACTATCCCTGTCAATGAGAAGAAGCTCCTTACCAGGTCTATGTGAAAGATTGAAGAATCCAAGCAAGGTTCATAAAATGCCACCACCCCTGATTCATGACCTGACCTACTGAAAGGTTTAACTTCCACAGGCAGGTTGTGGTTTCTGATCCAATCAAGTGATCCCTTTTCTTGGAGAAAATCTCACTGTACTTAGAGAATCTTGTCAAATATCTAAGGCTAAAGGAAAATTTAAAATCTAATCCAATCAGATGAATAAGCTGATAAAAAGATATAACCATTAGTGTGAGGGCAGCGTTTAAAATGATCTCTATGGCTTCTCTGGGATTTTTACCTTGGTCTCAAGCAAAACAAAAACAAAAGCCCAGAGCAACAAATGAGCTGAATGTTGCTCAGATATAAGGGAGTATTTGAAGTTACCCCTTTCTGATGAACATCTGAGATGAAAGATCTCCATTAAAGATGAAATAGTATATACTAAGAGAAGGGTTGGGTAAGAACTTTCACACTTAACTTTGTTTCTGTTGAGGTTGGGTCCATCTTGAAGATTAAACTCTTCCCCAAGTACAAAGGCAAGGTCAGGGTCTGAGTTAGGCTAACTGATGTCAAGTACAAGGTCTGTAGGAAAAGCCAAAAATTGCTGCAACTCATCTGCCAAGAGACAAAGATTTAGGCTGCTGGACTAATTCCCAAGTTTGTAAGATTACTGTAGGAGCACCCTCCAGGCTAGTGGAAGGATGTGCAAATTTCAGCCATTTGACATTACTTCCCTGTTAAGTTGGGAAGAAAGACTTAGTAATTTTCAGGACTGAACCAAATTCCCCCTCAAGGATCGATGCACTGTCTTCCTGGTCTGAAATACTGGCATAGTGTTCTTTATTTTTCCTGGCTTCAAACAGGTATATTAAGATTTCTTGGATCTCTGAATCTTTCTTTGAGGATCTGGGAACACATCAGAAAACCCAGATAGAAAAGAGGGAAGAGGAAATAGGTTATTTCCTTAGCTTCCTGCAGCAAATGAATTGGAAGGGTGCTTTTTGAGACTTTCATTGGCCTGCAACTGCCTGGAATCTTAAAAAAAAAAAAAAAACAAAATAAAACCCAAAAAACAAAAAAGTAAACCCCAAAAACCATCTCTGATTTTTTACTGGGTAATCTTTTAACAAAGTATTTTGCAAACATACCTAGCATGTGGTTTTCACATATGTATTCCAAGGAGCCATGGAGCAGAGTTGGAGAGATGAAAGCATTTGAAGACTGCGAAGTAATTCTAAATGGAGGGATATATTAACAAAGGAGTCACATACAAAAAAGAAGACGTAGAGTTGGCCTGATTTATAAAATAAATATTTCATATAGTCTGCTATAGTCTGGTCAGTATGGTTAGACAGAAGTCACGTTCAGAATAAACACTGGAGCAATTTATACATCCCAAAAAGAAATGGAAGAAATATCATTTTGTAATAATATTAGGAATGATAATAGTAATGAACATGTGTTGATTTTTTTAAAAAATCAGCTGTTAGGCATTGTGCTCAGACTTTATGAGCATTATCTCATTTTTCATCATTTTATAAATTAGGAAATTGAGGTCTTGTGAAAGTAATGTGCCTGGATTGTACCACAGTAGGCTGGCGGAATTAAGATTCAGAACCATGCATGTCTGACTTCAGAGGCCTCGCTTTTTACACCAGCCTCTACTACCTCCCTGGTCAGTTAATTTATTTATAAAATGAGAGTACTGGACTGGGCGATTTCTAGATCCTTTTGGTTCTGGAATTATAGAAAAGTATTATAAAGTTTGGAGAACTATGTTATGGTGGTACATTTAGAGACAAACTGAAATATGATTGTAATGACATTTCAACTTGATGCTAACATTGATGGAGCCTGTACTATATAATTATGTAATTAAATTTGCAAACACCTCATTTAATCTTCAGAACAATCCTTTTGTCCCCCAGCTTATTGTCCCTAAGAAAGATGTAGTAACATCTCCAAATCATAGAACTAGAACTATTCATGACAACTGAGCCATGTCAAAGATCAGTTTTTAAGATTTCCGATGGTTCATACTCTAATTTTCTCTTAGGTTATTATTTTTTTTAAATAAAGCATTTTCACAAATTAGTAAAAGTGATATACAGTATTTTCTTCAAAACTGGAATTGTTTTAGACTTCTTGGTTGAAAATAGTTCCAAATTAAACATAGGAGGTTTGCAGTGGTTTGAAGACTTTAGAATCCGACTTGAGGTGAAATCAGGACTATCTCAGACAGTGAGATCACCTAAACTGCTAAGTATGAAGTGCCCTGTGTCATGCTTCTCATAATGACCCGATGAGGCCATTAGTATTATCTTTATTGTATAACAGATGATTCTAAATGGTAGAGTTGGTTTCTTATTATCTGGTACTTTTTGTCACTTAGCCCTAATTTTCTTAATTCAAGGACATATTCTGTTAGTACTAGGGAGCAAGTTTAAGACGGACTTAGCCACACTAATCAAATTACATCAGTGTCAAATGCTCACTAATTAACACAAAATTTATATCTGCATTAGGTAAATGTCATTTCACCACAGTGGCCTGAAATAAGCTTTTTATTCCTTTGAGTTAGCATACCATGTCATTGTAAGTATTACAACAAGCTAATAACAAAATGTAGGCCCATGGACATTTGTTATTTAGCAGAAAATAGCTAGAAGACAGTCAGTACTTTCAGAGATCTGTAGGAAAATTCCCTGCTTCATTTTTTAACTGATCAGCTAGCTAATTTGTCACCTTGAGCTCCTGTGTGTACATCATAGCAGGACTTGGCAGAGTACTGCCACCCCCTGTCTATATGCAGCCCACGGGCTAAGAACAGTTCTCACATTTTTAAATGGGAGGAAAAACATCAAGAGAAGATTTTATGAAAACAGAAAATCATATGAAATTCAAATGTCAGTGCTCATAAATAAAGTTTTAATGGAACATAGTCATGTCTGTTCACTTACATATTATCTATGGCTGCTCTCTGATGATGGCAGAGTTGAGCAATTATAACAGAGACCATGTGGCCTAAACACACTTACTGTTGGGCTGGTACAGAAAATGTTTTCCAACCAGAAGTCCATTCCAAACTCTTTCCTAACATGGCATACAAAGTTTAGGATCTGGCTCCCATTTGCCTCTCCAGCTGCTGCTGCTGCTCCTGTTTCCGCTTCCGCCACCACCACCGCTACCACCTCCTCCTTCTCCTTCTTCCCTGCACTCCCCACCCCCCAGCAGCCTGAGCTCTAACAATTTGGAACAACTGGCACCTCTTAGACTCCAAAATGCTTTGCACCTATTTAAGTGTTTTCCAATGCTATTCCCTCTACATGAAACCATTTCTTTCCATCCTGAGTACCTTGGCAAGTTCCTGTCTTCGGTATTTTTACTTAAGTTCCCCTCTTCTTCTCTGTACCCAGAGCATCTTGGACATAGCTTTGTTTCCACCTTGCATTCATTCACTAGACAGTAACCTTTTTTAAGTCAGATGCGGTCTCTGCTTTATCTTTATATCCATAGAACAGGGTTTCCCAGCCTAAGTACTGAAAGTATTTTGGACTGGACAATTATTTGTGTACGGCTGTTCTATGCATTGTAGGATGTTTAGCAGCATCCCTGGCCTCTACCCATTAGGTAGTAGCATGCCCCCTTCCCTCAGATGTCTCCAAATATTGCCAAATGTCCCCTTGTGAGCAAAATTGTCCCCATTTTTTATGTATGTATATATGTATTTTGAGACACAGTCTCAATGTTGTCACCCAGGCTGGAGTGCAGTGGCATGATCTTGGCTCACTGCAACCTCTGCCTCCCGGGTTCAAGTGATTCTCCTGCCTCAGCCTCCTAAGTAGTTGGAATTATAGGTGTGCGCCACCACACCCAGCTAATTTTTGTACTTTTAGTAGAGACAGGGTTTCACCATGTTTCCCAGGCTGGTCTTGAACTCCTGGTCTCAAGGGACCCACCTGCTTCAACCTCCCAAAGGGCTGAGATTATAGGTGTGAACCACTGTGCTCAGCCAATTGTCCCCATTTGAGAACCACTGCCCTAGAAACCAGCAGTAACCAGCCCTGGTGGGTTGGTTATGTTGAAATGTTGAATTATTCAGAAAATGTTGAATTATTCAGATACTTGATTGACATTGAACTGTACACATCAAATGTATGAATTGTGAATTCTACTTCAATAAAACTTTTTTCTTTTTGAGATGGAGTCTTGCTCTCGTTGCCCAGGCTGGAGTGCAAAAAAAAAAAAAAAAAAAAAAAAAAAATCTAAAAACTGAGTTATCAGTAGAACAGCCCACATACCTTATGGACAGTGATGGGTTTTTGTATTGTGGTAATTACTGTTTTGGTTGGTTTGTTGTTTTCTTTGAGTCCACTGAGGAGCCAGTTGTTTTTTTGTTTTGTTTTGTTTTTTTTGTATCTTTAGATCTTGATATGGTAGGACATGTGCAATCTATATTGAATCATCATAAAGCTTGAATTTTCAGCCTACAAAAACAAAAGAAAATTCATAAGGGCATCAGTTCTCATCTTTGAGATAGAACCTTCGGGCAATGGCACTAAAACAGATAGGACCTATGAGGCTGGTCATCTTTGGCATGGCACTGTATGATAAAACTTTCTGTGATAATGAAAATGTGGTATATCTGTGCTGTCCAATATAATGATCACATGTGGCTACTGAGCACTGGGAATGTGGCTGTTATAACCAAGAAAGGGAATTTTAAAATTTCATTTAATTTCAGTTAATTTAAATTTAAATAGCCATATGAGGCTAGTGGCTATCATTTTGAATATCACAGCTTTAGAAATCTTAGCTTTGACAAAACCACAAAATTAAGCTTATCCCCAGCAAACATCTTAGGTGCCAGAGACCACAAATTTGGATTGAATAAATTACCCATGTTGAGTATCTTTGGAATGTATGGGAATTTCTGCTTATACAGTGCAGATTCAGAGATTACTGTTGTACCTTGGCTGTGTGACTTACGCACAGAACGAATTACTCTGCTGGGGTTAAATTCATACTCCAGTGTTACTTTAACATTTCTGAACATATTTTCAGAAGCAATTTTGCATTTTTTCTTGACTCTATTGTAATTACAAAATAAATTATCCATTTAGGGGGCAATGTTGAAGCATTGAAGAATAAATGGATAAATGTGGTCTGTTTGAATTTTTCAGTGTTTAAGAAGTGTTGTTGCAATAAGAGACTTCTGCTTTATTGAAATCCTATAATTTTTTTACTAGAACGTTGGTTTTTTTGGCTCTTGATCCAAATGACAGCTGAATTTAGGAATTCAACAGAAAAGTAACAATTCTTTGGGCATCTTTCTGATTATTTACTTTGAAATTCCGAGGATTCCGTGTCTTGGAATTTTTTTTTCATACTCATAAGATTTGAATTCTGAAGATAAGAAAATTATAATAAGTGGATAGATTTTCATCAGTAGTACATTTTTAAAAAGAAGAAAAATACTTTATTTCAAATGCCATCCTAAATTAGCTGTAATCTTCAAGTTATTTTTAAACCCACTTTATGCTTTTGCTTACATTTGTTTATTAAATCTATTAGATCTAGAAAAAATCAATCATAATAGAGACAGAGATGAATTTTTTATTCTTGGATTTTCAAGAATTATTCTTTTTTTAATGTTCATTTTCCCCCATATTTGTATTGCTAGTGATAGAAGTTCTGAATTTTGGATACATTCTTGGGCCTAAAGAGTACACATTTTTTCCCTTAGAGTTATAGATGATCTAGTCTAAAAAGTTGGAGGACTTAAAAAAAAAGTGTGAAGATTTTTTTTCTTCATTTCCTGATTTGCTCCTTTAAGGAAGTGTGAGAAGGTTAAAGATGTCTGTGATCTGGCCAAACGGGGTTCACATACGCTGTTTTCATATTTGTGGTTTTGGAGTTTCCTCTTACACATGTGTCATCCTTCTTCAGTTTCTCACTCTGTCGAGAGAGCATGGCTGCACCCTTTGCATTCTGGGCTAAGTGTGGGCTTTGTTTATAGCAGAAGCCATAATGTTCAGAAGTGGGTGACCTATATAAGAAACTCCCTTTGAAGGATTCCTTGTGTAGATTGCTTATCAGAAAAAGCGTAAATGCTATTATTGACTGTTTCCTAGAACTCATATGTGCAGCATAGTTCAGTGTGATTACAAGTCATCATGCTACATGATGTAGGGAATATAAAAAATGAAGATGGCATGCTCCCTGGCCCCCAGACACTTGGAATTCAGTTAATAAAAATACAACCCTAGTGACCATACAACAAGGTAGATGGAGTTCTCTCAGAATGCAAAGAAAGGTAAAATTCGTTGTAATGGGTGATCAGGGAAAGTTTTATGGAAAAAATGCCATTTGAGCTAGAATTTGAGGAATACATGGAATTTTGGCAGGTGAAGATTGAGGAAAGGGATACCTATTGTCAAGACAAAAAGTCATTACGGCCGGGCACAGTGGCTCATGCCTGTAATCCCAGCGCTTTGGGAGGCTAAGATGGGTGGATCACTTGAGGTCAGGAGTTTCAGATCAGCCTGGCCAATATAGTGAAACCCCGTCTCTAGTAAAACTACAAAAAGTTAGCCAGGCGTGGTGGTGTACACCTGTAATCTCAGCTACTCAGTGGGCTGAGGCAGGACAATCGCTGGAATACAGAATGCAGAGGTTGCAGTGAGTCAGGATCACACTACTGCACTCCAGCCTGGGTGACAGAGCCAGACTCCATCTCAAAAAAAAAAAAAAAAAAAAAGAAAGGAACAGAGTCACCAAGGCATACACATACTGGACCAATTTGGGAAAAAACAGAGGTTTGCTTTGTATATAGGGCAAAGGATATGTGAGGGAAAGCTGTGGAAGATCCAGCTGTCAAGGGAGGTTAGGACCAGAATCTGAAAGTAGAGTGCTGGTGGGAGATTTGGAACAGGAGACAGAGATGGAAGGTTTTGAGGTGGGGAAAATTATTCTGGCAGCAGGATAAAAACTCTAAAGAAAAGTAACCCTGCTAAGTGGTTATCACAATCAAACATTTACCAAGTAATCACAGCAAGTGAAGTTCAATTTGTAAAGTCACATAAAAGTTGCTTATCTTTCCACTTTTTTTTTTTCTGGAGAAACAGCACTCTGGCATTTGGCCCTCTTAGTATGGCCTTTATATAACTTTGAAATGCAAGAGAAAAGACAGAAAAGAATATTCTCTTTATAAAGTCAGTTAAAAGCTTCTCTTTTGTGACTTTTCAGTTAATAAATATATTACATATTTATGTTGTTTATAGTTCTTACATAAAACTTTCATATTCTTTTCCTTATGAAATGACTATAAGGCATTGAGCACATTACAGATTGTAGTGGATTGATAGTACATGATTTAAGAGAAATCTTGTTCTAATCTGCACATATCCTAAAAAAATGTTAAATAAGGAAAAAGCATGCCTCCCTGTGCTCTTCGTCCATTTGAGGTTTTTTTTCCCCCAAAAGTAAAATAGTGAAATAGGACAGGCATGAAGCCTGTGAGAGATCACTGCTACCACTTCTACTTTTCTTTATCAATATTATCCTGTTTCTTTATCCTGGTTCACCTGCACAGTGGGACTAGGCTGGTTCATTTAAACATAGTAATGAGTATTCATCCTCTATTGCCTTTAGAACCTACACCAGTATATAAATGTTACATTCTTCAACCAAGGGCCTTTACATTCATGTTTAGGGCATTTGATTGCTTAAATGTTGAAACAATTATAAATAAGTTGAATTAGGCTGGTCATGGGGGTTCATGGCTGTAATCCCAGCACTTTCGGAGGCCAAAGTGGGAGGATTACTTGAAGCCAAGAATTTGAGACCAGCATGGGCAACGTCCCAAAACTGTGTCTACAAAAAAAAATTTTTAAGTAACCAGGTTTGGTAGCAGGAGCCCATAGTCTCAGCTACTTGGGAGGCTGAGGTGGGAGAATTCTTTGAGCCCAGGAGCTTGAGACTACAGTGAGTTATGATCACACCACTGCACTCCAGCCTAGGTGACAGAGCGAGAACCTGTCTCAAAAAATAAAATAAAAGTTGAATCGTGCATGTTTTAGATTATGAGCTTACTAAAAGTTAAACAATTATACAGAGATACTCAAGTTCTTGGAAGTTTGTTGAGGATAAGATTTATTTAAATGGAGTAGTTTTATTCCCATTTCTATTCTCATTTTCTCCTTTTCCCTAGATATATACACCTTCTCATTATTGGTGTTTATTACATGTAAGTTTCTCTTGTTTTATTTTTTTTAATGAACTAAATTTATGATTAGGGTACTTGGCTACATACTGTATATACCTTATCTCATTCAATCTTGTTGATGGTCTGTTAGATTGTCGCTTTTATTTCTGTTTTAGAGACGAGGAGACAAAGACTTAGAAAGGTCATTTGCCCAAAGACACAAAGTTAGTAATTGGCAGCATCAAATTTAAACCCAGGTCTGTACAATTGAAGCTGATGTCTTAACTACTGTAGTATACTGGCTTCCTTGATGCTAGATGACGTGACCCCAGTTTTGGTAATGGAGGAATACTGGTCTAATCCTAAGTGAATGTTTGCCTGAAGGAATCAGAATTTTAAGAATGAACGTGTACATGGAAGCCATCAGCCCTCATGTAAAACAAAAGTCCTGTGTATCTGATAAATGTCCTCTATTTAACCAGACTTGTATAGGGCCCTAGGAGTACTAGTTAGCACTAGTAACAACATTCTGGGGTGGGGGAGAGTAGGGGAACATAGCATCAGAAAAGATTGATTTGGGGATATAGGTGAAGGCAGGAAGAGGCAGTCATATAGAATAATGTGCTTGGAAGATCTCTGCCTTTTCATGTACTGCATCTGACAAAAATGGATTTGATGACATCTGGGATTTGCTTCAAAATAATAGAGGAGGATGGAAGTGGATTTGTATGTAGATGGGGCGGGATTGCCCTGGTTTGATGGTTGTTGGGGTTGTATGATGGATGCATGGGTTTTGTCATGTTTTTCTGTTTTGATATATGTTCAAAATTCTCCATAATAAAATGTTTTAAAAAATTATTTGAAAGTGCTGGTTCCATGATTTTATAGTGGTTAATTATGTATATGTTTTCTTATCCAAAATTATCTTGGTTTTTCTCAAAAGAAGCTTTTTCTTCTAGCATTTGTTCCCTTTTAGAATCTCCCTCACCTCTCTTCCTGATTATTTATTAAAAGAACTCAATGTATTCAGTGGTGAAGGTGAAGTTAACTATCAAATGCCCATATAGCTATAGTATTGGGATAATTTATCTAATTTTTCTTATGAGTAAGTTCTCTGTGACTTTATTTTTGAACTCAACTTGCTTGCATTGTTCTTGTTAGTAAAAAACATTGCTAGGATGTACTTAGTAATTGGAGTCAGCTGCACTTAAGACTGTTCAGCCAGACTGTTATTTTAGCCTTCACTAGTAGGGTTTTTAACACCAGTTTGACCTTACTTTGAAACATTCTCAAAATACCATACTTTAATATCAATTTATATACTTTCATATTAAGGCAGGGCTGGGTCCCTAGGGAAAAAAACAATGAAATTTTACTTTCCACAAATATAGAATAAAGGTAGATGTTCTGATTTTGTTTTTTAAAGAAAAATAGAGGTAAGAACATTAAAATTTTCCTTTCGTCGGGACATAATGCTTGCAAAACATTCTAAAATATAAGTCAGTCAGGCATGGTAGCTCCTGCCTGTAATCCCAGCACTTTGGGAGGCTCAGGCAGGCTGATCACCTGAGGTCTCAGAAGTTCAAGACTAGCCCAGCCAATATGGTGAAACCCCATCTCTACGAAAAATACAAAAATTAGCTGGGCATGGTGTCATGCGTCTGTAGTCTCAGGTGCTTAATAGGTTGAGGTGGGAGAATTGCCTGAACCTGGGAGGCAGAGGCTGTAGTGACTCCAGCCTGGGTGACAGAGCAAGACTCTGTCTCAAAAAATTAAATAAAGTATAAGTCACAGAAAGATAGGACACCTACAAATTAGAGGTGCTTGTTCCGTTGGCCTATGTCTCCTACTGTTGCCATGGGATAGAGACTGAATCCTCAATGTGAATCACTAAGGAGATGATGATTATTCATGAAATCAGAAAGAATTTTTTTCCTGAAATACTAAATTCCCATAACTTACGTGAATTACATTTTAGGCAAGTAATGCTCAAATTTTCTGTAAGTTTTCTGAAAATAAGTTATAAGTTTTTGTTCATTCCATAGGAGGACTCTTTTTTTTTTTTTTTGCCATTGTCCCTATTTTTTGCCACTGGTAAACTCCTGCCTAGAGGAATGTCAGTGGTGGAATAAATTTTGGAGTGTATTTTTTTTTAGGAGGGTTACAGTATTCTGAGGACTTTGTTTTTTTCTCTGAGGATACAACTATCAGCAAATCCATATAAGGCAAGGGACTCCCTAACATCTCTTCTGAGCCTTTACATGTATGTCTAGATACTACGACAGATCCAGTGCCTGTGAAGACCTGGAACATTTCAGACAATCACATAGATGTTTTCTTATGCTATATATAGGAATTAAGCAAGTGTTTTATAATGAAATGTCCCTCCAAGCATTCTCTATCTTCTGGTAATGCAAAACCATTAGACACCCAGTAAGCAGTCCTTTTTAGGACTAAAATGTTGACTACTTTATCTCTGTTACCTTTCTGAAATGTTTGGTCTAATTTTTTTTTATGAAATCTGTGAAAGTTTGAAAATTTATAATTGTTGATCCTCAGTAGTCAGAAAACTAGTCCTTTAACAACACGATATTTCTCTGCATGTTCTTGAGTGTGTATTTAAATTAGCTTTAGTTAATTCTTTCTTTTCTGGAGTACTTCAAGTCAGCTCTTAGAATTGTTTTTACGGGTTGCTGAGGAAGCTAAAGGTCAAAGATACTTTCTTAGTCAGTTGATTTACCTCAAAGAATTACTTCATGTAGATTAACTGAAATAATGATACTGCTAAGATTCCCAGATCAAGATCATTATAGCATTTGAGTAGACCCTCGGTGACCAATTGCTCTAAACCTGTTTGGCTCGCCACCATAAGGTTTAAAACTTAAAAATATAAAAGTGCTTAAAATTTTCTGTTTCCTTATCAGAAATATTCATTTAGACCATAACAACTGTTAGAACAAGATAACAACTCTGGGCCAGCTGTCAAATGTTTACCATTATCAAAACTCTCCCTGGAGGGAGATGCAACTTTGGCTCGCCTCACCGGCAGTAATTTAATTTTTCCTTCATTCTGACTCGGAAATGGCAGCATTTTTCAAAGCTTCCTCCCACTGATGGCTGAAATTTTCCTTGTGAAATGATTTCCACCAGTCTTGAATCTTTCTTGTTTCTGCCGTCTTCACCTTTGCTGATGGTTCTGCAACTCATCACCAGCTATGCAAACTGACAGTTCACATCCTGGGGCAGCAGCGGGGTCTGGCCTGCAGAAAGGAGCAGCCTGACCAAATTTACGCTCACAAGATCTCTTAATTCACAAAAGCATTTGCTCTAGTTCCTGTTCTCTGCTGCAGGGGCTACGGAGAGGGAGTGGGGGTTGGGGGAGGACCACTGGGAGAATGTTCTGAGGAGAAGAGAGGCTCTCTTCACACTCTGCTGAGTACACAGACTTTGGAGATGAAAAACAGACGGAGGGAGGCATTTCCAACCATCTTGCTGATCTGTGCAGGAGTTCATTGAACTGTACAGCATAGCACCAGACCCTTGTGTCATTTAATGTCACTTTAAAAAATCATTCTTAAATGTTCAGCACAAATATCCCTCTCCTTTTTACTTAAGCTGAAAAAGAATATAAAAATTAAAGGGAAATTGAAAATCTAAGTCTTGCAGTGAGAATGACCAGAAATCATTTTCCTCTCAGGAGAGTTCCTGTTTAATATGAAAGTCCTCTTAACAAGCGTGGACAGAGGAAGTTTTAGGTTTGATTTGAACTTCATGTACATGACATATTTCATTTTTTCCTTCCCTCACAAATTTCAACCCAGGCCACTTGTTTGCAGAGGCTGCCAAAACTCCCGGGGCTGCTTCCAAGATACTCCTGGAATCTGAGATTACCTTGCATCCTCTTGATGGAGCATGTTTTTGTTTTTGCCCTTTTCCCTGCTCTACTACTTTTCTGGGGAGGACTCATCCCCCTATGCATGATCTACCCCCAGATAGCTGACACAGTACTGTTCCATAGCACAAGGTTAGTTACCCTTTTTTTTTTTTTTTTTTTTTTTTTTTGAGACAGTTTCACCCTGTGGCCCAGGCTGGAACGTAGTGATGTGATCATGGCTCACTTCAACTTCCACCTCCTGGGCTCAAGCGATTCTCCCATCTCAGTCTCCTGAGTAGCTGGGATTACAAGCGCAAGCCCCAATACCCCACTGATTTTTTTGCCTATTTTCTGTAGAGACAGGGTTTTGCCATGTTGCCCAGGCTGGTCTCAAACTCCTAAGTTCAGGGGTCCATCCCCCTCGGCCTCCCAAAGTGCTGGAATTACAGGTATGAGCCACTGCATCAGGCCAAGGTCACTTACTGGTGTACTAGTTTGGGTCACTCTGAAAATTGCTTTCGAATACTTATTGTTTAAAATGACTGAGCTCTTAGGACTGTTTCTGCCCTCTTCCCCCAACTCCCAAATATCTAAAACAACCTAATCATATTGATAGGTTGTTTTCATGGCTGTCAAAATGGAACTAAAATTAAGGTAAAAATGATAGAATCTTAGCTAGAGTGGCAGATTCAAATTCTAGGGTTTGCTGGTCCACCGATGATATTCATTTTCTTTCCTTGTGACTGTCATAATCAGAGTAAAAAGATAAGATTGTAGGTGATAACACAGCCCATTAAGAATGTATGATTTTGCTGAATTGAGATTGATCTTGAAGTGTGAGTAAAATGTGTTATGCAAATTGGTAAATAACATTTCAGAGGGGAGCATGCACTTGCCAGAGAAAATGAAAATATTTCAAACCCATGTAGTTTGTTGTAATGACAGATGTTTCTTTCTTTCTTTCTTTTTTTTTTTTTTTGAGACAGGGTCTTGCTCTGTTGCCCAGGCTAGAGTGGAATGCAGTGGTGTGATCATGGCTTACTGCAGCCTCAGTTTCCCAGGCTCAAGCAACCATCCTGCCTCAGCCCCCCAAGTAGTTGGGACTATAGGTGCACACCACTGCACCTGGCCAATTTTTTTTTTTTGAGACAGAGTCTCTATTGCCCAGGATGGAGTGCAGTGGCATGATCTTGGCTCACTGCAGCCTTCGCCTCCCAGGTTCAAGTGATTCTTGTGCCTCAGCCTCCTGAGGACCTGGGACTACTGGCATGCACCGCCATGCCCAGCTAATTTTTTCTATTTTTATTAGAGACAGGGTTTCGCCATCTTGGCTAGGTTGGTCTCAAACTCCTGACCTCAGATGATCCGCCTGCCTTAGCCTCCCAAGGTGCTGGGATTTACAGGCATGAGCCACCGTGCCTGTCCACGCCTGGCTATTTTTTGTTTTTGTTTTTGTAGGGATGGGGTTTCACCATGTTGCTCAGGCTGGTCTTTAGCTCAATTCATACATCCACCTCAGCCTTCCAAAGTGCTGGGATTAGAGGTGTGCACTATCACGCGTGGGCTGACAGGTGTTTCTTATACCAAAGCAGTGTATTCGTCTCAGATATAACTCACCTGCTTCCTTGTTTCAGACTGGCCATTTCCCTAGTTGCCTGAATTAGAGGTGTTTTTATATTCTCAACAAAACTTTAGGGAATACACAGCTTAGAAATGTGTAAGTTGGTCGGGAATGCAAACACCAATACAAGATGTAGTACGTGCTAAATTCCACAAGGAACACTGTTAAAGGTAAGTGCCATGGGAATTTTAGGTAAGTAGAGACACTCAGAAGGTTTAGAAAACTCTGTGTGTGTGTGTGTGTGTGTGTGTGTGTGTGTGTGTGTGTGTAATTTATATTAATACAGCTCTCTCCCACACATACACATAGAAGTTTTTGTATTATTTCCAGAGCTTGATATGTCTCTGCCTATAAAAGGTTTAGCTGATATGTCTGTGAAACCTCCCTCAAATTTGCAGCCAACTCACTTTATTTGGTGTAGTAGCTCGTATAATAGTTACCTTTTATTGAGTACTTACTATGTACCAAACATTATGTGCCAGAACACTGTGTGAAACCACTTCATGGAAGGCTCAAAAACTCAGAGGCTACCCTGGCTGGGTCTAAGTGGTGGGGGTTATACAGCAAATTGCCTACATTTAAGGTTGCTGCTGCTGTTCCATTCCATGTTGCCAACTGCAGAAATGTGGGCCCTGTGTTGCCAGACCTTACATTTAGTCAAAAGAGACAGGAAATTCACATTTTTATGGATATTTCCTGATTTTTTAAAACAGTGCAGGCTAACTGAAACAGTTTGTGACTTTTGCTGTATATACTCTATTTTATCCTCATAACATCCCTACAAGATAGGTATAATTATTTGTATTTGCTCACTCTCAACACAGCCAATACAGAGCAAAAGTAGAAATCTACTCCAGGTCGGTCTCCCTCCCAAAAACTGTTGTTACTGCACTTTCCCCTCTGCTTCCCTAAACTCATGAAGGTGTGCTATTGGTAAAAATGTGCTGTTTGGTTAAAACCAGGCCCTTAACACAATCATCAAATGGCATGGTACTGTACCGCAGAGTGCCATTTTCCAGAAAACAGTTATTTATCGCTGTGGGAGAATTAATTGTAGCACCAGGATATTGGTAACTGAAAATATCAAACAAAAGCTCTGTTGACTTTGCTACACATTTTTTATTTCAACCCCATGGTACTTCTAGAAAAGGCGTACAAATACTCTAAATCGTTTACAGACTTCTTCAAGTTTCTCAGAGTGGCAAAAGTATTAGTGGCAATTTTACAAAGCCCAACCTTGCCAGAGAGAGAAATCAGTAGTTCTCAGGGTCTACTAAATATTTAATCACTTTTATTAAAATTCGAAATGAACTTTGTCGCCTGGAGGAGTTAATGCACCTCCACAAACCTGCCTTCAGCTGGTAAGATCAGGCCCATTATTATTACGCACAGCTGTAAAAAGTTGGGTCCGTAGCACAAATTTCAAAATACTTAGGCCAGAAGATTACTTGAGAAGAATTGTATTGCTTGTTTAGTTATATATTTTGATCTTTATTGCTAGTAGGTTTTTCCTCACGAGAGTTGGGGATTAACCTTGCTTTTAGTGTAAAAAGTCTATCTGTGAGGGTAAAAAGAGAAAACAAAAATAGATTTTTAAGGGCAACTTTGGTTCTTAGCATTAATTTTACATGCATTTTTCATTCTGAACTTTTAAACAGTTTTGAGAAACACATGAGAGATTTGTGAACAGGGGCAAGGGAGGGTCAAATGTATCAAATCCTTGGATTCCAGCAAATGTAGGATTTGTGGAAGAGCAGAGAAGCACACATGTGTTGGGAATGTAAATGAAAATAAAACCCCACTTTGTGAAGGCTTTGAAAATTGAGTGCACCCTGTTATGGCAAATGTCTGAGGCGTTTGTCTTCTTAATAAATTAACCAAATATTAAAATAAACATTACTTTTATCAGTCTGCATTTTTCCTCTCTGGATGAAAGTGTTTCAGGAAAAATCATAAAGGAATCTATGGTAGCTCAGAGAGGTTAAACTCAACAGTTGTTTTCTTTGAAGTCTCTGGCCATGAGGTTAATTGCCAAAACTGCTTGTGGAAAAGGTGGTAACAATTTAACAAGACTGTACAACTGCAGAGACTTAGATGAATATCAGGTGTTTGCAGATGTTTTTTCCTAACAGGAAAGGGGGTAGGGAGGAGAGGCGGAACAGAATGAGAAACAGGGGAAGAGAGAGGCCCGAATAAAGTCCCAACTAAACAGCCAATAATTCTTTGTTTGCTTAGCCAATCATCCTGTAATTGGCCAGGAGGTTAATAGGAGTCTATTGATTGGTCAGGAAGATTGCTTACTGTGGCTATTTTTACAGTATGCTCCCAGACAGAAGACTGCAATTACTGGAGCTCTCGTTCCCATTCTTCAGGGCCATGGCCACTCTGATTTATGAAACCCGATCAGGTTGCTTTTGGCAGTTTATGTTTTAAGTGTTGCCTTCTGGGTCTTTGCTGCTTATGGGTCGGTGTGCTATTTCTCATCATTTAGTGTGGTCATTTGAATAGGTAAGCTTATTTATGACTTACTGAAGTAGGAATACATTAAAAATAATAACCACCACCCATGTGCACTGAGAAGTGGGAACAATCATACAAGATGTGTGACAGAGCTTTGCTTGTTCTAGAAATAGAAATTCTGCTACCAGGATAGAGTTTACAAAAGACCAGGAAATAAAATAATACAGCCCTTCCTTTCTCTGTCTTTAACAGACATGTTTCTCAACTCTCCTCATTAATTCCTGCAAATTGATTACACTTAGATTTGCTTTCCTATAACTTCTCATAATTAGATTTGGTCCCTGGTATGTTAGAGTTAGGAAACTGAGGCCATGTTTTAAATGTCTTTGACCCCCAGACTGCTTTTGGAACTTGGGACAGGGCTTTTCTGTCTTAACCCATCCTGACCTGGTATTGACCTTAGCATTACTAATAAGGTACTTACCTCATCATTTCGTTTCTCACTTGCTGAACGTGACTATAAATCCTCCTGTTACCCAAGATGTTGGTTTTCCACACTTGTGCAAACCTTCTTTTGTAGTTCCCTGGGAGCCCAGTTGAAGGGGAGTAAATCTTTAATACCGATAAGGCCCTTGAGCCACAGATTTCTGTATAGCCACATCTAGACGACTGAATTTCACTTACACTTCCGACTTCTCATTTAAAGCTACAATGACCACAACTACTGCAGTTACTGTTACTTCTCCTACTGCTACTGTTACAGGTTGACTGTCCCAAATCCAAAATCCCAAATCTGAAATCTAGAATGCTCGAAAATTCAAAACTTATTTGAGCGAGTGCCAATATTACACTCTAAGAAAATGTTCATTGGAAGATTTCTAATCTCCAGATTAGGGATTCTCAACCAGTAAGTATATAATGCAAATATTCTAAAATCAGACAAAATTCAAAATTCAAAGCATTCCTGGTCCCAAGCATTTTGGATAAGGGATAATCAACTTATACCACTACCACCTCCTCCTCTGTTTTTTCCTACATTTGCTTTTAATCTGTTAATGACCTGGCAAATTCCTGCATTGCTTCTAAAGATCTCTCTCATTCAAAAAAAAAAACACTTTTTTTTGAGATAGGGTCTCACTCTGTCACCCATACTGGAGTACAGTGGCACAATCATGACTCACTGCAGTCTCAACCTCCCTGGCTCAAGCCGTCATTCCACTTCAGTCTCCCAAGTCGCTGAAACTGACTAGCACACCCAGCAAATTTTTAAATTTTCTGCAGAGACAAGATCTCGCCCTGTTACCCAGACTGGTCTTGAATTGCTGGTCTCAAGTGAGCCTCCTGCCTTGGCTTCCCAAAGTGCTGGGATTATAAGCGTGAGCCACTGCGCCTGGCCAACATCTATGTTTTGAATGACTACTGTATGCCAGGTGCTCTTGGCAAGGACTCTGGATACAGTGTTGATGAGATAGACCACAGGGTTTTCATGCTAATAGTCGTCCTGCAAACGTGAATGTTCTTAAAATGCACCAGACTTACTGTAAGAAGTGTGGCAAGCACCAGCTTCACATACTGACACAGTACCAGAAGGACAAAGATTCTGTGTGTCCAGGAAAAGTCGTTTTGTCATAGGAAAGAGAGTGGTTTATAGTAGGCAGACAGCCTATTTTTCCAGAAAAGGGTTAAAACTTGGAAGAAAATAGTGCTAAGGTTTGGATATGTTGAGCCCAACCTCAGATCTAAAAGAATGCTGGTGGAGGAGTTAAAAAGAGAAGAAAGGGCCAAATTATCCAGTTCTAAGTTTCAATCGTTGTTTGTTTGTTTTTGAGACAGTCTTGCTCTGTCGCCCAGACTGGAGTGCAGTGGCATCATCTCGGCTCATTGCAATCTCTGCCTCCCAGGTTCAAGCAATTCTCTGCCTCCCAGGTTCAAGCAATTCTCTGCCTTAGCCTCCTGAATAGGTGGGATTACAAGCACCTGCCACCACCCCAGCTCATTTTTGTGTATTTAGTAGAGAAGGGGTTTTACCATGTTGGCCAGGATGATCTTGAACTCCTGACTTCATGATCCACCCACTGGGATTAGGGGGGTGAGCCACTGTGCCTGACCAGTTTCAATCTTTTTAAAAATATTATAAAGCTAATAAAGTCTTAAGGTTATCTTCTTTTAAAAAAAAAATCCCAATACTGCAGATTTCTGGTCATTCTTCCTCAAAGGACCCTTAAGTTTTGTGAATATACCTCTCTCCACAAAGCAGTAGAAGGTATGCTTGCCCCACTGGGGCAAAAGATCTAAAACAGCCTCCCAGAGATTTATTCTTCTGTAAGGGTATCCCTTATTGTTGAACTGTTATTTTTTTTACTGCCTGAACTTGGAAGGATATAATGCCTTTCGTATTTTTTACCTGCTTTGAAAGAAAACTTTTCTTTTGAAGGAAGTTTTCTAGCATCCTATACTAGCTTACAATTTTTCTCATCCTCCTGAGCTTACTACAGCTCAAAAGAACCTTCATAATTTTCTCCCTGTCTGCCAGTTGAAGCCTAGAACGCCCTTTCTCTTCCCATGGATCCTGTAAATAAGAGAAGTGCCCTTTTCCTGCCTGTCACCTATTACCTCCCTTTAGAAGTCTATTCTGGTGATAATCTCACCTTTGATGTAAGTGTTTTCAACTGTTGTAACTAACCTGTTGTTACCATAATACAGTGATGTAGGACAGTGTTAATCTGACTTGTCCTTCACTGTGGTAATTATGGGCCAAGTAAAGTAAAATGTTAGCTGTTAAGTCTCCAGTGGGGTACTCTGCCACCAGTTCCACTGGACTTTGAGAATATCATTCCTGCCTTTCTTCCTGGTTCATGTCTAGGCAAGATTACCTTTTCTTCTCTGTTTCCTTATGATTTTAATAATTGTTTTTACTGTGAATATCAGAAGGAAAGAGATGACTTTGCACTTAAAAGATGCTGACCACGTAATCTCTCCAACCTCACCAAACCTCCAATGTAAGGTGACATCTCCTATTTAACTTGGAATTCATAAGAGGAGTTAGCTTGTTACTTTTAAATGGACTACAGGTTCTTTATTGTCTGCCTTACCATAATTCAAAAATCTCAGAACCCCAGAGAACTGTCCTTAAGATGAATTCTCTGTACCATTGTATGCCTTTAGAATCCTTGTATCATTTCATTGTTGTTGTTGTTGTTGTTGTTGTTGTTTGGTATGTTTTGCTAAACTTTGCTACTTACCTCATTATCAACATTTATATCAGAATTCAACAGCAGTCATTTTAGGATTCTTTAGTAACAGTGATGTGTGCACTTTTAGGCCACTTTTTTTCCAAACGAATTAACAACCAACCAACAACCATACACACAGAAACAGGAATAATTCACGTTCTGACACTAGCCAGCTTAAAGGTCTCATTGTTTTAGTATCCTTTCACTGTTGCTAAAGAAATTAAGAGAATGGAGTAAACAACCCACTGGTTTAGGGAAGGGAAGCTAAGGTTGAGGGAGTAAATGGGATGTTCATCCCCCCAATGCCACTTTGTTGTCTTGAGGGACCTTTCCTTTAGATATTTGTCACACTGCTTTCCTTCAGCTCGTTTGCTTTTCCCTTGTTTTGTTTTGAAGCAGTGTGTCCATTGCGTTTGCGGAAGGAAGGAAGGGAGGGAAAAAGGAAAGGAGGAGAAAAGAAAACTCACGTTATACAGCAAAGACTGTGAACTGAGAGTTGGAGCAAATGCAGTATTTGGAGATGCAACTGTTTTTAAAACTTTGTGTGCTGACCTAGCCATGACACAGTCATCTTTTTTTGGAACAATTGACAGGGATTTTCTTTGCAAAATTCTCTGATTTTAGTTTTCATAGCTCCTGGACTAATTGCCGGCACAAGCTGTTTTGTTTTTTGTTTTTGTTTTTGTTTCTGAGACAGCATCTCCCTCTGTTGCCCAGGCTGGAGTGCAGTGCAGTGGCAGGATCACGGCTCACTGCAGCCTACACCTCCTGGGCTCAAGCAGTCCTCCTAACTCAGCCTCCCCAGTAGCGGGAACCACAGGTGTGCACCACCACACCTGACTAATTTTTTTATTTTTAATTTTTTCCTATAGATGAGGTCTCATTGCCCAAGCTGGTCCCAAACTCTTGAGCTTAAGCGATCGTCCCCACATTGGTCTCCTGAGTTACCGGGATTATTGGCTTGAGCCACTGCACCCAGCCTCAGAGGGATTTTGTTCTTGAGAACTAAAATATGACTTCTGTTAATTATCAGAATATTTATTATTTAATGTATTTAATATAAAAAGGATCTAAATTTATTGTAAATGAAGGTGCTGGCACTAAATATATTTTTATTTTTAAATTACAATGTTGAAGTATCCATTTGATCAAATGCAACTGGTTTGGTTTTTTATTTTTTTGGTGGGGGGTGTTTGGCTTGCAAAAGGTAAATCATTTCAGAAATGTGTTCCTATTTGCACTTTTTCTTGAAATTTTCTTTTGAGCATGGAAAAGTGATCAACAAACAATACAGAGATTTTTTTTTTTTTTTTTGAGACGGAGTTTCGCTCTTGTTACCCAGGCTGGAGTGCAGGGGCGCGATCTCGGCTCACCGCAACCACCGCCTCCTGGGTTCAGGCAATTCTCCTGCGTCAGCCTCCTGAGTAGCTGGGATTATAGGCATGCACCACCATGCCCAGTTAATTTTTTGTATTTTTAGTAGAGACGGGGTTTCACCATGTTGACCAGGTTGGTCTCGTTCTCTCGACCTCGTGATCCACCCGCCTCGGCCTCCCAAAGTGCTGGGATTACAGGCTTGAGCCACCGCGCCCGGCCAATACAGCGATTTTTAAATGAGACATTTCAGGCGTCATGGAAGGCTCTTAGGGGGTCACTTATGTGATGACCTCAAGAAACCCATTTCGTTATACAATGAAAAAAGTGTAGGAAGCTTACATACGATTTTTTTTTTTTAAGTTTCTTCAGGCCAGAGCATGGATTAAAGAAACTTTAGCAAAGAGTAAAAAGTTTTAAAACACACAGTTTGATATGAATTTTGGTGAAAGTTATCAGAGACAAATACTAGTTGGCCAACTAAAACACTGTATTTATAGGAAAACTTGAATTGAGGCAGTAAATATGTCCTGAGGCTTTGGTGGCATCATAAAGTATTGATGCTTTTTTTGTGTGTGATTTATTGTTTTATCAACAGAAGTGAGCACTTGTGTTCAGAAAAGGATAATTCACACTTAAATCTTGTTTTTATTTAATCAAGCTTAAATTACAGATTAGAGTGGTAGCAAAAAAAAAAAAAAGTGTAATATTTAGTTTGAATCTTAAATTTGCCACCCAGACCTGCTTTCTCTAGGAGCAAACCTCTCTGGTATTTGTCAGTAAACAAGAGAGAGATACTGACTCCCAGATAACAGGCATTTGGTAAACTGGCGACAGTCATGCAAGCGAGAATGTTAAAATGACTTCAGCTCTTTCTAGCTTCGTTATGTCAGCCTGGCAGATCACATATGGCATTATGGAAATCAGCAAATGAAAACCATATTGATCAGCATTGAGAACAAATGTAAAAAAGGTGGTCTCAGGGAGGAGCAGAGAAGAAGAATGCTTTCCTGGTCAACCTGATAGGCCCTTGTTAAAGCCTTTTAATCATTTATTAACGTAGCCCTCCTTCTTCCCTCTCCACTCAGATTACCTCAGCCACAGAGCATCCTGCTCCATTTATCTTTTAATGCTTCCTTTATTTAATTTATTTTTAAGCTCTAAGTTATACTCTTATTTCAGAATTGAGTTTTACTTTTCATGGGATTGTTTTAAGTGACTTAAATGACTTTTCCCAACAAGCTCACCAGGCATTCAAAGGAAGAAAAGCATTTGCTAAGATTCACCTATCAGCAAATAATTTACTCAGTATGTACCGCAAACAAACGCAGAGAGACAGAGAAAGACAGTCAGTGAGACACATTTAAAAAAAAGTAAAATCGGACTTGTTACTAAGCCTAATTCTCTGGTTAAAGTTTGGGTCAATTTATTCATTTTCGTCTTCTTTTCAGGGTTTGTAGTTGAGCCTGGTAAAATTCCTTGGATCTAAAACTGGAATCTCAGGCACCTTCTCTTTGCCTCTTCATTCTCTGACTTCAGGAGAAAAGTGGAGTTTTGCTTTATCTTGTTTCTTTTGGGGGAATATGTGATCTGCCAAAATGACATAGAGAAATGGAAAGACATGGTTTGTGGAGGATTCTGTTTTCCTTGAGTTTCCTTACCTGAAATGGTCTCTTTGGTTTTGTGGGTTCAGACTTAGGTTGGAACGGGCTTGCTTCTCTCTCCCACCTTCTCCCTACTCAACCCCTGCCTCCCCTTTTTATTTTTATGTCCAGTTTCATCATTTGGTAAGAAATTTCAGAGGGATTTTTAAATATGAAACTATGTCTTTTCGTAGACTGATGGGCGTCAATCCTTGGAATACTAATTGGCACATAACAATAATTGTTTCTATCCTGCTATAAGGCATGAATAACTCCTAAAAAAAATTCACATGCACACGAAAAATCTGCAGTATGGATATAAGTTAATGTCCTGAAGCTGGTACATACCAACCAACTCACCAATAGACTTCTTTATGAATCATTTAGGTAATTAACACAACCTAATATTTGCAATTGTTTTTCCTTTGAAACAGCACATTAAGAAAAAAAAACAAATTCCACAATATTTAAACAGTTGAGGCAACACTCTCCTATAAATTTAGCATTGAATTTCAAAATACATACTTATTTTAAAAAGCCAGAGTGGTTAATCTCGAAATCATTGCACTTTCTCTTTGCTCTGGACTCCTTGTCTGAGGCTGTTTGGGATGGATTAATTTTAACTTTTCTTTCCTGTTTCTTTGCTTTCCCAGTGCATCTGGGGGAAATAACTCTGGTTGATTTTGATGTTAAGAGATGTATAATGTGAAGATCTAATTGGTCTAAATAGAATTCAATAATTTTATTCATTTTGGCTCTCCCTTGAGACTCCTAAGATATATTCAGTAATATATTTGAAAAATCCAGGTATAGAAATCTCTTTTATCTCTTCTTCGTCTTGTACACTCCTTGATTTGTAAGTACTTTTCCTCTTAGACTCATATTACTATCCCACTTCCCTTTCTGGGCTCTACATCAAACAGTGTAGGAATTACAGCAGGAGAGCTATCTGTGGAAGACTTACTCCCCTTGTTTGTTGCAGAAGAGCAGAACATTAAACAGTGAGTGGACTATGCAGAAACGCTTTCCCTCTCCGGCTCTTTTCTCCCTCCCTGCCTCTTCTTTCAATCTTGTCTCTCCTTCTCTTCCTCTCTTCCCCTCTCTCTCTCTCTCTCTCTCTCCCTCTCTCTCTCTCTCTCTCTCTCTCTCTCTCCCCCTACCCCATTCCCAATGGGAGTGTTGTTTATAGAGCATTATAATTTATAACTGAAGAGAGTGGATTTAATTTCAGTGGAGAGGCTCGCCAGCAGGGCGCCAGCCTGCAATCATATGAATCAGCAAGCTGCAAACTCTATTGAATGGAAAGTATTATCGCTGGCCACAAACGGACACTGTTTCTCCTAAACAACTCCCTTGGTGCAGGAAGACCTTGTCTTCATTCATCTATTTTACATATCTACTTCTGTTTTAATTTTGCCGTTTCCTAAAAGTGTTTTCTGTTTTAGATTGCAACTTTTCTCTAACTACCTTATTTCCTGACCCAACATTGGAAACTGCTATTGTATATTTCTAACTGATTTGATACCTCTTCTTTCCTTGTTACTTACCATGTATGACTAGTTTTCTGTTTGCTTCTCCTTCCTATATGCAGCTCTTTTTTTTTTTTTTTAATGAGACCTGTTAAACCTGCAAAATAACCATTAGCATTAATATTGTAAAACGCTAGTCGGTTTGGATCACCTAAAGTTTTATTTAATCATGGATATTTTGTTTATACTCTGACATTTTTTCTATATTCGTGGAGAGATTATTCTGTTGTCTTGCAAACATCTGGGAGATGATTTCTTATTCTTTACATGACCCATCAGATGTCTTGTAATATTAGTACTTGTACCTTTATGCCATGTTTTTCTCAAGGGTTTCAGTCATTTTTTAAGAAAAAGGGGTAGAATATGTGCATGACTTGAGGCTGGTGTTTGTTTTTTGCTTTAACTCAAAATCAGCTGTATTAATGTAGCTAAACTAAATTTCCAGGTCATTCAAAAAATCAAGTTCGACTAACTTTGCTGATAGCTTTTTAAGAAGTATTTTACTGAATTCATGCAGCTGTTATAACTGTTGGGAATTTTGGTAGTGAATCTTTAACTGAGATTAGACAGATTGCATTACTCCTGCATCAAATATCATGCTGTCTTCATCCAGACTTTTAAATAATTTCAACACTTACGACTTAACAATAAAATCCCAGTTGCACAAATGGCAGGTTTACTGATACTGATTATTTGCTTAAAGGGAGAGAGAGATATAGCACATGAGACAGTAAGGCAGCTCCAATAAAGGAATTTGATTTAGATTTCATTGGAAAGCCAGGCTAGTCTAACTATATTTACTTAAAATGAAGGTCTCAGAAAATACTAACTGAAATGCAAAAACTAGCAAATAACAAAAGTGAACTTCTAATAACAAAACTTCTAATCAGAAGTTTGATTAGAAGTTCACGTTTTGTCAGAAATAGATCCTTTTTGTTATATAAAAGGCAATTATTTATATATCAGCTTGCATATATTCTTGATACAATTTAAAATCAACAACTCAGAATATATGTAACCATAATTTTTCTCATTTCAAGCACGAACTTATGAATCCATTTATATTCATAAATGTTTTCCTTTAAAGTATTAGAGTTATAGTCTTCACTGTCTCAGCTAGGTTTTTCTTTTCTTTTTTCTTTTTGCCTTTGATTACTCAATAAGAATTACACATAGGAGCAGAAAATCAATATGTTTACCTCTGCTTATTTTCAAAATTGAATGTTGCTGTGGTTTGATATCAGAGACGGTATAGCCAGTATCAGCTTTGAGGGATTTTGTTTGGTTTAGTTTAAAATTCCTTGTGCAGGTAGATACTGCCTCCGACAACAATTAACTATCAGTACAAGTAAAGTGTTCCTTTTTTTCCTGAAGAAGTAGTGTGTGAAATGAAGAAGAAAATTGTGAGATGATTTCAGGGGAAGATGTTTCTAAATCCTTTTATTCCTGATTTAAAACCATTTGGTAAATCTGACCCATGATATGTGGATTTTTACTGAATTATTAAGATTATAAAAACTACAGGCAGCTGTCTTCACACATCTTCAGACAGTAATCTTATGCATTTTTAACATCCTTGAGGAGATGGGAGAACTGTGTTGAAGTGCAGACATTTGATTAAGGTTTGAATGACTCAACAGCAGTGAAAACGCCCTTGCCTTCATCTTTTCAGAGGCCTAGAGAGGGAGGCCGTTTGTCTTTTCACTTGAGTCCTGCCTTCTTTGTTTTTGTGTTTTGTTTTGTCTTCGCGTAAAAGTTGTTCCTGTGATGTACCATTCAAGAAAAATCTGGTTTATTTGTGCCTCATCCTGATTAATTCCTATTTTAAAAAATCTACCATAAGAACTCTCAAAATCCAATCCTAGAACAGATAAGTTGTGTTTGTCTGTGTAGTCTTTGCAAAAGATTAGTTTCTTTAAATTCATCTGCACAAGTTAAATTAATAACCTTGGAGAATTTCTGCAATTGAAGTAAAACAAAAAATATGTGTTTGGTATCTTTGACTTTTTCTTTTTTTTTTTTTTTTGGAAAGATGGAGTCTCACTGGTATCTTTGATTTAAATAAAAATATATACTGAAAAATAGAACAATCTATAAATACATTTGTCCAAAATCTTTATGTGCTACTAGATTCAAAGATATAAGTTAAGTGCAAGGAAGTACCATTCACTAAAAAATTGCTTTTTATCATCTAAAGCAGAGTAGTTTTTTTCTTTTTTTTTTTTTTGCAGAATTTTTGCATGTTATAATGACCTGACTTCTTAACATATTATCTGATTCCTTGATCAGAAAAACTTTATAAAAATAGTCTGAGTTAATTTTGTTTTGGTTTTTTTTTTTGGTTTACTGGTTAACCTTACGAAAGTCCCTCTGCTAGTCATAGAGTGAATATGTCAGATTTAGGTAATTGCCATTGCCGTACTTGATGGTTAATATGTGGAATTTCCGATCATTGATCTAATAAAACTTGCTGGGGCATCATGGCAGACAAGTACGTCTCTCCTCTCTGTGGCTGTGCTACAGCATGGTATGCTTGGCAAGCTTAGCAAAGCTTAAAATTCAGCTGCATCTATGTGATTCAACTTTGCTTTGACTCGGAGCAACTAAGTACACCATTTGTTTTCTTTTCTAAATATCACAAAAATTGTATTTTCCATTGACTAGGGCCTTTTAAGAAAAAATGCCTAGGGCTGATGGTTTAACAACTTTTCTACCATCTATGCCTCCAAAATATAAAAAAGGTCATGGCCCTATTACTGACTGTAGTGGATCACCCTATGGTCGCTGTAGTTAAAACTGCGACCTTGAAGCAGGGATTGGGTGAGGGAGGCCCTACTTGTGGCGGCTTTCCTCACATTTTGGAGCTTTGATGTGTTCCTGCAGCTGATATAAATGCAAGGAGGGAGTGTCAGGGAGAGGCAGCTGGCTGGCAGCGACAGATTAAAATATTTCTGACCCACAAATGTAACCAAATGGCCATATTTCTTCATTTAACATAATTAATACCTTGTATTTCCATTGACTTTGATAAAGTGGGCTTCCTCTTCCCACCCCATCCCCCTTGCCTGTGTCAACTTTGGGATGACTATAAGAGATCTATAGTTAAAATACTCTGCAGATGATGAAGGATAGCATGTCTTAAAAAAGCTAACATAAAAGTCTCAATTAGGTTGCTGCCTAGCAGGAAGCTTATAACCACATTAAAATGGAAAAGTTATTTCATTTTTAGTATACTGTATTTCAGCAGCAAGAGTTGCAATCTGAGAGTAATATGAAACATTTTGGTTTGGCTGCCAAGTAAATCCACATTTTGTTATAAATGTATAATTACAGGAAATATATGAAAAGTGTTAAATATTTCTTATCAAATATTGTTAAAGAGGTATTCTGGTTACATTTGGAATTCAGAAAAGGCCTGGGTTGGATTTTGATCATGTTACAAGGTCCACTTGTTGCCTTTAATTTAAAGCAGTTGTCCCAGTTTCTTGACCACAGAGCATAATGTTTTAAAATGTATTCTTTAAAAGACAGAGATAGTGGCACAAAATGTGCTGTGGGTTTAAGCAGTGTGTGATTGATCATGTGATTATATCTGTATCTTTTTTTTTTCTTTTATTTTGCCTCAGTGTAAACATTTCTGAATGAAAAGATAGAAGATGTCTTTATTTTAAACAACCTAGTGGTGGTTGAAGAGGCCATCTGGAAAGGCGATGTCAACGGAGGGATAGGGTGGTTGCTGGTGGAGGGGAGTAGTCAGCGCCCCCCAGCACACACGCTGGCCCCCGCAATTCCAGTTTCATGGTGCCTGAGTTGCTCTCTGGTTGGCTGAACTCATTCTCCTCAGCTTATATTTAACTCGTCGCTTGTTCTAGAAAAGTAGTACTGCCTTCTCTGGCCTTTATAAACATGATTGCTGGACAGAGATGAGCAGCACTGATCTGCTGCAATGGTCAGAATTCAATTATATTACTCTCTCTGAGGCAAAAAGCACACATTTAATGCCATAACTAAATTGGATTCCTTCTACGAAGAAATCCTAAATTTGTGTTTAATAGCCAGCTAAATGTAGAGCTGATTTATATTTATAGGCTGGTTGTAGATTTGGTTGATAGAATATGAAGTTTGATCTGTATGTGGATGGTTTTACTACCCCAAATGAAATGTACATATCCTGGTCCTGCACCATGTTTTTCTTCAGTAAAAATGGAAGATCTTTTATTGGAAAATATCCTGGGTAAGTAAACAACTTGTATGGAGCCATGGTTCTTGTAGGAGTGTATATGGTTCACTTAGGAAGTGGGAGCCTCGTTAAGATTCTGATTCCCTGTGGGATGGGGATAGGTAGGGAATCATTTCTCAGGAGAAGGAGAGCTTGCATATGGAAGGGGTGTTCCTGCCAGCTGGGTTTCTTTGCATTCCCAGCAGAAAGATGTTTCATATGCATTTGCCTCTATAGGAATTTTCTCATACCATAGATATAAAGGCCAGATATACACACCGTATTTTATTTGGAGATATCTTGCAGAATTTCTGCCTATCTTTTTTCATGCTACAGTCTGTTGTACAGCAGTAAGACCAAATGATTCCAGTAATAAACCTTATTGGTATGGTTCACTGATTTTTTTGGACTCTGCATTTATTTTAGCAGACTTCCCCAATAACATTTTGCAGTTTTCAGCTTTTAACTGTTGAAAACAAAAATAATAAGTAAACCAGTCCAGGGCTACATTTCTCTTTCTGAAACTGATTCCATGTCATAGTGCCCTCCTTGGGAAGGAACAGCTTCTCCAGCCAGGGCTACAACCCGAGGAACCACTCTTGATGGAATATGAGAAAGAAACGTGTATTACTTACCTTCTTAATGTTTCTGCCTTTTGTTATTTTTTGGGACTTTCAAGAGGACCAACATGATGTTAGAGCTTTCTACTTAGTAAAATTATATACATATATATTTCATTTAAGTTCATAGGTAATCCTGTAAATTTGGTCTTACTCTGGGAAAAGATTAAGGCAACATTCTATTCACATTCATTCAGCAAATATTTGTTGAGTACCTATTATGTGTCATAATAGTGAGTACCTAGAATACATTTACCAGTGTAGATGTTGTTTCCATTAAACAAGTAAGGCCCTACAGCACACATGAGAAATATTATTTAATAAAATGTTTTTTCTATGCTGAAATTTAGCAGATCAATTCTTCTCAACTGTTAGGAGATGAAATGGTTTCTAGTCTCTTAACACTTGAATGACCAAGATTTTTAGGTTTGAAGTATAATCACAGTATGTTTTTCCAGGGCACAGCTTCCCAGAGTCTTTCTTTAGTTTAAAAGTTTCATTTCAGGGTCCTTTATGGAATGTAGGTTAAGAAGTAGTAATATTCCATCTACCCAAAAGTAAAACGAATTTTTAAAAACCTCAAATAAATCAAAGGTTTATTTGAAACGACCAGATTTTTGGGCACTGAAATCAATGATAACGATATGACTTTTTTTTTTTTTTTTTTTTGAAGCATCAATACTGGGAAATTTAGAAAGCCCTTAATTAGAAAGTGATAGAACTGTTATGGTATCATGTGTGTAGTAATTCCAAATCAATGGCAAGGTATTGATCTTCTAAATTTTTAAAGAAATACTAAATTATGTTCAGTGTAGTTTTTATATTAAACATGTGCTATGATTTCAATATGTCCCCAGAGTTCATGTGTTAGAAATTTAATCCCCAGTGAAAAGGTGTTAAGAGGTGAAACTTTTAAGAGGTGATTAGGGCTGGGCACAGGGCTCACATCTGTAATCCCAGCACTTTGAGAGGCCAAAGCAGGAGAACATTTTAGGACATAAGTTAGGGACTAGCCTGGACAACATAGTGAGACCCCATCCCTACCAGGAAAAAAAAAGCCAATTAGATCATGAGGGTGGAACCCTCATGAATGAATTAATGCTGTTATCGCAGGGGTAGGTTAATTATTGCAGAAGTGGGCTGGTTATCGCAGAGTGGGATTCTGACTAAAGGGTGAGTTCAGCCCAGTTTTCTTGCTCTGTCATGTGCTTGCTTCTGCCTTCCATCTTCCACCATAGAATGACCCTCACCATGTGTCTAAACATCCTGTGTATACCACAAAAAAAAAAAAAAAAAAAAGAAAAAGAAAAAAAGACTCTCACCAGATGCTGGTGTCATGCTCTTGGACTTCCCAGCCTTCAAAACTTTGAGGCAAATAAACTTTTGTTCATTATAAATATAGCAGCAGAAAATGGACTAAGATAGCATACTTCATAGTCTTCTAGTTCCTTATGAATTAGTATCCACAAATGATAGATATATGATACCTGTTCATTCATAAGAATGTTCTGTTAACCTCAGCATGGTATTAATCTCCTGATTGGACCACTTCCCTGGTTCATTATGGAAAGGTGAACAAACCAACCAACCCCTCATGGACATTCAGATTGAATGGTGTTCATCGTTACTTAGTTGTTTCTCCATGGAGATGGCTGTTAAAGCAGCAGAGTGCTGACAGGCCTGCTTGGAAGAAGGGAAGCAGTAACAGTTTCTACCCATTCAATTCTTACTCCTTTTTTATGCCCTTTCCTTACCTAATAGTTTCCCTAATTATCTGGTATATTTCAAAGGAAGCTCTGTTAGGACCAATAGCACTTAAATTAGACACTTTTCCCTTAAAGGGAGGCTTGGGATCCAAAGGAATTAGAGTGAATTCACCAAAGAAGCCAGATCCTCTCCAAAGGGGCACTTAACCTTAGTGTCCACCAATATTTATCCTGGCCACATATACTTTCATTAGTATTATGTACTCTGAGGACATTTACATTAGTTGTTCTATTAAAAAAAAAAAAGTTTAAAAAAAAACTTTTTAGGCTAGTTGTAGTGGTTCATGCCTATAATTCTAGCACTTTGGGAGGCTGAGGCAGGCGGATCACCTGAGGCCAGGAGTTCAAAACCAGCCTGACTAACAAAGAGAAACCCAGTTTCTACTAAAAATACAGAATTAGCCAAGTGAGGTGGCACATGCCTGTAATCCTAACTACTCGGTAGACTGAGGCAGGAGAATCGCTTGAACCCAGGAGGTGGAGGTTGCAGTGAGCTGCGATCACGCCATTGCACTCCAGCCTGGGCAACAAGAGTGAGACACTGTCTCAAAAAACAAAAAAAAAACTTTTAAAAACTATTTTAAAAAGAAAAAATTATTCTATTTTTTCAAAAAGTTATTCTCTATTTTTAAAAAGTTATAATTTATAGAACTCTTCACTTACATTACCTGGATTAATACTTGAAATCACTCAAAGAGGCAGGAATTACTATTTTATATTTTATAGATGAGTAAATGGAAGCTTAGTGATGTTACGTTATTTCAGCATAGTTACTAAGTGATAGAGCTGGGAGTCATACTGAGGTTTTGTAAATCCAAATTTTGTCTTTCCACCAAGTGATACTACATAATTCTTATGATGGTAATGATCATAGCTAAAGTAGGTAATTGCTACTTCAGCTTCTTGATGAATGAGGGAAACTAAGTCTCATAAATTTTTCCCCGTAATTGCTAGTTTAGTCTTCACGAAACAAAGCACCTTTCCCAGGATTGCTTTTGGCAGATTATCAACAAGAAAAATCCTTGAATTCCCTCATGGCATATTATTTGTCCTATAAAGTAGCTTATTTAACTGTAGTTTCATTGTGGTCTTCCCTCTGAACTACTTAGTAGTTAAAAGGCAGTTTGTATCAAGCCCTTCTAAGAGCAAATAGTTCCAAAAAGCATTCCCTTTTTCTTTTTCTAAACATTTTATTATTATGGTGGGTTTTTTTGTTTGGTTTTTTTTGTTTGTTTGTTTTTTTTTTTTTGAGACTGAGTCTTCCTCTGTTTCCCAGGCTAACATGCAGTGGCATGATCTTGGTTCACTGCAACCTCCATCTCCCGGGTTCAAGCAATTCTCCTGTCTCAGCCTCCCAAGTAGCTAAGATTACAGGCATGTGTTGCCACACCTGGCTAATTTTTGTGTTTTTAGTGGAAACGAGGTTTCATCATGTTGGCCAAGCTGGTCTCGAACTCCTGACCTCAAGTGATCTGCTTGCCTTGGCCTCTCAAAGTGCTAGGATTACAGGTATGAGCCATTGCATCCAGCCTGAACTTTTTATTATTATTTTTTAATTTTTACTTTTAGAGACATCCTCTCACTGTGTCACGCAGGCTAGAGCATAGTGGCACAATCAGCTCACTGTGGCCTTCAACTCCTAGGCTGGCATCATCCTCCTACCTCAGCTTCCAGAGTAGTTGGGACTACAGGCGTGTGCCACCATGACTGGCTAATTTTGTTGTTGTTGTTGTAGAGATGGTCTCACTATGTTGCCCAGGCTGGTCTCCAGCTCCTGGGCTCAAGCCATCCTCCCACCTTGGCCTTCCAAAGTGCTGGGATTACAGGCGTGAGCTACCGCACCCAGCCGAGCACTTCCTTAAATAATCTATTTATTTTGTGAAATAAGTAAATATTTATTGAGAGCTAATTGTGTTTATAGTAGTGTGGGAGGTGAGAAAACTTTGTTCCTTTCCTAATTCAAGGACCCTTAGTTAGGAAAAGATGAGGTATAAGTACATTTCAATTACTTAAAAAATGAAGAGATACCACAAGGCACTGTGTGAGTAATTGCAAAATTAATGGCATGAAGAGTAAATGCTTATCATAATATTAGAATTGTGACACTGATAAAGTCCTTATCTAGTCCCACTTCCCTAAAAGAAGATAAAACTCAGAAAGATTAACAATACAGGTTTAAAATTATACAGCAAGATACTGCCAGATCTAGAATTCTAATTCAGACCTTTTGGGTACCAGTCTCTCACCTGAACTACACTCTCTCCTTGAACTATAGATACTTAGGTTTTTGAGAGTGAAAGAAAATGTCTAGCAGGTATCTGTGAAACCTTGTGCTATATATACCCTGGGCATTAGGCACGAGGTAGTAGAAAAGATGGTCCCTTGACTCAAGGTAGTTTACAGTGTAATAGGACAGACATCTAAAAAACTGCACTACAAGGTACTTAAGGAAATGACACAGAAGAGTTTTACATACGTATGCTGTGGGAGCCCAGACATTGGAAAACAAACCCTGTTCATGAGGACTGGGGTTTCTTATAGGGGATACCTTTGAACAGGTAGCAGTATTTGGAAAGGCATTCCATACAAAGAGGAGGGCTGTGATTTGCATTATATTTTTTAGTGCTTTCATGATTCGTTGCTATTTTCTTTTACTCTTTCTAGTGTCATCTCTGTTCCCTATGCCTACTTTTCACCGTCTTAGACACTTGTACACGTGCCTCGCTGCCAAAACCTGCATTTCGATATTTGCTGTAACTGTAGGTTCATGTCTCTCCTCTTTGGTATGATGCGGCACTGCCTGCCTCCTGATGGTAGACATCATTTTATTTTTCCATTGGCTTTTATCACTCATTGGAAACAAATGCAATTTATGCCCACTGACAAAATTAAGTATTGGCTTCTTTCATTTGCTGGGTCAGGTTTGACTTTTCTTTTTTCCCATCTGTCTCCTTCTGTCTGTTTTTGATTTCTCTAACTCTAGGCTTTTCTTCTACTCTTCCACAGTTTTCCCTCTGTTAACTCCCACACTCTGGAAGATCTTTATGATGACTCTTTGATCCAACTCTGTATCTATTTATATCTACCACGTGGACTTCTCTTGTTCTTTGAGCCTATTCTCTCTCTCTCTCTCTTTTCTTTCTTTTTCTTTGTTTCTTTTTCATTGTTCCTTCATTCCCTCCCTCCCTCCCTCCCTCCTTCCTTCCTTTCTTTCTTTCCTTTCTTTTTTTGAGACAGAGTTTCACTTTGTCACCAGGGCTGGAATGCAGTGGCACGATCTCAGCTCACTGCATCCTCCTCCACCTTCCAGGTTCAAGCCATTCTCCTGCCTCAGCCTCCCTAGTAGTTGGGATTACAGGCACCCACCACTATGCCCAGCTATTTTTTTTTGTATTTTTAGTAGAGATAAAATTTCACCAGGCTGGTCTCGAACTCCTGACCTTGTGATTCACCTACCTTGGCCTCTCAAAGTGCTGGGATTACAGGTATGAGCCACTGCACCCAGCCTCCTTGAGCCTTTTCCGTATCTCTCTTCTCCTACATTTTGTATTTGGCATTGAATTACCATGCTACAAAATGGGCTGACTCTGTTGTGTAAAAAATAAATGCAATCAAATGAACGCTAATTTATTCTTAACAGTGACTTTGAACGCCTGGAGATTAGGTCATAATTTTCTTACCTTTTCAAATATTTATCTCTAATTTTCCCTCCTGCCAAAGTCTAGAATTCCAGAGTGTTTTTCCCCAGTAATTTAATTAGGCCACAAGTTTGAAGCTTAATGGTAGATCAAAAAATGTATGATATGCTTGAGAGATCAAGACAGCAAATTGATTACTGTTGTAGCAAAGGTTGGCAAATGTGGGAGAAGGAGCAGGTTCTGCCCTGTGCTGCAGGATCTGAGTCAGCGATCAAGGTCAGTCGCAGTTCATTAACTTCTTCTGAAGGCTTATAGTCATTGTAAATATAACTGCTCATACCTTATGTTATCATTATATAGTACGGTTTTGGAATAACTTATGTTCACCTCGAACATAACCTAGAGTGATAGAAGGATGCTGAAATGTCTAGAGTAGCATAAACTGATTTCTGACCATTTTTGCTAGTTTCCTAATGCCCGCAAATGGAAAAGTCTCACCTCTCAAGGTACAAGTGTGGATAAATACTCTCACATGTGCTGAGATCAGACAGGGGCCTGCTTTTAAACAAACCCTCCAAAAATTATTATTTATTTTGAGGAGCAATATGCAGGGATTCTCATTGTACTTCCAGCCAATACATTATTTGACATTAGAATGTATTTCATATGATTAAGATATCACCATTAAGAAAGATACTTTCTCAACAATTCTCATACCTATGTCATTCTTATGTTCAGACAATACCAAAACGCATTTTAACTGTAAATTGCCACCCTTACGCCCACTTTTAAATAATGTTTAAAATATTTCACTTGAAACAAAATGGCAAATCATATTAAGCCTAACAGTTTTTAAGAAGTCTAGGATAAAGGTAACAGTCCTTTACACCAAAGCATAATAACTTGGTTTGAGATTTTTGTATATGGATAACCAACTATACAATGAGATAGGATTCTTTCTTTCTTTCTTTCTTTTTTAAACAATTGAGGTGAGGTTTTGTTGTGTTGCCCATGCTGGTCTCAAACTCCTGGCCTCAAGTGATCCTCTCATCTTGGCCTCTGAGAGTGCTAGGATTACAGGTGCGAGCCCTGCCGAGATAGAATTATTTTAAGAATTCCTCAATGTATTTTAGAAGCATTCACACCAACCTTTATAAATAAACGCAAAGTCAGAAATATTATACTTTTTCATTTGTTAAACGTATGTTAAAGATTATTTGAGTTGCAGGCAATGGTGGTGGTGATAAGATAATGTATTGAGGGTTTTTTTAAGCCAAGAATATCTATGGATATTAGACCATTTTTACTTATCTCATTTAAAATAGATTTTGATCCAATTTCTGTGAGTTGATTTTTCTGAAAATGAAATAATTAACATTCCTTCCTTTTTTTTTTTTTTTTTTTTTGAGACAGAGTTTTGCTCTGTTGCCCTGGATCTTGGCTTACTGCAACCTCCACCTCCCTGATTTAAGCCATTCTTGTGCTTCAGCCTCCCGAGTAGCTGGGATTACAGATGCGCACCACCATGCCTGGCTAATTTTTGTATTTTTAGTAGAGATGGGATTTCACCATGTTGGCCAGGCTGATCTCGAACTCCTGACATCAGGCGATCCACCCTCAGCCTCCCAAAGTGCTAGGATTAGATTTGTGAGCCACCGTGCCTGACCAGCATTCTTTTTCTAATCATTAATTGGGCATTCCGCACACCGAATTTTACAAAGCCTTCAATAAATGCAGGCACCAGACTTACCCTTCCATTTGAAACAGACTGAACAATGATATGATGTAATGGTTTTCAAGGTCTTGGGTAACAGGCAGTTAAGGATAACGAACCCTGAAAGACGGGAAACAAATGAAGTGAGCCCTACAATTGTCCTAGCTCGTCACCAGTACATATTGAAGGGAGGGGAAATCCAGGTGGAGTATAGCAGTCTTCCTGAGTGGAAGAGATAGAGGTGGGAGGCTGGGGAGGCCAAGGTGGCTAGAGTTCACAGGGCAGAGTCCCCGAGAGGAAAGAGCTACACACAAAAAGAACATTCTAGATATCTACAGAGGACATCCTGCAAGCCTTCAGCTGAGCACATGGGAAAATACCCAAGGTCCAGGAAAGCCACTTAAAAAGATCAGAAGGAACATTCACTGGCACTTAGGCAGGGCTGGGAGTAATTTCTGTTCCCATTGGCCAGATTGAGAAATCTCATAATTTGCAAGTAAACAAATACAGGATTTTTATGTCAAATGTGGGGCAAAATTTCCACTAAACTCCTCTAGCCTTCCTTGCCTTAAAAGCAAGATCCAAGGCACCTCATAATTTAATTGCTTATAATGAGTGATAAAGAGAAAAATGTTGTAAGGTTCTTACACCGTATATGAAGTGCTATAATACATCCTAAATGTGTAGAGTTGGATAAGTTACGAATATATGCTATGCATTTTAAAGCAGTCTCTAAAATAACAGGTGTAGCTAATCAGTTAACAAATGGCATCCTAAAAATATTCAATAGATCCAAAAGAAGTCTCCTGGGAACAAAAAAGAGAAAATGGAACAAAGAATATATGAACTAATAGAGAACATTTAGCAATATGGCGGATTTAAACTTAGCCATATCAAAAGTCATATTGAATGTAAATGGTCAAAACACCCAATTAAAAGACAGAAAATGTTAGATTGGATTAAAAAAGGCAAGATTCAACTATATCCTGCCAGTAAAAATCTCACCTAACTGTTAAAACATGAATAGGACAAAAGTAAAAGGATGAAAATAATGATATATTATGCTAGCACTAATTTTATTTTATTTTTAAATAGAGTCTGTCTCTGTTGCTGAGGCTGGTATGCAGTGACAAGATTATAGCTCACCGCAACCTCAAACTCCTGGGCTCAAGTTATCCTCCTGCTTCAGCTTCCTGAATAGCTCAGGCAGGTGCCACCATGCCCTGCTAATTTAAAACTAATTTTTCTTTTAGTAGAAATGGAGTCTCAGCTGGGCACAATGGCTCATGCCTGTAATCCCAGCACTTTGGGAGGCCAAGGCAGGTGGATCAGGAGGTCAGGAGATGGAGATCATCCTGGCCAACAGGGTGAAACTCTGTCTCTACTAAAAATACAAAAATTAGCTGAGTATGTGGCATGCGCCTGTAGTCCCTGTTACTCAGGAGGCTGAGGCAGGAGAATTGCTTGAACCCAGGAGGCAGAGGTTGCAGTGAGCTGAGATGGAGCCATTGCACTGCAGCCTGGGTGACAGAGCAAGACTCTGTCTCAGTTGGAAAAAGAAAGAAAAAAGCAATGGAGTCTCACTGTGTTGCTCAGGCTGTTCTTAAACTTCAGGACTTAAGTGATTCTCCCACTTTGACCTCCCAAAGTGCTGTGATTACCAGTGTGAGCAACCACACCAAGCAAACACTAAGCTTTAAAAAGCAGGAATGGCTGTATTAATAGACAAAGTAGACTTCAGAGCAAAGAATATTATCACAGAATAAGGAAACATTTCATAATTACAAAAAAGTCAGTGCATGAAGAGAACATATCAAGTCTAAATGTTTGGCTCATTACAGAGTGTCAAAACACATGAAACAAAACTGATAGAACTACATGTAGAATTAGGTAAACACACAGTTATAGTTGGAGACTCAACATCTCTTTCTCAGTCCTCAATAGAATAGACAAAGAATCAGCAAGAAGGATATGGAATATTTAGGATAACATTGATCGCAGACTTAATCTAGTTGAGATTTATTAAAACACACACACACACACACACACACACACACACACACACACAACCAACAGCAGAACCACCTTCTTTCCAAGTGCACACAAACTATTTATTACAACATATTGAGTCCTAAAGTAAGCCTCAATAAATTTAAAGGATTTAAGTCATACAAAGTGTCTTCTGACCACAATGGAATTAAATTAAAAATCAGTAACCACAAGAGATTTGGAAAAATCACCAAGTATTTGCAATCTAACATGTCTGAATAACTCATAGATTTAAGAAATGAAAAGGAAAATTAGAAATTGTTTTGAGGTGGGGCACGGTGGCTCACGCCTGTAATCCCAGCACTTTGGGAGGCCAAGGCGGGCAGATCAGTTGAAGCCAGGAGTTAATTTGAGACCAGCCTGGCCAACACTGAAATCTCATCTCTACTAAAAATAGAAAAAATTAGCCAGGCATGGTGGTGCACACCTGTAGTCCCAGCTACATGGGAGGTTGAGGCATGAGAATCATTTGAACCTGGGAGGCAGAGGTTGCAGTGAACCAAGATCATGCCACTGCACTCCAGCCTGGGTGACAGAGAAAAACTGCCTCAAAAAAAAAAAAAAAAAAAAAAAAAAAAATTCTTTTGAACTAAATGACAATTAAAACAAAACTTAACAAAATTTGTGAGGTATGCTAAAACAGTACTTAGAGGGAAATTTATAACACAAAATACCTATGTTAGAAAAGAAAAAAGGTCTCAAATCAGTGGTCTCAGGTCACATCTTTAAAAAACTATATAATATGGCCCAGTGCTTTGAGAGACTGGGGCTCACTAAAGGCCAGAAGTTTGAGACCAGCATGGGCAACATAGCAAGATCCTGCCTCTATAAAACAATTTTAGAAAATTAGCTTGGAATGGTTGTGCATGTCTGTAATCCTAGCGACTTGGGAGGTTGAGATGGTAGGATCACTTGAGCCCAGTAGTTAGAGGTTACAGTGACTATGATCATGCCACTGCACTCCAGCCTAGTTGACAGAGCAAGACCCTGGCTCAAACAAACAAAAACCCAAAAACTATCATATGGATCAAAGTGGAAATTATTTAAATAAAAACAGAAAAACAATAGTGGAAAGTCAAACCTTCGTTCTTCATTTTAATACCAGTAGTATAATCCATTTTTGAAAATGGATATTGGACTTCATCAAAATAAAAAATGTCAGTTCCTCTAATGATTCTGTTAATGGATTGTCACACATTGGAAGAAAATTAAATTTTTTTTTTTTTTTTTTAGACAGTTTCACTCTTGTTACCCAGGCTGGAGTGCAATGGCGCGATCTCGGCTCACCGCAACCTCCGCCTCCTGGGTTCAAGCAATTCTCCTGCCTCAGCCTCCTGAGTAGCTGGGACTACAGGCACGTGCCACCATGCCCAGCTGATTTTTAATATTTTTAGTAGAGACGGGGTTTCACCATGTTGACCAGGATGGTCTCGATCTGTTGACCTCGTGATCCACCTGCTTTGGCCTCCCAAAGTGCTGGGATTACAGGCTTGAGCCACCGCGCCCGGCCAGAAAATTAATTTTTAAAAATTTACAAATAAAAATTATATGTATTTGTAATGTACAACATGCTTTTGTGTGTGGTAAGAACACTTGAAATTTATTCTCAGCAATTTTAAAAGATACAGTATATTCACTGTATGAACAGTAAATTATTAACTGTGGTATTACTCCTCCTTACTAAAACTTTGTACCATTTGACCTACATCTCACCATTGCCCTCACCCCAGCCTCTGATAACCACCATTCTACTCTCTGCTTCTGTGAACTTGTTCATCAAATCCACACATAATTGAGATCATAGGGCATTTGTCCTTACATGCCTGGTTCATTTCACTTAGCATAAGGTCCTCCAGGCTCATCCATGTTGTCACAAATGACAGGATTTCCTTCTTTTTTAAGGCTGAATAGTATTCCATTGTTTATATGTACCACATTTTCTTTTTATCTGTTCGTCTGTTGATGGACACTTAAGTTGATTCCATAACTTGGATGCTGTGAATAGTGCTATAATAAACATGAGAGTGCAGATATGTTCAACACACGAATTTCCTTTCCTTTGTGTATATACCCAATTTTAGGACTGCTTATGGTTTCTGTGGTTAAAATAAAGAGATGGCCAAAGTATGATTTCAATAATCACATGGTATATTACCACACAAAGAGAGTCTCTTTCCTGCTCCCGTACAATGCTCAAAAAGAGGGAGAAAATGAGAACAAATCTTATAGGGAATACACTCGATAGACACAGTGAGTTCCATTTTATTTAGAGTCCAATTGATGAAATCTGGTAACTCAATTAGGATAGAATCAGGCCTCCATGGAAGTAAAGTCTAATCAAGGTTTGACATGTACTTTTCTATGAGAGCTTCTCAGGAGCAATATTTTGACCACACACAAGTCCTTCTACACTAGTGAGTGCTGCAGGTGTTGGCAGGTGAGACTTTGGAGAATAGTTTGAAGACTGACAGAGTAGTACTGCTGCATCCTGAGGTCTCAGTGTGTCTTGTCAAAGTCCTGAGGTTAGGCCAGGCATGGTGGCTCACACCTGTAATCCCAGCAATTAGGGAGGCTGAGGCAGGAGAATCACTGTTGGCAGGAGTTTGAGACCAGCCTGAGCAACTTAGTGAGACCCCAACTTTGTAAAAAGTTTAAAAATCAGCTGGGTGTGGTGGTGCATGGCCATAGTCCTAGCTACTCAGGAGACTGAGGCAGGAGGATCACTGGAGTTTGAGGCTGCAGTGAGCTGTGATTGTGTCACTGTGCTCCAGCCTGGGTGACAGTGGAAAAAAAAATCTTGGGTTTACATGTATTTTGAAGTCCAGTGGTTGAGACCGATAACTCTCATATGTGATCTGATAAGGTGTGACTTAACATTGTCATGAGGAAGGGCATTATACTCCATGTTTTTATCTTAGCAAAAGATAGGTCACCAATGTAGCAAATTATGTGAATGTTTGGAATAATTTCAAAGCTGTCACAGATAGATTATAGGATAGCTGTATTTTTAATTTTTAGAGGAACTGCAATACTGTTTGCCATAATAGCTGTACTAATTCACATTTCCACCAACAATACACCATGGTTCACTGGGAGAAAACATTAATGGAAGCTACACACTGGGAGAAAGTATTTTCCAATCACCCAACTGATAAAGGACTTGTATCCAAATATATAAATGTAAAAAACTCAAAAGTCTAGAATAAGAATAAAAACAACTGAATTAAAAAATGGGTAAGTTTGAGACCAGGCATGCTGTTTCACACCTGGAATCCTAGCACTTTGGGAGACTGAGGCAGAAAGGTTGCTTGAGTCTAGGGTTAGAATCCAGCCTGGACAATAGAGTGAGACCCCAGCTCTACAAAAAATAACAACATTAGCTGGGTGTGGAGGTATGTGCCTGTAGACCCAGCTACTCCAGAGGCCTAGGTGGGAGGATTGCTTAAGCCTCGGTGGGGAAGGCTGCAATGAGCCGTGATTGGCCACCACACTCCAGCCTGGAAGACAGAGAAAGACCCTGTCTCGAAAAGAACAGAAAAAAGAAAAGAAAATTTGGAGAAATTTAAAATGTAGAGAAAATATTGTTCCTTAAACTGTCCACCTTATTTATAAGGTGATATATATAAATAAAAAGATTGACATTACACAATTTTCAACCTGTCAGAAAAAAACAAATCACAGACAATGTGGGGGACAGGGCCTTGGCCTTTTGAGGGTTGGGTTAATTTTTTCTTTTACTCTTGGGAAATAAGACCAAAAATCAGGTCATATATGTATATATCTATATATGTATATGGTTATATAATATGTATATATTTAATATATATGGCTAATATATATATTTTCTGGTTTGATACATATAAAAGCTATTTACCCAGAGATTTTTTCTCCCTATTTTTGTTTTCATTTTACTCAATGATATAATTTTTAGTCTTATTTTCTGATAGTAAAAGAAAAAATTAACCCAACCCTCAAAAGGCCAAGGCCCTTTACCCCCATTGTCTGTGATTTGTTTTTTCTGACAGGTTGAAAATTGTGTAATGTCAATCCTTTTATTTATTTATTTAAAGATAGGGTTTCCCTATGTCACCCAGGCTGGAGTGCAGTGGTGCTGTCATGGTTCACTACAGCCTCTACCTCCCAGGTTCAAGTGATCCTCCCTCCTTAGCCTTCCAGGTAGCTGGAACTACAGTCATGTGCTAACATGCCCAAACAATTTTTGAAATTATTCATAGAGACGGGCTCCCACTATATAGTGCCTAGGCAGGTCTTGAACTCCTGGGCTCCAATGATCCTCCTGCCTCAGGCTTCCAAAGTGCCAGGATTATAGGCATGAGCCACTACACTCTGGCCTCAATCTTTTATTTTTTAGGCAAATAATTTGAAAAGATTTGGCCCAATAATATATATAGATGTTGAATACCATTAGTCCTTAGAGATTTGCAAATTAAAATGAAAATGAGATTCCACTATATGCTTATTAGATATTCCAAAATTAAAAATGCTGATCACACCTAGTCTGGGGACAAGGACATAGAGAACCAGAGCTCTTGTACATCGCTTTTGGAAATAGAAAATTGTACAAACATTTTGGAAAATTCCTTGGTAGTTTCTTAAAACATTTAATATGTACTTGTCATATGATCTAGCCATTCCATTCCTAAATATCTAACCAAGAGAAATAAAGGCATTTTTCCATATAAGAATCGTACATGAAAGTTGAGTATCAGCTATATACACTTGTAGTAGTCAAGAATTGGAAATAATCCAGTGTCCCTTAACAGGTAAATGGAAAAACAAATTGGCATTTATCTATAAAATGGAATACTACTCAGCAGTAAACAGGAATGAATTCTTGATAAATGCAATAATATGGGTAGATCTCAAATAAGAAAAAGGAGCCAGAACAAATGAATACATGCTATATGGTTTTATTGCTAGAAGATGCTAACTAATCTGTGGTAATTGAAAGCAGGAAGTGGTTTCCTGGATCTACAAATGGGGCAAGAAGAGAGATGGATTACAAAGGGGCATGATTTAACCTTTGGCAGTGATGACTATACTATGTTCATTACCTTGATTGTGGTGATGATTTCATGGGTGTATACATATGTTAAAACTTGTTAAGTGGTGCACTTTAAATATATCCAACTTAGTGTATGCAATTAAACTATCAAAATATATTCTCAAGGATGGTGGTTTATACTCTTATTCTATATTATGTTCAGCAGTGCTATTTTGAGATTTTTAAATTGAGTATACCAATTAATTTAGAAGGTCTTTCAAGTGGAAGTTATATAGTGTCTATCGGTTGCAGCTGACTTGTTTCCAAGCCCTTCGTTATTTAATGAGAGAGCTAAATTCATGGCATTTTGATTTTGGACTAAACCAATTGAATATGTATATTACATGTGACTATTACAGCTTTTAAATGGGTAATCTTTTTTCCTACATCTCTACATTCTATGATAAAAAAAATTGGACACTTGCATCTTTGAATGTTTGCCTTGGCATTTTGCTTCAGACTCTTCAAATACAGACTTTAATCCCAATCTTTCTTTTTTTATTTTAAATTAAAATTCACAGGTTCTGGTTTGGTGGGCTGTATGTACTCAATCTGCCATCTTATTCCGTGGAAGTCCTGCTTGGACATTATATTTTGAAATCTGTATTACAAAGTCTTTTATCCTTTTATTAGTTTAGTACTTTAAACCTTAGACATAAGAAAGAAGACTATCAGCGAAAATCAATTGAAATGTAGTTAGATAAAGATCTGATGTACAAGCAGAAGCCTTAGTTGCAGCACAATATAATCAATTAGGACTCTCCAGCTGCATACAGAGTTTTACCCATCCAATCACTTTTCACACGTTTCTTCCATTAGGTTGACTAGAGTTGTTCTTTTTTTAATGTGAATTATGATGAATGAGATTGTTGTTATGAATATAGAGATGGGTCATTATCCTACAGAAACCAGATCATGCTAGTGTTTAGTGATTAGGGCTATCTGCTTCTGCTATCAATAAAGTACAGATTTATCTGTCTCAAATTATGATTGGGAAGCCGTAGTCATTGTTATCTAATTCATTTAACAATGTTACAATACAAATTTATAATATAAAATTGTTTTTGTTCAGCTGGGTAATTGATATAACTTTTAAGTTGAGGGTAAAGGAATATAATTTATCAAATAGAGGTGGGAAATTTTCCGTGGCTTAAAATGAAATATTCCTCAGGAATTAGTACCCCCCAATTTAACACCCTGGGTATAGCCCTTTAAGATGTCAAAATGTGGAAAAAAGAAATGAAGCTGACACACCCTATATGAAGACGCTGGAGCTTTGCAAAGTAATGGGCATCCATTTATTCTAGAAGTCCTATAATTAATTATTACACTCTAAAAAATGATATGACTTTTTCCTGGGCTTGGGTTAAGGAATTCAAGAGGTGAGAAGGTGTTACTGGATCTGGTTTAATGCACCAAGTGACTTAAAATGCCATTGCTAGGTAAATTGGGCTGTCAGCCTAACATTAGCATTTTTTATTAAAAAAAAAGAAAAAGACTCAATCCTTAGAAATCTCCACCCAGGTAGATTAGTAGAGAAGACCTTGCTAGAAACAGCTATTTAATTTTAATCAAATTTGTTTTTCTTTGTCTTTAAAATTGAATTTCTGTTTTTGTTCCTATTTTAAGTTTTTTCTATTCCAGACTCCTATTGTCACAGAAAAAGGCTTTTCTTTTTTTTTAATCTACAGTCCAGTACCTACAATACTTGGCCCTCACAGATGTCAATGCATGGATAGAAAAATGTCATTGTCTGCAGTCATGGATAATTTTAAGGTTATGTGGAAAAGTAGGAACTGTTGCCTGACGGTAGTGGACACCAAAGAAAGCTCCAGTAGAGCTGCTATTCTTGGAACTTCCAGGCCAGCCTTTGAGGTCCATTGATGAAAAGACCTTTGTGTTTTGTGCCATGAGGTGGGGGAGGAGTGTTCAGTACTAGAAGAGTTAATAAACACCAAGAGCTGTGCTCATCCTGTAGCTTTACTAAGGCTTAATCTGTAAGCTTGATTACCTCCTAACCCTCTATCTCTTGCCTCTACCTTCAAGCACTGCAGGGGCTTTATGGCGGTATTAGTGGCATTTTGCCCAACACTGGCTTTAGGGAAATCATTCTACAAGAAAGAAAAGCAGAAAGACCAAATCTGTCTGCTGTGTGTGGTCATTAACACAAGGATAACCTTATGAACTCCAGAGGGCAGGAGGGGATGTCTGTCCTTACTAGAAAACTACAGGTAAAATGTCACTGTTTTTTTCTCTCTCTCTTTTTTTTTTTTTTTTTTTTTTTAAGAGACACACAGAGTTTCTGTGTAATTAATTCCTGGTATTGAGATATTCTGGAGTCCGAGGCCAGATTGAGTGCACTGTTTTGCCAAACATCATTAAGTCATTAGGGTAAGGGACTTGTGAAGGACCGATTAAAAGCTCAGAGAAGCTGTCGTACATTTTTATATTAATCCCAAGAGCTTTCTAATATTCTTTTCTCTTTCTAATGAGAAGTCTCAGATAATGATGTATTATTTCACTTAAAAAAATCTTGGAAAATAAACCAAGACAGGAAAATGATTATGGCCCCAGATAAGAGATTAAACCATTCAGCCAACAAGCTGTCATAAATAAGTTCTGAGCCAATGTACTGTTAAACTGGGAGCCACTGGGTAGAAGTCATTTGGCTAAAATTCTAGCCCAGTGTTGTCAGAAGATATGAAAGAAAGAATGAAAATTCTCCCTTGCCTCAGGGTAAGTAGCACACTGCATATCCAGACTTGATTGTCAGGTCACCTGAAGGATGGGTACCTTACAAATAGGAGGAAACAACTCAGAGGGCCCAGTGGTAAGTGATGCACTTCCATACCGTATGAGGGCTGAAGCTTGCTACCTTTCTCAGGAGCACTGATACCATGCCTTGTGTCTGTAGTGGAACAGGAAGCAGCAGCACAGAGGTCATATGGCATTGTCTGCAGTAGGCTTTGTGCTTTAGGCATAGAATAAAGTTATCCTAGCCATGGAGCACTTGAAATGAGAAGGAAATAAGATGATCAGGTAGAGCCCGAGAATAGAAAACCTCCATGAGGACAGGGTCTTATCTTCTGTCATTGCGTCCCTAGTTGGAATAGTCCCTGATGGAGTATAGCAATTTTTTTAAAAAAGAATCTGAGCTGAAGTATGATGGCTTACATCTGTAATCCTAGCACTTTGGGAAGCTGGGGTGAGAGGATCACTTGAGCTCAGGAGTTTAAGACCAGCCTGGGCAACAAAGTGAGAATCTGTCTCTACAAAAAATTAAAATTAAAAAAAATTAGCCCAGAATGGTGGCACATGCCTGTAGTCCCAGCTACTCAGGAGACTGAGGTGAGAGGATCACTTGAACCTGGGAACTCCAGGCTGCACTGAGCTGTAATAGCACCACTGCACTCCATCCTGGGCAAAAGAGCAAACAGTTTAATTAATTAATTATATGACTGATGAGGGACAAGATGATTCGTTCCTTGCCTAAGCCTGTGCTTACATGCTAAGGCCTGAAACTCTGAAGACCCACTGATAGTGGTTAAATGTAGGATTATAATCAGAGCAAGGTGTGGCGTTGCCATGAAATAATTCTGATAGCCACTCAGAGAGCTAAGAAGTGATTTATTGCTATAGGCGATATTATCTTTGAACCTTTGCTTGACCATTTATGGATCAGTACACCCAGAAACAGTCTTTTGTGTACTAACACAGCCAAAGAGCTTGACTATTTTAATCATTTCCCTTTGATAGTCTGGTCATTTCTTTTGCCTTTTGAAGAAAACGTCCATTAATTGGTGTTTCTTTTTGAGTTGCCAAATGCCAAAAAAGCAGACAGTTGCAGTGTGAATTCAGTAAAGACCATCTTCTTGATGGTCTGAGATACTAGCTGCTTAAGTTATGTCATTCGCTCCATGAGAGGTGACCCACTGTGGTAGTAAACTACACATCTATAGAATTAAGAAGACGTCTTGAGATAGGAAAGAAATAAAACACTTTTTAAAAATGTTTACTTTAAGTTCTGGGACACATGTGCAGAACGTACAAATTCGTTACATAGATATACATGTGCCATGGTGGTTTGCTGCACCTGTCAACCCATCATTTAAGTTGTAAGCCCCGCATGCATTAGGTATTTGACTAATGCGCTTCCTCCCCTTCCCCCGCACTCCTCAGCAAGCCTTGGCGTGTGATGTTCCCCTCCCTGTGTCCATGTGGAAACATAATACTTTTTAAAAGTTTCAGGACACACTGGGGAAGGTAAAGGAAAAAAAAAAAAGGCTATGAAGAGCAAGGCATACATTTAGAAGGGAAGGAAAGGACTGGTGCTCAATTAATTGTTTTCTTCTTTCCCCGCAAAGTATCAATAGCTTTAACTATTTTTCTGTTTATACAGGTACAACGTACTGTACTCACTGAAAATTAAGTGTGAGAAAAGAGTAACAAATTCATGTTGTAATTTTCGTAAAACCCCATGTCTCAGTGATATTTCCACTTAACATTTTGTTGTATAGTTTCTAGATCTCTCCGTGTATATGTCTGGATATATAATACTATTAACAACACTGCCATGAAATCTTTGCTTCTGTGTTCATCCATAATGTAGTTATTTCTATAGGATCGATTCCTTGAGGTACAATGGCTGGCTCCAAGAGTATAGATGTTTTAAATATGTGTCAAACTGCCAAACGTGCCAAACTGACTTTTGGAAACAAACTTGACTATATTCCTTTGAAGAGAAATGTTGCTGTTTCCTGTGTATCCCTGCCAGAATCTGGTGGTTTTTTCATTAGGCAAAAAGTTCTTGATCCTTATTTGTATCTCTTCTTTTGTGAATTGCCTGTTCACATTTGTTTCTCTTATTTTAATTGAGTGGTTTCTTTCTTATTTGTAAGATTTATAAACCCTAACAACATAAACACTAATTTTTGCAAATGTTCCCAATTTGGTCCTTCATAAAGGACCCAAAGTGATGTCGTTTGTTATACTAGAAAATTTAAACTTTATTAATGTTTTTATTATTTGCTTCTGTTCCAAAAGCTTCCTCATCTTGAATATATTGCAGTTCATCCTTATTTTCCTTTAGTCCTTTCATCCAACTTTTAGTAAACCTGAAGAATGATGAGCTCAGAAATGATAGATGGCCGTACAGCTGAGAATTGACCATGGCTCTGAACTCCTTTGCTTAAAATGAACGGAGAGTAAATCCTCAAGTTATCATGGATTTAAAAAAAAACAAAAAACAAAAAACAAAAAACCTTTCTTCCTTTATTTCTTACCTTTCTTCCTTTCAACAGTTTTGTTCTTCCTTTGTATATCTGTAAGATACAGCAGAGCCAGATAAATAATTTCCACCTGTTCTAGTAACAGTGTTGACTCTTGAAGAATAGCATAGTTTCTTCTTCTCTCTTCTTGGAAATGTATTGTCTTCGCCTGGTAATTCATGGGTTGAGTCTGAGTAGATTTTAGAAAGTATTTTCTGACAATTGATGTAGTGAAGATATTTTGCTTCTGTTACTCTGATCACCTACATAGAGAGATACACTGGAGAGAGAGATAGTCAATTCTAATATCAAAAGAGATAGAAGCTTCACTGTGATATTTGTCTGCTATAACTAAGTTTGCCTTTATTCTTGAATTGAAGTACATGATATGACAGCAGAGGCTGGAAAATTTTCGGTTGCTTAATATTTTATTTTTAATACCAAAAGTCTACAATCTTGCTTTATCCCTTTTTTTTTTTTTTTTTTTTTTTTAATCTTGAGATAGGGTCTCACTCTGCTGCCCAGGCTGGAGTGCAGTGGCACGATTCAAGCTCAGTGCAGCTTCAACCTTCTGGGCAAATGGTATGTTCCTGCCTCAGCCTGCCTCGTAGCTGGGACTGCAGATGTGCTCCACCACTCTTGGCTAATTTTTTAAATTTTTTGTTTAGATGAGGTCTTGCTATTTTGTCCTGATGGTCTCAAACGCCTGGACTCAAGTGAGTCTCCCACGTTGGCTTCTCAAGGTGCTGTGATTGTAGGCATGAGCCACCAAGTTTGGCCATTGCTTTATGCTTGAGATTTAAAATGCTGTCTCATAGTATCTAGATATTCTGAATTTTGCCTAAAAGCATCCCACCATTTTTGAGAGGCATCTAAACTGTTTTTAACTAGTTGTTTATTAACAGGAGTATAAATGTGGATTATGAGTTTGTGATAGCATTTCTTTCTTTTTTTAACTTTTTTTAAACTTATTTTGAAAAATTTTAAACTAGGCAAAAGGAGAAAGAATACCATAAAAAATCCCCACTGGCCATCACCCATCTTCAGTGATTATCAATAAATAACCAAGCTTATTTCATCCTTATCTCTCTAACCCCACTGTTTTCTGGTTATTGTTATTTTTATTTTAACAGCTTTATTTGGGTATAATTTACATACAATAAAATTTATCCATGGTAAGTGTACAATTTACTGATTTTTTAAGTAAGTGTACAGAGTTATGCATCCAACCCCACAACGGAGTCTTAGCATACCCCTAGTATCCCGTGTTCCTACACGCGCCTGAACAGGAGCTCACACTCCCCAACCCGAGCCAGTCATTATCTAATTTTTGTCTCTATGTATTTGTCATTCTGGACATGGCATGTAAATGGAAACATACAATATGTAGTCTTTTGAGGCTGGCTTGCTGGCCTAATGTTTTTGAGACTCGTCCATGTTGTCGAATGTAGAATGCTGTGGACCATGTCAGTATTTTGTTCTTGTGGTCGTGGACTCCTTTTCACTGAGCTTTCTTGGCCTTTATCTTGGCTTGAATGTGTGGGCTATGTGCTGAATAACTTCCCTATTATTTTCAGTGTCATTTTAGAGGAAAAGACAGTTGTTGTCTTGTCTTTGTTTTAATGAATTGATACCTGCTGTGTGTTCATGCTGATTCTTAAGTTGTTTAAGGAAATATTTCCTTAATAGAAGAACCTTCTTTCAGGATCCTATTCTTCCTCCCAATATTGAATATTATTTTAAAAAATTTGCCATTAGAGTTTTTCCTGAAGAAATTCCCCTTCATTTAAAAATCTAGTTTCTCGCTTTTAGAAAAGAAAACATTACTTTAAATTTTACCATTTCGTATGTCAGTTGCCAAATTGTCCACTCTAGGAAAACTCATTGTCAAGAGCTCATAAGAACAAAAGCCTGATCTTAAGTATAGTTTTCAGACAAACATGTTTTGAACTCCATGTTGTCTCAAATTGGAAATTTTCCCAGACCAGGCACGGTGGCTCTCACCTGTAATCCTAGCACTTTGGGAGGCCGAGGTGAGCAGATCACGTGAGGTCAGGAGTTCAAGACCACCCTAACCAATATGGAAGAACCTCATCTCTACTAAAAATACAAAATTAGCCAGGCATGGTGGCACATGCGTGTAATCCCAGCTACTTGGGAGGCTGTGGCAGGAGAATCGCTTGAACCCGGTAGGCAGAGGTTGTGGTTAGCCGAGATCATGCTGCTGTACTCCAGGCTGGGCAATAAGAGTGAAACTCCGTCTGAAAAAAAGAAAAATAGGAAAAAAGACAATTCCCCTTTTCCATGCCCAGAGCAAAGAAAAAAAATTTTTTCCATTATCTGTAGTTCCAAATATAATATTTGTTATCAATTATATTCAGTGTAAATATATTTTTCATTAAAAAATATTTTTTATTTTTAATTCATATGGTGCCTCAAGCTAAGTATTGTACACAGGACCCATAAATATGTTTGTTGTATTTTTCTACATGAGGTTTTTTAAAATGTTTAAAATGTCCCCTAAGCGTGATGCCGAAGTGCTATGTATCTGTTCCAAAGCTTTATTTAGGTAAATGTTATAGTGCAGTTTGCTGTGAGTTTAATATTAATGAATCTACAATATGGTATATCCAGAAAAAGAAAGAGGGAGTTCACCAATCTGTACAAAGCTTCTTGGGAAAATGCTAGGGTAGTATCTATAGTGCTTGATTGAAACTATGGAAAAGATAGAAAGGTGACTAAATTTGTGGATTTATGAGAAGGTGACTGATTTTTTTAAAAGTAAAATGGACAGAATTGTTGATAGGCTGAAAGCCAAAGAAATTTACCATCATATTATCCAGAGTCAGGAAAATGTTATGCCCTTCTCAACTAGTGCTGGCTGGTTTGAACATTTCAAAAGGCTGTATGGTGTGAAGAATATTAAACTTTCAGGCAAGGTATGGTCTGCAAATGTAGAAGAATTTTTAAAGTACCAACTTATGTGTTACACAGAAAAAGGGTTATATGGAAAAGCAGGTTTTCAACACTGTTGAGACCAGCTTGTTTTTCACTTTGAGGAGATATTGGCAAATTAATCTATGTAATGTTTAATAAATGACATTTTAGTTGATGAAAATGTCATGACCAGTGTCTTGCAGGAACCTAACCCTGTTTTTCCCATTTCAGTAATCCAGTGTTCATAGTGACTTCCTAAGTACCCTGAATAATGAAGGATAGATTGTAATTGATAGAGTAATTCTGTGCAAAACATGTAAAGAAGTCTTATAACTCAATAATGAGAAAAAAAAAAAAAAACCAAAAAGTGGGCATTTGGACAAAGACCACAGAAGATTATTAAATGACAAAGTACATGAAGAGTCGCTCTGTCGTTAGTCTTTAGGGAAATGAGGGAAATGATACTGTATACAACTAGAATGGCTGAAATGAAAAGACTGACAATACCAAGAGCTGGTGAGGATGTGAAGTGATTGCAGAACTCTTACACTGTACCTTGTTTTAGGGAATGCAAAATGGTATATCCACTTTTTAAAATAGTTTGGTGGTTTCTTATAAAGGTAAATATATACTTGCCGTCTAATCTAACCATTCTGTTAATAGGAGTATACCCAGGAGAAATGAAAATCAGTGTTTATAAAAAGATTGTATGTGAATATTCCTTGCAGCTTCATTCTCAATGGCCAAAAACTAAAAGCAAACCAAATGTTCATCAACTGGTGAAGGGACAAACAAATCGTGTTGCCTCCCTACTTAGCAATAAAAAGAAGGAGGTACTGATATACACAGCAACACAGATGAATTTCACAAGCATTGTGCTAAATGACAAATGACAGACATAAAAGACTATATCATATGCGATCCTACTTATATGAAGCTCTAGAAAAAGCAAAACTATAGAGGTAGAATACAGGTCAGTGATTGCCAGGGGACAGGAGTTGGGGGAAAGGGATTGACTCTGAAAAGGGATAAAGGGACTTTTTGGAGTGATGGAAATATTCTATATCTTGATTATGGTGATGATTACGTGCTATGTGCATTAAAACAAAAACAAAAACCTACATCAAACTCAACACTTAAAATGGGTGAGTTTAATTGAAGGTAAATTAAAACCCTTACAGATCTGGTTAAAACAACAGTGACAAAAACTCCTTACTAAAACCTGTAAGGCTTTGGTCAACTTGCCAACGCAAACCAAGACTTTGTTATCAGGGACATTCACATCAGACCCTTCACGAAGAGATTTTAAGAACTCAACTCAAAATAAATAATAAATTAGGATCTACTTTTCCAACTTAAAAATAATAAAAATTTTATTTGAATGCATAAGCCTCTACTTCAGCCAAAGCTCCTGGTGAGTTGGGCTATCTCCATGTATGGTAGTAATAATTAAAATTTTTCTTTCTTCAAATGGCTACTAGGCTAACGGTTTAAATACTTACCCATATTCTACTATATTGTCTTTCATGACCATGCTGTGACCTCTCAAAACAAAAGTTAGAGATCGGAAGTAACTAACTGACAATTACAGTGGTTGATACACTCCAGTTTAAATAGAAGTGTCCTTGGTTAAAATATGGTTCATTCATCGGTCAAACTGTCCTTATTTCCTTTAATTGAATTAAGATGGACAAATGAGAGATGTGTGCAAGACAGGAAAAAAAAATCCTTTCACAAATCACTGGTATCCTCTCTCTCAGTGTAAAACGAATCAATTAAAAGCATGTCAAAGCATCATTTACTGTTGAACAACTTTAATGCAGAAAACATTTATTAAAAAATTTGAGAAATTGGTTACCTTATACAGTTAAACATAATTTAATGTTATCTCTGAGAATTGTGGATTATTTTATATCCACATGCCTGGCTAAAAATTAAAACTTTATGCTAAGAAAGGCTTCATTTTTCATCTTATCTTCAAGTTGGAAATACCGACTTAAGAAAATACAACATATAAGAAAATACACAAATCACACTGGCATATACACAATTTAGTTTTATCTGTACATTTGCTAAATAGTTCCCTTGGGAGAGATGTAGCATTAGGATGGAGGGTGAAATATAATTTTTATTTTTTCACCTAATAGCCAATCGCTTTGAAAAATGTAGTGTGTCTTCTCTTTCCAGTGCCTTAAATTTGATATTTAACATGTGATAGCTTATTTATATATCCATATGCATTTTTAACCCATATGTTAAAGTTGTCTTTATTACAGTTAGTTACCTGTCCCTATATCTTAGTTGTGTTTTCACTAGTATACACATGTAAATGTATACTGCTTAACGAAACCATTTTTAACCTAACCATTTTAATCTGTGTGTAAAGGTTGATTTTATTACGATTAGTTATTAGTTCTTATATCTTAGCTCTGCTTTCACTAGTATACACATGTAAATTTATGTAACTCAGAGCCTGCTTCCAGCTTGTCTTTCTTTTTCATACTTGAATATGTTTTTTCCTATTTTCTAAATTTGGTCAAAATATGCTGATAACTTAATTGTTCATTTGAATTTTTGGCTTAATATGATTTTAAATTTTCAATTGGTTTAAAATTAAAACATAAAATGATACATAATGAAAATCCTTTTTCCCTTCCCTGTCCCCAGTTACCAGTTTCTCTGTTAGGAGGCCACAAATATTAACAGTTTCCTTATTTTTCCAAAAACGTTTTGTGCAGTATACATTTGGTTAGGGGAAAAAATGAAGTAACCCTCATTTATTCAAAATTTCAAGAATATTAAAGTGCCATTGGTTTCTATGTGCTATTTTTATAGAGTCAGCTTGCCAGCACAAACCAACATAAACCAAGACTTTAAGTGTTATCAAGGACATCAAGATAGACCCTTCACTAAGAGATTTTAAGAACTTGCTCAAAATACTCTCAGCGTGAGGCTTTTAGAGTTTCCTATCTTTGGACTTTATGTTGCTGATACGTGTTCTCAGCTAGATTTCTGGTATGTCTGTGAAACTGCTCTCTTATCATTCGTCTTTTAGTCGTGGACAAAGCCAGTAGAAGAGCATGGATATGAATGATTGAGTAGCCCTGATGACTAACACAGCTACGCATGTTGCTTTTCCCTTCGTTTTAGCGTCTATACTTGAAAATTTTTCCTTCTAAAATACCTAGAGCTGAGAATGACAGTTTTACCCCTTTACCTTCATAATAAAGAAATAGAATTTAAAAAACACAGAACAGGAAGCTACATTCCAAAAAAAATTGGCAACCGTGTATAGGGCTATTTATTGATGACTTTGCTCATTGGCAGTATAAAGTGTGTGTCATTCGTCATTAGCAGTAAAAATTTCACCACGTTATGTTCTCTTTTTATTTTCTCTGGTGGCAACATGTGTCTGAACAGGGCCACTGGCTGTGGGTCAAGAGGTCAGTCTTTGAGGTTAAGAGTGGATGGGGTCATTTGCTATTAACCTAAGATTAGCAGCTAAGGTCTTTCTTTCTTTCTTTCTCTTTCTCTTTCTTTTCTTTCTTTCTTTTTCTTTCTTTCTTTCATTCATTCTTTTTTTACAGATTTCCTCCATTTGTATAACATGCCAAATCAATCTTGCCCAATTTTAGAAGAATTTCTCCTTTCCAATCTGCATTTTATTTGCTTAAATTTATCATTAAAGTATTTTTTTTTCTATCCAGATTTCTTTCTAGCCCCCATCCCAGTCTTCAAAGCAATGTTAACTTGGCTTAAATTTAAAAATTTTCCTGTCTTTAACATTCATCTTCCAGTGTGCAAATGCATCTAATACATTTTTTGCTCTTGAACTTTTGAGGGAAAAACAAATACATGGCAGAATTATAGGATTTCAGGGATGTCTTCTCCCCTAAAACCGTCTCTCCTTGCTATTCTTGCTATTGAACTGTCTCCAGCTCTTAAATTGGAAGTTTTGTTGTGGTTTACCTTCAAGGATCTATTGAGTTGGTACCCTGATATCTAAAACCTTCTATTTCTCTTTTCTTTTCAGCCAGAAATATTACCTATTATGATGTAGTTTCATCAGTCGTCTTTGAAATATAGACTGCTTGTCTAATAAATGTTCTCCATGGGATTTTTCAACAAGAGAGTTCCCACTCTACTGTTTTATATTCTGGTATAGACCACAAGTCTGTGAACAAAGTGGATTTTAGGTAGTTTATATCACAATTGTTTCTGTTAAACCTTGGCTCATTTTATTACTAGACGGAGATCATACTTACCTTAAAACAGCATTATCGTTATTGGTGATTTTCTTTTTCTCTAATCCAGCACTAGGTCTTACCTTGTGCTAAGCATATAGAGAGTCCACTGTAGATGCAAATACAAGGAGAGGTCCCTCATGCAACTGCGAAGAGTGCTGTGTCAAGCTTAACACATATAAAGAAGGAGAAGAAAGTAAAGTGTATACATACAAATTTTAAATATGTTAAACCTATAAGATATAGATTAAAAATCAACTGGAGGCCAGGCGCAGTAGCTCACACCTGTAATCCCAGCACTTTGGGAGGCCGAGGTGGGTGGATCACGAGGTCAAGAGATCGAGACCATCCTGGCCAACATGGTGAAACCCCATCTCTACTAAAAAAATACAAAAATTAGCTGGGCGTGGTGGCGCACACCTGTACTCCCAGCTACTCAGGAGGCTGAGACAGGAGAATTGCTTGAACCCAGGAGGCAGAGGTTGCAGTGAGCCGAGATCTCGCCACTACACTCCAGCCTGGTGACAGAGCGAGACTCCGTCCAAAAAAAAAATCAACTGGATTTCAAATCATATTTTTCAGTAAAGAATGTCATACTTGCCAGTGAGGTAGTTCATGCCCATCATCCCAGCGCGTTGGGAGGCTGAGGTGGGAGGAACCTGGGAAGTTGAGACCAGCCTGCGCAAGATAGTGAGACCTTATCTCTACAAAACATCAAAAAATTAGCCAGGCATGGTGGTGCATGCTACTTGGGAGGCTGAAGCAGGAGAATTGCTTGGGATCAGGAGGTTGAGGCTGCAGTGAACTGCTATTATGCGACTGCACTCCAGCCTGGGTGACAAAACAAGACCCTGTCTAAAAAAAAAAAAAAAGATAACAGCACACTTCAAAGGGTGTGGTCTTTGTTGCTGAGCTCCTTTATATGCTTGGAGTTGAGGAAAGGGGAGAATATTTAAGGAAAGCTTTCTGTAGAAGTACACCCGGGAGAAGTGCAGTAGCAATCCAGGTAGAGAAGATAAGCATAAGTGAAGACACAGCAGCAAGAGAAGGCATGGTATATTCAAAGAGCTCATAAGGAGATTGACTTTACATCATATAAAGTCCTGGCAGGGAGTCATAAGAGATTAATCCAGGCTGGATGCCGTGGCTCACGCCTGTAATCCCAGCACTTTGGGAGGCCCAGGTGGGCGGATCACAAGGTCAAGAGATTGAGGCCATCCTGGCTAACATGGCGAAACCCCTTCTCTGCTAAAAATACAAAAACTAGCTGTGAGTGGTGGCGCATGCATGTAGTCCCAGCTAATTGGGAGGCTGAGGCAGAAGAATCACTTGAACCCGGGATGCAGAGGTTGTAGTGAGCTAAGATCACACCACTGCACTCCATGCTGGCAACAGAGCGAGACTCTGTCTCCAAAAAAAAAGGAAAAGAAAAAAGAGAGAGATTAATCCAGAGCAGTGTGTATTTTAGGCAGCAAACCACACTGCCAAGTGTGTACCTATGCAACAATCTTGCATGTTCATCACATGTACCCCAAAACCTAAAATGCAATAAAAAAAATAAAAAATAAAAAAATAAAAAAATAAAAAATAAGAAACCTGGACTTTATCCTATAAGGATGGAGAAGGGTTTTAAGCAGAAAAGGAGTGACAGAGTCAGGCTTGCATTTTAAATGTAATTTGGTAGCTATAGAGAGAGCAAATGCAAAGAAAGATTTAAAATGAAGTCAGAGAGATCACTTAAAGTGTTGACCTGACACCTAGGGCAGGGGTAAATGGAATTGAAAGGAGAAGAATGGAGAGGAATAGAAAGTTGAAAAATAGCTGCAAGTTAAAATCATCAGGCATGGTGATTGGATATCAGTCATGAGGAGAAGTGGGAGGAGCTTAATATAAATTCCAGGTTTCTGTCTATGCTAATTAAATGGAATAGAGAATGTTAAGAGAAGCAGTTTAAAGAGGAACTGGATACTTTTAGGAATGTTGACCTTGATGCACCTGTGAGATGACAAAAGGCAGATCAGCCGGCCCTGAGTAAAAATGTGGGAGTTACCAACACATAGCTATGGAAGGTGAAAGGGAAAGTATGCAGGGTGAGAAAAGTGGTGGGTCTAAGGCCACGCCCTAAAAATCAGCAAAATATTGTAGACTGGCATAGGATGATTTGTACAGAAGGAACTGTCAAAGAAGCACGAAGAGAACCCAAAAAGTACAGTGCTACCAGGAGTCATAGGGGAGTGAGTTTCAATCAGCAGTGTCATTCATGATAGAATAGGACAGCGGTTCTTGATGATAAGGACAGTAGTCATTGTTTTATAACAATAAGCAAATTATCAGAAGCCAGAGCAGTTTGCTATTGCAGGAAAGAGGAAAGCCACATTACCATGAATTATAGAATGAATAGAAATGACTAGCCTGGCCAGGTGCGGTGGCTCACTCCTGTAACCCTAGCACTTTGGGAGGCCGAGGCGGGCGGATCAACTGAGGTTGGGAGTTCAAGACCAGCCTGGCCAACATGGTAAAACCCCGTTTTTACTAAAAATACAAAAAATTAGCTGGGTGCAGTGGCATGCACTGTAATCCCAGGTACTCTGGAGTCTGAGGCAGGAGAATCACTTGAACCTAGGAGGTGGAGGTTGTGGTGAGCCAAGATGACGCCACTGTACTCCAGCCTGGGCTACATAGTGAAACTTCATGTCTGCAAAGAATCGTTATTTTATTTATTTATTTTTATTTTTATTTTTTTTGTTCCCAGCATTATTTTTATTTTTTGAGGCAGAGTTTTTCTCTTGTTGCCCAGGCTGGAGTGCAATGGCACGATCTCAGCTCACTGCAATCTCCACCTCCCAGGTTCAAGTGATTCTCCTGCCTCAGCCTCCCAAGTAGCTGAGATCACAGGCATGTGCCACCACATCCAGCTAATTTTGTATTTTTAGTACAGATGGAGTTTCACTATGTTGGTCAGGCTAGTCTTGATCTCCCGACCTCAAGTGATCCACCCACCTCAGCCTCGTAAAGTACTTAGATTACAGTTGTGAGCCACCGCGCCCCACTACCAAAAAGTTTTAAAAAGTAGCTGGGTGTGGTGGCACTTGCCTGTGGTCCCAGCTACTCAAAAGACTTTGGCAGGAGGATTGCCTGAGCCCAGGAGTTTGAGGTTACAGTGAGCTATGCATCACCACTGCACTGCAGCCTGGGTGACGGCAAGACACTGTCAAATCATAGTAGTAATAATAGTAAATCAGCCTGGGCAACATAGGGAGACCCCATCTCTACAAAATAATTTTAAAAAATTACTCACCTACTCAGGAGGCTGATGTGGGAAGACTGTTTGAGCCTAGAAGGTTGAGACTCAGTGAGCTGTGATTGCACCACTGTACTCCAGCCTGAGGGCAGAGGGAGACTCTATTTCCAAAACAAAATCCATAAAGTCAAGCCATAATTTAATATGAATAAAGACAAATTCGAAAGTGAGCAAGTAGGAGATGAATTCACTCAGCTGATAGGAAAAGAATAAAACAATTAAAAAATTTAAGATCCTCAAAAGGACAAAGTAATAACTTTATAAAATAAGAAATTGTATAGCAAAAGATCCCTGAAATGAAGCAAGATAAGAACAAGCAGATATGAAAAATAATCACTTCAAAATATTAGCTGTAAAATAGTAGACATTGAAATTTAACTCAGTAACAATTTTAGACTGTATATTTGAACAGTAGTTCACACAGAAAGAAACACAGCGGTATGAAAATGTGAAAGATTAGTTGAGAAACAGAGAGTTTAGAGACTGGGCATGGAGGCTCAGGCCTGTAATCTCAGCACTTTGGGAGGCTGAGGAGGGCAGATCACCTGAGGTCAGGATATTGAGAACTGCCTGGCCAACATGGTGAAACCCTACCTTTACTAAAAAATACACAAATTAGTCAGGTGTGGTGGGTGCCTGTAATCCCAGCTACTCAGGAGGCTGAGGCATGAGAATCACTTGAACCCAGGAGGCAGAGGTTGCAGTGAGCCAAGATCACACTACTGCACTCCAGCCTGGGCAACAGAGTGAGGCTCAGTTTAAAAAAAAAAAAAAAAAAAAAAAAAAAAAAAAAAAAAAAAAAAAAAAAAAAAATTCGAGCATGGTGGCTCATGCCTGTAATCCCAGCACTTTGGGAGGCTGAGGTGGGTAGATCACCTGAGGTCATGAGTTCAAGACCTAGCCTGACTAATATGGAAAAACCCCATCTCTACAAAAAATACAAAAAATTAGCCGGGTGTGTTGGTGTGCACCTGTAACTGCAGCTACTTGGGAGGCTGAGGCAGGATAATCACTTGAACCTGGGAGGTGGAGGTCGTGGTGAGCCAAGATCGCACCATTGTACTCCAGCCTGGGCAACAAGAGTGAAACTCTGTCTAAAAAAAAAAAAAAAAAAAAATAGAGTTTAGAAATGTCAATATTTATATAATTTATATAGTAAGACAGAGAAAATATTGCCTTGCAATGTCACAGACTTTGTCATTGGTTAACCCAAGTTCAGAGAGGCTTCAAAATCCCATCAGTTAATTCCCTAGCAAGTGAAAGCTGACTGAAATTCTGAGCTGCTTTTAAAGCAATTCTAGCTTTAAATAGGGAGAAGTGATGTTCACATTATAACTACTAAGAATATTCTAGAATTGTAGTCCTCAGATTGAAAGTATAACTTGAATGTTGAGCAGAGTAAATAAAAATAAATTTGTATCTGTGTACTTTGAAGTATACTTGAAGAGCATTGATTTTTAAAAGGTTGGCTGAGAGAAAAGACATATTTTCTATATAAATGTGAAAATTAGGTTGATGATAGACTTCTAATTTGGTGACGATAGATGTAAGAAGGCAATGGAATAATATGCCAGAGTGCTGAGTAAAAATTATTCTTATCTTACAATTGTATACTCATCTAAAATTCAGTATTTTTACACAGTAGCAGGAGTTTACCACTGTCATGCTTTTGTTGAGAAAGAAAATCCTTTAAAGATGTGCTTTACCAACAAAATATAAATATAGAGGTAGGAATGATATGCAAGCATCAGAATTATGATAGTAATTAACTTTGAATGTTACAATGATAATAGAATAGCAGTACCTTTCATATTATGATTTATTTACATGGGATGAAAACCCCAGACAGTAATGACAAGGATGATGTGGGGATGTTCACTGGCAATTAAAGCATATTCAGGACAAATATTGAGATACTCAGTAACCCAGGAAAATTTGTAGTTAAAGTATAGTATAAAAATGTAAGGACGTTGCCAGGTGCAGTGGCTTATGCCTGGAATCCCAGCACTTTGGGAGGCTGAGGCAGATGGATCACCTGAGATCAGGAGTTCGAGATCAGCCTTCTCTACTAAAAATACAAAAATTAGCCAGGCGTGGTGGCACATGCCTGTAATCCCAGCTACTCAGGAGGCTGAGGAGGAGAATCGCTTGAACCCAGAATGTAGAGGTGGCAGTGAGCTGAGATCACACTACTGCATGCCAGCCTGGGAGACAGAGGGAGACTCTGTCTCAAAAAAAAAAAAAAAAAAAAAAAAAAAAAAGAAAAAAAAAGGACAAACCATGATAGAAATATAATCTACAACTTCCAAACATATAGAGAAAAAATTGCTATAGAAAACCAGTAAAATACAAGGCAGGAAAAAACAGATCATATAAAATAAGAGTATAAACCCTAATATGTCAATAATCAAACTTCAATGACAGGGCATATATTAAATTTTTGCAAACCTAGTCATATTCTGCTTATAAGAAAAGTACAGTCCAAGTGTGATGGCTCACACCTGTAATCCCAGCACTTTGGCAAGCCAAGGCAGGTGGATCACCTGAGGTCAGGAGTTTGTGAGTAGCCTCGCCAACATGGTGAAACCCCATCTTTACCAAAAAATACGAAAAATTAGCTGGGCATGATGGTGAGTGCCTGTAATCCTCGCTACTCAGGAGGCTGAGGCAGGAGAATTGCTTGAACCTGAGAGGCAGAGGTTGCAGTGAGCCGAGATCACGCCATTGTACTCCAGCCTGAGCAACAAGAGCAAGACTCCATTAAAAAAAAAAAAAAAAAAGATATATTAACCATGTGACTTTTAGATTCGTAGGCTAAATTTCCTTTTGGATTGTTTCTCAAAGACTGAAAATGCCTGTATTAGGAAATATCTTCACTTTCTATCCCCAGCTCCCATTTGTCAATTCTTCTATTCTGACCTCTAAGATGTGGTTCACATTTTAATTACAGTTACGTATGGCAGTCTCCATCTGCCAGAGCCACCAGCCTGCAGGCTTGAAGAGAATGAAGAACTTAATACTGCCTTCTTTCTGACAAGCTTCTCATGGAGTTTTCCCTTTCACGGTTCAGACTCTTAACAATCTGTTACAATGACTGAAGTGTCCCGTAAATGATCACTTACTATAAATATTCAGGTGTATTTGTCACTTTAAGCATTAGCAGTTTTTTAAAAATTAAATTTCTTTATTCATTACATATACCGATTGTGCTTATAGCCAGAAGGACTTGATACAGGACATGAAAGTTGTAAAAATTTTCTGCTTATTCTCTTTTCCTCATTTAACTGCAGATAAAATATTGGTTGTCCAGGATAAATCATCCTTAATGGGATATTTATACTCTTTCCTCCAAACACCGTGTGTTTCTCCACCAACTGTACTCTCCCTATTTCTTTTTATCTTTTTTTTATGCAGACAGGATCTCTGTTGCCTACACTGGTATGCAGTGGTGCAATCATAGAGGTTCACTGCAGCCTCAACCTCCTGGGCTCAGGTGATCCTCCAACCTCAGCCTCCAAAGTAGCTGGGACTATAGGTATGAGCCACCACACCTGGCTAAATTTTTCTTCTTCTTTTTTATAGAGACAAGGTTTCTCCATATTGCCCAGGCTGGTCTCAAACTTCTGGGCTCAAGTGATCTGCCCACCTTGGCCTTCCAAAGGGCTGGGATTACAGGCATGAGCCACTGCACCCGGGCCCCCTCCTTTTTTTTAAAAGATGGAATTTCTTTCTGTTTCTCAGACTGGACTCAGACTCCCAGACTAAAAGCTGTCCTCTCACCTCAGCCTCCCAAGTAGCTGGGACTTATTTATAAACTTTCTAGTTAATTGTGACTATAGTTATGCACAGATTAAACATAGATTTATTCTGGTTGGTAATGATCGTAAGGAAAGATCTGACTGGCTGTCTTTGGGAATGATTGTAGACTGTAGCAAAGACCAAAGGTCCGAACTGATTTTTATCCTTTTGTCCCGTTACAGTGTAGGGATCTAGAGCATTTGTGGACATCGATGTCAGAAGCACGTATATGTAGTTTCAAAACGGAAAATATAGCTCTTTTTACCTCTCCTCTAACTTTGGAGACAACAGTTGCCTTTGCAGATCTATCTAGACAACTTCTGAGGCTTATTCAAGTCTCATTTGTTGGTGCTATAAATTCTTGCTCTGACCCTAGCTGAAATCAGTGTAGTCAGAACTACTGGAGAGAAGTTATTCCATAATACAGTGAATCTCAGAATTTATTTTTTCAACTGATACTTCCAACTCTGGATTCTGTGACATTTGCCCAAAGGGAAACACCGGTCCCTTGGATTACACTGTGCATCCATTGTCTGAACTGTCACAGCAATAGCGCGTAAAGCTGTTTGCATAGCGTGCTAACTCTATCAGGGTCATTTCCAGTCTGTGGCCGCTAAAAATGAAAACCATGCCCCAGCTGGGACAAGAACAGGGTCAACAGCTGGCAAAGGATATGGCAATCATTTATATAAATATGCTTTCTCAATCCCACAAAAACAAAAAACCCCAACCCAACAGCTGGGAAGGGTTGGAAGTAGCCCCAAGGCTGGTTAGTCCCCTTCCAGATGGGGAGGTTAGACTGGGGCTAGCCAGACTGCTCCACATAGACTTCCGATTTGCATTAGAAATGAAAAGAGGAGAGGAAAGGGAAAAGGAAGAAAGGCTACAAGCATGACTGCTCTGTTTTTCACCTAACTTAATCAAATAAGCGAAGACTTTCCGAGACGGAAGGCTTGCATTTATCGGCATTCACGCTCTGTTTTTTCTGTTTATCGTAGTGTCTAATACACTTTTTAACTGCTGAAACAGAAAGCATATATGCCCTAAAGTATAGTTTATATATAATGTCATGGTTATTTGTAGACAGATTGAAGAAACAGTCTCAGATTTATGTCCTGTTTACATCTTCCAAACACTTATGTAGAACATTCAATGCTAGAGAAGATAATAATTGTGGTGTTGGCTCACTCCCAGAATTTTATCCAAGGGATAGGATTCATTTTTGTAATTTGATTTGCTTTATAATACATCGTTATTGCACATCTAATATATCCAACAGAATAACGAATCCCATTTTACTGGGTTCATCTTAAGGTTGCATACCTTGAGGCAAAATATTATTTTTTGTAACCTGTTGATGCTTCAAGAGGCAAAGGTGAAGAGTATATGACTTTCAAACTCTTCCAAGAGTGACATAGTGAAATAAAAGACACCACAGTGATGATGAAAAATTTGTTCCCATTATCTAGAAATGGGCCGCTCCTTCCTAATAGTGGAGAATTCTGCTGAAGCGAAATTGAATGGCAAGCAGAACTTTCCTCATCTCCAGTCTTATATTTGCTTAAGGGAAAGCTTACATAATGAATGCATTTATAGGTGTAGGATGAGCTCATGCTATCAGAATCCATAAAGATATATAAATTAGGCTCTTTTGCCAACATTGAGGCATTGTCGTAGAGAATCTTCTGCTTTGACATAGAAGTTAGGTAATGCATTTTCCTTCTTGTAACGATCTGCCTGAAACAAACATTTAGCCTTAACTCACGGAATGTCAGAAATAGAAGGAACTGTAGTGATCATCTCAGATACCTCCTCTAATGCTACTGCCAGAGTAGAAGAGATCAGAAAGCTAGAATGTGCAGAGGGAGGATGCCGTGGACCCCTCAATCAGGTATGCATCTTCCAACTATATGCACACAGAGGACCCTATACTGAGAAAGAACAGTGCCAAGACTGGATAAAGACCCCCAGGAGACCTGAATTATGAAAGCTATCTGCTGATCCCTAAAACACTCAGATTTACTGTGTAATTGTATAAAGTAAACTCCCCACTTTGTTCTGTGGCCCTTATAGGATCAAAGCAAATGTTGCTCAAGCATCAACACTTTATTAGAAATTGTCATGACTTCTAGATGTGGTTTCGGTCAGATATTTCCATAGATAAGTAATAAGATGAGTGTGTTAGGTGTTGGCTCTGAAAGTCTATCCCATCTATATAGTAATGAATATTAGATTTTAAGCTTGTTGGGGGCAAGAAAACTTAATCGTCTTCCTGTTTATATCCAGTGAACCTGGCACATATGATTACCTGGTGGATGTTTGCTGATACACGATTAAGATAAAATGCAGGATATGTTGATTTTCAAATAATTAATTTAATATTTTCTTCTATAATAGGTACAGCCATCTTATACTAAGACTTTTGGGGGAGAAGGGCCATTACCTTAATTTTCACAATAAATCGTTTATGTTTTGCCAGAGAGTGAAAGTAGACCAGGATGTTCTTGACAACTTGTCGTTGCTATTCCCGCCATCTTTGATTCTGTCCCATTTTTAGCTTCTGTGCATTTTCTTTTAGTTAATCTATTTGATTTGAATACACTGTTCAATTAGTTTAAAATACTTTCTTAGCATTTATCTTCAAACTTTTAAGTGTGAAAATGAGGCTGAGGCCTAGAGGTATCCTCAGAATATAAGAGCTAGTGGTTTAATTTCTTGACTGAGAGTCCAAATGTTCCTTAGATTGATGCAGATTGGTTTAATGTCATTGGAAGTTTGAAAGTTACATGTTTCTAAAGCTTTTAAGATAATGATACTTAGAAATCACTGATTGTTCCCTGAGGATGAACTTTAATATAGGTTTACAAGCTCCAAAAATTTTAATGTATCTTACCATACTCTGATTACTAGAAATATATAACTAAAACCAATCTTTCTCTATCCTGGAAAAAAGTATCCAGTAGAGGCTGTCCTTCCGGAGCTTAGATAAAGCAATTCTTGTTATTTTTATATTTTTTAACCTTTTCCAATCTATAATACATTTGCGGTCTTACTGGGATATACTAGGAAGAAATTTCTTCCTTCTATTTCCTCTTTCTCTTTTTAGCCATCTGTATACCATGTAGAACCACAGAATGCATATGTTTTTATCTGTTCTGTTGTATAGAACGTATATGCTGCCAGCTGTCCTTATTCTTTCCTCTCTATACTGCCACAGCTACAACTGCTTCCCCGTCAAACATTAGAAAAGCACAGGTTCGAACCTAGCGCGTGGTGTTACATTAAAGACAACTTGATATCATACTGACTGCAAATTCCCTCCCGTAGTTTAAAGGCAAATAGTAGTGATCACAACCAAATTTAGAATGTGACATCATTGTTTAGGTGCATGTGATTCATTTTGATTATGTAATCACATATTTTTTTTCGCCTTCAATTTGTGCCCTGACTACACCTTGTGAAAGGTTAGGACTGGGACAATGACTTTAATGAACAAATTATTCAAAAATACTTTCAAGGTGGACAATGTTAACTTTAAACAGTGAGCCCAAAGGGTAATGAATTACTAATACCATAGTTCCCTTCTCAAACAGCAGTGACAGCTTAATTTTGATAGGATACCCATGATCTTTACAAGTGTGTTCATGCCAGGAATGTTGTCCTCAGCATTAGATCCTATCTCTTTTCCTTTTCCAAAAGCCCGGTAAAGTGAGTTCGCTTAAAAATACCTGAAAACATCTTTCTAGGCATCCACCTTACTTCAGGGCCCTAGGGTCATAACCTCTTAACCTTATGGGTTATAGGTCTCTTGCTTTTTGATCTTTCTTGGTTCTTTAGTTTTTGCCTACTTCCTCCGCAACATTCAAGCCTTGTTATATAAGGAAATTGGATGAGATACACCAATTTTGGATGAGATAAGTTACCCTTTCTTCCAGAATAATCCAAAAAGATAATTTTAAATAGAAACATGCTTGGGAAAAATTTAACAAGACTAACTACAGCATCCTGTCTAAGCCAGTTTGAAGTTGCTCCCTTCATTTCTTATCCTCTTTTTAAAAAACAAAACAAAACCTACTTAGAACCTACTGTTGACTTAGTGATAAAGTTTTTATTCAAGTCCCAAAGGCAGCTTGCTTGAGACATCAGAGGGAGTCAGAGTGGTCTGAGTGAATGAGGAGATTTATATTAATACAATTAGTAGGTTAGCTTATTATTCTTGCCTTACTGGCAGTACACTGTTTGATAATAGTGACATCAATTTGGCACTTCTATTGACAAATCATGATTTATTTTATAGCCATAGCAACTTGGAGAAGGAGAGATTATTAGCCTTATTTCATAATAAAGGAACCTGAGCTTCAGAAGGGGATCCTTGGCTTGCCGAAGGCCATGTGGTGAATCAGTGACTGAGCTGGTGTGGAATGTCAGCCTCCTGGAGCCGATCCCTTCGGCCTCCCAAATACTTGTATTGGAGAGGCATTAGGACTAGAGCATATTTCTTTTGATTATCAGTGCAGGTGGTGGTCAGATATCCTCAGCTGTTTGGCTGGCTGTCTTACTATATTAATATCTTTTTACTATTATCTTCTGTTTCAGCCAAAATTTGGGTTTTGTTACTTGGCCACACCCATAGGATCAGATAGTTTACCTGTTTGAGCCTAATAATCAAGTATCATACTGGAATTCCAAATAGAATTGGAAAATGTACTTTTTGATCGGTTACCTTTGCTCTTTCCTGCCTCAGCCCAAGAATCTCCATTAGAAATAATAAAAACCTTCATAGGATTTTAAAGCCAAGTTAGCAGCCCTGAGTCAAGACAGGTGTTTATTTTTAATTCATACTCACAAAGCACTGTTCACCCATTCACCAGACAGAACAAAAAAGGACAAATAGTAAAAAAAAAAAAAAATGTAGGTCATACAGTTGTCTTTTTGTTCCATAAAAATTAGGAGGTCTCTTTTAAAATATTAAGATAATGTTTAAATAAATACATTTTGACCCAAACCTAAAATCAAACAATGATAGGAATATTTCTTCTTAAGTGCAGACTACCTGGCATTCACTGGTATCTGCTAGTGGCAAAGTCAGAATGAGGAGGCCTGCAGACCGTAATCATATTTCTATCACATGGAAATCACCGACTTGCCTGACTCACAAGAGCACTAAGTGTGTGTGTTTATGTGTGTATTTGTTGTGAATTTGTTTTGATTTTATCTGACTTGCCAGCTGCATAAGCGGGCAAAGAATGTAATGTGGAAACCATCCACTGCCACTGGAAAAAGGATCCAAGAAGAATTCCTCAAGCTGGGAACATGAGCTGTGAGCAACATGTTTAAATAGCTAAATATCCAAAGTTTGAATCATGTCCATTTATTTGAGGGGATACACTTTCTTCTTTGAGGGTTAAAGAGCCCTTCTGACTTAGACTATAACAATGTGGTGCAGGAGGAGGTGAGAGACTTGAAGCCCTAGAGAGTTTGCTCAGATTGTGGTTAATGATGAGAGAGAGTACCATAACCCCCTTCGTGAAGTATATTCCATGTTCAATCTGCAAAATCCATGGGCTTTTAAAAAAAGCCTTTTCTGTACTTTCCAGTGAGGGAGAAAGGTAAGGGAAAGGAAGCTACCTTTTTTTTTTTTTTTTTTTTTTAAGTAATTTTTATGTTCCAGACATTATTCGAGATACTTTCAGAAAGGTAGTGATTTTTATCCCCATTTTATGGATGAGGAAACTGACGATGTCTGAAATGATTTTCACAGTCTATCACAGCTAATAAGGTTGGGATCAGGATTTTAATCCAAGATTTGGCTCCAATGCCCATGCTTTTCTTTACTCACTTGAAGCCTTGATACTCTCAACAAAGAGTTTACTATTCTTTCCCATCCCACCTCATTTTCTTTTTCTTTTTAAAATACTTATTTAATTTTTAATTGTTGAGTTTACTTTTCTTCTGATTTTACTTGTTTTTCCTCTAAAGGAGCTGTCTGGACTAACTACTCCATTGGTTAGAATATGATGCCTTTGAGCCCAAAATCTTGTTTGATCTCAGAATAGGCTAAGTTAATATTTTACAAAGAAAAGCTGAGAATTATATGGCATCACCATTAGCCTGATATTGCCAGAAGAATATGAGATGAGCTAAAAGTGTGCCTGACTCAATGCCAACCCCAAAAAACAACTCAAAAGCACATCTTGTTGTTCTCAGATGATCTGAGTTTTCAAAAGAAAAAAGGTCAATCCTAGAAATAAACAGCCTAGATAAGTCATAAAGTCAATTAAGTAAAGGTTCCCCTTATATATCTGTCCTATTTTAATGTAGGTAATCAAGGTACTGAATTTTCTATAAACAGACTGTAGTATCAGCATGATGATGAAAGCAGTCTTTCTCTGCTGTGAATTAGGGCTAATGTTAAATGTTGTATGATTGCTGAAGAAGTTTACTGTGCACAAGCTCTCTCTTCCAAAAAATTATTTAAGTTAAATTAAATTTTATTTATTTTTAGTAGCTCCCAGATCTAAAAGGGAATAGTTTTTTTTCCCTCACAATGTCAACACTTCTTTTTTCTTTTCTTTTTGTTTTTTAAGACAGAGTTTTACTCTAGTCACCCAGGCTGGAGTGCAATGGCTTGATCTCAGCTCACTGCAACTTCCCACCTCCTAGGTTTAGGCGATTCTCCTGCCTCAGTTTCCTGGGTAGCTGGGCCTACAGGGGCCCGACACCACACCCAGCTAATTTTTGTATTATTAGTAGAGATGGGTTTCATCGTGTTGGCCAGGCTGGCCTCAAACTCCTGACTGTGGTGATCTGCTCGCCTCGGCCTCCCAAAGTGCTGGGATTACAGGCGTGAGCCACCACGCCCAGCCTCCTTCTTTTTTAAAATTTAAAAAAAAAGTCCATCTTTGATTTTTGCTAGGTACAGGCATTGATCTGTTCTACCTTCTTTTCATTTAGTATTTTTTAAACCTACATTTTCTATCTATCATTGTGCTTCTCATCTTAAGAATGCTTTTAAGCCATTCTTTATCTTTCATTTATACCCTGGTTTAAATGCATAGTAACATTTTCTGTATGGGCAAACTAAGTTTATTGTAGATAAAGAATATACAGCTTTTAAAAATCGCTTTTGGAGAGTAAAGAAGACTAATTAATAGAACTAAATCTAAGACCAGTCTGAACGAACCTTCTGCCTGGCACAGTTGAAAGGAGCCTCCCCAAGTGCACCTCCCTCATCACTGCCTTAGCAGTTCTTCATTATGAGGTGTTTTGTTTGTTTGTTTGATCTGGAGTCTCACTGTTACCCAGGCTGGAGTGCAGTGGCACAATCTCAGCTCACTGCAACCTCTGCCTCCTGGCTTCAAGCGATTCTCCTACCTCAGCCTCCCAAGTAGCTGGGATTACAAGCACCCACCACCATGCCCAGCTAATTTTCAGTAGAGAGGGGGTTTCACTATGTTGGCCAGACTGGTCTCAAACTCCTGACCTCAGGTGATCCCCCTGGCTCACCCTCCCAACATTCTGGGATTATAGGTGTGAGACTTCGTTACGATTTTTATTATGTCTTCCTGATTTCTGGGGGATAAAGAGGTAACCAAAAAGACAGATTCTGAAGAACTTAACAGTTTCCACATTGCCATTTTTGTAAAATCAGAAAAAGAATAACAGATGATCAGAGACTAGTTAGGGAGAAAAGTGATCAAAAAACACTTGACATTTTAAAATGTGTGGAAACTTCGAGCTACATATTTTGCCTTCTGTTCATCTTCGTAACCACTTTTTTTCAGGTTGAGTGTGATTCCTTCTTCCCAGCTGGAACTTTCAGCCTTGTCCCCAAGACCAAAGGCTCAATCAGTGTCACTCTGCAGAGAATGTTTTCAGTCTACGAGTGTCCCCTCCTTGGCACTCAGTTGGGACAGTCGGCACTGCCTGTGGCCCAGAGCTAATTAACTGCATCGCCATCAGGGCTCTGAAGTGATAGAGGCAAAGGGCAGAGAATGGAACCAAGAGATCATTCAGAATGGGGTTCAAGCTGGGAGGCAGTGCCCGGCCCCCTTCTTTCACAGCTGGGGTTTTGGCAGCCTGTCCTCGGGTTGTTCAGCCTGGTGACCCTAGCCGCCTGTGATTTACTAACTGTTTTACAAACGTTTCCTCACTCTGGGAGGTTTGATATACTCTTCATCCTCCTCAGCTGAACCAGAGTCACTCAGTCTCTGAGCCAAACCTGACTTTGTTTACAATGTTTCCGGAAATTTTCACAGAGGGAGGGAAAGTCTCCCTCCTTTTCCAGTGTTTTATTTTTAAGTCAACACTTTCCTCAAGTTTATTTGTGCGAAACCAAATTCTCCTACAAGGTATTGCTCTGTATTCAAATGGGAATTGCTACATTTCTATAAATAGAACGAAGGTCATGTGAACGAGTTCAGAAGATTCTTGATATCACATTTTACAAGGCCTTTACATTTAGCCCACTATTTTTTGAAAATAATATTCTATGTTTGGATTTGTCTTTTTTTTTTTCCCACATATTAGACTGAGCATTATGTGAAAAAATTGAATTTGGGAAACATTGAGTGGAATATTTTGTAAGCTGAAATACCCATGTTAAAAATAACAATGTGTTGTTGCTTCATTGTAGCTTTCTTAAAAACAGAATTTATAGCCTCTTTATTAAATATGTCTAGAACATAATTGCCTTTGAAAACACAGTACTAGGGTTTTTTCTTTAAATCTCATTCCCATTAATTGCTCAGTCTTTATCTTGGCTGAGAATGAAAAATTGCCTTGGAATTTACTAAACATTTAGAAAAACTCGAAGAAAAATTAGAGTTGGCCTGGCCTGGGGGCTCATGTCTGTAATCCCAGCACTTTAGGAGGCTGAGGCTCATGGATCAGTTGAGGCCAGAAGTTCAAGACCAGCCTGGTCAATGTGGCGAAACCCCTTGTCTACAAAAAATATAGAAATTAGTCTGGTGTGGGGTCACATACCTATAGTCCCAGCTACTCAGGAGGCTGAGGTGGAAGAACCACCTGAGACCAGAGAAGTTGAAGCTGCAGTGAGCCATGATTGTGCCACTGCACTCCAGCCTAGGTGACAGAGTGAGACCCTGTCTCAAAAAAAAAAAAAAAGAAAAAATGAAAAAATAAAGAATGATAGAATAAAAGTTTAGGGAGGCTGATTCCATCTGCAATCGAAGGCTTACTTTTGGTCCACACTAAGAAGAAATTAAGGAGCAAGCACTAATAAGTATGCAATGGATTATCTTTATTCTGCTCATCTTCCCAGCCCACTGTTAAAATAGAAGCAGAGTTGTAAGACTCTTATTAGAAAGTAAGTTTCTTTGGAATTTATTTGTCTGGGAAATGTAAGAAGTATTGTTTTTCTCATTTCTACCTGTCAAAAAAAGATTGAAACTGAAAGAAAGGGGGAAAAAGGGCACTATTTCTTTCCTCCTTTTCTGTCTTCTAGAGCCAGAACAGACAGAATATATCCAAATTAGATATAGCCAGAGAAGTTTCCTGATAAAATATGTTTTAGGAAGGAAAAATTGTTACACTTCAACGTATCCAGCTGGACTTCCTGGTGGGCCTCCCACATTGCCAACATCAGTAGCATTTATTTGTTGACCAACAGAAGACCACCAGAATGAGGTATTTTCATTTCTGCATACTTCTAATTCTACAAGAAAGATAGCTGTTGAGAGAGCTAGTATGAAGGAAATGGCAAACAAACACCATAGGTGATCCTGCGTGACATTCAGGAACTATTGCAGACTTCCAGGACTCAAGACGGTCTCCTCAGCCATAATGTCATTGACCTTGACATACTCGGAACAAATTGGTCTTTGTGATTGCTACCACATGCTGTAGTGCCTCCTGATCCTGCCATTGGTCTGGAGTGAAGCGGGGCAGGAGAAAGGGCTCCTCATCAGAGGAAGTGCTTCTTTTATGTTCCTTAGACTCTTGCCCAGCATGCTTTTCCCACTCTGTTTAGTCTTAAAATGGCTAATTTAAAGTTTCTTAAGCTTTGTAGGAGCCACAGAGTGTACCTAGTTTTGCCAAGGACTCAATAGGTGAATGGTCATTGTATTCTTAGAGTATAAAATTGCTTCAGGGCCGGGCACGGTGGCTCATGCCTATAATCCTAGCATTTTATGAGGCCGAGGTAGGTGGATCACGAGATCACGAGATCAAGAGATCGAGATCATCCTGGCCAACATGGTGAAACCCCGTCTCTACTAAAAATACAAAAATTAGCCAGGCGTGGTGGCACATGCCTGTGGTCCCAGCTACTTGGGAGGCTGAGGCAGAAGAATTGCTTGAACCCAGGAGGCGGAGGTTGCAGTGAGCTGAGGTTGTGCCACTGCACTCCAGCCTGGAAACAGAGCAAGACTCTGTCTCAAAAAACAAAAAACAAAACAAAACAAAAAACTGTTTCAGGAGCAAAATATGAGGCAAACACAACCAAAAAGACAGCCTTTCTGCTTAGTTAGGAAGATAGTTTATGTCCCCAAAGCTCTTTCAGTGATCTGTACCCATCAGACCAGTAGAATTTGAACTTGTTTTCCACCCGAAGAGTCAACTGAGATGAGTAACTAGCACGCTCCTCACTTCCAGTTTTCTTTGATATCTGTAGGTTTTTTCATTTATATGGAGAACACAGTTTTAGCCAGTAAAAGTTTATGTAGGCCCTTCCGTCTCTTGCAGTCTAGTTACAGACACCTACTGAATGTTTCTTGAGTGAATAAGTGAATCCTGGACAGATTGGGATGTAAGGGGTAAGTCATAATCCTCGCAAAAGCCTGACTAAACACTGTTGAACCATTGCCTTATGCACAGGGCAATCTCCAGCATTCTCTGTTCATCATGTCCACAGTGTTCCCCAAATTGTGAATCAGATGCTTATTTAGTGTGGAGAATAACTTTATATTTTATAATCAGTAAGGTCATACTTAACTTGGTTTGTACATATTAATATATCTATAAATGTTGGTAGTTCATTTGTGGCACTATGAATGACTATACTGTTAACTAAACTGGATTTTTAGATTAGAAAATTGTGAGTGGGGGCCAAGTGCAATGGCTCATGCCTGTAATCCCAGCACTTTGGGGGGCTAAGGCAGGTGGATCACCTGAGGCCAGGCATTTGAGAGCAGCCTGACCAACATGGTGAAACTTGTCTCTATTAAAAATACAAAACTTAGCTGGGCATGAAGGCACATGCCTGTAATCTCAGCTACTTGGGAAGCTGAGGCAGGAGAATCACTTGAACCTAGAAGGTGGAGGTTGCAGTAAGCCAAGATTGTGCCATTGCACTCCAGCCTGGGCAACAAGAGTGAAACTCTGTCTCAAAAATAAATAAATAAATAAAAACCGTGTGTGTGCAGGGGGGATCTACTATGAATATACCAGTTTTTACTTTGATTTAATCAAGGGGTGTGTGTGTGTGTGTGTGTGTGTGTGTGTGTGTGTGTGTGTGTGTTTAACTTTCTACACGAAGTCAAAATAATTTTGTTTGGAAAGAACAGGCATGTTAGGGGTACAAGTGACATGTAAGCTACAGAAGAATATATTTTTCAAGTACCTCTTTATTTGAAAATGCAATTTAGTATTTGTTCTTTCTTAGCAGCTTTTAGAAGCTTTCTTCACATGAACTCTTGAAATGTGCCAAGGATAGCAGAGATGTTTTTAAAACGTTTATTGGCTAGACACATAAAAGAAGAAAAATTCCCATTTTACTTCTCTGTCCTCTTATTACTTTATCACTTATTCTCCAGCCTATGTTTTTCTCTCTCTGGTATATGTGATTGACATCGCTTTCTTGTCAATTGTGCAATACTTATACATCTGTTTATTATTTTTACTATATACATATTAATAATCTTTCTAGATGCAGATATATATTCATTTAATATTCATTAAAACTTTAGGGTGCAGATACTGTTGTTATTCTTTATAGATGAGGAAACTAAATTCAAGAAAGATCACAAATATGTCCAAGGTTGCAAAGACAATAGATGCATGACTAAATTCAAACCAAGATGCCCTGGCTACTGAAGGCGTGCTCCTGATCACCAAACTCATGGCATTCTATTCTGTGATAGTATTCTAGTTAATGGTTTCCCTATGGATGTTGTCTAATATTTTTTGCATTTACAAACAAAACTGCAGTGAACATCTTTATACACATTTCCTTGTGCAGTGGTTTGCATCTTAAAAGCATGAATATGGGCCGGGAGCAGTGGCTCAAGCCTGTAATCCCAGCACTTTGGGAGGCCGAGGCGGGTCTATCACGAGGTCAAGAGATCGAGACCATCCCGGTCAACATGGTGAAACCCCGTCTCTACTAAAAATACAAAAAATTAGCTGGGCATGGTGGCGCGTGCCTGTAATCCCAGCTACGCAGGAGGCTGAGGCAGGAGAATTGCCTGAACCCAGGAGGCGGAGGTTGCGGTGAGCCGAGATCGCGCCATTGCACTCCAGCCTGGGTAAAAAGAGCGAAACTCTGTCAAAAAAAAAAAAAAAAAAAAAAAAAAAGCATGAATATATCTGCTCCTTAGTCTTCTACCCAAATTTCTATATTGCTTTAGAATCAAGAGGAGGAGGAAAATCTGCCCTCTTACGTGGCTCCAGGAAATACGCTGGCAGAGGGCCTATTTTTCAGTTTTCTTAGAGTTGTGAGACTTAAACTACGAGGAATAAGGTACATGTATATATATGTGTATTTCTTGCTTAGTGAGAAGTGGTGGGTAGAAATAATTTTTCTGGTTTTGCTGAGATCTTATTAGTAACATGGCTAAAAACATTGGCTTTGCAAAATTTTTAGTAAGATTCTTGTTCTTAAATAGAATTAGAGGGGAAAATTACTGTTAGTCTTTTATATGAAAAAAAAACTTAGGAGATAATGCTGATCACATACCCTTTTCCTATTGTATCTTAATAAGTAACTTATTTAATCTTTTAGAAAGTGGTCTATAAAAAAATTTATCGATTTCTACTTAGTATTTCAAATCTAAATTCACGATGGGAAGGTTTCAAGAACTTTCCAGGGACTAGTAGCTTCCTATTCCACTTTCCTGGGCTTGGTATTTTACTTATTGTATTGCCTACTCACGTAGTGGACTTTTCACTATATTTCCTTTTGTCTAAAGCTGGACACTCTAAGCTCTTAACTCAGCCTGACTTTAAACCCATGGTTTCATTTTCTAACATTAATGATTAATATTGAAGCACCAAAGAAATGTGCTAGTAAGTGTCGTTAAAAAACTGAGTTTTTCTTCTGTTACAGACACTTCCTATCCTCAGCTTGAGTTTAACTCAAATCTCATTAGCCCAGCTTAATTTGAGAATGTTCTTAAAAAAAAAAATAGAGGGAGAAGCAAAGCACGTGGTCAACCCAAATGCTAATAGGAGAGACTCCCTTTTGTAAAGCCAGAAGTCCGTGTTCTATGAGGAAAGTAGGTATCCATGTTGTTGATGCTCCCCAGAGAAAGCCTCAGACACATTTTGTTCCCAAACAGAATTAGAAGGAAAAGGTCTGCTTAGCTGTCTTTTCCTGTTTAAAATACAGCTGCCCCTGCAGTAGCCTTCAGCTCGCCGGTGCTCTCTGCAGACTTGAGGTGCAAATCTATGATCCAAGTGGTGTGGAGTGGTTTTGTTGCTAAGAGAAAAGTGCTAAAAAAGAAAAAAAGGAGGGCCTGTATCTCTTGTATAGCTCAGATCCTTTGGGTATTTAATGTACAGTTTCAACAAAGGACACTCAGAATTATACCTCTGGTTGGTTCAAAATTGCTTAAATGTTGAAACATATGGTCTCATGTTCCATTTGTTAGGAAACAACCAGCTGTTCTCAGCCTGCCAAATCCAAGTAAACATCCACTGTGTGGAAGAGTGAATCTGAAGTGGTTCAGTAAAAACATAAAAGCTGTTTTTGCTGAAGAAGAAGGAAAAAAAAAAGACCACCGCGAAACAACAGCTAGTGGGGAAAAAAAAAATCTCATTCTAATAATGTCTTTTCCCTGGCTTGCTTAGAGTGGACTGGGGAGCAGGAATGACTCTAGAGCAATTTCAGTTTAAAAAGATTTGTAGGCAAGCTTGTTGTCATCTTCTGTTGGTGAAAATCATGTGATTGTCTTGGTTATAGTGATTATTTTAATAAAATGCAATTATCTGAATAATTAATTTATTTGACTACTCCACTGTGTCCTCCATTCACAGAGGCCAAAATGTCAAAGATCAAGTAGATTGGGAGAATAGGAAAATTCTCCTTATAAAGGCGAGGGGAGGAGGGAAAGGATGAAATATTTGGAATTTCAGTGCAGTGGTTTCTATTTATCCGAAATGTCAAGGGCAGTGTAAAATGTATTTTTAAAATGTGTTTCTGTATGGTTTGTGCCCATTCTTGGCATGGCTGTGGCTGTACAGAGGCCATTGTTCTTTGAGGAGTATGAGGGGGTGTCTTTGTTCAAAGTGACAAAAAGAAGACTTGGAAGACTGGGCTTCCTTTGTTCCTGTGCGGTGCTGTAAAATTTGGTTTGAAATTAGGACCTCAGGGAAGGACCTTCAATAGAGAGCTTTCATTTCCTGCCAGCATTTTAATCACTCTGGGGTTTAAAGTGGATGGCCGGCCAGCATAATGGCCCTATGTTTAATAGAACAGCTTGTATCTTGAAGGCCAGTTAAGGGATCTGTCATCCGCCCAATATTCGTCTTTTCTGTTTCCTGTCCATTTATGAAGATCACCCACCCTTTTAGGTGGCTTCCCTGGATCATTCTGTAGGAGAGCTGCTGCCACTACTTCTTAAAGAGGCTGAACAGAAACCCAATTGAGTGTGGTCCAGTCTTCAGCTCATGCAGGAAAGTTCTGCAGAGTGCTTTAGTTAGACATGAAATTCACATTTGGGAGTTGGTGCCATCAGCTATAGAGGGAATGGGTCAGATTTCACGAAAATACAGAATTGGAAGAAGATTAAAGTTTATCCATATCTCAGAATCATTAGCACCTATTGACCTGATATGTGCTTACATTGTCACTGTGGTGGAAGTTAATGGCACCCTGTCACGCACAGGGGTAGCTTATCTCCTGAGGGATGAAGTAACCCAGTGGATTTGATCCTCTTGTATATAAAGGAAATTCATAGTTTTTCTAATACAGTGGCTTGTTAACTCTGAAGGCAGGCTATTTTTGGAACTGTTTAGAAATTTACCTTTACAGTTTATTAAATGATATCCAGAACTCCTAAGGGAGTAAGTATTAAAGACAAATCTTGAAAGAGAGAGCCAGCTGTAAGAAGTAAGGGTTCTGAATTTCTCCCCCAACTCATGCCTAGTGGATAAGAGTAAGATAACATCAGTAAAAGCCTGAGATTCACTAAGTTTTCATCTAGACCTGTCACTGAAATTGCTCTGTGACCAGGTGCTAAGAAGGGCCTTGTGTTGTCAGTCATAGTGAACTGCTTGGCAGAGATAATTTTGCTAGCTTGGCAGAGGTAATTTTAGGGGTAACTATTAAATAGGATCACAAAGTGTTTCCCTAATTCTGAGTAATACCATACATGAATGAGGGGAGAGAAGAGGGGAACTTTTCAACTACTAGCACACTCTATCCTGTCTCATAGCCAGATGTGCTGCAGAGAAAACCACAGAGAAGCCACTTTTCATGGACATTTTTCTTTTTTGCAGATACATATATGTTATCATGGGGCAATAAAGGCATACATAAACCTCATTCAGCAAAACTGAAAAGATTCTATCAGCAATCTATCTGAGCCAGCTTCATCCATACCCACAGAGATGATGAGCTAAACCCTTAGCTCCCATAGCCTTCCCTGAGCTAGGGTCCTAGCGCTGAGTGGAGGACAGGAGGAAAGGCCTGGGGCACGGGGGAGAAAGGGCAGTTATAGCGAGTAATGTTTGCAGGCATTCTCAGTTATTCAGAAGAAATGGAATGATGTTAAAATTCTCCCAAAAAAGATTGGCACCACCTCCCTTTCCCTCTACCCCCTCAGTAATCAATAATCATTGTCTGGGACGTTCAGATGATAATCCAGTTGGCCACCAAGGGCTTGTGCTTCCTTACTGACTGTACCTGTGATCTGTAAGACTTTTCAAACATGGGTTTAAACATCCACAGACTCCTGGCTCCTTGAGAGCCATTCTCCCACTCTGTCCCTTTTGACTTCTTTTGTCATGTCTCCAGCTGCAGATTTCCTAGCTGCCCAATTTGAGTCCTTTCGAGTTGGCCTTCCTTGGATGAGTAGCTGTTTGAAAGCTGATTTAAAGTGAGTGTTGCTCCACCTAAGAGCTGCTGGCTGAAAAGAACGCTGTCTACCACAGCAGAGGTGGCCAAGAGAGGCAGACAGGCTCTCCTGAGGCTGATATCGTGGATGTGCATTGGTCTAGTGGGAATTATGCATCATTAGACTGAGATTCTTATTTTTGCATCCAGGTCATCTCTCCATCAAAAAAAATGCTGCTGACATTTCAACCGGGGAACCATCATTGTGCTTACACCAGTCTGTTCCCACACATGAAATGGTTATGATTCACGTAACCACTCAATGGCTCATCTGAAGGTCCAGAATATGTTTACTGGGTAAAAAATTTCAGGCATAGACTGGGAGAGAAAGCTGCCCACCAGGGCAGCGCCTTAGAATAAAGTTAATATCGTCAAAGATCTGACTATAATTCATTTCATTCACTGTTGCAGTTTGCTGTGTGGGTGTTTCTACAATGTGGGAAACTCGTTTCATTGAAGAGTTTGAATATTTTGTAAGGATGTGAAGAGTTGCAAATAATCTTTTCTGTAAGGCTAGGAGGAGAAACAAAGCAGCTAATGTTAGAAAGAACTGGTACACTATTGTCTTCTGTCATTTGTAAAACTAAATAGGAATATTCTGGACTTCACAGATTTATATCCTCAACCTACTGCCCCTTAAAGATTATACAAAAAGCATACCTGTGAAAAGATCTGTTCTACTGGAAGGATATCCTATTTTGAAGCTCAAATAGTTTTATTTTTATTTACATATTTATTTTCAGAAATAGGGTCTCCCCCTGTCACCCAGGCTGGAGTGCAGCAGTGTAATCATAGCTCACTGCAGCCTCAAACTCCTGGGCAAAAATGATTCTCCATCCTCAGCCTCCCAAAGCATTGAGATGACTACTGTGGGCCACCATGCCCAGCCTTGAAGCTCAAATAGTTTTAAAATATAAAATGATATATGAAACAAAGCATAGTTCTTTGTCTATAGAAAATATATCTATATGAGCCGGGCGCGGTGGCTCAAGCCTGTAATCCCAGCACTTTGGGAGGCTGAGGCGGGTGGATCACGAGGTCGAGAGATCGAGACCATCCTGGTCAACATGGTGAAACCCCGTCTCTACTAAAGATACAAAAAATTAGCTGGGCATGGTGGCACGAGCCTGTAATCCCAGCTACTCAGGAGGCTGAGGCAGGAGAATTGCCTGAGCCCAGGAGGCGGAGGTTGCGGTGAGCCGAGATCGCGCCATTGCACTCCAGCCTGGGTAACAAGAGCGAAACTCCGTCTCAAGAAAAAAAAAAAAAAAAAAAAAAATATCTATATGATCAAAAGAGCTACCTAAATTCTGCTATATTAACAAAGTATAGAATAAAGTTATATATATATATATATATATATATATATATATATATATATATAAAATATGCCAAGGCAGGGAGAATTGCTTGAACCTGGGAGGCAGAAGTTACAGGGACCTGAGATCATGCCACTGCACTCCAGACTGGGCCACAGAACAAGACTCCATCTCAAAAAATAAATAAATAAATAAATAAATAAATAAACAAACAAACATTAAAAAATTTTTTTTAAATGAACTACAGAAATATTACGATGGACTGTTCTTTGTAATTAACAGGTCCACAAACGAGTGGCCTTTCTGGAAAATACTGAAACCTAACTATTCAGAAGAATATGGTCTAGCTAAGAGTATACTAGGTAGATGCTAACCAGTAGCTAGCAATAGTAAGCTTGTTGTTGGTTTCATTGCAGAAAATTTACCACTCACATGTTCTTACTGCATTGGTTTACCCTCAAGAAAAAGAAATACAGCCTCTGTATACCTCTTACACCCACTACATACAACTAATCAGGATCTCTTGATAACTGGAACAGATAAGCAGGAAATATAACCAGGATTAATTTCACATATTATCTATTATTATAGTTTTTCCTAATCTACTCTTTGGCTTAATCTAATTCTTTTCAGTTCGGGGACCTAGCTTCCTGAAAATGGACGACAAGGGTACATTTTACCTGTGCCTTATGCTTTAACTCTTTTTAGAGAAAAGCAAATCTGTTTTGAAACTCATATATAAAAATATTTCAGGGTCACTAGCGAAAAAAAAAAAAAAAAAGAAAGAAAAAAAAAAAAAAAGAAAGAAAAAGTACTTTCTTAGTTCGTTCTTTTTGCTCCTAATGGAGAATCTAGAAATCTTGGGCTTTTACTCATTCCTGTCAGTGACTAACCCTATGTCCTTTTTCACTTCACCTCTCTGTTCTTCAGTTTAGTGTGTTGTGAAGCATCTGCACTAGATGATTCCTGATTTCTCTCTAGATTTGTAGTAATTCTATTGATATATTACTTGAATAATACAGGCAATATTTAAATGTAAATTTCCAAACACCTGTATTCCATCATCTCCATAGAGTGGGAACCAACCTGCATTATGCCACTGACTATAAAATACAGAGGAACATACTTTTTAAGCTACTTAAGCTCAAATTAAAATTGTTAGAATTTAAAGAAATGTGGAAGGTTAACATTAACCTCACCCAATTTTCATCTCTTTTTACATTTACCTCCTTAATTTGGTAACCCTCAGTTCATGTCATGCAGGCTCCATTAAATGTGAACACTAATGTCTCGGTGCACAGTAGTTCTCAACCTTGACTATACATTAGAATTCCTTGGATACCTTTTAAAAATTCCAGTTGAAGTTGGAGCATAGGCATCAGTATTTTTTAGATTCCCTGAGTGATTGCAGTGTACAGCCAGATTTGAAAACCTTTGTCTTAGATCTCTGTGCTTTTCAGGATATAATATGTAAATTCACTTTTCTACTATATTCAAATACATATTTTGGTTGGTTCTCCCAGTAGTAGATTGCTGATATTTTAGAACTGTCTGCTGAATATTGTCTATATATTTTATTCCATACTAATTTCTTTGATAGTCATACCACTTTCTTTGGAGAGATAGCACTGTTTCAGATTAGGCAGCACAATATGCATTTTCTATTCCCATTTCCTAAGATTAAGCTAGCAGGGAGAATCCTTAGAGTATCATGGGATGTCTAGAAATTCAGGATGACTTGAGACAGATGAATGGATTTAGGGTGGTGTTGATGTGCATTTATTTATAGCACAAGATGCTCCTAATGGGATTTATATCACCATTTTGTCAGATTTTTCTTAAGTGTACGAGATATTGAAGGGGAAGCTTTTTTTTTTTTTTTTTTTTTTTCCAGCAGTTGGCTGTAGCTGAAATAGAAGTATAAAGTAAAAACACTTAACAGCTCAAAAACAACATACCAAATGGAAATGTGTAGGATTATAGTATATATCATTGTACCTATGAACTATGCAGGCCAATAAGTATTTGCTGATTTTTTTATTTGATTTGATTTATTTTTTGAGATGGAGTCTCGCTCTGCCCCCCAGGCTGGAGTGCAGCGGTGCGATCTTGGCTCACTGCAACCTCCGCCTCCCGGGTTCAAGCAATTCTCTGCCTCAGCCTCCCGAGTAGCTGGGATGACAGTTTCCCACCACCATTCCCAGCTAATTTTTGTACTTTTAGTAAAGACAGAGTTTAGCCATCTTGGCCAGGATGGTGTTGAACTCCTGACCTCATGGCCCACCCGTCTCAGCCTTCCAAAGTGCTGGAATTACAGGGGTGAGCCACTGCACTGGGCCTATTTGTTGATTTTATATGATGTGAGGTGATTTTCAAATAGACTATTCCATGAAAATACAGATTTAAATGTGCATCTGCTTGAATCTAAATACCTTCGTATAGGTAGTATGCAAAGTTGTTTGTCTACCATGTGTAGTTTAAAGTTAGCACTAGTTTTGGCTGGGTGTGGTGGCTCACGCCTGTAATCCCAGCTAATATGAGGTGAAATCCCACTTGTACTCTAAAAATACAAAAAATTGCCGGGTGTGGTGGCTCATGCCTGTAATCCCAGCATTTTGGGAGGCCTAGGCAGGTGGATCACAAGGTCAGGCGATCGAGGCCATTCTAGCCAACATGGCGCCTATAATCCCAGCTACTTGGGAGGCTGAAGCAGGAGAATCACTTGAAACAGGAAGTCAGAGGCTGCAGTGAGCCGAGATCACACCACTGGACTCCAGCCTGGTGACAGAGCGAGACTCCATCTCAAAACAAACAAACAAACAAACAAACAAATTAGCTGGGTGTGGTGGCGGGCACCTGTAGTCCCAGCTACTCAGGAGGCTGAGGCAGGAGAATCACTTGAACCCGGGAGGCAGAGGTTGCAGTAAGCCAAGACAGTGCCACTGCACTGCAACCTGGGTGACAGAGTAAGACTGCATCTCCAAATAAATAAATAAGTAAAACAAGCAAGCACTAGTTTTAAAGTATCCTCCATTTTTTTGTGGTAGTAAAAATCTAGATTCCTGGAAAGAATAGATTCTTTTTCTACCTGGATGATTTCCAGCCCTTACAATGGTTTGGAAGCATTTGGTAGGCATATTGTAGCCCCCAAATCATTTCGGCTTAGTTTGGCTTTCCCCAGTAATGTAAATTATAGGAAATCTTTCTTGAAAAAGATAAACAGGAACTAAGAGCAGAAATGCTACCCCCCTCATTCCCCCTCGTCGTTATTTGGAGCTATTAAAGGAGTGGGCAAATAAATGAAGGGCATATTCCCAGGACCTAGACACACTCCAAAAGTCTGCATTTTTATCCTGTTAGGTTTTCCAGACCTGATATCATTAGGCAGCTTCCTCTGACTAGCTGATTTTCTTGAGAAACATTATTCTTGATCCTCTAACATCCCACACAGTTTTGCTTCTGCTCCTCTAAGCCCTTTTCCCCCTCTTCCTGAAAGTAATTTTTTACAAAAATTCCTAGTGCCAAGCACAAAATAAACTGTACAAGAAAAGTTTCGGAATTCTCTATAACAGTCTTGGTGGCTGACTTTATTGCTCCTCTGAGAGGCCTTCAGGCTTTTGAATGAGTACTGTTATAATTGATCACTGGTAATTTAGTGGACTGGTTACCACCGGAATTCTTGGGATTATCCGATCTTCTCCAAGTACCTCTCCATTTAATATTGCTGCGTTTACCATCTGGTTATTGTATCACAATCTTGATCCAGCCAGAACATGAAGAACTGAGATGGCTAAAGGAAAAACTCCTCAATATGGGGTCATGAGAGATTATATTGGGCACCTTCTAACTTGTTCCTCCTGGAGCTGATTACACTGATTTTCTCAGTCTGAAGTCCTCTCTCTACTGCCCCATTCCAAGGCTAGTGTGAGCCCATTATCACAGTGAGTAGTATGTCCAGAAGGTTAGGTAATGCTCCCTTTCCTAGCTGAACGACTGAAGACTGAATTTTCCTAAGATTGCTGGGCTTACCTTAAATTCTTCTTTCAAAATGGAAAATACCCAAACCCCAGTCTGTGTGTCCTTAGAGCCAGGGAAAAGGACCCTGAGACGTACGTGCTCTTGGCATCAGTTAAATTTCATGTTCCTAGAGGTCCTACAATCCTGTATGTAAAGCTACAGTGAATAATTGCACCTACATTGTAATTATTTTGGTAGTGACTCCTTTCCTCTCACCAAGAGGCACAGGGATGGGTCTGCACAGTTGCTTGCATGAACATTGTGGTTCAAAGAGCTGATATTTGTTGTTTAGGCAAGGAAGACAGCCGATGGGCTGAACATCTCCATTCTATCCTGCTGTTTAGTTTTGTGATTAAATAGCCACTTACTCATTTCCTGTATTGTCACATAACTTTTCAGTTCTCAATCTGCTGTGAGGACAGGGACTTAGCTAGGGTTCCTGCAGGTCCAAATTTACCTAGGTCCCAGCTTTACTTGTACCAGTTTAATTATCATTGTTGCTTATGCCACCCAAAAATGTACCAGTTTGGATGATAGTCACCTTACTTATCACCCTATGTTAAACATAGGAGAACCAAAAGAAAGAGCTACTAAATGGAATGATACCAGAATCTGTGCTTCTAAAGTAATTAGAATTAGCTTGTATGTCCCATTGTTTTCAACACAAGTAGTGTCACTTGAATCCAAAAAAGTGATCTTCCTCCTCATTTTCTGTTTGCTGATAAAGGATGGCTCTGTAGAATCAGAATTCTGAGCTCTGTACCTAGTATTTTTATAGGAAATATGAAACAAGGCAGTAAAGTCCAAAAGCAAACAGGTCTGTAGCCTTTTCAGTAAGTGCTCACTCTTCTCATGGGGGATGGAGGCGAGTAGATGATGGTAGAGTACGTTGCCCTCTAAACATACAACCTCTCAGAAAGCTCCTATCCAGTCATCCTGTGTCTCAGCGGTACCCAGTGGTACCCTGGAGAGGAACATTCCCGTGGTTCCTTTCTGGGCATGTTTCCTAGGGAGTTTTGGGAGCCGTGCAGTGTTCAGGTTCAGGACTTTCGGGGCAGATCTCAATATACAAAAGTCTTTCTTTCTCAGAGGTGGCCCACTGACTTGGTCTGTGTGTGACCATATTACTGGTGCCGCCAGCTCAGGGAGTTTATGAAAATTTGATGTAGAAATTAGATTGTTGCTTATCTTGTACCTTCTTGCTCATAGTATTGACAGTACCACTGAATTGCTTGAGGCAGATAGCATCTCAGCGATCACTGTGCTATTTCAGCTTTCTGCTGCTGACAACATCAGAAGTGTTTTAACAGGGTTTTAATGGGCAGCCTCTGTAGCTCCTTGGAGGGTTGCAGATAGCTGCCGTGAGAAACCCTCTCTGCTGCTCTGGGCTGACATGCCCTCTTTTCTCATCCAGCTGCTGCTTGTTTAGATGGCCGCCGTCCTGGTGACAAGCACTTCTTATTTGGGCTGAGCAGTACTAGGACTTGAATTCCAGAGATGAGATTGTGTAACATAAAAAAGGAAAGGTCTTTTAAGGACATTTTCTTCCCATCCTGTTTGGGGCAGGAAGAACAAGGCAGGTTAAGCGGGGAGAGGAGTGGGCAAGAAAGAGGGTCTAACCAGAAATAAGTTTGCCAGTTCCAGAACCTTTCAGAGGAAAATCCTGGTGTGCCATTAAATCTAAAAAGTTTTCAGACAGGCGCAGGGCTCACGCCTGTAATCCCAGCTCTTTGGGAGGCAGAGGCGGCCAGATCACAAGGTCAGGAGTTCGAGACCAGCCTGGCCACTGTGGTGAAACCCCATCTCTACTAAAAATACAAAAATTAGCTGGGAGTGGTGGTGGGTGCCTGTAGTCCTAGCTACTCAGGAGGCTGAGGTGGGAGAATCACTTGAACCTGGGAGGCGAAAGTTATAGTGAGCCGAGATCGCACCACTGCCCTCCAGCCTGGGTGACAGATTGAACCTGGGAGGCCTTTCTACTAAAAATACAAAACAAACAAAAAAACCAAAGTTTTCTCATTTGATGGAGTCACATGAATCTATTTGGGAATGTCAGGCCCAAAGCTTGTATTTTCTATTTAATAGCTTACCCACATTTTAGATTTTACAGTTAATTAATGCTACTTTGTCAACGTGGTTGCATTATTTGATCTTCAGATTCAACAAAGTAGCTGAATTCTCAACTAATGACTTAAAACTTCAAATTTTAGGATTAAAGGGATGGATATCCACTCCACCTGGAATTCTCTTTGCTGAAACAGTGAGGTAGTGAAATGAGGTAATACAATGACACTAAGTTGATTTTCCCCTTGTGGCGCCAAAGACAGTTCTTGATCTCTGTACCCAGTGACAACAGGATACTCAAAAAGGAACTAGTAGTAAGAATGGAAGAAAAAAAATCATGGCCAAATTAATAAAGTTATTGGTGTCATACTGGAACTTGGTCTAATAAGGAGGGGCCTCCTGAGGAAAAGATGTCTGTGTTCCACCTAGAAAGTGTAGTTCAGGCCGGGCATGGTGGCTCAAGCCTATAATCTCAGCACTTTGAGAGGCCGAGGTGGGCGGATCACGAGGTCAGGAGTTCGAGACCAGCCTGACCAGCATGGTGAAACTCCATCTTTTAAAAAAAACAAAAAAGTGTAGCTCATAGTAGAATCCTAGTGCTGCAGTGTTGGTGCAGCTATCAGCTGCTATAGTCGTTTCTCTACATCACTTTCCCTTCTCAGGGACAAGGAAACAGTAGTTTGCCTGGCTTATGCTAAAGGGGATCTCAGAATACTTTCTTCTAATGTGTGTGTGTGTGTGTGTGTGTGTGTGTGTGTGTGATCTCAGAGAGAGAGAGAGAGAGAGAGAGAGAGAGAGAGAGAGACTTCCTTTACTTCAAGCCCTACCTACTTAAAATTGGTTTTTATCATTATCATCATTCACAGTGTTTCAGGCTGTCTGAAAAAAAATCTCCTATCAGACACTTAAGGCCATTTCACAGCTTTCTCTTCCCAAACCAAGTTGATAGTACTGGGTTATCATCTGTCCTTTAGAGAGTTAAGATTCTTAACTTCTTGTCACCAGCAGAGGCATGACTTTAGCTATTAAGGGATAAATCTGATTATCACTATTGGAAGAAAAAAAAGCCAGTACACCTCTGGGACACATGGCATGGATTCTTGGGAAGGCCCAAGCCTGTTTCCCCTTCACTTTCTTAGAGCTGGGCATCTTTCCTAAAGCCACTGGTGCTGTGTATTATTGGGACTGTTACCCTAACAGATATCCTAAAAAAAAGGCTTAGATGGTGCCTGTGGTTGGGGTCTTCTGCAAGGCACCAAAAAAAGAAACCTGCAGGAGACTACATACTATGAAGGAAAAACCCCAAGAATGTGGGTTACAAGAGAGTATAATGTGAAGAGCATAAACCCTAGAGTTACCCAGAATGCCAGCCACATCACTAACTAGGAAATGGGTTTACCTGCCTCTGCCACAGTTTCCTCATTTGCAAAATGAAAATTACAATGAGAATTTAACTTACCTGATAAGTTTGTTGGGGATTAAATAAGATAATGCTGTGTAACACAGTGCCTGGCACATGGTGAAGCACTTAATAGGGGCTTACTATTAAGAATGCATGCCTGCTGCTCTCTAGGTGTACATGTGATCCCACTGTGTGTTCAAAGGGCTTAGTTTTAGGGAATTTGTTAACAGTCATACGAACCTAGGTACAAGTATAGAGAACATATAGGTGCAGAATAAAATCAGTAAACCAAGATATGAGATAATAGTGGAGAACTGTAAAGAAATGATAAAAACAAGGACTCTGCATAAAACTCTGAAAGAAAGGTTGTCCGTAGGCTTGTCAAACCAGAGACTTCCATTCTGAAAACCTACGCTCTTTTTTACAGTCGAAAAGCAAGAAACTTAGGCGTGGCTGATGAGAATGGTCTTGGTGTGGTCCTTCCTTTCTCAAGGCCTCAGTTTTCTGTGTAAACTGGGAGAGGTGGGGTAGATGCTCTCTCCAAGGTAGCTTCTGGTCTAACAATCTGTAAGCCTGCTTAAAAAGAAAAGGAGCTGTAGCATTCCTCTTTTTGCTGTTGCTCCGCCATATTTGCCTGAGGTACAGCTGTTTCATAGATCTCTCCTGCTACGTTTTTCTGTGAAACCTCAGGCTCCTGCCTCATGTCTCAGTAGCTTAGTAATAAGTGAGCATGGTTAATTTATTCTAGTTTATTGCTGATTGCGTGATGTATGTCACTTGCCATGTGGGTTTTTTTTTTTTTTTTTTCATTCAGTGACCAGTGGTCTTGGTCAAGGTGGGCCATGGCCACTCTGCAATGCCAGGTTGATTTGTCTGCCTGTTGGTGTTTTTGATTTTTGCTTTGAAGTTTCCTTTTGCCTCATCAGCTGCCTTGAATGAAATGTGCTGCTGTTCTGGGCTTGTGATTTCCTTTGCTTTCATGTTTGCTTCCTTTCTGAAAGACGGGGTTGTAATTTGTTTGCTGTGGAGGAGCCAGCCCTTCAGCTTCCTTTCAGTGATAGTGTCCTGCCTGCCACACTGGGCTTCTCTACTTTTCCAGTTCAGTTGTTCCCAAAATCACTAGTTGAATTCTCCATATTTAAAGAACACCAATGCAATATCTCCCTTTCCTTAATCACAACTGCAATTGGTAATAGTGGAATATATTTTCTACAAATATTAGTGGAGCTGGTTTTTTGTTTGTTTGTTTTGAGTCAGAGTTTCGCTCTGTTGCCCAGGCTGAAACGCAATCTCAGTTCACTGCAACCTCCGCCTCCTGGGTTCAAGAGATTCCCTGCCTCAACTACCTGAGTAGCTGGGATTACAGGCACACGCCACCATGCCCAGCTAATTTTTTTGCATTTAGTAAAGACGGGGTTTCACCATGTTGGTCAAGCTAGTCTCGAACTCCTGACCTCAGGTGATCCACCTGCCTTGCCCTCCCAAAGTGCTGAGATTGTAGGTGTGAGCCACCATGCCCAGCCACAGAGCTTTTTGATTTTTTTTAGACAGAGACTTGCTCTGTTGCCAGGCGCCAGGCTGGAGTGCAGTGGCACAATCTCGGCTCACTACAATCTCCGCCTCCTGGGTTCAAGCAATTCTCCTGCCTCAGCCTCCCAAGTAGCTGAGACTACAGGCGCACACCACCATGCCCAGCTAATTTTTTTTTTATTTTTTATTTTTAGTAGAAATGAGGTTTCACCTTGTTGGCCAGGATGGTCTTGATCTCTTGACCTTATGATCTACCCACCTCAGCCTCCCAAAGTGTTGGGATTACAGGCGTGAGCCACTGCGCCCAGCCACTAAAAGATGTCTTTAACCCTGAATCATTAGAGAATTGCAAAGTATCTTTTCATGATGTATGGTTTTTAAAAATTTAAACCTAGCAATTAGGATACATTTGATGCATAGCAATTATGAAACCTAGCAGTTAGGATCCTGTATAGAAAAACTCACATTTGGATCTCTGAGGGCCTTTGATGAGGTGGCCGTTTAATGAAAGAGTCAGCTCAAGTATTTTCAAAACAGCTGGTTTACTACACCTGGATTCCTTGTGGTGTGTAGAGTTGTGCCTGAAGATGTCAGCCAGACAGTAGAGCTAGAACCAGGTTGCAGTGATCATGTCTGAAGGGTGTCTGCGAAATATCATGTACTTGCATTTGAATAGAAGGAGGTGGGTGAGAGTGAAGTTATTATTCTTCCATTTTTTTTTTCAACCACCTGTAATTGAGAATAGAAAAGCATTTGCTTTATATCAGTTTGATAGTCCATCTTTTCTCCTGTATTTGGTTATATAAAGCAGTTTTTATGTTGATCCTATATCTTTATTATTTTCTCATTGATTTACAAGAGAAATCTTAGAGTATCTATTATGTGCGTGGATGATGGGAAGATACACAAAGTAAAGTTCTCATTAGCAGGAAGGTGGACTAAGTATAAATGTATGACTATAAAGTGATATCAAAAGTACAGGTGAAGGTGTGGCAACGTTCAAAGGAAAGGGAAATCAGTTTCCTCTTGAAGTTCAGGAGAGATTTTGTGGAAGAGGTATCATTCAAGCTGAGTTTTGTTATATGGAAATAAGAAAGGAAAGTCATCCCAGACAGAGAGAGCAATGCTGGGAAAACAGGGTGTACATATGGGAACGAGCAGGTGGTTTAGTTTGCCTATCAGACAGTATGACAAGGACAGCAAAAGGAGATAAAATCTGCGAAATGAGTTAGACTATAGAGTGTAGGCCTTTGAAATCTTTGCAGTGTTTGATGTAGATCTGGGGTCAGTTGGTCCATTGGGATTTGAATCTTACCTCACCACTTCTTAACCTCTGTGACCTTGGATGTATTCCTAATCATCTCTGTACTTCAGTTTCTTGGTTTGTGAAAACAGGTGAAATGAATTCTATGAATATGTTTCATTTAATTCAGTAAATCTAAACTATCATTATTTCAAGGTTTAATCAATATGAAAATTGACGTTCTTTCAGCACGTGTATTTCAGCCTGGCCATATTTCAAGCAGTCAGTTCCCACATGTTGCTAGTGGCTACCATATTGAAGAGCACAGATCTAGAACATTTGGAACCCATTCTTCTGTTCTCCTGTCTTTGGTTTTATGAACACAAAGGAGAGACATTAGGATCGAACACATGTCATTCCATGCTGATATCCATAGCTGCCACTTACAGATGTTGTTGAGATTCCAGAAGTTAATCCAAATAAATTTTGGTCTCAGTTGACCACAGGAGACTTGTCAGCAATTACACAGAGTGAAAGCAATCACTGCTAGCAAGTCCATCCTTTTGGACTTACAAGTATTGTTCTGGCTTTTTCTTTCTTTCTTTCTTTTTTTTTTTTTTTTCAAGAGAAATAAGACTCATCTCTCCTTTATTCTCTCCTGACCATGCCTGCCTTTGTATTCCTGACAGACTTGGAAGAACACAGAGTATGTGGTAAATATAATAAATACCCCTTTTCACATTAGATGTGGTCCTTTGAATTCCCAGCACTGATCTAACTCCAATTGCTTCTGAAGTTTACCTGTTACACTGGTGTCGGTTTTAGCCGGTGGGTACTATGTCAAAGGTCATGAACTTGTACACTTCCTCTCCAAAGATTCACACTATCCGTGCCCAGTTTGTCAAGATCTCTCTAGTTTTTTAAATTTTGCTGCAGTTGGTTGATTCACAAAATCATAAGACCTTTTTCTTCTTTCAAATGCATAGCCAATGAGAGACAAAGAAGAAGGAAAGGAAAAGAACTCAGTTTCCTCCACATCTTAATCATCTAAGTTCTTCTGTAAGTGTGTCTCTGTGGATGTAGCTTTACTGCTTAAAGCATCTAATTGAAATCAGACCCCTAAAGCTCTTTAAGGATCAAGAAGCAGTAGTAAGCCCAGGGCATATTATCCCTACAATCCAGAAACACTTAGGTGTCTTGCATTTGATGCATATGTAATCAGTTTACTCTCCCAGCTTCTTTTTCTACCTAAAATCTTAGTGATGTAATCCAGTAATGAAGGGGATATTTATTCCTGTTTTAAAAGGATACAACCAAGGTAGGGAAGGCTTCATTATTGATTATTCAGAAAACATATTTTCTTTACATATGCTATGGAAACAATATTGTTTTCAGCTATAGAATACAGTATATGATTATACTTTAGTAAATTGCCCACTTTTCCCCTATCATATGTTAATTCCAATTGAAAATGTTCTGTATCCAAAAATACAGCATGAACAAGGTCCTGCTCGGGGAGCTAAGGTGGGAGGATTGTTTGCACCCAGGAGTTTGAGTTCAGCCTGGGCAATATAGCAAGACCCTAGCTCTAAATTTTTTTTTTTTTTTAGAATCCTAAAATATCTACTGACCATAATAGTGTCTGTGATATACATAGTCACATTCTTGTTCTGTCCAAATTTCTCTCTAAAGAATTCAGGAAATAATTGTTTTCTGATACCTACTTTTCAGATAAGTCCAGCTGGTCTAAAAAGAGTAGCAGTATTTGAAACGTTTAAATTATATTAAGATTTCTTATTTTTTGTATAGTTGAAGAAACAATTCAGACGTTTCAAACTTTTGTATGGAGATCTTTGTTAAGTGGATTTTATGTTTGCTTCTTAAAACAAAATACATTGAATATGCTTTGCTGTAGGACAGGGCCTAGCCTGTAATAGGCATGCAGTTCTTATTTGCTGAATTATGTTGAATGACTTACTGTTATGAGCATCCAGTATTTATGAGGTCTTAGATTTTAAGGGTTAAATTTTAAAAAATGTGATATTTTTTGCTCAGATGCAAAATAGCTCCAGTACTCATGTATTTTCTGTATATTTTCCTTTTTGCCATCAAAGCTGACAACCCTATCTCTTAGAGACAAACCTTGAATTGACTACCTAATATGTGCCAGATACCCATAGCTTTACATGGGATATCTCATTTAATCCTCACAGCAGCCATGTGAGATAGTTGTTACTGTATCACATTTACGTATTAGGGAACTGAGGTTCAAAGAGATTACATTTGTTCTTACTGCTATCAGTTTGCCTGTCTATATCGTGTAATATCCTTTCTTTTATAATTTGTTGCTTCTAGTCCTGAGGACCAGAGATCCAGGTAAATAAAATATGCTCTGGTGGGCCTTCCTGATGGGACCCTCAGGGGAAGAGATGATTAAGACTGGGAGAGGGGTTCCAGGCTGGGGTGTGTGTGGTGGTTAACGGGGTGCTAATGCCCCTTTCCCATAGATTATGGTTACTCCATAGTTAAGCTAATGTTACCCGGTTAGCCAGAATGAACTGATTTTGGCTAGACCCTTTTCTTGTCTAGGAATGGAGGAATTACCGAATGAGTTCCCACAGACTATTTAGAGGGGCCACGGACTGTTCTGAGAAGTTAGTGAAATTTATGAGTAGTCTTCTGAAAAAATATACATGCATACACAGTGTTACAGGTGCTTTCAGGGGTTTCAGGACCCCTCTGAAATCCATCCCTGGATCCCAGATTAAGGTAATTCATTTGGCCTCTGTGAGTGAATGTTAATCACCAACGCTGTTACAACCTAAACATGTCCCTAAGACCAGAAATTGCAATTAAGAACAGAGGTACTCTAGGGACTGTAGGAAGTTTGAAACAGAAAAGGGCTTTCTTTGGCTTTTGGAAGGAATTTGTGTTTGCCCATGAATAAAGTGTAATGACCAGGTAGACAGCAGAAGCAGGCCCGTGTGCTGGGGAGACCTTCTGTGCCCTAAGGCCACATGGCTGAGAGACAGGTGGGAAACCAAGGAAGAAGAAACTGGGCATAGGTCCTGTTAATTTACAACAGCCCATCAGGTTAGAGCACACTTGGGAAAGTTGTGGCTACTCTGAAGGCGATTTTTAGAATCAGAAACCTGTACTTGAGAAATACCACTTTTTGTGTTATTTATATTTTCTATAATGATCTTCCTTTTGCCCTCTGCTTGATTTTATGTAAAATTTCTACTAAGGTCAAACATTGAAAGGGAATTTTGCAACTCTCTGAGCCTCTCTGAAGGGAAGAATTGGTGACGCAGTGGGGTTCGCAGCACTTTTCCTATTACTTGGGAGTGAACCCTCAGGGAAATAAAGTGCAAAGGCTTAGCCACAGGTGTAGCCATAGAATCCCTTTCCACCTGGAGACTGTCCTTTCAGATTTCCAGCGCAGAAGGGTTTTGCATCTTGCTTTACTAAGAAGGCCACTTCCTTTACACACATGCCTTTATACTCCTGCGTCTCCCTCAAGGCCCAGTAGAAGCCAGCAGTAGGACCTTCCTCACTTTTCAGCAGGTAGGACTCCTTATGTGAAGAACGAGTACATGGCTCTTAATCGAAGTCTTGAACAGTTTCAGAGATGGGAAAATTCTTTATTATTTTGTTCTGAGAGTCTTCTAAGCTCCAGTTGAGAAATTATGAAGGCGACTATAGACACATTGGAATCTATTACCAGAAAAATTGCCTTAACAGGAAACCGTAATTTATAGTGTAGTTGTTTTTTGTTTTTTTTTTTTAACGGTGGGAAGGACACATGGGTATAGTGTATTTTAAAAAGATTTCAAAGCTCTAAAATACAGGCACATGTCATTTTATTGCACTTTCCTTTATTGTGCTTTGCATTTTTTACAAATTGAAGATTTGTGGCAACTGTGTTAAATCTGTAGACATCATTTTTGTAACAGCATGTGCTTATTTCGTGTCTCTGTGTCACACTATGGAAATTGTCACCACATTCCAAACTTTTGCATTATTATTGTATCTATGATCAGTGATCTTTGACGTTACTGTTGTAAGCATTTGGGGGTACCCCCAAACCATGCCCATGTAAAACATCAAACTTAATAAACGTCGTGTGTTCTGACTGCGCCACTGACCAGTAGTTGACCAGTTGTTCCTCCATCTCTCTGCCTTTTCTCAGCCTTCCGATTCCATGAGCCACAACAATATTGAAATTAGGCCCATTAATACCCCTACAATGGCCTCTAAGTGTTCAAGTGTAAGAAAGAGGTTCACCACTCACTTTAAATCAAAAGCTAGAAATGATTAAGCTTAGTGAGAAAAGCATGTCAGAAGCCGAGGCAGGCTGAAAGCTAGTCCTCTTGCGCCAGTTAGCCGAGTTGTTAATGTAAAGGAAAAGTTCTTGGAGGGAATTAAAAGTGCCACTCCGGTGAGCACAGAAATGATAAGAAAGTAAACCAGCCATGCCGCTGAGATGGAGAAAGTTTTAGTTGTTTGAGCAGAAGATAATACCAACCACAACATTTCTCAGACTGTTGGCCTCAAGCAATCCTCCTGCTTCAGCCTCCCAAAGTGCTGGGATTACTGATATGAGCCACCCTACCTGGCCACCACCACATTCCTTTAAGCCAAAACCCTAATCCAGAACAAGGCCCTATCTCTATTCAATTCTATAAAGCCTGAGAGAGGCGAGGGAGCTGGAGAAGAAAAGTTTGAAGCTAGCAAAGGCTGGTCCATGAGGTTTAAGGAAAGAAGCTATTTGCATAACATAAAAGCGCAAGATGAAGCAGCAACTGCTGATGGAGAAGCATCTGCAAGTCATCTAGAAGATCTGGCTAAGATCATGGATGAAGGTGGCTGTGCTAAACAACAGACATCTGATGTCGACGAAATAGCCTTCTATTGGAAGAAGGTCCCATTTAGAACTTTCATAGCTAGAAAGTTTCAGGTATTTGCTCAAAGTCATACCATGAAGTACAAGCTAGAGAGGAGAAGTCAGTGCCTGGCTTCAAAGCTTCAGTTGAAGTACAGGCTGATACACAGTGGCACTTAAATCTCAACATTAGTCTTGAAGGGGATGCTCAAACTATAGCACAGACCAATTTTCTTTGTCGAAATACAGTAATTTTCCTTCCAGGCACCCTCAGTCCACGTTAATGAGCAACATTCTTGTTCTTCTCCATTTACATAGCTCTAATAGTAGAGGAGAGATACTTTATGCATCCTTCTTACCCAGTCTCTGGATATGGAGCCACAGCCTTGCCTGCTGCCAGCTGAAAATTCTCCTGAAGCTAGGCTTTTATCTTCAAACTATAAAATAGTGTTGGGCCAGGCACAGTGGCTCACACCTATAATCCTAGCACTTTGGGAGGCTGAGGTGGGCGGATCACCTGAGGTCAGGAGTTCAAGACCAGCCTGGCCAACATAGCAAAGCCCCATCTCTACTAAAAATACAAAAATTAGCCAGATGTGATGATGTGTGTCTATAGTCCCAGCTACTTAGGAGGCTGAGCCAGGAGAATCGCTTGAACCGGGGAGGCAGAGATTGCAGTGAGCTGAGATCATGCCATTGAACTCCAGCCTAGGTGACAGAGCAAGACTCTGTCTCAAAAAACAAAAAATATATATAACATACTTTTATTTATATATATGTATGTGTAGAAAGAGGTTGATATTATGTGCATATATGTATACTTTGTTTTAGTATGTAAGCTATTTGTCTGCCAAATTACTTTTCCGTAAAATTTTAAGCAAAACAGCTCTCCCTGGTCCATCATTACATAACGCCCCCAGAAACACTACAGTAACATAAAAACATTGATAGAGGTTATATTTCTTTTTCTTTTTTTTTTTCCCTCAACTTTAAGATTACAGAGGGCACATGTGCAGGTTTATGACATGGGCATACTGCACCCAGGTAGGGAGCATAGCACCCGATCGGTATGCTTTCAGCCTGTGCCCTGTCTCTCCCTCCCACTTCAGTTCACAATATCTATTGTTCCCATGTTTATGACCATGGGTGCTCAATGTTTCACTTCCACTTAAAAGTGAGAACATGTGATACTTGGTTTTCTGTCCCTGCATTAATTTGCTTAGGATAATGGCCTCCAGCTCCGTCCATGTTACTACAAAGGACACGACTTCGTTCTTGTTTATATTCCATGGTTTAGATGCACCTCATTTGCTGTATCTAGTCTACTAGATGGGCACCAAGGTTGATTCCTTGTGTTTGCTACTGTGAATAGTGTGGCAATAGACATATAAGTGCAGGTGACTTTTTGGTATAATGATCTGTTTTTCTTTGAATATGTATCCAGGAATGGGATTGCTGGGTCACATGGTTGCTCTGTTTTAAGTTCTTTGAGAGCTCTCCAAACTGCTTTTTACAATGGCTGAACTAGTTTATATTCCCACCAATGGTGCATAAGCATTCCCTTTTCTCTGCAGCCTCACCAGCATCTGTTTTTTGCACCCCCTCCCTCTCTTTTTAATAGAGATGAGGTCTCACTATGTTGCCCAGGCTAGTCTCAAACTCCTGGACTCAGTCAATCCTCCCACCTCGGCCTCCCAAAGTGCTGGGATTATAGGCGTGAGCCACTGTGCCTGACCTGACTTTTTAGTAATAGCCATTCTGACTGGCATGAGATTCTATCTGATTGTGGTATTTGATTTGCATTTCTCCGATTATAGTGATGATGAGCATTTTTTCATGTGTTTGTTGATTGCTTGTATGTCTTGTCTATTCATGTCCTTTGGCCATTTGTTAGTGTTTTTTTTCCTTTTTTGCTTGTTAAGTTTCTTATTATAGCTTCGGGATGGTAGGTCTTTGTTATATGCATAGTTTGAGAATATTTTCTCTCATTCTTTAGGTTGCTTGTTTGCTCTCCTGATAGTGTCTTTTTATTGCTTTACTTTATCTCCATTTTACAGATAAGAAACAGGTTTTATTAGTTTCAGATATTTGCTCAAAGTCATACCATGAAGTGCAAAGCTGTTTCTAACCCATGCCTTTCTTAAGTTTCAAATCCGTAATGCAGGAACCATGCTGGGGATTAAGGAATCCTACCTACAAAAGAAATAAGAAGGCTGGGAACAGTGGCTCATACCTGTAATCACAACTGTAAGCATTTTAGGAGGGTGAGGTGGGAAGATCACTTGAGCCCAGAGTTTGAGATTAGCCTGGGCAACATAGCAAGACTCTGTCTCTACAAAATAACTTTGACATTATCCAGGTGTGGTGACATGCACCCGTAGTCCCAGCTACTCAGGGGGCTGAGGTGGGAGGATCACTTGAGCCTGGGAGATCAAAGCTACAGTGAGCCATGATTATACCACTGCACTCAAGCCTGGGAGAGACCATGTCTCAAAAAAGAAAAGAAAAAGAAATGAGAAGGAGAGTTTAAAGGCATTCCACAAAGTTAGTGGTTATATGCCAATTTGTGTAGTGTGCTTTGTTTCCCAGATGGTTTAGGAGCAATTAATTCTGGATAGGCATGTGTGTTATATGTAATGACAGGTACTGACTGTAATGTTTTATTTTGGCCAAAAAAGGTGGGGGATGGAGAGTAATTTTCCTCAAAATCATCACCTGGCAGGGTGGGAGGTTGTTTTTCTTTTGTATTACAGAGAAGCAGAGTCTTAGTTAGGAATATTTGCTATATTCATGGCAGTTTGACAGACTCTTGGACTATAGCCTTTTTCATGGTCCATGTTCTAGTCCTGCCTTGAGGATCCTCTTTTGAGTAAAGAAAATCTTCAAAAACTCATCTCTGGGCTTCATTCTGAGGATCCAGCACCAGTGTTCTCTTTCTTAAGAGGAAAAAGAATCATAATGGTGGAAAATTCTTTGCAAATCCTATTGCAGTCTTCATTGATCTCTTCTCATTGCTCGTCACTGGCCTCTTCAACCCTTCTGACTATGTGTATTAGAAATAATTATTATATTCTTCTGATTGTGGTTTTGACAAAAGAAAAAAAGAAATAATTATTATCAGTGTTAAAATAACTGTTTTCTTTGTCTATTTTAATTATTTTCTTTAACCGTTCTTTTTTTTTTTTTTTTTTTTTTAGAGTTTCTTATCTATTTAGCAGGCCACTGCGGTTAGCCTTGAGCTTGTCTTGTAAGATGCAAAATTATGTTGCCTGAATCAGTTGGGAATTTCATGGAATTTGCTTCTATTTGACTATGTTTCCAGATGGAACCATGTGCCAAAGTGTTTGTTTTGGGCCTCCATGAAGTCATTCCTTTGCAGTGATCTGTAGTTAGACTGCTCTCTCTTGGGACTAACCTGTGTGACTAATTTGAGTAGGAGGGTGATAAACTTTGTCACCACTTAAAAAGGGGCTAAAAATACTACTTTTTTTTTTTTAACCCTCTCTCCATATTATCTAGCAACACTCTTTGAGGGATAATGGAAAGGAGGTGATAAAGATTAGAGCTGATTGGAAAGGTTCTGAGTGCCCAAGTTTCATTTAGGAAGCTTCACACCTTTGAGCCCCAGGGAAGAGTTTGGACCGCAGGCTTTTATAGGTTTCTAGTAAAATCTGAGCTGCCCAGAACACTCTGTGGCTAATGGCTTTTGCAGAAGTGAATCTACAACTGAAGATGGCCATCAACTAAGCTTATATTGGTTCATTGTCCAAATCGAAACATGACTGTTAATTTGAGTTATTGTGCTAAATATCTCTAAGAAATATTTCTTTTTAAGTTGCAGTCTTCTGATCAAAACACAGTAAATGAAGGGCTTCGCTAAAAGGTGCAGCCAGAAGACTTGAAGACTGGAGAGGGATTCTTGCCTTAACCCTGTCTGATTCACTGAGGGACCTTGGATAAGTCACAGTCTTCCTGTCTCATGTTTCCTTTACTTAAAAATGAAAGCATGGGTGAGGCTAGCTCTTTGTCAAACCTCCCTGCTCAATTCATCTTCCTAATCAAAGAACTCTTTTTCTAATAAAATTTTATGCACAACCCCAATCTGTAAAACAGATACAAGAGGAGATGCTTTGGTTAATGGAGGGCACAGGGAGAATCTCTCTCTGGCTTCAGTTCTGGCCCCTGAGGCACTGTCCTGTCTAGTTGAGCTTTCTTTAAGAGCTCTTCCAGCTGTGGCATTCCATTCATTATTCTAATTAATGTGAACTGAGTATTATTAATATCAGATTTGGGTTTTTTTTTTTTTTTCACTTAGTACCCACATCAGGGAACAAAAAAAGTGGCCTTAAATTGCAGAACTATTTCAACTAGTAGAGGGTGTCATTCATTGATATTAAAGATTAGTAGTGGTGTAAACATAGCACTATTAGAAGTTATAGAAATTCACAGTAGAAACCCCCTTCCTCTGTCCCAGAATGCATGGAGCAAGAATGCAGAATGGGGAAGTAACTGATAAAGCTGCAGCCATTAGAGCTCACTTTCTAAGCTTCCCACTGAACACTGGGACACAATTCCCTCTTCTTCCTTCCTCTTCTTCCCCAGATCCCAGATTCCTGCACCATTGCTGAGCAGGTTGGAATTTTGGCCAAGTGGCTTTTCTTGATTACTCCTGTCCCTCGCCCTGCGCTCTGGCTGGAGCCAGGTCTGGAGTACTCTTGATTTCCACCTGCCACCTCAGCCAAGACCTCGCAGATTCAATACTAAGCTGCTGTATAGAATTAAATTCTCAGCCTTCTAGGGAAAGTTTCAGAATGTGTTTCTTTGCTGCTGTTAATTGCAAAATCAACAGACCTCCCTCCTAGGGAGTGGAGTTTCCCTCTCCTTCGGTGGGCTTCCCTCTAGCAATTCAGGGGCTACTAGAAGCAGATTAACACCTGCAGTTAGACCAGCTTAGAGCTCACTTCATTTCCCACTGCAAAGCTTTCACCAACTCGTGGACCTGTGGCTAGTCATTCCCACCTTTCTTGCGCCAGGGCCTTTCCCAGCCAATAGTCTTTCCACTGACCACTATAACTATACCCTCTGGCTCAGCTTTCTCCCAAAAAATAATCGTAGTATACTGCTTCGCATTTTCTTTCAACTTGGCTCTGTCCTAAGCACTTTATTTATTTATTTATGTATTTATGTATTTATTTATTGTCTTTTTTTTTTTTTTTTTTTTTTCTTAGACTGAGTCTTGCTTTGTTGCCCAGGTAGGAGTGCAGCGCCACCATCTCGGCTCACTGCAACTTCCACTTCCTGGGTTCAGGCAATTCTCCTGCCTCAGCCTCCCGAGTAGCTGGGACTATAGGTGTGCGCCACCACGCCTGGCTGATTTTTGTATTTTAGTAGAGATGGGATTTCACCATGTTGGCCAGGCTGGTCTCAAACACCTGACCTCAGATGATCTGCCCACGTCGGTCTTCCGAAGTGCTGGGATTACAGGCGTGAGCCACTACGCCTGGCTGTCCACGCCCAGCCTGTCCTAAGCACTTTAAATTTGTCAACTAATTTGGTCTTTTTGAAAAGAGTGGCCACTCGAAGGCTGAAAGAAGGGTTAGGTGCGGTTTCCAGGATCCTTCTTAGCTAGTTATAGCCAAAGACCAAAGACTGGCAGACAGGCAGCCTGGGAAGATCTCAAATAAGTACCCTTCAATTAAAATGTACAATTTTGAAAATTTGGATATTTGACAAATAAATGAGCCACTCAAGTTGCTTATGTTTGAATGTGCTTGTTTAGTGGGTAGAGTTATTATTCTCTCATGTTAAAATTTATTAACAAGAGCTTAATTTCATTCCAAACAGATTGTGTCAAGGTGACTATGCAGTACAGAAATACAGTGAAATATGAGATTCTTGAGCCGTTAGTAGATGCTGAGCTGGAGACCCCAGTTAGTCCTACCTCCCTCTAAACAGCTCCAGCCATGAAGCTTTTGACCTTTTCACCTTTAAACTTTGTTTGAACTTGGAAAGAAGAATTTTGAATTGTTAAAAAAAAAATAAATAAAATAAAATAGAAGGAGAAAGACAAGGGAAAAAAAAGGTTAGGGAGGCTGCAAAAGAGATGTGGAGACTGGGGGGAAAGGACTGATTATATGTTAGCTTAACAGTAATACCAGGAAAATAATCCTCCTCTTGTCTAGGCATCTCTGCTACTGGGAGCCACAGGGTAATCAGCTCACATGACATACCCAGAGGCGAATGCTAGCCTGTGCTGTTTTTGAACATATTCAAACAAAGGCTGATTATCCAAACAAGAATTTGGACTGTAGCAGTCGGACCAGTTAAATTATAGTTAGTAAAACGTGGTGCCTTGTGAGCTTGGAATGTTACAATTGCAGCTGGATCTTCTGTCAGGCAGCCTTACTGCACAATAAAACCAAAGATTTTTATCTCCCCAGGACTCAGTTTAACTCCTTGGGTGCAAAGAGAAAAGTGCCAGCTATCATACCTCAAAATCCTGGAAACTTCTGTCCCCCTCCTGTCAGAGTGCATGAGGCAGTGGCATTTTTGGCGGATTCCGTAGGAAAGTGGGAGGACAAAGGCCAGTTGCTCCTTTTCTTAGGTCTTATGTTGGAGATAATAATCTCCCTTTTTAAGCCTTTAATTTCTTTTCTTCCTTTTCTTTTCTTTTCTTTTTTTTTTTTTTTGAGACAGAGTCTCACTCTGTCATCCAGGCTGGACAGAGCCTAGATGGGGCGGGATCTAGGCTCACTGCAACCCCCACCTTCTGCGTTCAAGCTGGGAATATCCTGCTTCAGCCTTCCAAGTAGCTGGAACTACAGGCACACGCCACCACACCCAGCTAATTTTTGTAGTTTTAGTAGAGATGGGGTTTCATTGTGTTGGTCAGTTGACCTCAATCTCCTAACCTCGTGATTCACCCACCTCGGCCTCCCAAAGTGCTGGGATTGTAGGCATGAGCCACCACACCCAGCCTTTTTTTTCCTTTTTGAGATGAAGTCTCACTCTGTGGCCAGGCTGGAGTGCAGTGGCACAATCTCGGCTCACTGCAACCTCCACCTTCCAATTTCCATCAATTCTCCTGCTTCAGCTTCCCAAGTAGCTGGGATTACAGGCACCCATCACCACATCCGACTAATTTTTTTGTTTGTTTGTTTTTGAGGCAGAGTTTTGCTCTTGTTGCCGAGGCTGGAGTGGAGTGGCACGATCTTGGCTCACTACAACCTCCGCCTTTCAGTTTCAAGCAATTCTCCTGCCTCAGCCTCCCAAGTAGCTGGGATTACAGGCACCTGCCACCACGCCTAGCTAATTTTGTATTTTTAGTAAAGATGGGGTTTCACCATCTCAGGCTGGTCTGCAACTCCTGACCTCGTGATCCACCCGCCTTGGCCTCCCAAAGCACTGGGATTACAGGTGTGAGCCACCGCACCCAGCCGCAAGAGTATTTCTTCTTGACCAATTCCATCATAACAAGACAATCTATTCTCAGAGCTCCTTCTGACAGCGATTTATTATGGTGGTACAGAGCTGGCTTTGGCGGGTCTTGTGTCTTTATGGCCTTGCTTGTTCTGAGCGACACATTTGCTACCACTGTTATATGGCTCTCCGCTTCCCGGTTTCCATGGGGTGTCTTCACCATATTCTTATCCTCTGCTGACCCTGCCACAGTCTTGTTTTCTTTCCTGTCCTCTTTGATATACTCTGTTATTGTAAGCCAGGCTTGTGACTTCTGGGAGGGGTGATTGGCAGGGTCAGTCAGACATAAGCACTGAAACGTGTGTCCCAGAGGTGGAAGCCAGATTTCCTCTCAGGGCCCCGAGGCCAACCTCCTGTGATGGCTTCATGACTAGAAATAGCAAAATCGAAATGGATATTGCAGATAGTCCAGACAAACAAACAGAAGTCCAAATGCTTGGGTACCTAATATTTTTTCATTTGTGTGTATTTTTAGCAATTGAAGTAATATAGCATATCTTTGAGCCAGTTTTTCCTAGGTGTTACAGATAGGTTGGCATTCACAGTTCTTAGGGGACGATCAGATACTGATTTAGTGAGCTCATTTTTGAAATGCAAAAGCAAAATGAATAAAATAGCAGGTTATTGTAGTGTAGATAGTCGGAGTTGATTGGCACCAACATCTTTATTTAGCCTGGGTTAGAACAGATTCTCTGTGTATCAGATTTGAAGAGGAGATTTTAGTTTTTATAGCAGTACCATCAAAGATAGTTATATATCCAAGAGGAAAGCTGGAGTTTGAAATAATGACTAGCTCTACAGATTTTCAGCTTTTTTGTTTTGGGGTTTTGTTTTTGTTTTATATTCAAATTGCAGAGCTTCTAGCAGATAGTTTTGAAATCCTTGTGAATGCTTTCTATAACGTGTGAAGCTTTTGGAAATTTGGTCTAGTGATGAGTAATTCTTTCTTTCTGATGTTAATCATTTGCATTTTATCAGTGGCTCCAAGATTAATATAAAAAGGGAACTTCATTTACTCTGAGTGATCACGTTTCAGTGTGTTAATGTTTCAGGAGTAGCAAAGGGTAACATGCAACTGTTAAGATCTAGATCATGCTAAGTATTAAAGTTGGCTTTCAGAGATTAGATTTTTCCTACTTAAAATTAAGAACTTAAAGATTTTAATCAAGATAATCCTAAAATGTCTTAAGGTGCAACTTATTCTGGAGGTGATACCAGTTGGAATAGTAAAGACCAAAGGAGAAAGAGTGAGTTAATGTTTACTCTTTTATTACTATTTTAATCAAATGGCTTTACAACTTGACCTTTTAAATGTGAATATATTTTTTTAAAAGAACACTCAGGTATGTCAAGCTATAATTGTTGTGTTGAAAGTTCTCAGGCCTAAAAGTTTTGCACTTGAATGTTAAATGTGTTTGTGATAAAAACATTTTGATTGGGGTTTTCTGTGTGGGTGTTTACATTCTCCTGGTGACAGGTATTTTGGTGAAGAGAAAAGCATCTCGTAGATGTTTGGGCTCTGTAATCCTGCCGCCTCAACCAGCAGCAGCAGCAGCAGCAGGAGCAGCAGCAGCAGGAGCATGAGCTACCATTTATTGAATGCCTGCGCTATGATAGGCACTCCTCTAGGCATAATTTCATCTCCTTAACAACCGTCCTGCTGGGTAGAACGGTATTTTTATTTCGCAGATTCAAAAACAGCCTGAGAGGAGATAAGTGGTAGGGACAGGCTTTGAACTCAGGTTTCTCTGATTCCAAAGTCGATATTCTTTTCACTACACCATGATAATAAAAAGGAACAAGTGGAGCCAAGCATGCTGGCTCATGCCCATAATCCCTGCACTTTGGGAGGCTAAGGCGGGTGGGTCACTTGAGGCCAGGAGTTCGAGACCAGCCTGGCCAACATGGGGAAAGCCCATCTCTCCTAAAAATCCAAAAAATTAGCTGGGCATGGTGGTGCCCGCGTGTAATCCCAGCTACTCTGGAGGCTGAGGCAGGAGAATCACTTGAACCCGGGAGGCAGAATTTGCAGTGAGCCGAGATCATGCCACTGCGCTCCAGCCTGGGCAAGAGTGAGACTCCGACTCAAATAAATAAATAATAAAAAGGAATAAGTGTAGCTGACATTTATTGGAGACTTACCAGCCTTAGCACACATACCCTAAAAATTTTAAAACAGATTTTATCTTATTCACTAGAACAGATTCATTTACCTATATCCTTGAGCCCTATACCCGAAGGGTCCATTTCTTTTAATTTGATCTCGGATACACAGAAGTATATCTTAACTAAAACTTTCTCCCCGAAAAGAAGCATTTTTAAAAGGTACCAAGGGCTGTTATTTTTTAAATGATTTGATGAAATCGAAGACAAATAGTTTGGGCTTTTGATTAGATTTCAGTATGCTACTCTTACTAGGGAGCTTTCTCTTGTTTGGTCATGACAGGATTTTTGCCACGAGAAACCTCCTGCTTCTGCCCCCTCAGTTGTCACTCCCCATCACTGACCCTTCAGAAGACTCTGAATAGCAGTTACAGTACAGTTAGGTGTTCTTTGGGGGACCCTCATGTAGTGAGCACACTGAATCTGTGGATTTAGTATTAGAGGCTTGACTATATGCATGTGATTGCAAAAGTCAATGAGGACTCTGCTGTGACTATGAATTTGTTGGTTGGTGTTTAGCTTAGCAAGTGGTGAAGCCAGTGAGTGAGCCTGTTTACCACCCAATACCCACATCTCCCTTTGGCTCTGTTGTTTTCTGCTTGTTTCATCCTGTGATTTAAGCACACACACCTTAGCCAACTGTTTATGCTAATGATGAAAGAGAAGTCAAAGTAAATAATCCAGATAATAGTTTGGAGATAAAACCAGTTTTAAAAATGTACTTACCTGTTTTTCTCTACTAACAGCATTTAACACATGGAATAAAATTTGGTTGAATAAATGTTTAATGTCTCTGAGAAATCTAAGAGCTTTCATAATAGTATAAGATTCAGGTTTTTTTCTTGTTTGTTTGATGTTTACTAAAGAGGAATCGTTTCTCAGTGTGAAGTATATCCAGGACCAGAAATAACTCTTGTTATCAAGGTAAAGAATCCAAACAACAGGAAGGCAGTATAAATATCAGAGCCTGACCTAAAGGAGACCTTTAGATGTGTGCTGGTTAGCCCTTTGACAAATTATAATACCTTAAAACACATAAGGTATGTTTATAGTGATGTTTGAGTAACTTGGAAGTCTGTTTTAGACAAAATGCATGTTTGGTTAATATTGCTAGGCATAGACTATAGCCCTCCTCCCTTCATATGAGATGCTTTAGGCATGACAAAACCCACATGTGGTGCCTAGACCCCTCCTCCAATTAGAACGACATCACTGAGTGCAAATTTACAAAAAGCTATGGCAGAACTTCTAGTTAAAATCTCGTGAGATGCAAAGAGCCTGGAATTTAAGAAGCTAAGGGAAAATATAAATTCAGAGCCCATCTTCTACCAGTCAGCCTTTTTTTGGCTTAATTTTATTCTTTCTCTGAGCCAATGTTGAATTGAAGTAATAGCGATCACAGCTTTTCACAGTTCTCTAAAGACTGTTGCCTCTTCACTGCCTTCATGAATTTAACCTCAATTTCTTTCAAATATAATTCTTTTTTTTAAAAAAAAAAACTTTATTGAGATATGATTGACATACAAAAAGCTATACACATGTAATGTATACACTGTGATGAGTTTGGAGATATGTATATACTTGTCTATCACCTCCAAAAGTTTCCTGCTGCCCTGGCAGGATTTTTTCTTTTTTTTTTTTTTTTTTTTGAGACGGAGTTTTGCTCTTGTTACCCAGGCTGGAGTGCAATGGCGCGATCTCGGCTCACCGCAACCTCCGCCTCCTGGGTTCAGGCAATTCTCCTGCCTCAGCCTCCTGAGTAGCTGGGATTACAGGCATGTGCCACCATGCCCAGCTAATTTTTTTGTATTTTTTTTTAGTAGAGACGGGGTTTCACCATGTTGACCAGGATGGTCTCGATCTCTTGACCTCGTGATCCACCCGCCTCGGCCTCCCAAAGTGCTGGGATTACAGGCTTGAGCCACCGCGCCCGGCTAGGATTTTTTCTTATTTAAAGCTGAGTAATATTCCATTGTGTCTATATACTGTATTTTCTTTACCCATTCATTCATCAATGGACATTTAGGCTGCTTCCATATCTTAACTATTATGAATAATGCTTCAGTGACATTCCATTCAGAGAAGTGGAGATACCTCTTCAAGATCCAGATTTCAGTTCCTTTTGGATATATACCCAGTAGTGGGATTGCTGGGTGATATGGTAGTTTTATTTTTAATTTAATTTAATTTTTTTTTTTTTTTGAGACGGAGTCTTGCTCTGTCACCAGGCTGGAGTGCAGTGGGGCAAACTCGGCTCACTGCAACCTCCGCCTCCTGGGTTCTAGTGATTCTTCTGTCTCAGCCTCCCAAGTAGCTGGGACCACAGGCACGTGCCACCATGCCCTGCTATTTTTTGTATTTTTAGTAGAGACGGGTTTTCACCATGTTGGCCAGGATGGTCTCCATCTCTTGACCTCGTGATCCACCCACCTCGGCCTCCCAAAGTGCTGGGATTACAGGCGTGAGCCACCGCGCCCGGCCCATTATTTTTAATTGTTTGAGGAATATCTGAAATGTGTTTCAAGAAAACATAAAGACAATATAAGAAGACTTAGAATTAAGTACAGTTTGATTGAATCTAGGGTACTCCTTTTATCCTGACCTTCAGGACTTCTATTCACTTACATTCCTTTATGTAGCACAGTTCCCTGCCAGAAACATCTATCATGGAGAAAGTGACGGCTTGAGACTTCAGGGAAAATAATAACTTCTAACTATTTTATGTAATTGAGGATGAGTGTTTTGTACTTCCCTTAAGAGATGGGATCTTTCATGCCTGTAATCCAAGCACTTTGGAGGCCAAGGCGGGCAGATCACCTGAGGTCAGGAGTTCAAGACCAGCCTGACCAACATGGTGAAACCCCATCTTTGAAAAAAAAAAGAGATGGGATCTTGCTCTGTCAACGAGGCTGGAGTGCAGTGGTATGACCATAGGTTTCTGCAACCTCAAACTCCTAGGCTTGAGTGATCCTCCCACCTAGACCTCCCATGTAGCTGGGAATATTGGTGTGCACTACCACACCCTGCTAACTTTTTCAGTTTTGTTTGTTTGTTTGTTTGTTTTGCTAAGAGTCTTGCTATGTTGCCCAAGCTGGTCTTGAACTCCTGGCCTCAAGTGATTCTCCCTGTCTCAGCCTCCCAAAGGGATGAATTTTAACATGCTAATTACTTTAAGTTTTAAAAGAATGAAAGCATTTTTAAACCTCTTTTTTTTTAAAATGAATACATATCATTAAAAAAATAAAACAGGAAAAAAACAGAAGCAAAAAGAAGAAAATTAAAATCACTTATAATTTCCTTACCTAGAGTTAACAACTATTAACATTATGGTACTTATAAGATTCTTGTATCCATTTCTATACATACACACTATTTTCTGTAAAATGAAATCGCACTGAGCTTATCTGTTATTAAGTGATGAGTCTTACCTGCCCCGTAATGAATGTATTTTCCTTTGCTTGTTTACTTAACACTATATTGTGAACATTATGAACAAATTCACTGGGTTTGGAAACCGAGTTACTAGAAGTCAACAAAAATACGTATTAGAAAAGGATAACAATAGGTAAAAGTCAGAGTATTATTTTAATTAGTGTTAAAATTACCCAAATCTCCCATACCTGATTCACTCTGTATTTTTAAAACAGATATGTAGAGAAGGAGCAATTTTTAAAAAGATTTAACTGCAATTGCATAGTGTTTTGTGATTTCGTTATTCATCTTTCTAAATGTGGTATAATAGACTATAATTTTACTAAGTATATCAGTTCATTCTCACGCTGCTCTAAGGACATACCCGAGACTGGGTAATTTATAAAGGAAAGAGGTTTAATTGACTCACTGTTCTGCATGGCTGGGATGCCTCAGGAAACTTAGAATCATGGCAGAAGGGGAAGCAAACACGTCCTTCTTCACATGGTTGCAGGGAGAAGAATGAGTCCAGTGAATTGGGGAAGCCCCCTCAGATCTCTTGAGAATTAACTCACTATCACAAGAACAGGATGGGAGAAACTGCCCCCATGATTCAATTACCGGGTACCTCCCAGGAAACATGGGAATTATGGTAATTATAGTTCCAAGATGAGATTTGGGTGGGGACACAGACAAACAATATCAGTAAGTATTTATTTATTTTTTAGAGACAGGGTCTTGCTATGGTTGCCAAGGCTTCATTCAACTCCTGGGCTCAAGTGATCCTCCCACCTCAGCCCTCTGAGAAGCTGGTACTATAGACATGTACTACCACACTCAGCTTAATTTTAGGAAGTATGTAAGCAAATGCTATTGATCTGTATAAAATTGTTTATTTTAAAAAGTGAAAAGTGGTTTCTAAACAATGTGTCAATTAGTTTTTCTCTTTGGTAGACAAATTTTATATGTACAAATCAAAGTTGTAGAAGTACCTTCTTGCCTAACATTCAAGTGGTTTCAGATGGTAGGCTTTAACATAACAAGAGGAGCTATTGGGCTCTCAGAAAAAGCGGTTCCTAAGGGAACACCTGCATTTAGTGCTTCTTTTTCATGTTAATGAAGTTCTGTCTCATTGAAAGGGGAAAAAAAAATTCTTGAGTAGAGGTACTTATAGCCTAGTGCAAAGTCAGGAAGGCCCTGGAGCTGATGGGCAGCTCTTTAGGGTCCAGGGGTCCATTCTTGGCGGACTCAGTGTGAAGCTAAAGCTGGAAGGTCACCTCCTCTACCATGTGAAAAAATCTGAAGCTGTGAGGGTTCAAGTGACCCACCCACGGTTCCACAGTGATTGAGAGGGCTGAGACTTTAGAATTCTGCCTTTCTAACACCCAGATTTTGCGTGCTTCACACACTGACAGGAATTATCTTCTGTCTTGTGGGAGTCTTATGGTTGATATGGTCAGGTACAGTGGCTCATACTTGTAATCCCAGCACTTTGAGAGGCTGAGGTGGGCAGATGTCTTGAGTCCAGGAGTTCAAGACCAGCCTGGGCAACATGACAAAACCCCATCTTTACAAAAAAATACAAAAATTAGCCAGGCATGGTGGCGTGTGCCTGTAATCCCAGCTATTCAGGAGGCTGAAGCGGGAGGACCACAGAAGCAGAGGTTGCTGTGACTCATGATGGCACCACTACACTCCAGCCTGGGTAACAGAGCAAGACTCTATCTCAAAAAAAAAAAAAAAAAAAAAAAAAAAAAAAAAAATAGATTTAGGTTGTTTCCCCCAGTCCCCCAGTCTCCCAGGTCTCTCCTTTTAATTCCAAAACTAACCAGAAGTCAATGTAGGAGCCTTGGTATTCAGGTGTAGGCTAGGGGAGGCACCTGACGTGGCCTCATTGGAGCCTGTATACCGGAATTAGACCAGTTGCTACAGGTTAGCTCTTGCATTAAAATGCAAGTCATGCTTTTGTTTTAATGCAATATCAACCATTCAGCCTTGACATGATTTAAAATGAATGTGGCTAGCTTTGCCTTTGAGAGAAAGAGAGAGTGTGTATTTGTGTGTGTGTGTGTGTGTATGTGTGTGTAATAACCTAATTGACACAGTCATGACGTTTTCCTTCAGCCTGTTGTTATCCCCTCATTCGGAGACCCATTTTGTTTAATTTGTTTTTTCATATAGTTTCTGGTAGGAAAAATGCATTGCCTTAGCACTGAAATTAGCTTGATTGAAATGTCTTAGACTTTATCATTTTCCAGTGACTCAAAAGGTTATTTCCCAAGTGTTTAATTTTTTAAGTACAGTATATATTAATTTCACTGCTACTTTCTGACATTCATCATTCCATGAAAAATTATCACAAATGAATACATCAAATAGACTTTTATTTACACTCCAATTCCCATTCAATGTAAAGTTATTTAACTTTGAAGATAGCATGCAAATTTGATAAAGGTGAAGTTTTTAAAAAACTGGACCATTTATTGATTTGCTAAATATAATTTTCACGTTTTTCTTATAGTGTTCTATAATACATCTTTCAGAAGGAAAAAACTTGAAAACTAATATCATCTTCAGGAACTGTTCACTCAGAAATAATGAGTGGAGAGGTCACTTATCAAACATATATTGTTTAAAATACTTATGTTTAAGTATTTCTAGTCTTTGAGGTAAAAAGTTCTGCGATGAAAAATATGGATTCATTGGGCTTCTGAATTCTGTACAACATGTCATGATTTCTGCTCTGGAGCTAAAGATAGAAAGTAAAATAAAATGTTCTTTGTCCATTTAGTTATCCTTGACTCCATGAAATTCTCCAAAGTAATTACTGGTGACCACAATACCACCTACCAGCAAGAGCAGCATTGACCATGTGCCAAGTCCCTTATTGCTGACCACAGCTGCTCTTGACTACAGCAGATGTTTCTCCTTTTGCCTTGGCAGTAAAATTTTATTAAGCATTTTTGCAAGTAGAGAGCAGCATACTCTACCTGATGAGTGGCTGGAGATCTTAGTCCTTTTGTGCAATCAGCCTATATTCTTCTTACCTGCCATCAGGCCCTCCCCCCATCTAGGTTCCTTGCATCTCACCAGTCAGGCCTCAGGACTTGGAAACTGCAGTCCTCTTGGGTTTGCTTCCCCTACCCACCCATGTAATTTTCTCAAAGAAAATAATGTTAGAAGAGCAACCGCACTTGTGGTTACAACTTACTGCATTAAAAGGCTGTCACATTGGAACTCTGCTCCTACCAGTTGTGGGTTTACAAGACGGAGTTGGGGTGCTTTGCTGGGATGTTTTGTTAGGATGCTTTTCTGAATTTTTCCACATATCTTTGGTTTGGAGATTGACTTGGATTGAATTAGCTTCTTTTGGAGAGCTTTCTGCTTTTCTGAGCACTTCTTGAATCCTTTCCCCATCAAAGCCACTGAGGGAATTTCTGCTCTTCCTATCTGTTCTGTAGATGATACCCTATCTGAGTCCTTCTGAAGACTAAAGGCCTGATTTTGCTTCTGAGTTGGATTGGATGGTTTAACATAATTTGTCTTTATGCTTTTTGTCCTGGGTAAAGGAATACATATGTGAGCTGTGGCTGATACTACTTTAAGCAAATTTAAAAAGGAAATCTAAAGGACGATTCCTATGATGATTTCAACCCATTTCTCAGGTCTTTCAAAGAAAACAACTGGTAAAGATACTGGCAGTTGAAGGTCTAAGTCCCAGCATGGCATGAATTCCCAGAGAGCCTTGGGCCTTGGGAGGCGGAGTAAAATATAAGATTAGAGTGCAAAGGTCATCTGGTGACAATTTGCCTGGTTTATGCTTCCTCAGCAGGGAGGAAGTAAGTCGCAATGACCTCAGTCTTGAATGGTCATTTCAGAAGTGTCTCATGGTGGGAATTTCTCTAGCCAGCTTTGTGGCAGATGACCAGCTGTGATAGTCTGACTTTAAGGCCCCTAACACATGTGATACCAGGACATCTTTGAATATTCTGTTTAGTCCATACTAGGACACATAGGACAAGATGAGTGAACTATTTTAGACCTATAGGTCAAGAAGTTTGAAGCAGTATATTCACTGTTTATACTTCAAACTCTTGGAGTAGCTTAACAAAGTAGTATTACTGTCAAATATTTATAAAACTTCCTTCTTCTTTGCTCTTAAAGAGAAGACATTGTTTAGATGAATATATATTCTTTTCCTATGTATTCTACTGCAAAAATCTGTTTTTAAAATGAGAAGCTTGGCTGGGCATGGTGACTCACGCCTGTAATCCCATCACTTTGGGAGGCTAAGGTGGGTAGATCATCTGAGGTCAGGAGTATGAGACCATCCTGGCCAACATGGTAAAACCCTATCTCTAATAAAAATAAAACAATTAGCTGGGCGAGGTGGCATATGCCTGTGGTCCCAGCTACTCAGGAAGTTGAGGCACAAGAATCGCTTGAACCTGGGAGGTGGAGGTTGCAGTGAGCCGAGATTGCACCACTGCACTCCAGCCTGGGCAACAAGGTAAAACTCTGTCTCAAAAATAAATTAAGTAAATAAAAATAGGAAAGTAATACCAGCATTGCTGGAGTAGGTATTTGGCTCAGCTCAGGCCTATGCCTTTTTTTGATGTTCCCAGAGCAGAGCACTCCTTAAACTAGGATAAGGAAAGTTAATTTTAATCCTCCAAAGGCTTATTTGCTAGCACAAAAGGTCATGAAACACACCCAAAAACGATATTGCTGAAATCTGAAGGAGCGGGATCTCAGCAGCGGAGATGGACTGTAGTGTCCCAACATAGAATTGCATCTCTGGCTGAAGAAATAGTTTGTTTTAGGAACGCCAATTAATACAAAAGCTACAGAGTGGAAGAGTTTTCCCTTAACTGATCTAAGGGAAAACTCTTTTTCTCATGTTCTTTTAGGAAACTCAGAAGATGATTATTTAGAAATATGTGTGGAATCATGGTCACAGGCGTTATTTCCAAATGTGTTTAAGTAGCTGCCCTCTGCCCATTATTTTTGTAATTACTATGCCTTAATCTGTTATCTGTCAAAAGGGAAAAAAAGCTTTCTGAATCTATCTGATAGACTCATGGAATACCAACAACAACAACAGAAAATGTGATAACCCAGTCACATTTAAAGCTTTTAAAGCTTCCTTTTCAGATGATTTCTTAGGGTACTAAAACATCACCTGCCCAAGAGATTATGAATCAGAAATTGAATGAGGCAGGCTTAAAGAGGATCAGAAAACAAGATACTAAATAGGAGCAGCCATTATGAAACTAGAGAAGGTTATGAAATGGTCCTGCTCTTCTGTAAAGAAGGTTGAAGACACCAGGCCCCTTTCCCTGGGTTTGTCTGGTGGAAGTTTAAGGTAAGTTCATACCCTGGGCCCAGTAGATAGCTTTTGCCTTCATGATTGTCCGCAAATGGTTTGACAAACATAAGACCTCAGTGTTCCTAGATCATTTATCCCCCTCAGAAATGTGTGCTAAATATGAAGTAAAAGGTTACTAAAGGGATGATAGGGAAGAAAACCTAATTACCAGTCCTGGTAATTTTAAACATGAGAAGATTTATAAACAGCATTCATGCACTTGTGAGTTCTGACATGTTATGAAAATAGGGCCTACTAAGCCACTGAAAGGATTCTCAATATATTGTGTGAGATGGAAAGAAGACCAAGAGAAAGGCTTGTTTTTCACTTTGAAGAATTGCTTTAGAAACCAAGGTTGTGGCTGAGCACTGCTCTGCGCTGCATCAAGCCGTAATATCCAGTGAGTCATGAAGGCATTAGGGAAGCACTGGAGACATCATAAGAAACATTTGAGTTAATGTTGAGATAAGAAAGATGATTATCTCTAAAAAGAAACTGAAATTAAAGGGCTCGGTCTCCCATTTTCGGACAGCTGAAAGGCATTCTTTTCAGTGATCCCTCCTTTACCAGCCCACGACATGCCATGAGTGTGTGAATTAGAAACCAGGCTTTTAAGCTGAGCTCTGCGTACTTGTAGACTGAGACCTTGGGTGAGTTACTGCCCACTTTGGTTTCAGTTTCCTCACCTGAAATTGAGTGATCAACCAGGTAGTCTCTATGGGGCCCTTCTGGTCCAAGGAGTTTTGGTTTCAGTTTCCTCACCTGAAATTGAGTGATCAACCAGGTAGTCTCTATGGGGCCCTTCTGGTCCAAGGAGTCTATCAGTCTGGTTTTTGAACGTTATCCTACATTGGACAATCTCAGAAAGGCTTTATGACTTGTGGCTGCCTTTGTGGTGCTTCATATCAGTGGGAGGTCTTAAGACTGTGGACCACTAGGGAGACCAGCGTTTAATCTACTTCCTCCTGACCAAGAATTCATCCCTCCAGCCCTGCCCCCAGGAAACCATTCAGAAAGGTCATTTCATTTCCTACGAGCCAGTCTTACATCACTGGTGCAAGAATTGGGCACTGCTTGCCCAGCTGGAAGGTGAGACATTGGAGGCCTCAGCCTACTGGCCCAGCCAGTATTTGTCAGGCTGATGATAAGCTGGTGGAGAGTCTGTTAAGTCAACGCCTGTCTAATGAATTTGGGATTCCTTACTGAAAAAAAGATTGGGCTAGGTACGGTGGCTCATGCCTGTAATCCCAGAACTTTGGGAGGCCAAGGCAGGCAGATCACCTGAGATTGAGAGTTTGAAACTAGCCTGGCCAACATGGCAAAACCCTGTCTCTACTAAAAATACAAAAAATTAGCCAAGTGTGGTAGCAGTTGCCCGTAATCCCAGCTACTTGGTAGGCTGAGGCAGGAGAATCGGTTGAATCCGGGAGGCAGAGGTTGCCATGGCCCGAGATCTTGCCGTTGCACTCCAGCCTGGGCAACAAGAACGAAACTCCGCCTCAAAAAAAAGACTGGATCCTGGTCCATCCAAGATGCTGCCCTTGAAACCTCTGGGTTGATGAGTGATATGTTGGTCTCTTGGGACAGGGCTGTACAGTTGAGAAAAGTAGCAAGAACATCAGATCTCTGCAGGTCATCTGGCCCCCATAAAAAAGCAATAGCAACTGGGAAAAGGCTAGACTGCTAGGTTCCCAGCTATACTGGATTATTAGACAAAGCCACTCACTCCATCTTTGTTTATAGAACTCATTTTCAGGAACAAGTGTTTTATAGTTAGGTGGAGGTTGTAAAGAAGCTATTTATAATGAAGATCCCAAATATGTGAGCCTTCTATCAAGCTTGATCTAAAGGAACTTTACATGGGTGGCAGTTTAGAAGAAAAAGAGAGAAAAGGATAAAGAAAAAAACTAATAAAAATAGCTGAGATCACTCAACAGTTATCAAGAAACAGATACTACAGTTTTATAACATGAAGTACTAAAAGTATATGCACTCTTAAAAGGCAATTAAAACGTATGCTCCAAAACTATAAAACATTTTCTTTTCATCTGCAACATAGAGGGCAGATTACAACACATTAATAACGTTTTGTTTAGAGTTCAGTTTCTGATGGTTTCCAAATGTAGTCTGTGTAGATTAACCAGAAGGAGTCCAGTTCCCTTTTTTAAGAGCGCTTGTAAAGGAAAGCAGTGTGGTAAGATTGTTATGAAAAGAGAGTGTATTTAGGAAATAGCACTTAGCAGGGTCTCTCTGAATGGCTGCCAGGTCAGGAAGCTGAAGTGCAAGGCTTGGCCCTTGTTCAGCCCCCCCAGTTCCAGCTTCTTGACCACACAGTACGTCAGGAACATGTCACAAGCCAGCCAGGAAGACTCAGCCCCGCCCATGGGCCAGCTTGGCACGGCTGCTTTCACATAACCCAGGGCTCCAGAGGGGCCGGAGGCAGGCATTCCAGGGCCACGGGAACATGCAAGTTTTTAAAATAGAAGTGAAGGACTTAAAAAAAAACAAGCCTGGGAATTAAACAGTTGCCGTGTCCTTGAGTCCTTATGGAACATGGTTCCCCACGTAGAGCAGCAGAGGTGAACAGGGCCTTCAAGGTGATCTCATCCTCTACCCTCTGCTTATACACAAGGACATTGACCTGCCTACACCATAGTGATAGAACCAATCGTGGAATCTGTATCTGTCAGCTCTTAGTCAGCTAAACCCACTGGCTTCTACCTCACCGGGCTAAGTTGCCCTTTTTTCCTTGGATTTTGGCTCTCCAGTAGTCTGTTGCTATACATTTTTTTTTTTTTTTTGAGATGGGGTCTCACTCTGTTGCACACACACACACACACACACACACACACACACAGGCTAGAGTGCAGTGGTGCAATTTCAGCTCACTGCAACCTCCGCCTCTCGGGTTCAAACAAGTCTCCTGCCTCAGCCTCCCAGGTAGCTGGGATCATAGGCATGTGTCACCACACTTGGCTAATTTTGTATTTTTTAGTAGAGACAGAGTTTCACCGTGTTGGTCAGGCTGGTCTCCAACTCCTGACCTCAGGGCATCCACCCGCCTCGTCTCTTAAAGTGCAGGGATTACAGGCATGAGCCACTGCGCCTGCCTGTTGCTATACCATTTGTTCTTAACTACCTGCCTAACTTCTATGCGTCTCAGTCTCAGTTTCCTCATCTGCAAAATGAAGATAATATCAATGTCTAGGCTGGGTGCAGTGACTCACGCATGTAATCCAAACACTTTGGGAGGCCGGGGTGGGCGGATCACCTGAGGCCAGGAGTTGGAAACCAGCATGGCCAACATGGTGAAACTCCATCTCTCCTAAAAATACAAAATTAGCCAGGTGTGGTGTCACACACCTGTAATCCCAGCTACTTGGGAGGCTGAAGCAGAAGAATCACTTGAACCCAGGAGACAAAGGTTGTGGTGAGCCAAGATCGCTCCACTGCACTCCAGCCTGGGAGGCAAGAGCAAAATTCTATCTCAAAAAAAAAAAAAAAAAAAAAAAAGAAAAAAAAAAATTGTGTGTGTGTGTGTGTATTTTCAATGCCACTTCACAGATAATAAGGATAGATAGAAGAAACATGTGTAACAGTTACGGTACCTGATATGAAATGAGGGCTCAATAATGTTATCTATCTCATTAATAATAGTATTATTAGCATGATACTATCATTTGTATTATTGCTGCTACTATTTCTACAGCTGCTACATTAGCAGTCACCTCAGGAATTTGGCCTAGAGCGTATTGTGTATCAGCCCAGGATTGGAGGCCGGAGAGCAGAGTAAAGGGGAAGGTAAGTCTAGGATACCTTTAGGCCAGTGGTTGGTAAAGTCCTGTGCTCAGATTCCAGCTGTGGAACAGAGGTTCAGAAGTGGGCTTTAATGTTACTGTTGTTTGTTTTTGCTTTGTTTTGCCTTCCCATTTGTGTTGCATAGTTTTAGTTAAAAGAGACTTGAGAGATGATTAAGTGTATATTACATACAGTTCAGCCTCCACGGTTTACATGTAGGAAAACTGAAGCTCAGAAAGAAAAAGTGGTTTGCCTTGCTAGCCTAACTTGGTATTGAATAGAGCGCTTGTCTAATTTACATGTAAAAGGAAACTGGAGGAGAAAGAGCCTTAGGATAATACTCGTAAGATCTAAATCCTTTAGCCTTTCTTCTACATCAGGCCCTCTGGGACTCTCCTTAAAACCCCCATTTTGACCTGGTTCCTTAGTCAGCATGGAGACAAGCCTGAGGAAAAAACTCAAGAGAACCAGCCTCCTTCCTTAGGCATTATTAGAGAGCAATCCCCTATAAAAGTTAAGTGGATGTTTGTTTTTTATTTAAAACCTTCAGGAGATCTAACCCTGCTGGGCTGCTCCTGCCTCACCCACAGCAGTGGCCCTTCAGGCCTCACTTAACACTCCTACTGTAAAGAGGGCTTGCTTTCAGAATGCTCAAACAACTCCGGCCTGCACATTTCTTTGCTTACTACAGGGCTCACTGATTTACAAAGTAAAATTACTTTCTTAGTTGATGCCTCAATTGTCTTTTCCTTTGAGCACTTATCTCTCCTTTGCCCTAGTGTCAGTCGGTTTTCCTGTTTTGCTAAAATGTTTGATCAAAAAAATGTATGGCCAGGGGCGGTGGCTCATGCCTTTGGGAGGATCATGAGGTCAAGAGATCGAGACCATCTGGCCAATGTGGTGAAACCCGGTCTCTACTAAAAATGCAAAAATTAGCTGGGCATGGTGGCATGTGCCTGTAGTCCCAGCTACTTGGGAGACTGAGGCAGGAGAGTCGCTTGAACCCAGGAGGCGGAGGTTGCAGTGAGCCAAGATCGCGCCACTGCATTCCAGCCTGGGTAACAGAACGAGATGTCTCAAAAAGAAAATGAAATGGAAAAAAGGAAAAAAAAAAAAAAGATTAGAAAATTTATACTGCTTTGCATACCCAGTGAGGACAGTATATAGTTACTGGAAAAGCCTATCATCCGTACCAGCGACAACACTACAACAAAAGCATTATTTACCTAGAAAAATCAACTGTAAATTCATTTAGCATTTTCCTTATTCTGACATTCCCTGGTTACATTGAAACAGCCCTGTTGTATCGTCCTGCTTTCTTTTTCCTGGTATTTTCCTCTTTGGGACTTTGGTTTCATTTATCTCAATTTGTTCTGAAGGCACTAAGGCAGATTTTCAAAGAGCTATAATTGTCACAGGAAGAGCACAATGACTTATTGAAGTTTCACATGTTGCTCTTTTTGGAACTACCAGAGATTGGAACCAATTCTCCATTCACATCTCTACCCAAGAGTTGGATGAAAATACCCAAGTTTTCCCTTCTCTGGTGCTTGTCTAAAGTATTACTCCCAGGTAGTCTCACTCCCAGTTGCCAAAGAAAAGAACTCCTCATCTCTAGGTCACCCTACGAGGTAAGAAGAGAGCTTAAATGAGTGTGCCCAAGTTTCTTACCCTTACAGCCTTCCAGATTTCCAGAAGACACCTTCGTTAGTTTCCACATCACACTTTCCTACCTTTCCTCTTAATTTGCTGATGTCTGGAAAGTACCACAGGAAACTGGTATGACTACCAAGGGGACAGGGTCTTTGTAGAGCATCAGCACCCCTAAGTCTATCCATCCTTCTCCGGAACCGCAATGGGCACATCCTCGCACCCTGTGGAATCAGTGTTAGTCCTGAAATCAGAGTAGACTTGGCTTCGTACTTCTATCTGGGTAGTTGGCTTAAGTGCTGTGTCTGTATTTAGTGAAGTTTTTCCATCAGAATTCTTATTCTTTGGAAGCTTTTTATAGACTATTTCTTCATTTACCACACTGTACAGGGTTTTAGTCCTAAAGGGTTCCTAATGTAGCTAGCTGCTCCTGTGGAGAACCTTATCACAGCTTTGTTTTCCCTAAGTTATTTGTGGTAAAGTCCTGGCAGTCTTTTTAGATGTCCAGTGAGTGACACCTAATAGAAGAAGTGGATAAGACTGGACTTTAAGGTGGTTTGGGGTCTTCCTGATGGTTTTCTTGTCAAGTACTAGGTACAGATTTGCTCTGAGACTTTGGGGATGGGAAACACTGTTCTCTTTTCTCCTGAAAATTGAGTCTGGTCGAATTGACAAGATATTTTCTGAAATTCCAAGTCATAATTGTACTATATTTATTTTCTGATTTTTTTTTTTAACCTTTCACAATTAATGTTTCCCAGCCTCTGTCAGCCTCTACTGGTAGTCAGGAGAAATGGGCCAGTGGCTTTATGTAACTGAGTCTTCTGTTTTAACATGAAAGTGTTATATTTACCTTCAAAATGACCCTGACTTAGATCAGACTACCTGGGGTTGTCAGGCCTTCCATCTTCAAGCCAAGAGGTAGTTTGTTTGTTTGTTTGTTTTGTTTTTGCTTTGTTTTTTATTTGGTTTATTTTATTTTATTTTTATTTTTTGACCCAGAGTCTCACTCTGTCGCCCAGGCTGGAGTGCAGTAGTGTGATCAAGGCTCACTGCAACCCCTGCCTCTAGGGTTCAAGCAATTCTCCTGCCTCAGCCTCCCGAGTAGCTGGGATTACAGGCATGGGCCACCACACCTAGCTAATTTTTGTATTTTTGGTAGAGACAGGGTTTTGCCATGTTGGCCAGGCTAGTCTCAAACTCCTGGCCCCAAGTGGTCCTCCCAACTCAGCCTCCCAAAGTGCGAGGATTCCAGGCACAACCATCAAGCCTGGCCATTTGGTTTTGTTTAGATGTCTTTGTCCATGGAGTACTATGTGTCCAGGCTTGATGCCCACTTCCTGCCTTTGAAACCAGTGATTTGTGTCACCAGAGAGCCTTAGAGACAGAGTCACACAAAAATAATCATTTCAAAAGAAACCTGGGGCTTTCAGGGTTGTTGGTATGCCATGGCACAGGACCCCAAATGATCTCCGCAGGCTTTAACCCCAACCCATGCAGATGGTATCTGAGCCACTACAAGTCAAGGGTGAACCTTAGTACTGCATACAAGGTTCCTTGGGGTTAACCTAGGAACTGCATACAAGTAATTCCTTGGGGTTGACCTAGGTTTTCTTTGAGGTATTTATTTTCTCTACCAAAATTAAGATTTTTGGATTAAAAAAAAAATTTTACATTATGCTTTATATTTACAGAGCATTTCAACTCTCATGATTTCCTTTTAAATGTAGATCTTTGAGATGGGTGTTGTCCTGCCCATTTTGCTGATAAGGCTTAGGGGAAGAAACGCTAAAATCACATTGCTAATAAAGGGCAGAACTGGCCAGGTGCAGTGGCTCACACCTGTGATCCCAGCACTTTGGGAGGCTGAGGCAAGCAGATCATGAGGTCAGGAGTTAGAGACCAGCCTGGCCAATATGGTGAAACCTGCTCTACTAATAATACAAAAATTATCTAGGCATGGTGGCACATGCCTGTAGTCCCAGCTACTTGGGAGGCTGAGGCAAAAGAATCACTTGAACCCAGGAGGCGGAGGTTGCAGCGAGCCAGATTGCGCCACTGCACTCCAGCCTGGGCAATAGAGTGAGACTCTTATCTCAAAAAAAAAAAAAAAAAAAAAAAAAAAAAAAAAGAGGCAGAACTCTGACATTCCACCCATGTCCTCAGTCATTTCTTCAAGAATACAAAACCAAGCCACCTTCCTTTGAATGGAATACTTCAGTGGTCCCAGGAGAGTTTTCCTTTATTTCAAAATAGCAAATATTTTGATCATGTTAAAATATTTTTCTTTTCAAAACCTTCGATGCGTTGAATCTTCATATAATAGAAATCTGAATTCATTATTGTCTTGTTTAAGGTAACATTATGTAGAGAGAGGAACACAGAATTTGGGATGAATCAAATAATTCCAAGTATGATTCTTCTCTGTAATTGATGTGTGACTTACACTTAGCTTGTTTCTTCATCTAGACAAATGTGAATGACAGACCAGCTCAAAGAGGTCTTGCAAGTATTGAATTCAGTGACACAAGCACAGTGCCTAATATTAATAGGAATCCAATAAACAGACATTTCCTTTCCCATTTTCACTCTCGTTCAAACTGATCTTTTCTTTCTTACCTCCCATTTCTTTCTTAGATGAAGTCTTTGCTCATGGGAAATGTAATTGTTTATCATCTCTTGAGCATAGATTTTCTCTTCCCACTTTCTTATTTTTGTGCACACTGTTCCCTTCCTCTGAAGAGCCCTGCCCCTCTCTGTGTCCTTCATACACTCCTGGTTAACCACCTATAGGATTTCTACTCATCTTTCAAGGTTTATAGAAAATAGTGCTCTTCCTCGCAGCCTTTCTGATTATTCCAATCAAAAATTGTCTTCTTTTCTCTGAATATCTTTGTCTTTAGTAGTCATTGCCCTCTTTTAGAACTTACCATGTTTCGCCTTATGTTGTCTTGAAGTATGTATCTTTATTTTCTTTCCTATCTGACTTTAAACTCCTTGTGGAAAGGGGTTGTTACTTCTTGCCTCTAGACATCCACCATAATGTGTAGCATAGTTCCTAGGAGGCTGTCTGGTATGATCAAAAGAACACAGGTTTTTAGAGGCATGGTTACCTAGGTTTGAATTGTGGATCTGCCACTTCTTCACTAGCTGAGGCCTTAGAAAAGTTGCTTCACCCTCTGGGCCTCTGTAAAATGTGAATAATCATACCTACTTCATGGTATCATTATGTGGATTAAATGAAATCGCATGTAGAGTGCTGCTCACAAAATAGGTGCTTAATAAATGTTAGATTGTTTCCCTTGATCATAATACAACATTGATTTAAAAAGTAGAATGATGTTTGCTCCTTATTTCATGATTTTCTTTCTTTTTTTTTTTTTTTTTTTTGAGACAGAGTCTTGCTCTGTCACCAGGTGCCAGGCTGGAGTGCAGTGGCACGATCTCGGCTCACTGCAACCTCCACCTCTGGGTTCAAGCAATTCTCCTGCCTCAGCCTCCCAGGTAGCTGGGACTACAGCACACGCCACCACACCCAGCTCATTTTTTTTTGTATTTTTAGTAGAGACGGGGTTTCACCATGTTGGCCAGGATGGTCTCAAGCTCTTGACCTCGTGATCTGCCCACCTCGGCCTCCCAAAGTGCTGGGTATTTCATGATTTTCTAAAGTGGAGAGTTACGGATAATAAATTTTAGTAGACTCATTCGACATAACAGGGACTGGTATACACCCTCTGTAGTTTATTTGGGAAGCCAGGCATCACTCTGTGGAAGAACCACAGAACACTAGCTAAATATTGACAACTGACTACGCTATCCTATTCCAGCATATGGATTTGTATTCGTAATTCCCCCAAGATAAGATTTTACCGTCCCTCTTAATTTTATTAATCCATTCTAAACTGACAGATGTTGCAGTGAGCTTTGAGCTCTTGGGGATTCTTGTTTTGTTTCTGATTAAAAGATGAGTTTCCTTCTTAAACCCAAGGGTCTAAGTATCAGTGCCTTTCTCTCCTAAACAGCTTGCTTAAATGCCAGAAGTAAACTTGTTATTCTCTATTGGATACTAAAGAAGCTTTTCAGTGTCTAAGCCCCTTCTAAACATGTTTCCTTCTAGGAGGCAGAAGAGCGGGAATTGTTTAGCATAGTACCTGGTACTTCGTAGCTGCTTGGTAAATAGTAGTTAATATGATCATTACTTGTATTTACATTTTTATTTTGAAAGAGCATGGGGAGCGTAAGCAGAGCTCACAGAACTAATCTGTGTTGATCTCTCTTCTTCTTGAGGGCACATAGAATTTCAGAACACTGAAAGTCAGCCAGATAATGACCCAGGGTTATGGTCAGTGTTCCAGTATGGTTTGTACTTTTGTTCCTTTTTACTGGAGTCCAGCTCCGACTTTAATAGCACAGTAACTGCCAGTTCCTATCCATAGGGGTTGAGAATATCGTTGGATGATATGTTTAATACTGGCGAAGCTGGCTTGTCTAAGTCATGGTCCATTCTTAGGTTACTGGCGGGTGTGTGAACTGCTACTCAAGAAAGCAAGTTGGTCAACAGAAGAATTTTAATGAAGCCATTTAAGTTTTCCAGCCATTGGAGCTGGTTCTCTTGGAGTTCCCCCCCCCCCCCTTCCATCAACCTGCTTTCAAGAAGAGGCTCATGTTCTGGTTCCAGGGCACCAGTCTGAGAGTGGGCAGGCATTCATTACTGGCCTAGGACAATCATATTGGAGATCTCCCTAGACATCAGACACTTGCTATCATTTCTGTTCCCTTGTTGGCTGATCCTCCTGGTGCTTTTAGGGGCACCTGAGGTCACTTTTTGCCCTAAGGCATGTCGCTCTGTAGCATCTTACTGAATAGGATATGCCTTTTATCACTTTGGACTGACCTGGTAATAATAATACTAATAGCCACTGTTTACTTAATTGCTGTGTGAGGTAGGCATTGTACAGGGTGCCTAACATAGATTTTTATTAATCCTCACAACAGCCCTTTAAGGTAGGTATTAAGGTCAGTATTCTTTTTTTTTTTTTTTTTAGATAGACTCTCACTCTCTTGCCCAGGCTGGAGTGCAGTGGCGTGATCTCGGCTCACTGCAACCTCCACCTCCCGGGTTCAAGCAGTTCTCCTGCCTCAGCCTCTAAGTAGCTGGGATTACAGGCACCTGCCACCATGCCTGGCTAATTTTTGTATTTTTAGTAGAGATGGGGTTTCACCATCTTGGCCAGGCTGGTCTTGGACTCCTGACCTAATGATCCACCTGGCTTAGCCTTCCAAAGTGCTGGGATTACAGGCGTGAGCCACTGCACCCGGCCAAGGTAGTATTCTTATACCCATGTTACAGATAAGTACTGGAGAAGTTAAATAACTTGCCCAAGGTTTAAACAGTTGCTAAATGCCGAAGACAAGACTTAACTTCAAAGCCCTGTTTCCACTTTATTTACAGAAAGCTCAGAATGCCCCTGGAACTCTGAAATTATGATGGTATTTCACACTAACATTACCAGAAATTCCCAGGACATTAATTCAGTCATCTGAGTTGAGTGTGTAGAGCCTTACCCAATGAGAAAACAGTAGATTTCCACAGTGTTATAAGAAAACCCAGAGAAACCCATAGTACATTAGACAAATTGGAATTGAAAAGCTTATGTAAAAAAATACTCATTTTAAGGTCATCTGTTTATACTGACACAAGGTCTATAGAAAATGAGAGAGTTGGCATCATGTTTCTGAAATATGCAATTTTACAATGGGAACGTGTTATAAAATGCCCAGCCACTGTTGTTTTCCTTGGAATTTAGAGTGAGAGACATGAAGGCTGACAACTCTCTTCCTGTTTTAGGTCAGAGCTTCAAGGAACTTTGTAATCTTCCCACCAGCTTTATTCTCTCCTGGAACTCACGGGTAAAATTAGATGCTGGCTGGACTTCAGTAGTTGACTTTGAAAGCTTTCAGAGGCCAAGTCAGACAACTGCAGCAGACTGCTTTCTCACAGTACCACTTTGAGAGACACTTTGTACAGACTAACATAGTTTAGTAAACTGATGAGTGTCTGACAATTCTGCCATAAAAGACCATTAATAACAATGCCTATAGGAGCAGAAGAAGATTGTCTTTGTGTGGTTGATCTTGGAAACAGGATCAGGCTTTAACTTCCTTTTACCAATATGCTGCCTTTACCTCTTGATGTTGCTATACTCTAGAGCAAGCGTCCCCAAACTTTTTACACAGGGGGCCAGTTCACTGTCCCTCAGACCTTGGAGGGCCGCCACATACTGTGCTCCTCTCACTGACCACCAAATGAAAGAAGTGCCCCTTCCTGAAGTGCGGCGGGGGGCTGGATAAATGGCCTCAGGGGGCCGCATGCGGCCCACGGGCCGGGCCGTAGTTTGGGGACACCTGCTCTAGTGTACTGTTACAGTTGAAAAGCAACAACTCCAGATGAGGATTTAGTTGGAATTATTTTATTACATGCATTCTGATTGACTCTAGGAGGTAGACCTGGTGAAAAGGGTATGGGGAGAAATTATATTTAGAGAGTCAATGCTCTCCCAAACTATCATCGAATGCATTTCTCTAATTTGACACATTTTGCCTGGAAGTCACAGAAATAGATCGAGGTGCCCCCATCAGAATATAAAGAGTCAGACACTAAAACAAGACTAAAAAGAGCCAACCCATTAGGGAACCACCTCCCTGGGGAGCGGTGGGCAGGGAAAGGAGGTTCAATGGCAATTATTAGACACTGATTCAAAAATATGCTCACAGGAGCTGCGACCCAGGGAAATCCTTCTTCCCAGTCCTAGCTGGTCAGGGGACAGTTAAGTAAAAAGAGTTCTGCTTATTCTCTGCTGCAGGATGCTACCCCCTGACCCTTTATAAGTCAGCCTTGCCTGATTACTCCTTTTAATTCAAGGCTCAAAACAGCTTGTAAAGTTTTTTTTTATCATTCCTTTCCAGATTGTGTGGCCCACACTGCAGCATTTTGTCCACATCTGTTTTCCAACCTCATTACTCTTCTGTTAGTACATTCATTAGAAAAAAGAGCTGTTTATTTCTTTTCTGCATGTTTTCCCCCTAGTTTCAAAAGCTAAAATGGTAAATCATGTGGTGTTTGATGTGACCATCTCCATGATTTCTAGTATACAAATTGGTAGTTGCATATACAAGAATTGGTTGAACCTTATTGTTTAAATTAGCTATACCCCAGCCAAGACTCACAACTCACATGAGGCTGTTTCATTGTAGACTGAGATTGTCAAGGCTTCTCATTTCTGTATCAGAATGTTATATCATTCCTTCCAGGGTACATAGTAATAACGTGAATTTTTTGGCTAGTATGACTCCTGCACACTTTAATTTGAATATAATTATTTAAAGACACATGGAAACTGGGAGGCAAAGCTTTAGACTTTAGGATAGTTTTACTTAGTTAAAAGAAAGCTAAGAGAGATGAGACAAGGATGCTCATGAATACCATTTCTATTCAGTGTTATACTAGAAATACTAGTCAGAACAATGAAACAAGAACAACAGACTAGAGGTGTAAGAATAATTGGAAGAAAAGAGACACAGCCGACTTTATTTCCAGATTACATTATTTGCTACATAGACAATCCAGAAGAATGAACAAACTTAGAATTAATAAAATAATTGAGCAACATTGCTAGATATAGAACTTGACCTTCATGATAGCAATAACCAATTAGAAAAAAAAAAATCCTGTTTGCAATAATAATCAACAGCACAAAGAAGCTAGGAATAATCCTTAGAAAACCTGCAAAACCTTTACAGGAAATGTGTAAAGCCAAGTTGAAGGAATGAAAGAAGAGCCACAGAAATGGACATACACATATTCACAGATAGGGAGACGACTTATTAAGACTTATTAATTTTTTTTTTTTTTGAGATGGACTCTAGCTCTGTTGCCAAAGGTGGAGTGCAGTGGTGTGATCTCTGCTCACCACTCACCTCCGCCTTCCGGGTTCAAGTAATTCTCCTGCCTCAGCCTCCCAAGTAGCTGGGATTACAGGCACTTGCCACTGTGCCCAGCTAATTTTTGTATTGTTAGTAGAGATGGGGTTTTGCCATGTTGGTCAGGGTGGTATTGAACTCTGACCTCAGGTGATCCACCCGCCTTGGCCTCCCCATATGCTGGGATTACAGGCATGAGCCACTGGGCCCAGCCAGGAGACTTAATATTTAAAAGCTGTCAGTTACCCTCAAGTTAATCTAGAAATTAAATGAAATTAGGATGAAACCCATGAGAAGTTTTGAATCACTCAGAATCTTAGCAGGAAATCAACGGCACGCACAGAAGTGTTCACCGGGGGGAGTTAACGGAGGACCTGTTTATAAAGGTGTAGACCAGGTGTCCCCAAACTACAGCCCCCTGAGGCCATTTATCCAGCCCCCGCCGCACTTCAGGAAGGGGCACCTCTTTCACTGGTGGTCAGTGAGAGGAGCACAGTATGTGGCGGCCCTCCGACGGTCTGAGGGACAGTGAACTGGCCCCATGTGTAAAAAGTTTGGGGATGCCTGGTGTAGACAAAGCTTAAGGAAAACCAATAAACCAACAAGGGAAGGTGAGGCACCCTGAGCTAGGCAAAGCAAAGAAGCACCTTTAGCACCCCCGGGAGCCGCAAATGGGTGCAACCTTTATCAGAACCCAGACAGTGCTGTAGCTTGAGTGTAGTGAGGCCCACCTGGCAGGCCATCAGTAGAGGAGCAGCTGCTACTAACCTGGGCATAGTGGTGAGGGAGCCAAGGAGAAAGGTGCCTTGACTTGTTTCTCCTTTTGCCCTTCATTCTCCTTCCATTGACTCTCATTAGCTGCATATAAGAAAGAGAGACCCAGTTGATGCTGCCCAGGCAGAGGTCAGCTTCATGGGACATAGAACAAGGTGAAGAATAGAAAGGGTTTCTGAAGGAGCAGTCAGAGAATATCCATTGCAGGTGTTTTTCATAGTATTTTTCAAGGTGATCTTGAACTTCATGTGGAAGATTAGAGGATTAAAACCAGCAAGGAAAGATTTTGAAGCAACCTATTATGATTTTTATTTGAAATATCAATTTCTTTCCGGCTGGATATTAACATGTATTATAAAGCTGTAATAATTAAAACAGAATGATGTTGTTACAGAAAAAGATAGACAGTGGAACATAATCTACATTTATGTAAAAACTTGATATATGACAATCAGTGCTGAACAATAGCCTGTTCAGTAAATTGTGCTGAAACAAATGATTATCCACATAGGAAAAATTTAGAACTTCATATTAGGATAGCAAAAATAAAAAAAATCTGACCATACATGTTGGCAAGGGTTGGATGCTCATATGCTCTTGGTAGAAGTATAAATTGACATAATCCTTTTAGAGGGTAATTTACAATTTCTAGCAAAGTTATATGATTCTAGAGCCAGACTATTTTCCATGTGTAAAATGGAGTTAACAAGTGAATCTCCAGAAGATTATTGTGAAGATTAAATGAGTGTATGTGTGTGTATGCATATATTGTGCGCACACACACACACACGCACACACAAACACACACATATACATGATGCTTAGAACAAATGGTTGCCATAAAATAAGCTCTATTTAAATGTGTCATTGTTGTTATTTCCAGATCTTGCAGTTCTACTTTCTAGGTATATAATCCAGAGAAAATTCTGACTTGTATATAAAAGAAGATTCATTCAATGTTTATTTCAAATGAACAAAAAAATGGCTTAAAATCATGATATAATCATTGTGTAGCAGTAAGAATGATTGAAGTAAACCTGTATGTAGTAAGATAGGTAAGGCTTTTTTGAGAGAGAGAGAGAGAGAGAGAGAGAGAGAGAGAGAGAGAGAGAGAGTCTCACTCTTGCTCAGGCTGGAGTGCAGTAGCATGATCTTGGCTCACTGCAACCTCTACCTTCACCTCCTGGTGCAAGTGACTCTCATGTCTCAGCCTCTCAAGTAGCTGGGATTACAGGCGTGTGCCACCGTGCCCAGTTAATTTTTGTATTTTAGTAGAGACAGGGTTTTACCATTTTGGCCAGGCTGGTCTCATAACTCCTGACCTCAGATGATCCACCTGACTCTGCCTCCCAAAGTGCTAAGATTACAGGTGTGAGCAACCATGCCTGGCCTCACAGATAAGTCTTAAAAACATGTTGAGAGTGAAATAAAACCAGATTGCAGAGGATTAAGAATAGTCTGATATTGAGAAGGCAGGAGACATGAGAATGGGGAAGGGCATAGAGAAATTTCAGGCCTATATCTAATATCTCATACCTTTCAAACATTTTCTAAAATCTGAACCAAAAAGAGAGCTAAGCAGTTAGTTATGGTCAGGTTTTAGAAATCTAAAAGGGATTTTAGAAAGTATGATAGAAAGAAATTGCCCTACAGAGGCAAGTATATGGTCTTTGGGGCAGACAGCCCTGTATTCAATTCCACTGTTTATTTGTATTAGCTCTGTAACCTCATATAAATTACTGAACATTAGTTATCTCACCAGGTTAGTTTGACAATTACATAGGTTACTGTATATAAGAAAGCACAGTACCTGATACATAATAGGTATTCAATAATTGTTCCATTCCTTCCCCTCTCCTACAAGGAAGAAAAAAGACAAATCAACATCTCTCTTGGAAAACAGACCAAATTTCTGCTTCTGTGGGCCTGGTTTCTACAATCTTGTTTTGTTACAATTCATGTTGACTTTATGTAAGGATTGTCAGTTCATGCCCAAACTTAGTGAAGGAAGCTCACTTGATAAAGAAATGAATTTTAGGACTTCACTATATAAAACCGTCATTATTCTATCCCCCCCAAACACCAAGTAGTAATCTGCCTTGGTTTGTGTGTGTCATGCTGTCCTGGACTCTATGTAGGAAAGATTTAATGACCACGGACCTTACCTTTGTTCTAAAAAAAGGTATATACCTTTTGACTATACCATTTTTATAAAAAACACTCGTAAACTCACACCTTCTCTTGTTAACTGAACCGGAGAATAGTTGCTCTTTTTTTCCTATATATAAAAGACAAATGTCTTTATCTTGTGGGAAACCTAGCATCACCTTTCATAGCTACTAAAATATTTCCTTTATTTGTTTCTAATGCTATTTGCTGTTTAATTATTGTTTTTATAAAGATACGAAATCCATATGAAAGCTCTTGTGGTCACAGTCAGTTATTCCATGGGGGGAAACCTGTCCTCACTTTCATTAAAATGATATCTCTTCTAGGCATACCCGTTTTGATCATTAACAAGCAACTTAATACTTTTCTTATGAATACTTCTGTGACAACCAAATTAGCAGACATAGGCTTATGCTTTAGGATTTGATCTTATTTTTACCTTAGTATTTAGGAATTTAGAGTAAAACATTCAATGCTAGGAAGAGACTGTGCAATAGATAAAGGAGAAAAATTGCTTAAAGAGAAAGAGGCACACACCATCTACACACACAACCATTAGTGGACAAAGAAAATGGCTGATGTGTGGAAATTAAAATGATGATCTTCTGTCTTGCATGCTTCTCACAAGAAAATTCATCCTGAGCAATTCCATTTCAGGCAAAGCTTGGGAAAGGGGAACTAGTTTCCAGAGAAACGTATGAGAAGCGCCTTGGGCCTGAATGATTTAACACTGGACTAAGACTTGGTATCTGAGAAGCTGTATCTAAGAGTGGAGAGCTGAAATAAGAGGCTTAGGAAAATTTTCCTGCCTAGTGTCCTCAGGGCTTACCAAGATGACCTTACATGTAGGTACTGTTTTCCAAAACTGACATATTTAGGAAATCTTTAAAGATATCTAATTGCTACAATTAGTATGACTCACAGCCCTTTGCACCTTCTGTTGTTATGGAGTCCATCCCATTTCGTGTTAGAAATTTTCTGTAATGTAAGCCTATTTAGTCTATTTTCTCCCACTTTGTAAACACCCTTTTCCCATAGTTGCAAATGTCTCCACCATTATTTGTTTCAATTTGTAAATTTTAGAAAGGCTAGAATAAACAGTGTCCTCACACACGCACACTCATCTATTGCCAGACATGCACTATCTCTGGCCAGAGATAGAGTCAAAAGGGGACCCTCCATATTTTCTTTATAGCACCAGAATTCCAAAGCAAGACTGCTTCTTGTTCCCTTTCTACTAGGATAGGACAGTTAATTTTTAAATTACCACCATGGTTAATAAACTAAAAGATATTAAGTCATGATGTCAAGGCTTTTATGTTTTGAAAATAAAAAAGTAATTTAGGCCAGGCATGGTGGTTCACACCTGTAATCCCAGCACTTTGGGAGGCTGAGGAGGGCAGATTGCTTGAGGTCAGGAGTTTGAAACTAGCCTGACCAACTTGGTGAAACCCTGTCTCTATTAAAATAGAAAAATTAGCTGTGTATGGTGATGCACGCCTGTAATCCCAGCTACTCGGGAGGCTGAGGCAGGCAAATCACTTGACTCTGGGAGGTAGAGGTTACAGTGAGCTAAGATAGTGCCACTACTCTCTAGCCTGGGCGACAGAGTGAGACTTGGTCTCCAGGAAAAAAGGAAAATGAAAGGAGGTAGCTAGGTGAAACATCATGGAATTTTCCAGAGCAAAGCCCGGAAGTGCTGTGTAAGCAAGGACCGGGTGATCTGCAACATGACTATTGGGGAAGACTGCCCTCCTTTGTTTTATTCTCCTCCACGTCCAAGAACCTGTCCTATGTAGGTCTTTGTGTGCACAAAGCTCACTGAAAACCCATACTCACCCCTCCCCGAAAAAAACTGGGTCATGTATCTCTTGAATATTTAATGTAATGTCCTACATTTGGTGCCTGGAGAGAAACTTACTCACTTATAGATGTCACTCAGGCCACAGATAGACTGTCATTCACTGAAGATACAGTATCCTTAATCATACTTGATCTTGGGGACGCTGCACCTCTGCTTCTTCTACCTTTGCCTGTTTTGCATTTGTCGTTTATTCATTCAGTATTTTCTATTAACTAAGGATGATTCCTTGACTCCTCAGACTTACAGATGAATAAGAAACAGACTCTGTTTAATGTCGATTCCTCAATCTAGTTGGGGAATTAGAATTCTACAGTCCTTTTGATAGCGCTTCTGTCTGTCTATCCCTCTCTTTTAGGATCACTACTACAATTTTTTAGTTTGCTTTTGCTTTCCATTTGCCAAATTATTTTTTATCGTGGTATAAAAAAAAATTATCGTCTTAAGTGTCCAGTATAGTAATACATTCACATATTATTGCACAACAACTCACTAGAATTTTTCATCATAAAAAACTAAAATCCTATACCCATTAAACGATTCCCATCCCCACCCTTAGCTCCTGGTATATAAGTGGAATTGTGTAGTAATTGTCTTTTTTTTTTTTTTTTTTTTTTTTTTTTGAGACAGAGCCTCACTCTGTTGCCCAGGCTGGAGTACAATCTCGACTCCCGGTTCAAGCAATTGTCATGCCTCAGCATCTTAAGTAGCTGGGGTTACAGGCATATACCACCACACCTGGCTAGTTTTTATATTTGTAGTAGAGATGGGGTTTCACTGTATTGGTTGGGCTGGTCTAGAACTCCTGACCTCAAATGATCCACCCGCCTCAGCCTCCCAAAGTGCTAGGATTATAGGCGTGACCACCACACCCAGCCAGTAATTGTCTTTTTATGATTTGCTTCTAGCATAATGCCCTCAAGGGTCATCCATGTTGTAGCATATGACAGGATTTCCTTATTTTTAAAGGCTGAATAATATTCCCCTGTATCTATGTATATACTACATTTTCTTTATCTATTTATCCATCAATTGACATTTAGGTTGCCTCCATCTCTTTGATTATTGTGAATAATGCTTCAGTGAACACGGGTGTGCAATTATCTCTTAGAAAATATATTTTCAATTCTTTTTATTTTCAATTCTTTTGAATATATATCAAGAAGTGGGATTGCTGGATTATAAGGTAATTCTATTTTTAATGTTTTGAGGAGTCTCCATGCTGTTTTCCATAGTGGCTGCACCATTTGCATTCCCACCAACAATGCACAAAGGTTCCAGTTTCTCCGCATCCTTACCAGCACTTGTTATTCTCTGTTGCATTTGTTTTTTCGTTTCTTTTGATAGTGGCCAACCTAATGGGTGTGAGGTGGTCTACCACTGTGGTTTAGATTTGCATTTCTCTGATAATAGTAATGTTCTGCTAACAACATTACTATAGCTTTTTTCATACAACGTGTTGGCCATTTGCAGTTATTCTTGGATTAATGTCTATTCAAGTCTCTTGCCACCCTCCTCCCCCCACCTTTTTTTAAAAATTAAGACAAGGTCTTGCTCTGTTGCACAGGCTGGAGTGCAGTGGCATGATCTTGTTACTGCAACCTCCGCCTCCTAGGCTCAAATGATTCTTGTGCCTCAGCCTCCCCAGGTAGCTGAGATTACAGGCACATTCCACTACACCTGGCTAAAATTTTTTGTATTTTTAGTAGAGATGGGATTTTGCTGTGTTGTCTAGGCTGGTCTCGAACTCCTGGCCTCATGTGATCCTCCCACCTCGGCCTCCCAAAGTGCCGAGATTACAGGTATGAGCCACTGTGCCTGGACTTTTGCCCAATTTTAATCAGGTTGTTTCGTGGTTGTGGAGTGGTAGGAGCTCTTTATACATTCCGGACGCTTATCCCTTGTCAGATATATGGTTTGCAGATATTTTCTTCCATTTTATGTGTGGAAAAGGCTGCCTTTTCACACTGTTGTCTCCTTCATGGCAGAATTTTTAAATTTGATGTCATCCTGTTTGTCTGCTTTTGCTGTCATTGCCTGTGCTTTTGGTGTCATGTGTTAGAAATCATTGCTAAATTCAGTGTAATGAAACTTCTCCCCTGTTGTTTTCTTCAGGTAGTTTTATAGTTTCAGATTTATATTTATGTCTTTAAACCTATTTTGAATTTTTGTACATGGTGTAAGGGAAGGATCCAACTTTTATTCTTTTTTTTTTCTTAGGTGGAGTCTTGCTCTGTCACCCAGGCTGGAGTGCAGTGTCGTGATCTCGGCTCACTGCATCCTCTGCTTCCTGGGTTCAAGCAGTTCTCCTGCCTCAGTCCCACAAGTAGCTGGGATTACAGGCGCCCGCCATCACACCCAGATGATTTTGTGTGTTTTTAGTAGAGACGCTGTTTCACCATGTTGACCAAGCTGGTTTTGAACTCCTGACCTCAAGTAATCCACCTGCCTCAGCCTCCCAAAGTGCCGGGATTACAGGCATGAGCCACCATGCTCAGCCCCAACTGTATTCTTTTGCATGTAGTTAACCAGTTTTCCTAGAACCATTTGGGTTTTTGTTTTGTATGTTTGAACAAGGTCTCTCTGTTGCCCAGACAGCAGTGCAATGGTGCAGTCATACTCACTGCAGCCTCACACTCCTGGGCCCACGCAGTCCTCCTGCCTCAGGTTGCTGGGACTGCAGACACACACCATGCCCAGCTAATTTTTCTATTTTTTGTAGAGATGATGTATCATTCTGTTGCCCAGGCTGGTCTCAAACTCCTGGCCTCAAGCAGTCCTCCCACATTGACCTCCGAAAGTGCTGAAATTAAAGAGGTAAGCCATCATGGTTGGCTACCATTAATTGAAGAGACTATTCTCAAATTATGTTTTAAAGGAAAAACTGAAATATAATCTTTCTTCTATACAATAGTGCTTCAAACATATTGTATGCAGAAGCAATCAATAAGCATGCAGCCAAAATATAAAAAAATAAGAATTTTAGAATCTTTTTGGGCAGTTAATGAAAAATACTACGTTATTTTTTAGGATTTGGTGATATTTAAGATGTTTGTCAGTGTTTAAAAACATGTAATTTTGGCTGGGCACAGAGGCTCATGTCTGTAATCCAGCACTTTGGGAAGCTTAGGCAGGCAGATACCTTGAGCTCAGGAGCTCGAGGCCAGCCTGGGCAACATGGCAAAACCCTATCTCTACAAAAAATACAAAAATTAGCTGGGCATGATCTCATGAGACTACACCTGTAGTTTCAGCTACTCAGGAGGCTGAGGTGGGAGGATGGCTTGAGCCCCAGGAGGTCAAGGTTGCAGTGAGCCAAGATTTCACCATTGCACTCTAGCCCAGGTGGCAGAGTGAAACCCTGTCTCAAAAAAAAAAAAAAAAAAAAGCAATTTTGATCATCTCTCTTCATTCTAAGTAAAAATTACTTTCATATATAAATTGCATTGTGTAAGTTTCAGGCTATGCATAACTAGATCTACGCCTGTTAGATACATTACACTTTGTATCAATTTTGCCTTTTAATCTCTTGATATCTGCTCCAGTCCAGACGTGTTGCCCTTCATACCTGAAACAGCATCATCTTCACTCCTGGATTAGATCTCCTGCGCCCTCCTGTATCCCATGTGATTTTTCTTGGCTTATGTCCTCACTTTGGTAGAATACTTCCTCCTGTAGCTTCCATTTCTAGTGTTCTCTATTCCTTTGTGTAGATCTGAGTTTCAGTTTTCCTTCACCCCGATTTCCTTTAATGCTTCTTGAAACACCAGTGTGCTAGCTAGAATTCTCTTAGTTTTTGTCTAAAGATGTCTATTTTTATCTTTATTTTTTTCTGAGACATGGTCTCACTTTGTCACCCAGATTGGAATGCAGTGGCATGATCATGGCTCCCTGGCAGCCTCTACCTCCTGGGCTCAAGCAGTCCTCCTGCCTCAGTCCCCAGAGTAACTGGGACTACAGGCGCGTACCACCACACCCGGCTATTTTTTCATATTTTTTGTAGAGACGAGGTTTGGCCATGTTGCCCAGGCTGAATACCTTTTTTTTTTTAAAGGATATTTTGCTGAATATAATGTTGCATTTAAAAAGAATACCATTTTTTAAAAAGCCAGATGTCGTTCTGGCTTGTATGGATTCTGACAAGAAGTGAGCAGTTATTTGTTCTGTATGTCATATGTCTTTTGCCTCTGGCTTCTTTTAAGATTTGCCTATTTTTCACTGTTTTGATGATGATAAGCTCTGGACTGGTTTTATTTATTTACATCCTATTTTATAGTTTGTTGAGTTTCTTGGATCTATGAGTTTATTATTTTTATCAAATTTGAAAATTTTTTGGCTATTTTTTTTTCTTCAAACTTTTTAATGGCTAACCCTGCCTCTAAGACTCCAGTTTCATGTATCAGACCACTAATAGGTCACTGTGGCACTATTTTTTCTTTTTCTTACAAGTTTTAATTTTCTCTGTGCTACAGTTTAGTTTCTGTTGCTGTATCTTCAAGTGTATAGGTCTCTGGAGTGTTTAATCTTTTGTCAAATTGGAATTTTTTATTTTTAGAAGTTATGTTTGGTTCTTTTTTAATATCTCCCATTTCCTATCTTCATTATTTTCATATTTTCTTTTAAATCTTTGAACTTTTTTTTTTTTTTCCGAGACAAGGTCTCACTTTGTCACCCAGACTAGAGTGCAGTGGCACAATCCCTGCTCACTGCAACCTCCACCTCCTGGGTTCAAGCAATTCTCCTGCCTCAGCCTCCCAAGTAGCTGGGATCACAGGCACCTGCCACCACACCGCACTAATTTTTGTATTTTTAGTAGAGATAAGGTTTCACCATGTTGACTAGGCTGGTCTCAAACTCCTGACCTCAGGTGTCTCGGCCTCCCAAAGTGCTTGGATTACAGGTATGAGCCACCACACTGGCCTGAACACATTTTTAACAGATGTTTGAAATTCCTTCTATAAAAAGACTGCAGCCAACATCAGACATAATGGAGATTGAAAGCTTTCTCCTAAGATCAGGAACACAGCAAGGGATGTGTCCACTCTCACCACTGCTATTCACCCAAGTACAGGAGGTTTTGGCTAGTAAGGGAAAATAAAGAAACCAAACGCATCTCAGTTGGCAGTGAAGAAGTAAAACTGTTTTTATTCCTAGAAAACATTGTTGTCTGTATAGAAAAACCTATGAAATCTGTTTTTATGTATTTGGAGACAGGGTCTTGTAGCGTCACTCAGGCTGGAGTGCAATAGCGTGAACATGACTGACTTCAGCCTCTACCTCTTGGTTTCAAGTGGTGATCAGACTTCTGAATAGCTGGGACCACAGGTGAATGCCACCACACTTAACTAATTTTTAAAATTTTTTTATAGAGACAGGGTCTCACCATTTCCCCAGGGTAGTCTAGAACTCTAAGCTCAAGCGATCCTTTCACCTCAGCCTCCCAGAGTACTAGGATTACAGGCACTAGCCACTGCACCCAACCCTGAAATCTGTTTTTGAAAAGCTCCTGGAACTAATAAGTAATTTAACAGTGTCAGGACATAACATCAATATGTAAAAATTTATTGAATTGTCTATATGCTCTCAACAAATAATCTGAAATTGAAATTTTAAAGCAGTGCCATTTATAATAAGTAAAGAGCACAGATATTGAATGGAAATATATAGAATAAAGGATTCCTTATGGGGATTAGGTCTATGCATGGCCTTATGTGATTGCTGGTGCTGTCGAAGAAGTCTCTTGCCTTTGAGTCTCTTGGTGGGCCTGAATGTGGAGCAGGGCTGAAGCTGGGAAGAAAGTTCAGTGTGAATCAGCAGAGACAAAGGGCAAATTGGAGCCCATGTGCATTTCTCCTACGATCAGGAACACAGCAAGGGATGTGTTTTTTTCTTTTTTTCTTTTTTTCTTTTCTCAGACAGGCTCTCACCTTGTTGCCCAGGCTGGAGAACAGTGGCATAATCACAGTGAGCGGCGGCTCGCTGCAGCCTTGTCAGTGCCTTTAGCCTTGATAAAATGGCAGACTGACCTGCAGAAGAAGCTGGCACTCTTCATTACAAAACTACATGTGCACTTGACCCAGGAGTCAGAGAATTTGAGAGAGACTATCTAGTGAGAGCTGGGAGACAATGTAGTCCAACAGGGTGGCCGGCATGTGGGTGACAGTAAGCACAAGCTGCCATAGGACCATGTGCCCTGCATTTACCCTTCAGAGCATAATGATTGCTGCTGTCTTCCACCTTCCACATCTCATGGAAATTTTTCTTATGATTCACCCCAACTCATAATCATACATGGAAGAGAATTCTCAGAATCATAGTTCTAGATTAGCTAAACTGATACAGTACAAAGCATTATACTCCTTAATAGTTTTTTTGGTAGCCTTAGGTATGAAACCCTAAAAAAGACAACCTATTTTGCAAGGTTGTAGGATATACTGTAAGTATATAAAAATCACTTGTGTTTCTATACAGTAGCAATGAGCAAACTGCACATGAAATTAGAAGAGCACTTTCATTTACAATAGCATCAAAAAGAATAAAGTACTCAGGAATAAATTTAACAGAAGTGAAAACTTTGTTTTTGGGAGAAATTATAGAACTAAATAAATGGAAAGATATTCCATATTCATAGATCAAAAGACAAAACTGATAAGATGGCAGTGCTCCCCAAATTGATGTACGGATTCAATGCAATCTCTGTCAAAATCCCAGCTGACTTCTTTGCAGAAATTGATGAGCTGATCCTAAAATTTATGTATAAATTCAAGGGTGCAGAAAAGCCAAAGTAATCTTTAAAAAGAACACAGTTGAAGGCCTTGACTTTTCAATTTCAAAATATACTTCTAAGCTATAGTAATCAAGACAGTCTGGTACTGGCAAAAGGACATACAACATAATGGGATAGAATTGAGAGTCCAAAATTAAACCCTCACATTTACAGTCAATTGATTTTTAAACATGGATGTCACAACAATTCCATGAGGAAAGAATAGTATTTTCAACAAGTGGTAGGCTGGGCATGGTGGCTCACACCTGTAATCACAATGCTTTGGGAGGCTGAGGCAGAAGGATCACTTGAGGCCAGGAGTTGAGACCTGCCTGGGAAACAAAATGAGACCTTGTCTCTTACAGGAAAAAATTTGGAAATACGGTGGCATGTGCCTATAGCCCTAGTAACTCGAGAGGCTGAGGCAGGAGGATCGCTTTTTCTAGGAGTTCAAGTTTGTAGTGAGCTGTGATCATGCCAGTGCACTCCAGCCTGAGTGACAGAGCAAGACTCTGTGTCAACAAAAACAAAAAAAGGTGGTAATGGGACAACTGAATATCCACATGACCCTACCTCATACCATACCCAAAAATTAACTCAAAATGGATCAAAGACCTAAATGTAAGGAGTGAAGCTGTAAGACTGTTAGAAGAAAACATATGAGTAAATGTTTGTGACCATGGACTAGGCAGTAGTGTCTTAGATATGACACCAAAAGCACAAACAAGAGAAAAATAGATAATAAACTGGACACTATCAAACTAGAAAACATTCAGGCTTCTAAGAATAACATCAGGAAAGTGAAAGGATGAAGATGACCCACAAAATGGGAGAAAATTTTTGCAAATCAAATCAAATAAGGGACTTATGTCTAGAATATATCAGAACTACTACAACACAATAATATAAAGACTAATAACCCAATTAAAAATGGACAAAAGATCTAAACAGACACTCCTCCAAAGAAAATATGCAGTGGCCAATAATCACATGAAAAGATGCTCAACATCAATAATCATTATGGACATTCAACTCAAAACCACAAGGAGATACTAGTTGGCACCCACTAGGATGGCTGTGATCGAAAAGATAGATAATAACAAGTATTGATAATGATGTGGAAAAGTTGTAGCCCTCATATACTGCTGGCAGGAATGTAAAATGGTGCAGCTTCTTTAGCAAACTGGCAGTTTCTCAGATAGCTACCAGAGTTACCATATTATCCAACAATTCCATACCCAGGTGTATACCCTAAAGAAAAACATGTCCACACAAAAAATGAATTTATAGCAGCATTACTCATGATAGCCAAAAAGTAAAAACAAATGTCGATCAGTTGTTTTTGTTTGTTTGTTTTGAGAAAGAGTCTCACTCTGTTCCCCAGGCTAGAGTGCAGTGGCACAATCTTGGCTCACTGCAGCCTCCTCCCACCTCAGCCCCCACTAGTAGCTCAGACTACAGGCATGTGCCACCATGCCTGGGTAATCTTTGTGTTTTTTTTGTAGAGACAGGGTTTCACTATGTTCCTAGGCTTGTCTCAAACTCTGGGGCTCACGTGATCTGCTCACATTGGCCTTCCACAATACTAGGCTTACAGGTGTGTGCCACCATGGCCAGCCTCTATCAACTGTTGGATAGACATACCCAAAGGAACTGAATGCAGCAACAGGAACAGATGCTTATGTGCTCCTTGCAGCATTATTCACTCTACCCAAAGATGCAAACACCCTAAGTGTTCAACAGATTAATGGATAAACAAAACGTGGTGTGTTCATACAATGGAACACAAAATAGTCCATAAAAAGGAATGAAGTTTTCATACATACTAGAGCAGGCGTCCCCAGACTTTTTACACAGGGGGCCAGTTCACTGTCCCTCAGACCGTTGGAGGGCCACCACATACTGTGCTCCTCTCACTGACCACCAATGAAAGAGGTGCCCCTTCCTGAAGTGCGGCGGGGGGCCGGATAAATGGCCTCAGGGGGCCGCATGCAGCCCTCTGGCTGTAGTTTGGGGATGCCTGTACTAGAGCATGAATCAGCCTTGAAAATATTTGTGACTGGAAGTATGGTTCCACTTCTATGAAATATCCAGAATAGGAAAATCTAGAGACAGAAAGTGGATAAGTAGTGGTTCCCTGGGACTGGGGACATGAGATTGGGAGGTAATGGCTAAGAGGAATCAGAATCCTCTAAAATAGGTCGTGGTAATGGTTGCACAATTCTGTGAATTCACTAAAAGCCATTGAATTATATACTTGTTTTTGTTTTTGTTTTTGTTTTAAGATGGAGTCTTGCTCCATCTTAAAAAAAGACCCAGGCTGGAGTGCAGTGGCACTTCTGGGCTCACTGCAATCTCCTCCTCCTTCCAGGTTCAAGCGATTCTCCTGCCTCAGCTTCCTGAGTATCTGGGATTATAGGCCCATGTCACCACGCCCAGCTAATTTTTATATTTTTAGTAGAGATGGGGTTTGACTATGTTGGCCAGGCTGGTCTCGAACTCCTGACCTCAAGTGATTCACCCACCTCAGCCTCCCAAAGTGCTGGGATTACAGGTGTGAGCCACTGGGCCCAGCCTATTATACTTTAAATGGATGAATTATATGATAGGTGAATTATATCTCAGTAAACCTTTGTTTTTTCTTTAAGGCAGCCTAGGACTGACACACCTAACAGAACAAAAGTTCTTGCTTCTTTCTTCTCTTTCCATTGGTCATTGATTCCTTTTGTAGGCAGGCTTGTGCACAGATTGAGGGTTCCATTCCATTCCTTATTATTTGGGTTCTTCTTGAAGAGCAGCTTCTGCCTAGCCCATCGTGGCCAAGAGATTCACAAGCCAGTTTGTATTTTGCAAACTTTCCCCTGGGGCCATAGCAGAAGCTATCCTTAGAACAGCTGTGGGTCTAATTTTGATGTGGCCCAGTGACTGTTCACCAGACCTCATCACTGCCATTCGGGTAAACTTATGTTACATTCAGTCTTAATCCCTTGGAGGACAGAGAGTTGTTCAGACCATCCTGGTGTAGACCACAAACCATGTTTAAAATAGTGGGCTAAGCCATTGGGCCTCCATGATGAGGTGGCACTGGTCCCTCTGCTTGAGTGAAAAAAAAAGCTAGGCAGGTAACCACAAGCCAAGTTGGGCTTGGCTGCTGCAGGCTGATTGGGTGACTGTGGCAGTACAAGCTTTGCTAAGCCTCCTTCGGCTTATTTTTTCTCCCTCTCCGTGTCTCTACATCTTTCTTTTTTTCCTTCCAATTCTGCTCCTTCCAAGTCTACATTAATTCTTTGTTTAGCTTGGCTCCAGAGCTGTAAGTACTTTCCTTTAGTCAAATATTCATCTCTTGGGTAATTCTCTCCCTACTGTCAGCAGAACTCAAGAAATCCTCTAGTTCAAAAAAAGAGGAGAGTTGTAAGGGACCTCAGAACTCCTCTACCCCAAGGCCCTTCCTTTACACTTGGAGTCCCTGATACCCAGAGAGAGAAAGTATTATTCCAAAGTTACCCACCAAGTTGGGCCTGGGATTTGGTCCCATTAACCCCCCAGTCCTGGTTCATTACTCTTTCCATTTCTGAATGAAGCAAGACACACATTGCAGAAAGAAGTAGGATTCTGAGCAAGTGCAGTTCTCTTTAGATAGATACAGACATACGATCAACAATAGTCTACCTCAAAGACAGTTATTATTGTTATTTTGAGATAGATTCTCACTCTGTCACCCAGGCTGGAGTGCAGTGGCATGATCTCTGCTCACTGCAACCTCTCCCTCCCGGGTTCAAGTGATTCTCCTGCCTCAGCCTCTCGAGTAGCTGGGACTACAGGCACCTGCCACCGTGCCCGGCTAATTTTTGTATTTTTAGTAGAGACAGAGTTTCACCATCTTGGCCAGGCTGGTCTTGAACTCCTGACCTCGTGATCCACCCTCCTCAGCCTCCCAAAGTGCTGGGATTACAGGCATGAGCCACCACGCCCGGCCGACAGTTATTATTTCTTAAAGTTCAAGAGGCTATTGGGTATCACTCAGTCCAGCTCAAGGAGGTCATCAGATTTGTCTTTGGAAGGAAATGTGGGGTAATTGACCTGGTAGAAATAATTTCTAATTTGAAATCAGGATCCAGGTTTGAGTCACAACTCTTCCACTTAAACATTTCACATCTTGCATGAGTAATTTGTTCTCTGCGCTTCAATGTATATATAGATCTATGTAGCAGGAGGAACAGTACCTACCTTGGAGTGTGTTGTATAGATTTGATAAAACAATGAAAATAAAAGCTTATTTTAACTTGAAACAAAAGCTGTATTCACATGAAAAGGTTGGTGCTGTGTGTGTGTGTCTGTGTGTGTCTGTGTATGTGTGTGTGTATCTAGCAAGAAGTAGCCTTTCCAAGTGTATTTTTATGGCAGATTAGTGCTTACATGGGCAGTGCCAGAGCTAAAGGTTCTGCCAGTTCTCTTCACACATGCCTGATCATTTGGGCAGCAAACATGGAGCCATCTGGGCATGTCTGGACCCTTAACAGGTTGAAGGCTTTCTCCAGCAAGTTCCAACTGACTGGCTTGTTGTATTCCCATAGTACCTCAGCCTTCTAAAAAGATATTACATACTTCCTGCTTTAAAAAGAAAATTGGGCACAAAATGGTATAAAAAGATACCTACTCTTATCTCCCAATCCCTGCCGAGAGAAAATAACACCGTTAGCAGTTTACTGTGTTTCATTCCAAAGATAAAATAATGAAAGTTCTGTGCATCCTTTTGTCTTCACATCAAAAAGATACCCTGCGATGCACACTCTTTTCCTATATTAATACATCTTGGAGATTTTTCCTTTTTTTGGTATTTATAGAATTTCCTTATTTTTAGAGACAACATAGTTTTCCACTGTTTATTTCACAGTCCCCATTGTTGGACTATAGATGGTCTTCAAGCTTTTGTCATTAAAAATAGTGTTAAAGTAAGTAGTCTACATCTTGGGACATTTGTATAATTTCATCTGTATAAATAGTTCTTAGATGTTGCCAGGCATGGTGGCTCATGCCTGTAATCCTAGCACTTTGGGAGGCCAAGGCGGGAGGATTATAAGATTAGGAGTTTTAGACGAGCCTGGCCAATATGGTGAAACCCCATCTCTACTAAATATACAAAAATTAGCCAGGCGTAGTGGTGTGTGCCTGTAATCCCAGCTATTCAGGAGACTGAGGCAGAAGAATTGCTTGAACCCAGGAGGCAGAGGTTGCAATGAGCTGAGATTGTGCCACTGCACTCCAGCCTGGGTGACAGAGTGAGACTGTCTCAGAAAAACAAAAAAGTAGAATTCCCAGGGCAAAGGATAAGTGACCTGGGAATTTTTTGTAATTTTATTATTTAATGTCAAATTTTCCATCAGTCACCACACTAAGTTATACTCTCACCCCCGATGTATGAGAGTACTTATTTCTCTACACCTTGCCTATACAGTGTGTTATCAGATTTTTTGGTCTCTGCAAATCAGATTCAATGTGGTATTTTACAGTAATTTAAATTTGCATTTCTCTTAGACTGGCTTTGAATATATTTTCACAAATTTAAATGTCATATTTATTTTATTCATTGTTCATGATCTTTTCCCATCTTTATATTGCTTTTATTTTATCTTTTTCATATTGAGTTGGAGTAGCTTTCTATATACTAAGCAAATTAGCACTGTGTCATATATATTATAAATATTTTTCCTGGTTAGTATCTTTGCCATAGACATTTTAAAATTTTATGTGTTTATCAATAATTTCTGGGGTTTGTATCAGACTTTCTCATTTCTCTATTTTTTTTTTTTTTTTTTTTTTTGAGACGGAGTTTCGCTCTTGTTACCCAGGCTGGAGTGCAATGGCGCGATCTTGGCTCACCGCAACCTCCGCCTCCTGGGCTCAGGCAATTCTCCTGCCTCAGCCTCCTGAGTAGCTGGGATTACAGGCACGCGCCACCATGCCCAGCTAATTTTTTGTATCTTTAGTAGAGACGGGGTTTCACCATGTGGACCAGGATGGTCTCGATCTCTCGACCTCGTGATCCACCCGCCTCAGCCTCCTAAAGTGCTGGGATTACAGGCTTGAGCCACCGCGCCCGGCTCATTTCTCTATTTTTTAAAAAATTCTTTGTTTTATGGTAAATCTTTGTTTTCTGCTGCCTCCTTTTTTCAAGACTGTTGTACACATAATAGATGTTCAAGACTTTTCATCTAAACAGCTATTTCAATTTAGGCTGTTTCATGTAATGAAAGGAAGACTGAATTTGGATTCGGAAGATCTCATTGACAACTAACTATAACACATTCAAACTTGTTAGTTACTGGGTGTGTGCCTCCTGGATTTTTGTGAATATCTAATAAGATCAAGTAAATTAATATATGAGAAAGTCCTTTCTAAAAGTATAAAGAAATTATTTGGGACAGTTTTTCAGTGAACACATGATGCTTTTGTTATTTTTCTCCCTAATTGGTCTCAGGTTTGAAATAAAATTTGTCTCTAGGAAAAAGCAAAGCTCATAAATGCGGGGTTTTCTTTATTGCTTCTTTGGGAATACCTTACCAATGAGAAAGCTTTCCCGAGCCCTGGTTGGGAGCTGAATGAGGAGGGGCAAATTGGGCCTCTGGTGAGAGGCTCTCCCCAAGTGTCCAGACTAGTGACTTTTAAGAGTTGGATGGTTGGAAAAAAGTGGGCAGGACATTTGGATAATATTCCAGGACAGAGAGTTCACTTTCACTGTGCTGAAAGAGTTCAAAGGCAAAGTCTTCTGGGAATTAAAGTTGGTCGCATTGGCTTAGTCTCAGACAGATGTGACTTCCTGTGTCAGGGAGGGAGGCTCCGAGGACATGTTGAATGCCCAGGTTATAGAAGGTGATGTTTAGATTGGTCCTTGTCAATAAAACAGAGTATCTCAAGTGTTTGAAAAAGAAAAAAGCCCATCAACACACAGCATATGTACCAAACCCTTCCAGAAGTCTGTTTACCTCACTTTGAGAGAATTTCCATTTTGGTTTAATGAGTTGGTCACATTGCATCATCCCTTTATCTACCTAAAATATGAATTTTAAACATTTTTTATTGAGATAACTTTTTCACATAGTGAAATGCGCAGAGCTTAAATATGTAAGTAATTAAATGACTTAATAAAGGGGAGAAATTACAGTAAAATAATTTTTAACATCTATGTTTTTATATATAATATGTATTTTTTAAACATATATGTATTTTTTTCAACTGTGATTTTCCCCCTTTAAAAATAAATCAGCCCGCCAGGCGTGGTGGCTCATGCCTATAATCCCAGCACTTTGGGAGACCAAGGCATGTGGATCACCTGAGGTTGGGAGTTCAAGACCAGCGTGACCAAGATGGAGAAACCCCATCCACCAAAAATAGAAAATTAGCTGGGCATGGTGACGCATGCCTGTAATCCCAGCTACTTGGGAGGCTGAGGTAGGAGAATCACTTGAACCCGGTGGGCAGAGGTTGCAGTGAGCCAAGATCACACCATTGCTCCAGCCTGGGCAACAAGAGTGAAACTCCATCTCATAAATAATAAACAAACAAACAAACAAATAAATAAATAAATCATCCATGGCATCTTTTATTTAAATAATGCTAAATAATACTATTATGTTGTGATGTTGTAATACTAAAAGTTGTGATTTTTGTTTTGCTCCACGTTGCACCTTTATGTATTGAAAACAATTGGGCAGCCATGACATTCAATGGTGCTGCCTACTTCCTTCAGAGATTTTACCGTTTTATGTTTTAATACAAAGGTGACCATTTTTGCTGGAAAAGTACCAATGAATTCAGCTAGCCTTGGTTTCCTATGATTGATCCACCAGACATTAAGCACCCACTCTATGCTGGGTACTTTATATTATGTTTAGTTCATTCGCCTTATTATATTTAGTTAACTCTCCTATTTCATTCATCAGAGATGACGAAGGGATGACCATGTGAATTAAGAGGGAATTTGTACCAAAATGAGGTTGAAAAAGTAAAAATTGATTTAAAAAAATTTTTTTTGAGATAGAGTCTCACTCTGTTGCCCAGGCTGGAGTGCAGTGGTCCAATCTTGGCTTACTGCAACCTCCGCCTCCTGGGTTCAAGCAATTCTACCTCAGCCTCCCGAGTAGCTGGGACTACAGGCACGCGCCACCATGCCCAGCTAATTTTTTTTGTATTTTTAGTAGAGACGGGGTTTCACCATGTTGACCAGGATGATCTCGATCTCTTGACCTCATGATCTGCCCACCTCCGCTCCCAAAGTGCTGGGATTACAGGCATGAACCACCACGCCCGGCAAAAAAAAAAAAAAAAAAAAAAAAAAAAAATTTTGAGACAGAGTTTTTCTCTGCCACCCAAGTTGGAATGCAGTGAGACAGTCATAGCTCACGGCAGCCTCGACCTCCTGGGCTCAAACAATCCACTTGCCTGAGCCTCTGAAGTAGCTGAAACAACAGGCCACCACATGCAGTTGTAAATTGATTTTTAAGTAGTTAGACCTTGAACTGACTCACCTGGGCAGCTTCAGTTGTACCTTTGGTGTTACGATCTGAAGGCTTGTTGACCTCTGTTGCTGCTTCTGGGCTCCTTGCAATGAGCAGTGCAGCCACAGCTGCATTTTTTTTTTTTCCCCTCCTGCTGTTTAGGCTTCATTCTCTCTGGCTTTTCAGCCTATCTGGGCGTTTATTTGTTCCCCTAAGGCCATGCCAATTGTTGCGAAGGTAAAGAGAAGGAATCCTCAGAAGAGCTGTCAGGGTCCCTGCTTGGGAGAGCCTCCACTCACCCAATAAGTGAGGAAATTTGCCCAGGCATGGCAGGGTTGGCACAATGATCTGATGCCACCTCAGAAGGGACAGCAGAAGCTTCCTCAGTACCTAGCTAATGCCTATTGTTGAATGAATGGGTGAGTGAAGTTCTCAAGCAAGTGTCATCAAGGCCCTCTCCTGGCTCTCCTGTCGGCTTCTGAAAGCTTTGCTGCCCTAAATTCTTGTCCCTGGTCTCTGTTGGGACCATGCCTGCTGACTGGTGCTGACCTCGGTGTTTCTTCTGTCCCCCAGTGATTCCAGCCAACTATCCCGAAACTGCCTCCACCTGGGTAGACCAGGGACCACAAGAACCAGAGAAATGAAAAGTATCACTTGAGAACTAAATTGGGGTGCTTTGCTTTTCCCATCCTCCTAGGTTGTGTTTTTTCTTGCTAAAATGAAGCAAAGCAAATATAACAATTAGTGCATGGCAGAGTCAGTGCTAATAAGTATATATAAAAGAGAGAACTGAGTGCTATTTCTCCAACCTAGAGTAACTTCCAAGTCTGAATACTTTGTTTTCTGCAGATTTTTCAACACGTGTCAGTTATTCTTTCTCGGCCCTAGAGTAAAAAGCTCTACATGCTTGGTTTGGTTTATCCATAGGATCTAGACTAGACTAGAGGATTGACTCAGTGAAAATGTTTATTCCTCTAATTAAGCAGAATTAAGGTCTGGACTCAAAACTGTCTTGAGCTGCGCTAGGCATAATTGAGATGCATGGACTTTGTGTAAATAATGTACTTCTAATTGGCTTTGATTAAGTGCAAATTAGAATCACACTTCACTCCAGTGTGATTTACATTCCTAAGCCCTTTTACTAACTGAAGTACTGTGGGTGGCCGATAAGGCTTGTTTATCCAGGAGACAAGAGGCTAGGAGCTGGAGATCTGCAGTTTCCCAAAGGTAAAGGAGCCTGCAGCTGAGACTGGAGTTTCGGACGTGTTCCCTCCCATCTCCAGTCCCTGCTTCAGGTGAATGAGCTTTAGTCCTCTACATTCTAAAGCTCTACCAATTGTTTTTTGATTTTCAAGACTTGGAAAGTTTATCTTCACTCACTCACACACACACACACACACACACCCACACCACACACGGTACGTGAATATTGCAGTTTGTCTTGTGAAACCTCAGACCTAAAACCAGCCTCAGGCTTTGACTGTCATTATCATGACACCTTTTTACTCATGGACCAGAAACATTACGTAAAGGAAACAACTGGTGGGAAGTTTTTTCCAGAGAGTTCCCAGTGTGTGGGTGTGAGTCAACAGACTGCTGCAAAGTAGCTCCAACTCTGCGTACATCTTCCTTTGGGATTTCTTTGCAGCTTTCAGAGGGTAGGTCTTTGCAACTGTCCCTTGGTGAGCCTGCAGTGGGGGTGGGGAGTATGAGACATTTCCTCTTGCTTCTGAATTCTCTGGATCTGCATTTGAAAGTTATCATGAGCAGATGAAACAGCGGTTGCTGGGTTTTTACTGATGTCGCCGCCCACTCCGGTGCTGGTGAAGTCTGGCATGTGGAGAGGCCTTTGTTGACTGGGAGGCTGGTAAATGGGCAGCAGGATAGGAATCCGACATGGTGTTTATGACCCTGGAGGCCATCGATGACTGGACCTAGAAGGGTTTCTCCAGATTTTCTCACATTAGCATGCTGCTGCTTGGTGCAAGACCAAAATATAACATGTTAGAATAGGGATTTTCACACCAGCAGAGAGTGCTAACAGTGTGCCAGGATCTGTGGGCATGCTGTTAGCAGGGGTACGATAAACACTCACTTCCACTCTTGTGAAGGCGGCTCCCAGGGCAGCCAGAGGAACGTGGCATCTTCAGAGAAGTTTGGGCTCTAAACTCTGCCGTGGGCTTACCAGAGTGAGAAGGTAGCATATTTAGACAAATTACACTACAGAGATCCTGGCCAGGGCAAGGAAGGACAGGGAATGCTTTCTAGGCCCTTTATACTGCATTCATTCATTTATTCAATGAAACTTTTTGTTTTCTGAGACGGAGTCTTGCTCTGTTACCCAGGCTGCAGTGCAGTGGTGTGATCTCGGCTCACTGCAACCTCTGCCTCCCCGGTTCAACCAATTCTCCTGCCTCAGCCTCCGGAGAATACAGGCCCACCACCATGCCCAGCTAATTTTTATATTTTTAGTAGAGATGGGGTTTCACCACGTTGGCCAGGATGGTCTCGATCGCTTGAGCTCGTGGTCCACCCGCCTTGGCCTCCCAAAGTGCTGGGATTACAGGCGTGAGCCACCGCACCCAGCCATTCAGTGAAACTTTATGGGCCACCTACTGAGCCAGACACCAGAGGTGCAACTAGAATATGCCATGGGCTTTACACCTAAAGAGCTCTTTGGAGTCTGGGAACAGATCTCTATAGAGATCAATGACAACCAGAAGTGGTACATGCTGCAGCAGAGAAGAGGAAGCCTACAGTAGGGGCTGTTATGGGGAAAATTGTCCGCCATTCTGCATTCGCTCAAAGCAGCTTTGAGTCAGCTTGAGGGCCACATGCTGTTCCACGAGTTGCACTTTGCAGGACTGGGCACGATGGCTCACACCTGTAATCCCAGCACTTTGGGAGGCTGGGCGGTAAGATCACTTGAGCCCAGGAGTTTGAGATCAGCCTAAGCAACATAGTGAGACCTTGTCTTTATGAAAAATCAAAAAATTAGCCAGGCATGGTGGTGGGCTCCTGTAGTCCCAGCTACTACTGAGGCTGAGGTGGGAAGATCACTTGAGCCCAGGAGGTTGAGGTTACAGTGAACCTAGATAGCATCACTGCACTCCAGCCTCGGTGACAGCGTAAGACCCTGTGTCAAAAACAAAAACAAAACAAAAAGTGTACTTATTATTGACTTTCTGAAGAAATAATAGTAATAACAATAAGACATTAACATTTGTTCAGTACATACTATGTGCCAAGTATTGTTCTAAGTACTTTTGTTCATTTTCTCATGTAGTCATCACAGCATTGAAAAGGTACCATTATTTCTGTTTTAAGAGGAGCAAGCTGAAGCTTGGAGGGTTGAAGTAACTTGCAGAGGAATCAGGACTCGAACTTGGGTCTGATGTAGACTAGCTTGTTAGTCTACATCCAGGTGTAACAAGACTATGAGTCAGAAGCCCCGGGCTCCGTTGCTGACTTTCTTACCAGCTGGCTGTGTGCTCTTCAGTAAGTCACTCCCTGTCCCTTGCCTTGGATCCTGCCTTAACCACTCCATTAAATGAGGCACTCAGTCAACTTCTTGAATCAAAGAAATTACACGGACTGTGGAGAGGGAAAGCGTGAGGTCTTTGACTGCTCGCTGTGCTCCTATCGGTTGTGAATTTTGTGACCTTGTCATCTGCTGGCCCTAAAGTATGTAGTATAGACCTTTGTCGGTCTTCTTGACCTGCGTGCTTGATTCCAGAAAGCCTCTTAAAGTAGGGCTCTGTATCTTTCTTTGTCAGGAGTGGAACCAGGCAGCAAGGGCCCAAGGTTATCAAGTACAAGGGCTTTGTCCCAGAGCCATCTCTGCTACAGACTGTCCTAGCTTCGGGTTGGCATGCACTTTCTACTTCAGATCCCCAGTCAGTCCTTGTTGGCAAATGTGGTGCTTTGATCTTTTAAAAGATGAAGTTAAGTCCAAGACCTTGAGCAAGGTTACGTTCTCCTTCATTCCCGGTGACTTAGGAGGAGTGCTTTCTTGTCTGACTGACAGAGACAAGCAGCCAAGTCTGCAGCAACCACAAAATATGGTGGACTAGAGGACTGGACGTTTTCTTGACGGTTTTTAAGGCAGAGATGCCTAGAAAGAAGTTACCACCCCACCCCCATGCCAGTCTTCCCTGCAGGCCTTCTACTTAGCCGTGGGGGAAAGTGCTGGACTGAGAACCACCAACTGGCCAGGCAAGGATGGTGGCTGGTGTTTTGCAGGCACCTTGGTATTCAGAAAAGCCTTAGGACAGAAGATTTTGCTTTTGGAGGATAGGGGCGGAGCATGAGAAACATGACATAGTATTCATCTGTAACCAATACAATGTTTAAAATGACCCATCCCATTCAGCAAGGCCCTTCCTCTGCACATCTCCTCTTGGGCAAGGCCCAGTACAGGTGCACCTTCCTTCCCACCCCTTAGTCCACTTGTTGGAAAAACCTATTTCAGACTCTTAATGCTGGCTAATCCTTCTAACCATATTCTGGAACTTGACTTTGACTTGAGTTGTAGTTCCGAGTACTAAGCCTTACTTGGGAGAGAATGTACCACCATGACTCAGCTGGCTCCCTCAGAGCGGTTGGGGTGCTGACCCAACAGACTGTGAGTCACTCATGGAAAGGGGTCTCCCTTCTGACCATTTCCAGACATCTTCAAATGATCTCAGTTTGATTTTTAGCTTCCTTTTTGCTCTTTACTTACAATTTTTCAACCTCAGACATGGCTGTTTACTTCCATGTACATTACTGCAATGTGAAACCACTCTGTCCTCTGAGAGCAAATAAACTGGCTTTAATGGGTGTGCTGTCAACTAACAGCTAAAGGGTTAAAAGTTTTAGCAGGCAGGCTGGCCAGCAGGAGTTAGTGGTGTGGAGTAAGAGGGACGCCAGCCTGTCTCTAAACTTTTTGGCCCTCCCGAAGTACAGAGATGAAGGAAGAGCCTCTATAAATCACTGGAGATTAGAGACCCTGTTCTTGCCGACTCCACAGGGTTGCACTGCTTAATGTCAAAGCCTCACGTATTACTTTAACAGCACTCCTTTTCTTTATTAAATCCACTTTGAAATAAAAAAAAAAAAAAATGATGATCTTTCCAGTAAAGGGGAGAAGGCTAAAAGGATTTAGAAAGTATCTGCTATGTTACATTACAGAGACTAATAACTGTTTAGGGAGTAAGTAACATTTTTGCACCATCTTAAGCCATAAAAACGAAGAGGTATAAAGGTCTGTTCCTTAGAATCAATTTGTTTTGAGTGTTTATTTTGCCCCGTGTCCTTGCCTCCAGGTTTCCTTCGAAGTGTGAGCAAAGCAGCTAGGAAACTGTTGTGAGTGCTGATGGCCAAAAGGTCTGGGACACTAAATTTTTCAGAAATGAGGGTGTTTACTTGGGTTCATATGTGTGTAAAGGGAGCATGGGAGGGAGCGTGGCGGTGGAAAGAGTTCTACTTTTATACCTAAAAGAAAAAATGCAAACTTTGTGTTCCTTTGGAGGCCGAGACCAAGCTTATCTCCTTCATCTGACTTTAATGAAGACATATTTTAAGCAGCTGTACCCATGTCAAATGTCATATTTTGGCTCAAAACATCCACCTTCTGGGTGGGAGGTTTCTAACTAAGAAGTTGGTAGTAATTATAAGCTAATTGAGGAGCAGTAAGCAGAAGTCTGATTGTCACCAAACATAAGTTAAAAATTAATTTATGTAGATGAAAAAAGAGTGGCATGAATTGGTAATTGTTAAAGCTGGCAGCGGCGTTTATGATACCATTCTCTCTGCTTATAGATTTTTTAAAATGTTCATAATAGAAAAATAAATCAGTTTAAAGAAAATGCTTAGTGCTTGGTAACCAAAAATAAACCAACGTGAGCTAAAACATTAAATCACCAATTACAACATTTTAATTTATACTTTCAGAGAGATCTCTAGATAGAGAAAAATGACACAGAGAATTTGGGTGCCTCTAATTTGTTTGCTACCCATTAGAGCTCGAAGCTTCTTTCTGTTTTTTCCTTTATAGTCAGATGCCCATTACTTGAACAGAATTGTTCCAGGAAGGTAGGATTCTGTCATTAAAAGCCCAGAAAAAAGCCTTGAAAATCTTGGGAGTGAATGTGGTCAAGTAACTTTTTAGTTTGCCTGTTTGAGTCAAGCACTGGTGAGCCAGGTCCATTTTGTTTTTAGGTTTCATTTATTCAGCAAAAATTTGATGAACAACTACAACTTACCAGGTATTTTGCTAGCTATTGGTGATTTAAACAAACAGACAAAAAGCCGACTCACCCAGTCTCCAGCTCTGGAGAAACTTACCATCTTAAAAGGAAATATTAAAAAAAGATTACATAGAAAATAGCATGAAACCTTAAAAATAAAGGCCACGTTTACTATGCTCGATGTGGGGAAGGGAATTGAGCTTGCTTTCTGTGGCTCCTGGATTATGACTTAGGGAAGGACTGTGAGATTTGAGATGACCTAGGAACAGTTTTTGAGCTGACTGGTAGATGGGTATGGTGGTGTTTCCATTTGCATTTTGAAGTTTGGAGAGAGTTCACACCTTCAAAATGTGGTTCATATTTGTCGGGTGAAAAATGGCTTGTTTTGCCGTGCTCCCCATCCAAGAGCTGACAAGTCACAGCTTTTTATTCTGACAAACAGCTTGAAGGTATCACCTCTGCAGGCTCCCGACACAACGAATTGCGGTTCTTCATTTATGGCAGTTTGTGCTTCGTGTACGCTTTCATGTGTTTAGGATGGTTGCCCAGTTTTAAAGTAGCAGCTCTTAAAATAGCTGGAAATGGATTTGGAGTTCAGGTTTGGTTGAAAGAGGGTTGATGGTGTCTGTGTGTGTGTTGGTGTGTGCACACTTGCAAGCCCGAATGCGTGCATGTGCGGCTGTGAGTCAGTCCGGAGCAGTTTACACAGGGGTCCATTGTGACAGAAAATAAAAGGCATGTGGGGTGAGGAGGAAGAGGGAGGAAGGATTGCATCTAGTGATCCTGGAACAGTTGCTCAGACCAGCATTTAGTGTTTTATTAGGAGAGAACAACTCTATAAAAGGAACAAGAGGTTCAATCATTATGGAGTGGGGCGACAGGAGGCAGCTGCCAGTATGACTTTGAAAACCCTTTGAGATCCTAGAAGACTTGCCACATATAACGTGCAGCAGCTGCTGGGATCATTTAGGAGAAATGCAGAACTTGGCACCCACCACCCCTGCAGGGGATAGGATTCTAGGATCACCCCAATGTTTTCTTTAGATGAGTTCCAACCCTCCCTCCTGCTTACCCCCCGACTCCCCCGCCCCACCACTTTCCTTGCCACTCAACATTCTCACAGCAGTTCATGTATTTTTCTTTCTTTTTTATTTCAGGTAGTTTTTCAGAGAATTAAGAGAAAAAGATAGTCCCCTAGTTTGATTTGAAAAGAAATGAGGGGCCAGGCATGGTGGCTCACGCCTGTAAGACCCAGCGAGGTCGAGATAGCCAGATCACTTTGAGCTCAGGAGTTCGAGACCAGCCTGGGCAACATGGCAAAACCACATCTCTACTAAAAATACAAAAATCAGCCAGGCGTGGTGGTGTGTGCCTGTAATCCCAGCTACTCAGGAGGCTGAGGCAGGAGAATCGCTTGAACCCAGGAGGCGGAGATTGCGTGAGCCGAGATCACACCACCACACTGCAGCCTGGATGACAGAGTGAGACTCCATCTCAAAAAACAAGAAAAAAGAAATGAGGGGTGAGGGGTTCTTTGTGCTTGGGGGTCAGGCAGGTATGGCCAGGTTGGGAGAATACAGAGGGTCCCCTATTCTTGTGCCCGTATGTGTACTTGATAAATAGGTTACCAGAGCTTTACAAACTATCACTTACATGATGTCATGCAAGTAACAAAGTATGTGAATTTCATTTTTTTAAAATCTGCCTGGGATGTCTGTTTTTCATCAATACATGCAGAATATTTGCAAAGTTGAACCCTTCAACTTAAAAAATCTCCAATTAAATCATATGAACTTAAGCAATAATCAATGTTCAAATAAGCCAGAAAAAGGTTATTTATGGGGGGTTATTCTTGACAAGTGTATCATTTGACATATGTATAAAATTTGGGGTAGGTTTTCTCAAAGTATAAATGCCAATAATGGCTGAAATTTGGCAACCAGAGAGTTTCCTCCATGAACTCACATTCTGTGAGCAAGCTCAGAGACCACCAGTATGTTAGTAAAAATTATTACTGATGTAATACTTCACTGGGGAACAAATGGAGAGAAAATTAAAGGGTGGATGTGGAGATAATCATAGTTTCATCTTTAGAAGGGATATTAGAAATTGGGTAAGTTGGAAATCTCACTTACAGCTTGAGAAAATCCTCCTGCCCCTCCAGTCCAAGAGATTCTGATAAGTTCTCTCCTGCCTTGCCTTCTACACCCCAATTTGGAAATCATTCCCACTCTTACTAATGGGAGAGCTGCGTATCTTTCAGATATGTTGAGATGGTGAAAAAAACAAAATTAAGAACTGCATATTTAACCCTCCTGGCTCATTTTTCAGATAAGACTACTAGGCCCTAGAGAAGTCCCATAGAAGACAGCAGAACAAGGTCTTCATATTCTGTCACTTGGAAGTGACAGCTATATAGACTCAGGCATTTCTAAGATATTAAATCACAACCCTCGTGCTGCTGCCACATGACCAGAGATCAACACTGGCAAGCATGAAAGAGAGGAGACTGTAGGGTTGGTTCTATGAGGAACTGTATATGATCGTATCCTTAAATTCCATTATGTGCAGGATTCAACAGATCTACTGGAAGTAGCACCTAATTTTTATTTATTCATTTCTTCAGACAGGCTTACACTCTGTCACCCAGGCTGGAGTGCAATGGCACGATCTTAGCTCATGGCAACCTCTGCCTTCTGGGTTCAAGTGATCCTCCCACCTCAGCTTCCCAAGTAGCTGTGACTATAGGTGTACACCACTGCACCCAGCTGAGTTTTGTATTTTTTTGGTAGAGGTGGGGTTTCACCATGTTGTCTAGGCTGGTCTCAAACTCCTGACCTTTTTGGCCTCCCAAAGTATTGGTACTAAAGACGTGAGCCACAGCATCATTTTTCTGCAAAGTAGGTTGTTGTATCTCTAGTTAAATAGTTATGCAATAGATTAGAGTGTTTCATCCTTGTGTTTTCCGGTCTCCAAAATGTTATTTTAAAATACAATAAATGTATAGAAGAAATCCCAACTGCTGTAGTTAAACTTAAATTGGAGTTACTCATCATGTATGAAAAAAGTCTTGCAACATAATGCCTTAGGTTTTATTAGGCCCACAAGTAGGTGGTAGTACTATGTATGACGGTCCCACTCAGTTCCTTTCCTTCTTTGAGGGACAGGAAACTTCCCACCAGCCTAGGGAGAGTCACCCATCCTAAGTATCTTTAAACATTTGATTAAGTCACACAACGAACAAGCAGAGTTATGCTAGCCACAGCATGGTATTTGGAATTCCTTTTGTTATTAAAAAATTCCACTCTGGTTGTATGAGTTCAGGAAGCCTGAGAAGGGATAAGAAATAGAGCTCTTGTCTAGTGCTGTTCTAACACACTGCTTCAGGTGTTGGTGGGCAAACTGGCTCTGAAGGGCCTTGAGTTCTTCACACAGTTGACTCCCAGGCCCAGTCTGGGTGGCAGAAATGCCCTACCTCGCTGGATATTCTTCTGTCTCATCTCTCCTGTCCCTGTATTTGTCAGGATTCTCAAAACATTGTATTGTCACTTAAAAACAATAAGACAGGCTATACCCAATCTCAGTTGCTGGGATTTAGTCTGAATTTGATTTAGCTGGTCTTTGGCATGAGCCCGGTCTTCTCCAAACATCATGAGGCAGTTTCTCTGGAGACTTCTGGTTCATTGCTAGTCTTGAGATCTTTGCCCCTAAGTCGGCACTCTCTGCTCCTATGGTGCTTTCAGAATGGCAGGTCCATGGAACATCAGCTGCCTCAGTAATTCAGAAAACAAAAGGCAGCCTCCAAGCCTCTGATGACATCAGTACTCAAGACTGTGGCTGGCAGGAAGGGCTTGGTGTCACTTTATGAAGGAGACAAGCTGAGAATCCCACCTTCTAAACCAGGCGTCCCCAAACTACGGCCCGCAGGCCGCATGCAGTCCCCTGAGGCCATTTATCCGGCCCCCCGCCGCACTTCAGGAAGGGGCACCTCTTTCATTGGTGGTCAGTGAGAGGAGTACAGTATGTGGCGGCCCTCCAACGGTCTGAGGGACAGTGAACTGGCCCCCTGTGTAAAAAGTCTGGGGACGCCTGTTCTAAACAGTCCCTGCTAAGTGCTAAAGTCTTGATTGGAGATGTGCTGTCCCAGGGCTTCTCTCTAAGCCCTTGGAGGGTAAGCTCCCTAATAAGCCGCCCCAGAGAGGCAGTCTACACAAGGAACTCCCTTTAAGTGGAGGGTCACAACATCTGGAATGATTGTGCTGGAATACTAGGGAACCTGGACAGTAATGCTTTTTATCCTTCCTTAAACTTTATTCTCAAGAGAAGTGGTTTATAAAGAGCAGGTGATATGCAAGGAGGCGTTGGTGATGGAGACTTCTGCCGGAGAGCAGCCTGACTCCTGAGCAGGGTGGGCAGAGAACCCCTGTCTCAGACTAACAATGCCTGGCATAATCCGCAAGCCAAAGGACAGGCGGAGAGAGTCATCCCCTCTGTCTCTGCGGGGAAGCTCCTTTGCTGTGGAGTTGCTGCCACCAAGAGTGGCAGTGCCTTCCAGATGAAGGTTCCTTTGTCCAGTTATTTGCCTGGTTATAGGAAAGCCTATTTCTGATACCACTCAGGTCAAAAAACTGTCTTGTTGAGATGTCCATGGTTGCCATTCGAAATTTCTTAGCAATTTTTTTTTTTCCTTGAGACGGAGTTTCGCTCTTGTTACCCAGGCTGGAGTGCAGTGGTGCGATCTCGGCTCACCGCAACCTCCGCCTCTTGGGTTCAGGCAATTCTCCTGCCTCAGCCTCCTGAGTAGCTGGGATTACAGGCATGTGCCACCATGCCCAGCTAATTTTTTGTATTTTTAGTAGAGACGAGGTTTCACCATGTTGACCAGGATGGTCTCAATCTCTTGACCTCGTGATCCACCCGCCTCGGCCTCCCAAAGTGCTGGGATTACAGGCTTGAGCCACCGCACCCGGCCGCCATTTGAAATTTCTGTAGGTCATCACAACTTTCCACACAGCATTGCTTAGACAGCTCTTGCATCAGTCCAAAAGGGGCATGAAAAGTTCCCTGAAAATGAGTTTGTTTTGCCAATGATATTTAGAAAAATATTTCCAAAATTTCTTCCCAAGGACATAGAATATATCACTACCATGAGCGACAGATGTCTGTTTCCATACTCTCTCATTCTTCCAGTCAGGTTGAACAGCCTTTATCCAGAGCTCATATGCGTTCTCCAAGTTCCTGGTGGTTACCTTGAGTTAGCCCTAATGACAATTTGATGGACCAGTTGCTAGTAAAATGAGCAAAGGCAACTAGCATCACTATGAGTTGATGGTTCCAAGGCAGGCAGTAATAATATTTTTCCAAACTTCAGGTTCTCTGTGGAGAGACTGTTCTTCAGTAATCTGCCTCTTTTTGAAAATGGTGATTTTGACAAAAGTACACGAAATAGGGCTCTTTTGTCCAAGCCCTAATATCGACATCATCTCTAGCCAAAATTCTCATCCCCCAGTGGGAATTCTTCCCTGTCCCTCTTGCAGTTATTACTATGTTTCTGTAGGACAAGATGTATTTACTAGAACATATTTCTACCGTTTTATTGGTTTACTTATTCAACAGAAATCAATTTATTTTTATTTTATTTATTTATTTATTTTGAGATGGAGTCTTGCTCTGTCGCCCAGGCTGGAGGGCAATGGTGTGATCTTGGCTCACTGCAACCTCCGCCTCCCGGGTTCAAGCAATTCTCTTGCCTCAGCCTCCTGAGTATCTGCGATTACAGGCACCCATCACCTAATTTTTGTATTTTTAGTAGAGATGGGATTTCCCCATCTTGTCCAAGGTGATCTCAAACTCCTGACCTCGTGATCAACCCGCCTGGGCCTCAAAGTGCTGGGATTGCAGGTGTGAGCCACCATGCCCAGCCCAACAGGAATTCATTAAGCACCAACCACATGGCAGAGGAGGCATCCTGGAAAAATTATTGACTAAACCAAGTCTTGAAGAACAAGTTGGAATTAGCCAGGCAGCCATGAAAAGGAAATAGTGCTTGCAACGTCCATTGACAAGAGAGGACAGAGCACAAACAGGAAGTGACCTTTCGTTCAGGACCTCTGGGTTATAAGACATAAATGCTTGGAGTTGTAGGAGAGATAAAGGGCTGATGATGGGAGGTTAGGTATCATGGTGGAGAGCCTAAAGGCTTTGGGGAGCCCCCATGGAATTTGAAACAAGGTAATATGATCGGCACGTGTTTCAGTAAAACCACTCAGGCTATAGTGTGGAAAACTGATTGAAGTGGGATGAGACCGGATCCAGGAAGACTGTCAGGTACCAATTACTCATCCAAGTGAGGAGTGCTGAATGCCTTCAGTAAGGTAGGGGCAGGAGGAATGGAGAGGAGGTGCCAACACGGGAAAGGAAATTCAGGGGCTCTGTGACAGTCAATGCATATGGGATCTAGAACGCAATAGGGAGGTGGGAGTCTAGGATGACACTCAAATTCCGGCCTGACAACGGAGTAGAAAGCAGTAGCGGTCACAGAGGAAGAGGCTGGGGCTAGAGCAGAGAAGGCTTGCTGACTTTGGAACATACTGAGTTAGGGAGCCTAAAGAACAACCAAGAGAAAGGGAAGCCAAAGTCATACTCCCTGACTTTGTTGGCTTAGACTGTCTAGTGATCTAGTGGTGTGGGTGTGTTTGGGGATGGGGGAGGGCAGAGAAGGGCATGTGGAAACTCTCAGCATCTAAGAGAAGTTCACCTAAACCCCCCTCCTGTTGAGAGTATTTCCAAAATTTGACCAGATGTTTAAGCAAATTAACAAATGATTAAAGCAGCAGTCGGCAGGGACCTGAATCCCTGTGGAAATAAGCAAAGGAGCAAAACTGCAGGGAAAGCCAAGCCCAGGTGTTCTCGCTAGAAGGGAGGTCAGTGTGATGGGGGTCCTCAGTGGTTGATGGGCAGAGTCAACGTGAAGCAAGCTGAGTCTGGTGGAGAGGGCAAAATCAGAAATTGAGGGAAAGCACAGGTGTTTGTGTTCACTGTGAGAATAACTCCCCCCATCAGCCATGCGCTGTGATCTCTTTATTCCATCCATTGTTGTTAGCACATTCTACTTTGCTCTGTAGCCAAGTATTTTTCTTTTTCTAAGGGATGTTGTCCCTTAAAAAGACTGTTTCCATGCTGTCCAGAGAGAATACTCTTAAGGACCATCGATTAGCATTTTGTTGTAGCAAAATGAACTAGTGGTTGAGCAGCTACCTTACATCTCCCCTTCAGCTTCATCGGTAACTTTCTGTGGGGCTTTGGGCGAGTCACAAGTTTCTCTCTAGACCAGGTGTCCCCAAACTATGGCCCGCCCGCGGGCCGCATGCGGCCCCCTGAGGCCATTTATCTGCCCCCCACCCCCGCCGCACTTCAGGAAGGGGTACCTCTTTCATTGGTGGTCAGTGAGAGGAGCACAGTATGTGGCGGCCCTCCAACGGTCTGAGGGACAGTGAACTGGCCCCCTGTGTAAAAAGTTTGAGGACCCCTGCTCTAGACCTTAGCTTTCTTCCCCATGAAGGTAAGGAGCCTATCCTAGCAGGTTTCTAGAGTTACTTTCAGCATTATCCTTCTAGATCTGTGTTCATTCCTGGCTTAGAATGGCAGATTCTTCTCAGTCACCAAAGACATAGGCCTGGACATCAACAAAACGCTTCAGTAAATTGTAGTTCCCAGCACACTTCATGCCTAGTGTGTAACAGGGCTGGAAAACTGCCACAGAGACACTCACTACAGCCCTTAACCCATTAGGGGTCATTTAGAATGTCAGGTTCAAAAATCAGCTGTCCCCCCAGGTCCCTCCCCGCCCAAAGCCAGCTCTCTAGCCTTATGTAGAGACTGCATTTCTCATTGATCTTAAAATAAAAAAGGAAATAAAATTAAAAGGACTTTGAGCTCTACTATGTGGAGACCATTCCAACTGCCCTGGTCTTCGTGACCGTGCGAAGGCTGGCCCTCTTGAGCATCTTCATTCTCCACGTGAGTTGGTACTATAGCTCACATTCTCTGCCCTGAGAATAACGATGAGACAGATCCTTGGGACGGCCCGCTGCCTTCCCAACCTACTTCCAAAAGGGAGCCAGAATCCAAGCCCCCAAAGGGGACGCATCCCACAGCTGAGGGGACACTCACGCGCCCTCGGTTCCTGCAGCTCCGGCCACATCCTCCATCTTTCCAGTCATCCTTCTCACCCTTTTCTGGCAACAGAGAGTTCAGTACTCTCAAGTGTGGGCTGCCTTCCAGTTCAAAGTAGTCACATGCCTTAATTCATTAATTATTTTTTGAGATGGAGTCTCACCCTGTTCCCCAGGCTGGAGTGTAGTGGTGTGATCTCAACTCACTGCAATCCCTACTTCCCAGGTTCAAGCAATTCTCCTGCCTCTGCCTCCCAAGTGGCTGGGATTACAGGCCCCTGCACCACCATGGCTGGCTAATTTTGTATTTTTAGTAGAGACGGGGTTTCACCATGTGGGTCAGGCTGGTCTCGAACTCATGACCTCAGGTGATCTGCCCACCACAACCTCCCAAAGTGTTGGGATTACCGGCATGAGCCACTGCATTTGACCTATAATTTAAAAGTTATATTACAAAAGATGGGATTCTGAGTAAACTTGGAATAAGGTATTTAAATAAATTCCTGCCAACTCCTGGCCATTTCGTAGCATTCTTTAGAGGATCTGGGGTTCATTGCCCAAACAATCTCATTAATACTTGTGCTGTCAATGTGGGGCATTTAATGAGTATCCAAATGTTTGCTTCACACACAGCTATTAGAGAGCCAGAGAGGTTTAGCTGCTTACCTGTGGTCTCACAGCAAGTGAGTGATGAGCAAGGATTAGGAACAATCCAGGTGGTAATGAAACAAATGTTTTGGCTCTGACAGCATAGTTCAGCAAAAGGATGCTGGTACTGAGACAGGGAGTGAAGCTTAGCCTTCGAGTCCCATTGTTATCCCAGGAGAACTGTATTTTCTACTTTCCTGAATTCTATTATGACAGGTTTTTAAAAAGTGATTTAAAATTTATGTGCATGTACGTGCATGAAAATATGTGGCTGCTCACAGATACATATATAGAAGATGAAAGAGAAAAATGGACAACTTATAATTACAGATATTTTCGTTCATCTGGTATCCAGATGATCTCCCTTGATTCTGACAGTTTTGACAAATCAGTTTATTAAAATTGTAAATGTAACCCAGAGCTGTTTAGTACAGTACCAGGCAGAAGGGGCTTTCTCCTCACATTACATTTTGCTGCTGCATTACTAGACGTAAATACAGCTTACACTGAAAGGACAAAGCAGCCCGTCTTCTATGAGAAAGATGTCACTTGCCATGTTTAGTCCCAGTTGGTTTCACTGTCCCAAGACCCTAAGGATCTTTTCCTAATGCTTTGACCTCGATGAAGCACAGAGAAGCGTCTGGTCCCCATGCCCGCCCTCCTCCCCTTTAACTCCTTCCCTGTATATTCGACTTCAGGTTTCTAATGAGAAAACTTGCTCCATAAGATTCCAGACGGCATTATTCAGGTGACATCTGGGGGAAGGAAATCATCAGTGGGGCAAGTTTTAATTTAGGGCATTTAAACCCATGTGTTTAAGTACCAGATTTCACTGCGACTCTGTAGAAAAAATGTACGGCATCTTGACACAGTGTTCCTGGCCAAAAAAAAAGAAAAAAACAAAAATGAAAAATCTATGGCAGTAAGAAGTAATGCCATGGGAGGGCAAGCTAGGAACAGTGAACACTTGAACAATGAGAGAAGAAATGTACAGAACGTGGAACTCTATTCATTCGCTGAAAACAAGGAAAAGAATACCTTTTTTTCCGTCATCAACTGCCACAGAATTCCAGAGACGTGTTTATGTCCTTTCTGATTAGCTTCAACTGATAATGTTTTCTACACTCAGATTTCGTTTTGCCAGCTTCCTCCCCCGTCTCTTCTAGCCTCTACCCAGGAATCGTTTGTAGGCAAACGCATGTTCCTGTGGCAGGGCATCTTCATCTTTGTGCCGCAGACCGCTGGCAATCTGGTGAATCCTGCAGACGCTTTCTCAGAATATTTTTAAATAAAGTGTGTAGGAACATAAGTACTGAAATATTTTAAATGCCTGCACATTTATGATATAGGAATATATGTCTTTTAACATATTAATTAAACAGAATTCATCCCTACTATACTTTCAAAGTCATGATGTGTGTGAACACATAATGTGTGTGACAGGGGTCAGCAAACTGTAGCCCTCTCTTCCATAGACTGTTTTTGTAAATAAAGTTTTATTAGAATATAGCCATGCTCCTTCATGTACATATTGTCCATACCTGCTTTCACACTACAGCAGCAGAAGTGAATAGACATCCTCACATCATATGGCCTTCAAAGTCTAGAATATTTGACATCTGGCTCCTTCCAGAAAAAGTTTTCCAATCCCTGGTGCAAATTGCAACAATAGTAATGTGCAATAAAAAGACTGATTTCGACTGGGTGGTGGCTCATGCCTGTAATTTCAGCACTTTGGGAGGCCGAGGTGGGCGGATCATGAGGTCAAGAGTTCTAGACCAGCCTGGCCAACATAGTGAAACCCCATGTCAACTATTAAAAAAATACAAAAATCAGCTGGGCATGGTGGCAGGTGCCTGTAATCTCAGCTACTCAGGAGGCTGAGGCAGGAGAATCGCTTGAACCCAGCAGATGGAGGTTGCAGTGAGCCAAAATTGCACCATTGCACTCTAGCCCCAGTGTGACAGTGAAAGACTCCGTCTAAAACAACAAAGACTATTTCTATTGGTTACAGCCACAGGTTGCTAACTACTGTTTTCTGCCTACATTCATAATTGATATAAGTGCTAAATTTCAGTTAGAAGTTAACAAAAATCTAGGAGTAATTTTTTCCCCAATCAAAATTCATGGACCGCCTGAATTCTATTCATGGATCCCTTGGAGGCCTGTGGACCCCAGGTTGGTAACCACCAAATGGGATTATAGTTTAAAGAGCCCTTCAGCCAAAGAAATACTTTCTTTACTAGCCGGGCGCGGTGGCTCAAGCCTGTAATCCCAGCACTTTGGGAGGCTGAGGCGGGTGGATCACGAGGTCAAGAGATCGAGACCATCCTGGTCAACATGGTGAAACCCCGTCTCTACTAAAAATACAAAAAATTAGCTGGGCATGGTGGCACGTGCCTGTAATCCCAGCTACTCAGGAGGCTGAGGCAGGAGAATTGCCTGAACCCAGGAGGCGGAGGTTGCGGTGAGCCGAGATCGCGCCATTGCACTCCAGCCTGGGTAACAAGAGCGAAACTTCGTCTCAAAAAAAAAAAAAAAAAAAAAAAAAAAAAGAAAGAAATACTTTCTTTACTGTGTGAAGAATCTGCACCCTTTCCACCCCACTCACAAATGTCTGCATATTTTCATATCATTGAAAAAGACATCAGATCATCTCTAGAATTAGGTGAAGCCGGGCCACTTTGAACTCTATTTGCATCCTGCAAAGACCCAGTGTCTTGCTGAGGAAAAGCTAGCCCTGTCAGCTAGTCCTAAGAAAACGCTGAGATTCTCCACACATACAGTCAGCTCATTACCACCTCCCCATCCCACTCTGACGATGCTAGGAGAAAGAGCCAAAAATTCTCCCCTCCCCCCACTCCCAGGGTTCTCCTGTTCTCTCTGGTGTATTACTTGACTTTCCTCATCTTGTCTCTTAATGTCGCATCAGCATGTACTGCGGGCTCTGACTTTGCCATTTATGTGGCTGTGATGTCTTATTCTCCAGAGACAGCTTCAAGTATTCAGCAATAACTCATGTCCACTTAATGTGAAAATTGGTACCATCTAATAGAATCTTCAACATGCTAGCCACACCATTCCAATAATGAAATGCAAATTTTTCTGCCTTTTTACTGTGGTCATTTTTAGATTCTTGAGGAATGAAATATCCTCTTTATTATGAATTAAGAACTGGAAATTAAGATGTGGAGGGTTCTTACACTATTTTTAGATAGTCTCCTTATCTGGAATCCTGGGCTCTCTTGTTTAATCCTGACAGTCTACTCACAAGGTCCATATTATTATTACTCCCATTTTCTTATTAAGAAAACAAAGATTTAGGTTACACTGATGAGTGACAGATCCATCATTTACGGTATCAGCTGTGGCCTCTGGATGTGTTTTTATCTAAGAATCCTACGGTAGTTCAGACTTTGTAGAGAAAGGTAGTGAGATGAAACAGTTCTGGCCACGGGAGATCTAAGGCCTAGATCACTTCCTAAGTTTCTTTTCCATGAAATATGGGCTTTGAGAGAGAAGACCATCTCTAAGGCCCATTCCAGTGCCATCTGACCATCCATGATTCTAGGATATTCAAAGCAAGGGATAGTTGAGCCAGCCCAACTTGTGATGAACTCTCCCGTCTGCCTTTCAGACTGGCCATGGAAGGGAAGGGCCTGCCCGACAGTGGGGCCTCTGAGATGGACCTGAAGCACTTCAGCCCTCGTGCTGTGTGCTGAGCAGCTCTGCTGATGCAGCAAAGCTGGCGGATAGTATTGATTTTCCAGAGCATATTAGCATGTCATCTTATTGAGACAGAATGAAGAGAATGTATGGGGAGCCAGAGCCACACACTGCTGCAGGAGGCCCAGTCCAGTCTGTGGGCATCTTCTGAGCTGCCTAAAACAAGAAAAAAAATAGTCCGTCATCAATGAGAGTGGGGAAAAATGTAAACAAGCGCCTGTGTTTGGGGACAGCAGCGGCCTGGAACTTCTGAACTGCCAGAGAAACATCCAGTGGGTGAGAAGGAACACATGGGCTTCACTGGGCAATTAGTGCTGTGGGTCTAATAGAGTTTGAGATCTGATCTAGATTCAGCCCCATCGCCGCCTGGCTTCTGGGACGGTGATTTGAACTGACAGTCTTACCACCTGTTGTTCACTGGACTTTGGCGCTTTCTATTCCTGCTGTCATTTCTCATTACTGCCCCGGACTTCCTTCTAGAAGAGTGGGTACAGTGGGGAGTGCCCAGCTCACAGGAAGAGGACACAGGTACATGTCAGTGTGCACCCTCTCCCTCTGCCCATTTCTGACTCTGCGTGGCTTAAGGCAGAGTTGGTACTTCCTGTTCCCTTTTGTTCCCTTACAGTGAGCACTTACCATGCTGTACTGTGGTTCTCGGCTTACATTTCTGACCTCCTTCTGGACTGTGAGGTCATGAAAAGCAGAGGCTGAAAATGCGTCTCTGTGACCCAGCACCAAGTCTCGTGCCTGGCACTCAGTAGGTGTTCAGCAGCATCTGTTGGAGAGATGGATGAAGAGTAGGCACACTGTTTCTTGCCTGACCCATCCTAATCGTCCTCCACTCCCAGCAGTGCCATTTGCCATTGTTTTCTGAATTCCAGCCTATAACACCACCATCCACCCTATCAACAAAACCAGAAGTGGGGGAGTCCTCCTTACCACCGTCTCTTCCCTCGCTTCACACACATCAGTTGCCAGTTCCTGCTAACTGTTTCTCTCCAAATGGTTCTCAGATTTGCTCTTTATCCTTTTCATTCCTATTACCACTCCCTAGTTCATTCCCTCCCTGCTGCGATGATCTGGTCTTCCTGCCATCACTTTGGCCTCCACTCATCCGTCCGGTGACACCACTGCTCTGGCCATGTCACCACCCGTCTAAAGTCATTGAAAGGCTACATTTGCCCACAGTAAGAAACTCAAGCTTCTTAACAAGGTCTGCAAAGTCTGGCGTCTGCCTGCCCCTGTACCCACAGCTCTGACCACTTGCTGCCTTGAGTTTTATGTTCCGGCGTTGCGATATTTCTTGTAGTTCCCGTATTCGTCATACTATTTCATGCCTAGAGTGTCCTTCTTGCTCTTGTTTTTTCCATTCCCCTTCATGCTGTGAGACTCAGCAGATATGTCACCTCATCTGGGAAGCCTCATCTGACCTTATTTTCCCCCTGAAAGGAAGGGAGGGAGGAAGAAGAAAGGGTTGTGGTACATCTCTGGACTTTCGTAGCGCTCTGTACATGCCTCAATGTCCCTGACACAGGTAGTCACCTCCATAGTGGACTGAATAGCCAACATGCCTTTGCAGTTCCCTGATACCTTTGAATTCTATTTTTTTCCCAATCGTTTTCTCTGTTTATTTATTTATTTATTTATTGGATGGAGTTTCACTCTTGTCACCCAGGCTAGAGTGCAGTGGCACGATCTCAGCTCACTGTAACCTCCGTCTCCCAGGTTCAAGTGATTTTCCTGCCTCAGCCTCCTGAGTAGCTAGGATTACAGGTGTGTGCTACCATGCCTGGCTAATTTCTTTGTATTAATAGTAGAGACAGAGTTTCATCATATTGGCCAGACTGGTCTTGAATTCCTGACCTCAGGTGATCTGCTCCCCTCAGCCTCCCAAAGTGCTGGGATTACAGGTGTGAGCCACTGTACCGGCCCCCCGTCCTTTTCTAAAGTGTTTATTCATATTGGGATAGAACTAACAAGTAAATGTAACCTTTTATTATTATCATTATTTGAGAAGGAGTCCTGCTGTGTTGCCCAGGCTGGAGTACAATGGCACGATCTTGGCTCACGGCAGCCTCCACCTCCCAGGTTCAAGTGATTTTCATGCCTCAGCCTCCCAAAGTAGCTGGGATTACAGGTGCCTGTCACCACACCTGGCTAATTTTTGTATCTTGGGTAGAGACGGGGTTTTCCCATGTTGGCCAGGCTGGTCTCAAACTCCTGACCTCAGGTGATACTCCCACCTCAGCCTCTCAAAGTGCTGGGATTACAGGCATGAGTCACCACGCCTGACCGAAGCCATCATTATTGATCACCTTCCATGAGCTAGTGGCTCTTCTGAGCACATAACATATATTACCTCATTTAACCCTTACCACAATTCAGTGTAAGTGATTATACATGGTTAATAGATGAGGACAGAGCTTAAGGAGCTTGCTGAAGTCCACACAGTATAGAGGCAAACAGTGGATATGAACCCAGGTCGACCAATCTTTCAAAGGCCATGCTTCTTCTAGAACGCCAGGCTTTTCCTCTGACTGGGCTCACTGCTGCTTTGGGCTCACTGGGCAGGCTGTGAGTGATGCTCTGCTGCCTTGGTAGGTCAGAAGTTGTCCAGAACCCTGGTTGAGGACATTCTGGTAGACTTGGGGACCAAATTCATTTGTATAGGGCCCTGTTCCTCTGAAGATAGAATACTGGCCTTAGTCAATGAATGAAGCAACATCTCTTGGGGTTGCCATGACCCTGGTGCATAGTCAAGAATCAGCCAAACCTCTGATTCAGCTGCATAGCTGGGTTAACAGTTTCCTTTCCACCAGTATGGTGTGAGGAGTGGGGAAGCCTAGTATATTTCCAGTTTGCAAACAGTTGAGGAAAACGTGATAAAGCCCCACATTGTGTATGTGGGAAAGCAGTGCTGTAAGAATGGTGTACACCTGAGTCTGGTCCTGGTTTCATTTGTTGGCAACAGTGTGATCTTGGGTACACTCCTTTGAATCTCTGCATCTGAGCTGTAAAGATCGCATGTACTATTTGTATTTCCTCATCAACACTTTGCTTATGATTAAAGTACTTTGCTGCCATAATGGTGATTTGGTTATTACTATTTATCACCCAGACTTCAGGCTTAAGTATAGCAATTAGAGAATAGCACACTTTGTTTTTAAATGAAAAAAAGAATGCGCCTTAAGAAGTGAAAAGTACTCAGTATCACCAGACATTAATTTTTAAACATAATTCAATAAGCCTGGCTGGGCACGCCAAGCTCATGCCTGTAATCCCAGCACTTTGGGAGATGGAGATGGGAGGATTGCTTTAGCACAGGAGTTCAAGACAAGCCTGGGCAATGTGAAGAAACCCCATCTCTACAAAAAGTAACAAATTATCTGGGCATGGTTGTACATGCTTGTAGATCCTACTTGGAAGTCTGAGGCAGGAGGATCACTTGAGCCCAGGAGCTCGAGGCTGCGGTGAGCTATGATCGCACCACCCGACTCCAGCATTGGGATAATGATAAGAATGATAAAATGATAAAAATGATAAGAATCTTTGAGATTCTTATCTCAAAGAAAAAAAAAAAGCTATTTTCTTTAAAATATTTCTTTGAAACTAAGCCCAGAGGTACTATTACCTTTTGATCACTATGATTAATCATTCCTTAATAGAACTTTGGATTTTTCCTCAGGCTTCAGTACAATGGTTATTTCTAATTCTTTGTAATTTTCCTGATTTCAGATCTTTCTGAATAGCTCTGGGTCTCTTGGCCAATTTGGCATCAGGGCTCTGGGCCTTTATCCCCAGCTTTTGTGATTCCCTCAGAGGTCTGTCAGTGCTGATCAAAGAGTCATTCCCAGTAGTCCTTGAAGTTTTCTTTTGCTGCTTTCCCCACAAACCATAGAATGAGAAAAGGATGATTAAAGTAAAGGGCCTAGCCTAGTGCCAGCCCAAGCTGGGACTTGCTGAACATTGGTTTCAAGTCCTATGGCCCCAAAATACCCCGCAGTTACATCTCAGCTGTGGGTTGGTTCCTCTGGGTCTGTCCCCAGAAGGAGATTTTTCTGCCAGTTTTAATTTACTTTTTGGGGAACAACAACAACAACAAAACTACCTGTAATTTTTTTCTCTCTACTTTTACTAGAGTTTTCTAGAGTTTTACTCAAGTTCCTTAAGCATAATCTCAGAAAAGAATCTAACCCATTTTTTCTTTCTCCCATTGCATTTACTACAGTTATAATGATAATAAATGTGGAATTAACTTTCTTTAGCTTTTAGCCAATATGTAAGCACTCCCCTTTAAACTCTGTCTCTGTGTTTGGTGTCTACCTGTGTAAAATAGGAATAATCCCAATCTTTTCAATGACATTTTGCCAAAATAAATTGGTGTTCAGAAATAAAAGGAACTATATAAATCTGAGAAACTGTAGAGAGACCTCTAATGTTATGTCCAAGAGCTCTATATCAAATTACTTTTTCCCAAGTGTTCTAGAAAGGGTTATATTCCTGAGTAAGGTCTTAATGGCCAGTTCAAGAAATAATCAAGTTAAGTGTATTTAATTCATACTTTTAATTCACTTTTTGTAATACCTTCTGTTAGACGCTTCCATATGATCTATGTCAAATGCACAGCAAAACATCTGACACATGGTTACAGATGTAACACAGATAACGCTATGTGAGCAGCCCTAAACAGAACAACTTGACGACGTAGAGACTCATACTTTCCAAGCACTCATTAAATTGAGCAGAGAAATAATCTATTTCATCCATAACCTTTTGTTTTATGTATTTAGCAAACCCTTATAAGAGAGCTGTATGGCTGGGTGTGATGCCTCATGTCTGTAATCCCAGCACTTTGGGAGGCTAAGGCAGGTAGAATACTTGAGGTCAGGAGTTCGAGACCAGCCTGGCCAGCATGGTAAAACCCCATCCCTACTAAAAATACAAAAAAATTAGCTGGCCATGGTGGTGCATGCCTGTAGTCTCAGCTACCTGAGAGGCTGAGGCAGGAGAATAGCTTGAACCCAGGAGGCAGAGGTTTCAGTGAGCCTGGGTGATAGAGCAAGTCTCCATCTCAAAAACAAAACAAAACAAAACAAAACAAAACAAAAAAAACAGAACTGTGTATGGTCCTCCTAAAACAGGACTTGGGAATTCAGGTTAGAAACTAGACCAGCCAGGCAATGTAGTTCATGCATCCCAGTGCTGTAAACAACAGTGTGGGCACAACTGGCCAAGCCCTGGAAGTGCAGCCGAGTGTGTGGAGACTCCTGGTGTTGTTTACGCCATCTGGCAAATATTTCTACCCAAGCCTTCAGCTAGTTTACACCATTTCATTTTACAGCCTATCATGATGATAGTAACCAACCCCAGAAAAACATCAAGCATTAGCAACCATAGTGTTGGGAGATGAATGTGACCCCAGCGACCTCCATCTCCCCCCATCCCCCTCACCGCCCCCTCTAGTGTTCAGTGAATTTCTCTAGCCAAAGTGGTTGCCATGGGTCTTGGGTCAAAGAAGGCTATTTGGAGGGATTTTTCTAAACACATGCATACAAATGTTGAGAAATAGCACTCAAAAAGCAGGAGTCATACACAGACCCCAGCCCTTCTCGGTGAGTAAGACAAAAGGCAGCGTGATCTATAAATATGGTAAAGTGCCTTGAAACGATGAGTCTGCAGAGGGAGGGGTGAGGGTGGTTTAGGGCAGGCAGGAGGAAGACAACACTTACATCTTAAGTTGCATTGGTTAAGAACAGAAAAATATAACTTGGCACGCGTTCCCATACTGGCCTTTTAGAACGGATTGGTCTGTAACACCATACTAAGTCTGTTTTCTATCAGTGATTCTTAGCCAGCTTATTAAACAGATTTATACAATGAAAGAATCTCATAACAGAAACATTCACCTTCTTTATTACTTGGCATTATTTATGGTTTGAGTTTTTTCAGCTACTTTTTTATGCACTGGAATCTGCCAACATTATACATATAAAGTTTATGTACCAAAACATAAGTAGGTTGGGAGAATATATATGTGTTTCCTCTCTCCAGCCATGTGGCTTCCCCCAGCAGAGGCTCTGAGGACCTTTCTGTCCCATCCTCCAAGCATCTTCGGCATGGAATCCTGTTTCTTTCAGGAGTCTATGATTCTTGACCAAAGCAAGTTCCCTCCTCCCACGGCCCTCAAGGAGTAGCGCTTCTTTCAGCCTTGGGTTTAGTGACAGCGAAAAAAGAACCTAACCCGTGTGAGGATGTGCATGAGGGAATTAGGTAGCTCTCTACTGATTTGCAAACATCTCAAAATTTTCAAGATGAAAAAGAGACCCAGAGTCCCCTCTCATCCTCCCCATTCATTCTAGGGTAATGGGGGCTGGTGGAGAGGCCCCATGTTTGATGGAACTGGTATGGGCATTGTACTGAGTACTAAACGCCTGAGTACTAAACTCTGCAGCACAATGTTTAGTACTCCCCAGGTTGCCGTTCTGTAGAATAGGAAGCAGGAGGCCACTGGCAGGGGCGTAACTGTGGACCCAAAGTGGGCATCAGAGGGGTCGTGGCAGTGTGTGGCCCTAAACCGTTCCTGCCTCACTTCCCTTCTGCTTCCCAGCTCCATCATAGCTGGGAAGAATATTTTGATTTGCTTGTTTTCCCTGAGAAAGAGCAGTTTCTATCTCAGGTGTTACCTCCTTTCCTGAAGCGTACTTTCCTTCCCAAGGTAAACACACACATCCAGAAGGCACTCTGAGCAAAGCCTGGAACTGGAAAGGTGACCCAGGGGCTTTGGCATTGTAGAATAGCCGCTGTGGAAAAGTAGTAGCCTGTTTATGGGTTGAGGAGGCAGGATGTGGTGACAAGAGGGAGCCCAGGAGCCTCCTGTGAATCTGTCTGCGCCCTTGTGAGAAGACGCCCACGAAGTCAAACGGCAGCTTGTTTAAGGAAGCCATGAACACAAGCAAATGTAGTTAAAAATAAAGGGATAAAATTAAGGGAAACACGTAGGCTTAAAGCAGTTTTCCTTTGAAAAACTACAGCATTTAGGCTACCAGGTTATGTTTCCTTACTAAGAAGCCGTATCCCAGCCATGTGGCAAGAATTAGCCACTGCTTTCCATATGGTTAGTAATAATAAATGTAAGAATTTAGAAGCTAATGAATCAGTGGGAGTTGCTATGGGTTTGCTGGCTGAATGGATCAAAGGCAATCTCTTCTTTCCCCCCACTTCCATCTTTCCAGTCCTTTCCTCCTGGTGTGCTTTTATGCATATGAGCTTCCATCTCTGACCCACTAACCCCTATTTTGAAGGATCCTTTGAATAATCTGGAAGGAGACCATCTAAAGAACTCTCTGGCCAGGTACAGTGACTCACACCTGTAATCCCAGCACTATGGGAGGTTGCAGCGTTCAGATCACCTGAGGTCAGGAGTTTGAGACCAGCCTGGCCAACATGGTGAAACCCCATCTCTGCTACAAACACAAAATTTAGCCAGGCGTGGTGGTGGATGCCTGTAATCCCAATTACATGAGAGGCTGAGGCAGGAGAATCGCTTGGACCCGAGGGAGATTGCCGTGAACCAAGACTGTACCACTGCACTCTAGCCTGGGCAACAGAGCAACACTCTGTATCAAAAAAAAAAAAGAAAGAAAGAAAGAAAAGAAAAGAAAAATTCAAATATCTCTCTAGCCTGCATGTGAATCATCTCCCAGAAACTAATATGTCTCCCACGGCCCTGGTATTAAGCTGAGCTATGAACCAAAAATTAGAGGTATAAGAGACATGAAGGGGAGCAGGTCTCTGTGCCCCGCCCTCCAAGTGCTCACTGTCTAAGAGCTTACCGTCTAGTGCTAGAGACTGATGGGTAAACAGATTATCATAGTGGTAAAAACCATGATAGAAAAAGGATGACCATGGCCGGGCACAGTGGCTCATGCCTGTAATCCCAGCACTTTGGGAGGCCAAGGCAGGTGGATCATGAGGTCGGCATTCAAGACCTGCCTGATCAACATGGTGAAACTCAGTCGCTACTACAAATAGAAAAATTAGCTGGTGCACGCCTGTAGTCCCAGCCGCTTGGGAGACTGAGGCAGGAGAATTGCTTGAACCTGGGAGGCGGAGGTTGCAGTGAGCCAAGATCACGTGACTGCACTCCAATCTGGGCAACAGGGACACTCCATAGCATAGCAAGAAAGAAAAGAAAAGTATTGACCAGTTCTTTTGGCCTGTGTATGTGTGAGTGTAGTGGGAAGCGCTTGGAGACAGGTAAAATGCCGATGAAGATCTTCAGTGACATGAGTGACTGTTGAGCTCAGGACATAAAATTTGGACCTGGAGCAGTTCACTTCAACTTCAAATCCCAGCTCTCTCTCTTGATAGCTGTGTCACCTTGAGCAAGTTACTTACCTCTCAGTGTCTCAGTTTCTTCATCTATAAAATGGTATACCTACATCCTCGGGTTCTTGTGAGAATTCAATGAATTAATATGTAGATAACACTTAAAATACTGCCTGCCCCTAAAAAATGCTGCTTGGCAGTAAATGCTATGTGTTATTTTAAAACTGTTATTATTATTATGTTCCCATGTCTTGTGTGAATGTGCCTAAATGTGATATGTATGTATTTTTCCTTTTTAAATTTTGAGATTATACTATACAGGGAGCCCAGTTTACTTTCTATGTCAGCACATGTAGATACACCTTAGACATTAATTTAAAGTCAATTTTCTTTTGACAAACTTTCCAACCTCATTAGAACTAGGAGATTCTATGTGATGGCGTCTCTCCAAGACTGGATCTTGCTGTGGTTGGTGAAGTTACATCCTTCACAGCATGGTCCAAATTAGAGATCTCCAGTCAGGCTGTTTGGTTTGTGAAACATTTGGATATTTGTTTTTTAAATCCATATTAGGACATGTTATTCAGTGTTTGGAGAAATTAGTATGTGCTAATTTCTAGGCTGCTTGAAGATCTTGGGGAGTAAATTGTTGCTCCTAAATCCCCTTAAATATAGGACAGAGGGATCTTGGCGTCCCGTGTTGAAGAAACACGTTTTTAAGTCAAGCGTAAGGTTAGCAGGTCATGCCACATCTCCGCCTCATCAGGCTGTACTTCTGCAGATAGTTGTGGCTTCTGGGTGTCCTGTTAGCAACAAAGCAGGAGGGGAGATTCGTTTGATCTCTTGCTCCTAAAATGTGGGCCCTGGGCTGTCAGTAGGAGGTGCTGGTCCTTGCCGAGTTCCCATCATTCACCCCTAGGTGACAGTGGATCCAGCTCTCCATAAGCAAGTCTGGGATTCTGCATGTTGTGGTTATTTGCTGTCTGTGGAGGGGTCTAAGTCTGTCCAAGGAAGGGGAAGGGAGCAAGGAGAAGGGGTGGGTATTGGCTCAGAGGGGCTAGCACATCCAGTAGATGCCAGTCCTCCCGAAAGGCAGGGGCCCTGTGTGTTTCACATCTGGTACTGAAGTGGCTACAGCAGTTGGCACACCGCAAATTGACACTGACCTCGGCCATGCTGATGGGGTAGTTGGACTTTCGGGATGGACTCCCCGAACAATCTTGCCACTGTGGCTGGCACAAACAAGCTTTTCTTTAGCAGCAGACGTTCATGTCTTCTTGCTCCAACTTTTTTTTCTTGAACAAACATATGTATTGTGGCCAATGCAAGGAAAATCCCACTCACCATTTTGATCTGAGTTGCTTCTGTCCTGGAACAATGGTCTAGTGTGCCAGGGGCACTCGTGCTGGTTTCCATGCCCGGGTCTAGTTTTATGCATCTCCTTGGAAGACCCTCAAGCCAGAAAGCCATCGGTATTTCTGCAGGGCCTCCTACCACCGTCGGGGACATCAGTTGCTCTGTATCTGATTGCCAGAGATTGAGCCTCAGCAGTGGCCTCGGGGTCAGGACTGGTTACACTCAGAGCTTTCTCAGTGCCGGTCCTCCCTCCCACGTGACGGCCTCTTCACAACTTAAGTGGGTGTAACCGAAGACTTGCATTCCTCTCGGAGCATCCACCTCACTCAGGTGGAAGAAATGTGGCTCCAAGCACTGCCAGTTTGTGAACACGCACTGCCCAAGTGCCAGGGACAAAGTTAGACACTTCCTGTCTTTCATCTTGTTGATCTCCTCAAAATCCTGTGAGGTTTTTAATCACTGACTCAGTGGCATTCATTGAGACACCTACTCTGTGTTAGGCTAAGACTAGTAGTGATGACCAAAACAGTCTTTGGATTCGTGGTGATGACTTCCAGGTAGAGAAAGCGAATGCTGTTATTTTGCTTGGAGAGGAAACTAAGGCTCGGCTCAAAGAACCAATGTTTTCTCAATGCCATTCGACTGGAAAGGGTGGGGCCACGATTTCAACGCCATGATCCCACTCCAAAGACTGTCCCCCCTCCACTGTGCCCTATTACCTTCCTATAGGAAGCTTAATCTGCGGTTCTGCTTAAAATGTGAGGAAACATCTGGAATATTCGTTTTCAACCGCATTTCAGACACAGAAAGTGGAGCCTAAGGAATAGCCCAGTTGGCTCATCTCTGAGAGCGGGTAAGCGTAGAAAAGAATTGCTGATGTCAAGCATTTTGTTACCAGAATAACCCCACAGGAGAGGCCTGGCTGAACTGGGATTTGTGTGGGCCAGACAATGTAGGGGATTTATTTCCGAGGCTGGAGGACAGAGCGCGGACTTGGGTCCAGCTCGGTGTCCTCTCTTGGGTCCAGCTCGGTGTCCTCTCTTGGGTCCTGCTCGCTGAAGAGGTGCAGCATCTGGAGGAGGACTTTCCGGCCAGGCTAGAGCTCCTCAGGGCCCAGGCAGTTAACGATTAAACAAGAAGCAGCCTTTGGCTACAAACCTAATGGTTTGGGTTCCAGGGCACAGGATAAAAATACACAACTGGAAAGGCAAGCTCCCAATTAAGTGGAAGAGCTCAAGCAAGAGATGTTTCAATGCCGCGGAGCCAGTGACCACACGCGGGCCTGCTGTCTCCTCCGCCAGCCCTCTCGCCCGGCCCCATACTTGGTGTTGGCTCCAGAGTCTTGTGGGGGAAGCTGGCTGGCAGCGCACAGGCTGTTCCTCTTTTCCATTCAAAGAGAATCTTACTTGCCTTCAGCCCAGCAGATTATCTGGCTTGGCATCTGGGGATAGTAGAATGCCAGAACTAGAAGGGCCCTTAGGATTATCTAGCGTAGGCCACCTCCCTGGTTTGGTGCCTACAAATCAAGGCACAGGGAAGTGACTTGAGCTGAGTCACCTTAGTGGGTGGCAGGGAGGAGATTCACGTTTTGATCTCCTGATACTCACATTCTCTTCTCCCTTTCTACTAAGCAGGCGCCATCAGCAGCCTGCCAGTCGCACCTCTTTCCTTTGCTCCCACAAACCTAAAAGCTCTCAGTCTCCTCCTCTTTTATAGGAAAAGATACTGAGGCAGGGAGTGTAAACAGTGCCCACAGAACTGGCAAGTACAGATGCCAGAAAGGGAACCGCAGAATCCCAACCAGCGGGCCCGGGCCTTCACCCTCTGACCGCATTCCCTCTCTAAGAACATGTTGTGGGAGGCCTGGATTTGGCCTCCTTTGAGCTCCAAGCCTGCGACAGCCCTCCTAATGACTACGGTTCCTGGCTTCCTCTTGCCACCGACTTTCCCCTCCACCACTGCCTGGGACAACCTTACAGCTACAGTGACTTTGAGTCTTGCCAAGACAAGCCCAATAGTTACTTTCAGACTCAAGTTCTTGCCAAGCCTGAAATAGTAATTGCCTGAAGGGTTCCAAAAAGCTGGGCTTTATCTGCAGCAGAGACTTAGTAAATCAAAACACAGGTCTTATCTCCCTGTTCTCTCCCCTCTGTTGTGTGGTCTCCTAAATGAAAAATGTTACCTAATTGCCTAAAACAGCTGGCTTGATGTTTAATTACTTCAGCTCGCTAACCTGGTATTCTGGGCCAATAAACTAGACATAGGGAGTGGATAATGGTCTTTGCAGATCGGACTTGTCCAGGTTTCCTCTGTGAGAAATGTTGATCTCAGCCGCCAGAGGGAATTCCGAATTTGAATGCTCTTAGCAGTTGCTACGTTTGTCTGATGTTGGAACTCCTCTTCGCCCATCTGAGGAACTGTGTGCCTGGAAAATGCCTTGAATCCTCTCCCCAACATTCCAGAGGCACGTCACTCCACACCGCTCAGCACGCACTCCCTGTTTTGTTTTGTTTTGTTTTGTTTTTTTCAGATGGAGTCTCACTCTGTCACCCCAAGCTGGAGTGCAGTGGCACAATCTCAGCTCACTGCAACCTCCACCTCCAGGTTCAAGTGATTCTCATGCCTCAGCCTCCTGAGTAGCTGGGACTACAGGTGCCCACCACCGCGCCTGGCTAACTTTTATATTTTTAGTAGAGACCGGGTTTCACGATGTTGGCCAGGCTAGTCTCGAACTCCTGACCTCAGGTGATCCACTTGCCTCGGCCTCCCAAAGTGCTGTTATCACAGGTGTGAGCCACTGTGCCAGCCAATGCCCGCCTGTTCTGAGGTGTGGTAGGTCCCTCAGAACAGTCTCAGAGCAGACGCTAGGCTGGCAGCGGCACCATTGCTCTTGCGTCTTGCTGCCCAGAACAAAGAAGCCCATGGAAGAGGCTACACGAGTCACTGGTTAATGACAGAGCCCAGGTATAGACCAGTGAGTCCCAGCGATCCTGAGGTGTCTCTTCCTGTCCCCAAGGACTCTGCAGCCTCAGTCTCACACCTCAACACTACCCCATGTGGGTCCTGGGATGTGACCGGGCTGAATGACTGCTGTTTGATGCCGCATGCCTTTGCTGGTACTGATCCCTGAGATGTTCCCTGATGTGCCCCTCACCCAGCACCTCTGCCCTCCCATCTGCCTCCACACGTTGCTGCTTCCCCTCCACGGCTCCCCTGCAGTAGCACAGCTCCGCACAGCCTTTCCTCTTCACTCCTAGGCAGGCTCACGGGGGCCCGTAGCTGATACCTTAAAGTCTCCTCCATTGTCCATCTATCTACTTCTCTATCTCACAGAACCACTTTAGGACCAGGATTTTCCCTTTTCATCTGCGATCTCCAGTGCCTAGGTTAGTGACCATCTATAGCAGGTGCTGGCAAGGCGTGGTGGCTCACACCTTTAATCCCAGCACTTTGGGAGGCCAAGGCAGGCAGATCATGAGGTCAAGAGATCAAGACCTGGCCAACATGATGAAACCCTATCTCTACTAAAAATACAAAAATTAGCTGGGCGTGGTGGCAGGCACCTATAATCCCAGCTACTCAGGAGGCTGAGTCAGGAGAATCACTTGAACCTGGGAGGTGGAGGTTGCAGTGAGCCAAGATCATGCCATTGTACTCCAGCCTGGGTGACAGAGCAAGACTCCATCTCAAAAATAAAATAAAATAAAATAAATTTGTCCACTGCTTTGTTTTCTTAAAAAAGTTTAGGATTCTAAAGAGTAGTATCGTCTCTCTAAATTTAATATACTTATATCCATTATATTATATTTAGCTCTTATGCCCTAGGTATTTGATCAGTTTGAGCATTTCATTGCTAGCCCTTTAAGAGGCCCCTGTGCCATGTCTTCCTGCCATCCTCGCTAGCTCGAGACAAAGCAGAAGGGCCAGAGAGAGAGAGAGGACTCCTCAGAGCCCACCCGAGGCACACAATATACAGTATGATAGAATACAACAGTGTAACGGCATGCTTCCTAAATAGCAGGTCATATGCTTTAATTATTTCATCTGCTGGTAGTGTATGGCCTCTATCAGCAAAAAAGTGTTTCCCAAACACCTGCTGATGGGGCTGGGTTGCATCAGGCTGGATGAACCAGACAGTTCCTGGTGCTTGGGGCATGGAGCAGGGAAGGGCAGCTCATGGCAGCATGGAGGGCTTCATCGACGGTCGGGGTGAGGCCATGCAAGGAGAGGGCTCAGTGTAGAGACCTAGGTCAGTGGGGTAGTAGCACCAAGAGGGCCAAGTGGCAGTGAGGCCTCAGCAGCACCTTTAGAATCCAGCAAGACCCCTTTGAGTGGGGTGGGGTGGGAGAATAGTAGTTGACAGAGTAAGTAGGGCACAGTTGTTCCTAAGAACCGAAGCCGATCAAGGCAGGGGTCCAGTGCCCAGATTGGGGAACTTGTCCTCAGGGACAGGACAGAGCCTAGTAATTAGAGCAGAGTCACAGTGTGAGAGCCAGAAAGGGGCCCTGCCACAAGAGGCTTCTCCTCCCCTTCAGCCCCCTAAGGGCAGGCTTGAGCCGAGGTCCCTGATGAGGTCTGTGGGGTGGGGTCCAGGCAGAGCCTGAACGAATGCCATGCCCAAGGCTGTTCTGGCAGGCTGAGCATGCAGGACCAACAGTGAAGGCACAGCAAGAACAGGGTCTGTGCTGCGGGTGTCTGGGCTGTGCAGGAAGCAGGGCCAGAGGCCGCCTCTGCTGCTAGAGCTCCGTCCCCACTCCTCGGTTCCTCTCCTCCACCATCACACCAGGAGTCAGGGCCCTGGGAAGAGCCGACTAGAACATATCCTAGAAAAAGGATGGCTAGGACTATTTCTCTGCAAGGTGGAATCAGCTCTTCATTCAAGATGTAAACTGGCCAGAAGTTACTGAGTGTTCCACGGGTGAAGTCCACCTAGGCAGGAGTAGAAATTCTAGAATTAACTGACTTTTCTCCATTGGAACCTTTCTTCTCAGGGTCCAGAATCTGCAGTGCCCTGTTTGCACTCCTTGGTGGCGATGGAGCAGCAGCCCTCTTCTCTCCTGTCTTCCCTGCCTACTGTAGTCTTTCTTTCTTTTTTTCGAGACAGAGTCTCACTCTGTCGCCCAGGCTGGAGTGCAGTGGTGCAGTCTCGGCTCACTGCAACCTCCGCCTCCCAGGTTCAAGAGATTCTCCTACCTCAGCCTCCCAAGTAGCTGGGACTACAGGCACCTGCCACCACACCCAGCTAATTTTTGTATTTTTAGTAGATATGGGGTTTCACCATATTGGCCAGGCTGGTCTCAAACTCCTGACCTCATGATCCACCCACCTCAGCATCCCAAAGTGCTGGGATTATAGGTGTGAGCCACCGCGCCTGGCCTGTAGTCTTTCTTGAAGTCTACCCAGACAGCACTGTCTCCCTCTCTCTGTGACATTAGCAGCCCCTCCTCCCCTTCCCCTCAACTGACAAATGTGGGTGTTTCTAAGTGTCTTATGGCGTTAACAAGGGATGCACCACTTAATCACGTGTGGAACTGCCCACAGATGAAAGGTTACTTCCTTGTGCCTCCCCACCCTGCAGTGAGGCAGCAGCCTTGTGTTGGGGTTTCTGAAGAGCCCTCCTGCTCCGAGGACATGTGCTATTTCCAGCCGGAGCTGTCCACCTGCAACTTTCTGCTAGGGTTAGCAGTTTCATCTCCCATTATTAGAGTCCAGCTGGAGTGACTTTGAAGTTGGTTCCATCATGTTAATGTTAACTGTAATTTCTCTTGGCCGCTGCTGGAGAGTACTTTCCTTCCTGTTGGTATGATAATAGCCACAGCTATATTGGCCATGTGCTAGCTGACCACCTCAGCAATTGCTTTTGCTCCCAGAGTGACATAGAAGGAGCTTTGTACTATGCATCATGGAACTTGGGTTTTGACCTGGTTCTGCCAGGAAGCCATGTGATCTTGAGCAAGCGCATTCTCTTTTCTGATCCTCATTTTTCTGCTCCGTACAATTCTGGGTAAGGGCTAGAGGATTTCTAAAGCCCTTCCACTTGTGAGTCTGTGATTCCGAGATGGGGAGAATGCACAGTTACTCGGAACTCCTCTGCCCGCCTCTGCCCTGGGCCTGTGCTCCCCACTACAGTGCTTCTGCACGTGCTTATCCCAGTAGGTAGCTGGGGTCGGGGAATACTAGCAATATGTAGACAGCTCAGGGCCATTCTGACCCTCTGAACTTGAAATCCTCAGAGAGTGTTCTATTCTAATAAAAGGACAGAATTTTGGTGCTATGACACCCCCTACATTAAACTCTATTATATTAAGGAAACCTTAGAACTCAGAAGTACAGTCTAGCTTGATAATTTACAATTCTGCTGGGATTAGTATGAGGAATAATTATATCTATTTATTCCACTGTCAGAATGTTGCCTCGAGATTTTCGTATTGTCTCTGTCACTGAAGATTATAATTAAATAATATGCCATCTGTATTGATCACATTTTTATACATTTGCTTGATATCCTATAGAGGCTTTTTTTTTTTTTTTTTTTACATAATATCACGAGATTAAATTTAAAAGTTTGCCAGGCTATCAAGGTCTGTTTAAGAGATCTTTTTTCTCCTGAATAAACCACAATTTTTTGATGGCTTATCATTTTGACATCAACTAAAGTAATTTCTTTTCTCCTTAGTGCAGAACTGTATCTTTTTTAGCCTTTAGTCAGGCTCAGTAGCTATAATGACATTACAATAAGAAGTAGTATGTATCTTTGAAGGTAGACTTTAAATTTCCTTTGTGCATAAACTCACAGTTTTTCACAGAATAGTCTTTTTTCTTTTTTTTCTTCTTTTTTCTTTGAGATGGAGTCTTGTTTTGTCTCTCAGGCTGTGGTAGCATGATCTTGGCTCACTGCAACCTCTGCCTCCCTGGTTCAAGTGATTCTACTGCCTCAGCCTCCCAAGTAGCTGGGATTACAGGCTTGTACCACCACACCCAGCTAATTTTTGTATTTTTAGTAGAGAAGGTGTTTTACCATGTTGGCCAGGCTGGTCTCCAACTCCTGACCTCAGGTGATCCGCCCGCCTTGACCTCCCAAAGTGCTGCGATTACAGGTGTGAGCCACCGTGCCCAGACAGAATCGTCTTTTTTTTTCTGTGCATTTATTATGAGAACCTTTCCGATGGAATTCGAACGCAGGTCTCTTTTATCCAAAGCCCAGTTTTTCCTTCTGCATCAGATGGTCCATTTCTAGACAGTAGCACTATGAACCAAAAGACCTGGGCTCCTCACTCATCTCTTGGACTCTTAGCTAAGGAGTATGGTGAAAGAATATATTTTACTACAAATTTTCTCAGCCTATTTCTCTTTTGCTTGAGTCACAAAACATTGACCTAGTTTAGGAACAGGACTCAGAGAGCACAGTGAAACCTTTTTCTAACATATTCTTAAATAGCATGGCGAGTTTCTTCAGTCTGCCCGAAACACGTGTAATCAGCTCTTCAGTCATAATAATAATATAGCACGTGTGTAATGTTTTATAAAGGGCTTTCATATACCTTATCTCAAATGAACGTTAAAGCATGCTGTGATACAGGAAAGGATTATTATTATTAGTTCATTTAATGGATTCTTTTTACAAAGGCCCAGATAATTTAAGATTTTTTCATCTTATCCAGCTAAGAAATAATAAAGCTGAGACTAGAACTCATGTCTTCTGAATCCTTAACCTAGTGTCTTTTGACTTCCTTTTCTTTTTCTTCTAATGAGCTTTACAAACATAAGTAAAACTTTATCTCCAGCTTCCCTTACCTCTTCATTTGTTTAAGGCAGGCTCTTCATTTTGCTGTAACATCCCTTCCCCTGAATAGATGTTGCATGAAATAAAATGGTAGCACCAGCTGGGCGTGGTGGCTCATGCCTGTAATCCCAGCACTTTGGGAGGCCGAGGCAGACAGATCACCTGAGGTCAGGAGTTCAAGACCAGCCTAGCCAACAAGGTGAAACCCCATCTCTATTAAAAGTACAAAAAATTAGCCGGGCATGGTGACAGATGCCTGTAATCCCAGCTGCTTGGTAGACTGAGGCAGGACAATTGCTTGAACCGGGAGGCAGAGGTTGCATGCAGTAAGCCTAGATCGTGCCACTGCACTCCAACCTGGGCAACAAGAATGAAACTCTATCTCAAAAAAAAAAAAAAAAAAAAAAAAAAAAAAAAAAAAAGGTTAACACCTTTTTAACCCAAGTAAAGACAGAGCAGTAGCAAAAGAAAAAAGATCCTGATTATATTTGACTGAGAGACTCACATTCCTCCTACCTCATCTCCCATGTGCCTTCACTATTCATACTGTGGCTTCTTGGGGAAGCTCATGACCTGTTTTCAAAGAGCTTGATTGTAGTCCTGGGCCATGAGGAAATGCATGAGCAAAAGCAGCAATGGCAAGTGGCTGATGACCCCGAGAAGAGGCCATTCGGTGTCGGGTGGTAAGAGGTTGTGGTCAGGAAGCACTTTCCTCCCTGGGTCATCTGGATGCCCCTGTAGGCCGCCAGGCTGCTTGTACCCTTATCTCTTCCCCCTCAGAGAACCCTGCTCTGTTGACTGACACTTAGGTTGGCATTTGGTCTTTATCATCAGGGCTTCTTCATACTAGTGCAAGCCCTAGGAAGGCCGACCAGCAAATCATCCTTGTGGCTGTTCTAGTCTCTAAAACGAGACTGACCTAGTGCTCTTCGATCTGGCCATGCTTCTGCTGGGAAACAAAAGGGGATGGTGGGGCGAACCCTGGAGGGCTGGATTTTAATCCCTGCAGTCTGTATGAACTTGGGCAAGTTATCGATCTCTGAGCTTCAGCTTAATTTCTTTATAAGTAAATTGTGCATAATAACACCTACCCCCACTTATTTCCTCAGATTAGTATTGGGAGGCATGAGTGAGCTTCTGTGTAAAGGCTCTTTGCTTAAATGCAAGGGACCCACTCTGAAGGAAGGGACTAGGCTCTGGGAGACTGTTTCAGGGGCTGTCAAACTGAGCAGTTTTTAAGATGAGAAAGAATTGTTGTCTCTCCTTACCCCTAGTAAGGACCAGGATTGCCTGCCAGGGTTACACCCATCCCTCCAAGCCTTCCGCCCTCCTCTAAGGAGTGAGACTGAAACTCAGCCACTATTTAGCTGTGACATTTCTTCACATCTGAGGCACAGCCAAGAACATGCCTCACTCTCCCTCCCACTCTTTCCTTTTTCCTCCCTTTCTCCTGCCTTCACTTCATTTCAAACAAGCGAGTTGTGTTAGTTGGTTTTTTAATGAGGTTTTTCCAGCCTCTTGGTTTTTTTTGTCCTTGACCATAAAGAACTCCCAGTTACCCAAAACTGAAAATAAAATTTGGCAGAAGTAAGCTAAAAGTGTAGTCTCATTGATGTTGATATTTTTAAGCCTCTCTTTTAAGAGAGAGAGAGAGAGAGAGAGAGAGAGAGAGAGAGAGGTGGTGGTGGGGGCGGGGGTGGTCCTCTGGGAGAAAGGGGCAGATTGTCATGGAATAAGTATCTGTTTGAGTACCCTAGGGTGAGGAGTTTACATCTTTTTCTGAAAACAAGGCACCTTCCTTCTTTTTAAGGAGCGTTGTGGCTGTTTTGATGCCTTTTGAAAGTGCTGCAATTAATTTGATTGAGCTCCTAAGCAGTTGGTTTAAAAAAAAAAAAAAGGAAAGAAAGAAAAAGGAGAATGGTCACATGAATTTAGCATCACATGGGAAATTTTCTGTAATCCATCGGTCTTTTAGGCAGCTGATGACCATGGGCCAGATTGTTCATTTCACAAAGGGGAGCCTTTTAAAAATGTGAAGACTTTTGTCTAGAGCCCAAACTTCCCCAGGGGGAAGGACTCATTTATAACCCATTCTGATTATTCTTCTCTTCTTAAATCTCACTAGTTAAATATGAATTTATGTGGCGCACTCAGCCACAACATGGAAATAAGTAGTGCAGTGAGCAGTTCCTGTAAGGGAGTTCCAGCCCTGGTTCCAGGCTCAGCTTTGACCCTCCCTGGTAAGCTGTGTGATCACAGGTGTGGCCCTGAGCTGATTTAAGATTTGGTTTTCTACTCTGTGAACTGAAGCAGTAACACTCATCCTTCCTACTTGGGAGGATGGATTTGGAAGAGAAAAGTTGTTGATAATGTAAAAGTGTTTTGAGAAATATCTTAGCTGTTCTCAAAATTATGAACTTGGGGGTGTGGAGGGGATTCGTGAATTTGCGGGGAAATTGGTGACCAGGGTCTCCAGTTCCTTCCTCCATATGGCATCTCTGTCAAAAGGTGAGCCTCTGTTTCCTTAATAGGCTCCACTTCCCTCTTCCCGCCGAGGATTCAGGGTCCATTCATCACCGCGGGGCCGAGTCCCCAGGAAGCCAGTGTCCTGCTGCGGAGCTCTGCACTGTAAGCGATCCAGCAGCAACAGGCAGCGCTGGCCTTCCACGGCCCCCAGTCCCTGCGTGGGCTCCTTGCCTCCTTGTGTCTCACTTTTTCCAGACGCTTCTTCCCTTTTTGTTTGCACATTCTTCCTGGAGGAAAATGGTAGCTCCTTGTCAAAGGTTGGGCGGGAGACAAGGTAAGAACTGTTAGTGTCTGTGAGATGTTTGGGGATTTCTCATCGTGTTCACCCTGGCTTCCGGCCGGAATCCTCACACCTCTTGGGCTGGGGCTGCCTTCCTCTGTGTTCTCAGTGCGCTCTCTGCTAGACCACTTAGCGCATGGGTCATCCTGGGACACTTCACACCAGGCTGAGAACTCCTCCAGGCTGAGAACTCCTCCAGAGGCAGGGACTCCACCCTTCCGATTTTCTATATCCCCAGTGCCAGACATATGCTAAGCACTCAAGAAATGTTTCAATCAGTGAGTTAGAGGTGGAAGAGACCCCACGTCCTTTATCGTACCCATTGGTGAAACTGAAGCCCAGAGCTGACATGTGAGGTGATCACAGCTACTCGGGAGGCTGAGGCAGGAGAACTGCTTGAACCCGGGAGGTGGAGGTTGCAGTGAGCCAAGATCGTGCCACTGCATTCCAGCCTGGGCAAAAAGAGCGAAACTCTGTCTCAAAAAAAAAAAAAAAAAAAAAAAAAAAAAAAAAAAAAACGAAGAAGAAAGAATGTAGACTGATGGATCTCTGAAATTCCTCCATGTTCAGAAGTCTAACCTTCTAAGACTTTCAAGAGTTTTAGAAAAAAGTTTGAGCTGCTAGAGGAAAAAGAGGAACCATTTTAAAACTTAAGTTAGAGAGTTCTTGCAAAGGAGATTTTTTTGTTAGAGATAATGAAAATTCTTTTTTTTTTTTTTTTGAGACAGAGTCTTTCCCTGTCACCAGGCTGGAGTGCAGTGGCATGATCTCAGCTCACTGCAACCTCCACCTCCCGGGTTCAAGCCGTTCTCCTGCCTCAGCCTCCCAAGTAGCTGGATTACAGGCATACGCCACCAGGCCCAGCTAATTTTTGTATTTTTAGTAGAGGCAGGGTTTCACCCTGTTGACTGAGATGGTCTCCATCTCCTGGACCCCGTGATTCACCTGCCTCAGCCTCCCAAAGTGCTGGGATTACAGGCATGAGCTTCCACTCCCAGCCCCAAAAATTCTTATCTTAAAACCATTTCCACTGGAGTCTGTCCCACTATGCACAGTTAGCCTGTGCTTTAAAGCCCCCCTCCCCTCACTGCAAAATGAGTTGCCGATGGGGGGCTTTTGAATGTTTGACTCTGTGTCTCTGTGTACCACAACAGGACCACCGGCTGTTACACACTTAGCATTTAACTAATGTTACAGAGTGACAGAATCACGTTTGTGTGGCTGATAGAGACCATTGCAAGTAACTAACAACCATATGAGTAGTGCCCTGACCTTTTCATATCTGTGGAGGCTGAATCTCAACCTCCACCCTGTCCCACACACACTCGGGTGGCCTCTCCCCGCCCTGCCCTGAACAGTTACTAGGGCTCACACGGCTTGCAGGGTGACCCTCTGCCTCAGGGAGATGGGCATTGCCCGGAGGGTGGTGAGCCTTCACTGGGAAGACCTGTACTGGCCCTCCCTGAGGGCTTTCCACACCAATTCACTCCTGGTCAGTGGCAGGCACATTTCACACTGAATTCCACCCCACGGGGCTGTGTCTAATTGGACAAATTTGAACAGCAGGCAGCACAGCCACTGCAGCAGGGAGCATTGATATATGGCCCAAGCAAGGGACTAGAATCTTAAAGTGACAGGGCTCCATTTTCAAAGAATAACTGGCTTCCGGGAGTAACAGGCCTGATGATGACCAGCAAGAGAGAGATGGGCCAACTCCACAAAGCAGGGGCTTTTTTAGGGAGGTGTTTTTGAAATGCGTCTCTCCATTTTTTCCGGTCTTTGTGGCAAGATAAACAGGATACGGTGGTCCCTAGGGACTGTATTCTGGGACCCAGTCATGCCGAGTGTTTCTCTCACGAGAGACTCACAGTATCTGGATCCAGATTAAATCTGGCTAAAATACACCGCAGAGAAGCCTTGGCAGAAAGAAGAGTGAAAAATCATGTTGTCACCCATTACTAAGCACCCACCATTCATTTGTTCGTCATCCGTCAAATCTCTATTAATGCTAACTGTGTGTGCTATTAAATACACTCTCCCCGGACACAGTGGAGCTTGTGAAGTTTGTGGTCTAGGAGGGGAATAGACATTAATCAGACAGTCTCACAAATTAACATAATTACAAATTGTGTGGAGTATAATGAAGGAAAAATTCCATGTGGTCTGAGAGCATCTGAAAGGGGTACGCAGGGAGAGTCTCCCTAAGGAGGTCACGTTTAAGCTTGGCTCTGATGGGTGAAATACATCAGCAAAGAGGGTAAGAGGGGAGGAGGTAAAAGAAATTGTTAAGAAGTTGAAAGACGGCCTGGGTGGCGGGAGCTCAGCACCTAAGGGGGAAAATAACCCGGAGTGACGGTGAGGTCTTGCTGCTCATGTGGACTTTAGTTTTATCCTGAATGAGAAGCACGTTTTCAGCAGAAGGTAAAGTGATCATATTTGAGTTTTTAAAGATCACTCTGGGCCAGGTGTGGTGGCTCATGCCTGTAATCCCAACACTTTGGGAGGCTGAGGTGGGCGGATCACCTGAGTTTGGGAGTTCGAAACCAGCCTGACAAACATGGAGAAATCCTATCTCTACTAAAAATACAAAAAATTAGCCGAGCATGGTGGTGCATGCCTATAATCCCAGCTACTTGGGAGGCTGAGGCCGGAGAATCGCTTGAACCTGGGAGGTGGAAGTTGTGGTGAGCCGATATCACGCCATTGCACCCCAGCCTCGGCAACAAGAGCGAAACTTCGTCTGAAAAAAGAAAAGATCACTCTGGCCTTGGTTTGGAAGACAGGACAGGAGACTGTTACAGAAGTTAAGTGGAAGATGATGGAATGAATTAGGCTTCCCCAGTAGCAAACAGAAGAGGACAGTAATGTGGACAATCATGAGTGTTAGGAGGGCTTTGTTATGGAGTGGATGTGGGTGGGTGGAGAGAAGGAGATGGTAAGGATCTCTCCTCAGTTTTCTGGCTTATTTCATTCATTTGATGTCATTCAGTAAGAGCTGCCAGTCACATGGAGGAGGAGGCTTGGATGCATTGCATTTCCAGTGGAGATATCAGGATGCTAAATCCACAGTTGGATCTATGGGTCTTCAGCACAGAAGAGATGTTTGGTCTAGGTGTTTCCTTGGGAAAGAATGGGGAGAGAAGAATGGGAGGTGACGAAAAGATGGATCGGACACCGTCTCTCCTTTTAGGCAGCTCAAAATCTATTTGTATTTGTTGTTAGAGGAAAAAAAGAAAAAAGAAATGACAGTAGAAGGAAAAATATTTTTAAAGGAAATATAAAAGGGTAATAAAATTTTTTATTAAAAAACTAAATTTAAAAAATCGATATTAGAGGCAATCGGACCTCAGAGTCTAGGAGACATTTACAAAATAATATAATAAATGTAAATGTTTACAATGTCATAGAATTGTAATGAGACTATATTGAGGGTTAGATAACAGGCAGGTATGTGGTATGGAGACGAGGGAGCAAATAGAAAATGAAGCAGAACTTTTTTTTTTTTTTTTTTTTTTTTGACACAGTCTCTCTCTGTTGCCCAGGCTGGAGTGTGGTGGCACAGTCTTGAGTCGCTGCAACCTCCACCTCCTGTGTTCAAGCAGTTCTCCTGCCTCAGCATCCTGCGTAGCTGGAACTATAGGCATCCGCCACCACGCCCAGCTAATTTTTGTATTTTTGGTGGAAATGGGGTTTCACCATGTTAGCCAGGCAGGTCTCGAACTTCTGGCCTCAAGTGATCCAGCTGCCTCAGCCTCCCAAAGTGGTGGAATTACAGGCATGAGCCACCACACCCTGCCCAAGTGTGACTGAATAAAACAAAGGTGACATTAATTCAAGGGGCTTAATAGTAGGTGTGACTTTAAGGTTTGTAGTGGTTGATCAGACACTGTTAGTGGGAGTGTAAATTGGTGCACCCTTTTTGGAAAGCAATTTGGTAGTAACCATTACACATTAATAGTTTATTCTCTTTCACCCAGTAATTTATCTTCTAGGAATTTATTTTACAAAAATGTAGGTAAAAGTATTAAGGTATAGACAAATGCACTGTTGTAACAGCAAAGAAAAAAATGAAATAATTGTTGATCTGTAGAGATAGTAACAATAAATTTTGCTATGTATGTATCATGGAATAACCTATAGCTTTTTAACAACGCTTGAGAACATGTTTACGTTTTAAAAAAGCAAGTGAAAAACAATGTGTCTAATAACCTGTAGAGAAAAAAAAAAAGACTAGTAGAAGCATAAAGCTCCATTAAGAGTGCTTGTCTCTGGGGAAGTAAACAACAAAAACAAACAGGAAATTCTCATTCTGCTTTGTGGTTTTATATAGGTAAAATAGTTTACAGTCGCCATTGTCAGCTAATTCGGGCTGCGATAACAGAATACCATAGACTAGATGGTTTAAACAACACAGTTCCGGAAGCCAGAAGTCCAAGATCAAAGTGCCAGCAAGCCTGGGCGCAGTGGCTCACACCTGTAACCACAACACTTTGGGAGGCCAAGGCTGGCGGATCCTTTGAGCCCAGGGGTTCAAGACCAGCCTGGGCAATAGGGTGAAAGCCCGTCTCTACAAAAAAATATAAAATTAGCTAGGCATGGTGGTGTGCACCTACAGTCCCAGCTACTCAGGAGGCAGAGGTGGGAGGATCACCTGAGCCAGGGGTGGTTGAGGCTGCAGTGAGCCCTGATTGTGCCATTGCACTCCAGCCTGGACGACAGAGTGAGATCCTGTCTCAAAAAACAAGACAACAAAAAACAAAATGCCAGCGCATCTGGTGTGTGGTGAGGACCCACCCCCTGGTTTGCAGGTAGCCATCATCTTTCTGTGTCTTCACATGGCAGAGGGTGAAAAAGTAGGCTCTTATTCTTTTTTTTTTTGACATGGCATCTCACTCTGTTGCCAGGAGTGCCGTGGTGCAATCTTGGCTCACTGCAACCTCTACCTCCTGGGTTTAAGCAATTTTCCTTCCTCAGCCTCCGAGTAGCTGGAACTACAGGCGCCTGCCACCATGCCCAGCTAATTTTTGTATTTTTAGTAGAAATAGGGTTTCGCCATGTTGGCCAGGACGGTCTCGATCTCTTGATCTCGTGATCCACCCGCCTCAGCCTCCCAGTGTTAGGATTACAGGCGTGAGCCACCACGCCGGGCTGAAGCAAGCTGTCTTTCTAAGGGCACCTCCCATCATGAGGACTCTACCCTCATGACCAAATGTGCACCACCGCCAAATACCAACACATCAGGGGTTAGGGTTTAACATATAAACTTTGGGAGGATACAGACATCCAGGCCGTACATTATCTTTCTAATCAGAAATAATGGTCAAGACTTTTGAAGAAAACAGAAGTGAGAGCAGGAATGGTGACCGATGCTGGAATAGCTCCAGGTGAGGGTGACAGGAGGAAAATTGGTTCCATCCTCCATTTGTTCTCGCCACCTCCTCCAAGCTCACCTGCAGAACCTCACTGCACTTACCCATGAAGACTGCAAGACCCTGTTTACATGCTCATTCTTCGAGCAGCTGTCCCTGATGATCAAGTTTAGAGCGGCTGTTTAACGAGCATTTAGTGAGAATTTCCATATAGCAGACACTGTAAGGTCCTGAAAATAGAAAATGAAGACACAGCCCCTGCCCTGACAGAACTTTCGGTTGAGGGGAAATTGCCAAGTAAACAGATGGCTACAGTTCAGAATTCAGTCTAGATGCCCGGAGGTCTCTTCTGAGTCAATGAAGATGGTCTCTGAAATTTCTGGTTTCTTTTCATAGGCTGGGAGAAGGGCTGGGAGTAGTTTTTTTTAATTTCTTCATTTCTTTCTACCTTCCTTCCCTTCTTTCCTTCCCTTTCGTCCTCACCCCTCCTATACTCTGCCTCCCTTTCTTTCTTTCTTGAGACAAGATCTTGCTCTGTCACCCAGGCTGGAGTACAGTGACACAATCACAGCTCAATGCAGCCTCAAACATCTGGCCTTAAGTGATCCTCTGGCCTCAGCCTCCCAAAGCACTGGGATTACAGGCATGAGCCACCATGCCCGGCCAGTAGTTTCTCACTTGCCCAAGTGTTCACTCTGAGTTGGCCTGGGCCCCCAAATGAGTTGCCCAGGCCTTCATTCCCTGGGCAGCAGGCCATCCTTCTCAGTGGACGGTTTTATGACAGAGGACAGCATGTGCCTCTATGGCCAATTGGCTAAGTCCATGATGAAGCTGAGATTCACATTCCTGATCTGTAGACTCCGTAGCTTCTCAGACCTCCACAGCCACAGGCCCCCAGGAGTCCCCCCTGCCCGTCTGGCTATTCCTCGGAAACACATGCCAGTGAGCACACAGACACTTGAAGTTCACAGAGGACTCCGGCAGCAATGGCCAGGAAGTAGGGAGACCCGGGTTCTAGTCCCAGCACTCCCACTATACTCCATAGCATGACTGGGAACAAGTCACTTTCTTTCCCTGGGATTTGCAAAAATCAGCTGATGGTGCAATGGTCTCTGCCAGTGTTGACATCCTGCAGTGATGGTGGGACAGTTCTGCCATCCCCCTACTGGGTCAGGTGAAACCACCTCCCAGAGGGCCTCTCTCTTGGTGGTGAGTGTGCACTAGAACAGTGCCAGGGGATTGAACAAATACAACTCCTTCTTGAAAACTACTATAGATGCTGTTTGTAGAGGTGAGAAAAGCATCTACAACCCCTTCCTGCCTTCCAGGAGCTTCGGATTTCCCCAGCAAGGTCAGAGAAATACACATGAAACAGTAGCAACCCTAGAACCCTGAGCACACAGGGGCAGAGGATGGAGGTGATGGGTGCTGGAGTGTGGAGGGGGGCTCTTTGGCTGGACAGTTGCCAAAGGTTCCCGCTGATCTTCGGAGAGGTTTTCCTTTCATAAGGCATGTGACAAGCACTTTACCTTGTTTCATTCCAGGACGTTCTGTTCTCTGGATCTGGTTCTGACAGGGTATGATCACCAGAGCTTCTGAAATTTCCTTGGGAGTGGGGAGAGGGTTGGCAAGCAGCCACATGCCCTTATCCCTTTATTGGAGAATGTCCTGGATGCCTACTTTGGCACAGGAGGAGGTCACCTGGTTCAAGCCCAGAACTAGTTGAAGACAACTTTAACCTCAAGAAAAAGGTCCAGGCTGGGCACAGTGGCTCCTGCCTATAATCTCAGTACTTTGAGAGGCTGAAGCAGGAGCATCGCTTGAGCCTAGGAGTTCAAGAACCCTCTGGACAACAGAGTGAGACCCCATGTCTAGTTTTAAATTTTTATTTTTAAATGTTTTTAAGTGGAGGAAAAAAAAAAAAAAAGAAAAGGTTCAAATAATATAACCCTTCCTCCATCCCACTCCTAGAGGAGAGGGACAGTAAAAGAATTCTTATGATGAGAATTCATAAACAAAGAACACGTTCGTGTCATTCCCGTCTAGCATGGCTTCTCAGTGCGTACTCAGCACGTGGCTGGTGTGTTTCTTGGCCTTAGCTGATGACTTGCCTGAATGCTCAGCCCGTCACTAGGGCTGGCAAGAGCTTTATCTGCCCGTAACTGAGCCTGCGATGGGCTCGATTGGTATGCTTTTTGGGGGGGTTGTACCAAACCAGCCTTTTCCTCTGTATCATCCTGTGCTGGTCTGTCTCTTTTGCATGTTTGGGCTAATCCTCTCCATATGTGTGTCTGGTTTGGCATGCGGGTTTCAGCCTCCCATGAGCAGGGTGAGGCTGCCTCAAACAAGCGCAGAGAGTTGCCACCCAGCCCGCTGGGCTCTGGAGCTGGGCCACAGGCTCCTCTCTTGGAAAGGCTCTGTGGAGTGACACCTAGATGGCTTCTCTTTTGCGTTTTGAGGGCAGAAGAAGAGGCATTCATAGAACAGATACTGCCTAGTGACTCACTAAAACATTCTCACTAGGACAGCAGACTTAAGGAATGCCCAGCGCTCAGACACCGAGTCCTCTGGGCCCTGAACATCCTGCTCCGACTTCGGCATCCCCTCCCCTCTCTCCATCATCCGAGAGGCCAGCTTCCTTCACCAAGGGAACCCCTGCTTGCCCTTTATTGGAGAGTATCCTGGACGCCTACCTTGGCACGGGAGGAGGTCACCTTGTTCAAATAGTTGTGAGGGACGAAGAGTTCACTGGTTGGTAGGGTTTATGGCTCCATATTGAAAGGAGGGTTTATGGCTCCATATTTGACAGCAAGAAAAGACTGTCCTGTAAAGAGACTGTTACAATTTTACAGAGTTCTTTCCAATTGGTTGCCTCTATTAATCTCTATACTACCCTGTGACATGGGAATTATTATCCCCACCTTTGTTTTTTGTTTTTTGTTTTTTGTTTGTTTTTTTTTTTTTTTGAGACAGAGTCTTGCTCTGTCACCCAGGCTGGAGTGCAATAGTGTGATCTGGGCTCATGGCAACCTCTATCTCCTAGGTTCAAGCAATTCTCCTGCCTCAGCCTCCCAAACAGCTGGGATTACAGGCATCTGCCACCACGCCTGGCTAAGTTTTGTATTTTTACTAAAGACGGGGTTTCACCGTGTTGGCTAGGCTGATCTCAAACTCCTGACCTTAGGTGACCCGCCTGCCTTGACCTTCAAAAGTGCTGGGATTACAGGTATGAGCCACAGCGCCCAGCCTATCTCCATCTTAAAAAGGAGGCAGCTAAGGCTCAGAGAAGTCCTGTTGCAAGTCCAGGGTAGAGCCAGTACTGTAATCTGGTTTCCTGACTCCAAGTTCAGTGAGCTTTCTAGAATACTGCCCTCCCCAAACCTACACTGCTGCAGCCTGGAGGTTCTGCAAGCCCTTTCTCATAGACCCAGCAAGGTGCTTTTCTGAGACCCTGCCTGTCTCCCTGGACCCTGCTCACACCTGTGTCTAGACCTTTATTGGCAGGTGGGTTAGAGAGGACACCTGTGTGAGCAGAGAAGTGAAGTCCGGTGAGAGGAGCAGTGTCGTTATGCACAGGGAGCGGCCGGCCCTTCAGACCTTGTCAGCCACTGCCACGGTGATTGTTAGTCCTGGAAAGCTCCATCTTCAGAGGAGTTTGTGCCCAGCAGCTGATCTCTACCTGTAATCTTCAGAGGGCACCAGTTCTTACCAGGCAATAGCTGTCTGTGACTTCAAGCCAGGCCGAGGACAAAGTGGAGACATTCTGTGTGGCAGGCAGGCCTCTGCCTCAGCATCACTAATAGCTCACCTTCCTGTCCACTCACATTGCCAATCCTGTGCAAACTACACACTGTCTGTCTGCCCTCAATGCCATCTTGAGCCCAAGAGCCTTTCTTGCCCTCTAAACTAACACTAGAGCTTTATCAAGTTCTTGAACCTTTTTTTTTTTTTTTTTTTTGAGACAGAATCTCGCTCTGTCATCTAGGCTGGAGTGCAGTGGCACGATCTTGGCTCACTGCAACCTCTGCCTCCTAGGTTTAAGCGATTCTCCTGCCTCACCCGCCTGAGTAGTTGGGATTACAGGGGCCTGCCACCATGCGCATAATTTTTGTCTTTTTAGTAGAGATGTTGGCCAGGTTGGTCTCAGTCTCCTGGCTTCAAGTGATATGCCCATCTCAGCTTCCCGAAGTGCTGGGATTACAGGTGTGAGCCACGGTGCCCTGCCAAGTTCTTGATCCTTCCTGGTCATTTGGTTCCCTGATTGAGAGATGAGTCAGCATTCATTCGGATATTAATTCAACATATAATTTGATGAGCCCCTGAGAGAGCCCTAGGGACTCAGAAAGGTAATCAGACACAATCCCAGCCCTGCAGGTCTTCACAGCCTAGCAAGGGAGACAGATGTGTAGACAGATGATCACAATACAGTAGAAGTGTCAACAAAGAGCTTCCGAGCTCATGTCCCAGCCACCCCCCTTGAACACTGATGAGAGGGAGGATGTGGGGATCAATAGTTAGTTCCTTAGAAGTCACGGGAAAAGCATGTAGGAGACAAGGCTGAGCTGGATGACCTTGAGCAAGTTACGTAACTTCTCTGGGTTTCAATTTTCTCATCTATAAGATAGGATGATAAAACCTACGTTGCAGAGTTACGTTGTAAGAATAATGATATATCCAGTCACTGAGCGAATGTCTTACACATAATAGATCCTAAGAGGGCAAAGGAGGCACCACAGATACTGAATCGTGTTTTTGGGAAACCGAAGTGTCACAGGAACAGCAACTCGTATTTATTAATGTCCAGTAAATGTCTGACTCACTGATGGGCCTGGGCCCAGCACGTAAGGGTGAGAACTTTACTACACCTGATTTTCCTGAGCAGAAGTTGGTCTCTGGATGGAGAGTGCCTGAACCTGCCTGATAACCTGACTGAGGTCCTTTACCTGAGCACAGGACCTCAGTTACCAAGAATAAAGCCTTGGCACTGTGGTCATCCCAGGGGCACCCAGAGCGGGCCAGAGTCTTCCTCAGGGACATCACTGCCCCAACTTTCAGCCTGGTGTCATTCTCAGCCCATTTCTTTTTCTCACCAAGTTGACTCAGCAAACTTCCCTTAGGGAGCCTTGTTTTAGGCAAGCCTGCTTCCATTAAAGTCCGCAGGCCTTGTGTGTGCTTCGTACGGTCACAGCAGCGATTTCTTCCCAGGGTTAGGAGGGGGACTTTCCCCTCTGGCCTAACATGCTGAGTCCTGGTCTCCAGGGAACACTTGCAATGTGTCTGTTGTCAAGGTCCCTAATGGTACAGGACTGCCTCCTTTCCCCCTCTTACTCAGAACTACTATTTTCTGTCTGTTGGGTCCCGTCAAAGGGTCTGGGCCTTTTTTCCAGTTGTAAGACTCTCAGCAGTGATGCCAAGATGCCCCTGGGCCATTGGTCCTCTACAGCTGCCTCAGCTCAAAGTACCAGGGGGTCAGCGTCCCTGTGAGTCAGGCTTTGCAGTAGACAATCCACTCCCTAGGGCTGTGCCTGCTGCTATGGGTGCTGACTGACTTCCCTGAGAAATGCTCTGCTGGGCCAGGTGCAGTGGCTCATCCTAGCACTGTGGGAGGCTGAGACAGGAGGGTCACTAGAGGCCAGGAGTTCAAGACTAACCTGGGCAGCAAAGCAAGACCCCATCTCTAGAAAAAAGCAGAAAAAAAGAAATGCCTTTCTGGCTTTGAAAATTAATTGCCCCTCTTAGAAAGTGGAAGAAAGGGAGAAAAAGCAGCTTCTGATTGTATTTTCTTCTCAGAAATCCACAAACTCCAATCTGGCCAGAAACACGAAGTGCCAGAGTCCGAGCTGGAGAGTGGGCACCTGAGGGGGCACTCATCAGCCTGGCAGCGGTGGCTGCCTGCCAGATTGACAGCTGTTTTTAGACCTCACCCCAAGGGCGACCAGCCCCAACCTCAGGGAGCCCTCTCTCCTGGCCCCCTTTCCGTACTTTTCAGATACAGGGCGTGTTGGCTTTCCTTTCGCACCTCCGGCTCCAGAGGCCCAGCCCCAGTGGTGCTGCTCTGGATCAAGGCCTCGCTAAACTCCCAGCTCCCTGGTTTGCAAAGCAAACTTCAGCCTTTTACTATTTACCTTGGCAAGTCCAGGACCGGATTGATGATCTGTAAAGTGGATTTGTTATTTGGCTGTTTGCTTTGGCAGCTCTTGAAAGCGCTTTGCTGATTACAGTCCCAGATGTCATTGCATACATTACCCTGCTCTATAACGGGGCTTTGAACACTTTAATTTGAACTACAAATACTATTAAGCTTTTTGCACCTCTTCTGCCTTTAGTTCTTAGATATTAAACACCAGAACAGACAGCCTGCATTCTCTGAGGCTTCTTTCCCCTGGTCTTTGTTAGCCTCCTCCCACAGAGAGCTTTGAGCTTTCTTCCTATTCTCTGTGGGTCTTTCTAGAAATTTTACCCACCTATGCTCAGGTCTAGCTCAGCTAGGCTGGCAGCAGCCTTGGCAGTTTTTACATAACAGGTAGCGTGACTTTCTAGTTTGGAAGGTGCACTGCGTTCATGCCAAGCCTGGCTTCCCCACAGTCACAATCATTTGTACTTTGCACTAGGGCTCCGTTTCATTCATCCACAGAGGTGCTATATCCATTTTTTGTTTGTCTTAATGTTACTGACACATTTCTTTGGGGAAAGCTAGATTTGGGAGCATGAATGTGTCATGTCATTTTGCCTAGAGAGGAAAAGGTTTTTGCCCAAGGTTATACAGGAGAGGCAGCAGCAGAACTTTATCCTTTCTGGCCAAGTGCTCACACCTGTAATCCCAGCAATTTGGGAGGCTGAGGCGGGCAGATCACCTGAGGTCAGGAGTTCGAAACCAGCCTTGCTAACATGGTGAAACCCCATCTCTACTAAAAATACAAAAATTAGCTGGGCCTGGTGGTTTGTGCCTGTGGTCCCAGCTACTTGGGAGGCTGAGGCAGGAGAATTGCCTGAACCTGGGAGGGGGAGGTTGCAGTGAGCCGAGATCACCCACTGCACTCCAGCCTGGGCAACAGAGTGAGACTCCATCTCAAAAAAAAGAACTTTATCCTTTCCGAACTCCAAACCTGGATTTCTCCCCAGGATCCTGTTTTTATACTTTGTTTAAAATCGCCTCACCTGAGTGGAACAGGGACGTGAGCCCTGACTATGTGTAAATAGAGGCGGTGGCAGATTCGCATGCCTTGGGGAGTTAGTGGTGGAGAGTACTGGTGTTCCTGGCTAATGTGGGGGTCTGTGATTCAGTGTTCTCCCAGGTCAGCGCTTCTTCCTATTGTAAATAAACCATTAGCTGGGGGCCTCACCTCAGGAAGCAATTTAAGGCCCAAGGGAGGTGGCCAAAGAAGTCAGCTTGCAGCCTCCAGGACGAGGCTTGGCTTTGCCCACAGCCTCGGCCCCAGGTCTTCCTCTTGGAGCAACAAAACGCTCACAGGGATCCTCCTGCCAAGTTCCTGCCAGGCTTCCCTCGCCTTTGATTTGCCAAACTCTGTGGGAACGGCCTCTGCGTCTGTTACCCTCCGAAGAAAATTACGGTTTCTAGTACACCTAAATGAAATATTGGTGGGATTGTTTTTAGTATAGTATTTTTTTTTTCCTTTTTCTTTTTGCGTTCACCCTTACAGATCATTTTTTGGTCTGCTCCGTCTCCTCTAGCCTTAAAGTGTTCACTGGGTTCTTGGCTGAAATGTTTCAGCATTTCTGAAGGCGTTAGTGACAGAGAAAGCCTCCTTGATATGGAGAATTTGTGGTGTGCCTATTCCTACACCAGTCCTGCAAGGAAGGTAGTTCTCTTTTTTTTCAAGTAGGGAAGAGATTCTGAGAGATAAAGTTCTGATGCACACTAAGATATCGTTTTGTTTTGTTTTGTTTTGTTTTGTTTTGTTTTGTTTTGTTTTGAGACAAGATCTTGTTCTGTTACCCAGGCTGGACTGCAGTGGCATAATCTCGGCTCACTGCAACCTCTGCTTCCAGGGTTCAAGCAATTCTCCCGCCTCAGCCTCCTGAGTAGCTGAGATTACAGGCACACGACACCACACCCAGCTAATTTTTGTATTGTTAGTAGAGATGGGGTTTTACCACGTTAGCCAGGCTGGTCTCGACTGGCCTCAAGTGATCCACCTGCCTTGGCCTCCCAAACTGCTGGGATTACAGGCGTGAGCCACCGCGCCCGGCTGGAAGATAGTTCTATCCCATTTTATACTTGAGGAAAGCAAGTCTCGGTGAAGGCAAGCGCCCCACCCAGTAGCCCACAGATCTGGGGCCATTGTTAGTCTGGGTTCTGACTTAGGCACTGTAGTGTTCCTTCTGTGTTGTGAGCACCTCAAAGGCAGGTCGAATGTCATGCCTAATGTTGTATCTCTGTGACTAACACTGGGCCCAGCTTATGTTAGCCCCATAAATATTTGTTGGTTGAATAACCATAAATCCACTCAAGTGTTTCTGATTTTAAGTGACCGTGTCTTCCCTGTGGCCAGTCTCCGGCGGGGGTGGGAGGTAGGGGATAGACTCAACTTTAAAATATTTCAGTTGAAGAAGTTAATTCGCTTTGTAAGTTTACTTTAGGAGTAGAGATTATTGCAGTATTTTTGGCCACCACTCTCAAATTCTTCTAAACCTTTACTATAATAAGCAAATTCAGCAGATTAAGGACATACTTAACTGCCAAATGGTGTTCTGAACTGTGTAAAGTTACCAGAGTTGCTTTTTTTCCCCTTTATATAAAAGATTGTGTGGGTTCTGTGAACTTCTCTGCTTTTTTTAGCTCTTCCTGTTTTATTGTGTTTGAAGTATCTTTGTGGTGACCTGTTGGAATTGGATTCTTCCATATGGAAGTGTTTCTTTAACTTTTTAATCATTTCTTTTGGGAAGTAGAAGGTTAGGAGTAGCAGATGTTTTTCTGGCGTTGTTTGCTGAGGGGAGGCAGGGGCTTTTGGAGCTGTGAGTCAGGCCAAAGCCAGCCTGGAAGAAGAAGGCTGTCCCAGGGTGGGGGAGGCTGCCCATCACCGTTGGATCTGGCCAAGCAGGCCCGTGTGGGAGTCGTAGCTCTGTGTCCTCACCCTGACTAATGCCTTTTCCATTTCCCAGGAAGAATACATTTTCCCCTGTGACACTGAGAAGCTATTTTTTTCAATGTCCCAAGGCAAATTCTTATCGGTCCTCAAATGGGAAGCCTGTCTGGTGCCCTTACCAAGAAAAAGAAAAAAAAAAGAAAGAAAGAAAGAAAGGAAAAATACCAAATAAAATGAACCCTTCTTCCCCTACCCCCTCCATGGCAGTCACGTCCCTCTTCATACCCCATTACCCCATTCCTCAGTGAGCCAGACTTTAACATCTTGGTTTTGGGAATAGAATTTTCGCAAAGACCCATCTGCTTCTCCCATTTTCTCATGTTCTTTTGGACCCTATTACTCAATCAGTGACATGTGACCTCCTGGGAAGGTTGTTCTGTGGAGGTTCCAGAAACTGGTGATTGGCAGTCATCTTCCCAGCTCTCAGCTTCAACTCTGATTCTGAGAGTGGTAGGCGCCCCTTGCCCTTAGTCTGTTTTACTCCCTGCCCCTAGTGCCCACCTCTCCTTCATCCCAGGTCACACCGGAAAGCCAATGAAGAAAGGGCTTTGGTTCGGTGAGTGAGAGCCTCGAGGCACTGGCTCCCTTGGATCCAGAGGACGAGGATGCAATGGGAAGACCCATGGAGCCACCTAAAGGAGCTTCAACTAGGACTTCCCTTGGCATTCTCATCCTTTCTTGACCACACCAAAGCTTTGCAGGTCAACTAGGGAATCTCAGCATGTAAAGAATGAGGAGGCTGGGCACAGTGGCTCACACCTCAGCAGTTTTGGAGGCCAAGGTGGGTGGATCACCTGAGGTCAGGAGTTTGAGACCAGCCTAGCCAACATGATGAAACTCCATCTCTACTAAAAATACAAAAGTTAGTCGGGCATGGTAGAGTGCATATCTCTAATCCCAGCTACTTGGGAGGCTGAGGCAGGAGAATTGCTTGAACCTGGGAGGCAGAGGTTGCATTGAGCCCAGATTGTGCCACTGCACTCCAACCTGGGCAACAGAGCAAGACCCTATCTAAAAAAAAAAAAAGACAAAAGAGATTATTGGAAGAGTTAGTAAAGGAGACTACAAAGTAGTGACCAGAAAGATGGAAGGAAAACCAGGTGAGTGTGCTGTCCTTAAAGCTAATAGAGAGAGGGATCAGCTATGCCAAAAGCACACTTGACCTGCTAAAAGATGAGGTCAGATGACAGCTGAGAAATGGCTGTGGGATTCAGTAATGTGGAGGTCTCTGCATTAATTGATTTGTTGAAAAAGAAATGGGGACGTCATTAACTTTGGAAGAGCAGTTTCAGTACAGACGGCGGGGCAAAACCTCATTGGAGTGGGTTCAAAGAGAGAAAGGGAGGAAAGCAATTGTAGACGGCAAGTCCAGACATCTCTTTCAAGGAGTTTTGATTAAGGGAAGGAGAGAAATGGGGCGGTAACTAGAAGAGGAAATGGGGTCAAGAAGGTCTTTCTTTTTTTCTTTTTAATGGAAGAAATACTAGCATAGTGATGGCAAGAGGGGGTCAGGGCTTGTGCATAGATGGAGGGCTTGGCCTTGGTGGAAGGAAGGGAGACTGTGTATATGAAGATGCAGGGGGAGGGTGGATGCCAGGACGGGACTTGAAATCCCTTTCTGATGGCTTCCATTTTCTTGATGAAGCCACCCTCGAAGCTCCCCCACTGAAAGTGAGAATGGTGGTGAACATACTGGAAGTTTGACGGGAGAGGAGCAACAATGAAGTGATCATTTGGGAGGGTAGAAGAGGAATGTGCTCAGGAAGTAGGACTGGAGGGTGGCGTGAAAGGTCCATTTCAGGTGAGGGATCATCAGTTGAGGCTCAGACCACTTAGCATGGTGTGCGTTTCTCCCAGCTGCGAGTTGCTGTGGGGGGCCGGGAGCGGGTGGGAAGCTGGATTTAACAAGGTTGTGGTTTCACCAGGCAGGTATGGCCAAGAGAGAAAAGGATGCAGAAGCTGAGAGTGTGTGCAAGGGACTGAGTGTAACAGCTGGATGTGGTGGGGGGGACAGTGAAAAGCAGGCGGGGTCAATGGATTATAGACCCTGGGGAGGTTGAAGGCTGCTTGGCATTGGGGTGGCAGAGGCAGAGAACCAGAAAGAGAAGAGGGATCTTTGATCAATGTGGGATATTTGAGATTGGGATTGTGATGGGATTTGCAGTTATTGTTACTTCCATCAAAGGTAGGGCTGTGGCAGTGAGCGACAGAGGGGTAGGAGAAGGGCACTGGAAGGGAGGAGGGTCAGCGCCTGAGAGCCAGGTTGTTCACAGGGTCATCGCTGTGACTGACCAGGTTGGTGTTGTGACACTGTTAGAGTGGCAGTGAAGCAGGAGCTGGAATCCTTAAGGAATAAGGAGTGTGAGTGTGCTGGGAGCATGGGGTGGCCACAGGAACAGACTGTAACAAGAAGGGGCAGTGGGTGGAATAATCTTACGACACAGTCAAAGGTGGGGGTTTAATCAAAGAAAGAAAAGTCTAGAGCGTCTATGAGGAGCAAAGAGGACATCAGCTCTCACCCTGGTCAGCCACCTCAGGAGAGGACTCTGGGGCAGGTGGCGTCCTCAGAGGAGAGCCTGGGATTTCCCAAAATAAAGCACTTTAGAATTTACAGAGAGGCAGTGAACGGACACTTCCTGTTCTATTGGATCCTTTCAGCAATGCTTCAAGTGGAGAGGCAGATACATTATCCCCGTTATGCACATAAAGTCACTGAAGCTGGTGGAGCCGGAGCCCTCGTGCAGTGACACTCAGCCAGCTGCTGATGGATTCCGGTCTTCTGTCTCCAAGTCCAGTGCTCTTTCCACAGCATTGGAAAGCCTCCTTTAGGAGGCCAGCAGTCCCTCTGCAGAACCATAAAATCACAGTTGATTCACAGTTGCAACTGAAAAGCACACTCAGTCCAAAGCCACAATGGTTGTTATCATGCTGCTTCCAAAACATGAGATTCAGCCCCCAAAGATGGGTTCAGGGAGTGGCAATCATCTGGCCTTTTCTCTGTGAATCCAATTTTTTTTTTTTTTTTTTTTAAGACAGAGTCTCACTCTGTCACCCAGGCTGCAGTGCAGTGGCACGATCTCGGCTCACTGCAACCTCTGCTTCCCAGGTTCAAGCGATTCTGCTGCCTCAGCCTCCTGAGCAGCTGAGACTACAGTGCCTGCCACCACGCCCAGCTAATTTTTTGTGTTTTTAGTAGAGATGGGAATACTCAAATATCTTAAACTTAGTAGCCAGTAGGACACAAGTGGGTATTCCTTTTCAGGGATGGTTTGGACAACAGTTTTTGAGTGGGGATCATAGTTTTAAGAAGCTTTTTAGAAACTATTGACAGAAAAGTGATTATGAGATGTGGACAGACAATGGAGTAAATAATGAACTTAGGACAATGGCTTAGGGCTTGATTCTTTTGAGATGGAGTCTCTTTCGCTCAGGCTGGAGTGCAGTGGCATGATCTCGGCTCACTGCAACCCCTGCCCCCTGGGTTCAAGCAATTCTTCTACCTCAGCCTCCTAAGTATCTGGGACTACAGGCACGCACCACCACACCTGGCTACTTTTTGTAGTTTTAGTAGAGATGGGGTTTCACTATGTTGGCCGGGTTGGTGTCAAACTCCTGACCTCGGGTGATCCCTCCACATCAGCCTCCCAAAGTGCTGGGATTACAGGCCTGAGCCACCGTGCCCAGCCTAGGGCCTGGTTCTTAAGGATGCCCTTTCCGTCTTGATCCTCAGGCCCAGTGAGTGAGGCAGTGTCGCCGTCCGGGACCTCCCCACGCCGAGCACATCCTCTTTTCTTCCTCACTGGGGCAGGCGCTTACACAGGTAGAGAGCCCAAGCCCAGGGTGGCAGGCTCGGTTGCTCAGTCACGCAGCAGGCATGTGCTGACCCCCATTACAGTCCTGAGCAGACAGAGACATGCGCCACACTACAGAAATAAACACAGTAAAGGGCTAGAGGTTTCTGTCGTGTACCGTATGAAGAGATTTTCTTTTAAACGAAGGCGAGAGAGTAACTTCTTGGCCACCTTATCCTATTCTGCCAGCCTCCTGGGCCACTGAGGAGGGTTAATTCGTGGAGGGGTGGCACCCTGTGTCTCTGTCATCGCTCTCTGCCGTGGGTCTTCATAAACACATTGGCTAAGGCTGTTGCCACACAGGGTGGAAACAGTAATGTTTCTAAAGCTGCCAACTGGAAGGGCAGAACGAGCCCTTCCATTGCATAGCCTGTTGTGTATGGTGCCAGAGTAGCCTCTGAACGGAGAGAATACACAGGTCTGCACCCTGTTCTCTGACCACCAGTGGTCAGGCAGACACACCGACCCAGGCAGGAACAGAGATCCAGCCGTGGTTTATAGCAACAGGGAGCGCCTCAGAATCACCTGGTGAGCTTTTTAAAGATACAGATACCCTTTGCCCCAGAAATTCTGATTGTAGTCTGGGGTGGGCCTTGCAGCTCCACACAGTGGAAAGCTCACTCGTTGATGGGAGGCCCCTTGGAGAAGTACTGGTTGAGGAAGCGTAGGCAGAGGTTTGAGCCAAACAGGGAGATGGCAAGGCACTGTCGCTCCTCTGCCACCTCTGAGTGTGATCAGATGTCTCTCCTGACAGATTCTCCTCTCAATATTATCCTCCAGGAACTTGTGATTATCCTCTGTCTAAGTCAAAAGCAGCTTAATTCCTCTAAAAACAGTGCCAGTTGGGCATTTTGCCTGGAAAGAGAGAAGCAAATCTGTGTCAGCGTTCTTTGCGCAGTCCAGCCCTGCAGCCCCCGTGGTGACCCTAGACCACCTCCTCCCCTTTCTTTTCCTTCTACAAAGTCCAGTGCTTTGTTGGGTGACTCGTTGGTGAAGTCAGGTCATCCCAGCAGAACTGGGGGCCTTGCTGGATGCAGGCTTGGGTAGAGTTGGCCAGATGAAATGTGGTTGGCAAGAAGGTCCTGAGTGGGCTGAGATGGACAAGAGTCAGAAGACAAGAGCCAGGAGCCTGAGGGTAGGCTGAGGATGCCGGCTAGCCCCCGACCCCAGGGAGCACTGCATCTGAGTCTAAAAGAGAGGCCTCACTGACACCCATAAGGAGGTGGACCATGCAAACCCTTTTTACTTAGGGGAACCTTAGTTTACCCCCCCAAATCATCTTTTGACATTAAAAAAAAAAAAAAAATCCCCTTGCTCTTAAAGAGCCACCCTCTTACCAGTTGCTTCTTTTTGTCAGAGACATGGGCCTGTTCAACCAAGACCCTGGGTCTTCTTGTCAAGACTAATTTCCTTCCAGGCCCAGCTTCTTCTTCATGGGGACTTTCTTGCATCTGTGCAGTGATGTTAATGTCCTGTTGACATTTAAAGTCCTTGATTCTCTGGGACCAATATTAGAGACATCAAAGAAGGCGGGTCCTAAGTTTTGAGGGTACCATGGAGAGCAAAGCAGATGATATCTCTGCCCCCTTGGGGCTTATATTCTGAAAGAGGAAATAGCCGGAAGTGGCAGTAGAGCGTGTTTCATGCTGATAGGGCAGGTTCAGGGCACCTGACCTAACCCAGGGGAGGATCAGAAAAGGCTTCTCAGAAGTTCCATTCAAGCTGCAGTCGAGGGATGAGCAAGGCGAAGATGGAAAGGCCGTGGGGTGAAATGAAGGAGGTTGTTGGAGGGACTGAGGGAGGTTCATCATGGCTTCCCAAAAGGACGGGGAAAGGAAGTGGGAGAGGTGAGCCAGGGAAGCAGCAGGGCCCAGCTCATTAAGTAAGGGACAGCCATGATGAGTAGCATGTCACCCCAGGCCCTTGTTTGCCACCACAGACAGGTTTTATGATTCCTGTCCTGGATCTAAAATACACACACACACACGCACACGCACACGCATGCACGCGCACACACACGCGCGCGCACACACATGCGTGCGCGCACACACACACACACACACACCCCTCACAGAAAAATAGCCACTCTGTCCCTCTCATGTGGAGGAAGCACAGGGTAATCTGGATTATAAACCATCCGCCTGGGGCAGAGCTCGCCTGCTGTAATCATCTTCCTCCGCCTCGGGATGCCACTCAGCCTCACACAGCACCAGCTCTCTGATGAAGAACAGAAGTGACAAGGGCAAACTAAAAAACCCTCCAGAATGTATTCAGTGGGAAACTGAAGCTGGGAAGAACTGTTCTCTTGTTCCCGGACAATATTCGCTCTCCTGCCTGCTCTCATCAGAGGAGATTCTGCTTCTGCTCTGCCTGACCAGCTGGCTGGGCAGTTCTTCAGGGGCTGTGTTTTGTGCTTGTCACTCCTACCCTGGGTCACTTTTAAGATGTGTGGACAGCTGAATCTTTAAAGGAAAGAACGAGAAAGGGAATCCCAGAGGCAGTTGATGGCAGGTGATTTCCCGAGAATGAGGAAAAAGTTGTGACAGGTTTGGGGAGCTTGAGAGGAAGAAATACAGGAGGGAAGTAGCCAGGAATCCATGGATAAATGAAGGAGGGATGGAGAGGGGAAGGGAAGGAAGGAGTGCGGGCTGAGGAGCAGGGAACGCCTAGCTGAGAAATGTGCCATGGTGCCATTTGACACAAGCATGCGCATTTTGTGTAGCACAGCTCAGCAGCCTGGATGGTTCATCTTGATGGTTTGGCAAAGCGGAAGTGGCAGATAGGCTAGGAGGAGCAGAGGTGGGGAAGGGGGTTTAGGGCAGACTTGGTGAGGGTGTTAGAGGACCTGTGAACCCCAAATACAGGGATGGGCAGTGAAGGAGTGGCACCAGGAGGAAGCCAGTAGATTGGGATAATGAGGAGGGCTTCAGGGGTGAGCAGGCTCTTTGAGGTCAAAGAGCATGATAAGAATAAGAAGTGAGGGGGAGAGATGAATAGGAAGTTTCATGATGACTCTCTTAAAGTCCTAGAAATGCCAATTGTAGACAATGCCGTGAGCCAGCTCCTTGAGTTGCTGGAGTGAAGGTGAAGGTCCTTGATGTATGTACTGGAGGTCAGTGAATGTCAAGGCCAAGGGCATTGGCTTGGTCATGCACCTGACATCATCCTTTTAGTATTTGGCAGGAGTGGTTGAGAAGGTGACCGTGGGGTTCGTGCCATAATCCTTGTTGATGTCGAGGAGTTGACTTACAAGGCCTGCAGAGTCCAGTGACACGAATGCTCGGGACAGATTTTGTGAGCTCTGGGCTTCTCTCCTGACTGGAAGAGTGATGTCATCTACAAACAGCATTTGTATTCCTTTGGAGAAGTACTTCCTTTGATTGTCAGGTCATTTTAGCGTGATTGAAAAATCAGGAGAAAACTTTTTTAAATGCCTGAAAGGAATTTTTTTCTTTTTTTGAAACAATCTCCTTCTGTCGCCAGGCTGGAGTGCAGTGACACTGTCTCGGTTACTGCAACATCCGACTCCCTGGTTCAAATGATTCTCCCACTTCAGCCTCCCGTGTAGCTGGGATTACAGGCGTGCACCATCACACCCAGCTAAATTTTGTATTTGTAGTAGAAATGGGGTTTCACCATGTTGGCCAGGATGGTCTTGATCTCCTGACCTTGTGGTCCACCCGCCTTGGCCTCCTAAAGTGCTGGGATTACAGGTGTGAGCCACTGCACCCGGTCGCCTGAAAGCAATGTTATATGAGATGTCTAAAGTTTTGGCCTCTGGGTCCAGCTCTCTGACCTAATACAAAGTCACTTGATACCTCAGCTTCTTTCTGAAATGGAAGAGCTGCCCGGGACTGTTAGGCTCTGTGGGATAGCAGCACATTCAGGCGTTGACTATGTATCAGGTGCTGTACTGAGCACATTCACTGAAGCCTTAGTGTTTTTATTATTCCCATTTTACAGCTGTATAAATTGAGCCGAGAGAGGTAAATAATTTGCCCAGGGCCACATAACTATTAGATGACACAAGGGCCTTGAAGCCTGAGCCTTTAACCATTTCCTGTACTGCCTCCATTAGGCTCTGCAAATATAAAAATAAGACAAAACAATCAGTATCAGGTGTAGGAGAAGGATGAAGGCAAGCCACTTCACAAGCATATCTACACCGTGTTAGAGGTTGGCATGTGCTGTGAGGATGTGGGAGGGGCACTGGTTCCTCGTCCAGGGTGACTCCAGGAGGGCTTCACGGAGCAGCTCATGCTGGGCTAAATCTCAAGGCTGCAGAAGGCAGCTTCTCATATCACTTGGCACCTCTTCTCATGTTGGTCTGAAATCAGGTCATTGTCCTCTCCCTGTGTCCTTTTTTGCCCCTGGGGGCCACAAAACAATCAATTCCCTTTTCAATAAAACCACTGTTTAAGTATTTGATTTTTGTTTTAACATATCTTTTTTTTTTTTTTTTTTTTTTTTTTTTTTGAGGCAGAGTCTTGCTCTGTCACCCCGACTGGAGTACAGTGGTGCAATCTCAGCTCATCACAATCTCCACTTCCCAGGTTCAAGCAGTTCTCCTGCCTCAGCCTCCTGGATAGCTGGGATTACAGGTGTGCATCACCACACCTGGGTAATTGGTTATATTTTTAGTAGAGATGGGGTTTCACCGTGTTGGCCAGGCTGTTCTCCATCTCCTGACCTCAGGGGATCCACCCACCTCATCCTCCCAAAGTGCTGGGATTAACAAGCATGAGCCACCACACTCGGCCAGAATCACTCTTCAAATATTTGGATAGTGAAATTGTAGCTTTTGTATTGTCTTCCCCTTGAGTTCTTCCTTCCCTTCTTCCTGCTAGGTGCCAGGAACTGAGGCACTGTGCTGTGCATTGGGACACAGAGATCTATAAAAGGAAAAGCCAGATGCTGCCCATCAGGAACCTACAGTCCAGTGGGAAGATGGTCCAGAAAATATTGTATTGCCTTTGTCTGTCTCCTTTACCAAATTTCCCATCATCCAGCATGGTGGCTGGTGCATAATGGGCATCTATTGTGTCTCTTGTGGAATTGGTAACTTTAGGTGCTATGTGAAGGTGATTCAGTGGAAATTCTGCACTTAGAGTGTTGTGGGGGCCTGTTGGAAGACCTAAGTCAGACCCAGAAGGGGAGTGGTAGACTTCTCCAGCTGACCTAAGTCCCCAAAGATGAATAGGACTTCACGGGGCAAGGCATTCCAGGCAGAGGGAGCAGCAGATGCAGAGGCACAGGGGGCGAGGTGCAAGGTGGGGTGTAGTGTTCAGAGTCTGGAAAGCTGGTAGGGCCAGATGATAGACAGTTGTGCTAAGAAGACTGGGCTTCATCCTGAGGGCAGAGCAAAATGTTCAGATTCATATTGTAGAAAAGGTCACTCAGGTGGCACTAGGAAGAATGAATTGAAGGGAAGCCACATTAATAGGCAGAAAGACCAGTGTAAAGATTGCTGGAGTAATCCCAATGAGAACCGGTAAGAGCCTAAGCCCAGTGGCTACAAAAAGTGGGAGATAAATTCAAGAGGGCTTGGGAAGGAAAATCCACAGGACTTACCGGTCAGCTGGATGGAGGGGCACTGTTTGGGGCAATGAGAAGAAGGTGTTGCCACCCACCTAAGTAGGGCTAGAGAAGGAAGAGCAAGGGCTGGAGAAGTAAGGTAGTGGATTTGTTTGGGAGATGTTGAGTTGGAGATGCCTGTGGAACATCCAGCAAGGGTGTTTGGTCTTACGCAAATGGATTTGGAGCCCAGGAGAGAACTGAGTTAGAGGTGCAGTTTTGGAAGTCAGTAGCATGTAGGTAGCATTGGGTATTTGTAACTGTTAGAGTAGCTGAGCTCGCTCAAGAAAGAAGAGAAGAAGGCTGAGGGCACCAAAAATTTGAGTTGCAGAGAGAATAAAATAAGGTCTTGGGAGTGACCTGGGGGTGGTCAGAGAGGGAAGAGGAAACCTGAGGAAGCTAAGGATGGGGGTAGTCAGCAATTTCCCAATTAAGTCAACTTGCTTAATAGAATCTGGGCTGCCCACAAGGGACCACATCGTTGTAGCTAGCTGCCATGATTGTGGGGGGACGGTCATGTGTTTCTGCAGTCTCTTGGACAGAGTTAAGGCCGGATTTGAGGACCTGTGATTTGGAGCAGTGGTTTCCAAAATCCCTGGATAAGAATCCAGTCCTACCCTAGACCCCTACTGCATTGGAATATCCAGAAGGGCCTGAGAATTCATTTGCTCAATAAGCATTCCAGGTGATTCTTCTTATCAGGGAAGTCTGGGAATGACTCTCCAGATCATAGGTTCTTTCCAACTCTGCAGATCACACTCCTACTCTCCCACCTGACACACAAACACCCTCCAACCTAAAGTTCTTGGGAATCCCCAAGGCGACGAGCCACTGTTACTGATGGAACCATGTCGTGAGTCCCTCAGATGCGTGGGGATGAAAATGCTAACCCACTGACCTAACAGAGTTTCTGAACAACTGAGTATCTGGGACTCCATTGGAAATTTTGCTCTTAGATTATTGGTCCAGCCCTGCTTCTCTGAAAGCTTTTAGACCAGAGCCCCTCACTGCCCCCTGGTGTAGACAGTCTGATTGCCTACTCCATTTTGGGGAATAATGGGCTTGACTGTAATCCAACATGTTTTTTCAAACTAGCATATGTTTCAGAGCTGACTATTAAAGAAGTGTGGAAGAGGTACCATATGCAGACAAAGAAGACATTTTTGGGTAATTGCCATGGAAAGAGCTGGCTGTACTTGTTTATGTATTTAAGACCTAACACTGCTTCATGTCCCCAGCCGTGGAATTATTGAAGCATGCTTAATACATCTGCTCTCAGGAGTAATTTTGTAAATAAGGCCTTCTTCTCTACCAAAGGTACTAGGCATAGTAGCAGTTCAGAGGGCCAGTGCCCCTTGTGTGAAATTGCCAATTTTTGAAATTCAAACATTGTCATTCATTACTGAATAGTTAAGATCAATAATCTTTCCTAAACAATTAGCTTTGGAACATTGTCTTTCTAGGAAAAATAGAAACCTAAATTATACATATTTATTGCAGAGAGAAGGGACCTACTGCGTAGAAAACTCAGGAATGTGCCTCTAAGGAAGTTAGGGAGCGCTCCTTTTTTGGATGCTTTTATTTCATTTAAAAAAATAATAATAAATTTTGGCCAGGTGCCATGGCTCATGCCTGTGATCCCAGCACTCTGGGAGATTCAGGCAGGCAGATCACCTGAGGTCAGGAGTTAGAGACCAGCCTGGCCAACATGATGAAACCCTGTCTCTACTAAAAATACACAAATTAGCCGGGTGTGCTGGGAGGCACCTGTAATTCCACCGAGCTACTCGGGAGGCTGAGGCAGGAAAATCACTTGAACCCAGAAGGCAGAGGTTGCAGTGAGCCAAGATCGTGCCACTGCACTCCAGTGTGGGTGACAGAGCAAGACTCTGTCTCAAAAATACATACATACATACATACATACATACATACTATTGTATATATTTAAGGTATGCCCAAAGGAAATTCAGTCATTCCTTCATAAAGGTATTTGTGTGTCCATGTTCCTGTAGCATTATTCACAAAGCCAAGATATGGAAGCAATCTGTCAGTGGATGAATAGATAAAGAAACTGTGCTGTATATATATGGTGGAATATTATTCAGTCTTCTTTTTTTTGAGACAGAGTCTTGCTCTGTTGCCAAGGCAGCAGTGTAATGATATAGTCATGGCGCGCTGCAGCCTCAACCTCCCAGGCTCAAGAGATCCTCCCGTCTCAGCTTCCTGAGTAGCCGGACTACAGGCATGTGCTGCCACACACTTTTTTCTATTTTTAGTAGAGATGAGGTCTCCCTGTGTTGCCAAGGGAACTCCTGAGGTCAAACGCTTCTCCTGCCTTGGCCTCCCAAAGTGCTAGAATTACAGGGGTAAGCCACCATGCCCAGCCTTTGACCTTAAAAAAGAAGGACATCCTGCCATTTGCCACAACTTAGAGCTATTTTGCAATGAGAGGTTGAAGGATGGTGCTGTCTGGAGGTCCCTTTCAGACCCATCATGCGTACTTCAGATCCGAATATAGTGAAGGCTTGTTCTTTCCCCCATCCATTCAGTAAACAATTACTGGGCACCTATATGTGGCAAGATCTGTGCTGGGTGCTTTCCTAAACCTTAGATACCTTTGGGACATCAGAATAACTTCAGGGTGAGCTCAGTTTGATCCTGGAGGATAGCAGTTGAGTATGTCGTGCAATATTAAAGCTATTGTAAAGACATTGCTGGTAACTTCTCATTTCCAGTTTAGCTGTCTCCTGAACTATGAACGTTTCCACTCCTCAAGAAACCAAATAGCATGGGAATTATCCTTACATCTCAAAGTACCTGGTGTGAAATGGTGAAAGCACCCACTAAAGGCCACCTGGCTTTTGGGAGCAAAATCAGTACTTGACATTCAGATTCCAAGTTTGCTTCTTGAATGATCTGTCATGTAGCCTATCATTTGAATCTTAGCACAGTTTTGAAACTTACAATGAATTATTCCTCTTACACAATGGAGAAAACGGAAGTACCGGGAGGTGAAGTGAGTTGCACAAGGTCGCGTGGTTAGGCCATACCAGAGCTAGATCAAACACTAGCTTCCCACTCTCGACTGAGTACTCTTTCTGCCGAAAGAGCTCGGTGGCCTTATAACTACCTCATCTCTCCCCCATCCCCATCCCCACCCCATCTCACAATGGCTTAACCAGGAGGATGTGAGGAGGTGCCAAATGAAGAGAAGAGATTGCAGCCAGATGAAAAGGCACAAACAACTTCTGCTAGAGGGTAGCTCCAAGGACAGGGGTGGAAGGAGATGGGCTGGTTCTTCCACTACCAGCCATTTCAGATCTTCAGAACTGGAGAGCCACCTCCTACATCAGAGGACATACCGCTCCTATCTAGGCCTCTTCCCTTTAGAGGGAGGCCTGGAAAGGACTGCTGACCTTTTGGCAGCTCACTGAGCTGCTCGCTAGATATTTCTGCAGCAAGCACTGCTTTTACTTCTTTACCTTTTCTTCCCCGCAATCTGAGAGACATGAGAAAGTGCTCCTAGTAGTTTTTCAACCCTAAAGGCATTTCCAAAACTAAAATGAAACAGTGAGAAGTGAATTCCTTCGTTCAGCTGTTAGCCCTAATTCAGAGTGAGATGACAGGTCCGTGTCCCTCCGACATAGTTACAGGAGGTCTCCGGGCCCCTCCTGGGAGCCCCTTCTTGCTTTGACGTTTTTCTTTTTTCCCTCTTTATGGATGAATCCAATCTTCTTCTAATCCATTGTGTACCTTAGGCCCAGAGATAAAAAGATAGGTTTCCTCGTCCACACAAACACACCCTGGGCTGACTATAAATCTGCTCCTTGCCTGAGTAAAGCAGAAACAAAATATGTTGCTTCCTCCTCAAGGGAGGAATTGGCATTTCTTGCACAAGGAAGGGGTGAGAGGAGGCCCTGCTGGCCTTTGTGAACTCGCTTCTTAGCTAGGGAAATGAATAGCATCCTGATTGGCCTCGGTGGAGTAGAAGTGGAGGTGGGGGGGGGGGATCCTGACCCCGGCTCCAGCCGCAGCCTCATCTCAGAAACTCTTTACCCGTAGGCGCTGCACTTGGCACACGATGAGACCGTGAGTGGAGGGGAAATCATAACCAGATTAACACAGTGATTTGGGCACTTTTCACACTTACTAACGAAGTGGGCTTTTGACAAGGCCTACGCAGAGCCTTCTCCTCAGGGGAGCCTGGACTCCCACCCCTCTCCTATAGGCAGCGAGGCCGGTGAGGGGAAAGGCCAGAGACGACCCAAGCCTCGCTCGCCCTCTGCAGCGGCGCAGGGAAGGCCTGTCCTGGGCTGCTAGCGGGAGGTCTGAATTTCTCTCTCTGCCTTCATAGAGCGTTAACCCCCTTCCCTGGAACTCATGTTAACGCCTCACACAAGGCTGGGACTGCAGGGAGAGGCCAAGAGACTGGCGGCTGAAGGCGATTTGAGGATTGACTCCTGGGGTGGGGAGGAGGAAGAGAGAAAAGGGAGACACCAGTTGAAGGTCAGCTGGATAAACAAGCCGACGTCATGAGCCCAAGACGGATGTACAGGACCAAGTTTCTGTCTACTCCTGCTTCTGTCACAGGCCATGCTCTGTCCCCTCCTCTCCCTGGGCCTCCATTTCCTCGTGTTTAAAAGAGGAGATAGAACCAGGTATACTCTAAGGGGACCGACAGCTAAAATATGCCTCCGGGGACAGGCCGGGGTGAGGGCACACAGAACCCCTGCGGGTCTTAGTGAAATGCAGCTTGTAACTCAGGAGGGCCGGGGAGGGGCCCGAGCAGCGCCTTTCCCACGGATGCCAGGTGAGGCTGCTGGTTGCTGCGGCAGGTGGAGCGCGCTTTGGACGAGAAAGCGACTGAGTGTACAGTTGGGTTCTCCGTCTAAGCTCTGCGCACACTTCCCTTCCCTGCAATCTCAGCTGTGAAACGGGAAAGGCGAATCGTAATGGTTGCCTTGACTTCCTCCCTAGGGGTGTTGTGAGGATCACGGGAGCAAACGGCTGTGAAAGGGCCTTGTAAATGGCACAGCAGTGTGCGCCTGAGGGATGATTGTCATCGTTAGGGTGTCTGCGCCTCCTGGCTCACCCTGTGTGTTCCTGCAGCTCCTCAGCTTTTCCCTGCTTTCTCCCTGGTTTCCATGCCTGGGCTGCTGAGTCAAGAGGACCAGCCAAGGCTGAGCAAATGCTCTGGCATGTCAAGGCGGAAAATGACAGTTCCCAGGCACCCCTCTGTTTCAGGTGTGGAACAGGCTCCTAGCACACCTTGTGTGTTAAATTCTAGTGATACCAAGCTGAGTGCTGTCCCCAGCCCCAAGGTGCAAGACCAGGACAGGAGGCTGAAAGTCAGGGAAGTCCCTGTGAGACGAGGGCCCTGGTCAGATTTTAGCAAGGTCACTCACCAGTGCACCATGATGGTTCCGCTTCCGCGCCCGCCGCAGGCAGCCATGATGCTTCTGCAGTGCGCCAGTTTGTTCACTGAGACCTTCACAGAGGGTCGCACAACCACCCTGGGCAGTAAGAAACCAAGTTGACTGAGGCAAGTCGCTGAACCACCTTGAGCCTCGGCACCCTCATCTGTGAAATGGAGTTGACAGCGTCTGTTCTGCCTGTGGGAAAAATTGCTGTGATCCCACAACCAAAAGGAAAGAATTATGGGAAAATATGTACTGAATCTGTGAAAACATGTGCGACATTCGTGAGAGACTTCCTGTTCCTGTGGACTCTTCCACTGCTCTTGAGTGGGGGACATCTGGGCCTTGACATTCATGCTAATCCCATCCCCCCTGTGTGTAAGGTCCTCTGCCCACCTGAAGCCTCAGGGCCTGATGGAAACCATCCCCAGCAACTCCAGAACAGTGCTGCTGCTTAGCCTGCTCTTCTTATGCCAAGTCTTTGGTTGAACAGCTTCAGTGTAAGGGCCTGTAAAATGCTTGACCCCCGGTCAGAATAGCAGGCCAGGCCCAGATCATCCCAGGGCCTGACCCTACGCTCCAGCCTGAAAATCTGCTACAGGTTTGTCCATTGGAGTGAGAGCTGATGGGTGTAGGTGGCCAAGAGAAGTGGAAGGTTGACCATACACTGCAAATACAGATGTTTATTGCCCAAGCTGGGAATGCCATTTTAAAACCCACATAGTTAGGAGACTGCCAAAATAAGAAAGCTAAATATGGGTCAGGAAGCCGGGCGCAGTGGCTCACACCTGTAATCCCAGCACTTTGGGAGACCGCGAGGTCAGAAGTTCGAGACTAACATGGTGAAACCCCGTTTCTACTAAAAATACAAAAATTAGCCAGGCGTGGTGGTGGGTGCCTGTAATCCCAGCTACTCAGGAGGCTGAGGCAGGAAAATCACTTGGACACGGGAAGTGCAACATCTTCTGGGCAACAGAGCGAGACTTTGTCTCAAAAAAACAAAACAAACAAACAAAAAAATGGGTCAGGCATCAAACCAGTCCACTCCTCCAGTACTGCAGGCACATCTGGGCCCCTCCCCTTCAGGGCAGGCGGACTCCTCCCTTCCTTTCCCCACAGCGGCTGTCCGAGGGCCTTAGAGGAACAAATAGCCGCTGGCTCCAAGTCGGAGCCAATGTGCCCACCCATCCCTCCCTGGTCTTTGAAATTCCCAAGGCCAGCAGGGGCCCAGGCCTGCAAAGCTGGGCCTCCAGACACCTCCGCCAGCTGGGGAGGCAGAGAGTTTGCACTCTGAGGAAACACAGATCCTCAGAGGAGAGTGAAAGGTCAGAAATAATCCAGGAGAACAAGCCACTCGTGTCTGTGTGTATATTGGGTTTCACATCTGAAATCCAGTCGTGATAAATCTGGTTTTTAAAACTTCTTCTTTGATTAACAAAAACAGAACACTGTTTGGCCCAGGTTTCAGACTTCAAAGTTCTCAGTTGAGAGCCTCGTATTTGACTTATTTGTGGAGCACAGAAATCACAGGATCTAGCTGGGTTGCTCCCCCCACCCCAAACACCCAACTGCAAGAACCGATTTAAAATTCTGAAATAGAAAGACTGAGCTGAAAACCCCTCACTGGTACTGGAACCGTATTTTCAAAATAAAAATTCGGCATGGTTTTAGTGGAGAAATTACAGGCTTTGGAGTCCAGTGAACCTAGAATCAGAATCCTGACTGTATCCTTGATCTTGTCATCTTCAGCAAAAATTTTACTTCTCTCTGCCAGTTTCTTGAACTGTAAAATGGGAATAACATCCACTTCATAAAGTTATTGGGATGATTTAAATGCAGTAGTGTGCATAAAGTAGCTAGCTATGCCTGATGCAAAATGGAGAGCTGACAAATGTTAGTTCTCTTACCTTTCCTGATATCTGACCACAGACTGACTTCTTTGGAATGAGAACTGTCCTAGAAAACCTGGTTTGTATGCTTGCTGTCTTGAGAGATTCAGTTCCATGTTTTTCCATTCAAGGAATTCTTAGGTTTCTGAGGATAGTTTGTCTTGAAGTGTATTCTGAGCCCTGCTATAGGAATCCTATCACAGCCCTCTGTGTACGTTTTCTATCTACCTGAAGAAGCAGGTCAGGGCAACCTACAGGAAACTTTTTTTTTTTTTTTTTTTTTGAGGCGGAGTCTCTGTCGCCCAGTCTAGAGTGCAATGGTGCAATCTCGGCTCACTGCAACCTCCACCTCCTAGTTCAAGCAATTCTCCTGCCTCAGCTTCCTGAGTAGCTGGGATTACAGGCACCTGCCATTATGCCTGGCTAATTTTTATATTTTTGTAGAGACGGGGTTTCACCATGTTGGGCAGGCTGGTCTTGAACTCTTGACCTTGTGATCTGCCTGCGTTAGCCTCCCAAAGTGCTGGGGTTACAGGCGTAAGCCACCTCGCCCAGCCAGGAAACATTTTCATTGCAGCCCAACTACAAAGTGATTCTTCTCTCCCCACTTGGAGGGGGAAAAATCATGAGTGTGCCAAGTTTAAGCGGAAGAGTAAAGGGTCGCTGGCGTCCATTCTGGGAATACCGGTGTCGGCCTGCCTTGGAAGGCTCTCCTGTTCCCTGAAGCACCTCCATGTTTGTTCTGAGTGTGGAGTCAGTCAAGATTCTTATTACCCAGACCTACGCTGATGACTGATCTCTTGGGCTCACAGCCCTGCTCAATGACCTCATGATGTCACTGAAGGGCCCAGATAGTTCTTGACAGTCATGAAAAGGTGCCTCCCAGGAAGCTGGGCCTGTTTATCCAGAGGTTAATTGTGGGGAGGGGAGACAAAGAGGACAGATAAAGGGACTTGATTTTAAAATCAGCTCCTTCCAGAGTTGTTCTAGCCCTTTCTGATCTGATGTATGACATTTGTACAGAGGTGGAATTGTTTCCGCCATTTTTCACACACAAGTTGGTGCACATTCCTAATATGAATTAAAAATACATATGCCATATGTACACAGGGATGAGTCAACATTGCGTGCAGCCAGCCATGGCCATTGGGAGAAGAGTCAGACATGGGCCATGGAGCTGCGGGCCGACCTGCCCCTGGCTGAGTCAGGGTCAGCACCGGATTTGACAGAGGAAGCATGGCAGCCAGGTCAGGCCCCTCCCACACTTCATCCAGGTCCCCTGCCTGGTCCTAGCATGAGTGCTTCTCCCAGGAGGCGTTTTATTCTCTCTCAACTTTGTCTTTTCTTGTATTTTTAAAAACTGATTTCAAAAACTGTAGGCCAAGTGCAGAATTTCTAATTTTAAACATCATGTTTATGACCACCTAATATTCTACTGCAAGAATGAAGTATAATTTTCCTAACAAGTACCGTAGCACAGGGTAGTGTTAGAACGGCAATGAGTGTATTTATGCATGAAGGTTGTTGCTTCCTAGGTCATGTACTTGCGCTAGCTTCTGGAAGTGGCATCCCTGCCTAGGTGGTTAGTTGGGCATGTTTTTAATTCTTTTTTTTTTTCTTTGAGACAGTGTCTCCCTCCATCATTCAGGCTGGAGTGCAGTGGCGCAATCTCAACAGACTCCAACTTCCGCCTCCTGGATTCTAGCAATTCTCCTGCCTCAGTCTCCCGAGTAGCTGGGACTACAGGCATGTGCCACCATGCCTGGCTAATTTTTCTATTTTTAGTAGAGATGGGGTTTTGCCATGTTGGCCAGGCTGGTTTTGAACTCCTGGCCTCAGGTGATCTGCCTACCTCAGCCTCCCAAAGTGCTGGGATTACAGGTGTGAGCCATCACATCCAGCCTTGATTCTTAATACATATTGCCAAATTGCCCTTCAGGTAGCTTATCCCAGTGATATTCCTGCCCACAAGTCTATCTCATTCCATTCTTACCCATTTTGAGTATAATTCTGCCTGCTTATTAAAGAATTTAGGAAGCTGCAAAGTTCTGTCTTCACCCTTAGATGTGGGGAGATCAGAGCTAAGAGGTTGCTTCCCCTACTCTCCTGTGCCCCCTGCAGGCATCCTCAGAGAAAGTGGGGTACACATCCTCACTATATGCTTTTACTCCCCACCAAAGCCCTGGCTACATAATTGACACATAACTAGTCAGCCTTACCGGTGGTATTGCCCAGGCTAGGAGCTGACGCGGCCGTTCCCTGCCCCAGTATTGCTCCTCTGGCTGCTTGCCTCTGACCCAGTGTTCCCTCAGTCACTCTCTTACCCTTTCATAGAATCCCACTGCCCCTAAGAAGAGCTGCTTACAGAGCCCAAGGGTAATCCTCTAATTTTGAATGGGCCTGTGCAGCTTACAAAGCACTTGTCAAAAGACGAAATTATAACAAACTTCATTATAGATCTAATTGGCTTTATTTGTGATTCATGAATCTGGGCAGCCTCCATTCTACAAAATAGAATGAGAGTTCCCACTGGCCAATGGGAGAACAATGGGTTTTATAAGGTGAGATCAAGGAAACAAACAAAAAGCTGATTAGTTACATCAGGTTACTTCAGGGTTGTTTTTTTTGTTTTTTGTTTTCTGTTTTTTTTGAGAGGGAGTCTCTCTCTGTCACCCAGGCTGGAGTGCAGTGGCACGATCTCATTGCAACCTCTGCCTCCCAGGTTCGAGTGATTATCCTGCCTATAACTTTTGTTTTCTTTCTTTCTTTTTTTTTTTTTTTTTTTGGAGACAGAGTCTCGCCCTGTTGCCCAGGCTGGAATGCAGTGATGCAATTATGGCTCACTGGAACTTCCACCTCCTGGGTTCAAGCAATCTCCTATCTCAGTCTCCCAAATAGCTGAGACTGTAGGCACATGCCACCATGCCTGGCCAACTTTTATATATATTTTTTGTAGAAATGGGGTTTCACCATATTGTTTGAAGGCTGGTTTCAAACTTTCGACCTCAGGTGGTCCACCTGCCTTGGCCTCCCTAAATGCTGGAATTACGGGCATGAGCCACAGCGCCCGGCCAACTTTTATTTAATATACTCTTTCATACACTATCTGATCTAATGCTCACAACAGCCCTGGAAGCCAAATATTTCTTTCCCTGTTTTATAGGTTTATTATTTTCCTAGGCTGCTTTAAGGAATTACCTTGATGTACTTAAAACAACACACGTATTCTCTCGTATTTCTGGAGGCCAGAAGTTTGAAATCAGGGTGTGAGCAGGGCCACGCTGTCCTCCCTTGCCTCTCCGGGCTTCTCACGGCTCCTGGCTTCCCTTGGCTTAGGCAGGATAACTCAAATCTGTCTTTGTCTTCACATGGGCTTCTTCCGTCTGTGTCTGTGATCCCCCTTTTCTCTTTTTTTTAGTTGGAGTCTCACTCTGTAGCTCAGGCTGGAGTATAGTGGTGCGATCTCAGCTCACTGCAACCTCCGCCTCCTGGGTCCCGGTTCAAGTGATTCTCCAACCTCAGCCTCCCAAGTAGCTGGGATGACAGGCACGAGCCACCATACCCAGCTAATTTTTGTATTTTTTAGTAAGAGATGTGGTTTCACCATGTTGGCCAGTCTGGTCTTGAACTCCTGACCTCGTGATCCGCCCGCCTTGGCCTCCCAAAGTGCTGGGATTACAGGTGTGAGCCACCATGCCCGGCCCCCTCTTTTCTCTTTTAAGGACACCAGTCATTAGATGTAGGAGTCGCCCTAAATCCAGGATGATCTCAACTTGAGATCCTTAATTACATTTGCAAGGACCCCATTTAAGGCCACATTCTGAGGCTCCAGCTGGACATATCTTTTTGGAGGTGGGTGGGGGGGAGGATGGAACACCATTCTACCCGTTGTAGTCGATAAGGAAACCAAGGTTCAAAGAGGGAAAATGACTCTCCTGAGGTCATGCAGTGAGAAAGTAACAAGAGCTGGCATTTGAACCCAGGTCTTCTGTTTAACATATGCCTTTAATTGGGTAAAAACAAGACTCTTATGGTATGATTGCTGATTGTCCTCTGGTCTGTAGAAAATGAAATTGGTAGCTTTTTCCCTAGGATACCTCAAATATCAGACACCATTTTCTGGTAGTGCATTATTGTTAATGACATTGCAATTATTAGTGCCAATGTGAACCCCTTAAATGGACATCATTTATTTATTTTCTGTGTCATAAATAGGAAAATTAAGACCTAGCGGGGTGATTCTGCAGAGAGAGAAACAGAATAGTTAAAAAAAGAGAGAGAGAGAGACCCAGAGGGATTAGTGACTTGCCCAGAGTAACCAGAAAAGTTAATAGAATTCCAATTATGACCTAGATGTCTTGATTTGTAGTCTATGTTCTAACCTTTAAAGCATGCATTATGCTATTGTATATATTGCAGTTGTGAAAACGGCCTCCTTGTCCAACTAACTATGTTAGATTGTAAAGAAATTCTTAGTCCAGTTAAACCCCTCTTTCCTGGCTCTGGACCATGTTGGCCACACCCAGTAGTCTGCTCATGGACTTCTGACCAAGGAATAGTCGTTTCTCACTGGGGCCCCTGAGGGCCTGTGAGAACAGATGTGCATGCTGTCACCACACCTGGCACATCAACATCTCCTGGCTTTTCAACACTGGCAAAGGCATTTCTTTGCTGTATTGGTACCTTTCCTTTCTCTGCTCAGTTCACTTCTAAACATGAGTAGTATCGTTAAAGAATAACCTAATGCCCCAAACCCAAACCTCACAGCCAAGTGGATGCATATCGTGGTTCACTAGTTGTCACAAGTTTGGTGAACATTAGATCATCGGAGTCATAAAAGATTGCTGGACTCCAGGCCCCTTCGCTCTGTCTATGGATATAGGAAGGCTGTTACCTTGGGAATCAACCTAAAGGATTGAGAAGGACAGATGGGGTCCTCATCTCCTCTCACCCTACCTGGCTTCCTACAGTGAACTAATCTGTTAGTCATAACATAGTCCACATGACGTCATTATATACATGTCTATGCGTAGTATATATATTACATATATATATATTAGACCCAGAGGGATGAGTGACTTGCCCAGAGTAACCAGAAAAGTTCAGGGAGAATTCCAGTTATGACCTAAATGTCTTGATTTGTAATCTATGTTCTAACCTTTAGAGTGTGCATTATAATCACATATGACAATTGTGAAAGTGGCCTCCTTGTCAAAATAACTTTGTTAGATTGCAAAGAAATTCTTAGTCCAATTGCTGTCGAACCCCTCTTCCCTGGCTCAGGACCATGTGATATGATTCATATAATATACAATATCTGATATATATCTATATGTCACCGTGGGAGAACCCTAATATAATTGGCCATCAGATGTATCCACAGGTAGAATATATAATATAGCTGTGGTATATGTAATATGCCTGTGGACATATCTGATGGCCAATTATATTAGGGTTCTCTAGGGAAACAACTATAAAAGAGATATCTACGGAGATGCATAGATAAAAGAAGATTTATTTGGGAATTGGTTCATGTGATTATGGAGGTCAGGAAGTCCCACTGTCTGCTGTCTGAAGGTGAAGAATCAAGGAAGCTGGTAGAGTATAACCAGGGGAGCTGATGGTCTAAGTCCTGGTCCAAGCTCAAAGGCCTGAGAACCAGGAGTGCCAGTGCCCAAGGGCAGGAGTTAGTTAATGTCATAACTCGAAAGGAGAGAATGAATTTGCCTTTCCTCTCCCTTTTTAATATATTTAGGCCCTCAGTTGAATGATACCTAACCACAATGGTGAGGGCAATCTTCTTTCCTCAGTTTGCCAATTCGAATGCTAATCTCTTCCAGAAACACCCAGAAATAAGCCTTACTAGCTATTTGGGCATCCCTTAGCCTAGTCAGGTTGACACATGAAATTGACCATTGCACCAAGAAGAGCTAATGTCAGCCTGTGCTTACAGGAACCAACTTAGAGTGTGGAGAAAGAGGTGTCCCCACAGCAGCAGACTTAAGCTCAGTTTGGTGAGCAGTTTGGTAAGCTTAGCAAGGAGGCTTTCCTCTACACTGCTTCCCTTCATCATGCCTGGGATCATTTCTTAGTTATTGTAGACATCATCACCACAACCTCTCACCTGGGAGGGCTAACATCTTGCAAAGCATTGCTTATTGCAGGTTTTGCTTTTGGTATCTGGCCTCCCTGGTGGTTGGAAATCTGATCAACAGGCTCCCAGCAAAGTCCCAACCTGGGCTGAACCTAATTAATGCAAAGCAGAGGCTGTGTCACAGTCTCATAAATAGCTAGGGTGTGATTAGACACTATCAGCTTAGAGGAGCATCCTACCTGTCCCCTCCACCTGCAGTCCCTGGGCTTCCTTGCCCCTTTAACAATGGTATACAAAGGTAAAGCACGTGTTCCCCGAGCCTCCCCAGGAGCTGCCAGTTTGCCAGCTGTCACAGCATGCCTTTAATGGGTTTGTGAAACCCAAGAACCTGACCCATTTCTCCTCTGGGGAGAGAGTATAGCACAGGATGCCAAGCTGGGAAGGAGGATTTGGGACGCTCACCTGGATGAGACCAACTCTCTCTGCCGTCCTAGACAGACTGTTTTGTTTTTCTAATTTCCAGGGCCTCCAAATCTAAAATAAGTACACAGAAGGCCGTAGGGTAAAATTGTGACATTGTTTTCTGCTCACTTATCTTCTTCTTCCTTCCTCTCTTTTAATTTTAACTCCATTTTCTGCCTACTCTGACCCTAGATATTCAGGCTCTGGTACCCCACCCAAAGGGTGTTGACTCCAAAGTGACTGTTAGATTTCCCAGCTGGTCATAATCAGTCAATAAATGAACCTGTTTTGAGGAAGCATGATGTACAAAGTTCTGTGCCTATTTTCGTTATGGAGGAATTCATGCCCTCTGGAGCTTCTAAACTAGTTGGAAAAGCAATTCATGTGAACAGTGTAAGGCAGTACAGAAAAACGGCCATAGGAATGATCTAATTAATCTGGGGTTCACAGGTGGGTTTCAGAGGCATCCACAGATGGCCCATAATTGCTTGCATAATTTTGTATATGCAAGCACACGTTTTTTGAGTAAGTGCCTAGCTTTCACCAACTTTACCTGGAAAGGTAGAGAGCTTTTTCTGCCGTTAGAGTTTGAGCAAGAGTATTCTTTATACCTTCGGTAGTTGAGCAGGTAAGACTTGAACTCATTCTTAGAAAATGGTATTCAGGGCAGGAGGCAGCCCTGAAGGAAAGAATCCCCAGGAGATATCCTGGGAAGACTGCTGCACTTAGAACTAGAGGCCTCGTGTCTCTGAAACTCAGTAAGATGGAAATCTACAAAATAGTGGTAATTGCTGCTTCCCATAGTTTGGTGAAGTCACATAAGCTCCTCTTTTCTTTCTTTCTTTCTTTCTTTTTTTTTTTTTAATTCACTCTGTACCTTAGTACGGTGCTCGACTCATGTCAGAGTGGGCACTAACCCGTATTTGATGTATGTGTGAGTTAACTGAAATAACAAATGTGAGAGGGCTTTGTAAATAGTAGAGTACTGCTTCCGCAAAAGATCTTTGTTGCCAAGCCTGTTTATTTTGTCCTTTGCAAACAGCCTGCACTAAAGTGAGCAGCTTCTCCCTCCTTGAAACTGACCCTTTCCCCTGTAATAGGGCTCAAAGGGCCAGCTCATCTGATGGAGTGTCCCTGGGCTGGTCAGATGACTGATAGCTGCGCCATCAACACTGACAAGATGTGCAGTTTCCTAAGAGCCCAGAGATGACCTCACCCTCCAAGGGCTTGGCCTCTTCACCCCAGTGCCTGCTGAAACACACCTGCAGCCTTGCTCTACTCCAGGACAGGGAGATTCCAGGAGCACCTTTGCTGTTCTCAGCAAAGAGGCTGCGAGGGTGGAAGGGAAAGAGACAGCAGGTGTGACAGAGCCTCTGATGGGACTTCTAGCAGCAGAAGCAGGACCACTGATTGTATCCTCTCCGTGATGTCCCAGGATAGGAAAAGTGGTCAAGTGCTCCTTTACTGAACAGTTTCGGTATCTCTAGTCTTCTATCCACAGCTTCCTAGTTGTGCCCATGATAAGAGAGAATAGACCTACTATCAATTTTTTTTCTCTTGCATGTGCAATCCAGCAGACAGAGTGACTCATCATCATTACCACCAAACTCTAAGCAACTTGGGCTGGTTGAGAGTCGGAAAGATTTTTAAATGTCATTGGTTGAAGGTGACAGAAGTTCTCAGAATGACAAGAAAGATAGAAGTGGTTTACACATGTAATAGTTCTTCGCCAGACACAGTGGCTCGTGCCTGGAATCCCAGCACTTTGGGAGGCCAAGGTGGGTGGATCACTTGAGCACAGGAGTTTGAGACCAGCCTGGGTAGCATGGCAAAACCCTGTCTCGACAAAAAATTAGCTGGGCATGGTGGTGCGCACCTGTAGTCTCAGCGACTCGGGAGGCTCAGGTGGGAGGATCACTTCAACCCAGAAAGGTGAGGCTACCGTGAGCCGTGATTGCACCACTACACTTCAGTCTGGGCAAAAGAGTGAGACCCTGTCTCAAAAAAACAGAACATTTCTCCACTACAGGTACTGCTAAGGGAAACAGTGTGTGAGCTGATAGAATGAGCTCCAAGCTAAGAATTAGGGACCCTTGTTCTAGATCTGTTTCTGAGAGACTTTCCACATGTCATGTGACCTCTTAGAGCTCCCAGGTTCATCACCGTAAATGGGGGATAGTACCTCTACTCCCTCTCAGGATCATTGTGATAGACAAAATTTATGATGTCTCAAGCGGTATAAAGGTATACATATTTGTCAATAAGAACATATACATGAACATACCTATTATGCGCAGAACACTCACTATGTGTCAGGTCCTTTACATTTATCTACTGCAACCCTCACAACAGTCCTATGTGGTTGTATTGTTCTTCCATTTTTGTGGACGAGGAATCAGAGACACATGCCTGGAATCGTACAGCTCACAGGCATTAGTCTACCCGGAAGGCCAGGCCTGTTTCCATCCTCCACTCTGATACTAGCTCATAATTCTTTTCTCCTGTGTAATGTTACTTTGTCCCTTAAAATATTACACACCCCTCTGGACTTTACCATCTCTTATGGACTGGCCCCACTCTTATCCAAACCTTTCGTGCTATAACTTTGATTGATTGATTAACTTTGTCACCCAGGCTAGAGTGCAGTGGCACAGTCTCAGCTCACTGCAACCTCTGCCTCCAAGGTTCAAGTGATTCTCCTGCCTCAGCCTCCCTGGTAGCTGGGATTGCAGGTGCACGCCACCATGCCCAGCTAATTTTTGTGTTTTTAGTAGAGATGGGATTTCACCGTGTTGTCCAGGCTGATCTTGAACGCTTGGCCTCAAATGATCTGCTCTCTTGATCATTGTATTTTGTAAAAATACAAAAATTAGCCAGGTGTGGTGGCACGTGCTTATAGTCCCAGTTACTTAGGAGGGTGAGACATGAGAATCACCTGCATCCAAGAGGTGGAGGTTGCAGTAGACCAAGATCACGTCACTGCACTCCAGCCTGGGGACAGAGCAGGACTGTCTTCAAAAAAAAAAAGCCGAGTGTACAGGGAGGAGGAGGACCTGCGTGTTCTTGTTATCATTACGCCCCTGGGTCCCATGCAGACGCTTCAGAAAAACGATGAGGCTGTAGCACTGTAGCACTAGATCTTGTCAGGCAAGACTGGGGAAGTGCTGGAAGTGGGGACTTCGCTTAATCTCTCCACTCCTGTGCGACAGGGCAAAGGGTTATTCATTCTCCTTTAGAGATGGAAAAGGAGATAGAAGGACTGGCCACGCATCACGCGTGAGTAGGCAGCAGAATCAAAAGCCTACTATATGTCAGAGCCCTCCTCCCTAAGGAGCTGGTCACCTGGGAGTTGCTGCCAACGGTGGTCGAGTGTTGCTGTGGGTTTGGCACTGTCAGTGCATGGCTCTAGTGCAGCTCAGGTCCTGGGAGAATCATCTGACACCCAGCCCCACACCCCCAATTTCCAGTGCCTAGCTTACCAGATGTACAACCGGACCCTTCTTGATGGAGAGAGGTGGTATAGGGAGCTCCCCATTCTCAAGTCCTACCTGACTTGATTCCAAGCAACCCGCTCCCAAGTTGGGGGGGGGGCCTCTTTTTGGGGAGAGGCACTTACAGATGCTGCCCATTCTCCCAGTGCCAGGAATCTTCCCTCCAATTAGGTATGAGATAAATCAAAGCCAAACTTGGCTGATGAAATTCAGGAGCCAGTAGTGACCCTTGCCACACATATAAATCGCAGCAGGCTGGCCAAGGGTCTTTGTCTGGCCGGGAGAATTCAGGATTATCTGGCCCTCTTTGCTGATGTATGGAGTCACCGGCTGTCGGGGTGTTTACTAACGGTTATCACCTCACTGCTGTGGCCGCTATCAGAGGCAGGGCCGCCTGCCGAGGCTGGGGCTCGCACCCTCTCTATTACCACCTGTCATTGGTAGGGAGTGTGTACTGACACTGCCCAGTCTTGACTGCCTGGGGAAGATAGTTTCTGACGGCTGATCAAAGAGGAGAAGCAAGGCCTGATAAAGAGTGTGTGTTTCGTGTACTTTTAACTTTGGGAAACATTGGCATTTGCATTTTTTTCCCCATCTTCCTGGTGCTGGCAGGAACCAAGCCCAATAAATGCAGTGGATTCAGTTACCTAATCGCTGGGGAAATGGTGTGTGCTTAAAGCAACGGAGCATGACTATAATCTCCTTCCAAGAGAGTAGATGAAATAAGCTTTCACAGAAGACCTCCTGTATAATAAAGTAGAATGATTTCAATTTGGACTTTGAAGTGATCTCGCATGTAAAATCTAATCTTAGCATTCAGCAGAATGCCACGTACTTTTTGGAATTTGGGAGCAGCTTTGGCTTGAGGACAGATCCTTGCCGAAGATGCTATCACCCAACTCTTTGCTGGTATCCCCCAGAATAATTCCCTGGTTGTTCACTTGTCCTTGGGTAGCTGGGAGACTACATGGGGAAGCAGAACACGTTCTAAACTGAGGCATCAGGAGAGCCAGTCCTTGGACCTTGTCTGCCACAGACTTGCTATTCGATCTTGGGCCATAACATCTCTGAACTTCAGTGATAAATGAGAAGGTTGGTTATAGGTTATAGGATATAATGGTTAAGAAAGCTTTAAAAAAATTAGGCTATATAACCCCTTCTTTACAGAAAAATTTATTTATTTATTTATAGAGACAGGGTCTCACTCTGTTGACCAGGCTGGTCTCGAACTCCTGGCCTCAAGCAGTCTTCCCGCATTGGCCTGTCAAAGTGTTGGGATTACAGGTGTGAGGCACCACTCCTGGCCCTAAATGAAATTTTAGGTGGAATCCCATTGTATCAATAAAAGGAAAGTAGGGATGCGTGGGTTGAACCTGGGAAGGAGGTTGCCTTCCCCCGTCCCAGTTCTTGAGGTGGTCGCTGAAGACCAGGGGAGCCCTGTAGCTCCTCAGAAATAGTTGTGAAAACCACCAGCCTCAGTGTAACAGAAGTCACTCCAGAGACCTGCGTGTTCTCAGCGGCATGAGCTGCTTTATTCTGCGCTACACATGCTGTTTCGCGGTATGCTTCCATCCTGCAGAAAGGCGGAAATGGACCCTGGGTATGGAAAGGAGCGGGCGGGAGGGAGACAAGAACGACCTGCTCTCTGAAGGTGTGGACTCAACGTCAGATGTCCCGTGTGTGCCACAGGTACCTTTGACCGGAGCGTGACCCTGTTGGAGGTGTGCGGGAGCTGGCCCGAGGGCTTCGGGCTGCGGCACATGTCCTCCATGGAGCACACCGAGGAGGGCCTCCGGGAGCGGCTCGCTGACGCCATGGCCGAGTCACCCAGCCGGGATGTCGTGGGATCCGGAACAGGTAAAGGGGTCATCAGACTTCTAGCCTGACTTGATCAGGACCCGCACCTACTGGCGCAGAGCTCCTTTGGAATCGTTGGTGGGCATACGTTTGTTTCTGCTGTCCATTTCTTTAGTTAGCACTCCAACAGCTGTCCATTTGAGCTCTGGTGTGGAAATCCTGTGTAAGGGGAGCTCCCAGTGGAACTGCCCTTCCCGCGTGGAATACCACATGCAGGATTGCTGTGACCAACACCACTGTGCAAGTGGCTCCCAGAAAGACACCTTCCTCCTTTGGGAGTGTCCCCAAGTCTTCCAGCAGCGCCCAGGCAGAGTCCTCAGGCTGCACTGACTTGGATTGGCAAGTCTTAGCAGGACCCTCCCCCTTGAGCGGAGTAAGCATGAAGCAGGCTGGGCTGGTTCCAGCCCCCACCAGCTTTTCCTCACGCTGCCTTCGGCCCTGCATTCTTGCTTCTGAGCGAGTCCAGCAACTGGGGTCTGGGTGGCTTCCTGCATCCCAGAGCAGTCAGAAGATGTCCTTAAATGAAAAGTGAGTGCTGGGCCAAGAAAGCTTGCATGCACGCACACGTGCGCGCGTGCGCGCGCACACACACACACACACACACACACATACACACACACACCTCACTTGCTGGCTGGAGGCCTTTTCCCTCTGGCTTGCCTGAGTCTTCTCAAGACTGTTACTCTGCTGTGCACTGCTCCATCCCCACTCCATATGCCTTCCTGGAAAGAGGACCCCGGTGAGGAGAAACTTACAACCCTGGGGCGGGCACCGATCAGGACCAGCAAGATTTTGAGTCAGAGCATTGAGGCAGGGCTTGAAATGTCTGGCATCATCAAAGGTCGCGCTTCCCTGTGACTCCTCCAGATCTTTAGATGTTTGGGTTTATAGTTAGGCATTTCCCCACTTCCGCCCACCCCCAGGCCAGCCCCTCCACTAAGATGTGTCATCTCCACAGCACCAGCTGTGCGGTGACGTTGAGTCCACACCTTCACTCACACCGGCTGTGTGGCCTGCCCATGGTGCTCCTGTAATAACTGGCAAATGAACGGGATGAAACCAATGGGTGCAGGGGAGGAAGAGTTTGGCTGCATGGGTAGCATGTCATCATGCCATTGTTCTAGATGAGAAGCAGCTCTGCCGTCTCCCGGGGCTTGACTTCGCTTCCCCTGGAAGGGGGCCTAAGCAGGGATGTGGCTCATGGCACAGCCTTTCGCCTGCATCTCTGGGGTCCCTGGCCAGCCTTGGCTCACGTAAACCAGAGCCCGCTGCCACTGGACTCAATCCCCGGCAGCCTCCCTCTTCCAAGGGCTGGAGGAGCTCCTGGGTGGCTCTTCTGTCCCACCACCTTCTCAGGAGCCCCTGGGAGCATTTCACTGTCATCCAGCAAGCGGATTTGAAGGTGCGTTGAGTCACAGCTGTGGAACTTCAGTCTGGCATCGTAACCTGCGCGGCACTGGCAGCAATGCATCTGCCAGACAGCTGAGGGATTCAGGAGAGGCTTTGTGCCTGAAGCAGGTTCATGAAATTAAAAAGAATAAGAAAAGAGAAAGAAAGATAGAGGAAATTAAAACTGCATGACCCACAGGTCCCTTTTGTTTTTTTGAGCAGAGGGATTTCATTGTCCTCCCCAAACTGTCACCAAAAGTGATTCAGTTGGCTTTCTCTGACCATATTAGATGTGTGTTTTATTTTTAAGAAAAAAACTACTTTTTTTTTTCCCAGACGGAGTCTCGCTCTGTCACCCAGGCTGGAGTGTAGTGGCACGATCTCAGCTCACTACAACCTCCACCTCCTGGGTTCAAACAATTCCACTGCCTCAGCTTCCCGAGTATCAGGGATTACAGGCGCCCACCACCACACCTGGCTCATTTTTGCATTTTTAGTACAGACAGGGTTTCACCATGTTGGCCAGGCTGGTCTCGAACTCCTGACCTTGTGATCCACCTGCCTTGCCCTCCGATAGTGATGGGATTACAGGCAGGAGCCACCATGCCCAGCCTAAAACTACGTCCGCTTTAAAGGCCAATAAGCGAAGCAGATCTTACGGAAGTTACCCACTTTCCGTGGTGGAGAATCACTTTTCACATTTTCCAACTAGAGGTAAATCATCAGCCTGGTGGTGCACCCTGGGACTTTGAAAGGGCACCCTGGTACAACTGTGCCCAGGTCAGCCTATTGCCTGTAGATAGCTGGGGAAATACAGTGCAACATGGGTGACAATGTCCAGCAAGTCACTCTTTGCCCATAGCAACCTCGCAGTCCCCCTTTCTTCCCACAAGCCTGCTTCTATAGTTTGGCTCATAGGACAGAGTGTCAGCAAGTGTATGCCTCTGTTAGGTCCTCTGATGCCGCAGAGATAAGTCAGTTCCCTTAATGCTTTCCAGAAGGCACAGCAATCGGGACCAATGGCCTCATTATCGAAGTATGAATGAAGCACAGAGGCCAACTGAAAACTTGCTCTCATGATCCCTGATGAAGAAGCCTATTCTATAGCATGCCTCGCTGTTAAATAGGTGTAGCCAGCCTTGATTTGTAGATTTCTGTAATGTAAAAACTCCTATTATGGCCAATTTCAACCTGTCACATGGTGTCAGCTGGCTAACAGAGGTTCTGGAGATGTAACAGTGTGCATTCCAGCACCTGGCTGGTAAGCTGTACCATAGGGCAGGTCAGCTACCCACAAGGTAAAGCAAAAGCTTTTCAAATTAACTATTCAGAGTGGGGTTTCACTATTCTGGGGGTTGGTGGGTAGCTTTGGTCGAAGGACACACAGTTTCAGTTAGATAAGATTAAGTTCAAGAGTGCTATTGTCCAGCATGGTGATGCTTGTTAGTAACAATGTATTCTTGAACATCACTAAGAACAGGCGTCCCCAAACTATGGCCCGAGGGCCGCATGTGGCCCCCTGAGGCCATTTATCCGGCCCCCGCCGCACTTCAGGAAGGGACACCTCTTTCACTGGTGGTCAGTGAGAGAAGCACAGTATGTGGCGGCCCTCCGATGGTCTGAGGGACAGTGAATTGGCCCCCTGTGTAAAAAATTTGGGGACGCCTGACTAAGAGGGTAGATTTTAAGCGTTCTCAACACAAAAAATGGTAAGTATGTGAGATAATGCATGCTAATTAGCTCAATTTAGCCATTCCAAATGTATACATATTTCAAAACACTGTGTTGCACATGATATATATATATATCATTTTTGTCAATTCAAAAATACATTTTTTTAAAAAAAGAGAGTGGTCTTCAGACCCACCACAGCATCATTAGCCAGGAGCTGGTGAAAAATGCAGACTCTTAGGCCCCACCCAGCCCCACTCAGTCAGGGTCTGTGTTTCAGCAGGATCCCTGTGCCTGCTGAAGTTTGAGAAGATCAGTTTTAAATGATTGTTAACTTATAGGGCAGATGGCAGTTCTGTGGTCTGTGATGGATGCTGACTAAATAGTTGAATTCGACTGCATATGTGATTTGCAGCTCCAGCTCTAAGATAACTGGCTGAATTGCATTCTTGCTAATATCCTTATGCTCCTGGCCCCTGTCACCCTTCCATCTTCCCATTCAGCAAACTCCAATTCGAGCTCAGTCCAACTCTGCTCTTACACCTGGGCTCCCAAGAAAGAATGCACGTTATTCTGATTGGCGCCTCTACAGACCCGTGGTCTCTCCTCTCCACTGGAGCCTGCACTGTGTTTTCCTCATGCCCCGCCCCCATTCCTCAGTTCGCACTCATCTTTTGCAGCAGAAGCCAGTGCCTAGCGCAGTGTCTGCGGTAGAGACGCAGCGAGGCCTGGGCCTCCCCAGTTCTGCAGCAGCCCCTGCTCACTGCCGTGGCGTCCGGCCTATCTTCATTCTTAGAGATTCTTCAGATCTCTGGTCCACTAAGAGTCTGTATTTTCTTTTTGATCTTTTTCCCTTTACTGAGTTCACTTAGTATGGTGCCTGTGCTCAGTCCATCATCTTGAACTCTTGAAGTCCCTGTCCTTCTGATGGATCCTATTTCAAACTCCCCCTTCTCCTCAAATCTTACTCCACCATCTTGTGCCTTACTCTCAGAGAGAAAATTCGAGGTTGTCATTTGATAAATATCTCAACTTTCTGCTACCCACATCCTAAACATCCCTGCCTCAATGCTCCCCTCTCCTCCTGTAGCGGAGGAGGCACAGTTCCCACCCCAGCCCGCCCAGCCGCAGTGGTTCTCCCAGAGTCACCTCCAGAGACTGGGTTCACCTCAACACTGGCCCTGCCAGCCCCCCCCCCCCCCCCCCCCGCCTTCTCGATGCTCTCCCTGCTGCTGCCTTTCACCACTCTCTCCTGGTTTTCTCTTGCGTCTGGCTGCTTCTCAGTCCTTTTCTTCGGTCATCCTTAGGCATATTTATCAAGGCCCTGTCTTGGCCCTGGTCTCTTCTGCCCCAGTACCAAGCAGTCTCTGCTTCTATGTCTCCAATTACTATCCATAAACTGATGATTTCCAAATAATTTCCAAGTTGGCTAGCTACCTACTGACATATCCACATGTCCACAAACTGAATGCCGCTCCTGGGACCCTTTCCGTCTCTCAAGTTCCCCCATCCTGATGCCCAGAGCCCTTTGAGACCAGCCACCGCCCTCGCTCCAGACTCATCTCTTGCTGCCCTGGGTGAGCTCCCGCCAAGCTGAACCCCCAGAGGGTCCCTGAGCACATGTACTCTCTTGCCCGCCAGGCTTCTGTGCATACTTTTCCTTTTGCCTGGAATGCTGTTTCTCAAAGCCCCCTCCTCTCTCTGTTACCCCCCTCAAAATAACTTGACTAATTCCTGCTTAGCAGACATTCCTTTCAATATTGCCTTTTCTAGAAAAATAGAATTTTTAAAGTAAACAAAACATTGACTTATTCCAACTGTTTTGTATCTAGGTAAAGATATAACTTAATTCCAGCAACAAAGCTTTTTAAATAAACACCTGTGTACATATTAAGTCCATTTTCTCTTTAGACTTTTAACTCTTTGAATAACTGTGTAGCTGCCCTAGTCTTTGTTTTTAGTGCTCTCCCACATCTGATATCAAAAGCCCAGGCCTTATGCATGGGTCGGGATCACTGTATAAAGTATTCTTTTCTTTTTTCTTTTTTGTTGGACGGAGTCTCACTCTGTTGCCCAGGCTAGAGTGCAGTGGCATGATCTGGGCTCACTGCAACCTTTGTCTCCAGGTTCAAGCAATTCTTCTGCCTCAGCTTCCTGAGTAACTGAGACTCAGGTGCCTGCCACCATGCCTGGCTAATTTTTGTATTTTTTAGTACATTCAGGATTTCACTGTGTTAGCCAGGGTGGTCTCGAGCTCCTGGCCTCAAGTAATCTGCCTGCCTCAGCCTCCCAAACTGCTGGGATTACAGGCATGAACTACCGTGCCTGGCCCCTATTTAAAGTAGTCTTTTTTTTTTTTTTTTTTTTTTTTTGGAGACTGAGTCTGGCTCTGTCACCCAGGCTAGAGTGCAGTGGTGTGATCTTGGCTCACTGCAACTGTCACCTCCCGGGTTCAAGCGATTCTCCTGCCTCAGCCTCCCAAGTAGCTGGGATTACAGACGCCCGCCACCACGCCTGGCTAATTTTTGTATTTTTAGTAGAGATGGGGTTTCACCATGTTGGCCAGTATAGTCTCGATCTCTTGACCTCACGATCTGCCCGCCTTGGCCTCCCAAAGTGCTGGGATTACAAGCGTGAGCCACTGCGCCCAGCCGCCTTCTGTTATTCTAAGAAAAGAACTATCTTGTACTTTCTATTTTATTTCATTTAAAAAAAATACATTCATGACCCACTAAAGTGATTTCATAATACGTTGATGAATTGTAATCTGCACTTTGAAAGTCAACACTCTAGCTTATTCTCCTAAATCCTCTGAGTTTTCCTGTTTGTGTGTTAATTACTCTGCAGAAAGGGCTTTAAGATTATTTTCAACTAAAGCTCTTCCAGAGATTTCTGTTGGAAGCTACTTTTTTTTTCTTTTGAGACAGAGTCTCGCACTGTCGCCCAGGCTGGAATACAATGGCATGATCTGGGCTCACTACAACCTCCACTTCCCGGGTTCACACAATTCTCTTGCCTCAGCCTCCTCCCGAGTAGCTGGGATTACAGGCATACACCACCACACCTGGCTAATTTTTTGTATTTTTAGTAGAGACGAGGTTTCACTATGTTGGCAAGACTGGTCTCTAACTCCTGACCTCATGATCTGCCCGCCTCAGCCTCCCAAAGGGCTGGGATTACAACCATAAACCACCACACCGGCCAGAAGCTACTTTTATGTATTGAAAGGGCTGCACCTTTCTTGTTCTCTTGTTAACATAAAAATCACACTTTGAACATTAGGCAGTTTTTAAGTGATCTCGGGAGGTTTCAGCAAGTTAATAACAAATATTTGTTGATTGCCTATGTTTTGCAAAAGATGACCTAAAAGCACTATTCGTGTGTATATATGTGTGTGTGTGTGTGTGTGTGAATGTGTGTATGTGTGCGTGTGCGTGCACATCGTATGTGCTAATAAAGTCTTTTGAGACCGTAGAAAGTCAGCTCTCAATAAGTGTGAGCTATTTTTTACTGGAGTTGATCAGATATGTACCAAATAACTCAGTGTGTTGGACCCCTCTCCTGCCTATAGAATCAGCTCTTCCAAAGGGCCTTGGAACGCCTACTTGGCTCAATACTGAGGGCTGGGAACTTTTTCATCCTAAGGCTGCATTTCCAATAGGGGCCATATTGGCTCCATCCCATCACAGTGTGCCACATGATCAGATGACAATAATTGCAGGCACCAGTGCCATGAGTTAATTATCTTCTCTTTTTTTTTTTTTTGAGGCTGGATCTCGCTCTGTCCCCCAGACTGGAGTACAGTTGCCCAGTCTTCGCTCACTGCAGCATCCACCTCCCAGGTTCCAGCGATTCCCATGCCGCAGCCTCCCAGCTGGGATTATAGGCATGCGCCACCATGCCTGGCTGATTTTTTATTTTTAATAGAGATAGGGTTTCTCCACGTTGGCCAAGCTGGTCTCAAACTCCTGACCTCAGGTGATCCGCCCACCTTGGCCTCCCAAAGTGCTGGGATTACAGGCATGAGCCACTGTACTGGGCCAGTTATCTTATCTTTTAGCCATCCCTACTCTCCGGTCAGTCCCATCTTAAAGGCAGATAATCGATTTGTCAGTGTTCGCTCTAGAAAGTAGTTGACCACATTGGACTTGGCAGACATTTCAGAAGATGTGGTGGTGGTTAGAATTTTCTACCTCCAACGTATTTTTTAAATCTACAATTCAGAAAAGAAAACTTCACCCAGTCCAGCCCTAGGGGTAAATAGATGCACCCTGCTGACCCAACTCATTGCAAGGCCATAGAAACAGGAACTGGCAGTGCTACTGCAGGCAGCTGGAGAAGTGACACTTACATGTGTGGTGTGGGCCCTGAGATTTTCTGATTCTAAGTGAAAGGTGAGCCTCCTTTATGGGTCCTGCGTTAGCTACCCTGACCCCATCCTAAGCAGACCCAGAGGTCTTGTAAGCTGAAGATGCTGCCTTCACAGGGCCAGCATGGCTATAGCCCCATAGGTCACATTCCCGGCTTCGCCGCCACGCACAGCCACCAAGCTGCTTTGATCTTTCCGTAGAATCTTCCCTCCTCTTCCTATAGCCATCCTCTCAGCCAAACTGGTGTTTATCCTGGATACCCAGGAAGGGTCACAGTCTTTTGGCCTCCTGAAAGTAAGACTCTCTCTCTTCTCCAGGATGCCCAGCATGGCCGCCCATGAGACCCAGTCTTCAGTCTTTAATTTTTTTCCTCCAAGGCTTACCTATCCCATTTCCCGGCCCCCTTCTCAAGAAGGCAAGGGTGATTCCTCTGTGCAAGTTGTAGCTCTGGCCTGGTCTGGCTGTCTTGCCAAAGACTCTAGGCTTCTCTGGGCAATATCCCTGATTGCCCACTGCTCCTAAAATTGCCCGTCTCTGCAACACCAAGCTCCTCAGCAAACGCTGTCACCGAAGCAACTTAGCCAGCACCGAGGGCCTTTCCTCTGCCTCACCTAATTGGGCCCTGGAGTTTTCCTCCTGCTACAGCTTCTAGAAAAATTCTTTCAGTGTCTTCTCTGAGTGACCTCATCAGTGGCCCGACGTGCTCTTTCTGTGGTTGGGGCAGGCAGGCTCTCTGTCGGCTTCTGCCAGTTTCTTCCCCCATAGGCTGGGGAAGAATCAGAGACATGGTTCCTACCCTCAGAGAGATGAAAGCACCAGAGGCCACAGTACTGAAGTGTGGGTCTGTTTCTCTCTGACGTCTACCCCCAGCTACCCACCGGGCCTCCCTAAGTGAGCTAGACCAAGCGGAAGTCAGGAGAGCTCCCCTGCCCACGGGGCATGGTCTCTCTAGAACGCAGAGGCAAAGCTAGAACTCTCTAGTACCTAATGCTTTGATTGCTGAGGGTGGGAGAAGAGAATGTCCCCAGAGGCACAGGGCCACCAGATAGAGGGCCCAGTCCCACCAGCAGGTGACAAGCATCCCTGTTCAGGACGAGAGGGAGCAGCTGCGCCAGCGAGACTGGGGGATAGCCGGTGGCCTCGGCAGGGGTGGTGATGTTGGTGTTGCTATTTGTATCTCAGTTCAGTGTCGGCTTGCCTATTCCTAGCTATTTTCCATTGGCAGGAGAGGCCAAATCTGAGAGCCCTTTCAGTTCCCAGCATCAAGCTCCTGCCATTGGGAAAAACGTTTTTTTTTTGTTTTTTTTGTTTGTTTGTTTGTTTGTTTTTCCCCCTTTTTGATGGGATTTGAAGCCCTCATCAAGAAATGGGGGAAGCCTGTGACCCTGGGCATGTGCCTTTCTGTCTCTGGGCTCAGTTTCTTCCTCTCTGATGCAGTGGGAGGGGGAGCTAGTAAATGTAGTCATCGCCGGCCTCCTGTAGCGTCCTGGCTTCTGATGTTCTGGCCGTTGTATGGACCACTCGGTCTCTCTCATTGACTCCTCCCCATGGGAGCAGTGGCCACGCCTCAGACTCTGCCTGTCACACAAATGTCCTCGAATTGTCACAGCACTGCCAGGTACAAAGGAGGAAACAGAAGACATGAAGTGAGATTATAACTGAAAGATGTGGGATTAAAATAAGATATCTGGGAAGAGGTTTCAGTTATGAAGATCCTGCTGGTGTCACCTGGTCTGAAGGGTGGCAGTCATGTCAGTCGTCCTCCCCTTTTACTCAGAATAAGCAGGGATCCAGTGGAGGAAGGGGACCATCGCTTGCAGAGCCTGCCCTGACCACCGTCTCACTTCCCTGCTCAGAAAGTGCCCAGGCCTCACGGTGGCTCACACCTGTAATCCCAGCACTTTGGGAGGGCAAGGTGGGCGAATCATGAGGTCAGGAATTCGAGACCAACCTGATCAACATGGTGAAACCCCATCTCTGCTAAAAATACAAAAATTAGCTGGGTGTGGTGGTGTGTGCCTGTAGTCCCAGCTACTCAGGAGGCTGAGACAGGAGAATTGCTTGAATCCGGGAGGCAGAGGTTACAGTGAGCCGAGATTGTGCCACTGCACTCCATCCTGGGCAACAGAGCGAGACTCCGTCTCAAAAAAAAAAAAAAGAAAAGAAAGTGCCTAGGCCTGCGCATTACCACTCAGGCTCCTCGCCATCGTGCTTCTGGTCTCTTACAGGCCTTCCCCACCTTCCCCTCCAGCCTGATGTCCCACCTCCCCTTCCGCAGTCACCTCCACATGTTCCACCTCCTCCACCTTCACACAAATGTAGGATCCCAGCCTCCCCAGCACGCACCCTGTTCACCTGGCTCTGGCACATGTTGGTCAGCCCTCAGGAGACCGCCACCCTTCCGCTCTGCCCAGTCTTAGGCCAAGCGCAAATCTCACCCCTTCTGTGTTGCTTTCCCTGATCATGAAGCCAAATGTGTGCAACCCATTCTGTCTCTGAATTTCTGCACCACCCACTCACTGGACACTGGGCCCTGTGCAAGTAAGTGTATGTTGTCTTTTCCATTAACTTGCTGACCAGTTCCCTGGGTTCTGCCATTGGAAAAGGGCCAACCCTGGTGGTCGCTCCAGCCCCGCCCTCACTCATACTCCCATGAGTGCGTCTTGACCCACTTCTGGTTCTTTGAACCAAGTCTAAATCAGCTTTGTTATCCCCAGCCACCTGCCTTCTTCCTGCCCAGCAGCCAGCACTGGAAGGAGAGCCAGGCTGAGCCTCAGTTAATGTTTGTTGAGTGACTGGATGGGTTTCTGGGGCCTCTGAGAGGTGAATGAAAGCCAGTCAAGGCAATGGGAATAACTATTGATTAAAAGTCATACCTGTTAGTTTCTGGCCAGGTCCCAAATCTGCTTCTGGGTAGATCGTTCCCCCACCTTCGTCACTAAGGCTATCGGAGGCCCCACCAGGGGCAGAGCTGCAGTGGGAGTTTGGGGCTGAGAATCTCCTCTGCTTATTTCTTACTTGTCTAAAGTCACCTTTCAACTCTTTCACCAAGGCACAGTAGATTCCTATCAACAAGGAGGAAGTGCCGGTGTGACCTCTGTGACCGTTCAGAGTCCCCTCTCCAGTTGCTGTCCTGACACGAAAGTAGGAATGAGTGTGGAAAGGCACAGGCTTGGACTGAGGGGCTGGGGGAGGGCTGTCGGACCCCCAGAGCACAGGCTGTCCTCTGGAAGCATTAACGTAGGTAAATGGTTAACAGCAGGGAGGATTTCTCCCTGCTCCTCCTCCTCTGCCACAGTATTGACTTTTAACCACTGACCTTTCTGTGAGGTGTGAGATTCTGAACAAAGTTGAATGTGGTCATGGATGGTTAAATACCCACCTTTCCCTTCTGCCCCTGCCTCTGCCCCTCCCCCTTCTCAAAATGTGGCCTGAGACCTGCAGGCCACCCCCTGGATATGGTGGCTGCTCAGAGAGGGAGATACACTTGCTCACAGAAAATGAAAGTTGGCAATGACTCTCTGACCCTTTAGGAATCCAGAGTCTTGGCTCTTAGGAGCCATAGAGAGCCCTGTACCCAGAAGGCCAGGCCAAGCCAAGCCAATCTGACTTAACAGAAAAGCCAAGTTCCCTAGCAGAAGAAGGCATTTTGGAGCACCCTTACCGGAAACAGCTTTCCATCCTCAGTCTTTTGCTTATTTCTTCCTGCCATGCCCCCTCCTACCCTACTCCTGCCCCCAGGGACCTGCCAGCGCACTGCATAAGACATTTTTAAATTTGCTGGCAAAATCCCCAGCACCAGGCTCCGCAGCCTCCCCCGTTGCTCACATATTTTTTACTGGGTGTAGTCCGCTAGCTAGCATTTCCACCCCTCTGCGCCCTCCATGGAGTCTGGGGAGAATCGCCACCCAGCTGTGTTATTTGTTCAGGATGACTTTTCCATTCCATGCCCGCTGTGTTCGCTTTTCCTGGAATGTTCCCATCATCTCCCGGCTCCACTGGGCCTGGGCCAGCGTGCCATCTCCACAGCATTGTGTGTGACTGTTTGGTGCTGACCCGAGGTGGGCATTGGAGGAGTGTGAGCCTGGGCTGGGTCCTTGGAAGGCCTGGAGTTTCTTGGTTTCGTGCGTTATCCATCCCCGACCACTGAGAGCTGAATGGGAGTGTGCGGTTAGTGCCCTCGAGCTGGTCTTGGTGACCTCTCCCTAAGCACACACTGCCAGGCAGCTTTGAACTTCACACCTGGTTTCTAAATCCACGGAAGCTGAGAATAGGAAGAAAATCTGAGGGGTTACCCAAGATCCTGACTTTCTCTCCACATACTTCCCTACCCCAGCCCTGTGCAGCAGGCAGGAGTGTTGGAACTCAGTCAGCTGGCCTGGGGAGGAGGGGAGAGGGAAGGATGAGACCAGTTTAGGCTAGTGAGAAGTCTGTAAAACCCTAGGCGTGCCATGCCTGGGAACAGACCGTGAATACCCCCGCGAAGCTCTCAGTGGTCAGACCAGATTTGGGTATCGACTCACTTTGATCTCAGCTCTTCCTGCTCTCTTAAAGGTGCAGTTTGTGATCTTCTTTAAAGGAATATTTTATTTTCAATACAGACACAGCCCTTGACGTAGCAGTAAAAACCTTCCCCCCCGAGAGACACGTGGCTGTGAAGTGTTTTGGTATGTAACGTCCTATCTTTGCCTACATGGAAGGGTTTGTCCCACTGCTGCTTCTGTCCTTCAGAAGGGTGCTCTCCTACCCCCTCATGCCCAGGCCCCGGAGCACTCAAGTGAGGGTAGGGGTCAGCTTAGGCGGGAGGTCTCTTCTAGCCGGGGACTGGTTTGGGATGGGGAGCGGTTGTCATCCTTCACCCAACAAGAGTTTCTTTGAGAACGCCACTCCCTGCCCCCCACTTTGAAGATGGAAGTCAAATTTTCGGACTCTGCTGTGCAGAGCAGAGAGGTCACTAGGCTCTAATGCATTTACCATTGACTGCCCCTCTTGTAGTGCGTCTATTAGTGAGTAATTTGATTTGTACCTATTCATTTGCAGTCCCTGCAGGAGCCTGGAGCTGGCCCCTAGTATAATTGGTGCTGTCTCTATTTTTACATCATTAGATTAGCCCCGACTCCTGGCCACTTGTTGTCTGCGCTTGTCTGTCCATTTATACAACCTAATGTAACACAAAATTCATTACTGATCACATTACTTTCAACTCTGAAGCCAGCCTTGTGATAAACATTTGGTTAACCCCTTCCTACCCGTGGGAGGGCTGACAGAGCAAATGCACTTCCACCCGACAGGCAAATCAATATCTTAATACACCAAAGTGGAATTGCATTTCTAGATTTGTTATTCCTTCTGGAGGAGCAAATGGAAAGGCTCACCCGAGCCAGCTGAATTGAATAATGAATAGAGCCCCGGCACCAGCAGCCAGTCTGCGAGCACAGCACAAAGGCAGCCTGGCCTCAGCCCGGCCTTTTCCATCTGGACGGGCGGCGGCATCTCCACGGTTAGCTGAGACCGTGAGCCTCTCCCAGCCACAGCGTGTGGGCTTGAGACACAGGCTGGGACCCCAAAGAGGGCAACAGAGGCCGTGCCCCAACACCATTCCTTTGGCTAGGCTTGGCCTGGAACACTAGACCAAGAAATGGGTTAGTCAATTTCGAACCTTGTTCACCGAAGTCAAGGCTACCAGATGCTAAATGCCACCGAAAAATTAAATCTATGACCAAACTTAGGTTTACCATTTGGAAACAAATATAAAAAGCTCTTCCTCTTTAGAGCCAGGTCCGTGACGTTGGGATTGGTTGGTTCACACCAACTTGGGTGTGTGAGCCTGTCCCTAAGGCCAGCATTCTTCGGCACACAGATGCCGTATGTGCCTGTATGTGGGTCTGGTTCTCTGTTAGGGTTGCTGTGAGCAGCATGTGGGACTCTAACACAGGAGCTGGCCTGGAGTCTTAAAGGAACCTCAACTTCAGCATAGCATTATTAATCTAGAAAATTCTCTCCTTCCCCGAGCCTGGTCATCCTTTCTCCAACCCCCACTGGTTTCTGGGTAGCAGTCACAGCCGAAACAAGTTATTAACTTTCAGGACAGTTCGTTTCAAAGTGAAAAAGACCCTCACTTATAAAGGAACCCTCATAAAGCCTGGGGCCAGGCGCAATGGCTCTCGGTTGTAATCCCAGCACTTTGGGAGGCTGAGGCAGGCAGATCACCTGAGGCCAGGAGTTTGAGGCCAGCCTGGACATCGTGGTGAAACCCCACTTGTACTAAAAGTACAAAAATTAACCAGGCGTGGTGGCACATGCCTGTAATCCCAGCTACTCGGGAGGCCGAGGCAGGAGAATTGCTTGAACCCGGAAGGCGGAGGTTGCAGTGAGCGGAGATTACCTCACCGCACTCCAGCCTGGGTGAAAGAGCAAGACCCTGTCTCCAAAAAGAAAAGAAAAGAAAAGAAACTCTCATAAAGCCTGTACCACAATGATTAGAAACAGAGGAAGTAGAATGGAACCCAGTACCATGAAAGTCATAAGTGCCGTGAACTGAAGATCCTCCAGTGGGAAGGGAAGCTGGGAAAAGCAGCCCTCCGGGGACCGTTCTGCCTGGATTTGGATATGGGGAAGTCCTGGGCAGGAGGCCGAGGAGCAGAGGCACTGAAGCCCGAAACAGGACGCCCCTCTCACACAGGACTGCACCTTGGACCCAGCTGTCCCTTAAGCTGTCCAGAGCCCTCCCAGGCCAGAAGTGGCAGTCTGTGAGATGTGGAGGTCCTGGAGATTCCTGGAGAGGGCTCAGGCACCACGTGGGGCCTTGTCTATTAGGCAGATTCCTCCAGTGTCTCACACGCCTCTCCTCCTTCGTGTACGGGGTGGGGGGTGAGGTAGGGGGGTGCCTCCTCGAAGCAGTCCCAGGGCCCTAAGGTGAGAAGTAAGAGGTAGGGAAGGTCCTCCCCTGCCCTGGGCTGTAGGGCCATGCCCAAGCACAGGGGGTTCCTTGTCCCAAAGACTCCAGAATCATAATCCTCGAGTACTTCCTATTGTGAAGAGCTACAGAGAAAGCAGGAGTCCCCTCAGGAGATTATTATGACACCCCCACATCCCAGCAGTGGAAGGACACTGGTGTGCCACTGAGGTGAGCCTCGGCACAGTGCTATCTCCTCAGGGTCAGGGAGACCCTTTCAGAAGGAGTGGGGGCACTGACCCCCCACCCCCACCCCTGACCAACTCCCAGCACACCGCCTTGCTCAGCTGCAAGCCCGCAGCTTTGGCCTCAGCTCTTAATCCTCTCAGGGGGGTAAATGGAACATGGGGGTGGGGGAGATCCGGGTATCCCATGCTGGCCCCAGCCCCATAAGCTCTAGATAACAGATCAGAGCACAGGCCTTCGCCTTTGCAGAATAGGACGGACCAGTGGCAGGGAGGAACGCACGTCTGCCCATGGAATGAGAGACTGATTTCTTAACCTTGATGGAGAAGGGGAAAGCCACATCTTACCAAACTCTTCCGCTGTGTTGTAGGGAATTTAATTACATTTGGACATTTGAATGAGAACCAGATGTGGCTGTGCCCGCCAGCCAGCAGCATTCAAAGGACAGCCGCTCCCCTGTGGTCCACAGGGCCCAGTGCTATCTCGTCACGCTGGAGGGGACCTCAGGGAGCCGGGAACTAGGGTGGGTCTTCCGAGCTTCAAGGCTGGACTCCAGGACACAGGCAGGTCAAGGCCAGCTGCCAGCACCTGGTGCCAAGGGCGAGCTCCAAGCCCTGCGCCCTCTTCATAGCCGGCCAGAACGGGCCTGTGTGCTAGTGCCTGAGACTCCTCCAGGCCCCTCCACACAGAGTGGTGGCATGGCGACACCTGGCCAGACATTCTTCATCCCCCAAGCCCGCCTGCCATGCCCCTCAGCACTGAGTACCCCCTAAAGGGCATCAGCCAAGGCTCTGCTCCCAGGGTGGCACGGAGGAGCCGGAGGTGGGAGGGGCATTTCAACCCCGCTCCTGGGGGCTCTCTGCCTGCTGGAGACAGCAGAGGCAGCAAAGCTTATGTTTTACTCACGGGTCTCGAGTGCGTGTCCGGGGCGGGCTCTGCTTCTTAAAGCCCCCCGCATGCTCTTCTCGTTAGAGCCGCACATACCCAGTGTGGTCACCGGAGCAGACCCTCCCCTCCTGTGCCACAGACGCTGACGCAGATGGGAAGTGAAGTGACTTGCCCAGGTTATTTGGCACATCTGTGGCAGGACTGAGGCCACAGTCCTCCTCCCCAGGCCGCCACGGGGAGCCGTAGGCCAGGGCTTCTCCACAGCTGGCCGGTCCTGAGCCCGGCTTCTCAGACACATCAAAACAGGAACAGAGGAGCTGGGTCAGTGCAGCCTTTTCTGTCCCCTCGTATGGCGTGTGGTGGCTGCATGTACTCTCCCTTGGTCAGGGTTTCAAATTTCACTCATGTGTGGGCACCGAGAGGGTCCCTGGATATGGGGTCTAGTCAAGGTGGTCTGGGTGGGTGATCCGGCCATGTTCTCCTTTGAAGCCAAGATCTGGGGAGGCCTGAGTAAGGCGGCTTTCCTGGGAGTGAGGTGTAGCAGCTGTTGGGGGTGGGGGATGTGGCCGCAGCCCCCCCAGGCCAGCACAGCCCGAGGCTCAGGCATGCTGGTCCTACCACACTTCACTGGTTCAAAGGCTGCAAAGGTGAACCCGGGCTGGGCTGAAGCTCCACCTGGAACTCCAGTGCTCTCCTTATGACACACACAGGCACAGTAGGCTCTAGAGGAGAGGCGTGACTGCCCTAAGTGACAAGCCTGGTAAACGTGGGACAGGAGCTAGGGAGAGGCCCCTCCCGAGTTCTCCTTAGGCCTCTCTCCTCCCCCACCTCTCCACCTTCTTCCTCCCTCCCCAGCATTCCAGCACACACATCTCCTGGCATCTGCCCTGTCCCTGCTGGGGCCCCTGGGGATCCAGGGCTCTAGTCTGTCTCTAAGCCCCGCTCATGGCATTCAGGCCACACTGGCCTGCTGTCATGAACAGGGCTTGCCTGAACTTTCCTCTCTGGGTCCCGGCGGGAAGGGGACATGCCCGTGCCCTCCCTGGTTTCTCGGGTAGAAGCTCAGGCACAGAGAGGGTCCTCTCTCTCTCCCTAGCCAGATGTCAGTCATGACTTTCCCCTTCAAGGGGTGGTGGACGCCTGGCAGCATCTCAGGTCTCTCACCCTCAGGTCTCCCAGCAAACCCTGCTGAGGCTTTAAGCACCTGTGCCTGGCCCCGGTGGCCAAGGACAGCAGTTCTGGGGATCCTGAGCCAAGAGCCCCAGAGGTCTCCCTTCCGTGTTAGGAGCTGGTGGGGGTGGTGCAGGATGCACCATGTGGCCTCATTCTGGTCAGAAACAAAAGCTGGGCTAGGAGAGAAAGCCTGTTCCTAGGAGCCTGTGGGTGGAAAGAGACTCCAGCCAGGGAGGAGGCCATGCCTGCACTCAAGCAAGAGCTTGCAAGAGCCCAGGCTGTGCTGTGGGGAAGGCACCAGTGCATGAGGCGCCTGGGCCAGGGGTCTGCGCTCAGACTGAGGCGTGAAGGCCCTTCGCAGGCCGGAGGGAGCACTGCCTCTCACCTGCTCCTTGGTGCCCGCAGCCCAAACCAGGATTCCTGTTAGCAGAACCAGAGGAGTCTTTTCATCCTCGGCTACCAGAAGCTGCCCTCCTTCCTTCCTCTAGCACGTGTGGGAAGGGAACAGTAACCCCTTCCAGAGGAGAACGGGCACTGCCGTCTCAGTCCCTGCCGGCCCCAGCCCCCGTCGTCCCAGGCACTCGCTACTGGTGGGCCAAGAGGACCCCTGGTCTGTGGGTGTGGCAGTGAGCTCTGGAGCCTCAGAGGGAACCTGGGGGGAGGGGAGCCCCACACTGCAGGGCGTGGGGGTAAGCTGAGGGGAGCCAGGCAGCCTGGGAGGTGGGGATGCTGAGTGCGGTGGGAAACAGGGCCGCCTTTAACTGCTGCACTTTTCACCTCCTAAAAAGTGCCCTGGGGGCTGAGGCTGGCTCCAGCCCAGAGTGTGGTCTCTGACGAGGCTGTCAGGGGTTTAGAGGCAGGCTCGGCCAACTCCATCTCTGTCTGACCCAACAGGCCCCCCGCCTCCCCAGCCACGCTCCGGAAGAGAGAGCAGTTGTTTCCAGGCACAGGACTGGTGTAAGACAAGCAGCCCCGAGCCACGTCTGCCTGGGCCACCCCTCTCCAGGTGCCAGCACCAGGAAGCTGCCAGCCGTGCACAGCCCCACGCGTTTTGTTCGTCTTCCCTCCACCTAGCCTCTCTCTCTCCAAGCCCTATTTTGCGTAGCTGGTCCTGTCTGTAGAACGTAAGGGCTCTGCGCACAGGCCCCTCGCTGGCAAAGTTGATCGCTTGGGGCAGACCACATATGGTCCATTTGCTGAACTTCTAGCGGTCCTGTGGTCCCCTGGTCTCTACCTCCCATGTCCCATCAAGGGGAAAATGCAGAAAATGCCTGACCTCCTAATGAGAGGGTCTCCCCGACTATGTACCTCACTTCCCATTCAAGAAGCCCCAGGCAGAAGGGGACCAAAGCTGTTGGTTGCACACCTCCTCAAAGCCAGGTGCTGGGCAAGCTCTGGCAGCTCACTGTCTGCCGTATGCCGTGCAGCCATTGCTCCCCTGGGCTACCACGAGCCCAGCCCCGGCAAGGGTCTTAACCATAGCCCCTGCTGATGTGGGAGAGCTGAGAGGTGGGTGCAGGAGGGAAAAATCGATGCGTGTCAACAGGATTAGAAATTTATTTTCCATCTTGGAAAAGGGTATTTGCAAAGAGGCAAGGAGGGAAATGAAAAGCTGTAAACACGTATCTGCCATCTTCCTCCCTGGGCCATTTCTTGATTAAAAAGAAAGACTCCTTCCCAAGCTCCCGTGGAAGCCAAGCTGATGAGAGCCTGGATGGCAGAGATACCTCCCCGGGAGGGAGGCTGGAGAGGGACCCTGTAGCCCTGCGGATCATCACAGTGACTAATCCGATTGCAGCAATAATAGTAACTCACATTTGCTGACTGGAAGCGTTAAGCACTTTGTGATGCACTCTACATGCATTATTTCATTTCATTCTTAGAACCAGGCCGTGACACAGACATGTTAACCTCATGTTCGGGAACCTCAGGCTTGACAAAGATTCAAGTAACTTTCCCAAAGTCTCCCAGGTACAGCTGGCCAGGGCTGTGCTCTTTACCACTTCCCTAAATGCCTCCACCAGCCTGGGCAGACACTGCCCCTCTGCCTTTCTCGGGTTCTCTTGAGGCTTCGGAAAACATCCTCCCCTCGCTGCTGGAAGGGGAGGAGCTGTGGGAGCGGGGTCAGGCTGAACCCTGAGGTTTCCTCCTGCTTCCCCAGGCAGCTTGGGTGCAGAGCTGCAGCCAGGACCCACTCGCAGTGCTCGCCAATCCCTTCAGCGGGCAGCATGTTGACGCTCATGTACAGAGCCATAGACGCTGCTCCTTTTGTGGTAGCAGGAGTGCCAGAGCTGCCCGAAGCCCCAGGCCAGGAGCCCCAGGCGGCCTCTTCCTAACCACATACACACAGAGCGCTGCCCTCTCTGGCTCCTCTCAGGTCGCTGAGACTAGGGCTCAGTGTCCCCCACCCCACTACCACAAGCCAGAGGAGCTTTTCTCAGGGCCTCTGATTGGCCAGACGTACTCCTGGCTGTCCAGCTCGGAAGCCAGGCTAGAGTATAGTGGCACAGTCATAGCCCACTGCAGCCTGGAATACCTAGGCTCAAGGGATCTCCCTGCCTTAGCCTCCTGAGTAGCAGGGACTACAGACATGTGCTACCATGCCCCCGCTAATCTTCTGATTTTTGGACACGGTTTTGCTGTATTGCCCAGGATGGTCTTGAACCCTTGGCTTCGAGTGATCCTCTTGCCTTGCCCTCCCAAAGTGTGGGATTACAGGTGTGAGCCACTTGACCCGGCCTAACTTCAGATCTGACCTGCTGCTGGGGCCCCTGGTTTGGTCTCCCCAGCTTTCCCTGCATCTCATATAGGCCCTGTGCTCTCCGCATTTCACCCCTCCCAGAGAGTCCGCTGCCCATCAACTCACAGCCTGGCAAAGGGGACACAGCACCACACCGTGGGCAGAGGGGCAGGGGCTCATGCTGCACGCTGGGCAAGGTGTGGGCAGCTGTGCCGTTGCCTCCTCACAGAGAACACCCCGCCCCATCTTCCTCGGCACAGGCTCCTTGGTGGCCAGGGTTGCTTCTCTCACAAGGCCAGCCCCTCTAACACCTTTGAGTTTGGACCTCACTCCATATGGAGTGGGGCAGCATGAGGATCCACCTTCCTTTTTTTTTTTTCACCCTAAGAACAGTAGTACCAAGGATCAAGCTGTCTCATCCTTCACTTATTTCATGACAGCAGAGGCACCTGTCAGTCACTACTCATTCATTATCCCCCTACCCCTGTGGTCTGTCCATCCTGGCCCAAGGCATAGAAGGGCAGCTGAGGGTAACAGGCCCATTTCCAACATGAGCCAACGGGGATGGCTGTCCAGCGTGGGCATAGGGGCCGGTCTCAGTGATGCCGGAGCTGCCAGCATCCTGTGGCCCGCACCAGCAGCCATTCTTTCTTGGGGGTGGGGGGAGCAGCTGCAGACCCAGGGCTACTGGCTGCTTCCTCTTCTTGGTTTTGCTATATAGCACCCCCTGACCAGGGGACCACATTCCTGGAGAATGCAAGGTCACAGTGAGGTGACTGGGTCTAGCCACTTGTCTGGAAGCCACTCCTCTCCTGCCCTACTTTGGGGCCTGGAGAAGAAGTTCTTTTAGAGCTTTTCCCACTGACCAGAATCTGCACACAGCTAAGGGGGGAGGCAGCTGGGGACGCTCATTCCCTGCCACAGAGCCCCCAGCACTCTCTTCCCGGCCCTGGCAGGTTCCTGACGGTCTTCTCCCAGAGGGCCGTCTCAGCCACAGGACAGCTGCCCAGACCTGGGGGTATCGGGAGTTGGGGAGGAGGGCAGCAGCCGGGAGTTGGGTCACTGAGTCAGAAGGTCCAAGGGCATCCCTGAAAACTGCAGTCTGTCTCCCTGTCCTCGTCTGGCAGCCCACCCGCATGGGGCCCCATCTGGCACTGCATGTGCCATAGGTCCCCACCCCTCCCACTTCCTGCAACTGCTCCTCATGCTGAGCCTGTCACTCCTCCCCTCCCCCACGTGGAACAGGGTCTTGGCTCCCTCTGTCACAGCACTTCCATCTCTGGGACCCCCGAGATGCATTGGTCCCTAGCCCTGACACGTGCATGTCACTGTCCTCCTCAACTGCAAGCTTCCCCTCCCCCCGGTGTGCCCCGTGCCTCCTGACATCTCTCCACCTGCTTGCAGAGATCAGTGTACTTCTCAATCGTTGTCCATCTTTTCCAAAAAGATTCCTCAATGCTTTTCTTTTCAAAAGGGAAAAAAAAAGGAAAAAAAAAACAATGCCAACAGCCCAGCGTCCGTGATCAACCCAACAGTAACAAAGCATGCGTTCGGGATGGAGGAAGGTAAGGCCACACATTTCCATTTGCCGCTTGTCCTAGGGCTGGGCGGCCGGGATGACGGAGCGGGGATCTGAGCAGCCCTCCTCCCCGCCACTTCCCACACACACACCCCTGTCTGCAGGGGGAGGAAGAGAAGGGGTCTGACAGGAGGCCTGGAGAAGAGTGCCCACCAGGCTGCCCCAGGGCCAGCAGGCCTCCCTTTCTTTCACTGTGAGTCTGTGTTGAATAATGGGCCCCCACCTCCCCTTCCCACATCATTCATTCATTCATTCTAGAAATGTTTAGGGCACCCATGATTTTCCAGGCCACTAGGGATACAGAGATAAGGCAGAGAAGCCCCCTGAGGGGCTCTCCCCTGGATGAGGAGACACATGGGGGGGCTGGGCTAGGAGTCAGCACAGTGCAGGGTGGGGTCCGGCGGGCTCTGCGAGGGGACGGGACGAGCCCACAGAGGAGTGGACGCTGGTGCTAAACTCTGGAAAATGAGTGGGTGTTCTGGGGCCAGGGAGCCGGTGAAGGGCATTTTAGTCGGAGCGAGTTCTGTGAGCGCAGGCCCAGAAGCCCAGAGCCCCTGGAGGGGCCACGCAGCACATGGCTTCATCCCTTTTGTGCCTCAGGTACACCGGGTACCGCTAGTGAGGGGTTGGCGGCAGGTCATGCAAGGCCATTTCGTAGTGCTGGGGAGTTCAGACCTTGCCTTGAGGACTCTCAGGAGGGGTTGAGGGCTTTCACACAGACGAAAAGCAAGATGAGGAGACCGAGGCGCACAGTGCAGGCTTAGCCAGGGCAGAGGCAGAGGAGACAGAAGTTCAGCAGAGCCTTGGTCACCCTCAGGCGGGGGCGAGGGAGAAGCCTGCCCCAGTCCATCTTCCCCGGGCCTGACTGGGACAGGGAGAATTCGAGCAAGGTGCTCAGGCCGCCCCTGGGCCCCGGGAAGAGCACATTCATCTTGTAGGCTGGGCGCCTGTCTCTGCTCTGTGGTGTGATGGGCTGGGGTGCATCCACGAAGACCCGCTGGTGGGGCCGCTGAGGCTGCTGGGGTCTTTGCTGGGGGCCTGTGCCAAGGGACAGCGGTGGTGCCAAGCCGGGGCCCGGGCTCCTGTTTCCTGGCCTCCTTGGCAGTGTGGACATGGGGGTGTTTTGCATCAAGGCCGTTGAAGCTGTCCCTCAGCTGTGAAAAAAGGGCCAGCCTTCCCCATCCCGGTGGGTCCTTCCTCTGGGGCCTTCTTCCTTAGGCGTGACCCCCCGATCCTAAGGAAGCCCCTGCTTTTCTTTCCTCTCCCGCCCGCCTGGTCCTGCTGTCAGCGCCCCCTAGTGCCGGCCGGCCGCGCTTGAGGGCGGTGGGGCCCCAGATCCATCGCCTCGGCTCGCTTGTGGGGAAGGAAGGCAACAGAGGGGGCTCTCTTGGAATCTGGAGCTTCCATGTAGAATTCCCAGGGTCTGCTCTTGGCTTTCCCATCCTCTCCATCTCATGGCACAATGGCCTGTCCCCACAAATTAGGGTGATACTGAAGAAGGAACAGGAAAAAGAGATCCTACTTGCCTTGTTTTCAATCCTTATCCAGACAGCTCTTGACTTTCCCAGGCAGCCAGTGTCCCTTAGAGGTCAGGGACCATAGCCAGGCCCTCAGCCCCTGTCCACAGTCCCATCCGCCTCTTCCCCCAATCAGCCGAGAGGCCATGGTGTCCCAGGGAACCGTCCCACCGAGACCCGGGCCACAGACTCGGCGAGGGCATCCCAGCCCTCCCGGCCCCCGGCCCAGGCGCCCACTTCCTCCCCACTCCACTCTGTGGCTGCTGCTCCTGGGGCCTGCAGGGAGTGGGGGTCGGTGGCTCGTTCCTGGCTGGCCGGTCCAGGAGTGAAGGCCATGACCCCTTCATTCCCTAACCAGAGCCAGCTGTGCTGCGCGTGCGGCTGCAGGGGGCCTGGGAGCGGCTGCAGGCTGAAGACCAAGGTCTCGAGCCAGGCCAGATGAGGGCAACATTTGTGCGCATCTTGCTGTTTCAAATGATTGCGCTGAGGTCCTGCAGTCCTTGGTGGACAGGCCAGGCCCCCTCAGTCATAAGCGTCCCTTAGAGAAGGAGACGTTGCAGGTCTACACATCTTGGCTTAGGGCAGACTCAAGACACTGCCTGGTGTGTGTATGCCCACGTGTCAGAGCCCCCGGGGTAGACCGAAAGGGAATAGGAACTGACCACCTTCAAAGAGGCAAGTAATTGGCTCTTCCTTGCACTCAGCAAACAGGGAATTCTGTTCCCAGCCCACCTACTCCAGGGCCTGACTTAGGTCAGGAGATGGTGGGACGCTGGAGGGGCCCATAGCTGAATGAGATGGGTCAGGCTGCCATATCTGAAATGAGAACATGCATGTGCACAGCCAGGGAGGTGGAGAAGAGGTGGGCAGGGCTCCCTGCCTGTCTTTCAGGCTGACGCTGAGGGGCCTCCCGGAGACTTGGGGCCTGAGAGGAAAGGAGAAAGGAGGTACTTCAGACAAACAGGGACCCCTCTCTTCAGTGGAGTGGCCCCTCAAACCAGGCATCCCTCCCAGGGAAACAGGACACTTGCCAGGAGGTGCCAAAGATGAGCCAAGACCTGGCCAGCAGGCGGACTGTGTGCGTGAGCCTGAGTGAATGAGTGAGTGGCAATGCCAGGCGGAAGCTCCAGGCACAGGCTGGGCAGGAGAGGGGAGGTGGGGACAGATCAGGCAGGGGCGCTTCGGGCCCTCCGGTACCCTGGCTTCTCCCCACCTGCCTCCCCTGTAGAGCCGGGACAAGAGGCACTGTGGAGTTGGGGGCATGCTGGCTGAGCATGAGTGTGTGTGCAGGCTCGGGCTCGGGCCCCGCAAAGAGCGGTGCCGTCCACACACATCATCAGGGTGGTCGTGCTTTGGGGCTAAAGGGCTTCTCGCAACAGGGAAAGACCATGCTCTTGCACCGGAGTCTGCCAGCCAAGGGGCTTTCCCTCCCCTGGCTGAGCTTTTCTGTGCCCTGAGCTACCCCCTGCCCATCCAGGGAGCAGGTGAGGATCCCCCTGTGGAAGGACACAAGTGAACCCAGAATGATGCCTCAAGGCAGGCAGCCTAGCCCAGGTGGTGCCCCTGCTCCCCAGACCCAACTCTGACCAGGCCTGGCCCTCTCCTGTCTTGCAGAACTTCAGCGAGAGGGAAGCATCGAGACTCTGAGTAACAGCTCAGGCTCCACCAGTGGCAGCATCCCAAGAAACTTTGATGGCTACCGATCTCCGCTGCCCACCAATGAGAGCCAGCCCCTCAGCCTCTTCCCGACTGGCTTCCCGTAGGTACCAGCAACTGCTTCTGACTGGCCGGCCCCCTCCCCTGCTGGAGGAGGGGAGAAGCCCCCCTCTGGTCCTACCCTTCAGTCTCTGCTCCTCCTTCATCAACACCTTCCCCAAGCTTAGTGACAGCAGCCGCCCATCCTACCTGGATGGAGAAGAGACCTTCTCCCAGCACCTCGGCGTTCCTGCCCTCCGTACCTGTCAGTGGAGGCTGTGGCCAGGAGAGACTGCAGAAACCCAGTCCCTGTGTGTGTTTGCACATAACATCCTGCTGCATTGGATCCGCTTTTGTATTTTTTAACCAGATCCACTGGGGAGGAGGGGTCTGGAACAGTGACCAGATCTGGGGGCCTGAGTGGGGGCAGGGTCGATGGTCCAGCCGGGCTTCCTGACCCTGAGTAGACAGCCACAGCCTCACGTCACGTCTGGCTGTGATACATGCTGCCCCAGCTTCCCTTGGTCAGCCCCCCTCCAGCACGGGGCGAACTGAGGCCCAGAGTATTAGGGCAGGAGGAGACACCTCTTCTTCCTCCCTTCTCTCCGCATCTGTTGATGGGAAGAGTTTGTCTTTCTTATCTTTAAGCCCCTTTATCCTGGTCCTGTACTGTTCAGTGAAGGAAACCGTGGTTATTGAGGCCCTGTCGAAAAGTGCACGTCTTGTCCAATAAATCATGCTGCAATTGGTGTCTATCCCTGAGTTGCTGGGGTCAGGGTCCGCTCCAAACGCTGAGCAGAGTCCTGTGGCCTGAGCGCCCAGGATCCCAACGCCCCCTTTCATGTGCACCCGGGGACAGAAGGAGTCCGTGGAGGGTTGGAATGGGAAGGAGAACTTTTGCCCTGGAATTTGGATGGGGCCTGATTTAAGCCCATTCTTCAAGCATCTTGCCCGTTACCAGAGGCAGTGAGTTATTGGGGTACCACAGGCTTGGACCCTCCTGCCTGAGGGTCTTGCCTAGCCACGTCCTGGTGGGTTGCTGTGGGGAGGAGAGCCTGGCAAAGCCTTTTCCGGGGGGCGCCTTGTAACTGCTTCTCTCTTCAAACTCAGACGATGGAAGGGCGGTCAGGTGAAGGTGGGTATCTCGGGAAACCTGGCTGGAATCTTCAGATGACACGTGCCTGATTTTGTCCCCTGCCCCACCGCCACCACTTCTGGACCTAAAATGAGTGTCAACAAGGAGACGGGAACAGGGAGGACAAATGGTGTATTGAGCAGGAAGCAGGAAGGAGACGAATGCTAGTCCTAGTGCCCCTTCCCTGGCCCACACTTCCCAGAGACCCCGGGGAGGCCTTGGAGAATGGAAGGAAACCCACGAAGCCAGGAGTGATTTGGGTTAAGTTTAATGGAACAGCCATAGAAAAGTTGAGCTCACAAACAAGCAGGCCTTCCCATGCAACTGTCCCGCCAGAGCTGTGACCGCCCCTGGGGACCCTGCCCCCTTCACACACACCCATCCCATCCCTGGTGCCCGAGAGACCCTCATCGTCAGTTCCCTCTGCCAGATCAGTTGAGCACGTTGGAGGCACAGGTGGAGGGTTGTTGAATCCCAGTAGGCTCTGTAGGCTGAAAGAAGATCCTACACGGGGTGGGCTAAGCCTGGGCACCTGCAGGGTGAGAAGTCACATGCCAAACTGAGGCATGCTAGGAACACAAGCCTGGCCCCAGCAGTAGGGGGTGCTGGAGGAGCTGCGGCTTTTCCCCATCTTGCTGAATTATTGATGGGCCTGGCAGTGCCCCTACACCCAGCTAAGCCAGTCAGAAAGGGACAAGGAGGAGAGTGCTACCAGGCTACCTGTGCGTGCTGCCCATGGCCTGTCTCCCTGCCCCAGGAAGCATGAGCCCCTCTGAAACCACCCTAGGACACGTGGCTGTGGCAGAGACCTTGCTGCCAGGGTCTCTCGCAGCCATTCAGGGAACTGGCTGGCAGCTTAGAGAGTCAGAAGTCCTCCCTGGCCTGGCCCTTCCCCTCCAGCGGGGGCAAAACAGCTGTGGCCTCCCCGGGGCAGGGAAAGTGGTGGGTGTAGGGCTGGACTTGCCGGCTGAGCTTGCAGGACAATCTGGTTATTCATCTGCTCAAAGCCAGGGCAACTCTTTGAGTATGTGGGGGAAGGGTGAGGATAAGAGAGGCCAGATAAGCTGGCCCCACAGCGGCTGCCACTAGAGCTCAGGTTATCAGAAGGGCTTTGGGCCTGGCCTCCGGCTAATTGGGGAGGTTATGGAGCCTGCCATAGCCTGTAATCAGCTGGAAGTGAGAGCTGGGCCCCAGGGTGGGGTCTTTACTGGCCACTGGCCCCTGAACAGCTGCTTCCTCTCCTCTACTGATAACATCCAGGGCAATCTGGGGACTCACCCCAGCCCCAGCAGACCTCATGGTGGCATCACCTGGGAGGGCATCAGAGCATGAATCAAACTGTGGCCAGACCAGGGGACCTTTAGGAATCCACGTGACCTCCCGATTCTCTCGGCACTACCAGGTCAACGGGCAACTTGACTATGGACTTCCTCTCAATTTGAAGGAAGAATATCTTCATGATCTGGAAAGAGGCTGGTGGGAGCCAGGGTGGCAACTGAAGGAGCGAGGGTACTGTCTAGGATGAGAAAAGGCCCAGTGGGCCTGAGGCTGACGCAAGCACACAAGCTCGAACACCAGAGCCAGCCAGCCCTTCTGTAAATGAGCGGAGGCCAGGTAGGCGGCCACCAGTCTGGACGTGGATATGGTTTCTCAGTGGTAATGTTTTATTTCACAATTCAGGGGCTCACGAAACTAGAAAGTGCCTGAGAGTTCTGTTTGATCCTCATTTCTTACCAATGGCAAGCAAGCCTGAGCCCCGGAGTAGGGCAGGGCCTAGCCCAAGGTCATAAAGTCACACACCTAGTGAACCCATCCCTGTCTGCACCTGGCTGCTTCATGCTTCATACCCTGGCCAGTTCCCTTAGAGGGACCCAAATCAGAGCTGAGCTTCCTGTCCTATGCTCCCATCCCATCCAGGATGCTGACCCGGCTGACCTCCATCCCGACTCCATCAGGCTTCCGGCTGGGGCTGAGAGACTGCCTTTGCAGCTGCTCCCTTGCCTCTGTGCAGCTGGAAGGCAGCCCTCTCCTGCAGAGCTAGAACTGGAGACTCTAGAGGCAAAGTGACAGTGCATCCTGTATGTCTCGAATTCAGAGCAAGAGCCCAGGGGAGGATGGCGGCCCTGGCATCTCAGGATCACCTTGCTGTAAGAGCAGGGGTAGGCAGCTCAGCGGTACTGCCTCCTTGGGAGTGGATTTGGACTTGCTCTCTTTAAGGTCCCAGGGTCCCATCCCAGCTCTGCCGCCAGCAGGCACGTGGTCTTGGGTAAATGACTGCACCTCTGGGGTTCAGGGTCCTCAGTGTAAAGGAGGGAGTGGAGGGGAGAGAGCAGCATGCCCTTCTCGGAAGTGCGACACAGAGCCGAAGCAGGCAAAGGGCAAGCTGCGGGTCCACCAGGCAAACCCAGGGTTCGAGGTGCAGAGGTTGACAGCCAGGCCAGGTAGCCTCTTAGCAGGGGCGGGGAGGGCAGAGGCGGCGCAGCTAGAGCCCGGGATTGTGGGGCGCCGTCCCCACGCTGCTCCAGGGAATCCGGACCCGCTTCCCTTCGAAAGCGTTTCCGAATGCGAACCCAGAGCCTGTAAGCGCCCCGGCAGCCCCGCCCCTCTGTCGCAGGTGGGCCCGTCCTTTGGGTCCTTCCTGCCCTCTACCCCGTCTTGCAAGCCACTCAATCGAGCGCCCCGTTCACGCTCCCGTGATCCCAGAAACCCGCACCCATGATCTTGCCCCATGCACATCCACGCACGAAGGTTCACAGACGCGCACTTCACTTCTGCGGCCCAGCTTTCCCAAGCATACAGCCGCCACCAGCGGAACCGCGGCCCCGAGACACTGAGCCGTCTTGCAGCTCCCAGGGTTACGGGGTTCCCCAGAACTCTGGGAAAGTCATCCAACGTCCAGCGGGGATGCGGCCTTAGTTCTTGGCCGCGTGATCTCGCCCTCAGGTGCAGAGCGACACCCTTCCCGGCCCGCAGAGGCCAGGCTGGGCCTTGCCCTCGCATCCGCCAGGATGAGGAGGGACCGGGCCACACAGGCCGTGGCTGCGGAGGCGCTACCCTGGGCCACCCCGCAACAAGAAGGGAGTCTGGCCGCCCGCTCTCCCCGCGTCCCCCGCCCCATCCCAGCCAGTTGGCCCGACCCCGCGCGGGATAATTGGGACAGGAGGGAGGCGACAGGCGGGCGGCGGCTCCAGAGAGACTGCGCGCCTGTCAGCGGCAATTTGTTTAAGTGGACGGGACGGGCCGGGCCGCTGCGGGCTGGGGTCACGGAGGCCGCGGCCCCCACCCCAGCCAGACCTGGGACCGCGGGGGAGCCCGGCCCGGCCGCTAAACCGGGCTGGCTGGCGCCAGGGCTCCGGGAGGTGCGGTATGGCTGGGAAGCCGTGATGGGAAGCGACTCTGTCCTGGGAGTGTCCTTCACCCCCACACTCCCCACGTCCAGGCGGGGACCGAGGCGCCCGGCGGCACCCTCACAGCTGCCCATAGCACGGGGCCACGCGCGTCCCCTGTGCTTAGCCTGGGCACATTCGTCTGCCAGCGAGCGCTGAAGCCAGTCTGCAGCCCGCGCCCCGTTACTGGGACGCACGTCCGTCGTCCCCGCTGCCACACGGCCGCACAGCCGGATCTGCCGCCCCCTGCCCGCGGGCTCACCCAACCCCGGCCTCACCCAACCCCGGCCTCGCACACAGACGAGGAAGCGGCGGGGACCCCCTGCCACCTCGGAGGCTCAACCTGGGGAAGGTCCCAGCAGTGCCCCTCGACGCTGCGAGGGATGGCGGGGCCAGCAGACGGAAGGGCAGCCGCGTCAGCCTCAGGACCGCGGCCCCACCGGGCCCAGGCCGCCCCCGCCCCCGCCCCCTTTCGCTGTTGCGGGAAGCGCGGGCGCACTGTCCGCGCACCACCCTCCGGAGCTCATCCGACGCCCGGGTCGGAGACCGCCTGCGAGAGGGAGGGGCGGCCGAGCGCGCGTCCCCCGCCCGTCTGCGGGGCCCGGCCGATGCGAAGTGACAGGGGCCGGAGCTTTGTTGTGCAGCCTCGGCCGCCTGGCGCCAGCCGCCCCCTCCCGCGCCCTCCCTCTCCAGCCCCGGGCGGCCTGCGAGGCGCCCCCCGGGGCCTCTTAAAGAAACACGCACACTCGGCCCCGGGGAGTCCTCCAGGGGCGCGGGTTCCTGGGAAGGGGGGGAGGCTGACGGGGGAGGGGCCCAGCGGGAGCCGCACGGCGCCGCTTCAGGGCCTCCCAGGCCTCCCTAGCGCCAGTTTTCGATGAGCCTCCGGCATTCCTAGCCGGAGAGTTTGGCTGGGGGTCGCTACAGACTTCAGAGCGGCTGCCACAGGACCTCCGGGCGATTGCGGGACGGCGGGGCGGGGCGGGCGGTGGGATCCTGACCGGGACAGACCCCTGGAAAGCCAGAGGACAGGTCCGTGGCACTGTAGGTGGGGTCGCCGTCCCCAGAGGCAGCCATTGCACTGTCGCCGCCAGGTTTCTTGGTTAAATAGCCCAGGCCTGCGTGTTTCAAACTCTCCAGGCCTCTGACCTCCTGGACCAGCTATGGATGGACTAATGTCTAAAACGCACACATTTAGATGTACACATACTCTTACAAGGACAAAAGTACGTGCACACACACACACACACACACATTTTCACACTCGACTTTGCAAATGTATTCACAGATTTCTAGGCCGGTACCTGGATACCCGGCTAAGGAAAGCTGCCCTGGTTATCTGGTCACCTCATCGGCTGCGCAAACGTGTCTACAAGGGCCCCTCCCCGAAGGGGCACATCTCGCCTAAGGTGGAGCCGGCAGGTATTTGCCTGTGCAAAACTGCAACGGATCCTACCCCGGCTGCGTAGCCTGCGCAGCGCGGAGTCAAAGATTCGTTCTGGCCAGAGAAAAGGTACTAAGAGAGGAGCGACCCAGCCAAGAGCTAGGTCGTGGAGAAAACCCTGCGGGGGCGGCGCTCATACCTGCAGTAATGAGTTGTGAGTGCCCTGGGGTCGGTCCCGAAAAGTAGGGAAAACGGTCGCAGAGGCCGAACTGCTTCCGCAGGTCCCAAATCCGCACTGCCGGAAGAGATCCAGCCTTTAAACGTTGTTCCCAACGTTCAACACGAGGTGCCCTGCGACCGGTGTGCGCAGCGGGCGGGCGCCTGCATGGGTCAATGTTGGATGTGGGATGCACGCGCCCACCACGCGGTTTTACGGGTGGGAGTGTCACCCGTGGTTAGTGTATGCTCTGTTTTTTCCTTCGGAACGCGACCTCCAGGAATCAGCCTGAGTGTCCGCGCCCGAGCCCGATTGGAAGCAGGTGCGTGATCGCTCCACTCTCCCCGTGCACACCCTGAGTTACAGCTCTTGCTGCGCGCAGGGGGCATCACACCGGGCCCGAAACACACACACACACACACACACACACACACACACACACACACACAATCACTTCGTGGGGTGGGGGGGAAATACTGGGGCTGCCGGAAGACAGAAGACAAGACTGATCGCGGAGGAGGGGGCTTCAGTCATAGGTGCTCCCAGACACCCCGACTCCCGCATTCGTTGCTTAGCACTCCTGAACTTAGGAGGCTCCGAGAGATGAGAACAGACTCTTAAAAAGTGGTTGACAGGGCGAAAAGAGGATGCCGGTATTTCGGATGAAGTAGACTTTCGTCTCCGGTACCGGATAGGGCGAAAATTCGTTGGGCCGCGGGTGGAGAATCCGGGGTCCGCCCGCGCAGTGCCGCCCTGTGCTCAGCGAAAGGTGCGCTCACCTTTCTAGCCTCGAGGACCCGCTCTCCCAGCCTCCAGAAAACTCAGGGCGGGGCCGGGGCCTGCGGAGAACTCCAGGTTCCTTCCGAGTATTCCGGTGAGCGCGGGCGCGGGTAGGGGGTCCCCGCGTTTCCCCAGCGCAAGGCCGCGTCCCGCTCCCGCCTGCGCCGGCCCCAGCAGGGCTCGGCCATGGCTCCACTCACCAGCTCCCGCCACCTGGGATCCGCTCCGGGACCTCGGCCGCCCGAGCCTCCCGAGTCGCCCGCCCACTGGCCTCGCTTTCCAGCGCCTGCAATCTCTCTCCGGAGCGCAGGGACCCCCAGGCGGCGCCGCGACCGGGAGCTGGGTCGGAGGCCAATCTGGGGAGCCGGCCAGAGCGGCCGGGCCTCCAGGCACTTGAGAAGGAGGGCGCCCCCTCTCCTCTCCGGGCCATGTAAATGCTTTGCACTTGGGGCCAGCGTGCGGCTGCGGGTCCTTCCCCAAGGCCCCGGGACCCCGGCGCCCCTCGCCTTAGGCCCTTTCGGCGGGTCAGGTCGGCCCTCCGCGCTCTCCAGTCCCGCGCAGGCGGCAGTGGGCGCGGGCGGGCGGTGGGGGCCGGGACAGGAGGAGGGGTCTCGGGGCCCGGCGGCCCGTCATTGGTTAATATTTTATTCTGTTGACATGTTTTCTTACTGCTAAGGCTTCCGACACCTTCTCCCAGGCCCCCCCTCCCGGCCGGAGCTTGGCCTGAGCTGTCAAAACCCCGCCCCCGGAGACCCACAATTGGTCCAAAAAGCGTAAAATCAGCAATCAAGGGGGGCCTGGCTCGTTAGCGCAGGGGATCCGAGCTGGGCAGGACATGTGAGATAGTCACAGTTTTCCAGAGATCACGACAAGATCTAACCAGTCGCGCGTGGTCCCCGGCGCCGGAGCGGGCCAGCCCAGCCCAGCCCGGCCCCGCGCAGAGCCCCCGCCGCCCCCCGCGCACAGAGCCCAGTGCCCCTGGCGGTGCGCCGGACGGAGAGCCCGGAGGAGCAGCTGCCGCGCCCGCCACCCGGGTCGTCCGTCCTCCGCGCGCGCCGCCGCCCGGGCCGGGGGTCCGAGCCGCGCGCCCCCGGCCCCGGGCCCCGGGCGCCTGGGCCGGATGTCCCGATGAGAGAGCCGGCGCTGGCGGCCAGCGCCATGGCTTACCACCCGTTCCACGCGCCACGGCCCGCCGACTTCCCCATGTCCGCCTTCCTGGCGGCGGCGCAGCCCTCCTTCTTCCCGGCACTCGCGCTGCCGCCCGGCGCGCTGGCCAAGCCGCTGCCTGACCCGGGCCTGGCGGGGGCGGCGGCGGCGGCAGCGGCCGCGGCGGCAGCAGCGGCCGAGGCGGGGCTGCACGTCTCGGCACTGGGCCCGCACCCGCCCGCCGCGCATCTGCGCTCGCTCAAGAGCTTGGAGCCCGAGGACGAGGTGGAGGACGACCCCAAGGTGACGCTGGAGGCCAAGGAGCTGTGGGACCAGTTTCACAAGCTGGGCACGGAGATGGTCATCACCAAGTCGGGGAGGTAGGGCGGCCGGCCGGCTGGAGGGTGCGCGGGCGGGCGGGCTGGGGCACGCGACCGCACCGACCAGCGCAGAGCCCGGGACTCCCGACTCCCGGCTCCCGGTCCCGGGCTCCAGGCTTTGGCCCTGACGCCACGCTTCGCTCCCACAGACAACCAAGTTGACTTTTCTCGTTTGGCGCTGGAGTAATTTTTTTTTTAAACAAAAACACTAAAATCCCCCGAATGAAATAAAACGAAAACAGGCTGCTAAAGAATAGCCCCAACAGTTCTGAGTCCCAGCGCGGGGCTTGGCCCTGGCAGTCTCCTCTGCCCCGCACTCTCGCCCTTCTGCGTCCGGGTCCGTCTCCGAGCTCGGGGGAAATTCAGCGTCTTCCAGACTCTGCTCCTACCCCGGAGCTCCTAGTGGGACCCGCGCCCCGCTAGCCCCAGGCCGGTCCCTCGGTTCCCGGTATCGAGCACTGGCTCAGCCGAGCCCACCGCGTCACTGGGCTGGAATCCCTTGCCCCACCGCGAGGATCCAAGCCCTGGACGCATCCGCCGCCCCAGGCCTTAAAGCCAGAAGAAAGCCACAGTCCCAGCCCCTCCATCCTTGACTCAGCCACCGAGAATCCAGGCCTCGGGTTCACCCTCTTCCCCCGAACTGCACGGCCGGGATGTCTGATCAGGCTCTGTAGCCCAGTTCCCAATACAGACACCTTCCACATTTATTTCTGGGAGCTTCCGTCCCAAGTGGGTATTTCCCCTGAACGAATTTCGGGGAGATTCAGGAGAAGCGATAATATTTCTGAAGGACCTAGACTTCTCTCCTGGTCGTCGGCTTTCATCTCAGATCAGGAAGAAAGAGGGTCCCCAGATCTGAGCACAAGGCCCAAAGGAGGCCGTTTAGGGTCTGACAGGCAGAAATGGGATCTCCCGGGAGCAACAACCACATATGGGGTCTCCCGGGGCAGCGATGAGAGGGCAGAGCAGAGGACCACAGGGGGAACAGCCAGGCAGCAGCGGTGTGCGCCATAGGGAGCAGGGAGAAATAAAGGAGAAGGAGGGTCCTCGGACCCAGAAGAGCCGGTTCCAATGGGATCTCCTCCCTTCCCTCCCTCCCAGGCGGATGTTCCCCCCCTTCAAGGTGCGAGTCAGCGGCCTGGACAAGAAGGCCAAGTACATCCTGCTGATGGACATTGTCGCCGCTGACGACTGCCGCTATAAGTTCCACAACTCGCGCTGGATGGTGGCAGGCAAGGCCGACCCTGAGATGCCCAAACGCATGTACATCCACCCAGACAGCCCAGCCACGGGGGAGCAGTGGATGGCCAAGCCTGTGGCCTTCCACAAGCTGAAGCTGACCAACAACATCTCTGACAAGCACGGCTTCGTGAGTGTAGGGGCAGGGTGGGAACAACGGGCGGGAGAGTGCCGACCTGGCCCTGCAGCTGAGCAGGAGAGCAGGGCCCCAGGATCTCCCAGGGGGAAGCGCTGGGCAAACCCCCAGAGTACTCCTGCCCGGGTCACTGCCCTGTGGCCTACCGGAGCCCGGCTCATCAAGCCTGGGGAACGGTGGGATTGGTGGCTGTTAAGCTCCAGGCAGCTCACGATCTCAGTTCATCAGGCTGTGGAGGGCCCCTCTAGGTCAAGAGGGAGGCAGGTGCTGCCCGGACTGGGTCTGCAGTGCTGGGGGCCCCGCAGGTCACCCTGGTCTTGGCCTGTAGGTGCCGAGCTTGGAAGACCTGCCCGTGACCTCAACTTGTCCGTCACCCTTCCACCAAGCCCCGCGTCCCTGGCCCTCCCCCAAGACTAGGGGATTTAAAAGTTAAACCACCCTCCCCAGCCTCCCTAAGACTTTTCCTTCTCCCCCAGGCAGATGCCCAACTAGAAGGAGAGGGTTTGGGGGTTCTCCCCATTCATGCCTGAGCAAGGCCCCAGCAAATGGGGGGTGGGGTGGGGTTTCATAGAGCAAAAGGAAGAGCCCATTCTGAGGTAGGGCAGTTGGTGAGCCCCCAAAGGCTGGAATCCTCTCCCTGTGGGGTTAGGGGCCTTTGCAGAGCCAGAAAGGAAGAGAATGTTAAGAGTGGAATTGTAGGGTTTTATTTTGTTTAGGGTTTTGGGGAGGTCTTTTTGTTTGTTTGTTTGTTTGCTTTTGTTTTGTTTTATTTTGCTATGTTTCATTTCTGTTGCCAACCGGGAATTTTTTTTTTTTTTTAATGGCGAGAGAAAGCGACGCTATGAAAAAGAAAAGTGAGAGAAAAAGTAGAAGAAAAAGAAATAAGAGAAAAGAGCAGAGACAGGAGAAAATGGGGAAGGGGAAGAGCCAAGAAAGAGACAGAGAAACAGAGAGGGAAAGGTCAGGTCCCCAAAGAATAGAAAAGCTGGGGCCGAGGTTGGTGGCTGCCGGCTGAACCCCGCCCTCCCCGCAGACCATCCTGAACTCCATGCACAAGTACCAGCCGCGCTTCCACATCGTACGAGCCAACGACATCCTGAAGCTGCCGTACAGCACCTTCCGCACCTACGTGTTCCCAGAGACCGACTTCATCGCCGTCACCGCCTACCAGAATGACAAGGTGCGCGGGGCAGGCGGTGGGCCCAGCCCCTGCACCGACGCCCCCTGACCCGTGCAGTCCCAGCGGTCCGCTCACCGCCCCCGCAGCCCCCCGCATCGGATCCAGGCGCTTGCGACCGGCTCCAGAGCCCCGAGCCTCGCATCCCTGCGGTCAGCACCCACGGAAATCCTCCAGGCGCCCTCTCAAGCCCACTGCGCGCACACGCAGGCTCCCCTAGGGCGCGCGAACAGCTGGGCGCTCGCTCGGGTGGAGATGTTTACTAAGCAATTAGCAGAGACTGGACCAGCGCAGACATTTTTACATTTTATTCGTTTATTTCTTGGCTCGGGAATGAGAATGTAAATGAAGGAGGGCGCCCGAGGCAATCTGCCCAGGCTCTCCGGACGGTGGGAACCCGGGGCCCAGTTTTCACTCTCCCGGGGGAGCCAGAGGGTGGGACAGGTGACAGCCCCCCCAAAGCACCCCTGGCTACTGCTCTGGATCAGTCCAGACCCCTTGGGAGGCGCAAGACCCCTTGGGAGGCGCTTAATTTCCTTCCAATTAAAGGGCTTTTTCTGCTTGTGGCTTCTCCACCCTCGTTCTAGTGGACAGAGCATCACCGCTCTAGGCCTGTGCCCTTATGCGCCACTGTCGAGTGAAAGAGAGGGTACGAGTGTCCGTGCTTGTCGTTGTGGCTTTGTGAACCAAAGTGTCGCTGGGCTGTGCGTGCTCAGTTTGGGGTGTGTTAGATAACTGTGGAGGCGGATGAATTCGTTTGGTTCTGTGGGAGCTTGTTCTGTGTATACTTGGCGTGCGCGGGCTGGTGAGTGATTTGGCTTTGTGTGTACCTGCGGCCTTGCGTGTGCTCTGCAGTCTCTGTGCGCGCCTGCTCAGGAGAGGGGTCGTTTAACTTGCGCAAGCCCGCGGGCGGGTGAGCATGCTTGGGCGGGTTCAGACTCAGTGGCACAACTTTGGACCTGTCTAGGGATAATTCCTCGAATGAAGTTTTTGGAGGAGGACCACTTCGCGAGGCCCTCCCGCCGGCCTCACTTCGGGGCGTCCCATCCCGGGGGGGTGGGTACCAAGTGGACGCTCCCTGGGTCTCCCCTCTGTGGCCACCCGCCGCTGACCTCGGGGTGCCCCCGACCAGGCTGGAAGAGCCACCGCCTGACCTAGCGCCGCCCCCTCGGTCCCCGCAGATCACGCAGCTGAAGATCGACAACAACCCGTTTGCCAAGGGCTTCCGGGACACCGGGAACGGCCGGCGGGAGAAAAGGTGAGGGGCGAGCACGGCAGCCCTGTGGCGGGTGTCCGCGGGAACAACACGCAGGAGGGATACGCTCTTCGCTGACCCGCTCCTTCCGCTCATCCCCAGGAAGCAGCTGACGCTGCCGTCTCTGCGCTTGTACGAGGAGCACTGCAAGCCGGAGCGCGATGGCGCAGAGTCGGACGCCTCGTCTTGCGACCCTCCTCCCGCGAGGGAACCACCGCCCTCCCCGGGAGCAGCGCCGAGTCCCCTGCGCCTGCACCGGGCTCGAGGTGAGGGTCGGACCGGAGAAGGGAAAGGGAGGTCGTGGGTGGCGGGTGGTCAACCGGCTCATCTGAAAGGCCAGGGAGGAAGCGTCAGCGAGTGTCTGGGTTTCCGTCCCGGGACTCCCCTGCGAGGGCGGTCCCGAGAGCCAGAAGGTGCAGCTCGCCTCCGAGCCTGGCCCTTGGGCGCCGTGTAATTCTCTGGCTGTAGGGTTTCCTCGCCAGGGCTTGGTTCCTTCCACTGTAAATCTCGGGTCTTGGATTAAGTGATCTGCAGCTGCCCCTTGCCAGACTCCTGCAGCTGCTCCGACTCGGCCTCCCCGAGAGCAGCCCTTCCCGAGTCTCCTTGATCCTGCGCGTCGGCCTCCGCCGCGGCCCCTGTAACCGGCGCGCCCCCTCTCCCCGCAGCTGAGGAGAAGTCCTGTGCCGCGGACAGCGACCTTGAGCCGGAACGGCTGAGCGAGGAGCGCGCGGGGGCGCCCCTAGGCCGCAGCCCGGCTCCAGGCAGCGCCAGCCCCCCTCGCTTGACCGAACCCGAGCGCGCCCGGGAGCGGCGCAGCCCAGAGAGGGGCAAGGAGCCGGCCGAGAGCGGCGGGGACGGCCCGTTCGGCCTGCGGGGCCTGGAGAAGGAGCGCACCGAGGCTCGGAGGAAGGACGAGGGGCGCAAGGAGGCGGCCGAGGGCAAGGAGCCCGGCCTGGCGCCGCTGGTGGTGCAGACAGACAGTGCGTCCCCTCTGGGCGCCGGACACCTGCCTGGCCTGGCCTTCTCCAGCCACTTGCATGGGCAGCAGTTCTTTGGGCCGCTGGGAGCCGGCCAGCCGCTCTTCCTGCACCCCGGACAGTTCACCATGGGCCCTGGCGCCTTCTCCGCCATGGGCATGGGTCACCTGCTGGCTTCGGTGGCAGGCGGCGGCAACGGCGGAGGCGGCGGGCCCGGGACCGCCGCGGGGCTGGACGCAGGCGGGCTGGGTCCCGCGGCCAGCGCAGCAAGCACCGCCGCGCCCTTCCCGTTCCACCTCTCCCAGCACATGCTGGCATCTCAGGTAAGGCCTGTGACCCCGTGGCAGTGCCAGCAAGTGAGGAGGCCAGGGGGCTGGCGGCTGAGGCCAGCAGAGGGCCCGAGGGGTGCCAGGGGCGCTGGGAGCCTCTGGCAGACAAGAACTCCGTCCAGGGGAGGCCCCGGGTCGCCCTTTAGGACACCTGGGTTCTTAGCAAAGAGGAAGGACTGTGCTGTAGGTCCAGGGGCTGGCCAGGGCGACGCTTCTGACTCCCGTGTGGCCTTTGGCAAGTCCCTGACCCTCTCTGGGCCTGCTTCCTTCCCCGTGGCGCCAGCGAGGAGTGCAGTGCCCATCCGACTCTTCGGACCCTCACAAACCAGAGCCGCCCCTGGCTTTTGTGAAGTCTGTTCTCCTGGCCTGAGGACATCTTTCTTGGGAGCGAAGAGCCTTGGCTCCCTTCTGTCCTGAAAGGCTGGGGTGGCCAGGCAGCCAAAGGGAGGAGGAGCGTTTGCATTGTTTTCTGGAAACTTGACCGCCCGCCCTCCCAGATGTCTCTGGCCCCTCTCAGGCCTTCTGCAAAGTCCTCTGCTCTGGCAAAGGACAAGGCTGGTCTTGCCCCTACCTTGACTTCCCCCAGACCCCCAGACACATGTCAGGAATGAGGACTCAGCTCCTCATGCTCCATGGAAATTCTGAGCTCCCAGGGGAGTGTTGTTGAAAATGTGGCTGGGGCACAGTAAGGAGATCCGGTGGGGAGAGTGGCCTCTTTGGTTGCTTGGGTGGAATATTCCCTGTGGAAAGATGTGGAATCTCTTCATTCATTTTCTTCCCTCTGAGGTTTCTGGCAAATTGAATCCTTGAGATCTTATCTCAAGGGAAGGAAAATAGGAATCCAGGTCTGAGAAAGCTCCTTTGGTTCAGAAGCAAACGTTTTAAAAGTTGGGGTGGGGAGCACAGGCAATTCTGAAATGAGTTTTACGCACAGCTCAGTGTTAGGGTGTGTAGAGTGTTTGAGGTATCAGCATCACTCCTCTAGGGCTCTGAGCTGGAGGGGAAGCCTCCGGAGAATGGAGTTCAGGGCCCAGAGCTTTCATCTGCACTCCTCATTATTTGTGTATGTGAATGCCTCCTCCCCAGACAAACTGGTAATGATCACCCGCATCACAGAGGTTATGAGGAAGTCAGGGTTTCCAGTCACAGCCTTGCAACAGGTGCATGGTGCGGACCTGGGAGGCGTCCGTTGTTGGAGCTGCTGGTGATTACCTTCCCAGGCCAGTGCAGCCCATACCAGACTTCAGGCAGAGCCACATTTCAGATCAGGAAGAGATCTGAAGCCTCCCTCCTTCCTCCCAACCTGAGATGCCAGGTCTGAAATGCTCAGTAGGGCCTGGCCCTCTCAGGAGGGCATTTTCTCAGGCCTGATGAGGCTACCTCTTTGCTTCTCCCTGCTTGAGCCAGGCCTGAGGCTCTCAGGGAGCCCAGCACAGTTCTCAGCCCCCTGCCCTCCTCCCCATACCCACCTGCTCTGGGGAGTGAGCCATTATCTCAAAGGTCAGACCATGTAGGAGGCCGACCTCATGGACTCAGGAAGGTGCTTGTCCAGGGGTTCCTGGCTGCAGTGCCCCCCACAGGCAAAGACTGCATTCCTTCCTCAGCTGCCAGGGAGGTGCTGCCAGGAGTTCCCTGTAGAACGTTCAGGCCAGTTTATGAACTGGTTGGCACCTGTGCCCTCTTCTTGGCTAAGGCAGGAGAACCCTGAGCAGGTGAGCAGGCAGAAGGGGACTTTGCAAGGCTCTTTCCCCAGCCTGGGCACCCTCAGCCCTTCAGAGCCTGCAGATAGGAGGGGTGGTGAGGACACCGTTCTGAATGAGCAGAAACTCCAAGACAGCCAAAGCTGCCTACCTGCCGCCTGGCCCCAGGCCTGCCCCGTTTCCTGTGCTTTCCATTCCCCCTTCTGTAATACCCAGCACAGAGCTTGACTGTAGGCCTTTGCATTGTAGCCTGAAGCCATCTCCCCCTTCTAACTGGTTTTGGCCACAGGCACACCGGCTCGTGCTTACGTGTGCTGCCTGTGGTTATAGTTAGGTAAGCTGTGTCTTTACATACCTAAAACAGCAGGGCAAGGTGTTGGGGATAGCACCACCCCAGCCCAGCACCCAGCCCACCCTCAGAAACACCTCAGGCAGGATGTCTAACCCTTGTCTTGTTCTGTTTCTTCCAGGGAATCCCAATGCCCACTTTCGGAGGCCTCTTCCCCTACCCCTACACCTACATGGCAGCAGCGGCCGCAGCCGCCTCGGCTTTGCCGGCCACTAGCGCTGCAGCTGCCGCCGCCGCAGCCGCCAGCTCCCTGTCCCGCAGCCCGTTCCTGGGCAGTGCCCGGCCCCGCCTGCGCTTCAGCCCCTACCAGATCCCGGTCACCATCCCGCCTAGCACTAGCCTCCTCACCACTGGGCTGGCCTCCTCCGAGGGCTCCAAGGCTGCTGGCGGAAACAGCCGAGAGCCCAGCCCCCTGCCCGAGCTGGCTCTCCGCAAAGTAGGGGCCCCGTCCCGCGTTGCCCTGTCGCCCAGTGGCTCGGCCAAGGAGGCGGCCAATGAACTGCAGAGCATCCAGAGACTGGTGAGTGGGCTGGAGAGCCAGCGAGCCCTCTCCCCAGGCCGGGAGTCGCCTAAGTGAGGGGCTGCCCTGCTGCTCCCCTGCCTCGCAGGCCACTGGGGCTGCCTGCCCCTGCTGCTTGGGACGTGTACAGCACAGAATGGGTATTTATTTAAATAAAGGAGAAAAGTGGGCGGCAGCAGCCGGAATAAAGCCTCATCTGGCAAGTCGGGGCCTGGGACACTTCCCTGGGCCTCAACAAGGAATCAGGCTGCCGGAAACACAGTAACTTGGGAGCTGCTGGGCTCGGTCCAGATCCACTCCAGCGTCAAGGTGGCATCCGAGGGTGTCTCTGGTCTTCCAGCCCAGTGGGAAAGGCCTCATCCGGGGCCCAGCGTCCCTGCAGAAGCCAGAAGGTGCAGGGGTCAGGGGTGGGAGCCTCGGAGGGAGTCCCAGAGCCCTGGGCCTTGGGCCTGTACCGCGAGAGAAAAGCTGGGTTGAGGGATGCTGGAGCCAGTGAGACTGAAGTCAGTGTAGACTTGAGCTGGGAGGGTACCTGTCCTGTAGTCCCTGCACCTCTTCCCGGAAGAGACAGGCACGCCTCCCAGCCCTGGGTCAGCGTAGGGAGTGGCACTTCTGCCTTGAGTCCCCAGGGGAAAAAAAAATATTTATGAAATAAATGGTAATTTGTGTAAATAAGCTTTAAGGTCCCCAGAATATGCAAATTGGTATTAATTTATTCAAAGGTGTACATTGCTGTGTACATATAGAGATTAACTCATACATTTAAATTTTTTTCCATTTTACGTGAGCATCTATATTGTACAGGGCTGGAGGGGCCCTCGGCGGCGGGAGAAGGCCCCGAGCCCCGGAGGAGCCCCCACCCCGCCGGCCCCTCGGCCCCTCCGCCCGGGCTTGGCTCGCCCGGCCCGCGGGCTCCACCTCAGGTTTTCACTTTTCGCTCCAGAGCGAGAACGAAACGACAAAAACGCGAGAAAACAATAAAACGCTACCAAGCGAAGTGAACGGCGCTGTGCGCTCTGTGGGCCGCGCGGGGCGGGGGCGCTGCACGCGCGCAAGGAGGGACCAGAGGCGGGGACAGAAGGCTGCGCGCCCCTCGCCCAGCGTGGCAGCCGCATCCCGGGGCGGCGGGGCGGCGGGGGCGCGGGCGGAGCCGCGATGCCGGGTCCCCGGTGCGTCCCAGGCCGGGGCCGGGCTCCCCCTGCCGGCCGCTCCCGCCGCTCGGCGCCCCGGGCCTGGGCCCCCACCCCCGCCGGGAGGAGCGCAGCCGAGCGGCCTGGACTCCAGGCCTCCGACTCCCTTTCCGGGCATCACACGGGAAACGCATCCCCTTTCAATGCTTCTGGGTGGGTGGGCTGGGAGGATGGGTGCTCCCTGTTCTCTCTCTCCCTTCCGAGGAGGGGTTCGGCTGTGTCCTACCCCCTACCCCCCGCCAATTATCGCGGAGGCTAGAATTCTTCCCGTCTCTCTACCTCCTGAACCTCAAAGACAAACGTTTTCTCCGCGTCAGGGCTGTTAGCTAGAGTGGCAAAAACTGGACTAAAAGTTCTTACTTTAACTCATCTATCTAAATCCCTGTGGGGAGTGGGGTCAGTGGGCTATTTCTATTCCTGCCTCAGTTTCCCCTGTATAATAATGGGCGTGACTGGGGTGTCCCAGGGATCCCGCTGTGCCCATCTCCATTAGGCTGGTCCTTCCCGGAGACCCACTCCTGCAAGGACAGCTGCCTCCCGCCCCGCTCCGGTGAGCGCCCAGGGCCGCACCCTCCTCGCCCAGCTAGCAGGTGTCCCCAGCCCCCACTCCTAGCAGTGGCGGTGGGGAAGGGTGGGAGCTGGGTAGGCACTCCTTCAACCTTGGGTCTGGTGGGTCACCGAGCAATCCACCACCTTCCCAGTTCTCTCCTCCTTAAGCCTTGGGGACCCCGAACGCCCTGCCCGAACAGGCTGCCCAACTTGGGCACTGCACGGGGTGAGGCTTGGGGCGGGTGCTGGCTTCCAAGACGCCAGGGACGTTGAGATGGAGGAAGAGTGAAAGTGAAGGTGGAATAGACAGTTGGGCCCCCAGACGCCCAGGACGTTTTCGCTGGCGGATACATTTGCAAGAGAGAGAACCAGGCCCGCCTCTCCAGGAGGGGGCTGCCCCCAGGCCACGCGGATTGCGGCTGGAGCGGGGAGGGGGCTCAGCCAGTGCAGAGTGGGAGGCTGCAGTAAGTAAACCGTGTCCCCACCCCAGAGGGTGGGTTCCCGCTTCCCTGCCCCAGACCTGCGGGCAGGTCCGGGAACCCGACGGGGACAGAGACACCCCTTTTTCAGCCCAGATAAAAGCCCGTGGGCAGCATGTTGATTGGAGGTCGCTTTGGGCTGAAACGCCTCTGATACTCCTAGAGGAGAGGCGCGTTTGCGTCCCACGGCTTCTCACTTTCAGCAGGACCTTAGTAGGGAGACGAGTCCGCCGCGGGCTCGCAGCGGCCTGCGGACACCAGGGGGCGGCACCGTCCTGGGGTCGCGCGAGGGGCGCGGGCGCGGGGGAGACTGGTGGCTGCGAAGGCCGGGCGGGGCGGCCTCTTTCAGGCCGCGTCGTTGCTGCAGCAACCCGGGTGGGGTGGGGACTCCAGGGCCTCGAGATCCCCCACCCCACTCCCGCCGCCACCTCCCGCCGCCACCTCCCGCCGCACTTGTCCCCTCCGAGTCGCCCACCCCGCGCTCCGCTGGGCCCCAGCTGGGAGCCTGAGTGCGACTGCGGGAACCCGCGGCTGGCGGCTGGACCTTGTCCCAGACAAAGGCTAGGCCACTCCCAAGCCCAATTAAGCCACCCTCGTCCCCGGCCTCTCAGCCCTTATTGTCCCCGGGGTCGCCAATTAGCCCTGGCGCCCCGCGTACCCGCCGCTCCGGTGCCGCAAGGCCTCCTTAACCCTTCAGGGCCTGGCCCGGGGCCTTGGACGGCAGAGCCGCCGGCAGGCGCGTGGCAGGAGGGCCGGTGCTGGGGCGGTGGCGATGCCTGCTGGCGGCCCCGCGTGGGGGGCGTGTGGGTCTACGAGCGAATTGCGCTTGTCGGTGTGGGGTGGCGCGTGCGAGTCCCGGGGGACTCGGAGACGGTGGGTTGAGTGCGGGGCCTCCGAGAGGCCCCTAGCAGCTAAGCCGCGCTGATCCCAAGGCCCGGGGACCTCATTTCCTCTGGGTTAATCGGACTCTTCCGAGCTCTCAAGCCCGGCCTCCCCCTCTGCCCCGCCGCCGCCGGTGCGGCCCGGCCCGGCCCTCCCGAAGGGCGCGGCTTCCGGGCCCCGCTCCCCAGCAGACCGCGAACCCCTGCGCGGGGCGCTCCCGGGGCGGGAGGGGCGCTCTCAGCCTCACTGTCTCCAGGAGTCCCACGCGCGAGCGCCCAGACGCGAGGCCCCCGACGCCCCATGTCCCGGCTTCGCGATGGCCCCGCGAGGGACAGCCTCCACGGGATCGGGATTCACACCCCGAGCCTGCCTTCCTCCGCTCTGGGAAGGACCCAAAATCCAGCCCCGCTTCCTCCCCTCCCTCGTTGTTCGGGGCCCCGAGGTGCCGGGCGCCGGCAGGCGGGAGCCCGCAGGAGCCCGGGCGCTCCGCGCTCTCAGGACCGGGCGGCAGCGGGGGAGCCCCCGCGCGTTGGGGAGGGAGCCCGCGCTCCGGCTCCCCTGGGTATCCTCCGGGAGTGCCTTCGGGGTGGAGGCTGGTCGCCCGGCGCTGAGCGCGTGCGAGCACGCCCGTTACGGTTTTGCGTTTGGACTGCATTTGGGGCTCTCTGGAGGCGCACATCTGCTCCTCCTACTGGATGGGGAAGAGGCCTGGGACCCCGAGCCCACTCCGGAAACACCCGGTTTCCCGAGCGGACGGCTGCGCCTCGTTTCCCCGCGCGTCCTCTGGGCGGCTCCCGCAGCGCCCCGCTGGGAGCGAACCCCAATCCGCCCAGGCCGCGGGCCTCGGCAACTCCCCACAGGCCCACGAGATGGCGCTGCAGGCCAGGGCCGGGACCGGCCGCCCGGAGCGCGCGGAAGGCAGACCCGGACCCCGGCGAGCGGGGCGCGGAGGCGCAGCCACCGAAGCACGCAGAGCCGGCTCCGGAGCCCCGCACAGGCCGCCGAGGGACTTCGGGGCTGCGGACTCGCGGAGCTGAGGGCTCGGGGCTCGGGATGGGGCCCTCTACCCTGCTCCCGGGGCCGCCCGGCAGCGCCAGCTCGGCGACCTTCCAGGCAGGCTGCAGACCCCGACCTGCCCTCTCCTGCGCGCCGGCGGGGCTGGACCCTCGCGTTCCCTCTGCGGGGAAGGAGCCGCGGGGACTCCGGCCTCCCGGGCCCCTCCGAAGGGGGCTGTGGTTGGGATCCGCGGGGCGCCGGGCGCACGGCCCTGGAAGCGCGAGGCCAACTCGACGGTGAGGACTTGGGGGCGGGGTAGGGGAAGGATCGGAGGGCATCCAGCGCTCCACGCGCGGAGAGGGCACCTACGGCTCCGACCCGCCCTCCTCACCACCCTCACCCGGGTCTTCAGGGCGGGGTCTTCAGGGTCGAGGGCAGGATGTGCCCGGTGGAGCCGCTCCTAAGGTCCGGCCTCCGTAGGGGAGGCTTTGGCTGCGTTATTCAGCGGGAGGTGGTGGGAACTGGGGGAGGTGGCACAGGGGTCAGCCTGAGAATGTCGCCCTTGGATTGAAAGCCTCCAAGGCTCTGGGTCAGGTCTGAATAGGGGGCGAGGGATGTGAGGCCCGTTGGCCGGGGAATGCCAGAGTTGGAGGAGGTGGGGCTTAGAAGCCTGTTTCCAGCTGAGCCTTTGTGTCCCCAGATGAGCTCTGACACCCTCAGAGATTAACCCCACACACGTTTCCTCGGGGCACACGGCTAGAAAGCAGCACGGCTAACACCAGAGGGTGATTTCCACTGCAATACAGTCACCGGCTGGGTGATGTGACCCAGGCCAGATGTCCCCGCACTAGGCTCTCAGCTCTTTTCTCTTTCAAAGTAGTGTAGCAGAGAATAGGACCGAATCTTTGGTGATTTAATAATTATCTCTCGACCTCGTAATCCCAGCTACTCAGGAGGCTGAGGCAGGAGAACTGCCTGAACCCAGGAGGCGGAGGTTGTGGTGAGCCGAGATCGCGCCATTGCACTCCAGCCTGGGTCACAAGAGCGAAACTTCATCTCAAAGAAAAAAAAAAAAAATTATCTGCACGCTCATCTATGGCTGAGGTCGCTGCTTGGTAGGAAAACTGGACAGGCGCTAGATAGGTACAAGGTCGAACTCTGCCTCGAGGGCTGTGGGTGCTCTTCAAAAATGCGACTTTATTTTCTGGGCCCCAGAATCCTCATCTGCAAAATAAGTGGTCTGGACTAAAATCAGATTGATCTGCGAATGGCCAGTTGACCTAGGCCATTTCCAATGACCACCCCACCGAGCCTCAACTGCCCAGACAAGAGCCATGTTCCCATTGAATGCTTGAGGAATCTGAGCCAGAGGGATAGGCAGAGTAACCGACTTGGAGGCCCTTGGCCAAGATTCTTGGGGTGGGGGACAGGGCTGGTGGCCGGGGTGAATTCCCAATGAGGAAATTTCGTTCTAGGTCCAAACCCCTCAGGGAATCCGTGGCCTCCACTCCCTGTGGGGCTCAGTCACAGCTTGGCCTTCCACCTTGAGCAAGCTGCTTTTGGAGAGACACAGGCTGTTGGTTTCGGGGGTGGGTGACTTTGGTCCCCAGCACCACACTTTGTTGACTGAATGTGACTTCTCTTCGAAGAGAGAAAGGAATACCAGTGAAGGCCATTCAGGCACCCAGGTTTCAGGGTGTTCCCCAGGCTAATTTCTCACCTGCGAGGAAGCCCTCACGACAGTTAACACACTTTCACATGTGGTCTCTCCCCGACCCTCGCTGGCAGGGTGGAGACTGTGAGTCCCTATTTCACTGACATTGAGGTTCAGAAAAATGCAGTGAGGTTCCCAAGGCCATCCAGTAAGTAAAGGACAGCTCTTTCACAATCCTGTGGGCCTGGCCCTTGGAAACCTTCGCTGATGAAGTGATGATGGGCAAGAGTCAGACTTGCAACAGGCAAAGGGCGAAAGGGGCAGAGGAGGGAGTGCCCGGATGTTCTCGGGAGAAGCAGCCTGGCTCAGATCCTAAGTCCAGCAGGCCGGGGGGAGGTGGCCTCGTGGTTCCCATCAGCCCAGCTGGGCCCCCAAGGACCACTGGCCAGGGCAGGGGCTTCTCAGAGTAAAACTAACAGGAGCGGTGGGAGGGAGTGCGTCCGGTGCTCAGCTCAGGGCGCGGCTCATTTTCGCCCTCATTATTATTTATTTCTCTCCCAAAGAGAACAAGCAGGATGTCCTCTGGCCCCATGGTGCCTGTTCCTCAGCCTGACAGGAGCAGCTGTGGAACAGCCACTGTGTGCTTAATACGCACACAAACGTTTTATTTCATTCTCAGCACTGGGTGGTTGGTACGATCACCTCCATTTTACAGACAAGAAAATGGCCCAAGGTGGTAGAGAGGCTGAGAAGCAGGTCACAGGACCACACCAGGCTCTGGCAGACCCCGGGGCCTGTGTCCTTTCCTGAGCCTGCCGTTCCTGCTCCACAGCCCCTAGGCTGCAGGGTCCCCTGGCATTTGGCCTGTGGCGGGCTGTCCTGGGGGCTGGTTTTCATTGAGCCCTGGACTGGCTGGTCGCTTCCTTCACCCTGCCCTCACTTTGGGTTTTCTTTATTTCCTTCTTGGGGGGCTGTCCACACTTCCATGCTTTGCCTGCCCACAACTGTCCCCATTTGCCCACAACAGTTCTGGTTGAAGTACTGGTATTCTGAGTTCCGGAAAACCTCTCAGTTTTGAGCAAGTCACCCAGGAGTTCACCCTGCCATCCCCACACACATACCCCAACACTGGGCCGGGAGACCCAGGAATAAGGGAAACAGACAACAGCATCCTTATTGAGGGAGCCAATGATCTGGTAGGAGATAGCGACATTCTTCTCCCAAGAGAAGACACAGCAGTGCATAGGGTGGGGTGGGAAAAAACTTTGCCCCAGGAAACTGGGGGCAGAGAGGAGCTGCAGAGCCTTAGAGAGACTGGGGAGCTGCCAACTGGCCTGGTTTCTCCGAGGAAAACTACCCCACCAAACATCTTCACATGCGCATGTGTCCGTGTATTCGTGGATGTCTGTGTGGCAGGTGCCTGTCTATGTGCGTAACACTTGGCAGGAGTGCAGAAAGCCCTTGCTGGGTGAGTGACTGAAGTGCACCTGGTCCCTCCAGGATACTCCCCCAACCCCCACCTCCAGGTCCTGGGCCAGAGGCCCCTTCTCCAAGTCCACTTGAGTCCCCCCCGCAGAGAACTCTGGACGGCTTCCGGTCTTCCTTTCAGCCAACCGGGTCTCCTCTCTCTCCTGGGGAACTGAGGCCCAGGGAGTGTGTGTGTCTTGCCTGAGGACGTGCCTCTGCAGGAGAAAGTTCCGGGCCATCCACAGACACTCCTAGCCCTCAAACCCTGCTCTCCAGCTGTGCGGGTGATTCTCTGCTGCCTAAGGGTCTGGAAATTTCTGGCCTCTGGAGCAAAAACCTTGTCCCCCAAGGACAGGGCAGACCTCTCCACCTGGGTCCCTTGGGGAAGCTCCTAGCACGTTTGCCCCCACAATCTTTCCTGTGGAGTAGAGGGCCTTCCTCAAATGCGGCCGAGATGAAGTCACTGCCCTGGCTAAAGCCTCCCAAAGCCTTCCCTTGCTCTTGGGGTCAAGCCCAGCCTCCCTGGCCTGACACTGGGGCCTGTGTGAGTCCTGCCTACTCACCCCCCTCCCCATGACTCCTCCCCCACTGCCCACCTCTAGGCTAGTTTTGCTGGCCTTGCCTCAGCCTCCCATACGCACATGCTGTTTCCTGGGCTCGGAATGCTCTTCCTGCCTTCCTCCAAAAAAACTCAGCCCACTGGCTCCTTCTCCAGGGAGCTGCGCCTCTGCCTTCTCCCTCCTGAGTTGGGTGCCCATGCACGCCCTGTCTCGTGTTAGTCGTCAACGAATGTGTGGACTTGGGCACGTGCCTCTACCTCTCCTCCATCACCGCTGCCAAGTGGGGATACCGGCACCTACTTCTGCGTGGTTCATCGTGGGGCGGGTCTGGAGCCTGGACCAATGAGTGATGGTTCCCGCCCCTTGGGGGGACCCTAAGGACTGCGGAGGACGGAGCCTGCGGCGCTGTGCGAGTGGGGAAATACCCCTCAGCCCAGCGCGGCGGCCAGGGCTGGGCCTGCCAGAGAGGAGCCCCCTTCCCACCCTGGAGGCCAGGCGCGGGCCAGGGAGACCCTGCCTGAATGCGCCCTAAACCTGGGGGGTTTAGACTAGAGGGGGCCCGACGGGCCTGCACGCTGGGTGTCTGCGGATGAACGGCGGCGAAGTCCGGAGGCCGAAGAGCCTCCGTGCGCACGCGCGCTGGCGACACCTCCTCCCTCTCCCAGGGAAGCGCGGCCCGGGGACGGGGCGTTTCTGGCCGCAGGATGGTTGCTGGTGACCCGGCTGGGTTAATACCTGCTGCGGACTGCCTGCGCTGTGCGGGCAGTGGCTCCCTCCTACCACTAGGTGGGGATCTGGAGTCGTTCAGACCAGGAGTCGGGGCTTGGGTTCAGGCCCGGAGCCCCTCGCCCTCCTGCCGCCAGCCGGGGTTTCCCAGCCTACCTGGCTGCAGCCTCCCAGACACTGGGCCAGCGCCCTGTGCCTCCACCCTCATGTCTAGCTAGGCGCTGCTGCCAGGGAATTAACATTGAGGGAAATGAATGAGAACACGGACTGTGCAGCCAGAGAGCCCTGGGTTCAAATCCCAGCGGCACATGTAGTTCTGGGGCTTTGGCTCCTTCCGCCTCCACCTTCCTCATCTCTGAAATAGACTCATCTACGTATTCTGCAAAGGGCAGGAGGAAATGTGGCCGCCACCCAGAGTGGAGGGAATGGGCAGTGTCCTCTGTGATCTGATCCCTCACATGGCACAGCTAGCCCGGGACAGCAGCTGTGTTCCAAGGCTTCCCCCTGCTCCTGTCTCACTGATAGAAACGTACCTGTCCCACGACTCCCTCCCTTGGGACCTTGCTGGGCGAGAGGGGCCCATCTGACTTAATGCACTGCCTTTCCAGATGCTGTACTGGCAGCTTCCATCTGAGCTGGGGTGGGGGACCAGACTCTGGCCTGGGTCCCAGGGGCACCATTGCAGAGGCACAGATGTCTCCCCTCACACCACGCCTAACACACAAGGGCCTGCCTCTTCTTCCTCCATCAGGCTCTGGGCCAGGGCTGAGGGATAATTTCCCTTCTCCTCCATTCACAGGCAGAAACACTGAGCTTCAGAGAACCCAAGACAGGTTCTATCAGTGGGGAAAAGCGAAGAGTTGGCCCAGGGAAAGGGAACGTGGAGGTTAGGGCTGCACCAGTCTTGGTCTTGGTCACCTTGGTTCAAGTGCCCCCTTCTCTCATGCCTTGCTGGTCTTTTCCCTGACATAGCAGGGATTTGTGTGACAGTCCCCATCTGTTCAGACATCAGAACCTGCCACACCCAGAGGGAGCTGCTCTCCCTCTCACCCCTTTGGGAGCCAGAGGTCTCTTCCGCAGGGTGGAAAGATGGAGGTTAAGAAGGGGTTAACCCTTCTTGTGTTCACAGCACTTCAACAAGGATGCATTCAGTGATGGCTGCTGTGTCACCTGTGGGGAATCCTCCCTCTGTCTCTCACACGCTCTGGACTCCTTGCCATTTTTTCTTTCTTTTTAAAAACTGAGATATGATTGCATAAAATGTACTATGAAAGGGTACAATCCATTAGTTTTTACTCTATTTACCAGATTGTGCAACAGTCACCACTGTCACTCCCCTGCCCTTGACAACCGCGAAGCCGCCCTCTGTTTCTGTGGGCTTGCCCATTCTGGACATTTCATATCAATAGAATCATACACTCTGTGCCTTTTTGCGACTGGCTTCTTCCACTTAGCTTAATGTTTTCAAGGCTTACCCGTGTTGTAGCACAGCTCAGCCAAATTCCATCACCAGGTTGTTCACCTCTTGTTTCTTCATCATCAGTTGATGGGCATTTGACTATTATGAATGATACTGCTCTGAACATTCGTGTTCAAGTCTTTGTGTGAATATATGTTTTCATTTCTGTTGGGTATGTCTAGGAGTGGAATTGCTGGGGCCAATGATAATGCTAACTTTTTTCCCCACCAGCATCCAAAGCAGTTAATGCCAACTTTTTGAGGAACTTACCAGTTAGCACTTATCAAAGTGATACCTTTTTATCCAAGTGCTGACTTTTTGAGGAACCACCAAACTGCTTACCATGGTACCCTCCCACCAGCAATTCCTTGCCATTTCTTGAATGTGCCAGCCACACTACTCCTTGGTCCCTGATTTCTTTCTTGGTGAGGCCATCCTAGGCCATCTGATGGAAAACAGGAGCCCACTTTCAGCCTCTCCACTCCCTTCCTCCCTGCCTCTGGTTGTTGATATCGGACGTAGTGAGACTATTTTACTTACTTATTTTGCTTATTGTTTCCCCTCACTGGAATTGAGCTTTGTTCATGGTTCTATCATTGGTCCTAGAACATTTTATGGCACATCTAGGTGCTCAATCAATGTCTGTTGAGTGACGTGAGTGAAGGAATGTAGGATGCCATGCCAGGTACACAGGGAAGAACGTGGTGAGTTCTCATGGAAATGGACCAGGTGTGACCGAGGCCACAGGGAGGTAAACCGAGCATCACTGGGGCCTCCTGCCTGTACATTTCTCCACCTATCAAGTTGGCCTTGGGGGCTCAGGACAACCCATGCTCTCACCCTCATCAGACCAGCAGAGAAGAACCGGGCGTCCTCCCTCAAACTGGGCAAGAGCTGAGGAAACAGGTTAGTTAGCCACGTCGTCGTCACGACAGTTCCGTCTCTTGGACGGGACACTGTAGACAATGCAGTGGTTGAGGAAGGATTTGGAGGGTGGCAATTGGGGAGGGGATTCATGTGTCAGTGCCCTGCGTCAGCCCTGTCTGTCCCCACCCAGGTATCCATCTGCCTTGGATACCCAGATGTGAGAGCTGCTCAGCCGGGAAGGATGTTGGCCTTTCCCATGCCAAGAATGAGGGTCACAGTCCCGGCTGTCCAGCCGACCCAGCAGGCCTTTTATGGCTTCACCTCAGCTGGCCTCTGGACATATTAGTCAGGAATCCTTCTGTCATAAGGGCAGATATCCAACTCAAGCTGAAGAAAAAGGCAGTGTGTTGGCTTGCACAGGACCCGGGGAGTGCAGGGAAGGGGCAGCTGCCTTCAGAATGCTGGGGGCCAGAGACACATGCCCCAGCACTCGCTCTCTCTGTCTCTGTCTCTCTCCCTTGCTTTTTCTCTCATTTCTTTCCTCTCTGTGTTGGCATCATTCTCTCCTACCACAGATGGGCTTCTTCATGTGGCAGGGGGCTTGGCTGCAGGCAGCTGTGAGTTACAGAAATCCAGCTTCATGGCTCAGAAGGGAAGGAAATGACTCTGCTGTTCTACTTAGAACAATCCCAAGGAAACACTCGGATTGACTCCTGGGGTCATATGCCCATCTCCCTCCTCCACCCGTACAAACAACCCATTCTCCTCCACCACTGCTGTCAGTGCAGCCACACCAGAAAACCAGGCTTCCTGGTCTCTCTCAAAATGCATGCTGACTGCCTAGTACTTCGCAATATATTTCTCTCTCTCTCTCTCTGTCTCTCTCTCTGGGACAGGGTCTCACTCTGTCACCCAGACTGGAGTGCAGTGGCATGATCACAGCTTATTGCAGCCTCAACCTCCTGGGCTCAGGTGATCCTCCCACCTCAGCCTCCCAAGTAGCTGGGACTACATGTACATGCCAGTATGCCCAGTTTTTTTTTTTTTCTTTTTTCCTTTTTTTTTTTTTTTTTTTTGGTAGAAACTGGGCTTTCAAACATGTTGCCCAGGCTAGTCCCAAACTCTTCAACTTAAGCAATCTTCCTGCCTGGGCCTCCCAAATTGCTAGGATTACAGCCATGAGCCACTGCGCCTGGCCTGATTTCTCTTAATCCATACAACTGCTCTGGAGAAACCTATACAGGTCAGGGCTCTTGTAGCTCCTACTGACAAAAGCCCAACTCAGATTAGCTTAAGCCAAAAAGGGAATGTATTACTCTACATAAGCGATAAAGGCAAGTGTAGACTTCAGGCATAGCTGGTTCCAGGGACTCAAATAAGACTGGGCTGTCTCTGATTGGCTCCAGCTCTTAGCCGGACTTCCCTCTGTGTTGGCTCAGCTCTCAGGCACGAACTCCCCAAGCAGCAGGAAAAAGTGCCTAGGTCAGCCTAGGCTCAAATGGCCTGCAGAGCCCTAATTTCCAGGGGAAGAGGGAGGCTGCTTTCTGTGCATAGAGCAAACTATCTCAGGGGATGGGTTGGCTCCCATGAGGGTCCAATATCTACTCAGGGCACAGGAGAAAGATAACTATATTTGGTGAGGCCAGGTCATGTGCCCACTCTTGCACCAAGAAAATGAGACAGAGCTGTGAGGAGTAGTGTCCCCGGAGCAGGGACAGGGCAGACTGATTGTATGTGGCCAGTTACACAACTTTGCCATTGCACAGTTGAGGCCTGGACAGCTAAGCCAACTTGCCAGTGCCATGGGGCTAGAGACACAGTCAGGATTCAAACGCACATCTGTCATCTCTTCCCAGAAAACCACCTTGCCTCCTTTTCAAGTGCTAAGTTAAAACATCCCTTGAAGAAGTAGATTCCTGAAGACAGCCATATCATTCCCAGCACCCCGTGCAACAACTGCCCCAGAGAGGATTGCGTGGGAGGCGGGGTTGGCCGCACTCTCAGACAAGATCCATTACCAGCTCTCCGTGGTTGAAAGGGTCTCTGGTCACTGACTCCAGTTGTCATACTGAGTCATCAATCCAAACGAGATTTGATTTTTGGCAAGGGTGCCAAGACCATTCGATGTCAGAAGGATAGTCTTTTCAACAAGTGGTGCTGGGAAAACTGGATGTCCACAGTTCCGTCTCCTGGATGGGACATTGTAGACAATGCAGTGGTTAAGATAGGATTTGGAGGGTGGCAGTTGGGGAGGGGATTCATGTGTTGAACCCTTACCTTACATGATATACAAAATTAACCCCCAAATGCATCAAAGACCTAAACTTAAGAGCTAAAGCTACAAAACTCTTAGAAGAAATCACAGGGGCAAAACACACTGCCATGAGTGTACCTATGCAACAATCTTGCATGTTCTTCACATGTACCCCAAAACCTAAAATGCAATAAAAAAAAAAAAAGAAATCACAGAGGCAAATCTTCATGACCTTGAATTTGGCAATGGTTTTGAAAATATGACTCTAAAAGCATAGATGACAAGAAAATAGATATATTGAACTTCATAAAATTAAATACTTTTCTGCACCAAAAGACACTATCAAGAAAGTAAAAATGCAACTCACAAAGCGGAAAAAAATTGTAAATAATATAGCTGATAAGAATTTAATATGAAAAATACATGATTTCTACAACTTAACAACAAAAGGATAAATAACTCAATTATACAATGGACAAAGGACCCTGAATAGATATTTTTTCCAAAGGAGATATACAAGTGACCAGTGAGAACATGAAAAGATGCTCACCATCATTAGCCATTAAGGAACTGCAAATCAAAACCATGAGATATATACCCAGTAATGGGATTGCTGGGTCAAATGGGATTTCTATTTTTAGGTCCTTGAGGAATCGCCACACTGTCTTCCACAATGGTTGAATTAATTTACATTCCCACCAACAGTGTAAAAGTGTTCCTATTTCTCCACATCCTCTCCAGCATCTGTTGTTTCCCGATTTTTTAATGATCGCCATTCTAATTGGTGTGAGATGGTATCTCAATGTGGTTTTGATTTGCATTTCTCTGATGACCAGTGATGATGAGCATTTTTTCATATGTTTGTTGGCCTCCTGCCATCAAAAACGATGAGTTCACGTCCTTTGTAGGGACATGGATGAACCTGGAAACCATCATTCTCAGCAAACTGACACAAGAGCAGAAAATCAAACACCGTATATTCTCACTCATAGGTGGGTGTTGAACAATGAGAACACATGGACACAGGGAGGGGAGCACTACACACTGGGGTCCGTTGGGGGGAAATGGGGGAGGGGCGGGGGGTGGGGAGGTGGGAAGAGATAGCATGGGGAGAAATGACAGATACAGGTGAGGTGACGGAAGACAGCAAACCACACTGCCAAGTGTGTACCTATGCAACAATCTTGCATGTTCATCACATGTACCCCCAAACCTAAAATGCAATTAAAAAAAAAGAAGTGAATTATCAACCCATAAAAATACATGGAGGAAATTTAAATGCATATTATTATTAAGTAAAATAAACCAATCTGAAAAGTCAAAAAAAAAAAAAAAAAAAAAAACAACCATGAGATATCACTCCACACTCACCAGGATGGCTAGAATTTTAAAAGAGAGGGAGAGAGCGAGCCAGGCATGGTGGCACCTGACTGTCATCCAAGCTACTTGGGAGGCTGAGGAGGGAACATCACTTAAGCCCAGGATTTATAATATAGCCTGGGCAAAATAGTGAGACCACCACCTGTACTAGAAAGAAGAAAGCGAGTGAGAGAGAGGGAGGGAGAGAGGGAGGAAGGAAAAGAAGGAAGAAAGGAAAGAAAGCAAGTTTGGCAAAGATGTGGAGGAAAAAACAATTTTTTTCGAGACAAGGTCTCACTCTGTTGCCCAGGCTGGAGGGCAGTGGTGCAATTGTACCTCACTACAGCCATAATCCCCTAGACTTAAGTGACCCTCGACCTCAGCCTCCTTGGTAGCTGGCTCTGTAGGTATGTGCTACCACTCCTGGCTAATTTTTGACTTTTTAAAGAGACGAGGTCTCACTGTGTTGCCCAGGCTGATCTCAAAATCCTGAACTCAAGTGATCCTCTTGCCTGAGCCTCCCAACATGTTGAGGTCACAGGCGTGAGCCACCGCAACAGCCCTGGATGTGGAGCAACTGGAACTCCTGTACATTCTGTTGAAAATGTAAAACGGTGATGTTTCTGTGGAAAACAGTATGGTGGTCCTCCAGAAAGCTAAACATAGAGTTACCACATGGTCCAGCAATTGCACTCTTAGGGTATGCACCCAAAGGAATTGAAAACAGGGACTCGAACAGATACTTGCACACCAGTGTATATCAGCATTATTCACAGTCGCTGAAAGTTGGACACGATCTCAATGTCCATTAATGATGAATGGATAAACAAAATGTGGTACATACATTCAATGGAATATTATTTGGCCGTACAAAGGAATGAAGTTTTGATATATGCTATTTGCTCTATATTGAATATACATGCTATACAATATAGAGAAAACTTTAAGCCCCTGATGCTAAAGTGAAGTAAGCTAGACACAAAAAGACAAATGTATGATTCTGCTTAGCTGAAATATCTGCAATAGGAAAAGTCATAGAAACGGAAAGGAGAGTAGAGGTTACCAGGGGCTGGGAGGAGAGGGGAATGGGGAGTCGTTGCTTAATGAGTACAGCGTCTCTGTTAGGAATGATAAGAAGTTCTGAAAATAGATTGTGCTCATAGTTGCATAACAATGTGAAAGTACTTAGTGCCACTAAACTGTACACCTAAAATGGTTAAAATTGGAAATTTTATGTAATAAATATATATATCATAAATGTGTATATATATATATATAAAATAAATGTAGATAGATAGATAGATAGATAGATAGATAGATAGATAGATATAGTCCCAACTTTACAAATATGGGGGCTGGGCATGGTGGCGCATGCCTGTAATCCCAGCACTTTGGGAGGCTGAGGTGGGCAGATCACTTGAGGTCAGGCATTTGAGATCAGCCTAGCCAATATGGCAAAACCCCATCTCTACTATAAATACAAAACTAGTGGGGTGTGGTGGTGGGTGCCTGTAATCTCAGCTATTTGGGAGGTGAGGCAGGAGAATTGCTTGAATCCAGGACGCAAAGTTTGCAGTGAGTGGCTGCACTGCACTCCGGCCTAAGCAACAGAGACCCTGTCTCAAAAAAATAAAAAATAAAACAAAATAAAACATAATAAAATAATTAAAATTAAAATAGGATGTGAATGTAACAAATGTACCCCTCTGGTTGGGGACATTGGAAATGGGGGAGGCTGTGCATGCGTCGGGGCAGACGGCATATGGGAAACCACTTATGAATGAATGAATTTGTATGAATAAACAACACCTCTCAATTTTGCAGTCAAGCCAAACTGCTCTAAACATTTTTTTTAAGGATAGGCATCTTTCACATAGAAAGATTTACTTGACAGTTTGTTTTCCAACAAATATGTATTGAGCAACCATTGCATCTGGTTGGCACTGGGGGGTCCATGACGCAGTTGTGCCCTCAGGGGTCCCGGGGCTGCAGCGGAGCTTGCCAACTTCTCAGACAGAGGGGAGCTGGATTAAAAGGACGTGCAAGAGCAAAGAACATGAATTTGCCTTCTCAGTGCCTCCAAACTGCCCACGGGTTGATTACAAGCGTTAAAGTCCTTTCCGTGCCACCCACAAAGGGGTCCATACGGTGTTGCTCTGCATTACTGTCTTAACTTAAAGGGAAACTTTCGCAATGTCTGGAGCCCTCGATGTCCCGCAAATGAAGGAGGAAGATGTCCTTAAGTTCCTGGCAGCAGGAAGCCACTTAGGTGGCACCAATCTTGACTTCCAGTTGGAACGCTACATCTGGAAAAGGAAAAGTGATGCCATCTACATCATCCATCCAAAGAAGACCTGGGAGAAGCTTCCACTGGCAGCTCGGGCCATTGTTTGCCATTGAAAACCCTGCTGATGTCAGTGTCACATCCTCCAGAAATACTGGCCAGAGGGCCATGCTGAAGTTTGCTGCTGCCACTGGAGCCACTCCAATTGCTGCTGCTTCACTCCTGGAGCCTTCACCAACCAGAGCCAGGCAGCCTCCCGGGAGCCACGGCTTCTCATGGTGACTGACCTCAGGGCTGACCACCAGCCGTTCAGGGTTGTTAACCTACCTCCCAGCGCCCTGTGTCACACAGCTTCTCCTCTGCGCTACGTGGACATTGCCATCCCATGCCACAGCAAGGGAGCTCACTCAGTGGATTTAACGCGGTGGATGCTGGCTTGGGAAGCTCTGCGCATACGTGGCACCATTTCCCAGGAGCACCCGTGGGAGGTCATGCCTGATCTCTCCTTCTCCAGAGCTCCTGAAGAGACTTGACAACGAAGAGCAGGCTGCTGCCGAAAAGGCTGTGAGCAAGGAGGAATTCCCTGGTAAGTGGACTGCTCCAGCTCCCGAGTTCACTGCTTCCCTGCCTGAGGGTACAGACTGGTCTGACCACACCCCAGCATGCCAGGCCTTTGGGCAGAGGGCAAGAGTTCAGGCCTCAGCTGCCCTCTGTGCCTATCCAGCAGTTCCCTGCTGAAGACTAGAGAGCTCAGCCTGGCACGGAAGCCCGGTCTGCAGCTTCCACTGTCAGGCCACTGAATGGGCAGGAACAACCACTGAATGGCCTTAAGCTGTTCTTGCACGGGCTCTTAAGCACCATGGAAGTAAGGTTGATGGAAACTAAATATCAGTTTTAAAAAAAACGTTAAAGTCATCCGAGCTCCATCCTGACCTACTGAGTCTGAACATGCTCGGCTGGATCTCCATCCCAGGCCGAGGCGGGAATCCACAGTCAGAGGACTTGACTCAGAGGGCCTGAGAAGGTCCGCGCAGCTTCCTCCCTGCCCGTGGCCAGTGATTCACCGACTCAGTTCTCTCATGCCCTGGCTGCCAGAAGTTGCCCTGTCTATCCAAAGCTCTCCTTCAGGAGAAGCTCCTGACTTTGTGTCCATCTTGGGGGAAACAGAAAATAGCTCCCCACCCCCTCCATTCCACTGTCTTTCTGAAGAGTAAAGGCTGTAAGAGCTTCTGCATCTTGGGCAAATGTATCGATCCTTTGTGTAGATGGTGTTTCTGCTCCTCTGGCCTGAAGACTCAATGCCAACCCGCACCCCTGGCGAACACATCCCCCATGCTGAGAATGGTGGGTTGTGGGGTGCATGGGGGAGATTCTGCCCTCTGCTCACTCAGGCCTCAGGAGCCGAGGCCACCAGGCACCTGCTAATCTGTGGACCCCCATATTGTTTTCATGGGCCAAGTCCTGGAATGGAGAAGGCGTATGTGGACAGTGGGCAGAGACATTGAGACATTGACAGAAGGTCTGTGTCTCAGCCAGAGATCACCTGGCACCTTGGGGTTAGCCACTAGACCCCTTCCTAAGGCAGGCTGGGCACTGACTTAGCCATCCCCAGCATGTCAGGCCTTTGGGCAGAGAGCAAGAGTTCAGGCCCCAGCTGCTCTTCCCACCTAGATGTTTTTTTTTTTTTTTTTCTTTGAGATGGAGTCTCGCTCTGCAGCCAGGCTGGAGTGCAGTAGCACAATCTCAGTTCACTGCAACCTCTGCCTCTTGGGTTTAAGGGATTCTTCTGCCTCAGCCTCCTGAGTAACTGGGACTACAGGTGTGTGCCACCACACCTGGCTAATTTTTCTATTTCTAGTAGACACAGCATGTCACCATTTTGGCCAGGCTGGTTTAGAACTCCTGACCTCATGATCCATCTGCATCAGCCTCCCAAAGTGCTGGGATTACAGGAGTGAGCTGCACCAGGCTATGATTGTATTTTAAAATCCTAAATCAAGACAGCCGACCTGATAAAGTTCAGGCCTCAGCTGAACTTTTAAAGGACTTTTCTAGTTCTACCTGCAGTAATATTAATCATCTTATTTCTCACCAGATTATTTCCAACCTCCAGTCAGTTAATTAGTAACCAATTGATTTCCATTCAACAATGATTAGTTCAACTCGTTCTAAAACAAATAATAATTATCCATTACATTAAATATTGAATACCTTTCTTGAAAAGAATCCAGCTAAAATAGACTCTGTCCTGGAAATGCGAGACCAGGGGTTTGTAAATGGGTGATTTTGGACCCGAGGGGACGTCTGGCAGTGTTTGGGGACATATTTGCTTACACAAGCTGTCACTAGCATCTAGTGGATAGAGGCCAGAGATGCTGCTGACTATCCTGCAATGCACAGGGCAGCCCCCACGCCATGGAACTCTCGGGCCCACATGTCTATGGTGTCAACTTTGGGAAACCTTGCTCTGGGCTCTCTGGGGCTGTGCCTGTGCAGCCAGGGTGGCGGCCTGGTGTTGGTTTTCTCCTCATGCTTCATATCGACTTTGGTCCTGTCTGTGACACTGTTGTCAGAGGGGAGAGGCTTGGAACCCCTCAGCTCTCTGCTGCTTCCTTTTTTGTGGGCAGATGCAAGGAGATGACTGCTTTTGAAGAGATACCCCAGGTACCAACCCAAGCCTGGCAAGGGGCAGGGAGTGTCTTGAATCAGCATCTCCCACTGGGGAGACCAGAGCAGAGACCAGGCGCAGCGAGGGTAGGCAGAAGCACTGGATGTAAAGGGAGAGGCGCAGGCTCTAGCTCTGTTAGACTCTGCCTCTAACCTGGCCATTTCGCCTCTACGCCTGTTTCCTCCTCTGTCCACTGGACACAGGTTCTAAACAGGGTTATTGTGAGGGTCAGGGAGGTGAAGGCTGGGACAGGCTTGTGGAATGCATTAAGGCCGGGCAGCAGCACCTCGTGGGGTCGCTGCTGTGTGTGCTGAGGGCCCCAGCTGGGCTGGCAGGTTGGGAGAGGCTAAGGCTGGGCCGAGAGAGTGGAGCATGGATCCCAGAGAGCACGTACTCTCTAGTTTCAGACAACTGGTGTGCTTGGAGCGCAGAAATGGACTGGCTGGCAAGATGGTGCAGGGCGGGGTGTGGAGCCTCCCATCAAGGGGCGGTGCTTTCCTGTGCAGCTCTCAGACAGAGGGAGCAGGAAGCCTAGTGAGTCTGGACATGCACTCAGGTCTCATGCCTGGAGGTTAGTGCAGGGAGCAATGTGCTGGAGCAAGTGGGCTCCATGTCTTGGCCAAAAGCAGGTTGAGGCTGAGCGCCGTGGCTCATGCCTGTAATCCCAACACTTTGGGAAGCTAAGGTGGGAGGATCCCTTGAGCCCAGGAGTTTGAGTCCAGCCTGGGCAGTATAGCAAGATCCCATTTCTACAAAACATTTTTTTTAATTAGCTGGGTGTGGTGGCATGTGCCTGTGGTCCCAGCCTGGAGAGGCTGAGATAGAAGGATCACTTGAGCCTAGTAGGTCGGCGCTGCCGTGATTGTATCACGGCACTCCGCCGGGCAACGGCGAGACCCTGTTTCAAAAAAAAAAAAAAAAAAAAAAAAGGCAATTTGATCAGAAGCATGGCCTTGTGACATGACGAAAACTAAAATCCACAGCGCTGTTTTGAAACGTTCAGATTTTCAGTATCTTATGAAGTGGTTTCGGAACCTTTGATGACTTTATGTCCATCTTCTCAGGTGTTTTTTCTTTTCTTTTCTTTTTGTTTGAGACAGAGTTTCCTTCTTGTTGCCCAGGCTGGAGTGCAGTGGCACGATCTCGGCTCACTGTAACCTCCGCCTACCAGGTTCAAGAGATTCTCCTCTCTCAGCCTCCCAAGTAGCTGTGCCATCACGCCCAGCTAATTTTTTGTCTTGTTAGCAGAGACAGGGTTTCACCGTGTTGGTCAGGCTGGTCTTGAATTCCTGACCTCAGGTGATTTGCCCGCCTTGGCCTCCCAAAGTACTGGGATTACAGGCGTGGGCCACTGTGCCCAGCCTTCTCAGGGTGTTTTAAATCTACTTTTAAACTTCTGATTCTTTTGTAGCTGATCATTTTTCTCTGTATTGTGTAAATTAGCAAAAATTTGGAATAACCGAAACACCCAACAGTAAAGCCTTTATTGGAATGAATGAAAAATCTAACAATAAGGATTCATGGGAGAATACTAGAGGCACACACACACACACACACACACACACACACACACACACACGTGCACACACACACACAGACAAGGAAGAAAACCATAGCCAAAGTTTACAGATTAAGATTCTTTTTTTTTTTTTTTTTTTTTTTTTTTGAGACAGAGTTTTGCTCTTGTTACCCAGACTGGAGTGCAATGGCACAATCTCGGCTCACCGCAACCTCCGTCTCCTGGGTTCAGGCAACTCTCCTGCCTCAGCCTCCTGAGTAGCTGGGACTACAGGCACGCGCCACCACGCCCAGCTAATTTTTTATATATATTTTTTTAGTAGAGACGGGATTTCACCATGTTGACTGGGATGGTCTCGATCTCTTGACCTCGTGATCCACCCCCCTCGGCCTTCCAAAGTACTGGGATTACAGGCGTGAGCCACCACGCCCGGCCCAGATTAAGATAAATCAGAAAAGTCTGAAAGTCCTAAAAGCATGTATGTGTGTGTGTGTGTGTGTGTGTGTGTGTGTGTGTATGTATGTGTGTGTGTATTTTATTTCTTTTAATTTTTGTTTTTGTTTTTTGCTGTAATTTTTTTTTTTTTTTGAGATGGAGTCTCGCAGTGTTGCCCAGGCTGCAGTGCCATGGCATGATCTCGGCTCACCGCAACCTCCACCTCCTGGGTTCAAGCAATTCTCCTGCCTCAGCCACCCGAGAAGCTGGGTCTACAGGTGTGCGCCACCATGCCCAGCTAAGTTTTTTATATTTTTAGTAGAGACAGGGTTTCACCATGTTGGCCAGGATGGTCTTGATCTTCTGACCTCATGATCCACTCGCCTCAGCCTCCCAAAGTGCTGGGATTACAGGCATGAGCCACCGCACCTGGATTTTTTTTTTTTTTTTTTTTTTTTTTTTTTTTTTTTTTTTGAGATGGAGTCTGGCTGTCACCCAGATTGGAGTGCAGTGGCACAATTTCAGCTCAATGCTACCTCCACTTCTTGGGTTCAAGTGATTCTCCTGCCTCAGCCTCCTGAGTAGCTGGGATTATAGGTGTGTAATTTTTTTAGAGGAGGTATTGGAGTATAGAGGTCACGCCTGCTGCCCCAAACTTAGAAACAGACACTTACCAGCAGTGTGACCCTTGGGCTGTTATTTAGCTTTTCTCTTCTTTAGTTTTCTCGTTTGCAGAAGGTGAATTATAATAATGGGGCCAAAGGAACGCAGGAGCCCACTGAAAGAGCTCCCAGTGGCCAAAGCTGGAACAATTTGAGCAATGAAATACGTAAGGCAGTACTGGATTATAACCCAACATATGACATAAAGATCCATGAGTTATACTGACACTAATAAATGATCGAGTAAAGTAAGTTAGTCAATGGAAGAGAATAGACAAATCTGTGAAGAGGAACTCCAAATATTGATGTAGATACTCCATGCTCAAGGAAGTGGAGTGTGACTCCCCACTCCTGAAGGGTGGGCTGTGCTGGTGACTTCCTGCCAGCTACTGCAGCATGGAAATGGGCAAAAGAATACCCTTTACGGTGGAAAGCTGGTGAACACGACCTCACCCTGGTGACCAAGGCGAACATCGTTAGTGAGAAATTTTTCTCATAACATGTTTTCCATATGATTCATGTGAATGATACCCCACTTCTGTGGCCTTCCTCCCCCAAACCCATAACTTCTGTCTAATCATAAGAAAAATACCAAACCAACCATAATCAAGGAACTTCCACCAAATGTTTGACAGCACTTCCTAAAACTATTTAAGGACATCAAACACAAGGAATGTCTGAGAAACGAGCACAGCCAAGAGGAGCCTGTGGAGACATGAAAACGAAATGTAATGTGGTCTCCTGGATGGAATCCTACAACAGAAAAAGAACATTCCGTTAAATAAATAAATAAATAACGCTAAGCAAGTCTGAAAGAAAGACGGATGTTAGTTGTAACAAATTGATACAGTTTGGCTGTGTTTCCACCCGCATCCTATCTTGAATTCCCATGTGTTGTGGGAGGGACCAGGTGGAGGTAATTGAATCAAGGGGGTAGTTTTCCCCATACTGTTCTTGTGATAATGAACAAATCTCACAAGGCCTGATCATTTTATAAGCATCTGGTGTTTCCCCTGCTTGTACTCATTCGCTCTCCTGCTGCCCTGTGAAGAGGCGTGTTCCACCATGCTGGTAAATTTCCCCAGGCATCCCCAGGTATAAGGAACTGTGAGTTAACTAAACTTCCTTACTTCATAAACTACCCAGTCTCAGGTATTTCTTCATAGCAGTGTGAGAATGGACAAATACACAAACATATCATATTAATGTAAGATGTTAACAACAGAAGAAACTGGGTGTGAGGCAGAATATGGGACGTCTATGTGCTGTTTTTGCAACTTTTCTATAAATCTATTCTAAAAATAAGAGTTTATTTTTAAAAGTAAGTAATCGTGTCTACATTATGTTGCTGCTGGGATTACATGCATGAGCCAACATGTGATTTATATCAAGCATGCACCCAGCCAACAAGTGATTTATATCAAGCATTTGACACACTAGTATATGGTGTTTAATATTAGCTATTATTTATCATTATTGTTCTTATTTCTCTTTTTCTTATTAAAATAGCAATGTGTACTCTTATAGAAAAATGTACAAATGAGCCAAATAAAAACATAAGTCAAAAGAACACCCACAATCGCACATTCTCAGAGAGAACCACTGGTCACACCTTGCAATTAATTTTTACAAAGCTGGGATCACTCCATACATATGGTTTAGTAAATGGCCATAATTTGTTTAAGTAACCCATAAATTATTTGATATTTAGGTTGTTCTAACTCTTTGCTCTTACAAATGGGCAAGAGCACAAGTAATGGACTAAGCGTTAAGAAGAAAAAAAGAAAAGCTTGAAAAATTATAAAAATTGGGCACTAATGCTGAAATAAATTAATAAAAATGACCTTATCTGAAAATCCGATGTCTGACTTTTATTTTCTAGATCTGTTTTATTTTATAATTTAAATTTTTTTAAGAGGGAAAGATTACTTGACACAATTTGTTTTTAAAGTTTAAAAGCTTCATTTATTTATGATGATGAGAATAATTTTTTTTAAAAAGCTACATTTGCTCAATGGGTTAGTATAGGCATTTTTCCCCCCACCTATGCATTCTTTTAAAAAAGTATTTATTTATGGCTAGGAGCAGTGGCTCATGCCTGTAATCCCAACACTTTGGGAGCCTGAGGCAGGCAGATCACCTGAGGTCAGGAGTTCAAGACCAGAGTTTTTATTGTATATTTTTAGGTGTACCACCAACATGGAGAAACACCATCTCTACTAAAAATACAAAATTAGTCAGGTGTGGTGACACATGCCTGTAGTCCCAGCTACTTGGGAGGCTGAGGCAGGAGAATCACTTGAACCCAGGAGGTGGAGGTTGTGGTGAGCTGAGATCACACCATTGCACTCCAGCCTGGGCAAAAAGAGCAAAACTGTCTCAAAAAAAAAAAAAAAAAAAAAAAAAAGGATTTATTTATTTATTTGCCTATTCTGAGAGCATCGTTTTATCCTTTTATTGTATGTTTTTAGGCATACCACTTGATTCAGATATATATTGTGGAATAATCACTGCCATAAAGACAATTGACATATCCGTCACCTCACATAGTTATCTTTTTTGTGTGCACGGTGAGAAAACTTGGGATCTACCTTCTTAGCAAATTTCAAGCATATGGTACAGTATTGTTAGTTACAGTCATCAGGCTTTATATTAGATCTCTAGAACTCATTCATCTTGCATAGCTAAAACTTTGCACCCTCTGACCAACATCTTCTGATTTTCCCCTTCCCCCAGCACCTGGTAACTATCATTCTTTTCTTTGTTTCTGTGAGTTTGACTATTTTAGGCTCCAAATACAAGTGATATCTTACAGATTTGTCTTTCTGTGTCTGGCTTATTTCATTTAGCATAATGGGCATGGTGGCACATGCCTGTAATCCCAGGCTTATCCAAATTGATGCAAATGAAAAGATTTTTTTTTTTAAGATGGGATAAGATTTCATTGTATATGTATGCACCACATTTTCTTCATTCATTGTTTTGGGGGTTTTTTTGGTGTGTTTTTTTGAGACTGAGTCTTGCTCTGTCACCCAGGCTGGAGTGCAGTGGCATTGTCTCAGCTCACTGCAACCTCCATCTCCCGAGTTCAAGTGATTCTTCTGCCTTAGCCTCCTGAGTAGCTGGGATTATAGGCATCCGCCAGTGTGCCCAGCTAATTTTCGTATTTTTAGTAGAGATGGGGTTTCACCATGTTGGCCAGGCTGGTCTGAAACTCCTGACCTCAAGTGATCCACTGGTCTTGGCCCCCCAAAGTGCTGGGATTACAGGAGTGAGCCACTACACCCGGCCTTATTCATTGCTTGTTGATGGACATTAAGATTATTTTCGTATCTTTGCTATTTTCAGTAATACTGCACTGAAAATAGGAGTGCAGGCAACTTTTCAAGACCTTAATTTCAATTCCTCTGGACAAATACCTAGAACTGGGATTGCTGGATTATATGGTACTTCTGTGTTTAATTTTTTTGAGAAACTTTCACACTGTTTTCCACAATGGCCATACCAACTTATATCCCCATCAACAGTATACATAAGGGTTCCCATTTCTCCACACCCTCACCAACACTTATTTTTTTTTAAATAAAATTTAAGTGTCCCTTATCTGAAATATTTAGGACAAGAAGCATTTTGGATTTAAAATAATTCCCAAGACATCTCATGACATATATGCAAATATTCCAAGCTTTATTTTAAAAGGTTGTTCTAACTCTTCACTCTTACAAATAGGTAAGCGCACAAGTAATGGACTAAGCATTAAGAAGAAAAAAGAACAGGAGGCTGAGGCAGGAGAATTGCCTGAACCCAGGAGGCGGAGGTTGCGGTGAGCTGAGATCGCGCCATTGCACTCCAGCCTGGGTAACAAGAGCGAAACTCCGTCTCAAAAAAAAAAAAAAAAAAAAAAAAAAGAAGAAGAAGAAGAAGAAGAAAAAAGAAAACCCTGAAAAATTATAAAAACTGGACATAAAGCTTGGAATATTTGCATATACGTAATGAGATATCTTGGGAATGGAACCCAAGTCTAAACACAAAGTTCACGTATGTTTCACATATACTTTATACACATAGCCTGAAGGTAATTTTATACAATGTTTTAAATAATGTTGTACATGAAACAAAGTTTGTGTACACGGAACCATCAGAAAGCAAAGGCGCCAGGATCGCAGCAACCAGTGTGGACAATCTGTGGTTGTTTAGCATCACTGTCATGCCTGAATCTAAATTTATATGCTACTAATTCAACAATCATTTCCTTACATTTATTCACACAAAAGCACTTAATGGTAAAAAATACGACATACCATTTTTTTTTTTTGAGACAGGGTCTCACTACTGTGTTGCCCAGGTTGTAAGGCAATGGTGTGAACATGGCTCACTGCAGCCTTGACCTCATGGGCTCAAGCAATCCTCCTGCCTCTGCCTCCCAAGTAGCTGAGATTACAGGCACACAACACCATGCCCTGCTAATTTTTAAATTTTTTATTTCTTATTTTTGTGGAGACAGGGTCTCAGCATGTTGCCCAGGCTGGTCTCGAACTTCTGGCTCAAGTAATCCTCCTGCTTCGGCCTCCCAAAGTGCTGGGATTACAGGCATGAGCCACCGCACCCAGCCAACAACAGTTTTTGTCTTAGAAGTGTCTTTTTGGGCAAGTGTAGTGGCTCACACCTATAATCCCGGCACTTCAGGAGGCCGAGGCGGGCAGATCACCTGAGGTCAGGAGTTTAAGAACAGCCTGGCCAACATGGTGAAACCGCATCTCTATTAAAAACACAAAAAAATTAGCAGGACATGGTATCACACGCCTGTCATCCCAGCTACTCAGGAGGATGAAGCAGAAGAATTGCTTGAATCCAGGAGGCAGAGCTGGCGGTGAGCCGAGATTGTGCCTTTGCACCCCAGCTTGGGCAACAAGAGCAAACCTGTCAAAAAAAAAAAAAAAAAAAAAAAAAAAAAGAAGAAGAAGAAGAAGAAAAAATAAGTATTTTTTTTTTGGTTTTATAAACAGACATGATTTCTTAATCTCTTAGGAACGCATGCTGCTTAAGTCCTTTAATACGCCCATCATACATTTTCACCATGCCATCTACAGACATTTTTTCTGCAAAAAATGTTAACAATGTCATCTTCATTGCCACTATTATCACAATCACTTTGACTTGGAGCCATTTGGCTATTTCACCATCAGCCAATGAGTAAACAAAAGGAGCCTTATTATCAATGTGAAAGCCCCTTTGATATCTACTTCTTCCAGCTTACCGGCAGACTCTGAAGGTATATTTTTTGCACGTGAAAGAAGGTCAGATGCCATTTCTTTCTCACTTAACACCAATTCTCACTCGATACACAATTCTTCGAAGTCACTACCTTATTCCTCATCACCACTGAACGTAATCAAAGGCCAGAGGTCGCACCAGGGACGCACAACTACGTCTTTAGTCACTGTGTTCCAAGCACTGGCAACAGTATATGTGGCATCCTTCATGTCACCTCCTTTTGAAAAACTTCTGCACCCATGCCTCTGTTCACTGCTGCTAACATTCTGTTCAATAAAGTGTTCTTATATTTACTCTTCATTGACCTAAGGATACCTGGTCACATGGAATTAATGAAGTCACATCTGGGGGAAAGTACCTGGCATAAACATTATTTTCTGTGAGAACTTCAGTTGGAGAATGAGCAGAACAGTTATCAAGGAATAACAGTCTTACATCATCATGCATTCCAGCTTCCCTGCTGTGAGCACTGGCTACCGGAACAATATGTTTGTGAAACCAATCATAAGAGACGTCCCTGATGATCCATGCCTTCTTGTTAGCCTACTAGTGGACTGGTAAGAGCTCTCCTTGATAACAGGGAGGATGCAAGCTTTTGCCAATCACAGCAAGTTTATACTCATGGATGCTTGCTGCATTAGCACATCCCAGCAGTTACTCTATCTTTGGCATCTTTTTTTTTTTTTCCTTTTTTTTAAATTGAGGCAGTCTTGCTCTGTTGCCCAGGATGGAGTACAATGGCATGATCCCGGCTCATTGCCAACCTCTGTCACTCAACCTCTTCAAGCGATTCTTGTGCCTCAGCCTCTTGAGTAGCTAGTACTAAAGGCATGCGACACCACATCCTCCTAATTTTTTTTGTATTTTCAGTAGAGATGCCGTTTCACCACATTGGCCAGGCTGTTCTCAAACTCCTGACCTCAGGTGATCTGCCCACCTCGGCCTCCCAAAGTGTTGGAATTACAGGTCTCGTCAACTGTAGTCAGTGTCTTTCTGGGCCAATAATGCCAAAGTGGTGATGTTTCATCAGCATTACAGATTTGTTGTGACATCAGATTTTTATCAGTGATGACTCGTGCAAACTTGTCAATTTCTCTGCTACTTCATGATCAACAGGTGTTTTATCACTGCAAATTTTTAAAAATGTAATGCTGCCTTTTCTTAAGTTTCTACAACCAGCCTGTTGAACATTCATAGTTCCCTTCAATTTTCAGTTCACCGTGATAGATCTTTGCTTGTTTCATGATCAGTAGCCGGTATTTACTGCAGCACTTTTGATCCCACTCTTTCAAATACATGATCAAGATCTTCATTATTACTTTATACACTGTTGTTTTTTGTTGTTTGTTGTTTATTTTGTTTTTTGAGACAATGTCTATGTCACCCAGACTGGAATGCAGTAGCTTAATCTTGGTTTACTGCAACCTCCACCTTTCCAGCCCAAGCAATTTTCCCACTTTCTGAGTAGCTGGGACTATAAGCACACATCACCACACCCAGCTAATTTTATTTTATTTTTTGAGATGGAGTCTTGCACTGTTGCCCAGGCTGTAGTGCAGTGGCCGGATCTTGGCTCACTCCAAACTCTACCTCCTGGGTTCAAGTAATTCTCTTGCCTCAGCCTCCCGAGTAGCTGGGACTACAGGCATGTGCCACCATGCCCAGTTAATTTTTTTTTTTTCCGTATTTTTAGTAGAGACGGAGTTTCACCATGTTGGCCAGAATGGTCTTGTTCTCCTGACCTCATGATCCACCTGCCTTGGCCTCCCAAAGTGCTGGGATTATAGGTGTGAGCCACTGCATCTGGCCTGTTTTTTTGTTTTTTGAGACAGAATCTCACTGTGTCACCCAGGCTGGAGCGCAGTGGTACCATCTTGGCTCACTGCAACCGCCATCCTCCAGGTTCAGATGATTTTCATGCCTCAGCCTCCAGAGTAGCTGGGATTACAGGTGTGTGCCACCACATGCTAATTTTTGTGTTTTTAGTAGAGATGAGGTTTCACCATGTTGGCCAGGCTGATCTCAAACTCCTGGGCTCAAGTGATGCACCTGCCTTGGCTTCCCAAAGTGCTGGGATGACAAGCATGAGCCACCACACCCAGTCAATGTTTTGTATTGTTTTACAGAGACGGGGTTTTGCCATGTGGTCCAGGCTGGTCTTGAGCACAAGCAATCTCTGCCTGCCCTGGCCTCCCAAAGTACTGGGATTATAGGCATGAGCCACTGCACCCAGCCTGTTTTTTTATTTTATTTTTTAAAATTAACTTCTGTTCATTGCTTTCAGCACAGAACTTCAATAGTTTATCCTTCTGTTTCTTCAGGTCATTGATGGTCGTCATTCCAACACAATACTCTTCTGTAAGACATTTCATGCGTACCCTGCTGTCCGTTTTCTCCAATAGCTTAATTTTCTGTGCTATAGATAAACATAACCGAGTCCTCTGTTTCTCACCACTGTTCCCCACAGGAGTATCCGTAAGCCTTTTTGACATTTTCACTAATATCTTTACACCACAGAGCAGAGAATAAGCAAAAAGAAATCCCACGGGGAGTAATGCACATAGGTATCGACCCTATATGGGGCACTGTGGAGAACCTGAAATTGGTGCATCTGGCCTGCACACCATTTTAAAAATGGGTTACGCCATTTTATAACTCTTGGTGAATGTGCTTACGTGGGGAAATTTGGACATGTGCAGAAAAGATATATCACAGCTAAAGGGGGCTACAGGTGGCTTTCCCCCTTGGGGATGCTGAATAAACTGTGTGTTGTGTGCCTGCATTTTCATTATGGCCAATCATATCAGGTCAGATATGGAATTTTCCACTGGTGGTGACATGTTGACACTCAAAAACTTTCAGGTTTTGAACCATTTTATATTTTGTATTTTCAGAGTAGGGATGCTCAATCTGTAATGACCATCTTGACAGGTGTAAGATGATATCTCATTGTGGCTTTGATTTGCATTTCTCTGATGATTAGTGATGTTGGACACCTTTTTATATACCTGTTGACCATTTGTATGTCTTCTTTGGAAAAATGTTGGCTTAGGTCCTTGGTCCATTTCTAATCAGGCTACTTGTGTTTTTATTGTTGTTTTTGTTTTGCTATTGACTTGCGTGAGTTCCTTATATATTTTGAGTATTAACCTTTATCAGATATGTGGTTTGCAAATATATTCTTCCATTCCATAGGTTGCCTTTTCATTTTGTTGACTGTTTCCTTTACTATGCAAGAGCTTTTTAGGTTGAGGAATCCACTTGTTTGTTTTTGTTTTTGTTGCCTCTGCTTTTGGTGTTTTTGCCACCTCTGCTTTTGGTGTTTTTGCCATGCCCAACGTCCAAAATCTTTTAGCCTATATTTTCTTCTAAGAGATTTACAGTTTCAGGTCTTATGTTTAAGTCTTTAATCCAATTTGAGTTAATTTTTTGTATATGGTGTAAGAGTAGGATCTAGTTTCATTCTTTTGCAGGTGGATATCCAGTTTTCCCTAAAGCATTTATTAAGACTCTGTCCTTTCTCACATTGTGTATTCTTGGTGTCTTTGCGAAAGATTAGTTGACTATAAATGCATGGATGTATTTTTGGGCTCTCTATTGTGTTTTATTTGTTGATGTCTGTTTGTGTGCTAGTACCATGTTTCTTCAATTACCATAGCTTTGTAATGTAGTCTGAAATCAAGGAGTGTGGTTCTTTCAACTTTGTTCTTTCTCAAAATTGCTTTGGCAATTTCAAGTCTTTGGTGCTTCCATAGGAACTTTAGAATTGCTTTTTCTATTTCTGTAAAAACTGCCATTCAAATTTTATAGAGACTTCATTGAATCAGCAGATTGCTTTGGAGTATGGACAATTTAACAATATTAATTCTTCTAGTCCATGTATGTGGTACATCTTTTCATTTATTTGTATCTTCTTCAATATTTTTCATCAATGTTTTATAGTTTTTAGGGTACAGATCTTTCACCTCCTTGGTTAAATTTATTCCTAAGTATTTTATTTTTTTGATGCCATTGTAAATGAGATCATTTTATTAATTTCTTCTTTGGGTTGTTTGTCGTTGGTGCATAAAAATGCGAATGCATTTTATATGTTGAATTTGTATCCTGCAACTTTACTGAAGATGTGTATTAGTTCTGACAGGATTTAGGATTTTCTATTTATTGTATCATATAATCTGCTAACACACAATTTAACTTCTTTCCAATTTGAATTTCTTTCATCTATTCTTCTTGCCTAATTGCTTTGGCAAACACCAGTACTATTTTGAATTCAAGTGGTGAGAGTGGGCAGATTTGAGTTGTTCCTCTTCTTAGAGGAACAGTTTTCAAATTTCATCTGTTGAATATGATGTCAGATGTGAGCTGTCATATGTGACTTTTATTATGTTGAGGTACATTCCTCTATAATTAATTTGTTGAGTGTTTTTAATCATGAAAAGATATTGAATTTTGTCAGATGTGTTTTCTGCATATATTAAAATGACCATTTTTAAAAATTCTTTATCTGTTAATGTAGTGTACTTCATTTATTCTTTTGTATATGTCAAACCGTTCTTGCATCCCAGGGATAAATCCCCCTTATCATAGTATACGATCCTTTTAATATGCTATTGAATTCAGCTTGCTAGTATTACACTGAATGCTGTTTGTTTATTGATTTTCTGTCTGGATGATCTATCCAAGGTTGAATGTCTTCTGTTTCTCCTTTCAGTTCTGTTGTTATTTGCTTTATATATTTAGGTGTTTCAATGTTGGGTATATGTATACTCACAATTGTAATACCTTCTTGGTGAACTGACTCTTTTATTATTCATTATATGATGACTTTCTTTGACTCTTTTGAGACTTTTTGACTTATTGTACCCAGTATAAGTATAGCTACCTCTGCTCTCTTTGGCTTTCATTTGAGTGGAATATCTTTTTCCACCCCTTTACCTTCAGCCTGTGTGTGTCTTAAAGCTAAAGTGAGTCTCTTGTCGGCAGCACATAGCAGGATTTTTATTTCTCATTTTTTAATTTTTGCGACAGACCTTCGTTCTTGCTGCCCAAGCTGGAGTGCAATGGCATGATCTCGGCTCACCCCAATCTCTACCTCCTGGGTTCAAGTGATTTTCCTGCCTCAGCCTCTGGAGTAGCTGGGATTACAGGCATGTGCCATCACACCTGGCTAATTTTGTTTTTAGTAGAGACGGGTTTTGTCCATGTTGGTCAGGCTGGTATCGAACTTCCAAACTCGGGTGATCTGCCCGCCTCAGCCTCCCAAAGTGCTGGGGTTGCAGGCGTGAGCTTCCATGCCCAACCTAGGATTTTGTTTTTTAGTTGTTCAGCTGTTCTGTCTTTTGATTAGTGAAATTAAATCATTTATATTTAAAGTAATTATTGATAGGTAAGAACTTACTATTGCCATTTAGTTTTTTTCTGTTTTGCAGGTCCTTTGCTGTTTTCTCTATTACTGTTTTCCTTTGTGATTCAATAATTTTTATAGTATTATGTTTTGATTCCTTTCTCTTTATATTTTGTGTATCTACTACAGATTTTTCTCTTTGTGATTATCATGGGATTGCAGAAAACATTCTATTGTTATAATAGATTGTTTTAACCTGATAAAAACTTAACTTTGATCACATACAAAAACTTTAACTTCTTTTCCCCTACATTTAATGTTATTAATATTACTGTTTACATTTTTATAATGTGCATTCATTAATAAATTATTGTAGCTATAGTCATTTTTAATACTTTTGTCTTTAAACTTTTACATTGTTGGTAAAAGTAATTTACATACTACCATTACAGAATTAGACCATTCTGAATCTGACTATACATTTACCTTTGCTAGTAAGTTTCATAAATTTCATGTTTCTTATATTTGGTGTCCTTTCACTTCTCTTCTTTCTTCTTCTTCTTCCTTCCTCCCTCTTCCTCTCCCTCTCCCTCTTCTTCTCCTTATTCCTTATCCCTTCCTCCTTCTTTCTTCTTTTCTTCTTTCCAGTGCTGGCTGATGTCCTTTTATTTCAACCTGAAGAACTTTCTTTAGCATTTCTTATGAGTAGTAATGAACTCCCTCAGCTGGAATTTCTTCTTTCCAGTGCTGGCTGATGTCCTTTTATTTCAACCTGAAGAACTTTCTTTAGCATTTCTTGTGAGTAGTAATGAACTCCCTCAGCTGGAAAAGTCTTTATCTCTCTTTCATTTCTTAAGAATAGATTTGCTGGGTAAAGTATTCTTGGTTTGCAGTTGTTTTTGTTGTTTCAGCACTTTGAATATGTTAGAACATTGACTAATACTGCAAATATTGTTTTGTTTCATGTTGTGCCATAAGTCACATAGGTCTTTTTCATCCTTTCTTCTTATTGTTGCTCTGATTGGATAATTTCAAATGATCTGTCTTTGAGTACACTGCTTCTCTCTTCTGCTTGATTAAGTTTTCTGTCAAAGCTCTCTATTGAATTTTTCAGTTCATTCATTGTATTCTACAGCTCCAGAATTTCTGTTTAGTTCTCATTTTGTTCTTGTATTGTTCTGATACTGTTTAGTTGTCTGCATTCTCATCTACCTCAGTGAGCTTCTTTAAGTCACCTATTTTGAATTATTTGTCAGGCAACTCATAGGTCTCAATTTGTTTGGGATCAACCACAGGAGCTTTATTTTGTTCCTTTGGTGGTGTCATGTTTTCTTAATTCTTCAGTTCCTTGCAGTGTTGCATTTCTGTTTTTGAAGAACCAGTCTCTTCTTCCAGTCTCTACTAACTGGCTTTGGAAGAAAAAGATAATCACGTCAAGATTTTGAGGGCTTTCAGGCCTTTTCTATGAATTCACCTGCCCCACTCTCTTTTTCCCCCTTGGGGGGATTAAATCTTAGGATTGTGTGCCTAGTCTCAATCTTGTAAAGTCAGGCCAGGTGTTGAGGGCCTCCTTTTAATTTTCTCCAAAGTAGTGCCTTGAAGTGTTTGAGACTGCACACCTTCTCTCAATCCTGCAAAGCTGAGACAGCTGCTGATATCTATGTGCTGTCTATGGGGATTTGCATGTGTCCTCTGTGGTGGCTTGCACTCACTATCTGTGAAGGCTCAGGTGCTCTGTCTCAGGAGTGCACAAATACCATCTGAGGACTTTTGCATGTGCCATTTCAGGGGCACATGCAGACTGCTGGGGATGTGAGTCATCTAATTGAAGGTACTGAAGGCGAGGCATCCCAACAGGGTTTTCAGGCAGGACTCCTGGTGGAGTCTCAAGCCAATTAATGGGATCTACCACTGGTTTTTAATAGTTGTGTGGCTATTCCTAGCCCCCTCAAGACTATTAGCTGTGTGGTCTTCTCAGTGATCTGGGTGAGGTGAGGCAGAAGTGAGCCTCTTGGGTAATAACCTGTAAGGTTGGGGAAGCTGGACACTCACTTCACTCTCACTGTTCCCCATGGAAGAAACTATGGACTCGGGCACTAAGCCATGCTGTCGTGGGAGTGGGGTGATGTAGGTCAAGTCAAACTACTCTTCTTCCTTCTCTTCTTCTTTTCTTCTTCTTCTTTCTTTCTTCTTCTTCTTCTTCTTCTTCTTCTTCTTCTTCTTCTTCTTCTTCTTCTTCTTCCTCCTCTTCTTCTTCTTTTCTTCTCTTTCTTCTTATTCTTCTTCCTCTTCTTCTTCTTCTACCTTTTGTTTCTGATGGAGTCTCACTGTTGTCACACAGGCTGGAGTGCAGTGGCACAATCTCAGCTCACTGCAACCTCTAGCTCCTAGATTCAAACAATTCTCCTCCCTCAGCCTCCTGAGTAACTGGGACTACAGGTGCCCACCACCATACCTGGCTAATTTTTGTATTTTCAGTAGAGACAAGGTTTCACCACGTTGGCCAGGCTGGTCTGAAACTCCTGACCTCATGTGATCTGCTTATCTCAGCCTCCCAAAGTGCTGGGATTGCAGGCATGAGCTACCATGTTCTTATCTTCATCAATGCATCTAGTCTTAATTTTGTTTGTTTGTTTGTTTGGATAGAGTTCTGTAATTGCTTCACTGGACTCCTGGTTTCCTACTTGAGGTATTCTTCTTGTCCATGGATGGTTGTCAAAATTGATATTTCTATGGAAGTATGAGGATGGGAATCTCTTATTCTACCATCTTGCTGTCATCACTCTGGCAAAAATGTTCAGTGGTTATCTCTTTTGTTTTCTTTGCACTCTGCCAAAATTACCAGATTCTCTCCAATGAGGACATTTTACTCTAAAGCAGTGGTAATATCATGGACAATAAATAAGTGTAATCTTTTCCAACCAAATCCATTTCACTTTCAAGTAAATCTATTTTCTGTGTAGTGTTGTAAATGCTTCTCAAATATTTAATAACTTAATGAAGTAAATGAGTATTATTTTGCTCATTTTACAGATGAGGAAACTGAGGACCAGAGAAACTAAGCAGATCACCCAAGATAATACCTGAGATGTATTGGACCCAGTGGCCAAGCTCTTAACCACCATGGCATGCTGTCCAGAAACCCTCTGGGTCAAATTGCATGCAGTTTACAGCCTGTCCAGGGCTCACAAAGAGGTGACAATTGCACTAAATTTTATGATTCTGGAGCCTGGAATCTGGAAGCCATGGAATTTCAAAAGTCTAAAGAGGCCCCCTCTTAGTTGTGTGGCTTTGGGAAAGTCCCTTAACTCCTCTAAGCCTTGGTTTCCTTATTTGTAAAATGTGTGTGATACCATCTGCATTCTTTCCTGCTTCTCAGGGTTGTTCTGAGCTCAGGTATGTGAAAATGTTCCATAAACTGTGAAGGATACAGGTAGGCAGGAAATCAAGGGAGAGAAATCAAGGGGATGCTGTGTAAACAAAGGTGCCTTAAACAAATCATGAAGGTCGTTGTGAGGGAGCTGTGTGAAGAGGAATTTGGTTCCTGAGGAGGGGCAGTGGGACTGAGGTAGAAACAGATTTGGTGTTAAATCTTGGAGGGCTTTAATGTCAGATGATGCATTGGGATGTTACTGACAGTGAAATAAGGAGGGTGGACTATGAAGGGTCATGCACTGCAAAAATACAGCATGATTGCAGGGTTGTCTTCAGACTCTCTGCTGGTAGGCCTGACTTCTAAGTGAGTCTGAGAGAGAGGGCTCCCCAAAACAGGCCCTCTAGGCAGGTGAAGACTCCGGTGGTGTATAGGGACTTACTGGCAAGTTTTAGTCAATGCCCAGGAGAGAGAAGCTGGTACAGGAGGCCAGCATTATGATTCTTTCCAGGAGCCTAGGAAAACCAGAGTGTGAGCCTCTCCCATTTGGTGACTCCTTCCAATTTATGGTAGCCAGCTTATTTGATGATCCAACAGCCTGGGATGGAGATGAACTACTATCTTCCCTCCATTAATCTGTTCTTCCTGATGTCCCCAGTGACTCTAACTTCCTCCTCCTCAAATCCTCCTTAATATAGTTGGGAGTAGTTTACATTGCTGACCTCTCCCTTGCTCCTAAAAAGTCCTTTTCTTGCCAGGATTGCACTCTATAATTACTGGAAGAAAGCATCTGAATGTGCTAAGGTCACATGGTCTTAGCTGGGGGTGAGCAGAACCCCTTCAGTGATGGTCCCACCAAACTGTAACTCAATCCTGATATTGTCAACCTTGTTTTTAAAAGCCTCTAGAGAATGATTCTTTCTCCTCAAACTCAACCAAAATTCTGAACCTGAAAAGCGGGGCGATGAAGTCCTGTGTACAAAATCACAACCATCCATCATACTTCTGCCCGGAGACATCCCTTAACTCCTGCCTCTTCCATACTCCATGTCTCCTAAATATCTTTCTAATAACTTCATAATAATTGTCCTCATCACTCCTTGCTGCCAGTCTCTACCTGCAAATCTAACTGCCCACTACCAGTCGTCTTCTAAAATACAATCTGGACTGGGCATGGTGGCTCACACCTATAATCCCAGCACTTTGAAAGGCTGAAAGCAGATCACTTGAGGTCAAGAGTTTGAGACCAGCCTGGCCAACATGGTGAAACCCCATCTCTACTAAAAATACAAAAATTAGCCAGGTATGGTGGTGGATGCCTGTAATCCCAGTTACTCAGGAGGCTAAGACAGGAGAATCTCTTGAACCCAGGAGGCGGAGTTTGCAGTGAGCTGAGATCACACTACTGCACTGCAGCCTGGGCAACAGAACAAGACTCCATCTCAAAGAAATAAATTAATTAAATTAAATACAATCTGATCAGTCCAAACTGCTCCTTCTCTCCTCCCCCTCAAAAAAACTCTTTATGGCTCCGCATTGCCATTAGCTAAAGTTCTTAATATGGTTTACAAGGTCTTTCCCAAACCTTATCTTTCAACAAGGCTTCATTTATCACTCCAGCCCCACTACTCCTCAAACAGGACTCTCTATGCCTCTGCCTATATTCTTCCTTTCTCCTGGGTGCCTTTCCCACATTCTCTGTCTCGAAGGATCCCACTCATATTCATCTTTTAAGCCAGGATGAGTTGGTGAATCCCTCTTTTGTACTCTCTTCACACTCAGTAAGGATTTAAGATTAAAGCCCTGAGCACATTTTATTACGGCTTTTGTTTACAAGTCTGTTTCCTCCACTGGACTGGGGGCTCCCCTAAACTAGATTTTGAGTTTTCCTCAGCTTTATTGCCCTAGTGCTTAGCATTGTGCCTAGCCTGTGGTGTCTGGTGAATTTTAAGTGAGCTGTACAGATGAGGAAACTGAAGCTCAAAGAGAAGAAGTCACACACTTAGAATGAGCAACCTCCCTAATGGCAGTCAAGTTGGAGAGATAGCTGTGATCGATCAGATTGTGCTTTGTAATCACCAGGCAGTTACTAAAGACTGGAAGGAAAGGGTGGTAAGCAGCTATCTCCCTGTGCTCTTTGAGAAAATAAGGCTCAACAGGCTTCAGCTTAAATGGTCAAGGGGGATTTAAGTTAAAGAAGAGAAAGACCTTCTTGTTCCTGGGTCTGGTAGACAAAAAAGTGAGCTGACTCAGAACGTTTGTGCACTCTTTGCCTCTGGAGGCTTTTAAGAACAAGATAGACCTTATTATCAGGGCTGAGTGGAAAGTCCTGTTAGAGGCGGACAAATGGCTGAGCTGACGTCTGAAGAAGCTGCCTCTTGAGGAAGCCCTTGAGGAGCAGAGGAACCAGTGAGAAGACTTTAAGTTCCCATGGAGCTCAAGGATGCTTGGGGGAGGGGGAGACAGAGGAGGGAGCCCTTCCTAATTAAGCCTCTACCCACGAGTGCATGTGAGGCTAATAAGGCAGCCCCATTCCAGGGCACCTCCACACCCAGCCAGCCGGTCTGCCTGTTTATTGCCCGTATGGAGATCATTAATGCCTCCTGACACTGGGGTCACTCCCAGGGTCAATCCCCGAGCCCGTTCTGCAAAGCGAGGGGAAATGAACTTCCCAGCACATGTGGCTCAGGCTGGGCAGGGAGGGGGACTGTGGTCACCCCACACCTCAGCTCTGGGAGAGATCAGCACTCCAGGCAGTCAGACCCCCCAAAACAATCCCTTCTACCCATGCTGGACTCAGGGGGGGTGGTCCTGGGGAAAGGCGAGGTGGAGGCCCTTGTCTAGGCCGGGACAACCCCCACTGAGGCTGTCCCAACCGACAGACAGACACTAATCCCCTGGCGACGGACTGGGCTGGTGTCTGGGAGCTGCAGCTGCAGCTCAACAGGGGCCAGCCTGCCGGCCACAGGTGGCGGGAAGGCACAGGCCTAGCGGCCACGTGGGCGCCAGCTCGGGCCTCGGCCCCACCTCCGCCCGCTTCCCCCTGGTTGATGGGGCCCCTTTCCCCTCCGGAATCCAAGATGGTGGAGGGGGCGGGCTTCCGGGGCGATCAGAGCTTCAATTGGTAGAATGCAGGCCCTCTGAGCTGAAGGACAGCCCCAGTAGCCATTCAGGGAACTCCTGCTGGGGATGGCGGTGGGTACAGAGCCACCTTCCCTGACGCTTGGCGCAGCGAGGTGAGCTCAGGAATCGGCCTCCCGCAGGCTGGCGAGGGCCGCGGTGAGAACGAGAACGATGAGACTCCAGACGGCTGCCGGGCAGGCGCCTCACCAGCCTGGGGCGTCGTCCTGCATCACGGAACCGAGACTCAGCCCCTACCTGCCCAGCGAGAAGACGGGGACAACCTCCAACTAGCTGGGAGGACACGGATCGGATCCCGAGGCGAATGCCGGAGCAGGCTGAGCCACAGTTACCAAATCAGTGATCTTGGGAGGACGTGGCCGAGGTTCAACGAGGCCCAATAAATAAAGTCACACGTTCAAAGGAGAAACTTCAGAAACGCACGGACGCGGGGCTGGGGGCAGGGGGTGCTCGGGCCTAGGGACCCCCTCCCGTCCTCCCGTCGGGGGCCTGTTGCGTCTCCCGGAGGAGCCACAGCCCCCGGCCTGCCTCTCGCGAACCTACAGGCTCGGGTCTGCACCCTGTCCCGTGCCAGTTGTGGGCACAGCTCCAGGGCGGAGCACTCCTTGGACAGCCCCCACCCCGGCTTTGGAGACTGAACAAGGGAATGGAAAGTCTTACTGTGGAGGCCTGACCAGCCTCTGACAGAGAAAGGACCAACTGCAGCAAGAGGGGCTGAAGCTAGACGTGAGGAGGCACTTCCCAGGTTGATGGAGAGCTTATGGGCCTTGGAGGCAAGGAAGTTTCCTGTAGGCCTTCAGTTGAGTGTCCCTTCTTCGTGAAATCTGAAAGGTTTTGGTCACTGAGCAGTGAGCAAAGTCCCTTCTCCAATTTCTTCCAAATCTTCCCACTGATGCCCACATCAGGCCTCCTTCCACTCCCATTTCCACTGTGCCTGGCACTTTAGAACTGGGGACTGAAAACCTAAGCACAGAGAGAGCAGCTGTGGGTGAGCGGGGCCCCAGGCAGATGGGGGACGTTTGAGAAAGAAGGCAGCAGGGGACGAGGACCGTGGTGACATGGGATGGGGGCACTCAGAAAGCTCCAGGACACAGCTTCTTGGGACTGCAGTTGGAAAAGAGGCTTGAGCTTGGTACAGACCGCTGGAAGGGCCCTGTGATGTGGGGAAGGAGTGGAAGGCAGGAACGACGTGCCTTTCATTGGAGTTTCATTCAGCTTTGTTGCCATGAGTCATTTGGCTCTGTGTTTATATAGTGCCTTCATATTAATAGATCAGACTCCACCAGGCGCAGTGGCTCATGCCTGTAATCCCAGCACTTTGGGAGGCTGAGGCGGATGGATCACCTGAGGTTGGGAGTTCGAGACCAGCCTGACCAACATGGGGAGACCCCCGTCTCTCGTAAAAATACAAAATAAGCCGGACGAAGTGCTGCAAGCCTATCATCCCAGCTACTAGGGAGGCTGAGGCGGGAGAATCACTTCACCCCAGAAGATGCAAGTTGTGTTGAGCCGAGACCGCGCCATTGCAACAAGAGTGAAACTCCATCAATAAATAAATATAAATTGCAATTGAAATAAATAAATAAATCAGACTCAAGGAAGGAGAGAGAATGGTGTTCTGAGCACCTTATGCAACGCTTTAATGTGTCCCTCCATACCCAGGGCTGGATTGCCTCTGGGGCAGTAGATCTGTGCCCAAGTAGATGGGATGTGGGGTAGAAGCAGAGGGTTCTTTGCCCAGTGACCTGTTACAGAGGATTTTATTCTAGATGAAAGCACATTTTTCCTTACGATCACTTGTTTCTGACGTAGTCGAGAATTTACTTTTTTTTTTTAAATTGTATTTTATAGAGATAAGGTGTTTTTGTTGTTTGTTGTTTATTTGTTCATTTGTTTGTTTTTCGAGATAGAGTCTCACTCTGTCACTGAGGCTGGAGTGTAATGGTGCAGTCACGCCTCACGGCAACCTCCGCCTCCCGATTTTAAGTGATTCTCCTGCCTCAGCTCCCAAGTAGCTAGAATTACAAGCATGCACCACCACACCCGGTTAATTTTTATATTTTTAGTAGAGACAGGATTTCACCATGTTGGCGAAGCTGATCTTGAACTCTTGACCTCAAGTGATCCACCCGCCTCAGCCTCTCAAAGTGCTGAGATTACAGGCATTAGCCACTGCACCAGGTGGAGATAGGGTCTCCATACTAAGTATTTTGCCCAGACTGGTCTTGAACTCCTGAGCTCAAGCAATTCTCCCACCTCAGCCTCCCAAAGTGCTGGGATTACAGGCCTGAGCCATTGCGTTGGCCTAATTTGCCTTTTTTGGCCAAGGCTGTGTTCTCAGCTAGAAAGGGCCATCAACACCATCTTTGCACATGAAAAGCTGACAGCAGAGTCTGTGTGTACAGCGCTCTTCGTTCCATCAGCAATGTGTCCTGGTGAGTGAGCAGCTCACTCCCTCACTCCGGTGGCAGTCCTGCTGGCTTTATTCCAGTGGCTAACATGGTAGGAGTCAGCAGGAGACAGAGAATGCTATTCTTAGGAGCATCAAGGATACTGGAAGTGCCCTCTCTTAGAAATCTGAAGAGCGAGATGATTAAGTTTTTGGTCTCTGGGTGAGTATTGTATTTTTTAGCAAATGAACAATAATCATAACCAATAGGTTATGATCCTGGATTCTCCAGCCTTTTAGATCCAGTGACCTCTTTTCTTACTGTGAGACCTTGGTCAAGTCCTATTTATAATAATGATACTCATATTAGAGTGTTACCATGTGCCAGACACTATCCATATATTTTTATATGTATATGTACATAGAATGCAACACCATGAAGGAGGTTGTGTTTTCTCTGTTTAACAAATAAAACTGGCTTAGGTTAAGAGACTGGAGAGCGGTTTATTTAAAAGCATAGGCATTGAAGATTCAGACTAGTTTGGCTTTAACTCCTGACTTCATTTCCTGGTTGTATGGTATTGGGCAAATTGTCTGACCTCAATTTCTTCATCTGCAAAATTGAGTTTATGGTAGTAACCACCTGAGAAGGTAGTAAGGTTGAAATGAGATAACACACACAAATTTCTTAGAATTCTGCCAGGCACATTGTAGGTGCTCGGTAAATGTTCGCTATAATTGTAAGCCCTCAAAGCAATTTTTTTTTTTTTTTTTTGAGACGGAGTTTTGCCCTTGTTACCCAGGCTGGAGTGCAATGGTGCAGTCTCGGCTCACCACAACCTCCGCCTCCTGGGTTCAGGCAATTCTCCTGCCTCAGCCTCCTGAGTAGCTGGGATTACAGGCACGAGCCACCATGCCCAGCTAATTTTTTGTGTTTTTAGTACAGACGGGGTTTCACCATGTTGACCAGGATGGTCTCGATCTCTCGACCTCGTGATCCACCCACCTCGGCCTCCCAGAGTGCTGGGATTACAGGCATGAGCCACCGCGCCCGGCCGCCCTCAAAGCAATTTTATCTATGTGCTGTCACTTCATCCTTTCTACTGCCCTATGAGCCCCCAGTGCAACCCTGTATTACATGGGTGTTAGTATTCAATTCATTTATAGATGAGGAAGCAGAGCCTGAAAACTCTGCTCTTGCCTTAAAACTCTGACCTAGAACATGCTATTGGTCCCTCTGTAAACAGACCTGAATTCAGGCTTTTAAATGTCAAATTCCAAGCATTTTCTGATACTTGCATTCTAATTTATTTTAGCCCCTCATTCAGAAATATCCCCAAGGAGCTGAATTTAAAGCCAAATTTGGATTGTCTGTGCTTAGGAAGAACGCAAAGGAGAAAGGGAAAAAAAGGGAGGTGTTTTAAAAATTCAATAATATCTCTGATTTAGAACAAATTTTCACCTCACACGACCCCAGCAGATATACCTTCCTCTGGTAGTAAAATAAGCATGTATTTCAGAGAAGACTTACTGGAGAAAATTGAAGGAAATGGGGATTCAGGAGCATGTAGTGTAAGAATGGGGAAGGGGGAAGCTGACTTTCTACAGAAAATCCACTGAAGAAAAAGGTCTCTGGATCAGGAGGTCTAGATTGCTCAGGCTATGCAAAACCCAGACTTCATCATTCATTCCCTACCTCTGTAGGGTCTCAAATGAGAATTAAAGGAGGGATCCACCTGTGCCGCACTGTCTCTGCCCTCAGTCCCAAAGGCGCTCAGACCAGTCTGCCACCCCCAGCTCAGAGATCAAGGCAGCCCAGTCCTCAGTTCTTTCTACATGGAAGTTTCTAGTTCTCCCTGACGGGAGAAGGGCTGGGAGAGTAGGGTGAGAGGTCAGGTGAGCAGACCTGCATCTGTGGTGTGAGGGGAAGCACCTGCAGAAGCTGCTGCTACCACCTCTACCCATCCCCTGCTCAGTCCTTCTCCAGCCTCCCAGAGGGAGCTCAGGCTCCCGCCCCACAGCCATCCTGAGCTTGCTAATCTGAATGGGATGTGGGCTGAGGAATCTGGAACCAAGACTTGGGGCTACTGGGTGACAATAAAGCCACAGGGGACAGACAGATCAAGTCCCTACTGCCTCATGCATCCTTTTCCTTTTGGAGCTTAATGAGAATCCCTGGCCTCAGACCACAGCATACACAGAAAACCTAACTGGGAAAGAAATGAGGAGGGATTTTGTGTCCTGGTTTTGGATTGGAAGGCTTGGGCACATGCACACTCAGGTAAGTGTCTTTCATTATGGAGTAAGGCGCTCAGCACTGAGATGGTGAAGCAAGAGGATGGCTTGAAACCAGAAGTTTTTGAGGCTGCAGTGAGCTATGATTGCATGCCAGCCTGGGCAACAGAGTGAGACCCTGTTTCTAAAAAAAAAAAAAAAAACAAAAAAAAAACACTGTGCTTGGAACTTGTACATATGCTTCAGGAGTATATTTGGCTGTAAGTAACAGAGATCCATTCAGACAAACAATGATGAAAAGAAATAAGGTTTATTTTTCTTGTCTGTAAAAAGCAGGGTGGCACTGATTTAACTGCTCAATGATGCCATAAGGAACTCAGGCCCCCCTTTTTTTTTTTCTGTGATACCCTTAACATATTGACTTTCATCCTTCTTGCCTTAAGGTCTCTAGAGAGTGAGAACTTCAAGGATTTCATCTGCAGGGGAAAGGAAGACCACATCTTCTCCTTTATCAAGAAAACGAAATATTTCCCACAACCTTTCTCCCCTCCGGTCTTCCGTTTAGGTCTCGTTGGCCAACACTGGATTACGGGGCCATCTCTAGCTACAGGAGAGACTAGGAGATCAGAGAAAAGGATTTTCATGATTTTCATAGACCGGTGGTCCTCACCCTTGCCTGGAACTCCTGGGCTCAAGCTATCCTCCCACCTCGGCCCCCTGAGTAGCTAGGACTACAGGCAGCGTGACCACACCCGGCTTTGGCTCTACTCACAGATTCTGACTCAGTTGGTCTGGGTTGAGGCTTGGCACTGGTATTTATTAAGTGATCCAAAAACCTAGGTTTTTTTTTTTTTAATTGTAATTTCTTTTTGCTACACTATGGTGCCAGCTCATCCTCCAACAAAAGGTCATCCTCAATCAAAGTCACCCCAGGCTCTAGGGAGCCACCTCACTGTGCTGACTGGCATCCCCCACTTATCCTGTAGCCCCTGCTCTCTCTGGGATTGATTATTTAGGTGACTAATTAGTCAGTTTGCAGGTCATTCATTAATGAATTTGCAGTTAGTGACGGGTTAGTCAATCAGTTGGGTTGACCCAGGGAAGAACTTCAGGGGGGGGTCAAGGTTGCAGGAAGGCAGCTCTAAGTGCCTTCGTTTGGCAGCCTCGGCCCGACACCCAGTAGTTGGGGCACAACTGACCGTTTCGCAGTCCCAACTGATTGACTAATAAATAGAATGGTCAGTTGGCCTTTCCTCCTGTTTATGTGTCTAACACATAGTAAGCACTTGATATTTCTTTGGATGAATGAATCCATAACACAGAGACAAAATGGAGTTAATTCAGTATCAAATGAGATGGCAGCTGTGAAACCACTTTGTAAATGATAAAACACTGTACAGATATAACAATAAACATTTACATGAGAAACTACTTTATTATCATTATTATTGTCATTGAGACAGAGTCTCATTCTGTCTCCCAGGCTGAAGTGCAGTGGTGTGATCTTGGCTCACTGCAACCTCTGCCTCCCAGGTTCAAGCGATTCTCCTGCCTCTGCCTTCTGAATAGCTGGGACTGCAGGAGTGCGCGACCATGTTTGGTAAATTTTTGTATTTTTAGTAGAGACAGGGTTTCACCATGTTGGCCAGACTAATCTCAAACCCCAGACTTCAAATGATCCACTCACCTTGGCCTCCCAAAGTACTGGCATTACAGGCGTGAGGCACCACACTCAGCCAAGAATCTACTTTCAAAATTTAGGGCCAGGACAAAGTCTGTTCCTTCACCGTTCACCGAAGACTTACTGTTTCCACATTTCTGATACGGAGAACTACCATTTTCCTCTGCTGCTCGTAAGCCAGATTTTATTCTCAATTCTAATAACTTTGTCAGCATTTAGTGATAGCATGTATACTTTCTCCTTTTTCCTTGATCCTAATGTGGTTTTCTACTTATGGTTTCATTAGCTAATTTTGTTTCTTTGGTTTTGTTTGTTTGTTTTTTAACCTTACCAGCTTTATATTTGCTGCTGCCCACAGCGGCCGTATCACATTACCTGCTAGTCCACAGTGCTGCCCCAGCCACCAGCCCTGTGACATCGTAGCCCAGAAGTGGGCTAGTCAGCAAGCAGCACCCCCTCCCCTCCCAGGGGGCCATAGAGAACGCCCCTCCCTTCCCAGCCCTCACACTAGCAGCTGAGGCTGGGTCACCCCTCCTGCTTTCCTACAATAGAGCTTTCTATGTTCAGCCATGCTACACAGACACGGTTTCCCCCAGCCCTCCTCCCCAACACCTCCCTGTGGGGGGCTGGACCCCGCCTCCTCCCCGGCTTGGAGGCAGACACAGGTTGCCTTGCAAGACATGACCTGGCACCTACCACTGAATGGTTCCAAGGCCCCTGGGCCCCTCTACAGCCTTTTGGGGAAAGGAGAAAGGTAGAAGCCATTTTTTAAATACTTGTGAGTAGTCTCTATCAGCCACCTACCACATGCCAGGCATTTACAGGCATTAATTTAGGCAATTCTCACAATGAGCTAGGAGGTTGCTGTAATCATCCCCATTTTATATGGGCATTAAGGGACTTGCCCAAGGTCACCTAGCTGCAAAATGGTGAGCAAGGAATCAGAGCCAGATTTCAAAACTAAGGTCAGCCTGTTACCAAAACTGAGCACTTTCTCCAAGACAACCCAAATCAGTGTGACAGATGTGTGGTACGTCATTTATTTGTTTAGCTAGTTAAGGAAGATTTTTATACTTGGAACTCCTCAAAGTAGTTTTGGAGAAAAAAAAAAACTGGTCTTTTCCTCTTCCACACAGGCTCTTTTTCATCAAATGCTATGCAACATCCATTATAAGCTTTTCTATTATTCTACATAGAACTAAGAAGAAAAAACGCTGCTAATTAAACTATGACACACCATTAGCTATCAGATGCATCCCAGTTTCAGAGTTATCAGAATGTAAAAAAATGTGTGTCGTGAAGTCAGTGGACTGAGGTATTCCATTCTAATAATGGGGAGTGTGCAGACAGCCTCTCTCGCTTACTCACTCGGTGGCTGGTTTTCCCCTTCCTTTTCCCTGCCAAAAGCTTACCTGTTCCCTCCATATCTCATTTCTCCCCGTCATCATGAACCTGTTGATATTAATTTAGACTGTCTGCCATGAGTCTCCAGAAAGCCTTGCCCTTACACGAAGGTTCCAGTCTAGCTTTTTTTATTTTTTTTAATTAAAGAGCTATACTATATAGTCTCATTAGGAACGTCCTCCAATGATTGTCAACAAATTCTTTCCGGAGTCTGGCCTAACTCTAGTCTTCCCATAGTACCTGGTGATTCACTGCCTTCCGTGTTCACCATTTCGCACAGTAGTTGATTGGTTAGTCTGTATACTATTTATTTGCAAAGGATTTCCCTACAGGCTGTTGGAGAGGGCTTGGGAGGGGGCTTGTGAGAAGAAGCTGAGGCATGTCATCCAGATCTCCCTACCACAGGAAACACGACTCCCCAGGCATCTCCTGAAATGCCAGGGCCTTCCTTTTCTCCGTTCCAGGAGTCCGCAGGATTGGGGAAGGATCCAGCTTAGATATTACTTCCCCTCCCTGGTTTGAGACTCCATGAGAAGAGTGGTGGTGGGGTGGTGGGATCTGATACTGTAAGGGTGCTAGGGACCTGAGCAGTGGCGCGCTGATGAGCTGGTTTTCCGGCTCCTGACAGCAGCAACAACTGGCTTTTCTGAGTCGGTGTTTTGCTTCTGCCTTTGAGTGCAGGGTGGTATAGAAGGCATTGATGCTGGCTTTCCATTTCCTAGCAGTAGAACAGGGTCAGACCCACCTAGGAAAAGAATTTCCCCATCTCCTTCCCTTCAAGCTGATTTTGAGGTCAGAATCCGGAAAGAGACAGAGGCTGGTTGAAGACACGGTGGAGGGATGGAGGCAGCCCATGCTAAGCTCTGAGGAACCCTCTGGGGATCCTTTTTGGTGAAAATTCTGGGGCCTTTGCAGATGGGTGGGCAGGCCTATTCCTGCCCCAGGATTCTGGGCATATGACAGGTGGGGAGGCTGGGGCAGAGGCTGGGGTCCACATGGGTCTGTCTGCCAGTGGAACTGGAGTCCTGTGGCAGACACAGACAGAGAGAAACGGGGAGAGGCTGGGCAGAGAGGTGTAGGCACTAAGCAGGCCTCCCTTTCTGAGGCGGGAAGAACCGGCTGGCTCGGGGCAGGATGCTCCCCAGTCTCCGTTTCCTAGACCAGGGCAGGCATTGGGCTTCCTCTTCAGCTCTCCAGGATCTCAAGGAGCTGCCGCAGAATCCTGGCCCTGGGCCGCAGTTTCCCCAGGAGGCACTGCCAAGCCTGGCACTTTCCAGCTCGGCCTGGGCTCGGTCAAGGCCTGAGCCGGACTCGGCCCCGACTCAGAGGCCGACCCAGCACCTCCCCGCCACCGCCGCCCCGCGCCAGGCCACCGGGCTTCCTCCCTGGTCCTCACCCCTGACCTCCGCGGCCGACTCCGAGGCGCGCCAGGCCGGGTCCAGCGCCCGCGGCCCCCTCGGCCAGACAAGGAGGGCGGATGAGCAGAGGGGCCGCGCCCAGACCAGGCCGTGCCCAGCTCGCCCCGAGCATGCCCGGGCCTAGAGGTGCGAGGCCGCGTGGTGGGCATGGTCGGGAAGCAGAGCGTGGGCCTGGGAAGCGCGTGTGCGCCTCGACCTCGGGACCCGGGCTCCCAAATGAACGGCGCGTACGGCTGGGAGCTGGGCTCCGGGAGGAGCCCGCGGCCTGGGGTCGGTGGAGGCTGCTGCCTGGAATCGGGCGCCGGCAGGCGGGGGCCAGGCCCGGCCGTGGAGCGCCCCATTCTGCGGGCACGGCGGGGCCGGGCGAGCCCTCCTGGTCGTCCAGCCATGGCTGCGAGCCGCGCGGCTGCTGGTCCTCGCTTGCCGCCGCTCTAATCTAAACCATGCGGGGCTCCCAGCCCCTACCCGGACCCCGGGGCCCGAGGGCCGAGGGGAGGGCACTGGGCCGCGCGGTGGAGGAGCCGGCGGCTCGCGTAGGGCTCGGGGTCCCGGGGACCGCGACGCCGGGTAACCCTGGAGCCCCCCTCCCTGGGGGACAGCGGGCGCGGACTGATTGACGGCGGCGACGTCAGCGCGGAGAGGGGGGGCGGCCCTGGAGGGAGGGAGGGAGGGAGGGAGGAGGGAGCTGAGGCCCCAAAGTGCAGCCTAGGAGATCAAGGGCCCGCTCCAGAGCCGGGATGTGTCCAGCCCCGAGGGCACGGCGGGCAGCGGGACCCTGACCCAGCGCCACGGAGTCGGAGCCCCGGCCGGCCGGCCCGCGCTCCTCGGACCTGAGTCTGCAGGGGACCTCCGGCCGCTGTTGCCTCCGCATGCGGCACCGCAATTAGGGTGAGTGTCAGTCCCAGCCGAGTGGGTACGAGCTGGGAGTGCGGGGCTGGGGCCACAGGGGTTCAGGATTAGGCTGCAGGGTCGGGGAGGATGAGCTGGAAAGGGGTGAGTAACGCGACCCGGGGAAGAACTTCAGGGGCGGTCAAGGTTGCAGGAAGGCGGCGCGAAGTGCCTTCGGTCGGGTTGCCGCCTCGGCCCGACACCCAGTAGTTGGGGCACAAGCCCTTCTCTCTGAGTAACGCGACGAATTGGGTCTAGGGACCCAAGAGCCTAGAAACGGTAGATCCAGCACCCTAAGAACAGGGTTAAGCCGTGACATGCGGAGCGGGGCCCTGGAAATTGGTGTTTGCAGAATGAATATGCAAGGCCAGGAAAGAGGGCCGGGTACTGAAGCGAAAATCCATGTAGAAATGTGTGATCAGAAGATTGGACTCAGAGCCTTTGATGCAACAAGATAGTCAAAATTAGAACAAGGAGAATTATATATAAATAATGGTCGATGATTAAAGATTATGAGAATGTGAGCAATTACCAAAGAAAGGGCTAATGGCATAACTGATATAACACGTGAACTTTCAAATAATAAAATCATAGTCACTTTCAGAATCAAGTGAAAATAGTAATCAGTTTTAAAAAGATTAAAGACAAAGTAATTCTAAATAGAGGAACAATTTAAGGATTGTTGTATTAAAACCAATAGCATCAATACAACACATAGTAATAGTGTAACAAAGTTCTGAACTGTAGGAAACTAAGAAACTATAGGAGAAAGATGAACAATGAAAAATAGTATTAAGGGAAATACTATTAGTGGTAGTGATAGAATAATATAATGTATTATTGATACTATAGTGAACTATTAAAACAAGTATTAACTAAAATCTTAGGAGCAATAGTAATATAAATAAAGGCATATTAACGAGAATTGCTGGAGTAATATGACAATTTATGACCAATGTATGAATAGTCACAAGAACATTATAAATAATGGTTGATTAATAAGAAGTATTGTACCAATGTGATGAAAAATAATCAGAGTATTAAGAGCTACAGCAATATTACAAAGTATGGCAAAATAACAAGAGGTAATGATGTGATGAAAAATAACCAGCAAATTAAGATCTGTAACATTAAAAATAATTACAAAGTAACAAGATATTGTCAGGGTGTGTGGAAAAAATAATACCTGGAGCGTTATGAGCAAGCCTAACAAAACAAATTGTGGTTAGATAACAAGCAGTATTATAAAGACGTGAAGAAATTTAACATGAATTTTGAAAACAATTATATGACAAGTTACAGTAAACAAGAAATTATTGAAACAGCGTGACAAAGTATAAACCAAATGAAGAGCAAGCAACAGAAACGTATTAGGGATACAACGCGAAAATAAAAAATAATAATAGATTAACCGTGACCTGTTGGAACACTATGTCACCTCGATATTGGTGATAGTATTATAAATGTGCCAGGCGGCCCTGAAATGATGGAGCAGTGACAGAAAAACAACAAATGTAATAACAGTAAACTAACGAATCAAACCAGGGCTTTAACCATGCAGTATTAAAGATACAAAGTAGTCATAATCCACGCGGTAGGATACTCTCAACGTTCCCAAACGGACCAAAATACAACTCTGATAATAAGGACAATTAAAATATTTAAAAACAATATGAAGCAATAACAATTCCCCCAGTGCAAGACACATATCACCAGTAACCAAACAGTGAAAAGAAAAAGGCTGGCCTCTGCAAAACGAGGCAGCTGAAAGAAATGGACCCCATCGCAAAGGGAGCGGAGGCTGCGGGCCGCGCCCGCCGCGGAGCGGACGTGAAGGATGAGCGCCGAGCGCGGAGCGCGGACCGCGGCCGGGGCTGAGTGCGGGGTCCCGCGGTGCCGGCGTCCGAGCGCGCCCAAGCTCGAGGTCTGAGAGGACCGCGGGCACGGCCGCAGGGCTGGAAAAAAAGGAAATTGATGGGGAGCTTCGGAGGGGGCAAGCCGTGGCGAGGTCAGGAAGTGGCTTCGTGGCCGAGAGAAAAGGAAGCGGCAAAGCCGGAGCCCGGGAAAGAGCGCCGCGCAGGCCTGGTCCCCAGTCCGAGCTGCAGGACGTGCGTCGGGGGACAGGGGCCGTGAAGGAGCTCCTCACGGGGCAGGACCGAGCATGCAGGACTGAGAGCGCAGGGCACGAGCCGCAGAGCTCGACTGCACAGCTCCGGGTGTGCCGACAGCTCCACAGAGGACCCCGTGGCCATGCGGGCCATGCGCGAGACGCCTCCTTGCATCCCGCAAGCCGCCACACTTGGGACCAGCCGATCGATAGGTCGCCAGCGCCAATCCCCCCGGGGCCCCAGACATAGTCGGACCCAGGGCGCTGGTCCGAGCGGGCAGCTACCTCACTAAGGCAGTGGCCCCCTGTGCAGGGACTCCTGCGTGTCAGAGGCTCGGCGCCCCCGCTCACACGTGCCGGAGGCGGGTGCTGGCGCTGGCCATGTCCAGCCAGTCTCTCTCCCTGCGGCTGTAGCCGAATACCGGCCCGCCTGTCAGCCTTATCTTTATGGGTTTTTCCCAAGCCGGACTGGCCCCGGCCCCTTTTTATCTCCTCGGTTGCACTTTGCTTGTTTACTTTGCGAGGCCCTGGGAGTCGAAGTCTAGGCCGGGGATGCGGAGGCCTCGGAACAGAATGGGCGAGAGGCCTGAGCCCGGGGATGCTCCCAGAGGCCCCGGGGAGAACGGGAAGAAGGTGGGAGGAGAAAGGCAGAAAGGCGGAGCATTCGGCGCCAAGAGGGGCCCTCAGACCTGCAGAAAGCCCCACCGGAGCGCCCAGGTCCAGCAGGATGGGGAAGAGCGGCGAGGTGGAAAGAGGCAGCGGAGGGAGCGGGAGCGGGGCACACCCCTAGGGGATGCGGGCAGGCTGGGCTCTCAGGCTGGACTCTCATCCCGTAGCCCCAGGACCTGCTTCGGGCAGGGAGCAGACACCTGGGTAGGCGAGTGAATCGGCCAAGGCACGCGGAGAAATGCAGCTGTGCCAGGCAGGGCTAAGTGGTTCCTGTGAATGGGCCCGGCCTACTGACCCGGTCCTTGGCTGGGAAGGGTGTGGGTCTTTAGGCCCAAAGCAGAGCCCTGTGGCGCTAAAGTGCGCCTGAGTGAGCTTGTGGTGCGAACGCCAGCACCAGAAAGGGAGGCCCTGGCCAAGGGCAGGGTCTGGATCTGTCACCCAGGAGAGGTGGCTGCTCAGGCGAATGGGATGCTGTGTGAGCGGCTGTGTTTGGGTGTGAGGATGTCTGCGCTGGAATAGGAAGAGGGTGTCTGTGGACGGCGAGTGTGCTGGAGTAAAACCTTTGGTTCAGGAAATCTCTGCCTCAGTGCTGAGAGGTTGGTGAGGGCAGATGGGTGAGGTGAGCCTGAGGGGCCGCCCAGCCCGAGGCCCTCTCTGCACACAGGTATGGAGCTGCAGAAGCCTGACTCTCCTTTCCTACATGGCCAGGAAGTGTCCAGGCTGTCCTGGGGCCCACAGAGAGGCCTGGACCCCAGTTATTGGGGAACAGCCGAGAAGACGCAGGCCTCAGGCTCCACCTGAGCCCAGTAGGAGGGAGGGACTCGGGGTGCAGCTGGGGCAATGCCGAGAGGGCGGTCCCTCCTCCAGACCTACTCATCACAGAACCCCACACCCAGGGGCAGGCAAACACTGAACTGGCGCAGACCCTCCCAGGTCCACAGCCCGAAGGGAGGAGACGAGGGACCTGCCCTCCATGCAGGCTCCCTCCTCCAGCTCAGGAGGGGGCGGGGTCCACGTGTGCCAGGGCAGCCTCTGCGCCCCGCACCAAGCCCCTGGAACAGCTGGAGAGGGCCACGGGGCCTCTGACGAGCGTGGACCTGAGCGAGTGACTCGTTGTGTGCTGTACCCGCAGGAGATGCTGCAGGATAAAGGCCTGTCCGAAAGCGAGGAGGCCTTCCGGGCCCCGGGCCCAGCGCTCGGCGAGGCCAGCGCCGCCAACGTCGAGCCCGCGCTGGCAGCACCGGGTCTCAGTGGAGCCGCGCTAGGCAGCCCCCCGGGCCCCGGGGCCGACGTCGCCGCCGCCACCGCGGAGCAGGTAGGGCTGCGCCAGCCGTCGGGTAAAAGTCGGGCGTCGCTCTGCCTGCGGGGCCGCCTGTGTCGGTCATTCCGTCTGATTGTCAGCAGGACGCGCTTTCGGGGGAACCTGGGTGGGTTCAGGACGGTCTGCCTATTCGTTCTCCACTGGGCAGGGCTCACTTTCTCTGCCTTCTGGGTCCTTCTCCACTTTCAGCCCTCGGGGCTACTCTGGGACGCGCTAGAGATAGATGAGAGAGGGAGTAAGAGAGAGGGAGACCCCTGGAGTACCGCAGCCAGCCAGGACCAAGTGTCCAGCCCCACCAACCCGGAAAGGGCCTGGGACTGAGCGGAGGGCAGGAGGAGGCGACCCCGCAGATGCGCATGGGAGCCGCTGCGGGGCTCCGAGGCCTCTGGGACATCGCGGAGGGACTTCACAGTGATAATCGGAGGATCACAGCGTGCGGGATGCCGCCTGGGCATCTATGTGCACCATCTGCAGGCGCGAGCCTGGCCGAGGGTGCGTGCGCCTCTCCCTGCCTGTGTCTGCCCTGCGAGCCTGTGGCGGTGGCCCGCCACGGAAATGTTCATGAGTGTGCAGGAGTGTCGTCTAACCTGCGCTGGCCACTATGTGTCCTTTGCGGGTCCCTCCGTAGGTGCACCTTCAAAGGAGGGTGTTTTAGCCACCAGTTAATTCTTTTAAATTCACGAAGAGTTCAAAATCATTCGGTGAAACGAAAGCTGGAGGCGTGGGCTCCGGGTGGGTAGGGTTCCGCACAGCTTTTCGGGTCTGGTTCTTCTTTCCTCAGGCTCCGCGTGGAGCCCTGGGCCAGGCAGACACGAGTCCCTCTCCCTCCCATCCCCAGACCATCGAGAACATCAAGGTGGGGCTGCATGAGAAGGAGCTCTGGAAGAAGTTCCACGAGGCGGGCACCGAGATGATCATCACCAAGGCGGGCAGGTCAGCGCTGGGAGGTTTACTTCCGGGGATGGCTGTGGGGAGCACCCGGGGTCAGGGGGTCCCTTAGAAGTCCTCTTCGGCCCGGCCTGGTGGCCTGTGGGAGTCCTCTCTGCCTCCTCCGGCCACAGTGCCACCTCCCTCCGCAGCTGGGGACTGGGCCGCCAAAGCCCGCAGGGGGCCACCGCAGCCGCGCGGGCCTCGCGGTGGAAGGCCAAGGGAAGGGGCAGCGCTATGCAAATGAATGCAAACAGGGATCGCGAAGCCCAAAGTCCCAGGGGCAGCACTTTGGCCCCCTGGGGGGCTGCTTTGTCCTCCTCTCTTCGAGGACCTGCGAAGGTTTTTCGGGAATGCATCCACTGGGGACCCTGAGATGCCTCTCAGTAGATGGGGAGAGGAAACCGGACTTTGCTGTTCAGTATTCATACATTTTCGTGAGTGACTGGAACCCCGAGCTTGTCATCTCAGGGGCGCAGCTCTTCCGTTTCCATCCCCGTCTCCGGCCAAAGGGAAAGCACCACGTTGGGCTCCGTGTGTGTTGCTGGGAGAGCGGTTGTCGGTGGCTGCCAGAGAAGGATGATTTATAAAGTGGAAACATCTTTAAAATGCGCTGTTGTCTGTGGGAGAGAACAGGGAGGAGAGGCTAAGAGGAGGCATATTCACAGGCGGGGGAGTGAGAGATTCAGTGGGGCCGGAGTCTGCGGTGGGGGCAGGCATGTGGAGGAGAGCAGTTGTCAGGTGAAGGCGGATTGCAGTAGACAGAGACGCTGGCAAGTTCAGGTTCGGGAACTCCCTCCCCACCCACTCTGCCCCTTCCACGTACACACACTTGATTTCGGTTCCTGAGGACAGATTAGGTGTGAAATGCCCCTTTGCCTGGATGTCTCTCATAATTGGGATTTCGAAGGAATAAGATGATGAAGCTTCAAGGGCCAGGAGTTCGGAGCCAGACCCTGGCGGGTGGGGGGTCCAGTTCCAACTCAGCTACTTTCATCTGTGCAACCTCAGACAACGTACTAACGAGTCTCTGCCCCCTCCCCACTCCATCTGTAAAAGAACAGGTCTTGCCTCATACATTGTATGTAAAGCACTGAGTTCCTGTCACATGCAAGCACTCAAGAAGTGCTGGTGAATAATATGGGCAATAATTAGAGACGTGTCTGGCAACCTGCTCAGCATTTTCTTCTACGTTCAAGAGAGCTTAGCTCTGCTGAACCGCTTAGGGAATGATAGACTATTCAAAGGAAACACAAAGCCGGCTGGTTTGCTGTGTGCAGTGTAGGGGTGCTGTGGTCCTTCCTGTCTCTGCTCACTGGCAGGCCTTATAAAGTTTTATTTTGTTGAGGGTAGAGGTCTGGGCATTTGGCCACCCTCAGGTCTTAGCCAGGGAGGTGGCATCACCACTCAGGGCATCTATCAGAAGAGGAAGTAAGTTTACTTTAGGGCTTGAGCTTCCTGCATTTTGGGGATGGAGATAGGGAAGGAGGATGCATTAGGGGGCTGGCAGAGGGTGCCACAGGGAGCCGTCATTGGGGACAGTGGAAGCCAGGTGTCACAAGCCCTGCCTCTTCCTGGCTGAGTGCACTTGGGCAAGTTACAGTCTCTTTGTAGCTCAGTGGTGTCAGGGAAATGGTGACTGAAGACCTATCTGCTGTCCTTTCCTTTTCTATTACTGTGAGACTCAAACCAGGGAATCATGTGGATGACGCTTGGTAAATGGGTAATCCACGGGGTCAAGTGTGAAGGGGAATGGGGCTCACTCTTGTGCCTGCTGATGTGGAGAGAAGGTAAGAAGAAAGAAAGGTTCAGAACTTTCACTTTTAGGCAGCAGAAGTAACTTTGTCTCTTGAAAATAACTGGCCAGCATGTTTTCTGTGCATGCCTGGCTCTGCCATTTTAAACAAAGGGCATGTTGTGGTTTTCCTCAGTGGGGTTTCCTTCCTCTGCGTGGGTCCTTCGCCTCCTCTCCCAACACATACACTTATGCACACACTCCCAGAGGTGGCCAGCTTCAGGCAGATGTTTGTGCTTGATCTCAGTTGAGGCTTAGAGATGGACCTTAGGGAATAATAATAATTTTTAAATGGCTGTGATGATGTTGGCCAGTTATGGAGCCATCACAGCCTTTCCCTTGTCTGTCAGAAAGTTGTCCTTGCACCGAGTCTAGTTCTTAAGGAAATCACTAGCCTCATGCCCCCAACCCCTCACCCCCCACAGATGCCCTTTCCTCCTTCATAGCTGCCCCCACCTTCAGCAATCACTTTATTGCTCTGATCTGCTTTACTCTGGCTGTGGTTCTTCAACATCCTGTCCAGTGGCTCTCCCTGCTCCCCAAATTCTGTGTGCCTCTACAGGAACCCTTCTTGGGACATTTCCATTTCTTAGTCGGGACCTTTCTGCTAAACCTGGAATCATAGCTTCCTAGATGGTTAGAGCTGGAGGAGAACCAAGAGAACCCAGAGAAGCAAAGTCAGTCAGTCGCCAGGTCCACATAGGCAAAACAGATGAGGTACCCCAACTCCAGAACACAATCCCTACTTTGATAAGTTCCCCTGATTGCTTTTTTATGGGGTCCTATTCAGTGTGGATTGTGGCTCTGCTGTAGACACCCTGGCTGATTAGGGACATGATAACTGCCATCTGGCTGGGCAGGAGTGGGTCCTGGAGAAGCAGACCTAGAATGTTCTCAAGCCAGGTTGGGTTCTTGGGTCACAGGCTTCCTTCTTACCTTAGCCCTTTGGGTCCTTGAGAGTCTTGAAGGTCAACGGAGAGAATCCCTTTCACTGGATAGTGACTTTGAACGGCCAATGAATTTGGGCTGGTGGATAAAATGCCAGTCACCGTGTGAGCCACCAGTTTCTGAATCCTCAGCAACCTCCATGTCAGGTGCAAAATGGGGGCCACAGCCCTCTGCAACCCGTCTCAGCCTCTCAGGACTCTGCGCCCAGAAGGTTCATGCTGATAACTGCAGACAGCAGATCCCTCTCTTGGCCTCCTCACATCCCTGCCAAGCTTGATCCATGTGAGAAATTGCATTTTCTCCCAAACATAGATAAAAGTGAGCGCCACAAAAACATTGAATATAAACCTCCCCAAAATGAAAATTGCCTAACCCTTCTCCTAGGTCATGGTTTTGCCACCAGATAAATCTCCACTATCAGCCTTCATAGCCTGTTGAGTTCAATGTTGCTTGTGTTAGTGACAGTGAATTTGCGTTTGAAAAATGAACTACCGATGAGAACTCCTGTTGAACCTGTATTGTTTGTTATTCTGAGGCAAGGATTTGGCCCGGCTTAATCCGGGGCTTCAAAGCCAATTGCCCTCACTCTGTATACAGAGCGTCAGAACCCAGTGGCGTGGATGATAAGAGAAGTAAGGGTTGAAGACACTGGGAAAGTGGGTTGGGGAGAGAGTGCTTTGATCTCTTTTTAAAGTATTTTCTGAAAGTAAAAGTCTATCAGAAGGAAGTGCCTTAAAAAAAAAAAATCTAAGAGAAGCAACTGATCTTCCAAAAAAACATCCATTCCACACACTCACCCCTCCCTCCCTCAGGGAAAATATTTCTTAAACACGCTTTGGGTGAATTAGAAAACTGTGTGTGTATGCCTCTGTGCATGTGTGTGAAACGTGAAAATTGACTTAGTAGCTTCAGAATCAGAACTCACTTGGCTACAAAAGGCTGGGTCTCAGTGTAAGTGGCACCAGCAGCCCCACTTCTAACCCCAGGCTTGGATGTTGGGCCCCGGCCTCTTCCCAGCACACCCAAGATTCCTCCTGAAGACGCCCCCATTTCCCCGACATCAAGATTGGAGAAACAAAGAGTTTTCAGGGGACCCCTGCCGTTTTCCTGTTGCGGGTTCTTTTCAGGCTCTGGGATCCAAGAATTAAATATGTGTACACATATATACACATGGGAGGGTGGTGTACACACACATACATGATTTTTAACCTAAATGTATTGCAGTGGAACATTCCCACAGAAGAACCCACGCATCCTAAGTGTGCAGGCCTACGGGCTTGCACAAAATGAACACGCTCATGTAACCTTCATCCAGATAAAGAAATAGATCATCACCACCACCGCCCCAGAATCCTTCCTGTGTGCCTGCCAGTCAGTGCCGTTCCCACCCTCCAAACCGCTCTCTAGACTGCTGACCCCTTCCGGCTGGTGTTCCCCCTACATTGAGGGAGGGTCCGCGTAGCTCTTTCCTGGAGTCCCCAGGGACCCCCGAGAAAGGCGGAACTGCGGTGGGGTTAGGGCTTGGGGGACCCTCCAGGTGGAGAGAATCTAGGGGTGCCCCCTAGTCTCTGTCCCCCTTCCCAGAAGGAGGCTGCGAGTAAGTCAGCGCCTTGAATTTGGTCACCGCTTTGGCCGGGGAGCTCCCGCGGGTCTCGAAGCGCAGCGAGCTGGAACTGGCGTGTCCCCGCTCAGCAGTGAGTTCTCAGTTACGGGTTTGTTGCCAGAATAAAAAAGCCCCAAACCCGCGCCCCGGGCCCCGCGCGCCTCCAACACCGAGAAACGTCCGAGCAAGCTTATCTTAGCAGTTCATTCTAAAGCCATTTCCGAGTATGAATAGATAAACGCTCCAGCCGCGCACCCTTTCGGAGCCTGTTTCATGATCAGAGGAGAAGTCCCGGGCTTTCATCTCCTCCCGGGCCGGCGAACAGGCGGCTTGTTTATTCCCCTGGCGGAGCCGTTTCCGCGTGTGGGTTGGGGGGAGTCCCCGCCTGTCTGGGGGCTCGGGAGCCCGATGGGGCGCGGGGAACTGGGGGACCATGGAGAGGGCGCGTGGGGCACAGAAAGAAGGTGAGGAGCACGTGGAAAAGGCGCCGAGGGGCTGGGGCGAAGGAGGGGCCGGAGGACGAGGCGGGAGCCAGAGAGAGTGGGGGGCGCAGGGAGAAGGTGCAGGGAGGGGAGCAAGGGAGAGCGCCCCGGGGGAGGGCTCGCTGGGGGGGCCCAGAGGTAGACAGTGCCTGTGCGGATACAGGGGCCCCCCGCAGTCCTTCCTTCTTGGTCACCCCTCCCACCCCAACACACACATGCAGAGGGCGTTGCTTGCCACCGTAGGGTGTTGGTTTTCAGGTACAATCTACGTCATAAATCACAGAAAAAAAATTGCATCTCACTCCATCATTTCAAACCTTTCATTAGAGGGGCAGAGCCCAGAGGAAGTCACAGTTCCCAAACCCAGCCTGGCCTCTGCCGCCCGAGGCACAGGGCGCTGCTGAACACCCCCAAGTCAGGCGTCTGGGCACCGACTTTAGTCTCTTCAGGAACCCAGGGGCAGATGCCCATGGGGCCTTGAATTCTCCCCTCGACCGGGGCAGGAGGCTGATGGAGGTGGGAGAGGGGGCCTCACCTTCACAGGCAGCCCTTCCCCAGCCCTGGGTGGACTCTTCCCGCTTCTGGAGTCACCTAGGCAGGGAAACGATGGTGCCTAGGGCCTCCCCACCCCACCGCAGAGGGTGATCTGCATGGCTCAGAAGCAGTCCCCGAACTGGACCCCGCCAAGACGTAGACATCTGTTCCATTGAAGACAATGGACCCCCCTGAGCCAGTTCAGCCTGAGCAGAGGGCTTTTGAATTCCCGGTTTAGACCAGACATCCCACCGTCCCTCGCTGCTGCCCCAGGTAGAGCGGAATTGGTGGGCACGGGAGGCGAGGCTGGGAGATACTCCCCTTCCCTGCGCCATTGCTCACATCTCCCTGAGGCTGTGATCAGCCAGGAATCCGGCCTATGATCAGCTTCCAGGAGGGACCAGGTCCCAAGACACCTGGGGGGACGCAGGGCACTGGCTCCTCAAAGGCCTTCCAGAAAGCACTTAGTCAGCGTAAGCCAGGCCTCCTGGGCTTCGGAGATGAAGCCCGGCAGCGGGAAAGAGACGGGGAAGGCCAGGGCCCCTTAGCTTCCTCTCGGCCTAGGCTATGACGCCTGCCCAAGTGGCAGTGAGCCCTCCGCTCCTGGCCCCCCGTGTGGACACTGGTCCTGGAGGGAAGCCTTGGCGGCTCTCTGTTGTTGCCACCTGGAATGATTACAGGAGACAAGCTGAGTGCAGGCCCCCGGTGCCAGGCCAGCCCAAGCATGGCCAGGGCTGCCCCATTTTGTGGCTGTTTTCTGTGGCAGTTACAAAATGGTGGCCTGGAGGGGGCAGGATTCTTGGCTTTCCCCCAGGGAAGGGGGAGGCGAGGCAGCTGCTGCCCTTCCTGCTTCAGCTGTAGGCCCACCAGGAGAGAGGCAAGGCCAGCAAAGGGTGGTGCAGGCTCCAGCTGCGCCCCCAGGCCCCACAGAGGAGCTGGTAAGCAGGAGGCAGGGCTGGGTTCCTGAGCCCCTTACTTCCCCCATTCCTGGAGAGGGGGCGGGGTGGACATTTGAAAATGCTTTCAATTGACATCTGAGACAAATTCTTCCACACGGTTTATAAGTCCCTAGACTTGCAGCTAGAACTTCCCTCCTCCCTCCAGGCACGCACACATCCACACATGCGCACTTGCACACCCACTCACACGCGCCCGGGCACACGCCCCCCGTCCCCACGTCCCCGGCCTACAGAGCTTGCACAGGCCTCTCCTCCAGCAACAGGGGGGCACAGGCGGGGCTGGCGTGGAAGTGAACCCTCCACCTCGCTCAGGGTCCTGGCCTGGGCTTAGAACCTGCCAGCTTACAGAGGCCTTGACCCTTTCTGGAAGCCCCTGTCCTGCCCAGGTGCACCTGGTGACAAGCTAGGGGCCTCTGATCATCTGTTTTTGGTGTCTTGGACAGCTTCTCCTGAAACCCATCCTGCCTCGGGTTAGTGAGAGGCAGACAACCACCTGACGGTTTCCCCAGAGTGGACATGCTGGACAGTGCACAGCATAGCTCAGGGGGCTTAGTGTCTTCACGAAGTGGCTTCAGCTAGGTTTGGATCCTGTTTCTCTTGGGGACACCTTTGTGGAAAATCAGCTGGAGGCAGGGGATGGTGTCTGAGGAGGATGGTGAGAAGTTCTGTTCTTCCCTCTGGTGAAGTCAGGGACCTGCTGACCAGGGGAGGGGGCAGTGCGGGTTTGTGTACCCGCCTTGCTGTTGTGTGTGTGCGTGTGTGTGTGTGTGTGTGTGCTGAGGGGTGTGGGGAAGCCCCCTCTAGAATGTGCCCTGAACCTCAGGGCCCTGGACGGCCGCAGCATGGGCTGCAGGAAACGACAAACTTCCTGGGTTTTGGTGAATCCATTTTCATAGGAGTAGGTCATACCATTTCTCTGTTACTTTGCTGAGGGTGGAGTGCAGCAGGGGTCTGTGGTCATGCACACAGCAATCTATGAGACAGGTGGTCATGCTATCCTCGTTTAGAGATAAGGAAACCAAGGCACAGAGAGGTTCAAGCAAGTCCCCTAAGGCTTGTCAGTGGGGGGCCAGGCTGTGGACCATAGCAGGTGGCTTCGGAATCTGTGCCCTCTCTTATCCATGAGGCTCCTGGACAGACTTTCCCCTGGTACTCAGGGTGCGCAGGTCCAGGTGAGGTATTCACAGGGAAAAGCTCCCCTGCTGGTCACACCGGAAGAGCCCAAGCCTAGCAGGGTTTTGACAGCAGTCTCCCGTTTTCCTGTGAGTTGGTTTAAGGCCTAAGGGTTTCCTCAGAGGCCTGACCCAGAGGAGGCAGCTCATTGTTTATGAAAGCAGCCGATGGGGGTTTCTGGCCCCCTATAATTGCACCCCAGAACTTCAGTTGTGTCTGGGCTGGCAAAGAACAGGAGGGAAATTAAGGCAGCCAGGTTGGCATCAGAACCTGCTCCCACCATCCTGACTGGGGTCTCTGTGCTTCAGCTGTTCAAGGCACTAGCCCCAAGTCTTAGGGGATTATCGGGGAGACAATAAGCAAATTTGGGAAATGGTGTAAATTCTCCTCCTAGACACAGACTGATAGCTGCAAGGTTCAGGGACAGCAGCCAGTGGCGCCTGTTCCCTGGGCAGTGCAGGCAGAGGGGGAAGTGAGTTGTGCAGGTCACACAGCTGTGACCAATGCCAGGATCGCCGGCCAAAAGGATAGTACCTGTTGGTGACCTTCTGCCCCCTCGCTCGCTCTGTTCCATCTCTCCTGGTGCTCTGTTCACGCTCCGCCTCACTCCTCGGCTCCCGCAGGAGGATGTTCCCCAGCTACAAGGTGAAAGTCACGGGCATGAACCCCAAGACCAAGTACATCCTGCTGATTGACATCGTCCCCGCCGATGACCATCGCTACAAGTTCTGTGACAACAAATGGTAAGTGGACCATCACCACGTCGCCTCCCTTCCCTCATCCACCCGCTGGCCGCATGCCCCCACCTGGTGTTTGGTCCGGGGAATTTCCTGGCGACCTGGGTGAGTGCCCAGATCTGCAGGCTGGAGTCCACTGCCTGGCACTGGCCCTGCCGAGGCTGAGGTGGTCAGGAATGTCTGCACACCTGCTGCAGCTGGGGCTGGGGTCGGGCTGAAAACCAGCTGCATGTTTGGGAGTTTGGTGGATTGCAAGAGTCTCTACTCTTCTCATGGCCATGGACAGTCAGGACTTGGTGACCAGGCTGTCAGGTGACAGACAAATTATGAACACTGGCCAGATTTAGGCTCTGTCAGTGCTTCACTGTGGGAAAGCTGGGAGCAGTTCTCCTGGGGACATTAGGAGCAGGGCCATTACCTGGTGTCTGTTGCTCTGTGTCCTCCTTGGCCTCAGGCCCCTCCAGCCATCGACTAAGTGAAGCTCTGCCAGGGGGTTGGTGGATAGGACTCTTTGGTGAGAGGCTGAGAGACAGAGACAGGTGAAGGGACAAAACCAAACTGGGGACAGGTCAATACATTCTGGGCTACCTTTCATGAGGCCAACTCCTTAGTCCCTAACTGGCCGGGAGCTTGGAACAGCGCTCCAGGAGCGAGCAGCTGGCCAGGATGCTGGGCTCCGTGGCAGGCGGGCCACAGAGCTGGAGAGATTGGGCTGAGGAGGCGGGGTTTGGTGGCCATGTCCTGGCAAGGGCCACGCTTCTGTTTCTTCTCTCTCTGGGCTAGATTAGAGTTCAGAGCAGACTCTGGCTGAGGGGAGAGCTACCAATTAATTTCTTACCATTATTATGGGGACAAGCCATTTGGGAGTTGTCTAGATCCTCTGAGAAGCTCCCTCTAAATAATATAATTTATAACATGTGACAATCATAATCATACCAGGTGTGGTGGCTCATGTCTGTAATCCCAGCTACTCTGGAGGCAGAGGCAGGAGGATGACTTGAAGGTCAGGAGTTTGAGACCAGCCGAGGCAATACAGTGAGATCTCCGTGTCTATAAAAAAATGGAAAAAGTTAACTGCGCATGCTACTTGGGAGGCTGAGGCAGAAGGATTGCTTGAGCCCAGGAACTGGAGGCTGCAGGGAGCTAAGATCATACCACTAGCATGGGTGACAGTGAGAACCTGTCTCTTAAAAAGAAAAAATTTTTTAATCCTAAGTGTGAATTTACACAAAAGTGCCTAAATCTCCCCACATTATCTTTGTGATTAGCCCCAGTCCTTCGAATAAATGACCCCATTTCCCTGTAACCTCCTTTTTTTTTTTCTACTGCGGTAAAATAAAGGCGATTCAGAACTGCTCTCTCTTTCACAGCATTCTCTCCCCTGTCCCTCATTCTGGCCCCTGAAGTCCTAATTTGACAATGTGGTGGGACCAGCAGCTATTTTTTTTCTCTGGTCAATCGGGGTTTGCTCCAAGAGGGAACAGGGAACCTGGCCTCACCAGCCCCCGGGGTAATTGCCAGCTCTTATCTGCTCTGTTGACAGGATGGTGGCAGGGAAGGCTGAGCCGGCCATGCCAGGAAGGCTGTATGTCCACCCAGATTCTCCTGCCACGGGGGCCCACTGGATGCGGCAGCTGGTCTCCTTCCAGAAGCTGAAACTGACAAACAACCACCTGGACCCCTTTGGCCATGTAAGGATGGGGGCTTCCTGGCTTCGGGAGGCAAGTCTGGGACAGTATTAGGGATAAGACAGGCCGGGATGGGGTTGAGGGGAATCCACTCTGGGATCCAGCTCCAGGCTTTGGCACTCGCTGACCAGTTTAGGGAAGGAGCTCAAGCCTCTGAGTCCTGCAGAGAGCTGGACTTCCCGGCCACTTACTGGCTGGGTAACTCTGGGCAATTGTCTCAGCCTCTTTGAACCCCACTTTCCTTGTCTAGAAAATGGAGATGACCATATGTACCTTTCATGTTGTGAGATTTAAATGAGAGGGTATACAGGAAGCACTTTGCACACGGGAGGTGCTAAATAAATGGCAGCTATGATGATAAAGGGGACAGGCCACATCTCAGCTGCAGTTCCCCCAAATCTGGCCTTGCTGGAACATAACACAAGATGAGTAAGCCTTTCTGAGCAAGAGTCACCGATGCATTCCGAAGCACCTCTGTGGCGTGCATCGCCTCCCTGGCCTGACGGCCGCCTACTTCTAGAAGGAAAGGCCTTGTCCTGGCTCCGGTGTTAGCTCCTGCTGGGTCTGGCCTGGCCCTCACAGAAGAGGTTCTGAAGGCCCGGGGATGCTGCTGACGCCCCATCCAGGCTGCCCAAGCTCATTCTTTCCCCATCTGGCCCTGGCAAGGCCACAAAAAAGAGATTTTTATGTGGAAATTTTTAGCTCAAGTGTGTGGCAAACAGAAGTCTGGCGACCTGGTACTATCTGCCAGGGTACAGGCCCCGCCCCTCAAGACTGCCCGTGGGTACTGGGAGGTGCAGGGTAGGGGCAGTGGAGGCCGCCGAGATGCAGGCATGGCTGGTGGGGTTACGGGATGCACAGGTATGTCTCGGTTTTTGCCCCAGCTCTAGTTCTGGGCAGCTGTGTGCTGCCAGGATGCCTGAATCATAGTTCCTTATGGAAAACTCCAGCCATCCTTCTTTGCTGATTGATGGGTATGTAACTGGCAATGAGCTTCGAGTTTTAATTTCTCAGAATCTGTTCAGTTCTCTTCTGAGTCATTGGTGGGCTGTGAACAAGCAGCTGGGAGCATGCTTAATTAATACCATCAACTCCTGCCTTATCTTATCCAGTTTGTGAGTCCCTATACTGGGTTTCCCATACAGGGCAGGCCCATGCCCAAAGGGGAGGATCAGCCAAGTTCCCGCCTCCTTGAGCCCCAGGGCGTTTTAGCTGAGAGACAGAGGGGCTTCCTGGGTCTTCCTGGGTCCCATTCTGGTCAAGACTTTGTTCCCAGTCAACTCCTACCTGACTTCCTGTGCTTGGCCAGGCTGTGGCACCAACTCAAAAGGGTAGGGAGGGCCTCTGTGTTGGGAGGCTAGGAAGCCTGGCCCATGACTGCACACGCACACAGCCCCCATGGGGGTGAATACAGAGCTGCATCTTCAGGTGGCCATTAGTCCCTAGGGACCCAAGCCTGGAAAGGATTTTGGATGTGACAGCTTGTTGTCAGGCTCCCAGCTCCAGGGATGCCTCAGAGGACCTCCAGAAAGCGACAGGGGAGGGAGTTAAGGCATGGAAAGCTGGGCCTTCTTTAGGAAGTGGGAGAGAGCGCTCTGGCCTTCACAGCCCAGCGGTAGCTTTTCCCAGCGTGGCTAACCTCCGGTGTCTCTCCGTGGGTCTGTGAGTGATCTGTGAGTGATCTGTGATAACCCTGCACACAAGTCAGGGCCACTGAGGAAGCTCGACGGGCTTGTGATGCCCCTGGCTGCACCCCTCATGCCTACCTGGGGCTTCCCTTGCCTTGGCGATAGGGATACTCCCCACGAGAACTCCGCTTTCTCCTCACTTTTCCCTTTGTCCCTACACTTACCCAGTTACTTGCCGCTCATTGGCTACAACAGCCCTGTGGGTGTGGCAGGGCCCAGGTACTGGCTCAGAGCCCAGCCTTCTGCTTCCCGGCCCGGTGTTCTCTGGGCTTCTCCACTGCCTTTCCGTACCCAGGGCTCTATCGTCACCTATTTAGATATCGTCAGCCCTGAAGAGGGAGCAGCCCCTGGCCATTCACACAGGGCTATGAGGGACAGATCGGGACACAGCAGCCCATTCGGCTGCTGACTTTCTTCTGGCCCTTGGCCCATGCCTGTGGGAGTGGTGAGCTCCCACTGAAGGGCGAAGGAGTCGCCCTTCTTGGCTTCTAAGTGCAGGGGCCTGGGGAAAACCATGTTGTGTTGGGAATTGCCCTTCCTTCTGCACAACCCACTTCCACGTTTTCAGTTTGCCCTGAAAGCTTCCAGGCCTCAAGGCACTATCTATGGCCACGGGGATTTGGACTTTTCCTGGGGATCCTCATGGTATCCCAGGAGCTGGAGCAGCTGCCTCCTATCAGCAGCCCTCACCCCCGACTCCTGCCCAAAGGGGCAGGCTCTTTCCTTGTGAAGGGGCAAGTCGAGAGCCCATGAGAATGGCTGTGGCATCATCTTGGGGCCTAACAGGTGAACTCCGTGTCCTTCTAGCTTGGAGATCCTCAGGCCCAAGCCGCCCCATTTCCTCATCCCAGGAGATGAGCAGGGTGGCTGGGAGGCCATGTGTCTGTTCGCTGGTGCATTAAGGCCTCAAAGAGCAGGAAGCACTGACTGTCGGGGGCGAGGGCGTAGAACAGCCATGTTGGGATGATCCAGTTTTCCTGGTTTCCCTGTCGTTCAAGCTTCCCTCCTTCCGTGAATGCTGCTCTGCTCTGAAGTCTGAGGACCTTAGGGTCCAGTTGACGTGTTGGACGTGGTAGCCCGTCCTGTGTGGCAGATGGAGAGACCGTATGGCCAGAACCTCCTGAAACACGGGACTGGGCTCTGACGAGAAACTCCTTGTGGGTTTTTGCTGTGGGATTAGGAAAGCCCTGAAAGCAGAAACCCATAAGGAATTTTCCAGTCCAAACCTTGGAGGGCAGGTTCAGGAAAGCGGATTCAGAGTCTGACCATCGGCACCTGGGAGTCAGCTCCAGTCCCGAGGTTGGGGAGGGCCAGGAGCAGAAAGGACCACAGGGCTGGGGCTGGATGCACTGCCTCCAGGTAGCCTGAATCCAGCTTTGTTTCTGCTGTTCTGCTGGCCACAAAGCTGTCTGCCCATTGTTCCCTCCAGCCTGCCACTCCCTCCCATGCCCAGCAGGGTCCTGTGCCAGGCAACATGAGATGGGAAGGGAAGCTGCTTCTCCCTCATCCCCCCACCCCCGCTTTCTTTCTCCTCTCTACTGAATAAGCTTCTAGCAATACCTGGGCTTCAAGAAGTTGGGGAGCGCCTCCCCGGGGCATAGGTGGAACCTGTATCCTGCAGCAGGACTCGGAAATGGTGGCATATGGGTGTCCCAGATTGCTGAGGAGGGAGGGACGGCCAGCTTATGACCTCTGACACAGTGAGTCCAGCTGTTGGAGGATCTGCATTAGTCCTGGGGCCACAGGTGTGGGCTGCAGCTCCTCAGTCCCAAAGTGGCACACACTAGTCCCCTTAATATGCTACGTCCTCCTCTAGCCGCTGGGTTTCATAACTGGCAGAGGCCTGCCTGCCCCTCCCTTAGGCCTGGGACTGTCTTCCCACTCTCTTTGCCTAGGTAGCTACTCCTGAGCTTCGAGACCCAACCTCAAATGCCCCTTCTTCAGAGTTGGGGTCCTTATTCTATGCTGTCAGAGCGCTATGCACCTTTTCATGCTAGTACTTGCCAAAGGTATAATTTTATACCTATTTGCATCTTAAAGTTTTATTTATGAATAGGAAATACTTTCACATGCTTTAAACATAAGTCATTGAATAAACTAAAATGTCTCCAATACATCTCTCTTTACTTGTTCCTGATCCACTGTTTCTTTCAAGCTCTGCTGCAGAAAACCATGGTTACCTGAAATCCCCTCTTTTATACACAAAAGGTGACATACTATAGAAACGTTTTTTTGCATCTTGCTCTGTAAACAATAATCTCTCTTGGAGAATAGTCTATTCAGAGGGCTTCCTCATCCCTTTCACAGCTGCACAGAATTATTATTATTATTACTTTTTTTTAAGATGGAGTTTCACTCTTGTTGCCCAGGCTGGAGTGCAGTGGTATAATCTCAGCTGATTCCAACCTCTGTCTCCCAGGTTCAATCAATTCTCCTGCCTCAGACTGCTGAATAGCTGGGATTCCAGGCACCCACCACCACACCCCACTAATTTTTGTGTATATATATATATGTATTTTTTTTTTTTTTAGTAGAGATGGGGTTTCACTGTGTTGGTCAGGCTGGTCTCCAACTCCTGATCTCAGGTGATCCACCTGCCCCAGCCTCCCAAAGTGCTGGGATTACAGGTGTGAGCCATTGTGCCTGGCCTGCAGCTGCATAGAATTTGCTCAGATGATTGTTTCAGAAATCATGTAGCCAGTTCTTGTTTGAAGGAATTAGATGTTTTCTTATTCTTTGCTCTTCTGATTAAGCTTGTGCACATGCCATTTTATGCTGTGCAAAGTCTACCTGTGTGACAAACGGTGTGTTCAAATGGTACTTGTATTTATAACTTTGAAAATATCACCAAATTACCCTCCATGGGAGCTGTACTGATGTATGTATTTCCACCACTGCCACAGCCTTACCAGGAAGGGTGGGAGAGCAAACTTGTGGCTTTTTGTCAGTTTGACAGATGAAAAGTGGGTATCAGTTTAGCTTGAATTTGCATAGTATGAGTAAGGTTAAGCAACTTTTTCTATAAATTTCCTCTCCTGTGAACTGCTGTTCTTATCCTTTGCTCATTTTTCGGTAGGTTTTTGATATCAATTTCTAGGACCTCTTATAAATTAGGAGGATTTAGATCTTATCTGTGATATGAGTTACACATGTCCAGGTCATCATTTGTCATTTGGTTTGCTTGTAGGGATATTCCCAGGGTGATACTTTTGATTGAATTGATCAGTCTTTTCTTTATGGATTTTGGATTTTGAGTTTTTGAAGCCCTAGTCCGCGCCTTACTTATAAGGGAATTTTCTTCTAGTATTTTATGGATTGATTTTAACATTTAAAGCATTGATCCCTTTGGAATTTATCCTGGCATTGATTTGAGGTGTGAATCCAGTTTTTTTTCTTTTTTTCTAGAGAGGTATCCAGTTGTCCCAGCACCACTAACCGAGTCGTCCTCTTTCCTCCCTGGTTGAGGTGCCTTATTTCTGAACACTAAATCCCCGTATGAATGTGTGCCTGTTCACACGCCAGTCTGTTCGCTGTTGAGACTGGATAATAGGTTTTAGTGTTTGGCAGGACTGGGCCTCCTTGATCTTCTTCAGAGTTTTCTTGGCTAGTCTTGTCTATTTTTTCACATAAACTTTAGAATAAGCTTATAGTGCTGAAAAGGAACTTATTTGTATTTTTATTGGATTTGCTTTAAATTATACATTTACTTAGGGAAGACTGATAGGAATGCTTTTCTATTTGCTGAAGGGCTTTTTGTTCCTTCAAAACATATTCAGGTTTCCTTGCAACAGCCCTGCCCATTTCTTGTTCTTGTGGGTCACCTGACTTGTTACCCTGATGAATGCAGCCCCTCTTCCACCACGTTTTCCCATCACTTACACAGCTCAGTTTTGGGGTTACTATGTGACTTCCCCACCAGATGGTAAACCATGAGGTTTTCAATCACTGTGGCATCCTAGTGCCTAACCATTGTGTCTAGCAAGCCAGTGGGTGCTGCTGGATGGTAAGCGAATGAGAATCTGCTGAAGGGGGTGATCATTAGACAGCAAAACCACTTCCCTGCCAGGGGCTGCTGACCCCCAAAGCTTATGCTGCTAATTTGCCATTGGGGACCCAGAACTATTTATCTCCCTCTTTCCTCCCTTCCTGCCACATTTGCTGACCCCTGACAACGTGCCAAGCCCTGAACTCCAGATCAGGCCCCACCCTCCCCAGCCAGGTGAAGGTAGGAACTCAGGCTTGGAAATCAGTGCTAACGCTGGCTGTGCCTCAAATCAGCTGTCTGATGCTGGCAAACGCCTGCACCTCCCCGACACGCAGTCCCTCGCTTGTTAAAATAAGGGCAATAATAATTAATGCCTACTTTATACGGACGCTATAAAGATTAATTCTGTGATGTATGTAAATGACTTGGCACAGGCCCTGGTGCGTAGGATATGCTCAGTAAGTGCCAGCTGCTATTGCTGTTGCTGTGGCAGAAGGCAGGAAGGTTTGGAGGCTCCATGGTACCACCCAGGATTGCTCCCCTGGGAGGGAGGCCTAAGGCTCATCTGGCCAAGGCCTCTTGAGTGGGCTGATGGGCTTCCTGACTCAGTTCTAGTCTGAATTTTCCTTGGATGTACCTCCTATCATTCTGGGTCTCAGTTTTCTTTCTTTTCTTCTTCGTTTTTTAAGCTGAGAGCCCATCTCTGTCCTAACCTCTTTGTAGAGCTGGCGAGGATCAGAAGGATGATGGAGAAGGTAGTCATGGAAAGTTAAATTGTGACACAGGGTAAATCCGATTTTAGTGTCTGACAAAATGGACGTTAGCCACACTGTTGAGTGGCTAGCATCCAGATAACGTGCGTTCCGTGATGGACAGTAGGGCCTGCCGACCCACGTCCCTTACAGCGTTTAACTGGCACCTTCTCATTAACTCTGAGCTTGTAGAGAGAAGTGTAGGCTCTCTCAAAGGCCATCTGGATCCTGCTCCGGACTGAGTCTCCAACCAGCTGTGTGTCCCTGGGCGAGTCACGGCCCCGCTACCAGCGTTCTGTTCCTCATCTGTACGATTAGAGAGTTGGACACAAATGATCTCCATGGTCTGCCTCTCCATGCCCTAATGTTCTGTGATTCTGATGTAGATAAATCTGGGCCTTGTTGGCCAAGCACGCGATGGCGATCTCTTGAGGAGGGGGATGTTTGAAGCAACTGCCGTTGTTAAAATAGAACAGGGTTCTGAATCGTGGCCAGAACGTAATGAATCCCATTTCTGTGAAACGATGATGACGGAACCAGTCATGTAGAAGGGTTGCTGACGTGGCTGGCCCATTTGGCCCCATATCCTCTGCAGCAAATATAAATGTGAAACTCTGGCAAAGTAGTTTAATGTGGCGCCTGAGGAAGTTCCGAGCAAAGCCAGGTGTGTGAGTCACAGAGCTGGTTTCACATTCTCCCGGCTGATGGGACTAAGGCTCAAGTCTATACTTGCCTTGGCTCAGTGGGTGGGACTGTCTTCCAGATACCTGTCCAGGTTCCAGACCGTCAGAGTCGGAAGGGGGTCTGGAACCACTTAGCCAAAGGCCCCACTTTATAGATGAGGACCCCAATGGTTGGAGAAGAGCTTGCTCAGGGCTTGACGCTGGTGAACAGAGATCATGAAGGCCTCTGCACCCTTCCTGACTTCTCTGTGACTGGGGTTACCCTCACCTAGTGCTCCCACCTGGCCCTGCAGGACTGGCAGCTTCCCTCTTTGCAGCATTGACTGCCAGCCCGGCTGGTTCCCTGCCTTGGAAGGCGTGTTGGGCATTCTTCCCACACTCGTCATCAGGGACTTTGTCTGATGGGCTAAGGAGTTTGGCTTTTATTCCAAGGGTCAAGAGGGAATGATCAAAGGTGGGATTGTGGCTACAAGGCATTTATTGAGCCCTATATACTGGCAGCAGTGGCAGGAGGGGATGTGGGGGAAAGAGAAGGAAATACGGAAAGCCCTGCCCTTAAGCAACGCGCATCTTCTGAAGCTCCCAAAAGGTTCTGAGCAGGGGACTGAATTGATACGATGTGTGGCAGGTGGAAACGGAGAGAAAGTAGATGGAGGTAGGAGGAGCATGTCCCAGGACCCCGGCCAGAGACGGTGGGGCCTGAAGCAGGGGTGTACAAGAGTCACGGGAATTGGTCACTGAGTGGACCTGGAGGGGGATGATGGTGAGGAGAATGGGAGTTGATGATGTTACCCAGGGCTGTGACCAGCCCACGATGGCTCGTGATTACTCAGGTGTCAGGAGCGGGTGGCCGCTGCCATTTGTTCTAGTGTCCTGCACAGCCTGCATGGGGTGCTGGCGCCTGCGGCTCTGTCTAGAGTTTTCTCAGCCCACGGTCTTTGGTCTCCCTTTGTCCCTCCACCACCGGAGAGCTAGAGTGACCGGGGCAGGGAGGCCTTCATGCCAGGGAGCTGGCACATGCGGGAGCTCATGGGAGAGCATCTCTGTCCGTGTTTCATCACAGCTTTTGACCTGAAAAAAGCCGTAGAGATGATCTTGTCTTTAGTGAGCAAGTAAAGACCAGAGAGGAGGATCCACATGTCCATGGAGGGTTTGTGGCCGTGGCCCAGATTGTCCTACTCCCAAACCTGACCTTGCACTCACTAGATCCTGTCTCGGGGGGCAAAGGAGCCTAGAGGTACAAAGGTTAAAAGGTATGGTCCTTTCTCCCGAGGAGTTTAGAATTAAAACAAGAAGAAATAGGAAGCCACTAGAAAGCAGAGTAACAGCCAGGTAGATAATGCATGAGAAGCAAGTTTCAGAACTGGGCGTTCGGAGCAGGCCCTTGTACCTAAGACTTCCCGGAAGAGATGTTAGGCCCAGAAGGTGAGAAGAGAATGTTAAAGGAAGATCAAGACAGCAGAGGGAACTGTGTGTGCAAAGGTGCACAGGTGGGAACTGGGCATTCCTGGGACATCGGCCACCTCCCCGGTTCTCCGCTGCTGGATCTTCCAGGAACTTGGGTCCTCTGTGGGCGCCTGCAGCTCTGTGAATCGTGCAGCATGATGGAGTCACCTAAAGGGGCTGGGAGGTGTTTTCCAGGCCCAGTTCCTCTCACCACAGCGTCCTGGAAAGGGACAAACATCAATGAGGCCTCTCTGAGCGGGACCTGTGTCCTGTAGCCTCACTCTGCATTCCTCACCTGGCAGGCCCCCAGTGGGGCAGCAAGTTCCCAGCTGCAAGACCTGGTCTGGGGTTTGGGTGGTTATGTACTTGCCTCATGAGGGTCCAGAGGTTTGTCACTGAGGGCTGAGCGGGGTGTGGCCAGTGCGGAAGGCAGAAAGTGTGGTTCCTGCTGGATGGAGCACCCAGCCCAACCAAGGAGCCCAGGGAAGGCCAGTGCCCACAGCCCAGCTCGTGGCCCACCCCCTCCTCAGCTGAACTGGCTCTCTAGACTGTCCCTGTGCCCCAGGGCACAATGAGAGCAGAGTCTTCCCAGACTATGACTTTGGCCCAGGCTTATCATGGAAGAGCCTGGCTCTGGCCTTTCTCTCAGCACTCTGGTCACCAACCAGAGTTAAACTTTTCAAGGCCAAGCGCGGTGGCTCACGCCTGTAATCCCAGCACTTTGGGAGGCCGAGGTGGGTGAATCACGAGGTCAGATGTTTGAGACCAGCCTGACCAACATGGTGAAACCCCGTCTCTACTAAAAATACAAAAATTAGCCAGGTGTGGTGGCGCGCGCCTGTAGTCCCAGCTACTCAGGAGGCTGAGGCAGGAGAATCACCTGAACCCAGGAGGTGGAGGCTGCCGTGAGCCAAGATCGCGCCACTGCACTCCAGCCTGGGTGACGGAGTGAGACTCCATCTCAAAAAGAAAAGAAAAGAAAAAAAAAAAAACCTTTTCATTAAGCGTCAGCACCAGACCTGGTCCTTGAGAACCTAGAAGGTGGCACAGCCATGGACCCGCGGAAAGGGCACTGTCAGCTGCAGAGAAGGGAGCTCCGGGGGAAGGGAGCCCGAGGGCCTGTCTGGCCCGGCCAGGACAGAAACCAAAGGGTTAACAGAAGCTGCAGGGCTGATAAAATGCCCCAAATTCCTGGTCCTGCCTTCAATGGGGAGGGCGTCTGGCAAATGTCAACGATAAAAAATACATTTTAATGGCACATGATGCAGCTGCTACCGTGGGGCGCAGCCAAATGAAGCGGGTTTGGAGCAGCAACTACTGTGAGCTGCCCCCGGGGGCTCCGGCAGCCAAGCCTCCAGGGTGCTTTGCTAAGCTTTGTCCAGCAAGGCAACTGGCCTCCCTCAGCCCACGGCATCCTCAGAGGCCCTTGGGGCCAGGGGGCCTCTGGCCTTCTATGACATTATTTTAGGAACTGTGCCGTCTAACCTTGGCACCTTGAACTCTAGCTCACAAAGACCTTCCCTGAGGGCTGGGAGTGACCTTGGGCAGTTCTGAGGGCAGGATACATCTGGGTCTCCCCAGCACACCGTCAGCAGGCCTCTGTGAATGCTGAGAAACGCATGAACAAGGCTAGGTGCCGTGACTCACGCCTGTAATCCCAACACTTTGGGAGGCCGAGGTGGGCGGATCACCTGAGGTCAGGAGTTTGAGACCGGCCTGGCCAACATGGAGAAAGCCTGTCTCTACTAAAAATATAAAAATTACCTGGGATTGGTGGGGCATGCCTGTAATTTCAGCTACTTGGGAGGCTAAGGCATGAAAATCACTTGAACCTAGGAAGCGGAGATTGCAGTAAGCAGGGATTGCGCCACTGCACTCCAGCCTGGGTAACAAGAGTGAGACGCCATCTCAAAAAAAAAAAAAAAAGAAATAAAGAAAGAAAAGAAAAGAAATGCATGAATGAATGATGAGCAATGTGACAAAAAAAGTTACAGTGAGACATTTTCCTGAGCTTCCTCCCTCTCCCTCATCCTGCAAAACCCAAGTATTTCTAGAAGAGGCAGGTCATGCGTAAGAGGGGTATGAGAAAAGGTGAGGCTGGATGGGGCCCCTGAGGGAGGGAGGTTACGTGTTATGATCCTATTTTACAAACGTGGAAATGGCGGCACAGAGAGTCCGAGTGACTTGTCTGAGATTAAGCAGTGATTCGGCCGCACCCTGGACGTTTGCTGACAGCTCAGAATTCCACCTGCTACACTTTGCTGAGTTCACACAACCTTTTACGCTGTCAAGGGCTTACTCAAGGTCTGCATTGCCACAGTGAAGCAATTGATCACATCAGGGAGGGCCTGGGGCTGGGCGTGAGTGCCGGTACAGAGAGGCTAAGTGGGGCCGGGGGCCAGAGTTTCGGCCCCAGGGCCTGGTTCTTGACTTGGGAGCTTCAGTCCTGGTTGGCAGGCCCCCCTGGATCCTGGGCTTTGAGGATAATGAGAAAAATCAGCCCAGGACCAGATGAACGAGGTCAGGGCCTGGGGCTGGCGGGTGGAGACCTGGCACTCAGCCTGAGACCCTTCTCTTCCAGATCATCCTCAATTCCATGCACAAGTACCAGCCGCGGCTCCACATCGTTAAGGCTGATGAGAACAATGCTTTCGGCTCCAAAAACACTGCTTTCTGCACCCACGTGTTCCCAGAGACCTCCTTCATCTCCGTGACCTCCTACCAGAATCACAAGGTACAGCCACTGCTCACAGCCCCACAGCCCCCGCTTTATACCGCCCTGCACTCCTTCCACCATGCGTAGAGGCAGGGTCTTCGTCCCAGCAGGGCTTGGGCAGGCCGGGTGCGGGGCCCTCAGAAGCCTGCGGAGTCCCTCAGAGCCACGAACACACTGAACGATGAACAGAAAAGGACCCTCAACTTGTCCATCTCTGGCGCAGAGGAATTACAGTCTCTGTGTTTTGGGGATTGGAGCAATTTGGCAACTGTAAAAACCAAGAGCTTGGAGCCTGCCTTGCGGTTTGAGCGTTGGGCACTTTCATTCCACAGTCTTCTGTCTCCTGGTTCATCTCCTGCTGCCTGCAGAGAGAGGGGTAGGGAAGGGGGAGGAGCCCTGGGTGCTGTCAGCTGTGTGGGAGCAGAGCCCGAGCCGGGGCCTCCCCTGGCTGTGGGCGGAGGTGCCCCAGCCACCTCCCACCCAGCCCGGGCACTGCCCCGCCCAGCCCCGGCACCCCCACTGTGTGCCGGTCACTGACAGCCATGCTCTGCCACACCCATCTGCTTTCCACAGTATGCACACAGGGACTGGCAAGGTGGGCAGGGGTCCCTGGGGGAAGGGCTGTGGTTTCGGTGGATTTTAGGCAGAAGCGTGACAGAGTCGGAATTGCATCTAGAGCGGTCACTCGGAGCCTGATGAGGTGGCGGCACGGACTCCCGCGGCATGCCCAGGGTGCTCACTGGGAAGCTGTTACAGGTCCCCGGGAGAGACCCATGGGGACAGACGCTGGGCAGTGCAGGGGGCTGGGGAGCAGGAGAAAGCATTGGAGGGTGGGGAGCAAGAAGGGATCAGGGCCAGGGGCAAGCCAGGTGTGAATGGCAAGGCCCATTTCCCCAGACCTGCCCTAGTTCTGCCTGTGCTTAGGGTTGGGGAGGAGGGAGGGCTGGAGGCCAGCCCAGTCCCACCCTCCTCCCGGTGACCCTGTGTGTTTTCTCTCCACAGATCACCCAGCTGAAAATTGAGAACAACCCTTTTGCTAAGGGATTCCGGGGCAGTGATGACAGTGACCTGCGCGTGGCCCGGCTGCAGAGGTGGGGCTGCGTGGCCCCGGGGGTGGGGGACAGACGGGGTTCAGGCACGTGGACTCTGACCCTCAGTGCGTCTTCACTCTCTTCCTGTCTCTCCTCCTGTCCTCCCCACCCCTTCAGCAAAGAATACCCTGTGATTTCCAAAAGCATCATGAGGCAGAGGCTCATCTCCCCCCAGCTTTCGGGCACACCAGACGTGGGCCCCCTGCTCGGCACCCACCAGGCGCTCCAGCACTACCAGCACGAGAATGGGGCGCACTCACAGCTCACGGAGCCGCAGGACCTGCCCCTCAGCACCTTCCCCGCCCAGAGGGACTCAAGCCTCTTCTATCACTGCCTGAAAAGACGAGGTAGTGCTCTCCTGGTCTAGAAGCCCTAAAGGGTCAGAGGAGGGGTGAGGTTCTACCCACAACCACTCCACACCCCCCCCACACACACATGCACGCACATGCACGCACATGCACGCACACATGCACACACACATCTGATGCTTGTGTGGCCTGGGAGAGTGGGCCTGAAGTGTTAGGAATCATGGTTGGGTGCAGGGCCATCTTTCCCAGTGCAGGGAAGCTGATTCTCGTCTTTAATGCAGCCTTTGGAACCCTCACTGACAGCTTGTAGCCCTGGTGTCCCCAGACACCGTTCCAAGTGTTGCTTTGCAGTCACTGGGCTGAAGGCACGCAGTGAGCTGCGCTCTGCCTGGAAGCGCAGGAAGAGGCTGATGCTTCCCAGTCCAGAGGTTTTGGGATTGGGGCTGCTATTTGTCAAAGCAACCTCGACTCTAGAACAGGGAGGACTCGGTGCCCCGCGTGCAGAGAGCCTTCCACCCAGTCATTCCGGGATCTGCAGAGGATGCTTGAGAGTTGACATAAGCTGTTGTGGCTATAGATGGGGGCTGGGAAGACAAGCCACAGCACCCTCTGTGCCGGGCACCTTCGTAAAGAGGAGGAGCCCAGAGCCGGGCACCGTGACACCCGTGCTCCGTGCCAGGTCTTGATTTCTCCATGGATAGAATTGCGATGATTTGTGTTATTCTACCAGAAGCTCTTACCAGGCCACTGAAATTCCCTTCAGAATGAGCCTGGGGACTTTTGCTTGCCATCCAGAATGTTCCCTCAGCCCTGTTGCTAGGAACTAGCCCTTTCAGAGCACTGAGTATCCCCTGCACAGGTCTCATTAGAACTCAGTGACCTAGAGCACGGGTCTGCAAACTGTGGCCTTTGGAGCTAACCCGGCCTGCTACCTGTACACCATAGTTTTTACATTTCAAAATAATTGAAAAAATTCAAAAGAAGAATAATTCCTGAAATGTGAAGATTATATGAAATTAAAGTTCTGGGATCCATGAAACTTTATTGGAACACAGCCATGCGCATTTATTTATAGGTTGCCTATGGCTGCTTCGTGGGCCAACAGCAGAGTTCCGTAGTTGCAACAGTTACCCTCCAGCCCACAAAGCCTGAGATACTTCCTATCTGGCCCTTTGCAGAAAAAGTTTGCTCACTCCTGACCTAGAGTGACTGGGCCTCCTGCCAGGATCAAGAGCTTAGTGCAGGGAGAAGAGAGGGATTTGGAGAGAAGATGGAGAATCGGGCTGAGGGGCTAAGGAGAGAGCAGGGTCAGGGAGGGGTCAGCAGGTCTCCCCGGGCAGGGCAGATGCCATCAGCGGGGGCAGAGGGGAGAGGTGGGCATAGACCTTCACACCCACTCAGCCACTCTGTTTCCAACCCCGTGTGTGCACACGCAGAGCTGCCAGAATGAAGCCCTGGAGAAAACAGGAGAAGGGAGGCCAAGATGAGCCGTGGACGAGTGGGTTTTGTTTTGTTTTGTTTGAGACAGAGCTTTGCTGTGTTGCTCAGGCTGGAGTGCAATGGCACGATCTTAGCTCACTGCAACCCCTGCCTCCCAGATTCAAGTGATTCTCCTGCCTCAGCCTCCCGAATAGCTGGGATTACAGGTGCATGCCACCACACCTGGCTAATTTTTCTATTTTTAGTACAGACGGGGTTTCACGATGTCAATCGGACTGGTCTCGAATGCCTGACCTCAAGTGCCTCAGCCTCCCAAAGTGCTGGCGTGAGCCACCTCACCCTGCCCAAATGAGTCAATTGGCTCAGTGGGCTGCTCCCCAAACCCTCAGGCCTGGGTCAGCCCTGGATCGTGCCATTCCAGATAGTTAGGACCTCCTGGTGGAGGATGTTGAAAGGCACACATACATGATTTGTGGCATCCGATGTCATCTTCCTCCAGAGTATCTGCTTAGCCTGAAAAGTATGTCGCCTTTTTCACTTATCATTTCTATTTCTTAATTTTGTAGACACTGTCATGTTGGAACCTGGGTAGTAACAGTCTGATGGCTCTTCTTTAACATGTAAAGTTAGTTCCTCTTCTAAAAACAGCGGAAGCATGCCTCTGAGTGGCTTTGGCTCTCTGAGGTCTTCCTGGGAGCTGAGAATGGGGGCAGAAACCTCACGGCCTTAATTTTCTGGCTACTTCAGACAAATGAGGCCTCTGGGCCTGGGCTGGCCTGGCAAGTGCCTCCACTTTCCGTGGCCAGGGCAAGCCTTGCCAGAGAATGCCACTGCACACCAAGGCCTCTTACTCCCAAGAGTCAGGCTGGCCAAGGATCAAAGCCTGGCGCTGCCTGGCTAAGCCTGGCACTCAGTGTCCGGTGATGTGGTGTCCCCCGTGGCCTCTGACTAGGGTCTGTAATCCGACCACTTCTTGGCAGCTGCCACTATAAAAGCTGTGGCTGATTAAAATGGCTCTGGGAGTGCCATGGCAACATGGGGAGGGCAGGCGTGGAGAGACAAGGACAGGCTGGCCCGGCAGCCAGCAGGGTGCTCTGAGGCCTGGGCTGGTGGAAATGGCTCTTCCTGAGTGTTGCTTTGTCTTTCAGCAGACAGTGCCCGCCACCTGGACTTACCCTGCAAGCGATCCTATCTGGAAGCCCCCTCTTCAGTGGGGGAGGATCACTACTTCCGTTCTCCCCCTCCCTACGACCAGCAGATGCTGAGCCCCTCCTACTGCAGTGAGGTGACCCCCAGAGAAGCCTGTATGTACTCAGGTTCAGGGCCCGAGATTGCTGGGGTGTCTGGGGTGGACGACCTGCCCCCACCTCCGCTGAGCTGTAACATGTGGACGTCAGTGGCACCGTACACCAGCTATAGCGTGCAGACAATGGAGACTGTGCCGTACCAGCCCTTCCCCACGCACTTCACCGCCACCACCATGATGCCTCGGCTGCCCACCCTCTCCGCCCAGAGCTCCCAGCCACCAGGAAACACCCACTTCAGCGTCTACAATCAGCTCTCCCAGTCTCAGGTCCGAGAGCGGGGGCCCAGCGCCTCCTTCCCAAGAGAGCGCGGCCTCGCCCCGGGGTGTGAGAGGAAGCCACCCTCTCCGCATCTGAATGCTGCCAATGAGTTTCTCTACTCTCAAACCTTCTCCTTGTCCCGAGAATCTTCCCTACAGTACCATTCAGGAATGGGGACTGTGGAGAACTGGACTGATGGATGAGTCCCATGCCTGCTTCACAGCCCCGGGACCGTGTTGCTCCAGTACTAACCTCTGGGTGGCCTGCACTACCAAGGAACACAGGGAGGTATTCCAGAGGGCGTGTGTGTGTGTGTGTGTGTGTGTGTGTGCACGCGAGCACGTATGTGGAGAGCATCCATCTTCTGATATACAACTGAGGTCATGGCAAGGAAAAAAGAAACCACAATTATCTAAGAAGTGATTTTGGCTACAGGACCTGGGTCCATTGTAATCTGACATCTCTTGATATGCCCATGGGTGGGATGGGAGTGGAGGGTTCATAGGAGTGATTGAGAGGGTTTTGTAATTGTTGATTTTCTCAGGGGCCAGGTGGCGAGGTCTCTCCCATGGGGAAAGATTCTCATTGCTGGGGTGTGAGAGCTCTGTGCACACCGTAGCGGGCCTGGCCTTCTATTTGCAAGGGGAGCTGAGAGTCTTGTTTTGGTGGCTGGAGGCCCACTCCTTTGGCTTCTGTCAAGTCTGGGAGGCTGCCTGAGAATGGGCTCAGCTAAGCCACCAAGTGTACTTTGAGAGTGCAGCTGGCTGCTCAGTGAGTGACCTAGACACTGATTACTGGAGCTCTGAGGTCTGAGGGATGACGATCGGAAAGGGCCATGTGCTAAATGTCACCTGAGGGATATTTTTAAAGGTTTTTTAAATTTTTCCTTCAAGAGGAGATACAATGCAACCAGTAGCATCTCTGTCATCATTCAGGTTTTGTAATAAAGCACAGAGCTCTTCCCCCTAGATCCCCAACATACAGTCTGTCACTCTGGTGTGCAGAGAGTCGGCCTCCCAGGCACCACACCATCTGCAGCCTATGATGGGCAATTATGAAACACACCCCACCTGGCCTCATCCCCAGGAGACCACACTGGAGATGATGTCTGGCTTCTCCAGGGCCTGTTCTGCTCTCAGAAAATCTACGCTTCTGGAGCGAGAAAGCCCAACAGAAATAAAGATGATTGAGAAAAATTCATTTCTTCCAGTAAATTCAGCCAGCGAGCTTAGAGGAGCAAAGAGAATTCTCTAGCGTGGTGCTCACACAGTCCTCAGCCCTGCGTTTTAGCATCGAACACCACCAGGCCATCAGTGTGGCTGGGGTGAACTCTCCATCAAACTTGGGAAATCACTAAACTCTTTGCATGCTGAACAGTTATTTATATATTATATAAATAAATAAATATATTATATATATATATATCTCACAAATGCAGGCCACATGTCAAATTCAGCTTTGCTTTTTACAAATGAATGAACTTAATAAAAATGAACATTGGAGGCGATATTTGGAAAGACATCTATTTAAATTTTTATTACATGTTTGATATTAAAAACTAAGAATGGTTTAGATAAAACATATAAATAAATAAATAAATAAATATATATATATAAACACACACACACTACAGATAAAGCTTTTTTAGAAAACACATTAGCTAACAGGTGATATGAAACTTCAAGTGTTTTGTTATATAGCATGGACGTTTTATTTTGCATATCGGAACATAAAGCCATTTTACAACTGTGAAGCGTGTGATGCTGTTTATTATTGACTTGTCGTTTCTTGCCTCTGCAATGGCCTCTGCCTCCTTTTTGCCGGTATTTTTTTCTCAAGTGTCAGGTGAGGCCCTCAGTGCCTCTGAACATTTGTACCGTGGAGCCTCTGAGCTCAGAGTGAAATCACTTAGGACCAACAGAGCAATTGCACCTTTGATCTCATGCTACTCCCCAGGTTATGAACCTGGACTCCAGGGTCCACAAAGACCCCATAAGGGCAGGCCAGGCAGTAAAGGAAGAATCTGTCTCCTTTCGGCAGTCAACACATAAGCTGGCCGTTTGGGGGAAGTGGTCTCATAAGTGGGGAATTTCTCATAGGATTTTATGTGGCTGCTTCAGAAAAGGAACTGAAGAGCAGGTTCAAGTCAGTAACAGGGGCTTCCTGGAGCTCATCACCACTGTCACTCCAGAGAGGGTGAGTCAAGGCCTGGCAAAGTTCCCATTTGCCCACACCTTTGCCAGGTCCCTGAAGCTTGGCCACAAGATGGAGAGAGGAAAAAAGAGGTGAAATCCAGCCCAGGTTCACTCTAGGTTGGAAGAGGCAGGCATGGGAAGGTGCTGCTGGCTCCCCCTCCGTAAGGCCTTGCTACCTGCCCTGCCCCTCGTGGCTCCTTCCCCAAAGCTGCTCGCCTGCGTCCAGCATCTCCACTGCAGGCTGGTCTGGAAACCCAGGAAAAGAGAAGGCAAGGGAGGTGCGCCCTTGAATCCTTGCCCTGTTAGGGCCAAAGGAGATTTCCTGCTGGGTAAGGAGTCCACCTTGTCTCCTGTTTCCCTGCAGTCTTTCTGTGGCTCTAGGGCAGCTCTCCAGCTGGACTTCTTCCTGCAGAACAGGAAGCCAAGCCCCATCTTCCCTTAGCTGTTGGCTCCCACCTTGGGCTTCTTGGTTATGGAGAAAGATGTTAACTGAGCTTGGCTCAGGGGATGTGGGGGGGGGGGGATGCTCTTCCTAACTCCCACCTGCTGTACTGTTTTATTCTGGGCGAAGACTGCACATCTGGGACACTCCATACCTTCTAGAGCCCAGTCAGAGGGCTGGGGGCAATGCGGATGTTCCCGGGTTCTCTCCAAACACGTGGTTGGCTGAGTCTGACATGAAGAAAGCCGCTTCTTAAAGGGGTGTTTTGCCTTAAGGCAGCCCACAGCTTCCTGCCAGCTTGCTGGGAAGCGTGAGGTCCCCGGGCTTCCCCACCTGGGCATGGCCAGAGCCGGGCCTGCAGTGGGATTTGTGGAACTTTCCTGCCCCTCTGAATCAACAGCTCAATAAAAAGGGGGCACATGGGATATCCCGAAACAAAGGGCACCATTCAGAAGCGCCAACAGGTCATACATCATCAGCCAGAAACCTGCCACATGAAAAGGGTCTGCTTCTGCTGTGCCCTGCCTGGGAAGGGGACAAACGCCAATTAACGTTCAGCTGCGTGTCCCCCGGCAGCGGCCGTGGGGGTTGTGCTCTCCAGCCCAGGGCCAGGCCCCTGGGGGAAGCCCAGGCAGGCCTCTCAGCAGCAACTCAGCCACCAACAGTTGGCCCTCAACCGCAGAAGAGCCTGGAATAACAAAAGGGAGAAGGGAAGGAGAAGCTGGGTCAGCCCGACAAATTGTTAAAAAACCAAACCGACTTCCAGCCTTGGCTGGGCCTCAGGGGGTCAAGAAGCCTCGGCTCGCCCCACTAATGGAGCCTGCTCCAGGAGCAGCAGTCCAGCCTTGCAGTGTCTTATCTTACAACATAAAATTAAAACCCACTTAAAAGGCCGGAGGGCATGTTAACATTCCCCCTGCTGTCTAATTGAAGTAGTTCCCAGCGCAAAGGATTTCGCTTGAAAGATGTTTCTCTCCCAGCCCGGGTCTCCGGCTCAGCGGGCAGGAGAAAGGGGTGGGGAGGGAGCGACTGGTAGCTTGCCACCCTCACCCAGGCGGCAGGTGGCGACAGCAAAGGTTAGAACAGGCTGGGTTATTTGGTATTTTTTAAAAATTTACAAATTCATTAGCAGCTATGTCAGCAGAGGCCACACTCCTGACAAGAAGATCTGGTCGTGATTCAAACACGGTGCGCTCTGCAGCGAAACCTGGCCGTTCCTGCAGCCAAGAGGTTTCAATGCCGTCCCCTGCAAGCCCTCTCTCCCCCCACGCAAATCGATGACAGGTCTCCAAGGCATACGGAAGCAATCAGGGACATCCTGTCAAGGTGATGAACTTGCACTGGCCATCCCAAGTAATGGGAACCAGTCAGCCTGAAGCCGGCCTGGACTGAAAGCCAAGGTGACAGCTATTAAGCAATTGTGCGCCGAACAAAATGGCAAAGGGGCCGGGTAATCAATTCAATTTCGATGGGCAACCCGAGCAACCACAGCGGCTGTCGCGGCTGATTAGGGAGGGCCGGGCTGGAGCTTTCAATGCGAACCCATCACAGATCAGAAACAGGCCCGGGATGAAAAGGGAAGGAGTCGTCTCCTGAGGAGCAGGCGATGAAGGACTCTGTTTTATGTGACTGTGTTCTTCCTTCTCTCCTTAAAGAAAGAGGAGGGGGGAAAAAGCAAGCAGTTTGGAGATTAGATAGTTTTCTTTTCAGCCATTTATCATTATGAAGGGAAGTAGACAGCGCAGGGGCCGAAGAATCTCCAGTGGGATTTCTGCGAAGTCTCACTCGGAAGGGCCAGGTTTACATGGTGCAGCTCAGACAGCCCTGCTTATCACCGCAGCCTGACGGGGTCTGCAGAGCATCGAGGGTCCCTCTTCTCTAACAAGGGCAAACAGGCCCCAGTGCCCCGAAGAGTGCAGAAATTCTCCTGCAGAAACCCCAAGCCAGCACATGGCATCGTTTGTGAAAGTTAAAGCCTAAGTCGGAATTATGGGGAGAGGAGGAAAATGGGAAAGGGAAAGATGGGGGGATTTTCCCCGGTCCCTGCAGGGGAGGCCCTAGTGGTGGCCTCCCATTTCTTCCGGGCCCAGGTCAGGGCAGCAGGGGCCTCTGCTGTGTCTGCTGGCCTGTCAGCACTGATCCCAGGCCAATGGCAGGCCCTGGCAGCCTGCTTAAACATTCTAGGCTTGTGTTTGGTTGTTCCGGTGCAAGGGTTTTGGGGTGCAGAGCAAGAGGCGCCCACAGGCACCGAAGCAGAGAGACAGAGAGGCCAGCCATGGGATGTGGAGGGATGGAAGACACATGAGAGCAGATGGCAAGGGACACAGGACCAGAAGGAAAAGAACCATTTTGGAGCGAAGGGTGGGTCCAAACCTCTGGGCAGGAGGGCTCAGGGCTGGGACTGGGCGGTGGTGAGGGAGGAAGGCTGACCACCTCCTCCTTGGAAAACTGGAGCATGGGTGCCTATTCAGATAGGTCTTACAAGAACTGCAACTGGAGAGTTAACCTCACTGGTAATCTAAAACGCAAATTGAAGTGATAACATGCCACTTGCATCTAACAGATTAGTAAACATTTAAGAAAAGGTGTTGGAGGCCTCTTTCAGTCGCTGCTAGTGGGAGAACAGATCGATACGGTTTTTCTGGAAAGAGCAATTTGGTAGCATGGGTAAAGACTCTAAAAGTGTTCATACCCTAAAGAAAATAACCGGACATGTGGACGTAGTTTAATACTATATGATACTCATTGTGGTTTTATTTTTTAATGGCCCCAAATTGGAAGAAAGTAAATTGGTAAATTATGAGAGACTCACATTCTGGAAACATGATGCTGTCATTGAAATCATGTTTACAAAGGGCCCTTAGTGACGTGAGTCTTGATTTAAAAATAAGTGAAAAAAGAGGATCAGAATGTAGAGTACAATTTCAAGAACATTTGAAATGAAAACAAAAAGATTGGTGTAGCAAAACTAGATCATTAGATAGCAGTTAACCAGGGGATCAGCTGTATCTGTATATACGTGAAATACTCCATGAAAAAAAACTTCTGACAGACAGTCTCCTGGAGTTCCTAACATCAATTAAGCAGAAACGTCCAGGAGATAGCGTGCATTTACGTGCATGTGTGGTGTATGTGTACGATGTGTATTTGTGTGTGTGTGTGTGTGTGTGTGTGTGTGTTAGGGACACAGATATGATTTAGAAGAAACTGTTTATGATGATTCCATCGTATTTCTCTGTTTTATTTAACTTGTTACAATGGGCACATATTATTTCTGCAATTAAAAGGTTTAATTAAATTTTTTTAAAAGCCTGTGATTATAGAAGTACCCAAAGAAAAGAAAAAGAAGAAAGGCTGAAAGAAATTATGCCCCAAGCCTAACAGCAGTAACTTGAGGACATGCTGGCTCTCCTGAGCGCCGCCCAGTGGCCCGAGGCTGGCCTCTGGGCCTCCCCCGCGAACTGGTTTTCCTCCCCGCTCTGGCTCTCCCCTCGGACACCTTTCTCCTGCCCAGGCCTTTCACGCTGCTGGTGTTCAGCATGTTCTGCTCTCCCGAGGTCCCCTCCCTGGGTGATGACATCTGCTCCCACGGCTTCTCTCACCAGCATGTGCCAACGAACTTCAAGTCCAATCTCATTTCTCTCTCCTGATACCGTCTCCCGGACGTTTCTGCCGGAAAGAGATGTGAGGTCCTCCGGTTCGGGCTGGAGCCCAGACTCCCTCCAGGCCTCCTTCACGCCCTCCGTTTTGGTCACGGCGCTACCAGCCGGCATCCAGTTGCTCCAGTCGGAAGCTCGGGCTTCGATGCCACCTCCCTCCCCACCCACCCACCAAACTGCAGATTCTACCTCCTGAAGATCTTCCACAGCCCTACGCATTTCCTCGCTTCCAGCAGGCCCGGCAGGGTTTGCTGTCCCAGCAAATCCTTGGATCTGGGCTGGCCAAGATGTCAGTTGCAGGAGGCTCTGGAGCTGGGGCTGCTGTGAACGGTGCTCCTGGGCCTAGGCTGTCGCTCACGGAGTGACGGTTTTCTGACATGTGGAGCAGGGAACTGCCCAAGCAGCAGCTGTGAGGCCACTCAAGGAGGGGACTGCTGCCTTCACTGGCGACCCTGCTTTCAGCTCTGCGTGGCCTGAATCCTGCGCTCTGGCGGCCACCTTTCGCTTGGGGAGGAAGCAGGGCACTGCTCCCGGCCAACCCCCAGGGTCACAGGCTGCTGGATAGGTCTGTTGCTTCCTCGGGGCAGGTGGGCCTGGGAGTACTGGAGCAGGGGTTTCCAGCATCTGACCCCCAATCCCTGACACCTCTTTCTCCTTCAAAGATTCCAAATGGCCTCTTCCTTCAAAGCCTTCCATAGGAGACCACTCACTCTATGCCAAGATGGGACTGGCCTTGCCGCTCTCTTAAGAGAAAAAACCTGAAACAAATCAAACTAAGGCCAAGAAGCCCCCAGTATGGCTCCTTGCGTGAAGCCTCTAGCCGAGGGCCTGGCACAGGGCATGCGCCTGGGAAACGACAGTGCTCCTGGGTCCTTCATCCCTTCACAGCCTGACCTCTCTCCTCTCTCCAACCCTAGCAGGTACCTGTATGGGCCACTGGGCAGCAGCGAAGCAGCCACTCCCCACAGATCAGCCTGCAGATAAGCTAGTGAGCTAGATGAGTCTCTCCGCATGTGCTCACGTAAACCTTTAGCACTGGGTATAAGGAGCTGTGAGACTCCTCCAGCTGTAACGGAGTGAATCCTCTATGGCATCGGAGAGCACCGCTCCCACGGGAAGGCGGGACGTGTACTCCTGTTCTATGCCTGGGCACACTGAGGCTCCCCTCACACCTTCCCCAGCTGTCCTGCCTTCTGCTTTTAGAAACACCCTCAGTAGGAGAAAGGCTCATCCCGGCAAGAGCCACCTGAGACCCCCGGGTTCTGAGACGGCAAGGCTGCTTTGCGTGCCGCTTCCTTTTCCAGGCCAGGCAGGAGAGCAAGCAGGGCTCTTTGAAATTGGGAGCTGATCGAAAATGAGGCAGCCAGTGGCCACAGGGTCTTTGGAGGCTCGGCTGGTGAGTTCTGCAGAGGATCCTCGAGCAACAGGTTTGACAAAGTCGGGGCAAGGTATTCTTTCTTCCTTCCTTCCTTTCTTCCCTCCCTCCCTCCTTTTTCTTTTCTTTCTTTCCTTCTCCTTCCTTCCTTCCTCCCCCCCTCCCTCCCTTCCTTCCCAAACAAGGTCTCACTCTGTCTCCTAGGCTGGAGTGCAGTGGCACCATCTTGGCTCACCGCAACCTCCACCTCCCACGTTCAAACAATTCTCATTCTTGTGCCTTAGCCTTCTGAGTAGCCGGGATTACAGGCATGCTCCACCCACCCACCCCCAGCTAGTTTTTGTATTTTTAGGAGAGATGGGGTTTCACCATGTTGGCCAGGCTGGTCTTGAACTCCTGACCTCAGATGATTCATCCGCCTTGGCCTCCCAAAGTGCCGGTATTACAGGGATGAGCCACCGTGCCCATGGGCCAGGTATTCTTTAAGCCTGCTGACTACCTGCAGCCTTAAGAGTTGATGACTTGGCTGGGCGCGGTGACTTACACCTGTAATCCTAGCACTTTGGGAGGCCGAGGCAGGCAGATCACCTGGGGTCAGGAGTTCAAGACCAGCCTGGGCAACATGGTGAAACCCCTGTCTCTACTAAAATATGAAAATTAGCCGGGCATGATGTTGGGTGCCTGCAATCCCAGCTACTCAGGAGGCTGGGACGGGAGAATCACTTGAACCTGGGAGAAGGTGGAGCTGAGATCGCGCCACTGCACTCCAGCCTCCAGCTGAGTGAGACTCCATCTTAAAAAAAAAAAAAAAGAGTTGATGACTTAAGATTCTACCTTGCTGCTGCTCCTTTTCTAGCCTTCTACCAAGAACAGGTGCTGGATTTTGCACTCTGGTATCCCCTTTTCCCGAGGGGTGAATGCTGTCTCACTGAAGTAGATTTCTCAGCATCCACGAGGTAGTGACACCAATTCTGCCTCTTGAGCCAGAAATCCTGGGTTCAATACTTGGCTCTGTCACTTTCTGGTTTGTGCCTTTCAACAGCATAGCCATTCCTTCTGCGCCTGCCAATGCATTGGAGATAATATTGCAAATAACATCTGCTTCTTGGGATCATGGAGATTAAAACAACATATGTGAGAGGGCTTGGCACATTCTTATCCCTGATGTTCCGACACTAAACAAGCACTCAACAAATGCCGGCTCCCACCCTCCTTCCTGCCCCGCTTACGGAAGGGCATTGCTTTGGATTTCACATTCAGAAAAGCAGGGTGGAATCTGAACTCTCTGAGTTTTAGTTTCCTCATCTGCAAAATGAGAAAAGAAAAATACACTTTACATTGAGTTTATTAGTAATCAGTCCTCAGGCACCCAGCTTGGCACCCTACTATGTTAGGATTGTCATCTCTAATCCTCCCCACAACTTGGTAGGAGAGGAATTAACACCTTTACCTCACAGAGGAGGAAACTGAGGCTCAGGGAGATGAAGAAATGTGCTCAAGGTTATGGGTCAGCAATGACTTCAAACCCAGGTCTCTTTAACCCAAAGCTTTGGCTTTTTTTTTTTTTTTTTTTTTTTTTTTTTGAGATGGTGTCTTGTTCTGTTACCCAGGCTGGAGTGCAATGGCGCGATCTCGGCTCACCACAACCTCCGCCTCCTGGGTTCAAGCAATTCTCCTGCCTCAGCCTCCCGGGTAGCTGGGACTACAGATGCGCGCCACCATGCCTGGCTAATTTTTTGTATTTTTAGTAGAGATGGGGTTTCACCATATTGTTCAGGCTGGTCTTGAACTTCTGACCTCGTGATCCGCCCACCTCGGCCTCCCAAAGTACTGGGATTACAGGCATGAGCCACCGCTTTTTTCTCTAAGATGCCACTACTGCTGCCACTATCGCCGCTGCCACTGCTCGTTCTCTGCCGGTCTTGCCTTCTTCCCTTTTCCTCTGAGGCCACTGGACTCAATCGCTTTGTATTTTTAGTGACTTTGAGTTTATTAACAAAAAGAAAACAAATGTCTTTTAAAATAAGTTTACTACTTGAAGGGTACAAAATGGCCGAGGGTTACCCTTCTAGAGGATGATAATTTACAGTCACCTCCACCAATCGACCCATCCCCGCAGGGCCATGAAGCTGGGTTGTCTTTTGCTCTCCACCTCACAGAGCAGGGGCTGATCAAAGGAGGGGTGCCACGGCACTAGCTCTCGCCTCCCCATGTGGGCGAGTCACCTCGGCCCAAGCTGGTAGAGTCGGGAAATAGTTCAGGTACCTCGAAAGCAACTGTTTAAAGTGTTTGCGGGAGGGGGGAATAAAGTGTTTTGGGAATGTCCCCAAGCCCCACTTGGCTTGGGTGGCAAAGCTAGGGTGTCCTTTCCTTGTCTTCCCAACTCTTGGTCGAAATATGCTTCCTTGGGATGAGTTAGAAGAGACTTGCTCGGGAGTCTCTTTTCTGTAACTTCCAGAATTCCTAACTAGGGTGCCTGAAGCGAGGGCTGGGTCTGTGAAATGACGCAGCTCCATTAGGAATGATGGAAACTATGCAGGCTGCTTTTAATAGCATCAAATATGGCACAGCACAGTCCTCCTTCTCTCTAGTCTCCACGTGCTGGGAGCCTGACCCACATGCTCTGTGGCCCAGACTGAAAAGCCAGTGACCATCTCTTCAGGGCAGCGATGGACCTCAATGTACTTGGGACACAGCATAGGAGACTCAGGCATTAAGCTCCAGCCTGTCCCACAAGAGACCCAAACTTAATTTTCTGACCCCAAAAATGAACCTTTGGCTTCTTTTTCTATCGGTGTAGACCAGAGCACAGAGCCTGGGACTCGGTGTGGGGAGGCGTGGTCCTGGTCCCGTCTGTGTCATGCTGGCCGTGGCTCCCCTCTCTCTGAGCCTCCTTTTCCTCTTCCACACAGCTCCTCACAACCCTTGCAGCGCTAAAGGACGATGATTCCCAAATCATGTTTGCAATCACGAATTTCTCAGCCATGGCAAGGCTCTGTCTGAATCCACAGCAGACCTCGCCAGAGCAAAGTTAGGGACGGAGGAACCAGAACTGCTCTTTCTATTTATCTTACATTTTAAACTTATTCTCATACTTTTCAAATATCGAACCTCTATATTTATATAGTAGTGCATACGTATAATAAGTAGATCAATTTGTAAATAAGATATTGGTAGCTTGTGCCTTAAGGTTTGTTTGTTTGTTTGTTTGAGACGGAGTCTTGCTTCGTTGCCCAGGCTGGAGTACAGTGGCACCATCTCAGCTCACTGCAACCTCCGCCTCTCAGGTTCCAGTGATTCCTATGCCTTAGCCTCCTGGGTAGCTGGGACTACAGATGCGCACCACCACGCCCGGCTAATTTTTAAATTTTTAGTAGAGACAGAGTTTCATCATGTTGGCCAGGCTGGTCCTGAACTCCTGGCCTCACATGATCTACCTGCCTCGACCTCCCAAAGTCCTGGGATTACAGGCGTGAGCCACTTCATCTGGCCTTAAGGTTTTTTGCTGAAGGGGTGAGATTTAAAAAAAAAAAAAAAAGTGTGGAGGCCACAGGGGGACGGGGCGGTCATCAGGTGTCTCTGCTCGCAGCTGGGACCTCTGCCCCTCCTGTGATGCACTGGCTCTCTGCCGTCCCCCCAGAGGCAGATCACCAGAGCTCTGCGTGGAGAGGCCAGGCCTGGGAGCAGAAAGGGAAAAGGCCTGGAACTTCCCTACTTGTTAGATGTCTGCCTAATCTCTGTGAGCCTGTCTCCCCATGTTAATGAGGGGTAATAAAATCCTCCCTATCTGTCAAGGTTATAGAAAAGATTAAATGAGATAATAGAGATGAAACATGTGCTCAGTTCAGATTGTCCCCCTTCCCTCCACATAATTTGCCTGTCTGCACAGGACTCATTTTAGCTGTCTCAAAGAGTGAGATGTTTCTTTCCTGGGAAATTCTGTGTATTGACTTTATTGCATCTCCCGTCTCACGGTTAAGCCTCCTTTACCCGATGCCGAAGTCCAGATCTTTGTGCAGTTGGGTACACAAGGCGAGCGGCAGGCGGGCGACGCTGGGGGGCTCCAGCCCGGTCCTCCCAGCGCTCTGAGCGCCCCACCTTGCCAGGGCTTTGGGTCTCACCCAGGATGCACGACAACGTTCAAGGACGCTTAGAAAAGAGTGTGCCCCCAGCAGGTCAGCCAGCCATCCTCACTAGCGCACCCAGGAGAGGGTGGCTTGAGCTTGGCTCCCTCGTTCCACGTCCCTTGCCACACTTGGTGACACCAGGGAAACATCTATTGTGGAAAGAAAGTCCCAGCTTTGTTGCTGTCTTGTTGGAGGCCTTGGGCAGGACCCTCTGTCTTTCTTGTCTTCACTGTCCTCTGTTACAAAAAGGGATGAGTAATACCTGTGTGGCCAACCTCCTGGCCTTGGTCCACGGGCCCGATGAGACGCTTCTGAATGAAAACACGTAGTAGGAAATGAAAGGCGGTTGCGACGAGTAAGCTTCTCGATGGTCCCATCAGTGGAAAAGAGCCACTGTTTTTCATAGGCTAAGGAGGGGGAATGATTGGCAAGGTACTGATCAATTCCATTCGCTCGGAGAGGGGCACGATTTAGCATCACCTGCCTTACCCGCCTCCCCTCCCTGCCTGCATCCTCAGCTTTTGAGGAGGTCAATTTCCGGCACACACGGAAAAGCCTGTGGCTGCGGCCGGGAACAATCGGCGACAGTGCTCCTCTCGTGTGGATCCTTTGGACTGATCACTTGTAACAGCCCTGAACACTCAGCCCCTCTCTCACTTTTGCTGTCCAGCTACTGCTCTGTACGGCAAGGTCTCTAATTGGGACATGATCCCGGCCAAATGGCAAGAGAGATTCAAGGAGCCGGTTCCCTGGACCCCAAATATCCTGCCCCCAACTTTACAGCTCAGGCGGCCAGGGAGAAAGCGTGAGTCATACCCGAGAGGTGAAGCCGCGGCTTAGAAATGGCTTCGGCAATGACATTTTTCACGCTTTTAATAAACCCCTGTGTTATTAGAACTTGCCAAAGCTGAATTTAATGAAAGTCTTAGGCCCTAAGGCCTGAATTTTTCTTTTGTATCACAAAACGAAACCAACTGGTTCAATTCAAATTAACCCCAGCAAATGAGAGGGCTTTGTATTTCTTTCTTTCTGTTCCCCCCGCCCCCTTTCTTCTCTCTTTCTCTGCTCTCTCATTTTCAGATTTTGCTGTGATTACAATCTCTCGGAAGAGAAGAAAATGTACGGGAGGAAGAAGAAATCAAACAAGAAACACAGACAGATACAACTTTCTCCATGGGATTCCTTAAGCAGAGTTATCGGTCATGGATACAAATTCATGTGAGAATAAAGAGCCCTCTCACATTGTACCAGAGACACAATCAGATTTAACACTCAGTTTTACGAAAGCTCCTTCAATTAGACCTGCTAAGCATCAACCCTGCGCTATGCTGGTGCCCCCAAACAATCAATCATTCCAGAAATAATAAAATGGCACGTTCTTTATTTTTCAGATTTCTGAGGCTGGGCCCTTGGAAACTACCCTAGGGGGCGGCATTAGGGTGGTAAAGCAAGTGCCCCTGGACACCTGGCTTTCAGCTATTCAGCAGTGATGTGGCAGGAAATAGTCCAGCAGCAGCCTCCACGTTTGCAGAAGCTAATGAAAAGACATCTTTTTCCCCCTCACAGCTACGTTCATAAACAAATGTTCACTATCCAACCTTCACTCCCGTTTGGCACATCGTTCCCCAGTAGAGTAGGCCTTGAAATGCCTCCTTGTCCTTTGTGGAGCAGAAAGGTACCAGGCCCCACCCTTACAGGCCTTCCCCGCGGGCCTTCCTGAAGGCACATCAGTCAGCCTCAGGGGCACACGATCCCCACTGGAGCTACTGGACTAGAGAGTTACCTAAGATGTCCTCGGGAGGGAAGGGACTGCAAACACCCTGACTTTGGCATCTAGAGGCAGGCGTGGAGGGGGGCTGGGAAAAATCCCAGGCCCAGGGCTGCCTTCGTCTTGGCTGATTCCTCCTTTTGGGAATCGGGCTCAGCTCCGATTCCTGCAGGGAAGTCCCTGCTTGGCATCAAGGCTGGCCTCAGGCATAAGATCCTAATTATTTGAATGGTATTTGTTTTCATAGCTCTTTTTTTTTTTTTTTTAATGTGTCCAGGTCGATGGCATTTTAATGCCTTATTAAACAGGGGTTTTACAGCAGTCTGTCTGTTCAGTCTCTGGGCCCATGCCTGCACGTTGTGTGCAGGGATTTTATCTTTCCTGCTGGCCGAAAATATTTTCCGAATTCCCTATAAAAGTTTTCGAGATTTCCTAAGACAAATAGAGCTCCACCAGCTCTAAAATGACCTCGATGCAGTCGGAATTATATTCAGACACAGGCTGTCTCCCCTGTTTACACAAAGAACTGAACCTCGCTTGTACTCATTAACTGCCGTTATGAGGACACCAAATTTGCTCCACGAATGTGCCGGTGCATAAAAACACAACCGTACCTGGGACGGCTCACCAGAATCCCATACTTTGCTGGTTTCTTCCATCCTCTCAGATGGCTGCCTTGGCTTTGAAGGTGGCATCAATAAAGCCTGTCCAGGGTGCGGTTTCCGTAACAGTGGGCAGCAGCTCCCAGCTGAGGGACCAGCCAGGCATGCAGCAGAAACGTGGCTGTTGTGAAGACCACAGAGCCAACCTCTTTTGTTTACTTGCCAATGTTGAAACCTTTATGAAAACGAATTGTCTTTTTAGAAAGAAGCTGGATTTAGAAAATACGATAATAAGCCACAAATCAGGCTACTTAGTGTTATGGAAAAAAACCTAGAACAGACATAGGTTCAGATCTCCTTTCTGAGGTGCTATAGGGTGTGATCTTGGGGAAAATAAAAATAAAAAACAGTCTCAGGTTCTTTATTTTTTAAAAACTGGGGGAATTTATATATGTATATGTCTCAGGGTGGTTATGAGAATTGAAATGAAGTAACGTGGCAGGGCGCGGTGGCTCATGCCTGTAATCCCAGAAGTTTAGGAGGCCGAGTCACTTGAGGTCAAGAGTTTGAGACCAGCCTGGCCAACATGGTGAAACCCCATCTGTACTAAAAATACAAAAATTAGCCCACTGTGGTGGTGGGTGCCTGTAATCCCAGGTACTCGGGAGGCTGAGGCAGGAGAATCAGTTGACCCTGGGAAGCAGAGGTTGCGGTGAGCCTAGATCACGCCGCTGCACTCCAGTCTGGGCAACAGAGTGAGACTCTGTCTTGGAAAAAATAAATAAATAAATAAATAAATAAATAAATAAATAAATAAATGAGGTAATGTATATAAAGCACCAAGGGCCATGGCTGGCAAGAGTAATTGTAAATAGCAGCAACTATCTCCATTTCCTGAGGGACCTGAGGACTCAGATGGGCGGAAGCACAGCCGCAGGGTGGCCTGAGCCTTTGGTGAGGATTCTGGAAGTGGGAGGGGAACGGAGGCGTCAGAGACTGACGGCTGACTCTGGCCAGATGTGGCGGTAGGTGGTGAAACTAGAATCTAAATTCAAAGGGCTGGTTCCACTGTGCAGATTGGGGAAAGTGCTGAAATTAAACATGGGGAATTATGTCAGCTGCCTGCAACACAGTCTAAGCCTAAACAGGCCAGATGGGGCTCATTTTGCGTAGGTGGCATTAAAAAACCCTCCAGTGGTAACTGTGTAGCCACCAGGAAGCTTCCTCTGAATTTCTGTTTTGCTAGGTCATTTTTCAGCATTACCCTTTTGGTAGTATTTCACTAGAAATGCCACATTTAGCATTTAAGACGGACAGACAAATACCCTGGGAAGGAGTTGGTAGGGATGTCCAGCCCATTCAGAACATTTTCTGTTTATTCCACGTCTGCTGGTATTCAGCAGGTCACAACCAAAGATGGCTGCAGTACAAAATGGCAATTAATCAGGGTCATATTTATGCTTCTGTGGTTAGAACCAGTCATTTATTTAACTGTGACGTTCCACTTTCATTGACTCAATGAATACTCTCAATTTTAAGGTCAATTGTGTGTTTCATTCCTTGAAACTCTGATTCTTTTTCAAGTCAGCTTGGTTTTTTTCTGATGTTCACAATCTTTTCTTTTTTGTAATTATCTTGAACAATTTTTAAATAATCTCTAGAGGATAATTCTGTTAGCTGAAGTTCTGGCAGGGAGGGGTTGGCTAATCTAACCCTGCCATTTATTGGGTCTACCGATATTTCACCACAGATATTTATCTTTTATTATTTTAAAATTTTGTGAGAATTCATCCTAAGCTAGGCTTTATCTCCTGTCAGAGTCCTTCAGAAAAGTTTTGTTTTTAAAGATTAACCTCTTACATTGATTTTTAGTCTGGAGATCGTTAGACTATGCAAGAAGTATAAATTCAGACCCCAAACTCAACAGGGGACAAAATTTCTTTGTCTTGTGCTGAGTGAGAGTTTTTCGTTTGTTTGTTTGTTTGTTTTTGTTTTTAATTTGATACAGAGTCTCACACTGTCACTCAGGCTGGAGTGCAGTGGCACCATCTCAGCTCACTGCAACTTCTGCCTCCTGGATTCAAGCGATTCTCATGCTTCAGCCACCCAAGTAGCTGGGACTACAGGCTTGCACCACCATGCCCAGCTAATTTTTGTATTTTTAGTAGAGACAGGGTTTCACCATGTCACCCAGGATGGTCTTGAACTCATGACCTCAAGTGACCTGCCTGCGTTGGCCTCCCGAAGTGCTGTTTTGATAGGCGTGTGCCACTGCGCCTGGCCAGCGTGGGAGTTTTGGGGGGTTTCAGTAATTCGTAAATCTCAATATCAACTCCATTAATTTCTTGTCCCCATATGTCAGTAAAAACTCAAGCTCCCGGCTGTCTTGAAGAAGAATAAAACTGGAGGGGGTCTCACACTACATGAAGACTTATCATAAAGCTATAGCAGTTAAGGCTGGTGCAAAGGTAGATGAATGGGCCATTGAACGGAACAAAAAGTCCAGAAATCGATGCACACGTACATAATAGCTGAATTATGAAAAGGGCAGCATTGCAGTGGAAAAGGGTGCTGTTGGGCCAATCGGATATCTCTATGGAACAAAGTGAAGTTTCAGTCCTGACTCAAAAAAAATACAAAAAATAACTTCCAGATTGACTGTGATCTAAATATGAAATGAAAACAATAAAATATTTTTAAAAGAAAATATAAAATAATATCTCCGTGACCTCAGGCTAAACAGAGATTTCTTAAAAAGGACCCAAAAAGCACTGTCATAATGGAAGAAACTGACAGAATCTATATTAAAATAAAAATGTATGTGTATCAAAAGATCCAGTAAGGTAACAACAACAACAAAAACAAGCACAGAATAGAAGACATTGAAGACTCAAATTCAGAATGCATTTTTAAAACCTTCTGTAAATCAATAAGAGAAAGGGCCCAGCATCATGGCTCACGCCTGTAATCCCAGCACTTTGGAAGGTCAAGTTGGGCAGATCATGAGGTCAAGAGATTGAGACCATCCTGGCCAATAAGGTGAAACCCCATCTCTACTAAAAATACAAAAATTAGCTGGGCGCAGTGGTGCGGGCCTGTAGTCCCAGGTACTTGGGAGGCTGAGGCAAGAGAATCATTTGAACCTGGGAGGCAGAGGTTGCAGTGAGCCAAGATAGTGCCATTGCATTCCAGCCTGGCGACGGAGTGAGACTCCGTCTCAAAAAAGAAAAGAAAGAATGAAGAAGACACACAACCCAATAGAAAAATGAGCAAAGACTTGTATGGGCTATTTGCAAAAGAGGATACTCCACTTGTTGAGAAACACATGAAAAGGCGCGCAACTTCAATAGCCATCAGGAGATTGCAAATTATGACTACAATGCAATACTGCTATACTCCCACCAGAGTAGCTAATAAAGAAGATAATACTGAGTGTTAGTGGAACTTTCATCCACAGCTGGTGGGAATGTAAACTGGTACAACCACTTGGAAAATTATTTGTCAGTATCTACTAAACTGTTTGTCAGTATCCCATAACTATGTTTAGTAGGAATGTCCCCTATGGCCAAGCAACTTTCCTTTTAGTAATATCCAAAAGCAATGCATACATGTGCTTTACAAAAGGCTTGTACAGCATACTAACAGTGCATTATTCATTATATTACAAAAGTGGGAACGACCCAAATGCTCCTCTGTAGTAGAAAGGATAAATAAATTGTGGTATTCATATAGCAGTGGGGATGAATCAGTTACAACTAAATGCAAAAGCATAGCTAAATCTTGCAAAATATAATGTTATGCAAAAGAAGCCAGGCTTCATTGAGTACAGATCTCATGTTTTCATTATATGAAGTCCAAACAGGCAGAACTCCGTCAATGCTGTTAGAAGTTAGAATGGAGATTTCCTTAGGAGGGATGAGCAGTGACTGAATGAACAGGTGACAAGGGGGGCCTCTGGAGAGGTGGTAAAAGGCTGTTTCTTCGTATAAGCACTAGTTACATGGATGTATTCACTTTGTGAAAATACATCCAAGTGTACAACTTTAACTTGAGCAAATTTTTGAATGCATGTTATACTTCAAAAAACTTTACTCAAAATTAGTCTGTTTTTAAAAGATAATCTGCTGGGTGTTGTGGCTCATCCCTGTAATTCCAGCACTTTGAGGAGCCTAGGTGGGAGGATCACTTGAGCCCAGGCATTCGAGACCAGCCTCGGTAACACAGCAATATCCCAACTCTATTAAAAATTTTAAAAAAATAGCCGGTCGCAGTGACATGCACCTAGCTACTTGGGAGGCTGAGGTGGGAGGATCACTTGAGCCCAGGAGTTCAAGGCTGCAATGAGCTATGGTTTTACCACTGCACTCCAACTTGAGTGACAGATCAAGACCCTGACTCTAAATCCTAACAATGATAATAATAAAGATAACCCTTAACTAATTATTAGCAGAAAAACAAAATTTAAGCCCTTTTATTAATAACACAGGTAGTCCCAGCATCAGCTTAAAGGTACAACTCCTTTAGTTTGTACATTTCTGGTCTTTGAGATTTCTCTTACTTTCCTGCAAGCTCAGTTATGTATTTAAGTGAATGTTGCTCTATTTTTATCCATCTTCCAAGAGATTTTTGAGCAGGAGTATTTTCAGGTTATCTAACTTATAATATGGCCAAAATCAGAAGTCTTCTATGAAAAGGGACTCGACTTCAGTAGTCATCAGGGAAATACAAATCATAGCCACAATGCATACCATTATGTCCCTGTTTTTTAAAATTCCCATAAGCATTTTTACTTCCCAAATGGCTCTGTTCTAACAGAAACCGGGATCTAGCCTGAGTCAACCATGAGGCAAAAGACACTGGTGATTTAGAATAGTCTCCAGCTCACAAATGATTCTTTAAACGTCACGCTGGACTCACAGATGAGCTGTCTTCCTTGTTGTACCAAGTAACCTATCTGTCAGAGCTGGGGAGAGAGGAATGACAGGAGAGAGGGAACTCTGCTTTGAAAGAGCTTGCTTTCTCTTTCCTTTGGCCTTAGTGTGTTTGAGAACGCCAGTTCAGATTCATTTTTGAAAGGTCTGATGATAAAGTGTGCTGAACTGGGCCGGGCGCGGTGGCTCAAGCCTGTAATCCCAGCACTTTGGGAGGCCGAGGCGGGTGGATCATGAGGTCAAGAGATCGAGACCATCCTGGTCAACATGGTGAAACCCCGTCTCTACTAAAAATACAAAAAAATTAGCTGGGCATGGTGGCACGTGCCTGTAATCCCAGCTACTCAGGAGGCTGAGGCAGGAGAATTGCCTGAACCCAGGGGGCGGAGGTTGCGGTGAGCCGAGATCGCGCCATTGCACTCCAGCCTGGGTAACAAGAGCGAAACTCCGTCTCAAAAAAAAAAAAAAAAAAAAAAAAAAAAAGTGTGCTGAACTGGAGCAAAGAAATTTAAGAGGCATACAGACGCTAAATCTTGCGGAACTGTTAGTCCTCAGGTTGGGAGGGAGACAGTTAGATTAATAATTTTGATATAGAGATATTTTCTCATTAGTTCACAAAGTGATTATTTCTTTCCGTTGAGTCTCTATTTAAAGTTTGAGTCAAACTGAGAAAAATGTCCAAAAACAAGAGGAATCAGGTAGTTTCAGGCCTCTGCCTCTGCACTGAGCTTGCTAGTATATTTCATATGGGAAACAGAAGGCGGACATGGTCCTATAATCTAGCAGCATGTTCTTTAACTGGGAACTCAGAAGTAGCATGTGTGCAGTAAGAGCAAAAATGAGGGGTATAATTACCACCCACAACATGGCCCATATGAAAGAAATTCCCCTAACTTCCCTCGTCTGCATCTCCAGACTTAGTTTGTTCTTTATTTGTTTTTATTGTGCATGGCATTTATTTCAATACTTTTCCACTACATTTTCTTTTCTTTTCTTTCTTTTTTTTTTTATTCAAGACGGAAGAACTTCACTCTTGTTGTCCAGGCTGGAGTGCAATGGCACCATCTCAGTCCGCTGCAACTTCGGCCTCCAGGGTTCAAGCGATTCTCCTGCTTCAGCCTCTGGAGTAACTAGAATTACAGGCATGTGTCACCACACCTGGGTAATTTCGTTTTTTTGGTAGAGACAGGGTTTCTCCACGTTGGTCAGGCTGGTCTTGAACTCCCGACCTCAGGTGATCTGCTTGCTTCGGCCTCCCAAAGAGCTGGGATTACAGGCGTGAGCCACCGTACCTGGCCTATATTTTCTAAGTGGTTATTTCTGAGATGCAGTAGGAAAGCAGTTTTTATTTTGTAAAGGACTACTATGACTCTCTTGAGTCTAGAGGTTTTTATTCGTTTCTTTTAGATTTTCTAGTTAATCTTATTTGCAAATTATAGTCACATGTCACTTAACGATAGGATACATTGTATTTTTTTGTAAAGACAGGGTTTCACCATGTTGTCCAGGCTTGTCTTGAATTCCTCGACTCCAGTGATCTACCCACCTCGGCCTCCCAAAGTGCTGGGATTACAGGCACGGGCCACCATGCCCAGCTTTAATAATAAATTAATCTTAGTTTACTGTAGCATTTTATTTTGTAAATGTTTTAATTTTTAATTTTTTCAATTTTTTGACCCTTTTATAATAAATAATACTTAGCTTAAAACACAAACCAAGGCCAGGCACGGTGGCTGACTCCTGTAATCTAAGCACTTTGGGAGGCCTAGGCGAGTGGATCATGAGATCAAGATTTGTACATCCTTAGTGTCTAGGTTAACCTAAAAGAGAAATCACAAAGCATGCCAAGGGAAAAAATAATTAGAAATAAGATGATAGATGGAGAAGTCAGCAAATACATGATGTTCTTGGAGATCAAATTGAAAGAGATGCAATCGTCAAATATTTAGTAAAAGAAAATACAATAATAAAACAGTAGAAGAATGTACAAATCAAGACACAAACCACGTCTCTCTCGAGTACCAACATCTGTATTCCTGTTGCCCTCTGGGTATTGTTATTTGATGTCCCGTAGAAAACTCAAGCTTAACATGTTCAAAACTGAACTCTTTCCTTTTCCTTACCAAAAAAAAAAAAAAAAAAAAAGGGTCTCTTCTTATGTGTCCCAAGCAGAGGTTTATGATTCACCAACCACTGGGTTCATGTAGGTGAGAAACCTCGGAGTCAATGCTGTCTTCACCTTTTTCCTCCCTCTCCTTTTCACACATGAAATTGGAATGCAAGTGTTTTTGTTAAACAAGATCCAAAGAGTGGAACAGCAAAATGAGAAGCTCTCATGTGCGAGTTGCTATGAATGATGTGAAATAAGATCTGGTCCCCACATTTGTAGTAGTAAGAAATAAACTGCCATTTCAAACAAAAACTGATTGCAGGCACTTCTCCTATAGGAAAGCTGCAAAACTGATTTTCAGGGTAGATGAAGTTATTGTTTAGAAAAACTCTTGATGGCATTTTTGGCTGAGAAAGGCATCACTGAGCTGTGGTAGACAGAGAGCGAGCTGAATTTCCCTGTGGAATAACGTGAGAAGACTTGAGTTTCTGCAGAGAATCACTGTGAAGGAGGTGGGTGGTCATCAGAGAGAACAGAGATGTATGAGAAGGACAGGATATATGAGAAGGATTAGGGAGAAAAGAGGGCTTATGAATACGGCAGTAAGCCAGAACCGAAGGAAAGAACAATTTCTTTCTTTCTAGGAAACATTCTCTACCGTGGGGACAGCCTGGGGACTTTTGGACCTGGCTGTCTCGCGTTCACGCCCACGTTTGCTCTACCACATTGTTAGCCCTTCTGTGACTCCCATAAAAACACACTCTCCCTAACAGCCTGTGTAGATGGCGTTGAAGGAAACAAAGGGTGAGGGCAATAAAAAGTACAGCCTCCTCCGCATCACCCCTCCTTGAGGCCGTGTGGCTGGTAGCAGCGCCACATGGAGGAAGGGCAATTTAGGACTGTGTCCTTGAAATAAAACCCCCTTTCCTCAAAGATACCAGAAAAAAAGTGACATTTGAAAGGGAGCAGGCAGACACTTGGGATTGCACTTTCACTCTAGACGGGAGAGAACACAAGCAAAATTACAACTGTGTTACAAAGCAGCGTCCGCGAGCTGCCACGGAGCGGTACATGCCAAAGACGGTTGGAGTTTATTAGAGGAAAACAGAAACGCTGAACATCACCAGATCTGGGGAGGCCTTTGATATTAATGAAAATTGAATGAGATAGAAGTATTTGAATAATGCCAGGTGCTGTGGCTCACGCTTGTAATCTCACCTACTTGGGAGGCTGAGGAAGGAGGATCATTTGAGCCCAGGAGTTCAAGGCTACAGTAGGCTATGAACATGCCACTGCATTCCAGCCGGAGTGACAGGGTGAGACCCCATCTCTAAAAAATAAAATAAAATAAATAAAAAGAATGATCTGAATATAATAACAAAAGCAACGTGCACACCAACAACACAAACACAGATCAGTGGGCTCTGAAGTTACTAAACGCTGTAACAATGGCTTTGGCAAGTTTAAGAGCACATTTTTAAAACCAAAACAACACTCAACATTTGCTGATTAAATGAATGAATGAATGAAGAATCTTTTTAAAGTAATTCAGAATGGGAAGGTGATAAATGAAGCAGTGCAGCTGATCAAGTGGGAAAGATTGTAAAATAAACGAATGAATGACTTACAAGGAATATTTGAGATCTCGAATTGGTGTGTTTACTAAAACATAAACTTGGCTAATGAAGAAATAAGCAGCATAAACATTAGGGCATCTAATTACTTGACCAAGCTCATGTACCTGGTGCTAGCCAGGCCAAGGTCTATTGATGAAAAGGTCAACTGAGGGGGAAAAACCTTGAAAAGATTCTTAAATTCTGTAGTAAAGAACAGTAAAGACAGAATAGGAGGCTTTGAATCCAAACATCACTGCAACTGCCTCTGGATTCACTCTGATCATAGCTGACTACTCTGAGTAGATTAAGGCAACAGAGAAAACCCTGTGCAGGAAGGGGGGTGTGTGTGACTGTGTGTGTGTCTGTGTGTGTGTACGTGTGTGTTTGGGGTTTGGGTCTGTGTGCTGTAACAGGGACAGGGGAGGAGGATAAGAATGAAGGTCTAGGGGGCATTTTTGAATGAAACTTTGTGATTAACAAAATAAAAATTGGAATGCCCAATTGTACTTTGTACAATCCTGGCCTAAAATTTTGTGCTTTGGCTTTTCATTTGACAAATACATGGAACGTAGTGAGTTAGAATGATCAAACGCATGGTGCTAATATTCCTGAGTATTTAAAGAGCCGGACCTCGGGCCAACAATTATTTCTCTACTGGAGTCTTCACATAGGCCACATGTGTGGATGCGAGTTAGGGGAGACCAGCGGAGGACGGGTTTGTGGCAGAGATCACAGATGGGCTGAGCAGGTTGACTGCTGGGAAGGACTACACTTCCTAAGGCAAAGGGAGCAAGCATTTGCTGAGAGCTGAGTGCCATGTAGGCAGCTGATCTGGATCATCTTATAGATTCTCACGAGTGAGTGAGGCAGGTGCAATCATCTTCATTTAACAGACAGGAGACTGAGGGTCTCAGAACTTACACAGGGGATAAGGACTGGAATGTGCTTTAGATACCAGCTTTGTTCAGCTCCATAGTGAACCCTAAGTAAAGGGGAAGGGTTTCTTTTTACAGCTTCGTACTGACTCTCAGGAGTAAATAATATTTTTGCAACTCTGATAGCTGTTTGACACTAAGCAAAATGCCCCTAGAACAGGTGAAAGTTATCAACCAAAGCCTGTACTTTTTGGGGGCCTCTAGAGACAAACTCCTGCTTTGAAAAAAAATGTGTGTGAAATAAACTGAATCAACTCCAGATTCCTCCCAAACAACACTGCCCAAGAGGTGCTGGGGGAGGCACTCACTAAGGGTAAACTAAATCCCAGCTTATTTTTCCTCCTCTGAGAAACAGTAATGTAAGAAAAGAATGAAGATAATAGTTACAAACTATATTAAAACTTCTGCTTATCAAAAGTCAGCACAAGTAAGGGAAAAGATAAGTTGGTAATATATTTGCAATACACTAGCTAACAAAGATACAGCACATGTAAAGAATTTCTATAAACAAATAAGAAAACGACAGATAATTCCATGGGCACTGTGGCATGCACCTATAGTCCTGGCTACTCAAGAGATTGAGGTGGGAGTCTCACTGAACCCAGGAGTTTGAGGCTGCTGTGATAGTGCCTGTCATGGCAGTGCACTTCAGCCTGGGCAACAAAACAAGACCCTGTCTCTTAAAAAAAGTGTTGGGCAAAAGGCTTGAACATTGTATTAGTCTGTTTTCAAACTGCTATAAAGACACTACCTGAGACTGGGTAATTTATAAACAAAAGAGGTTTAATTGACTCACAGTCTGCATGGCTGAGAGGCCTCAGGAAACTTACAGTCACGGTGAAGGTGAAGAGGAAGCAAGGCATGTCTTACATGGTGGCAGGAGAGAAGGAGGATGGGGAAACTACCACTTTTAAAGGATCAGATCTCATGAGAACTCACTATCACAAGAACAGCTTGGGGGAAAGTGCCCCCATGATCCAGTCACCTCCCACCATGTTCCTCCCTCAACACGTGGGGATCACAATTCTAGATGAAGCTGGTGAGGGCACAGAGCCAAACCATATGAAACATGTACTTCACAGAAGAACAAATAGGACTGTCTGATAAACTTATGAGAAAGATGCTCAATCTCATTGAACATCAGGGAAATGAAAATTAAAATCACGAAGAGTTACCATTTCACATTTACTAGACTGTCAAAACTTAAAAAGTCAAATAAAACCAAACATTAAAAGAATATAGAGTAACTGAAACAAATACACACTGTTGGTGGTTGTGTGCAACCATTTGGAAAGCAATTTGGCATTATCTGGGAAGCTGAAGACATACAAACCCTATAATCCAGCAGAAAGAAATCCCTGGAGAAATTCTTGCCATGTTGTCCAGGCGGCAGGTATAGTAACATTCAAAGCAGTATCGTTTGCAGTAGCAAAACACTGGAATCAATCCAAGTATCTATCAAGAAGATACTTGTTAAATACATTTTAGCATAGTCAAGCAATAGAATATGAAACAGCAATGAAAATAAATGAATTACAGACATGCATATCAACATGAGTGAATGTTGCAAACATGATGCATGAAAGAAGCTGCAGAAGGATACATATAGTATGATACCATTTTTTTTTTTTTTTGAGATGGAGTCTCACTCACTCTGTCACCCAGGCTGGAGTGCAATAGCACAATCTCAGCTCACTGCAACCTCCGCCTCCCGAGTTCAAGCGATTCTCCTGCCTCAGCCTCCCAAGAAGCTGGGATTACAGGTGCCTGCCACCATGCCCAGCTAATTTTTGCATTTTTAGTAGAGACAGGGGTTTCACTGTGTTGGCCAGGCTAGTCTCGAACTCCTGACCTTGGAATCCACCTGCCTTGGCCTCGCAAAGTGTTGGGAGGCCAACACATGAGCCACTGTGCCTGGCCTATGAAACCATGTTTCTTAAACTCAAAACAAAAAACTAAGGAGTATAGTTTAGGGTTGCATACGTACATAGGTGAGCAACATGTAATAAACATGCCGTTCAGGATAGTGCAGCCTCAAAGGTGTAGGAAAAGAATTTGAAATTGGGGAGAATTGCATGGGATTATTTGGTGGTGTGAGTGATTTTTTTTTCCTTAGCTTGTATTTTGGGTGCATAAGTGTTTATCTTATTATTCATCGACCTATATATACTCTCCATATATTGCTTTGTATCATTTTAAAACCTGGAGAACGAAGTAGTACTAAGAGCTTGGAAATGTACTGGCTTTAAGAGGAACTTCACTCACTTCTCCTAATCAATTAATATTCATCGAACACTTTTATGTTGCTTTATTGACTCCCTTTGGAATGGAATTTGTGGTGGATTAAAGGATTAGACAGCAGCAGGTAAAATTGTTAACTGTTGGGAGATGTGCAGTTTGCTGTTGACATTTAAAAAGGAAAAGTTAAAACCTCAGGTTTGACTGACCCTTAAGTGTTCCATGGGCATCTCAGTGGTACCAGTATTAATGAAGATGTTTCTGAAAATCCCTCTGTTGACAGAATCCTTGTTTCCAGAGATAGAAAGCATGTTGGCAGCTTGGGGTTGGGCTCAGAGGCACAGATTCCTTTCCCTGCTCCCAAACCAGGCGCCGTAGCCAGACATTCCCTGGCTCCCCTGAGATAAGCCTCGACTCCCCCAGCCTATTTGGGATCTAGGGGCAGCCTCTTGCTCAGGAATAGGGAGGTCCCATAGGGTGGTTGCCCTGCTGCTGCTCTGCCTTTCCTTCAGGGGCACATATGCCCGGGCTACTGTTGTTCTTTCTCTTCCTGAAATTGTCAAAGCCCCAGGACTTGGGAAGATGAGGCTCTCTGAACTTCTCGCAGATCAAGCAGACTGGTATGAGTACCAGTCTGCCTGAGTATTATTACTCGAGCTAAGTCACCTGGTTCAAGCTCTCGCCACTCTCAGGGACTCCTGCCATACTTGCAGAATTATTAAATATTAGCTTCTTGCCATGTTGCATCATTTAAACATTGGGATTTATAACGTCACTCTTGGGAGCTTTCCCCTGAGGATTGATTTTTCAAATTAACTCACATTTTGAATGTCTTTACCAGCCTCAGTGGCCAGTGAGAGGTATTAGAGGATGTGTGGAATGAGTGGAAATCTTAAAATGAAGAGGTTAGAGAACTTTCCATTAATGATCACCACAGATACCTTTGCTTCTCTGAGTTACCTATAAGTTGCTACCAATAAAAGTCAGTCTATTACATGTGTTGACATATATGATCTTTTCTGTTTACAGAAAACCTGCAAGGAGAGTATAATTATCTCCACTTTCATCACAAAGGAAATGGAGGTTTAAATACATATTGGTTGAGGTCACAGAACCTGTAATAACCTGAATCATCTGCAGATTCCAATCCTCTAGGAAGCTGCCTCCAGTTGGAAATTGATATGTCTTTTCAAGTAAGAGCTTCGGCCCCCGGGTGGTGAGTCACGGTAAAGGTCACGTGACACGTTGCAGCCACAATCGATTCTATTCCTTTCCACTGCCCTAGTTCAGTGCGTGCGGAATCTGTATTTCTGGTGGAACAATATTACTTTTTCATAACACATTTTCTGAAAACTCACAGAGGCAGGGCTTTGCTGCATCATAGAAAACAGTTTAGCAGTCCATTTTTACCAAAGCTTTGGGGGTGTTTATAGGAGTCCCCAAAACGTCTGAAACTAGACATGTCTCCATTTTTGAGTGCACAGCTTTAAAAAAGCTAAGAGACTGGATGCCAAACTTCAGCCCAGAGTGAATTTTTATGACTGGCGCTGTAAACCTATGAAATTAGGGGTTTAAAATGGAAATGCTGACACAATCTTTGCACTTCGTAGAACTTCAAGAGCTGGTGGGGGTAGTGCTCTCTGCTCGCTGCTGCTGGCCCCTGCTGGGCTAGGAAGCTTCCTGTCCAACTTTCTTTACTCTGGGGCCTCTGATTCTCTTCTAGGCTTCTCCAAGCCTCCCTCTGGTCTGGCTAGAAAAGGCAGCTCAGATATAAGCCCATCTACAGATGTTCAGGGTCCGGCTCTGAGCTGGCTTCGGAGTCCAGCCTGGGGAAGCCTTGCTGGTTTCAAGCTCTCTGGTGCAGCCTTGGTCTGCTGGCCAGCCCTCCTGGTCTCAAACCTTCCAAGTGTCCTGAGAGGCACTGCACGGGGCTCCGTTCCTTCCAGGGCCAGCCACTAGCTTCCTGAGAATCCTTCTATGGCTGCAGAACGGAACCATTTCTGAGGCATCCAGGGCTCCCGCTGGATTTACTAATGGCTTTTGCTGAGTGCTGAGTTTATATCCTCCTGAAAGGAACACCTCTATTAAAAACTTTTTCCTTCATGGCAGTAAAGTGACAGATAGTGACTGCTGCCTGCAAGTTACCTCAGATCAGCCTGGCCTCAAGCATACAGACTTTGCGTCCGACTGCCTGGATTCAAATCTTCCAAGTACCTACCTCACAGAATTGTTTTGAGAATTAAATGAGGTTGGTCGGGCGTGGTAGCTCATGCCTGTGATCCTAGTGCTTCGGGAGGCCGAAGTGTGCAGCAGATCGCCTGAGATCAGGAGTTCGAGAGCAGCCTGGCTAACATGGTGAAACCCTATATTTACTAAAAACACAAAAATTAGCCAGATGTGGTGCTGGACACCTGTAATCCCAGGTACTCGGGAGGCTGTGGCACAAGAATCAGTTAAACTTGGGAGGTGAAGGTTGCAGTGAGCCAGTGAGCTGAGATCATGCCACTGCACTCCAGCCTGGGTGACAGAGCAAGACTCTGTCTCAAATAAATAAATAAATAAATAAACAAACAAACAAACAAACAAATAAATGGTGATACACGTAAAGTGCATGACACACCCTAGGCAAGTATTAAGTGAAGGTAGTGCTCCTCTACCTTGAAGCAAGACAGGGTACGGAACTGAGAGGGCTGGCATGAGTGAGCCAAAGGGAGAGAAGAATGGAAATTGACAACTGCAAAATAAAATTGTGTTTTCACAGTGCTTCCTAGTGTATAATCTCATAATTTAATCAGAGCATCCCTCTAAGGAAGGTTATCTCACTTTTATAAACTGTGGCTCAGAGAGGTTAAGCGACTTGGACAAGGTCATGCAGGGAGTAAATGAAAAGCCAGGGCTTAAACTATGTCCTGATTCTAAGTTTGGTGCTGATTTCATAGATTTCTTCTGTTTCCTACATTTCATGGAACTAGAAGTGATGATAATAGCAGAGTCCTTGGTCTGAGTGTGACAACCCACGCTTGTAATCCCAGCACTTTGGGAGGTCAAGGCAGGCAGATCACTTGAGGCCAGGAGTTCGAGACCAGCCTCGCCAATATGGCGAAACCCTGTCTCTACTAAAAATACAAAAATTAGCTGAGCATGGTGGCATACCTCTGCAATTCCAGCTATTCGGGAGGCTGAGGCACAAGAACTGCTTGAACCTGGGAGGCTGAGGTTGCAATGAGTTAGGATCACGAAACTGCTCTCCAGCCTGGGTGACAGAGCAAGACTCCGACACACACACACACACAGACACACACACACACACAAAGTGGAGTCCTCATTACCTTATGGGTTCTTAATTTAAAAGACTGATTTTATACCTTTAAAAAAGAATTCATTATTTTAAAAAAATGTATTTTATTTCTTTACCACTAAGGACTCCAGAACATGTCACAGAATTGGTACAAGTGAGGTTCCAATGAGTTTGTTTGTTTGCTTTTGTTTTGTTTTTGTTTTTTTTGTTTTTTGATACAGAGTTTCACTCTTGTTACCCAGGCTGGAGTGCAATGGCACAGTCTCGGCTCACTGCAACCTCCACCACCATGCCTGACTCATTTTTGTATTTTTAGTAGAGATGGGGTTTCATCATGTTGGCTAGGCTTGTCTCGAACTCCTGACCTCAGGTGATCTGCCCATCTTGGCCTCCCAAAGTGCTGGGGTTACAGGTGTGAGCCACTGCGCCCGGCCGAGCATAGTTTTAAAATGGAACTAAATTGAGTTTTCGAACTTAATTCTCTTTCTTTTACTCTTTCCCAATTTTAGCTTCAGTAATCTTATTTTCCTTGGAGATTCTTATAACACCTTTCAGTCCATGGTCCAAATTTATTTGTAGAACAATAGGGTAAAACAGCGTAAAAATAACAGAAGCTGCTTAAGAAATTGTTTCATAATTTGGTAAAATTTGCTTAGATATCTGATGCCCATATAAATGTGGGCATGAAATAATTAAACAACGAAACTCTAGTTTGCTACAGTCACAAAGGAAGGTGTGATGTGACCCAAGAACTATCATTTCTTCTGCACATTTTTCAGGTTGTTCTGTTCTCCTCCTAAAAAAAGAAACAGAGAAAGGGAGAGCAGACAACAAGCAAGTGAGAGCAAGAGATATCAAAGCCGTGCAAGAGAGAGAGTGGCTGCGGCGTGCATGTTGGAGGGCACAGAGTGAAAGAAAGTGAACTTTCATTTGTAACAGCTTTAAATGGTTCTGTTCGGGAGGAGATGGGGAACAGTTTTGCTAGTGCTATGGAAATACAGTTCAAAGGACTGCAATTACAGACCGAACTCTGAGCAATTGCAGACAGAGAAGCTGAGAATTTTCTGCCAACAGTTTAAAGCATTTGGACAAGGTAGACCAGCAGGAATAGCAGACAGCATAGAAGTCAGAAAGTCGGCAATGTACTACCACACAGCGAAAGAGTAGGATCTGAACAGTACCGGGAGAGAGACGACCCACCAGTTCTTTAGCGTAAAATGATTACTGCTTAATATTGAAACTGTATTAATGCATAATCAGAACCTGATGATTATAGTAGAGTTTAGACATTTATGTATAAATTAACAAATAAAATATAGCTTATTCTACAATGTACATTTCGTCCTATATTTCATCACATAATATACATTTAGTCAAGCCTTTAAATGGATCAATAAGATCCTCTTAAAAGTCTTTATGAAGTCTTGAGTTCAAACAGACAAAATCCTTTAACTATTCATGATACTTGAACCAAGTGGATTCCAGCTCCTAACTATAGTTGGGATTTTTCTTTTCTTTTCTTTTCTTTTTTTTGAGATGGAGTTTAGCTCTATTTTTTTTTTTTTTTTTTTTTTTTGAGACGGAGTTCCGCTCTTGTTACCCAAGCTGGAGTGCAATGGCGCGATCTTGGCTCACCGCAACCTCCGCCTTCTGGGTTCAGGCAATTCTCCTGCCTCAGCCTCCTCAGCTGGGATTACAGGCACGTGCCACCATGCCCAGCTAATGTTTTGTATTTTTTTAGTAGAGACGGGGTTTCACCATATTGACCAGGATGGTCTCGATCTCTTGACCTCGTGATTCACCCGCCTCGGCCTCCCAAAGTGCTGGGATTACAGGCATGAGCCACCGCGCCCGGCCTCTGAGTTTAGCTCTTGTTGTCCAAGCTGGAGTGCAATGTCATGATCTCTGCTTACCACAACCTCCAGCTGTGTGGGGTTCAAGTGATTCTCCTGCTTCAGCCTCTCGAGTAGCTGGGCTGGGATTACAGGTATGCACTACCACAGCTGGCTAATTTTGTATTTTTAGCAGAGATGGGGTTTCTCCATTTTGGTCAGCCTGGTCTCGAACTTCTGACCTCGGGAGATCCACACGCCTCAGTCTCCCAAAGTGCTGGGATTACAGGTGTGAACCACCACGCCTGGCTATAGTTGGGATTTTGATGCCAAAAATTGGCAGGCAAGACAAAACAGCTAAGAATAGTGCCCGATGAAGGGCAAACCACACTTGCAACTGCATATATGTGATCCGGTTTGTCTTAATGACTCTATGCTGTGGCATTCACAAAATTTCTCTCTCATCTTGGGATTTTTTTCCTCTTTCTTTTATTAGTAAGAAATTATGGCCATACTCCATCTCTCAGCTTCTCATGATCCCAATCTCCTATGGTCTCACCATGATTCCTTTCCTAATGTATTCCATATTTTAGGCTATATATCTCCCCTGACCCAGTCAGAGCTCAGTCTCTCCAGATACACAGCTATAAACCAGGAAGAAAGCAAAACTGGAGGGTTAAGGGAGAGAATGAAGCTTTATGTATCACCTGCTATGTGTCTGGAACTCCATTATATACTTTATATGTATTTCCTCATTTAATCTTTGTAACTCTATTTTGGTCTTATTTTCTCTATCAGATGATGAATCTGAGGCTCAGAGAGATTGAACAACTTTCCCTAGGTCACACAGCTAACAAGTAGAGGAGTTGAGATGCAGAATTGGGTCTGTTTGATTTAAAACTCACGTTCTTTCCACTGCACCACACTGCTTTCCAAAAAGGTCTCTGAATAACCGAGACTTGTGTTGCAAAGCACGAGCCCAAGGTATGTGATTATGTCTTTTACTCATATAGGTAGTCTAAAACCCTCACCTAGAACTTGTGAGTCACAGTTGTCTGGTTCCTAAGCCTAGAGCTAGTTAGAAAGAAGTAGCAAATTAAAGATGATTTTGTGAGCGAGGGGCACTGATTGCAGTGAGAAAAGGTAGATGGCAGCTTGATAGTAAGAAAAAACCATATTCAAAAGCAGATAGGGCTGGGCATGGTGGCTCACTTCTGTAATCCCAGCATTTTGGGAGGCCAAGATGGGGGAGATTGCTTGAGTCCAGGAGCTGGAGACCAGCCTGGACAACATGGCAAAACCCTGTCTCTACAAAAAAAATACAAGAATTAGCTGGGCATGGTGGCATGTGCCTATAGTCTCAGCTACTCGTGAGGCTGAGGTGGGAGGATTGCTTGAACCCAGGGAAGTCGAGGCTGCAGTGAGCCATGATCACACCTTTGCACTCCAGCCTGGGTGGTCATCCAGGGTGGAGTGCAGTGGCACAATCTGAGCTCACTGCAACCTCTGCCTGCTGGGTTCAAGTGATTCTCCTCCCTCAGCCTCTCGGGTAGCTGGGACTACAGGCGACCGTCACCATGCCCAGCTAATTTTTGAATTTTCAGTAGAGACAGGGTTTTACCATATTGGCCAGGCTGGTCTCAAACTCCTGACCTTGTGATCCATCTGCCTTGGCCTCCCAAACTGTTGGGATTACAGGTGTGAGCCACTGCGGCCAGCTGATGCAATAATTTTTAAAACTCAGAGCATTTCCACTTTTATTTGTTCACAATGGGACTCTGTATTAATTTCACTTGAAAAAGAATTTTGGGGTGAAGAGTACTTAAAAAAAAAACTGCCATTTATCACATAATTCTCAAATCATCACTGTGATTTAGCATTCCCATTTTACAGATGAGAAATGGGAGCTGGAAAACATTAAGAAATTTACCCAAGGTCACATAGCTATTCACAGCAGGAGCCAATATTCCAACACAGGTCTGCTGACTTTGGAGTCTGTGTTCTTTCCACTGTCATGCTGTCTCCACGTTTAAACGGATGGCTCTGAGTCATTAAAAAAGGTTAAATTATAACCATTTAAGAAGCCAGAGAAATTACATTGCTTAAACCGGTGGAAAAGTGTACTTAAATGGCAAGCACCCAGCTACCCGGGGAAACTGAGCTCTCTGTCCAGATACATAATAACAGGGGAGCTATACCTTTCTCAAGTTTATCTTTACATGAGTGTAATTTTATAATTTTCATGTCTTTTTCTTGAAGACGGTACTCACATAGTAGGCATGAGAGTGATAAATTTTTCAGTTGGAATGTGAGTTGTCTCACCCTCATGGCAATGACTTTATGGAATCACCATTCATTAGCAGAATCTGCACATACACATACTTTATGAAGTACTATTCATAAAAGCATGTTTTCTGAATAATAATCTGTGGGCTGTGGAAGCAGTATCTTTCATGACATCTTTCTAATGATATTGTCAGAGGGAAAAGTAGTTATAAATCATCCTTCAAATCCCTTAAAGGTTGAAAGCTAAGTAGTAACTAGTCATCTTCAGAACTCATTGGATTTACAAGTTTATCCTTGAATAGGTTCATGACTGAGACGAGGCCTCATTAATCTTAATCATATCAAGCAGAGTACCTAGTAAAGTTAGGTCAGCAATGGCTGCTATCAGAAAGTCAGGACATACTTTAGACAAGAATGCACTCAGTTCGTAGACACACATACCCAAGCCAGATAACCACCGGGGATTTAGGAGAGATTCGCTGGAGACACAAGTAGTCTCAATAATGACAATAGCTAGAGAGAGGATTCCAGCGCCAAACACACAGCCAATAAAACCACTGAGGTGCAGGGTCAGACCAGACTTAAGCACAGATTCATCCAGAACATGACTGGCTCTATTAAAAAAAAAAAAAAAAAAGTCAACAGAAACCTTGTATGCAACAAGTGGCCAATTTGGGGCTTTCATGGGTAGACTGTGATTGTCCTAGGAGACAGGACTGGAGAGCATCAAGCTCAGGAAGAACTCTGCTCTGAGCCCTCCATTTAGATGTGGGGAGATCAACACAAAATGCAGAGTAAAAGGGAGGGGGTAAGGAGAAACCACATCATGTAGACAGATTCTTGCATTTGTCAGAGATGAGGGAGATGAGAATGGTACAATTTTCCATTGGAATGTGCGTTCTCTCACCTTCATGGCAGTGACTTTATTGAACCACCATTCATTAGCAGAATCTGCACATACACATAGTTTGTGAAGTACTATTCATTAAAGCATGTTTTGTGAATAATAATCTGTGGGCTGCAGAAGCAGTATCTTTCATGACATGTTTCTAATGATATTGTCAGAGGGATAAGTAGTTATAAATCCTACTTCAAATACTTTAAAGGTTGAAAGGCAGGCTGGGCACAGTGGCTCATGCCTGTAATCCCAGCACTTTGGAAGGCCGAGACCGGCAGATCACTTGAGGTCAGGAGTTCAAGATCAGCCTGGCATACGTGGCAAATCCACTAAAAATTAAAAAAACTACCTGAGCGTGGTGGCGAGCACCCATGATCCCAGCTACTGGGGAGGCTGAGGCAGGAGAATCACTTGAACCCAGGAGGTAGAGGTTGCAATGAGCCAAGATTGCCATTGCACTCCAGTCTGGGCAACAAGAGCAAAACTCCATTTCAAAAAAAAAGAGGGGGTGGGGATTGAAAGGTAAGTAATAACTAGTCATCTTCTAAAAGACTAGTCTAAACTAGTCTTTTAGATTAGTAGAGATTGACCTGACCAGAGAAGTGAAGAGGGGTTATCTGTCTGTCACACAGTGTTGTGAACCTAACTAGTTGAGTTACTATTTTCCAGTATTTTTAATCTTATGAAACATGCAAACTTGCCAGGAAGTTGCAGGCTAGATATTCTTTTCTCCTCTCTCCATCTCTCCAGCCAAAAGAGCTTGTTCACTTACTCTATTGAATTTCTCAGAGAGTCTGTAAGCTCCTTATGAGCAAGGATATCATATTTTATACATCCCTGTTTTCCCTGCAAAGCCTAGTACAAAGATGCCGAGCAGGCTTTGGGTAAACCTTTGTGGATTTTAACTGCCCTTTCTGCCCTCTACCACTACACAGAGAAGACATTTGCCCTCTTCTCTCATTGTTTTTGCTGACTAAACTCCTTAACTCTTGGTCAAAAACTTTTAAAGTGTGGAGAAACACAGGATTTGAAACTGACAAAGGAAGCCCTTGTGATATGCAGAAAGGTCTCAGCACCGGATGAGAACCTATGTTGGGGGATTTGATTTCAGCCATCCTTCATTTTGTGAGCTTTCAGATTTCCACCTTACTTAACTTTTGGCATTTTGTTATTTTTTCCTTAAGATTTAAGCTTTCTCTTTTCTGTCTCCCTCTCTCTCTTTTTTAAACCTTTGGAGAACTTTTATTTGATGCTTCCTTGTTTAGCTTTGTAATAACAGGAGTAATTTCTTTAATTATAATGCTACCTGTCATGAATGCATTTTTAGCAGGTTTATTGAGATATAATTCACATACTATACTTCATCCACTTAAAGTGTTTAACTCAATGATTTTTAGTGTATTCACAGAGTTGTGCAACTATCATCACAATCAATTTTAGAACATTTTCATCACCTCAAAAATAAACCCCATACCCTTTAGCTCTCTCTCTCACCCACTTTCCCCCCACACTTCCTAGCCCTAAGCAATCACTAATCTACTTCCTGTCTCTATAAATTTGCCTATTTTGGACATTTCATATAAATGCAATCACACAATATGTGATTTGTGACTGGCTTTTTTCAGTCAGCATAATGTTTTCCAGGTTTGTTCACGGCGTGCTATGTGTCAGTGCTTCATCCTTTTTATACCCAAATACTATTCCATTGCATGCACAGACTACTTTTGCTTAAACATTCATCAGTTAATGGACATTTGGATTGTTTCCGCCTTTTGGGAATAATGAATAATATTGTTACAAATATTCAATTACAAGCCAGATACAAACATTCAATAACAAGTTTTGGGTTGTTGAAGATGCGGAGAAATTAGAACCCTCACACACTGCTGTTTGGAATGTAAAATGGTGCAGCTGCTTTGGCAAACTGTTCAGAAGTTCCTCAGACAGTCATCACAGTTAACAAATGGCCCAGCAATTGCACTCCCAGGTCTTTTTTGATTCTAGCCATCCTAGTAAAGTGATACCTCACTGTGGTTTGGATTTGCATTTCCCTGACGATGAATAATGTGGAGCACCTTTTCAGGTGCTTATTGGCCATTTGTGTATCTTCTTTGTAGAAATGTCTATTCAGATTCTTTTCCCATTTTTAAATTGAGTTATCTTTTATTATTGTGTGATAAGTGTTCTTTATATATTCTAGATACATGTCCCTAATTAGAAATACAATTGCAAGTATATTCTCCCATCTGTGGGAGAATAAAATAACACAATACTTTACATCAGTATTTACATCATGAATATACATCAATGAGATAGAACTGAAAATCTAGAAATCCCATAAAGCCTAATGTATCTTTATGCCAGTACCACTGTCTGGATTAATGTTACTTTGTAATAAGTTTTGGAATTGGGAAGTGTGAATCCTTCAACTTTGTTCTTCTTTTTCAAGATTGTTTTGGCTATTCCAGGGTCCATCAACTTTGTATATAAACTTTAGAATCGGTTTGTCAATTTCTACTAAGAAACCAGCTGGGATTCTGATAGGGATTGTGTTGCATCTTGCTATCTTTGTTATATGTCTGTTGGTGGTCCACAAATGTGAGATGTTTTTCCATTTATTTAGATCTTTTTTTTTGGCGGGGGGTGGGGGTGGGGGATGGAGTCTTGCACTGTCTCCCGGTCTGGAGTGCAGTGGTGTGATCTTGGCTCACTGCAACCTCCACATCTCGGGTTCAAGTGATTCTCCTGCCCAAGTAGCTGGGACTACAGATGCCTGCCACCACGCCCAGCTACAGTGTGTGTGTGTGTGTGTGTGTGTGTGTGTGTGTGTGTGTGTATGTGTGTGTGTGTGTGTGTATATATATATATATTTTTTTTTTTTTTTTTTTTTTTGAGACGGAGTCTTGCTCTGTCACCAGGCTGGAGTGCAGTGGCGCAATCTCTGCTCATTGCAACCTCTGCCTCCCAGGTTCACACAATTCCCCTGCCTTAGCCTTCCGAGTAGCTGGGACTACAGGCGTGTGCCACCACACCTGGCTAGTTTTTTGTAGTTTAGTAGAGACAGGGTTTCATCATGTTAGCCAGGATGGTCTTGATCTCCTGACTTCTTGATCCACCTGCCTCGTCCTCCCAAAGTGATGGGATTACAGGCATGAGCCACCATGCCTGGCCTATTTAGATCTTTAAATTCTTCTTTCAAAAAATTGTTTTAGTTTCCAGAGTAAGTTTTATGCTTCTTTTGTTAATTCATTCCTAAATATGAATTCTTTTTGATGCTATTGTGAATGGAATTGCTTTTTAAATTTTAGTCAAATTGTCATTGCAAGAAACGTTTATAGAAATACCTTTTTAGGCCAGGCACCGTGGCTCATGCCTGTAATGCCAGCGCTCTGGGAGGCCAAAGCTGGCAGACTGAGCTCAGGAGTTCCAGTTCAGCCTGGGCAACACAGTGAAACCCCATCTCTCCTAAAATACAAAAAATTAGCTGGGTGTGGCAGCACACGTCTGTAGTGCCAGCTACTTCAGAGGCTGAGACAGGAGAATTGCTTGAATCCAGGAGGCAGAGGGAGCAGTGAGCCAAGATTTCTCTATGGCACTCCAGCCTGGATGATAATGAGACTCTGTCTCCAAAAATACATTTTTATATGTTAATTGTGTATCCTGAAACCCTGCTAAACTCATTTATTATAAGTTCTAATAATTAGTGAATTTCTTAGAATAGTCTACATAGATCATGCCATCAGCAAATATAGATAGATTTATTTCTTCTTTCATCTTCTATTTTTTAGAAGAGTTGGTGAAGAATAGGTATTAATTTGTTTACATGTTTGGTAGAATTGGCCAATGAAGACATCTCTTTCTGGGTTTTACTTTGTGGGTACTTTTAAAATTATTATTATTACTAATCTAATCTCTACTTGCCATTACTTTATTCAGATTGTCTATTTATTCTTGAGCCAGTTTTGATAATTTGTGTGTTTCCAGGAATGTTCCCATGTTATTTAGGCTGTCTAATGCAGTGGTGTACAATCGTACGTAGTACGTACGATTCCTTTAGAGTAGTATTCCTTTAGAGTCCCCACTTTCATTTCCAATCTGAGTAATCTGAGTCTTCTCTTTCTTCTTTGGTCTGTCTAGCCAAACGTTTGCTAATTTTGTTGATCATTTTAAAAACCAGGATTTTTTTTGTTTCATTTAATTTTCTCTGTTGTTTTTCTATTCTTTATTTCATGAATTTTGCTTTGATCTTTTCATTTCCTTCCTTCTGCTTGCTTAAGGCTTAGTTTGCTCTTCTTTGTCCAATGTCTTAAAGTGGAAGGTTAACTTATGAACTTGAGGTTTCTTTTTTAAAAGAATCATAGGCATTTACAGGTATAAATTTCCCTCTAAGCATTATTCTAGCTGCATTCCAGCTAGAATTGGTATGTCATATCTTCATTTTCTTGATCTCAAAGCATTTTCTATTATTTCCCTTTTGATTTCTTCCTTGACTCATTGGTTATTTAGGAGTGTCTAAATTTCCCCATACTTGTGAAATTTTGTGATATTTTTATCCTTTTACTTTTATTGAGGCTTGTTTTATGGTCTAGCATACGGTTTATCCTGCTTCGCTTTTCTTATGCTATAGCTGCAGATTCCTTAGATCATTAAGAGCCTGAATATGACAGAAAGAAGCACCATCCAACCGGTTTTTAACTCCAGCTTTTCTATTAACAACGATATGGCCTTGGAATGTCCATTTTCCGTCTCTGGGATTCAGTGTCCCTGTTTGTATAAAGAAGACCAGTTTAGACTAGAAGACGTCTAAGGCTACAGGACTGGTTTTAAATTCCAATTCTTAGCTAAGTGCGGTGGCTCATGCCTGTAATCCCAGCATTTTGGGAAGCCGAGGCTGGCAGATCACTTGAGGCCAGCAGTTCGAGACCAGCCTGGCCAACAATAAAGTACAAATAAACAATAAACAATACAAATACAAAAGTTAGCCAGGCATGGAGGCGTGCACCTGTAATCCCAGCTACTTGGGAGGCTGAGGAGTGAACCCAGGAGGTGGAGGTTGCAGCAAGCCAAGATCGTGCCACTGCACTCCTGGCTGGGCTACAGAGCAAGGCTCCATCTCAAAACAAAACAAAACAAAACAAAACAATTCTCTTACTATCCTTTCATCTCTCCGAAAAGAAGTTTCCTTATCTCGAAAATGAGGATAATAATACCTAAATTTGCTGAGTTGTTTGAATACTAGAATAACATATGCATAATTACTGGCATATATTAGGGCTTCAACAAATGAGTTTTGTTGTTGTTGTTTTAAGGATGATAATTTTCTATTTGTCCTGTGGTTCACCATAACACAACAGGCTAAGTTCACCTCATACAAAAACTTATCTGTTTGTCATTTGCTCCCCAAAGCCACTAGCTGATGTGGCTTATGCTGGTCCACTTTTGTGGTCCACTTTTAGAATCTGATGTATATAATACGCTAGAATGAGACATTTCATGGTAGCATCAATCTGGCCTCAATAAGCATTCTTACATAAGTGACGTTTTCTGTTTTGTACTTGATGTTTACTTTCCTCTTCAGAGATCATGGCATTTCATAACTATTTGCTTTATAATTCCATACGAGGCACAACTTCTCACCTACAGGGTGTGTAATCAACTTTTCTAAGATGTGGAGAAGCAGCCAGAGAAACCTGGGTCTCAGGGAAGCATGAGGACACGGTAGGCCCTACAAATCTAGCCCCTGTCTTCAGTCAATCCACCTAAACATAAGGAAAACAAGATCGATTTTGAAACCCAGCAGGGAAGAAGAAAGAAGAAATTCTATCAGATTGATGTAGGAGGTGGAACTGTACTCTGGAGGCGGGGCTTGGATGCCAGACCAAATTGAGGGAAGAGCAGAAGCACCTTACCTAAGACATGCCCACTAGTGTGCCATGTCAGTTTATCATTGCCATGGCAGCACCCAGAAGGTACCGTCCCTTTCCATGGCAACCACTCTACAACCTGAAAGTTACCACCCTCATCCTAGAAATGTCTGCATAAGCTGCCCCTTAATTTGCATAAAATTAAAAAGTGGGTATAAATATGATTGCAGCCCTGCCTCTGAGCTGCTGCTAATGGGGTAACCCTGCTCTGCAAGGAGCTGTACACTGCAGCTTCAATAAAAGTTGCCGTTGAACCCCCCACCAGCTCACCCTTGAATTTTTTACTGGGTGAAGCCAAGGACCCTCCCAGGCTAAGCCTTGATTTGGGGACTTGCCCATCCTCCATCAAGACCGTGCAATATGTGGAGACAGGAGGGGCTGAATCTGAGAATAGAACTCACAGTGCCAGATTTAGAGATCTTATATATAGGGGAGGGGAAGGAAAAGGTCATTTTGCGGGGATAGGGAGGGGAGGAAAGGAAGGTCATCTGATGCTTGCTGAGGTTATCCAGCTACTGATGCCTGAAGAATCGACTCAGGTCTGAAGAGCGATTGCAGGGTAAAGCACCTCTTGGTAAAACACCCCTGGCATAGGATACTACGGCAGAGAATGAACAGGAAGACTGCAGGCACTACTACAGGCATTTAAGATATGTTTCTTTGAAGAAAGTCGGTTCTCAGTTGTGCCACAAAATAGGAACACAAAGGGTGGTGAAGAGTGAGTGGGAAGAAGCTGGAGAAGTTGTCTCCACACTCACACTCTTTCTTTACAAAGATTAAGTCTGTTAACAACTCCACTATCTCAATTAGGCCAAGTTTTGGCAATACAGGAACGCAGTCCAGCATAATTTATTCCTGGTCAAGAATTTACTAGGAGTCTACCAGGTGCCCCATCCCACATCCCAGAGAACAGCAAATTCACTAGAGGAACTGGCAGCTTTTCCAAACCTCTCCACTAGATCAAGATTCCAAATGTGTAGCAGCCACAATGCTTTCCTTGGATGAGCCTCCGAGCTTTTATTAGCTTTTTGCTGTTTTTCTAGGTTAAACCCATTGGAAATTGGATTCTCTTTAAAAAGAAGTCTATTTTGGTTGAGAATACAGAGTATGTGGAATAATCAAGTCAGGTAATCTCTGGGGTTTTGGATTAAGAATTCTCTGCCCGTGATGCATCATATTTGGCTTTTATTTTTGGTGAAAACCTAGTCTAAGAAATTGTATGAAAAAAATAAGCAAACAATCACAATCTTTGGAGAAGAGAAATGATGTCTGACTTAGCTATTCAGTGAGCCTCGAAGATTCTGGCTTTGTCCTTGCATGTTTAAGGTTGACAGGTGTTTCCAGAAAAACGAGTCATGTTTATTTAATGCCAGTATTGGAAGCCAGTAAAAAGGCTGGACTTCTTGGCTCTCAGATGCAGTGTGATTTGGGGTTTTTCTCTCTACTACATTAACCACACATTCCTTAAAGAGTACTTACAGTCCTGGGAAGGATGTAAAATGTCAACACCGAACTAAGATCACAAAATTCCTGGAATCACAGCAAACATGTTGTTAAGGCTCAAACTGAAGATGTGCAAATCAAAAACAATACTTGAAGTATACTTACTCAGCTTTTCAGTTCATTCTGAAAACGTCACGATTGCTCCAAATTCAGGGCAATGGCACCTCCCTCCCCTTCTAGGTTCTTCTCTGAAGAGATCAGGGCACTTTCCAGACATGACTTCATTTACTCTCCCGGCAACTAGCAGTGTGGGAGAGAAGAGCGAAGCTGTTCTCTCTGTATTACACACTGAGGAAATGTGTCCTAGAAGAGAAATGATGGAGCCACATCAGCTGTCCGGTGAAAGAGTTGTGTGTCCTTTTGCCTTTGCAAAGACAAAATCCATGGAATGTGAAAGCTGGGAGAAAACTTAGACACCGTCTAGTGCAGTGGTTTTATATACAAGTAACACTTCAAAACCATTTCAAGAATCAGCTATAAATTTTGCCAAATGGGCATTAGAAAAATAATACTTGTCATCCCATGAAAGCAGGAATATTATAATGCCAAAGAAGTAGGAAGAACAACGTCAACACACACAACAGTCCTTCTCCATAAAGGACCATTTGCAACTCGGTATCAACACACACACAAACACACTGTGTTTCCCTAGAGTTTTTCTCTTTTTATCGTCACAGACCAGCTTCCGTAGAAGGGCAGACATATAGGAATTTCGCCTACACCTTGATTTTACTTATGAGAAAATTAAGACCTGGAAGAGGAAGTCGGGCTGCCAGATAAAATACAGGACACCCTATTAAATTTGAATCCCATGCAATATTCTGGACATACTTATGCTCACTAATAATTTGTTGTTTATCTCAAATTCAAATTTAACAGGGCGTCCTGTATTTTTATTTGCTAAGTCTGGCAACTCTAAAAGGAAGTGACTTCTAGTTACTCGACTTGAAGTAACTGTGCTTAACAGTAAAATTAGAAAGAGAAATCAGTTCTGAGTCCAGTAAACTTTTTTTACTGCACTGTGCTACCTTTTAATGCATCATAGCCTTGCTCTAATTCAATATAATTCATCACCCACACTAATTCACAGCTTGGGTGTCTACAGTCTCTTGTGCACCTCTAATTTTAATTTCATTGTTCCTAATACTTTCTTCTTTAGATCCCAAAGTTTATTCTCTCTCTATACTAACAGTTATCAAACTTTTTAGCTTCAGGACCCTTTATTCTTAAAAATTATTGATGACCCCAAAGAGATTTTATGTACATGAATTATCTCTATCAGTATTTAGTGTACTGGAAACTAATATCGAGAAAAAAACTTAAATATCTTTTTATTAATTCCTTTAAAAAATAAGCCCATTACGTGTTAACAGTAAAACAATTTTAATTTTCAAAACTATATTTTCCCAAACATAAATATCAAGAAGAGTAGTAGTAATAGTAGTATCTGTTGTTTTTATAAAATCTCTTTATTGTCTGGCTTAACAGAAGACAGCAAATTCTGATATCTGCTTCTGCATTTGCTCTGTTGTGAAATGTTGTTTTGGTTGAAGTGTATAAAGAAAAAGTATCCTCAACTGCGCACAGTGGCTCTCGCCTGTAATCCCAGCTCTCTGGAAGGCAAATGTGGGCGGATCACATGAGGTCAGGAGTTTGAGACCAGCCTGGCCAACATGGTGAAACCCTGTCTCTAGTAAAAATACAAAAATTAGCCAGATGTGGTGGCAGGCACCTGTAATCTCAGCTCCTTGGAGGCTGAGGCAGGAGAATTTCTTGAACACGAGAGGAGGAGGTTGCAGTGAGCCGGAATCGAACCACTTCACTCCAGGCTGGGTGACAAAGCAAGACATCATCTCAAAACAAAACCAAACCAAAAAAGAAAAGAAAAAGTAGCCTCAAAACAGACATGTGGTTGAAAAAGGAAGAAGTGTTTCAAGTAGCCTTTGAAGATCATTGTGACTATTTTTTAAATGTTACACCAAAAAATTGGTATTTTAAAAAAAATTGATACTTCTTTTAAAAAATTGATAGTTTCTCAATGATTATTTGCAGTATAGAATGCAAACCCTTAATAATAAAACTTTGTTTTTCTTTACATTAAAATCATTGGCCTCTCATGTACTTTGAATGGATTGCTTCCCCATAAACGACATCATTTATTGGCAACTTGCAAAACATTAGTTCACTAAGTTATGCAGGTCCAAATGTTGACACATTTCCTTATACATTATCCACAAATCACATTTGTTAACATTTGTGATATTTTTTAATGTCATCATTCATGTGATCAGAAACAACTGAATGTTTTCTGAAATTCTGTTTTTGTTTGGAGGTTGGAATTTTATTGTTGGCAACAATAAAATTGCTTTGTTGAAGTGGTAGGCTCCTTTTCTCATCATCGAGAAAATGTCTACCAAATCTGAGTAACCAAAACTTGTCTGTCAGTCATTTTTCAAATAAAAATAAGGTGCCATGAAAAAAGCAGCTAACTCAGCTTGCAACTCAATTACAAGGTAGTTTTCCTTGAAATGGTCATTGTCTTTTGGTATGCAGCAGAAGTGCCTATGTGTGCTTCTCATTTTACCACACTGACCCTTACCAAGAGTTGAGGTTTAGAAAAATAAATGTTACTTCACCAAGGATATTTTCAAGTAACATATATATATATATTCCACCCCCCCCCCCGCCCCGCCCCAGAGATGGAATTGCATTCTGTGGCCCAGGCTGGAGATCAGTGATGCAATCTCAGCTCACAGCAACCTCCGCCTCCTGAATTGTTCAAGCAATTCCCCCAAGTATCTAGGATTGCAGGCACGCACCACACTCAGCTAATTTTTGTATTTTTAGTAGAGACGGGGGTTTCACTATGTTGGCCAGGCTGGTCTCGAACTACTGACCTCATGATCTACCCGCCTTGGCCTGCCAAAGTTCTAGGATTACAGGTGTGAGCCACAGTGCCCAGCCTGAAACTGGCTATTTTTATTTGTTGTTTTGCTTTTGTTTTTAATGTAAGTGCATTGTGATAAAAAAATAAAGTGACTACTAACTAGTACATGTGGCGATAGTAGTTTTACAAACATGACTTTTCAACCCTCAATGCATATGTCAACATAGTACAAAAAAGACAAATGCCTTAGGGTTTTTTTTTTTTTTTTTAGACAGAGTCTCACTCTGTCATCAGGCTGGAGTGCAGTGGCGCAATCTCGGCTCACTGCAACCTCCACCTCCTGGGTTCAAGTGATTCTCCTGCCTCAGCTTCCCAAGTAGCTGGGATTACAGGCATGTGCCACCATGCCCAGCTAAGTTTTGTATTTTTAGTAGAGATGGGGTTTCACCATGTTGGCCAGGATGATCTCGATCTCTTGACATTGTGATCCACCTTCCTCAGCCTCCCAAAGTGCTGGGAGTACAGGTGTGAGCCACCGCACCCGGCCTGCGTCAGAATTATTAAGAAAATAATTAGTTTTGCCCTTTTGGACCCCCTGGTCCTGATAGGATCCTGGGAACTCTCAGGGGTCTGCGGACCCTACTTTGAGATCCACTACTCTATCCCACCTTTGCTCTAACACACTCAGAAACAGCTGAAATGCTTAACAAGAAACTCAAGCCTAAAACACATTAAGAGAGACAACTCTTTTGTTCCAATTCATCATCACAGTATAAACCTGCAAAGAAGCCTCTGGAAACCTTTTTCTTTATTCATTATGAAAATATATCTGTGGGCTACAATAGCATAACTTAGATTCTGTGAACTGCTGCCGAATGCACGATGTTCCTTGGGGCCTAGGATGTTCTTGGCCATCTCCTACTCCTAATTCTGTGCATTCTTCTGGGAAGCATTCTCAAATCCCCTTAGACTAAATTCCCACTGCACTGTGCTTATCATTATGGGCAGGGATTAGGAGGCAGGGAGAGGAAAATAACATTAAGTGCCTACTTAAATTAATTAAAGTATTTCAGGTATCATGCCGGATACTTAACATTTAATGCTCACAAAAACTGTGGGCGATAAACTTACAGTTTAGAGAGGGTGAAACATGTAGGTAGTAAGAACTGTTCGAATCTAACGCTCTCTGTATTCAATCATGGGTTCGTTTTCTACTGCTTAGGGAAATTTGATTTTGTCGTAATTTCTCTTACCTTCATATTTATAAAGGGGTTTACATCAATGATCTCTGATTCCTTTTAGCATGAAAATTTTAGGAGTTTATGATTCTTGGCCGTTTATTGAGCTACTGACCAATTATTCAGCAAACTTTATCGAGATTGATAACCACAAGTTTTTACACTTCCCTGCCAATTGGAGAGAGCTGAAGAGAGACTATGACAGACAGAGATGGCCTGCAGAGGAGCAGAGACATGGGTGAGGAGGCTGTGATGGTATGAACTCTGAAAAGATATACTCAGCCCATTCATGGAAATCATCAGACAGCTAGAAATTGATATTCAAAGTCATACTATTACAAAAGAAGAGTAAACATACAGGGCATAATTTTGAAAAACAAAATAAAACAAGGTGGGGAACTCTGTCCCACCAAAAATCAAATTGTTTTGTTTTTTGAGACAGGATCTCACTCTGTCACCCAGATTGTAGTTCAGCAGTGCAATCTCGGCTCACTGCAACCTCTGCCTCCTGGCTTAGGTGATCCTCCCACCTCAGCCTCCCAAGTAGCTGGTACTACAGGCATGTGCCACCACACACACGTATTGATTTAATATTTGGGGTTTTTTTGTTTTGACCAGAGACAGGAGGTCTGGTCTCGAACTCCTCGTCTCAAGTGATCCTCCTGCCTTGGCCTCCCAAAGTGCTGGGATTACAGAGGTGAGCCACTGCACCCGGCAAAAAAAAAAAAAAATCTAACATTTTGACATTTGATACTATAAGGTTATAGTACTTAAGTCACAAAAAGTATAAACTAAAAAGAAAAAAATTGGTGAATTTGACTATTTTGGAAGTTAAAACTGAAGTTTATCAAATGACATACCATAGCACAAGTAAAAAACAAGACACAGGCTAGAAAAAGGTATTTAAAATCTAGAGAACCCAAAAAGGTTAAGTTCCCAGGATACACAAGGAGTTTCTACAAATCTGTGTGAAAAAGACAAATAATCCCTCAAAAAGGGATTAAAGATAGAAAATTACATTTCACAGAAGATGAAACACGCATGGACGGTAAATAGATATTAAACCTCACTAAGTAAGCAATGAGATATTAACAAAAATTACAAAGTCTTTTAATGTAAGTGTTGGCGAGATAGTGAAACAGAACCTGCTGGTAGGAGTATAATTTGACTTGATTTTGGAAAATAAATTGATAATAAATAGAGAAAGTGAATATGCATTTATGCCACAACTTACCGGTTCCACTTTTGGGATATGCTCTAGAGAAATTCTTGTGCATGTGCACAAAAAAATATGCACAAGAATGTTCACACTAGCAATGTTAATAATAGTCAAAAATAGTAGGTGGGTTAAATATCCATTCACGGGAATTTCATAAGTAGATGGTGGTATCACCATGGAATGAAGTAACACAGAGGAGTGAAAATTAGTGAGTTAGAGCTCCATTTATCAGTGTGGATTGCTGCAAGACACAAAATGTTGAGAGAAAAAAAACAATTTTTCATAAGCATACACACGGATAATAACATTTCTATGAAGTGTTTAAAAATGGATATTAATGCTATGTATAGTTTAAAGATCCAATGCATATATAGTAAAATATACAGAAGTGCCTGGAAATGATAAAATGCTAGACTCTCTCATCTAGGCGGTTGGAAGGAGGCTGCAGCTAGTGAAGGTACACACAAACAGCTTCGATTTTACTGCTAATGTGGAATTTCTTAAGTTAGGTTGTGGGTGGAGAGGTGTTTGCCACACTATTTTTTACATATTTTTTTATGACTTAATGTTTTTTAAACCCAAGGGCAAATGTCTGAAAAAATTATTTTTAGGCATCTCAAAGATACATATCTTCTCTGGGCAGCCAAACCTTTTTCTTCTATTGGTTTTTTATCAGTATATTGATTTTTTACAATCAGTTGGATTACTTTAAGGCATAGTTTCAGACAAAATAACACAAAAAGTCATTCTCACCAATTAAGTTTCACAGTATATGCTTTCTGGTTTAAAATAATGCAGTGCAGAATTTAGCTTATGTCATGTGGGGTCAAGGGAAGAAAAAAGAAATAACCATACCTGGAAAACAGCATGGAGAAACAGGCCCTGTATGCACACAGTTTATTTGTTCAGGCTTGTAGCAAGGGGTAAGGGAAACATGAACATACCTTGGTCATAAATTGTCATGTAAAAGACAAAGAGTAACTTTGGAATATTATGAAACTATAAATTACTTCTGCTGAAAGGGTAGAATTTGCAGTATCCCCTTAACCGCGATTTCACCTCCCCACTTTTGACAGAATAACTCCTGTTCTTTGGAGAAAAACACATGAAATAAATGTAAAACCCGAGAGGGAAATCATCTAATATGTACACCACCTGCCTAATAAAATGAGAATAAATTTGGTTTTTGGCTAAGTAGATTTGCTTATGTTTTAACTTAGTGAGAGGCACACGCCATCTAAATTACGTATTTATTTTCATTCCAAAAGCACAACACAAAGGGACAAAAAATAATTTGATAATGTTTAAGCGGCTTTGCTTTCAAAAACAGACATCATATGATAGAATTTCTATTTATAAAAGAAGACCCAATCAGTTCTCCGGTTAGCATAGAATCAAGTCTGTTTATTAATTGTGCTAATAAGATCCTGAAACATCACGGTTTAGCCTCCAGCTCAGCCCTGGGATCTCAGACCTGTGGTGCTGAGTTACAGGAGTACACAGATCCTTTTACCCCAGAGATTGCCAGCGCCTTAGTCACCGAGCTAATGGCTGCAGGTACCAAACAATGACTTCTCAAAAATAAACATATCTGCTCTCTTAAAACTCCTTCTCCCAAATCCTAGAAGGCAGCAGGCCTCATGAAGAGCTACCTGCAAAATCCTTCCTTTGAAGAAACACACAAATGAGTCAATCCCCCGTTAAGGGATTTGCTAAAAACAAAGGTCCAGGAAGCCACATAAAAATGATTTGTGAGGCTGCTTGACGCCTGACATTTTTTTTTAAACCCTTTCTATGCTCCATTTCAAAAAACAATGCATCTGCAGGCAACTTGACTGCTATTTAAGGCGAAAGGCTGGTCTCAGATGTATATTTGAGGCATCTATTCAATCTGGAGTTTACTATAGCCAAGAACTAAACCATAAAAATGGAGTTGGTAATGAAAACACGGAAAACTTTAACTAGAGTCAGGGCCAGACTGCCATCCTGCCTCTTCCAGCACCTTCTACTTACACGAAGTTACTGCCAAATGGAGCACTGGCAAGTTGTGGAGTGAGTCCCGCGTTCATCTGGGCTGATGTGACTCTCATCCTAATGGTACCAGCAGTGCCTGTGAGCGGCTGGTTGGGCAGTTGTGCTGGGAAGACACGAAGCTAGAGCTTCAGAGGCCCACTCCAGGGGTACGGCTTTGGCTCTATTCCATGTGCTATATTGGGTAGTAGAAGCAGACATGTATTTTTCAATAGTCTGTATTCCATTAAAGAGAAAAGAATGGCTGGTGTTTGGGTGTCAGAATAGGACCTCTTTTTGATACCCCTTAGTCTAGTACTACATTTTGATTATGGGGAAGAAAAATGACAAGAAACTTAATTGGACAAGCATTCACTATGAATAGTAATAGCCATGATTTTTGAGGGCTTACAAGTCAGCCTTCTGCCAAGGACTTTTCAGACACTGAATTGTGTGATCCTCTTAATATTCCTACAGATATAACTATGATCCTTGCTTTATAAATAAGGAAACTGAGGCCCTGAGAGATTTGGTAACCTGATTCGGGTCACACTTTTACTAAGTGGCAGATTTGGGACTTGAGCTCACATCTAGTCAGACAATAAAACCCTTTTCAATACACGGAAATGCTTTTTCAGAGTTATTTTGCATGTGAACTACTAAAGATGCTGTAAAATCAAAACATTTGGGTACGTTAAAATGCATTATGTCTCCCTGAATAATGTACTATATAGTGGTAGGTACCAGAACTCCATTTTGTAGTGGGGATGCTAAAATATGAAAAGGTTATTTAGTGTGATATAGCACTTTAAGGAAGATCTGTGGTCTTGACTTGACCCTTCTGACTTTACTGCTGTAGGAAAGTTATAAAACATTCAGTATCTGACTCCTCTTCTTCTGCTCCCGTGTTTGATCTGTCAGTAGACGTTTATAAAACCCCCTTTGTTCCCAGGCCATGTTAAATAATGGAAGGGGAAAAAATTACCATTTTCCCCCCAAAGTTATTCACAAATAAGTTGGCTAAAAATTCAAAAGATGTATGAGCTCTTTTTGGAATTAATTCATTGAAAAGAACCATTACAGTATCTATATCCATTCCCATCTGGAATTTATTTTTTAAGACGCTCATTGCTTCTCACAGGTTCAATGTTACCCATTTCACACCATTTAACTATTGAAAGCACTTGAAATTCCGGACCATAGGAGCAGAGCCAGGGTCTTACCTCGTGATGCAACTAATGTGTCAGACTTGTAAAATAGCTCTTAGTGGCGGGCCTCCATTTAGAGAAAGACGGAAACTAGCTTTAAATACTCAGAGCTTTAATATCTAGTCCATTATACTAAAGCAGGGTCTTGTAAAGAGTCAATTATGGGATACTTCTGATTTGATCCACATGCAAGGGAAATCCGCTTCTTTGCCTTTAAATCCCCGTTGTAAGTGTCTTGTTTAAATAATTAGTGACACTTTTTCTTTGATCAAATTGATTCATATTGTTATTCTTCTATGTTAATTTAAAACTTAATCCACGTAAAACTCCAAAGTAGATTTTAATCTCGCATAAAGAAAGCTTTCTCCCAAAGAATAGAGTTTTCCAGAAAACATTTTAATTTTTAAAACATCATTAATTTATTAAAAATAAATTTATTTTTCTGTAAGGAAATACGTGAATCTATCATGAGTCAAAATCATAATGTTATTTTTGGTATGTAGCGTGATACCTTTCAGACAAAGACACATGAAGTATAAACTACATGCTTAATAGCATGTCTAAGCAGCTAAGCAACTGAGACCTCTAAAGACAATCAAATGTAATCTCAGTTTATGGTTTGGGGGCTAAACAGTTTACATATAGTTGAAACATATTGTCAAAGGGTAAATAACTCTCATTTAAACTTTATAATCTAAGAATTGATAAATGGAAATAAAATCAGAATGTGAAATTTTGCATATCAAAATCAAACTTTGAAATATTATAATATCTAATATTGGTCAGGGCACTGGGAAACTGGCGCTCTCATGCACTGCTGGTGGGTATTAAACACTAATTCTCTGAAGGGCTTTTGGAAAGATAATCAAAAGCCTAGAAAATGCACATTACCTCTGATCCAGCAATAACAGTTCTAGCAATTTAGGAAACTAGTCTCAGGAAACGATCATAGTAAGAATTTAATTACGGAGATATGTCAGTACTGATTCTAACAGTGAAATATTGGGAAAAAACGAAAAGTTCCTCAACACGGAATTTGTTATATGCACTATACTTGTACTCACAATTATATCCCTAGTATCTATTAAATAAATGAAGGAATATCTACACCCCTTTTAAAAGGATGTTGTACAAAAACATTCTGTGTATTTGAAACATACTGTCAATTGATTAATATCCCTAATTTAAACTTTACTCATAATCAAATGTGTTAGGGAAGATCATCATAATATATAATACTATTTTTATTTTTCAATTTTTATTTATTTATTTATTTTCGAGATGGAGCCTTGCTCTGTCACCCATGTTAGAGTGCGGTGGCGCAATCTCAGCTAAGTACAACCTCTGCCTTCCGGGTTCAAACAATTCTCCTGCCTCAGCCTCCTGAGTAGCTGGAATTACAGGCGCCTGCCACCATGCTCAGCTAATTTTTGCATTTTTACTAGAGACGGGGTTTCACCATGTTGGCCAGGCTGGTCTCGAACTTGTGACCTCAAGTGATCTACCCATCTGGGCCTCCCAAAGTTCTCGGATTACAGACATGAGCCACCACACCTGGCTACTATTTTTATTTTAAAAATGCGAAGATATGGAGAAAAATTGGTAGGCTATACACATACTCCTCAGTTTATGAACATTATAGCTTAGCCTTAGCCTACCTTAAACATGCTCAGAACACTGACGTTAGCCTATTGTTCGGCAAAATCATCTAACACAAAGCCTATGTTCTAATGAAGTGTTGAGTATCTCCTGTAATTTACTGAACACTGTACTGAAAGTGAAAGCCAGAGTGGCTGTGCTGGTTGTTCACTTTCACTGGCACTGCCCAGCATCATGAGAGAGTATCATACTACATATCCCTATCCTGGGAAGAGATCCAAATTCAAAACTCGAACTATGGTTTCTACTGAACGGGTATTGCTTTTCCACCATCGTAAAGGTGAAAGATTGAAAGTCCAGCTGTTGTAAGTCAGGGACCATCTGTACATCAAAATGCTAATAGTGGCTATTTCTGGGTTACAGGCTATTGTTTATTTTTATATTTTCATCTCCGTATTTTCTAAAATAAACATGTATTACTTTCAAAATATGGGTATAATTTCAAACACTTGTGCAATTTTGAATTATTTATACAAGAAATATATTCTCCAAATTTTAGAAAATATCTAAGTAGGGAACATAAATATTGAAAGTACTTCCTTCCCATCTCTATTCCCAATCTCTATTCCCACACCCTTTCCAAGATGTGACTACTATTAATAGTTTGGTTTATTCTTTCTGACAATTTTTCTATATATTTATATCTTGTATGTGTGTGTATATATATATATACACACACACACACACACACATATAAATATCTTTCCATTTTGATTTTAAAATACTGTTCATAAATTGAGATTGTATTCCGTGAAACCACAGAATCATAGTCTACTTAGCTATATGAATATTTATGTTACTTATCTTTTGTTATTTTTTGCTATTATAAACAATGCTGGATAAACATCTTCGTGTATATGTCAGTGTATACACGTGTAAGTATTTATCTAGAATAAAAACCCAAGAAACTTAAGTAATAGGTTGATGAGAGTGAGCATTTCAAATTGCCTTTCAAAAAGTCTTTTAGTGACCAGCCTGACCAACATGGAGAAACCCCCTCTCTACTAAAAATGCAAAATTAGCCGGGCATGGTGGCGCAAGCCTGTATTCCCACCTACTCGGTAGGCTGAGGCAGGAGAATCGCTTGAACCCAGGAGGTGGAGGTTGCAGTGAACCAAGATCGTGCCATTGCACTGCAGCCTGGCAACAAGAGTGAAACTATATCTCAAAAAAAAAAAAAAAAAGTCTTTTAACATCCCCTCCCTGGATGGCACATTTATTATAACTGATGAGCCCACACTGACATCATCACACCTAGGGTCCATAGTTTACATTAGTGTTCACTCTTGGCGTTGTACATTTTATACATTTTGACAAATATGAGGACATGTATCCACCATTATACAGAGTAGTTTCCTTGACCTCAAATTCCCCTGTGCTTCATCTATTCGTTCCTCCGACCCCCTGGACTCCTGGCAACCACTTATCGATTTACTCTCGCCATAGTTTTGCCTCTTCCGTAACGTCCCATCATTAAAATCATATACAGCCATATGTCTTTCTTTTTCTTTTTCTTTTTTGAGATGGAGTCTTGCTCTGTCACCCAGGCTGGAGTGCAATGGCGTCGTCTTGGCTCACTGCTACCTCTGCCTCCTGGGTTCAAGTGATTCTCCTGTCTCAGCCTCCTGAGTAGCTGGGATTACAGGCATGCACCGCCATGCCCAGCTTGTATTTTTAATAGAGACGGGGTTTCTCCCTATTAGTAAGACTGGTCTCAAACTCCTGACCTTGTGATCCGCCCATGTTGGCCTCCCAAAGTGCTGGGATTACAGGCATGAGCCACCATGCCCAGCCAGGCATACTTCTTTTAGTTACACTTCACTGATATTGCATGTTTCAGAAATGGAAGGTTTGTGGTAACCCTGCATCACCTAAGTCTATCAGCACCATTTTTCCAACAGCGTATGCTCACTTCGTGTCTCTGGGTCACATTTTGGTAATTCTCACAATATTTCAAACACTTACATTATTATTATATCGGTTATGGTGATCTGTGATCAGTGATCTTTGATGTTACTAGTATAATTGTTTTGGGGCAACAAAACCATGCCCATTTAATATGACAAACTTAATCAGTAAATGTTGCATGTGTTTTGACTACTCCACTGATCAGCCATTCTCTTGTCTCTCTCCCCCTTTCTTCAGGCTTCCCTATTCCCTGAGACACAAGAATATTAAAATTAGGCCAGTTAATAACCCTACAATGGCCTTTAAGTGTTCAAATGGAAGAAAAGGCTGCATGTCTCTTTCACTTTAAATCAAAAGCTAAAATTGATTAAGCTTAGTAAGGAAGGCATGTTGAAAGCTGAGATAAGCCAAAAGCTAGGCCTCTGTGCTAAACAATTAACCAAGTTGTGAATGTAAAGGAAAAGTTTTTGAAGGGAATTAAAAGTGCTACTGAAAATGCATCAATAATAAAAAAAAACAGGAGGTCGAGGCAGATGGATCAACTGAGGTCAGGAGTTCAAGACCAGCCTGGTCAACATGGTGAAACCCCATCTCTATTAAGAAACAAAAATTAGCCAGGCGTGGTGGTGGGTGCCTGTAATCTCAGCTACTTGGGAGGCTGAGGCAGGAGAACTGCTTGAACTGGGGAGGCGGAGGTTGCAGTGAGCCAAGATTGTACTACTGCACTCCAGTCTGGGTGACAGAGTGAGAATCAATTTCAAAAAAAGAATTAAGAAGAAGAAAGCAAAGCAGACTTATTGCTGATATGGAGAAGTATTAAAGGTCTGGACAGAAGATCAAACCAGCCACAACATTCCCTTAAGCCAAAGCCTAATCCAGAGCAAAGCCCTACTCCTCTTTTATGAAGGCAGAGGGAGGTGAGCGAGCTGCAGAAGAAAAGTGTGAAGCTATAAGAGGTTGGTTCGTGAAGTTAAAGAGAAGAAATCTCTATAACATAAAAGTGCAGGTGAAGCAGCAAGTGCTGACGAAGAAGCTACAGCAAGTTATGTGGAAGATCTAGCTAAGATCACTGATGAAAGTAGCTACACGAAACAACAGATTTTCAATGCAGAAAAAAACAGCCTTCCATTCGAAGAAGATGCCACCTAAGACTTTCGTGGCTAGAGAGAAGTCAATGCCTGGACTACAGCTTCAAAGGACAGGCTGACTCTCTTGTTAGGGGCTACTGCAGCTGGTGATTTTAAGTTGAAGGCAATGCTCATTTAATCATTCTGGAAATCCTAGGGCTTTTAAGAACTGTGCTTAATTGACTCTGCCTGTGTACTATAGATGGATTAACAAAGTGCACATCCATGTATGACTTTGGTGATTTTTTTTTTTTTTTTTTTTTTTTTTTTTTTTTTTTTTTTTTTTTTGAGACGGAGTTTCACTCTTGTTGCCCAGGCTAGAGTGCAATGGTGAGATCTTGGCTCACTGCAACCTCCACCTCCTGGGTTCAAGCAATTCTCCCACCTCAGCTTCCTGAATAGCTGGGATTACAGGCACACGCCACCACACTGAGCTAATTTTGTCTTTTTAGTAGAGACGGGATTTCACCGTGTTGGCCAGGCTGGTCTCAAATTCCTGATCTCAGGACGGGAGCCACCTTGTCCGGCCACATTTTCTTTTATAATTTCAATGTTTAGCCTAGATTTGGGGATATACACATGTGCAGGTTTGTTACATGGGTATATTGCATAACACAGGTTTGGGGTATGAATGATCCCATCACCCAGGTAGTGAGCATATTACTAATAGGTAGTTTTTCAGCCTTTTCCTCCCAACTCTGTTCCCCACTAGTCCCCAGTGTCTATTGTTTGCATCTTTATATCCATGTGGACCCAATATTTAGTTCTCACTAATATATGAAAACATGCGGTGGTATTTGGTTTTCTGTTCCTGCATTAATTTGCTTAGGATAACAGCCTCCAGCTCCATCCATGTTGATGCAGTGGACCTGATTTCATTCTTTTTATGGCTGCATAGTATTCCACGATGTATATGTAACACATCTTCTTTATCTAGTCCACTGTTGATGGGCACCTAAATTGAGTCCACATCTTTGCCATTGGGAATAGGCTGTGATGAACATAAAAGTGCATGTGTCTTTTTGGTAGAACGATTTATTTTCCTTGGGGCATATGCTCAGTAATGGGATTGCTGGGTTGAATGGTAGTTCTGTTTTTAAGTTCTTTTAAGAAATCTCTAAACTGCTTTCCACAGTGGTTGAACTAATTTACAGTCCCAACAACAGTATATAAGTGTTCCCTTTTTTCTGCAGCCTTGCCAGCATTTATTTTTGACTTTTAAATAATAGCAGTTCTGACTGCTGTGAGATGGTATCTTACTAACGTTTTTGATTCTCATTTCCCTGATGATTAGTGATAGTGAGCATTTTTTTCATATGCTTGTTGGCTGCATGTATGTCTTCTTTCAAGAAATGTCTTTCCTTTGCTCACTTGTAAGTGGGTTATTTGGTTTTTTGCTTGTTGAATTAAGTTCCTTATATATTCTGGATATTAGACCTTTGTCAGATGCATAGTTTGCAAATATTTTCTCCCATTTTGTAGTCTGTCTGTCTGCTCTGCTGAGTTTCTTTTGCTGTGCAGAAGCTCTCTAGTTTAATTGGGTCCCACTTTTCCATTTTTGTTTTGTTATAATTGCTTTTGAGGATTTTGTCATGAATTCTTTGGCAAGGCTGATGTCTAAAATGATGTTTCCTAGGTTTTCTTCTAGGATTTTTAGAGTTTGAGGTCTTACATTTTCAATCTGTCTCGAGTTAATTTTTGTATATGGTAAAAGGTAGGAGTCCAGTTTCATTCTTCTGCATATAGCTAGCCAGTTATCCCAGCACCGTTTATTGACTAGGGAGTCCTTTCCCCATTGCTTATTTTTTCAGCTTTATCAAAGATCAGATAGTTGTAGGTGTGTGACTATACACTGGGTACTCTATTCTGATCCATTCATCTCTGTGTCTGTTTTTGCACCAGTACCATATTATTTTGGTTACTATAGCTTTATAGTATAGTTTGAAGTCAGGTAACTTGATGTTTTTGGCTTTGTTCTTTTTGCTTAGGATTGTGTTGGTTATTCAGGTTATTTTTTTGGTTCCATATGTAGTTTAGAATAGTTTTTTCTAATCTCTGAAAAATGACATTGGTAGTTTAACAGAATAGAGTTGAATCTGTGGATTGCTTTGGGCAGTATGGCCATTTCAACAATATTGTTCTTATTCCGTGAGCATGAAATGTTTTTCTGTTTGTTCATGTCATCTTTTTTTTTTTTTTTTCAGCAATGTTGTGTAGTTCTTCTTGTAGAAATCTTTCACCTCCTTGGTTTGATGTATTCCTGGGTGTTTGTGTGTCTGCGGCTATTGTAAGTGACGGTGCATTCTTGATTTGGCTCTCAGCTTGAATGTTAGTGGTGTATAGAAATGCTACTGATTTTTATACATGGTCTATTGATATTTTAAGCCCACTGTTGAGACCTACTGCTTATTAAAAAATTCCTTTCAAAATATTTCTGCTTATTGACAATTAACCTAGTCATCAAGAACTCTGATAGAGATGTACAAGGAGATTAATGTTATTTTCATGACTGCTAAAACAACATCCATTCTATACTTCATAGCTCAAGGAATAATTTCAACTTTCAAGTCTCATTTTTTTAAGAAATAAATTTTGTAAGTCTATGGCTCTTATAGACAGTGATTTCCATGATGGATCTGAGCATAATCCCTTGAAAACTTTCTGTAAATGACTTGCCCTTCTAGATGCAATCACATTTGTGATTCATGGGAGGAAATCAAAATATCAGTATTAACAGGAGTTTGGAAGAAGTTGATTTCACCCCTCACTGGATGACTCTTAAGTATCAGATGATTGTTAGCATTTTTAGCAATAAAGTTTTATGGGTTTATTTTCTGAGACAGAGTCTTGCTCTGTCACCCAGGCTGGGGTGCAATGGCATGATCTCAGATCACTGCAACCTCTGCCTCCTGGGCTCAAGTGATTCTCACATCTCAGCCTACCAAGTGGCTGGGATCACAGGTGTGTGCCACCATGCTCAGCTAATTTTTGGATTTTTAGTAGAGACAGGGTTTCACCATGTTGGACAGGCTGGTCTCGAATGCCTGGCTTCAAGTGATATGCCCACCTCAGACTCTCCAAGTGCTGAGATTACAAGCATGAGCCACTGCTTCCAGTCAGCAATAGAATATTTTTAATTAAGATATGTACATTGTTTTTTAGACATAATGCTATTGCACACTTAAGAGACTACAGTACAGTGCAAATATAATTTTTATATGCACCGAGGAACCAAAACACTTGTGTGATCCACTTTATTGTGATATTTGTTTTATTGTGATAGTCTGGAACTAAACCCACATCTCTCTGGGGTATGTCTGCAGTATGCAGCCTTTACAGTATGCAGCTTTTTTCACTTTGTAATATGCATTTAAGTTTTTTCCATGTCTGTTCATGGCTTGATAGTTCACTTACTTTTAGTACTCTATTCTGTTCCATTGATTTATTTGTCTATTCTTTCACCAATACTATTAATACAATGTCTTGATTACTATAGCTTTGTAGTAAGTCTTGAAATTAGGCGGTGTAAGTCCTCTAACTTTGTTCTTCTTCAATATTGCGTTTGCTATTCTGGGTCTTTTGCCTCTCCATATAAATTTTAGAATCAGTTTGTAGAAATCCACAAAAAAGGCTGGGCACAGTGGCTCACGCCTGTAATCCCAGCACTTTGGGAGGTTGCAGCGGCCAGATGACCTGAGGTCAGGAGTTTGAGACCAGCCTGACCAACATGCAGAAATCCCATCTCTACTGAAAATACAAAAAAAAAAAAAAAAAAAAAAAATCAGCAGGTCATGGTGGTGCATGCCTGTAATCCCAATTACTCAGGAGGCTAAGGCAGGAGAATTGCTTGAACCTGGGAGGTGGAGGTTTCAGTGAGTGGAGATCACACCATTGCATTCCAGCCTGGGCAACAAGAACAAAACTCCATCTCAAAAAAAAAAAAAGAACGAAAAGAAGTCCGCGAAATAACTTGCTGGGATTTTGACTGGAATTGCATTGAATCTATAGGTCATGCTGGGAACAACTGACATCTTGACAATATTGCTCTTCCTGTCCATAAACATGGAATCTCTATTTATTTATTTGATTTCCTTCATTAGAATTTTGGAGATCATGTAAATATTTTGTTAAATTTATACTTAAGTAATTTATTTTTGGGGGTACTAAATAAAATGAAATAGAATTTTAATTTCAAGTTCTACTTATTTATTGCTGGTATATAGAAAAGTGGTTAACTTTTGTATGTTAACCTTATATCCTGCAAACTTGCTATAATTGCTTATATGGGCATTACGTTTTGTCAAATGCTTTTTTCTGCATTTATTGATATGATAAAGTAATTTTTCTTCTTTAGCCTTCTTTTGATGTGATGAATTACATTAACTGATTTTTAAATGATGAACCAGCTTTGCATACCTGATATAAATCTCACTCGGTAACAGTGTTGAGTTTTTTTAATACATTCTTGGATTCAGTTTGATAATATTTTGTTCAAGATTTTTATTTCCATGTTCATGAACAACATTGGTCTGTAGTTTTCTTTCTTTGTGATGTCTTTGTCTGGTGTTGATACTAGGGTAACACTTTTATCTTCTGAAAGTAAATATGGTAGAATTCACCTATGAACCCATTTGGGCTTGGTGCTTTCTGTTTTGTAAGGTCATCATTACTAATTCAGTCTCTCTAATAGGCATAGGCCTAGATCATTTCTTCTTATGTGACTTTTGGCAGATTGTGTCTTTCGAGGAATTGGTCCATTCCATCTAGTTTATCAAATTTGTGGGTGGAAAACAGTTGATAGTATTTCTATATTGTCTTTGTAATGTTCATAGGGTCTGTAGTATGTTTCCTCTTTTATTTCTGATACTAGTAATTTGTGTCCTTTCTCTTTTTTCTTGGTTAGCTTGGCCAAGGCTTACCAAGTTTATTGATCTTTTAAAGAACCAGCTTTTGGTTTTATTGATTTTTCTCTATTGACTTCTTATTTTCAATTTTATTGATTTCTGTTCCAGATTTTATTATTATTTTTTCTTCTACTTACTTTAGGTTTAATTTGCTCTTCTTCTCATTTCCTAAACTGGAAACTTAGATGATTGATTTTAGATCTTTGTTTTCTAATATATGCATTCAATGTTACAGATTTTCCCCTAAGCACTGGTTTTGCCACATCCCATAGATTTTGATAAGTTGTGTTTTTATTTTTATGTAATTCCAAAATATTTTAAATTTTCTCTTGAGACTTCTTCTTTGACATGTGTTATTTAGAAGTGTATTGTTTAATCTCCAAGTATTTTGGTATTTTCCAGCTGTATTTCTGTTACTGAGTTGAGGTCTTAGAGCAAACATTGCATGATTACTATCTTTTAATCAATGCTTTAATTATTATATCATTATAGCAAGTTTTTGAATATGGTAAGGCAACTGCTCCCTCATTGTTCTTTATCAAGTAGTTCTGTTATGGTCTTATTCAGTTTCCTTTCAGTAAATAATTGAGAATCAGCTTGTCAATTATTTAATCAGCTTGTCAAATATCCATGGAAATATTTACCAGGATTTTGTTTGAGATTGCATTAAACTTAGGAATAATTTTAGGAGAACTGTCATCTTTACAATATTGGGTCTTCCAATCCAATAACATGGTATTTAACTCCATTGAATCTTCTTTTATAACTTTCATCAAAGTTCAGTAGTTTATTTTATGTAGTTCATACACATTTCTTGTTAAGTTTATTCCCAGGAATTTATTTATTTCCTGTAATTGCTGGATTTTAAGAAATCCATTGATTTTCTACATTGATCTTTAGTTAGTTACTTTGCAAAATTCTCTTAGTAGTTCTTAGAGCTGTTGATTTTTCAATTAGACTAACACATGGTCTGCAAACAATGATGCTTTTGTCTGTTTCCAATATTTATTATTCTCATTTACTTTCCTTTTCACATTGCATTAGCTTTCAGTATAACATTAAGCAGTAGTTATAAAGGGCATCCTATCTGGTTCCAGATTTTTAAGGAAATGCTTATATATTTGCTATAAACTTTGTCAAGTTAAGGAAGTTTACCTTTATCTCTAATTCACTAAAAATGGTTGTCTTTGTTTATTTTAATAAGGAATGGTGCTGAGTTTTATTAAATTTTTTTAAAGGGAGGTTATTATTTTTTTATCTGTTAATTTATAGACGATTAAATCATCTTTGGATTTCTGACATTTATCCTAGTTTGATATAATGTACTTACCATTTAATATATCATTGAACTTTACTTGTGAATATGTTATTTACATTTTTGATCTTTCATAAATGACATCGGTCTATATCTAAGTGTAGGCTCCCCTTGTCCAGATTTGGTTTCTGCCTATGAGGCTGAGATAGAAAGTTTTAGCTTACTATTTTCTAGAACATTTTATCTATTAAAAGAAACAATTACTCCTTGAGATTTTGTAGGATTCATCTGTACAATATTAAGCTTGATGCTTCTTAGAGGAAGACTTCTCACTTATCATTCTTTAAATATATTGAATTATTTATCTTATGGAATAGATTTTAAGTTATATTTTTCTAGAAATTCTGTTTTATTTAGATTTTTAAATTTATTGGTATGTAGATAAACTTTAAATGTATTTATTTGTGCTTTTTGTGCTTTCTTTGATGTTGATCAGATCTGCAAGAACTTTGTATATTTTACTGATTGTTTTAACTTCAATTTTTTGTTTTATTCATTAGTTCTACTTGTTTGAGTTTTCCATTAATTTCTTCTTTCATCTTGATTAATTCATTACTTCTTTGAGGGGCTTATTTTATTGTTTTTTTTTTTTTCCCTAATTCTTTGAGCCAAATGCTTAAGTCATTTGAATCTTTCTATGTTCTAATTACACCCTAAAAATGTCCTCCAAATATAACTTTGTTTGCATCCAGTAGATTTTGGTATATTGTGTTTTTCATGATTTCCATTTCCAAATAGTTTGTAATTTAATAGAGTAACATTAAAGATGCTTAATTATTTTTTCATAGAGAGATTTTGGGGGAAATATCCTTTATTAATTCCTAATCACTAATTTTATTGAATTGTGATTGGAAATTCATGTCGCATAAGATTTCTGTTTTTCTGATATTTATTAAAATTTCACTTATAGTTTAATACATGACTGAATTTTGAGAATCTTCCATGGATGTTTGAAGATAAATGTATTGTGCTTTTCTTGGGTATAATGTTCTACATACATCATTTAGCTCAGATTTGTTTGATTGTTAGTATAAATTCTTTACGTCTTTACTTTGTGTGTGTACATGATCATCTGATTTCTCATAAGGAGTTGTTAGACTATTCCACTTTAATTGTGGATTTGTGAATTTATTTTTGAATTTCTATTGGTTGTTACAGAATAATGTGTATTTTAAAGCTATGTTCTAGTTCATTAAAGTTCAAAATTCTTATTTCTTCTTGATGGATTGTATTTTTATCAAAATGAAAAATCTTTATCCCTTTTGTTGTTTTTCATCTTTTACACTAAAACTAGTATTTTGTCTGAAATTAATATTGCTATATCTGCTTCCTTAACATTTATCTGAGATAGATTTTTCCACTTCTTCATTTTAAAGTTTTCTTCATCATTTTATATATGTCTCTTGTAAATAACATATAACAAGACTTTTGAAAAACCTAACTGGATTTTCTATCCTTTAATTGGAGAATTTAACTGGTTTACATTTATTACGAATACTGGCATATTTTGATTTAATCCTGCTACCTCACTTTATGTTTTCAATTTACTGTTATTTCTTTTTGATTGCCTTTTGTTGAGTTGATTTATTTCTTCTTTTTCCCTTTATTTATTGTTTTGGAACCCATATATTTCATTTTCCCAATGGTTTATTTAACATTTTTAACATTACGTTTTCTAATTTTTCTGTTTTTGAAATCATTTGTGTATATGTCCAGGCACCTCTTGGACCCAACATGAGTCTTAGCAAACATTCATTCTCTTTCTTGTACTTTTGTCTTTCTTCTTCTACCTCACAAATTGAAGTCATCTGGTACTTTAGTTCCACGTTGTTGTTAACTATTTTTCATCATGCATGAATATTATTAGACTTATTTTAGGTTTTGCTTCTTTGCTTATTGTTTGTTTCTGATATCTCTTATATTACTCTGAATTCCTTATACTCCACTAGAATTCTTCTAGTAATTCTCTAAAGACAAAATTTGTGATGATAAACTTCTAAGTCTTACTGTGTCTGAAAATGTCTTAATTTTTGTCCCACTATTTAACTATTAAAAAGGAATAAGATTTTAGTTTTAAAATAATGTTCCCTCATTATATTGAGTTATTATTTCATCTCAATATAATTTTGGTATCTAGTTCCAGTAATTAGACATAAAATGTCATTATGATATCTATCCTTTTGTAGATTGCTTTTCCTCTCTTTATTCTTGGTATTTTGATGTAAGCCCATGATGCAGGCCCTTTTAATCTTCCTTCAGACCTGGGAAATTTTCTATTATTTCTTTGAGTATTTCCTCCCTTTATGGTCTCTTTCAGGAGTTCTTCAAAATATCTAATCTGATGAACTTTTTCTTTTTTTTCTTTTTTCTGTTGTTTTTTTTTTTTTTTTTGACATTTTATAACTTTTTGGAAGAGGTGGGCATATAATCAGATCAAAATTTTAATCTAGTCTCTCTATGCATTATTGAGGAAATTTTAAGATAAATGTCAATGTATATTTTTGAATGTGATTGAATTAGGGCTCTGGTTATTTTTTAAAATAATCTTTTTTAAAGAAAATCCTTGAATGGATTCCCTGTAGATAACCCTGTGGAATTTTTCACTTCTTCAACCAACATTTATTTAGTGCCTAAACTTTGCTTGGCATTGTTCTAGGTTCTAAGGATTGGAAGTTGTTTTTAAAAGACATACAATTTTACAGTCTGACACAGAGTTTCTTAACCTTGGTACCACCCACATTTGACTGGATAATTCTTTGTGGTGGGAGGTTGTCCCGGCCATTAGAAGATGTTTAGCAGCATCTCTGGTCTCTACCCCACAGATGCCAGTAGCACCACCTCCACCCCATTGCTGTGACAACAGAAAATGGGTCCAGTCATTGCCAAATATTCTCTGATGGGCAAAATTGCACTGTCCCCAGCACACTCCCTGCCACCACTGAGAATCACTGGTTTAGCAGGAAAAGCAGCTAGTGTACTACGGGGTCTATGGGAGTGAAAGAATATATAGAATGTTGGCACAAAAAAAGTAACTGTTAACCCTGCCTGAGGTTCAGGAAAGGTTTTACAATGCAAGAGATACTTGGCCTGGATCTTAAAGAAAGATTTAGTTATTTGTCAGGTACACAAATTCCTTGGCCAGGTGTGGTGGCTCTTGCCTATAATCCTAGCACTTTGGGAGGCCGAGGTGGGTGGATCACAAGGTCAAGTGATGGAGACCATCCTGGCCAACGTGGTGAAACCCCATCTCTACTAAAAAGTACAAAAATTAGCTGGGCGTGGGGGCGCGCGCCTGTAGTCCCAGCTACCTGGGAGGCTGAGGCAGGAGCATTGCTTGAACCCAGGAGGCAGAGGTTTCAGTGAGCCAAGCTAGAGCCACTGCATTCCAGCCTCGTGCCTGGCAACAGAGCAGGGCTCTGCCTCAAAAAAAAAAAAATCCTTCAGGAAAGAAGAAAGAATAGTAATATTTGGGAGAAAAACAGCGGGGGAAGACAGAAAGGTTGAAACAGTCTGATGCATCTGACAAACTCTTAGTAGTTCCGTGTGTAGTTGGAACATGGATTTGAGGGCTATGGTAAAAAGTAAAGGAAGCAATAAAGCTGGAGAGCTAGTTAGGGACAAGGTTATAAAGGAACTGGCAGGCTATGCTAGGAAATTTGTGCTTTGTTCAATAGCAATGGAAAACCACTGGAAGTGTTAAACAGGGGACTGGCATTTTGGAAAGGTGGTTTTATAAATACACAGTGAATGGTTTAAAAAGATATGAAACTAGAAATAGGAAGGCCGGTTAGAAGAGAATTGTAACGACCAAGTTAAGGACCCAGACTAGGGCAATGGGAGCCAGAGAGATGGAAAATGGGACATGCAATATATAGGAGGTAGAATTGATAAGATTTCCTAATTGTTATATGGAGAATAAAGAATTGTGAGGAGTTAAGGACAATGTCAATTTCTGGTGAAAAAAAGAGTAAATGGAGTTGTTCATAGCGAATTGTGTCTACAGACAGAAAATTCAAATAAAAATCCCTGGGACAAAAACAAGAAAGAAAGAAAACAAAAAACCCGAATTATCTTGTAGCTCTATAGTTCTAAACACCATAGACAAAGTTAATTGACAGTTCTTAGAAAAACAGAACCACCACCCCCCTTTCTTCTCCCAAATTCACTGTTTTCTTTCATAACAATAAATTATGACATTGTCTCTAAACATTTTCTCATAGTCTTTTTCTTCCAAAGCTTTAAGAGAATGGTTTATATATATTTTTCAAATTATTTCACTGTTGAGTCAACTCATTTTTGACACATTATTTCAGCCGTTAACAAAAGACTGAAATTTTAAGCCAAGATCAGACCATGAGGGCTACATTTTTTTGTTTATCAATGACATAATAATAGACAATTCTATCCATAAAATGACTTAAGTTCCATAAGCAACCATAAATGCCAAATAATTCAAGGGTGGGAGAATTGTGTTCAGCAACTTCATTGAAGAACTGTGATACTGAGGACCTCTACTGTTGAAAATATGAATGGCTTCACTGCCGGGATTAATTTTCAGAAAAACATCAAGCAGGCATCGGCCATCTATCGCTTGCCCAAAGTAGAAAAAATTATTTTCAGAGGCACACGGATAGTTGTGCCACTGGAACCTACGCAGAAATGTGTATGAGGTAGAATTTAGGTCTCCTCTCACCGTCCGGACTTCTCGGTCTCCGTGCGCTCAGGGTCTCGCACTGTCTTCCGGCTCGGGTCTGTGTCGGGCCTGATCACTACAGGTTTTTCTGGTTCTTTTCTGTTCTGTTCTTTCCTTTCTTTTTTTTCTTCTTTTCTTCTCCTTCCTTCTTTCCTTTTTTCCTCTCTTTCTTCTTTCTTCTTTCTCCCTCCCTTCCTTTTCTTCCTTCCTTCCCTCCTTCTCCTTCCATCCATCTCTCCCTTCCCTCCCTCCTTCTCTTTCTCTCTTTCTCTTTCCCTCTTTCCTTCCCCGTCCTTCCCTCCTCCCTCCCTCCCTTCCTTCCTTTCTTTCACTTTCCTTCCTTCCCTTTTTCCTTCTTTCCTTTTCGAGGCATACAGTTTTTTCACGGCTTTTTTTCAAACACAATTACGAAGTGATTTAATGTTTGCAGAATTTAAATCCACCGATGCTAAGAGTTGGAAATAATCTATTATCTAATGCCCCCTAGCCTGTGCTTAGATGCCTTTAAAAAGGGAAGCGCTTTTTCTGTCAATCCATAAGTACTCTGTCTCAGATTGTTAGTACTTAGAAATACACAATAGTCAATAGAAATAGTCCCTTTTCCACATAATTTTTATTTACTCTACCCAGATGCTGCAATGTTAATGAAAACACTAGATTCTCCTACAAGTTACTCCCCAATGAAGTCTGATTTTAAAAGATATTGGCCAAAACCTAAAATGCAATTAAAAAAAAAGAAGAAGAAGAAAAAAAGGAAGTAAACAAATAGATCAATAAAACAGAATAGAAAGTATAGAATTAAAAAAAAAAAAGATATTGGATTTTGCCAGGCCATTGAGCTTAGGACACATTTTGCTTCAGATTTCCTCATAGTTATCTCAGATTTGAAAACACTATGATTACATTTAAAGTGGGGTCTTTGTGAGAAGCCGTTCTCAAATGCCACAAGCTAAGGGATTGGAAGAGGTTTCTTTTGTGTTTATATTTAATACCTGCATGGCCATGGCTGTGTATGTAGTGCACTTGATCCTTAAGTGCGATTTCATTCCAGTATTTCCATGACACTCATGATCAGTGTTTAAATTCACCCAAGGGCCTCTCCAGTATAGTTTGTCCAGTAACTATCCCACATGCTAGGACTGGAATTAAGACTCCACTATTCATTAGTTTATTACCAAGGAACTTGTTCAAGTTACTTGACCTTTCACTCAATTTTCTCCTCTGTTCAAATGGAATAAATAACTTTTTTTTTTTTTTTTTTGAGATGGAGTCTCACTTTGTTGCCCAGGCTGGAGTGCAGTGGCTTGATCTTGGCTCACTGCAACCTCCACTTCCAGGGTTCAAGTGGTTCTCCTGCCTCAGCTTCCCGAGTAGCTGGGACTACAAGTGCACGCTACCACACTCTGCTATTTTTTCTATTTTTAGTAGAAACAGCATTTCACCGTGTTAGCCAGGATGGTCTCAATCTCCTGACCTTGTGATCCACCTGCCTTGGCCTCCCGGAGTGCTGGGATGGGATTACAGGCATGAGCCACCGTGCCCAGCAGAGAAGTAATTTTCTTTTTTTTTTTTAAGGTTTGAAGAAGTTGGATTTGTGAAAACACAAAAGACAGGGACTGATGCAAAATGAATGTTCAATGTTCCTAAGGTTCCCTTTTCTTCCTTTCCCTTCACTTTATGAAAAGTCAATTCAAAGTGAGAAATATCTGCATTTACAAATACGCTTAAGGGGGATCCTTTACCAACAACATATTTCCAAGCCAAATGTGTGTCAAACCCAATTCATGTCTTCATCAGATTGTGTTTTTACCACAAGAAATGCTCTCAAATTGGGGTTTATGCTGACAAAAGGAACCGGGTGTTAGAGGGCTTGGTCGTACACAAAGCACCAAAGGCGGGATCTGCTTTGTGTAAAGGAATTCTACAGAACTGCAAACAGTTGAGTCAACTCCCACAGTCACATGTGAATGGTGAGAGTTGGTGCAGGGGGCGAGGGAAGGAAAGGATCCCATGAAAGCTGATGAGAGAAAGCGAAGCCCCAAATATAAAGAAGGCCCACATCATCTCTAGCACTATCCAATCACATTTGCAACAGGGCAGCATTGTGCATTTGGGCTTCCATACAAAGAAAGTTCAGCAGCTCCTGTGCCTCGCCTTTCAAGACTCAGAGTGAGGTCATCCTGTCACACTCAGTTTTGTTAAAAATATATGTCAAACCAGCCAGGAGCGGTGGCTCATGCCTATAAACCCAGCACTTTGGGAGGCTGAGGCAAATGGATCACTTGAGGTCAGGAGTTCAAGACCACCTTGGGCAACATGGTGAAACTCCATGTCTTCTAAAATAAAAATTAGGTCAGGCACTGCGGCTCACACCTATAATCCCAGCACTTGGGAGGCAAAGGTGGGCAGATCACGAGGTCAGGAGATGGAGGCCATCCTGGTCAACATGGTGAAACCCTGTCTCTACTAAAAATACAGAAAAATTAGCCGGGAATGGTGGCACACACCTGTAGTCCCAGCTTCTCGGGAGGCTGAGGCAGGAGAATCGCTTGAACCTGGGAGGCTGGGGTTGCAGTGAGCCAAGATCGTGCCACTGCACTCCAGCCTGGGCGACAGAGCAAGGCTCTGTCTCAAAAAAAAAAAAAAAAAAAAAAAAAAAAAAAAAAATTAGCCAGGCCCGGTGGTGGGTGAGCGCCTGTAATCCCAGCTACTCTGGAGGCTGAAGCAGGAGAATCACTTGAACCCAAGGTTGCAGTGAGCTGAGATGGTGCCATAGCATTCCAGCCTGGGCAACTGAGCAAGACTCCGACTCAAAAAACAAACAAACAAACAAACACATGTCAAACCATATGCAAAGACCCATATACTATGATACAAATGCAAGCCGTTACACATAAATGTATTTCCCACTGTCTAGAGATTTTGTTTTTGCAGAAAACAAAATCTTGGAGTGAAATGTAAAAGCTAATGGCTCCTAATCACTGAGAAAAACGAAGAGTCAATTGGGTTGAAGAAACAGCAGGTTAGCAATTGGGAGATCAGAGACCCAAAGTACCTTGCACCGTGTGTCTGTGGGACTGAGTCAAGTCCTCTCCTCTTCAGTTTCCCCACCAGCATGTTCTAAAGAGTAATATTGGCTGGTGCTTCAAGGGGAGGAGATAATAAGCATAAAATACTTTGTGATCTTACTTAAGACAGTGTTACCTAAATCCCAGTCATTACTACCACTAATACACTAAGATGATAGTATCTGCAGGAAGGCAGGCGTCACCTTGAACACAGAGAACTATCAATCACCCCAAATCCTTCAAGTGTGTCAAGTACCGTGCAAGTGAAAGATACGTAAACTACAGTACTGCTGTCAGGGTGGTTGTGTGTGTGTGTGTGTGTTTTAGATGGAGTCTTGCTCTATCCCCCAGGCTGGAGTGCAGTGGCTCAATCTCCACTTACTGCAACCTCCGCCTCCCGGGTTCAAGAGATCCTCCCACCTCAGCCTCCGGAGTACCTGGGATTACAGATGCGCACCTCCCACGCCCAGCTAATGTGTGTATTTTTTGTAAAGACGGGGTTTCACCATGTTGGCCAGGCTGATGTCGAACTCCCCGTCACCGACCTCAAGTGATCCACCCACCTTGGCCTCCCAAAGTGCTGGGATTACAGATGTGAGCCACTGCGCCCCAAATCACCTCAGGTTGATTTTGTATTAAGTCTCAAGCCTTCACTGTGAACATTTTGCTTCCAAGAATAAATGATTCTGAATTCCAAGTAACCTCATTCCTGCGGGATGAGATGGTCTTGACCAGTCTACCTTTCTTGAGGCTTTCGATATTGGCAGCACTGCTATGATTCCCACCTAGCCGAGGCGCATACGCAGGACTGTGTGGCCTGTGTGGTGTCAACGTGACCAGAAAGAAAGAGGCTTACTTTAACCAAGGAAACAACTTCCAATATGGGATTATAAAATGCCTTCCTAAATCCAAACTGCAAATTTTATCTTAGACCTCACCTCCAACTAATGCGGTCAGTGCAGATCAAATGTTTAGATTGATAAATGCGGCTTACCGGCGCGAGGGACTCACTCATTGACAGAGCCCAGAATCCAAAGGTGATTAGGTGACTAAAGAGAGAAGATGAGCAGCAGACAGGCTTGTTTGTCATTTTGCACACTTAATCACATAAATCTCATAACACCAACTGCAGCTGCATGGCAGGAAATTAAACACTGACAAAAATAAAACCAAAGCTCCCAAATCAGTTCAGACACCTGTTTCGCAAGAATAAGTGTGATAAGATCATCAGTGGGTGTCAATTTTTTTTTCTGTACCATCATTTGATAACTATTTTTCTCCTCTGTCCCATTTTTTAGTTAAAACCACAGATAGAAAAACATGTAGACATCCTTGATATTTGAATATTTACACACGTACTTTAGGATTCATTTTCATAAAAGTGGCTGCTTTTTGTATAATGTAGATGACTGTCGTATTCTAGATTTAAACAGCAGACCCAATTCTAACTGAAAAAAAAAATAGAGTATCCTCTAATTCTGGTTCCTAATTTATATGCAACATATTTACTATTTCAGAAAGAAGCTGGCTTAGGGATTTCCTTTAGCTGTACCCCAAAATGCTAAAAATGACGTATATTTCCTTACACACACTTTCCAATTTGATTCTAATTAAAATTTCCCTCTCAAACTGTTTTAAAATTTTTTTAATTTCTGTATCACCTGGATTTTACCTACATTGTTTAAATGAATAGTTTGCAAGGCAGATTATAACCTTTTAAAAATCCTAGTACACGAGATTATTATTTCAAGATTGTTTCATCCAAATGAAAAATATCAGCTTAAAGACTATAAAACTTGCTTTGCTTCAAAGAAAAAAAAAAAAGGTAGCCACAGCGTTGTACCATCACTTGATAACTATTTTTCTCCTCTGTTCATTTTCTAAGTTAAACCACAGATGGAAAAACATGTGCAAATCAGTCAAACATTCGAGCAAATATTAGCAAAAAAGGAAAGAAGATAAGACCCTCTTCTGGGAAAAACCTACCATTTACCGGTAGCGCTAACTCTAAAATGTTTTTAATTTTAAAACAATTTTTAGATAGAAAACGTTTCATCAGATTTAACTTTCAGCACAGGAACAGAGTTGAGTTTCGCTTTCACAGTGCAAACATACAGAAAATTCCAGAGATGTTCAAACGCATCAGGCACCTACAAGAGCCACCTCCCAGCGGATGAAACTCGGAAAAGCTCCGTGGAGGAGGGTTTTCGTGGCTTCTGGAGCGAGTCAGCGCGGACCACCGCAACTCTTTTCAAAACATACCAGCGTATGGAGAATAAAGCATTCCAAGCACAAAATGAGCACCCAACAAGAGCTGCAAAAGAGTCCTTTACCTAATTAAAAGCTTACATTTACAGAACTTCAGAGCATGGCCGTTTCAGCTTCACTTTGCCAAAATAATCAAGCAGGATGAAGCAAAACAAATACAAGAACAACAAACCTACCACTCTGGTTTTGATTTGCTGCCCATTACATTGGAGCGGTTTGGTCTGCTTGGACTAGACGCTTTCAAACGTCTTCCAAATGCCCTGTAATGACACCTAATTTTACATTTAACTCTTGGAGGAAAATGTTGTTTTCCTCATGATAGTATTTGTTCTATTTGAACATTATCAAACTGTTTGTTCTAATCCATTAGGAAAACACCATAACAAGGCCCTTCTAGAGGCTGTTCCTAGTTAGGAAGGTGACTAAAAAGATTTAGATCTCAAGTCTGTCTTTAAATCTTCTAAATGAAAGATGATTTACAATTGAGCTACGAAAATGTGAACACTCTCAAGTCTGGAAAGTTTCAGTCTGAATCTAGATACCTTAAATCAATGCAAAAGACTCTGTCTCACAGAACCAAATTTTACAAAAATCAGGCTCTATGCTCAAATCTCGTTAATAAATTATAAAGGGTTCATGTACAATGTTTTAAGTTCAGCTAGTTTCAGCCGAGGCACTATCAGTATTTCCCTGTAATGTACCAAGAAATGAATAATAGGGCTTGCATTTAGAGATAGGATAACATAGAGTGCTAGAAAATCGTCACATAATGATCATTTTTCATTCAGAATAAAATGTATTTCTAATAGTTTGATAAACTGGAATAGGGAGAGAAGGTTTCCCAGGCTGTGCAGAAGACTCCTCCAGGTTTAGCTACAATTAAGGTCAATTTTTATAAACAGAAATTTCAAATTATTTGAAATTTTGACCAGTTTAGTAGTGTCTGGTTTGGAGACCGCATCACTGCACTCCAGCCTTGGTGACAGAGTGAGACCCTATCTCAAAAAAACAAAACAGGCTGCGTGTGGTGGCTCACACCTGTAATCCCAGCTCTGTGGGAGGCTGAGGCAGGTAGATCACCTGGAGTCAGCAGTTCGAGACCAGCCGGGCCAACATGATGAAACCCTGTCTTTACATATAAAAAATTAACTGGGCATGGTGGTACGCACCTGTAGTCCCAGCTACTCAGGAGGCTGAGACAGGAAAATAACTTGAACCTGGGAGGAGGAGGTTGCAGAGAGCTGAGATTGCACCACTGCACTCCAGCCTGGACAGCAGAGCAAGACTCTGTCTCAAAACAACAACAAAACCATGTTCACAGCCACCACTTCATCAAATCTTCTCAATATGTATGAAGTGGACATTATCATTATGTCAACTTAAATGCGTTGGCTTCCCTTTTCTGCACTCAGCCGATGCCCTTGCCCTTGTCCAGAGATCTTATTTCCAGGCAAGAAGCAGTAAATACAATGTGGTAGAGAGACTGTGGTTAGGATTTGGATCCAGAATCCAAATCACTTGAGGCGAGTTTCTTTTCACTGGAGATCATTTTCCTCATCCATAAGACAATGGAATTAGACCATGTATCTTTAAGAATTCATTCCAGTTTAAAATTCCCTGAATCCTCTGGAAAGGAGGATTACTGGGCGACAAAGCCCCCATGATCAAATTACCCAGCGCTCTCATCAGACCTTTGGGTAAATGCTATAAAACTATCCAACTAACTATCTGAATATTCAAAACAAGAACTAAAGGTTAAGAAATTAGGAGATTTGAAAAAATGAAGGTTAGTGAGCTAGATAGATGAAATCTTCCAGAAAGCAAAAATTGCATGGTGAAAGTTGTATGTACAGTGTAGGTATGCATAAGTTTTACTATAGATACTGCAGGCAAAGGAGAAAAAAAGAATACAAATCAGAAAGAAGACAATGACAAGAACAAGAGATTTGCAAAACTGTGCCAGAACTGATCCTTCTGAAAAATGAATAAATAGAATTTCTCAAAAATGAGGGTGATGGTTACTCAAACTTGTGTCCTAGAGGCCATATGAGTAGTGGCTAGATATCAAACTCAGACTCAGAAGGCAGATTCTATTACAACTTAAACTCTGACATTTATTAAGAATATGCAACAGCTTCAGTCACTTTGCCAATCCAGATCTCAGTTGAGTCTGAGATCTCACCTGTTAAGGTGAGACTATCTCAGTTTATTTTTCTGTAAAAGGAAGGCATAGGACTCAATTATCTTTAATGTCTCTTAGAGATCTTATATTTTATGATTCAACATGATAAAATAAAAGCGCTTTTCTTTAAAGTTAGCTGAGAACCTAAGAAATGCCTTAAAAGTTGATATAATAATAATATCCACTTCATACATATTGAAAAGATTTGATGAAATGGTGGCTGTAAAAGTGGTTTTGTTGTTGTTTTGTTTTGTTTTGTTTTTGTGACAGGATCTCACTCTATCACCCAGGCTGGAGTGCAGTGGCGAGATCACAGCTCACTGCAGCCTTGGCCTCCCAGGCTCAAGCAATCCTCCCACCTCAGCCTCCCAAGTAGCTGGGACTACAGGCATGTGCCACCATACCTGGCTCATTTTTGTACTTTTTGAGTAGAGACAGGGTTTCGCCATGTTGCCAGGGCTAGTCTTGAACTCCTGAACTCAAGATATTGGCCCACCTCAGCCTCCTACAGTGCTGGGATTATACGCATGAGCCACTGCACCTGGCTGAAAGTGTTTTGTAAACTGTAAAATGCTATGCAATTGATGGTAGTAGTAGATATTATTATTTATCAACATTTTAAGAAAATGAAGAGTTAACGTCGATGAAAATTTCAGTACACCATAGTAGATGGTCAACATGTACATTTTTAAATAAGTAAATGGATTCAAAGGAACACGTCCAATTCCACAATGAGAAAACCGATAAACATATTTGCAGATATAAAGCCAGGAAGCTCATATTCACATCGTTGGGAACATGAGCAGACAGGAAGCCCAGTTCAGTAACAGAGCAAGAGAATGTGTGTGGAAAGATGCTTCTTCCCTGGAGAGAAAAATTTCTATTTTTGATTCTTTGGTTTCAAAAAACATTTAAGTGCCAGCCATGTGTAAGACTTTATGCTAATTTCTTTTCTTTTCTTTCGTTCCTTTTTTTTTTTTTTTTTTTTTTTTGTAGAGACAGGATTTTGCCATGTTGGCAAGGCTTGTCTTGAACTCCTGGCCTCAAGTGATCAGCCCTCCTTGGCCTCCCAAAGTGCTACGATTACAGGCACGAGCCACTGTACCTGGCCTTTATGCTGATTTCGTGACCATGGGGAGTAGATGTTCTAGAAAAAGACAATTCTTGTCCTCAAGAAGCTTACAATTAATTTGAGAGAATCATAAAAACATGCTATGATAAAATGTAACAAGTAGGGTTAGTAGACACAGTGCTAGGTCCTATAGAACTGTGAAATAGGAGGAATAATTTTGCTTGGGAAGGATGGAGGATGGAGGATGAGGAAGATTTTCTGTAGGAGATGTTTTTTAAGCTGTACCTTAAAAGATGAATAGGATTTCATTAAGCTCAAAAGGTGAGAAAGGCCTTCCAGGCAGAAGACTGAAAGTGTTCTGGAGTAGAAATATAAGTGAGAACCAAAATCTCATAGATAAAAATTGAGTAGGAGGGTGACCGAGCAATGGTTAAAATCCTGATTGTTGGAGGAATCACCATCTTCACAATCACATTAACAATCACAATGTATTTTTTAAGAGTGATATTCTTGAACAGATTGTTTGTACAATAACTAATTCGAAAAGTCTCAGCACGTAGACGTGTGTTTGTTGGGTTGTTTCACAAAGGAAATTAAAAAGATACAAAACAGAACCTTTCAGAGCTTAATTTAGACTAATATAGTATTAGGGACATCATAGAGCTTTTTAAAAAAAATTTCATTCTTAGTTTGTAGTCAAAAATGGGCTTAAAGGCAACATTACCTATAAGTTGCCCCAAATTATATGGCTAAATACTTACATTTAAGGCTTGGACTCTTTAACTCAAATCACTTTTAAGAACACATATTGACTCATTTTTTCATCTCTTTCCAGGGCATTCTTTTAGCTCCCTTCCAGAGAGGGGGCATATATTTTACCCGTGTTCCTGTCCCATCTAACCACTTGCTAATCAGTCTGGTTGAAATACCTCTCCAAACCTATCCTCACCACTAGTTAATCACCCTAAGTAGTCACTTTTGAGTGCTGCAATGTAAGGCATACCATCCTTGCCACATTCCCAGATCCTACTGGCTTAGGTCCAGATCTAGGGACTGGAAATTCAATCAGAACCATGCTTTCCTATGGAATTTGACCTTGTATTATTTTTAACACATACAGTCCAACAGAAACAAACAGCCATGAAAAGGAACTTCACATATTAAGCACACAGCAAGCTCTTAGGTAAACGTGCCAGATTATGCCAAGTACATAGCTGCTAAGGACACTATTATCCTGCAGTTCCCTCATTTAGCATTTTTGCTATTGGAAGATATAAAACCACCCATCTGAGTAATACTAAGCAGGTGTTCTGGTCTAAGGATCTTTTGGAGATGGTTCTGGAAGGGTGGGAAAGAACCCCTGGGTCTTTTTTTCAGTCCTTTTACATTTCCCGTGTTTCACAAAGGTCAAAGTACTTTTATAAGAGGAAATGAAATGTTACAAACCAGCACTAAAATGAAATCACTCTATTTTCTCACCTAACCCCACCACAGTCAGGGTATTTGGAACTCATATCTCCCTATTTCCACTAAGCTGTGGTTCCCAATTTAAGATTTTGAAAAATGTCTCTGGCTGTAATTCACATGCTGTAATTCTTCAGAAGAGGATGTAATTCTGGAATTTCTTATTTAAGAAAGTAATGAATTAATAATAAACTGGATGCTTCAACGTCTAACTCACAATCAGATTTTTCATTGGTTTCTTACACTGATCACAGCATTTGTGTGTGTACACATGTACCGTCAGTATGTGTGTGTGCTTCTATTGTTGAACACATGCATATTAAGAAGGCTACCCGGTTATTCACAGGTGTCAATCTTGAAGGTCCTCGCTCCCTAAACACCCTCTGTGCTCCATCTATGAACCCCTTCCTCCTTCTGCTGAAACCAATGATCTTTTTACCATCTTATAGTTTTGCCTTCCCAGATGTGACATAGTTGGAATCATACAGCTGGCTGAATCATACGTCAAATTAGCTGGGTGTGGTGGCAGGTGCCTGTAATCCCAGCTACTCATGAGGCTGAGGCAGGAGAATTGCTTGAACCTGGGAGGCAGAGGTTGCGGTGAGCCGAGATAGCGCCATTGCATTCCAGCCAGGGCAACAAGAACGAAACTACATCTCAAAAAAAAAACAACAAAGAACAACCAAAGATGAAAAAACAGTTTTGAAGATTTGCCCAACGGCACTCCGCTAAAAAGTAGTAAAGTTATCAACAAGAAAAAAGTACCTACTGAACTATGCATGTTTACTCCAAAAGGCCTACTAATCCATGCATTCTGTTCAGTTGCACTGATGATACAAAAATGAATATATGTCCTCTATATATACATGCATAATCTCAATATAATATGCTGAATAGAGAGCTGCAGAGATTGTTGTGGGATCACAGAAAAAGAGACTTTTTTTTTCTTTGAGACAGAGTTTCACTCTTGTTGCTGAGGCTGCAGTGCAGTGGTGCAAACTCAGCTCACTGCAACCTCCGCCCTCCCAGCTTCAAGCAATTCTCCTGCCTCAGCCTCCTGAGTAGCTGGGATTAGAGAAGAGGCATGCGCCATCACGCCCCCGCTAATTTTTTGTCTTTTTGGTAAAGACAGGGTTTCATCATGTTGGCCAGGGTGATCTCAAACTCCTGACCTCAAGTGGTCCTCCCAAGTACGGCCTCTCAAAGTGCTGGGATTACAGGTGTGAACCACCGCACCCAGCTGGGACTTCTAACGTCAACCTAGCACCTCTAGAGAAAATGATGCCTGAATTGATCCTAAAGGATGAGGAAGAATTCGCCAGGCAAAGACTCACCGGAGGGCAATGCTGGCAGAGGGAATACAGTAAGGAAAAAGACACCAAAGGTATGAAACAGCTGTTGTATGTATGTAACAGCCTTTTTTTTTTTTTCCCATCCAGTATTGCTAGAGCATCAAATTCTACAGTAGATAGAGAGATGCAGAGGATAAGATTGAGTAAGGCTTCGGGGTGGGAGAGGGAGAGGTCTTACGTGCATATTAAAGAGCTTGGACTTTATTCAGTTGGTAATGAAAAACCACCAAGATTTTTTAGAAGGAAATGTTAGGCAAATTGTTCCCAGGGCAGTATGGATAACAGAGGTTTGAGAATGAGGCAAGAAGGAAGCCCAGCTGGGAGGTAAACTGGGTTGCACGTTTGAATTAAAACATTAGTAGTAGGGAGGGTTGCCCTCACACTATGTCTGTAGGGCACTGACGAAACCTGGTGAAAGGTGAAAGCGTTAAAAACAGTTTGCTTGGTACTCCATGATGTATATATGCGGCATGTCCTTTGCAGGGACATGGATGAAGCTGGAAGCCGTCATTCTCAGCAAACTAACATAGGAACAGAAAACCAAACACCACGTGTTCTCACTCATAAGTGGGAGTTGAACAATGAGAACACATGGACACAGGGAGGGGAACATTACACACAGGGGCCTGTCAGGGTGTAGGGGGCAAGGGAAGGGAGAGCATTAGGGCAAATACCTAACGAATGTGAGGCTTAAAACCTAGGTGATGGGTTGATAGTTGCAGCAAACCCTTATGGCACATGTATACCTATGTAACAAACCTGCACATTCTGCACATGTGTCCTGGAACTTAAAGTAAAATTATATATATATATATATAATATAGAAATGTATATTATATATATATATATATACAGTTTGCAATGATAATACATAGTAATATATCACCAATTTAATAGCTTTTTTAAAAAAATAACTTTTTCAATTGTAGACAATTTCCCTGGCTATTATTTTGGCATCAGACACATGTTTAATCCTAATAGTATATTAATAGATGTGAATATTAAATCAACTGTAAGCTCCTTGAAGGCAGTACTTTTTCTTTGTATTTATGTAACACAGTAGATTGCCCAGTCTTGGGTATTTAATAGGCATACTCTAAATACTTGTTCTTTAGTGAAGCTTAATTATTATATTAATATCTTATAAGAAAAAGTATAATTCTGACTATAATAAAGCTTAATATTAGTGTATGATATAGTTAATAACAGATGTTAGTAAATTTATCTAAACAGGAGAAATTCTAAAAGCAAAACAATTATTCTCACAGTAGCCAATAATTACATTCCAAATTACTTCTATGGAATATTTTTAAAAAGCAAAAACTAATTAAGATATCAAGAAATTTCCGGAAAATGAAGCTATACCTTTAAGAAAAGTTGCTGCAACATAGCCGGGAAAGAAAGCCTTTTCAGAGACATGATCAAAGGATTACTGTGTTCAGTTGAAAAAGCAACACGCACACCTGCTGAAATATTAGTTTTCTATTAATGTTTACATGGTATTAGACTCTTTAGTATTTTTCTTACAGCTCTTTTATAGGATGAGAAGTTGACAAAAAGTTATCTCTTTGTGCCTTTTGAAAATTCTACATCTGTCTAGAGGCCGAAACTTCTTTTGCCTCTTTCTTTTGTTCTATTGTACACACTAGTGAATTTTTATTTAAGTGACTCACTATTGATGCAACTTGTGAAAAGTTCAGCATAGCTGGCAATTAAATGAAGGCATCTTAGAAAACATTACAACTTTTGTGTTAATGGGTGTAACCCAAAAGATGGGTCTAGTGAATATTCTCTTTCATGTATTGTGACTCCACCACATTAAAACCAGATGACAAATAAACTTTAAAAACAGTTTTAAATACAAGGTATTATCAAGCAAAAATCATTGATCTTGTACCTAACATGTTAACAATGATCAAACAATATCATTTATGAATAAGAGTACAGAATGAACAATACTGCATTCTATATAAATTATAAATCGCTTGAGCTATTCAAAAAATATTTTCAATTTGGCTTGAACTTCTTTTCACTGGAAACAATTATTACTAGGAACTATTTTCTCTATGCAAACTAAAAATGAAAATGAAGTGAAAACAAGCTGAAAAGTTCCTAAACACATATCTGTTTTTCTATAGATCTGATACGTTGGATACTTTGAAGCATTTTAAAGCTAAAAGAAATTTCAAACACCTTAGATTAACATTGAAATTGACTTCTTCACCTGGTTTTTAAACGCGTTGATCTCTGAGACAAGAAGCCACATGCTAATTAATCCAGGTTTCATTTCAATTAAAAGTTCAAAGAAGAAACACATTTTGGAATGTATTACAAAGTTACAGTGACTAATCTATGTGAGAACTATCTTTGAGTGGTAACTTTGTTTCATGTGCATTTTTGTTACTTAAAAGCAAACCTATACTTGAGATGCCTTTTTTTTGTTTGTTTTTAAGACAAGGTCTGGTTCTGTTGTCCAGGCTGGAGTGCAGTGGTTCCATCACCACTCGCTGCAGCCTTAAAGTCCTGAGCTTGGCTATTCTCCCGCCTCAGCCTCCCACATGGCTGGGACTACAAGCACATGCCACCATACCCTGCTAATTTTTTTTTTTTTTGGTAGATTTGGGGTCTCACTATGTTGCCTAGGCTGATCTCAAACTCCTAGGCTCAAGCAATCTCCCTCACTGGGCCTCCCAAAGAGCTAGGAAGACATACGGATAAGCCATCATGCCAGACCTTTAGATGTCTTGATCTGTTAGTGGGAAGCATTCCTCACCAACCTCCACCTATCTCCATTTTTTTTTTTCTCCCAGGTTCAACACCCACCATGAAAAAACGCCAGAAAGAGATATTACAAATGTGCAAGTCATTACTATAAGCACTGGAAATAGAATGTTTCTACAGGTTCAGCTTTAGCTCATGTATCTCCTCTGTGTTTACCTAACCAACCACACCTTTGTGGACATAGTGATTCACAGAGAATAATAATAACCCATATTAAGAAATACCACCCAGGGAAATACTGTTACGAGTGAGGTCATGAGGCACATTTGCATTTAGCCTGAAAGATGCATATACCAATTGCTAACCTAATGGCTCAGGTGCCAGCGAATATGAATTGGAGCCAGACGTCTAGTTCATCTTTGAGGCCTTGTAACTGACAATGTCAAGCACATAAAGTAGGAAAGTTGGGAAGGAGAGGATCAGGGACATGCACCATGCTCCAGGCCAGAAAAAAATGTCCATCTACATCAAAAGAGAGGTTGCCTTTGTGAAGTCCACAGGTTATGAAAAGTAGCTATACTGGGATGGGGAATGGGGTTACTTGAAGGATGTATAAAACTGCCAAACACTGGCCAGGTGCAGTGGCTCACGCCTGTAATCCTAGCACTTTGGGAGGCTGAGGCAGGAGGATCATGAGGTCAAGAGATCAAGACCATCCTGGCCAACATGGTGAAGGCTTGTCTCTACTAAAAATCCAAAAATTAGCTGAGTGTGGTGGCAGGCACCTGTAGTCCCAGCTACTCAGGAGGCTGAGGCAGGAGAATCATTTGAACCCCGGAGGCAGAGGTTGCAGTGAGCTGAGATTGCATCACTGCACTCCAGCCTGACGACAAAGCAAGATTCCATTTCAAACAAAACAAAACAAAACAAAACAACAAAAAACCTAAGTTCATCCTTGATAAAATTAGTTTCTCAAGCAAATATGATTGAAGGCTGAAGACTGGTCTGAGAATACAACTCTCATAAGTTCTGATCTAATGATACAAAATATCTACAGATTTAGTGTGTATATACTAAGTATGTTTATTAATCTGCCCATACTTTTGACTTTATATGTTTACTACATAGTTTTATTCCCAAATTGTTTAAATATTTTAAATGTATGCCTATTTCTCGATAGTTTTAATTTTGATAAAGTGCTTGAATTATGTATATGACCAGTGTTCTCCAGAAATTGAAATATAATTAAACAAAGATTCTTGAGTACTTATTGTACCTTTTAATCATATTTTTTTAATGCTTTGTGTCTTATAACTTAAATTCTGTAATCCTGGTTGTAACAGAAAAACTTGTAGAAGGTATTATGACTATGTTTCTAAACTATGTCATACATTACCTTGATTATTAGAATTTTCAACTGCTCAAATAATTAAACAGGGCTGTTAGTGGAGACGGCCAGACAGTCAAGGGAGGGAGACCAAGTTAGAAGACATCTGTGAAAGTCTTTTGAATGGCTTACAATTACATAACAGATTTTACAATATATTTAAAATATTGAGTGGAAAAAAAGCAAAACACAGTGAGGTAGCTATGACGTCTTTCTTTTTTTTTTTTTCTTTCTTTCTTTTTTTTCTTTTTTTTTTTGAGACGGAGTTTCACTCTTGTTACCCAGGCTGGAGTGCAATGGCGCGGTCTCAGCTCACCGCAACCTCTGCCTCCTGGGTTCAGGCAATTCTCCTGTCTCAGCCTCCCGAGTAGCTGGGATTACAGGCATGTGTCACCATGCCCAGCTAATTTTTTGTATTTTTAGTAGAGATGGGGTTTCACCATGTTGACCAGGATGGTCTCGATCTCTTGACCTCGTGATCCACCTGCCTCGGCCTCCCAAAGTACTGGGATTACAGGCGTGAGCCACTGCGCCCAGCCTATGATGTCTTTTATACAGATTTTTTGTTTGAGACGGGGTCTTGCTCTGTCACCCAGGCTGGAGTGCAGTGGTGCAATCACGGTTCCCTGCATCCTCGACTTCCTGGTCTCCAGTGATCCTCCTGCCTCAGCTTCCTGAGTAGCCGGAATCACAGGAACAAGCTGCCACATTCAACTAATTTTTATGTTTTTAGTAAAGACAGGGTTCCACCATGTTACCCAGGCTGGTCTCAAACCCTCAGGTGATCTGCCCACCTTGGCCTACCAAAGTGCTGGGATTGCAGGGTTGAGCCACTACACTCAGCCAAAAATTGTAAAACTACATAAAGCAATACTACATATTGTTTATAAATTCAAACACATAAACAGTATATAAAAATAAAGGGGTCTGGGTGCAGTGGCTCACACCTGTAATCCAGCACTTTGGGAGGCCAAGGCGGATCACCTGAGGTCAGGAGTTCAAGACCAGCCTGGCCAACATGGTGAAACCCTGTCTCTACTAAAAATTAAAAATTAGCCAGGCATGGTGGCACACACCTGTAGTCCCAATTATTTGGTAGGCTGAGGCAGGAGAATTGCTTGAATCCGGGAGGCAGAGGTTGCAGTGAGCCAAGATTGTGCCACTGCACTCCAGCCTGGGCGACAGAGTGAGACTCCATCTCAAAGTAAATAAATAAATAAATGGGACAGATTCATACACACCAAATTCACTGAAGCCAGTATAGCAAAATGTTAACATTTGAAAAATCCACTGATTCGTTGATTGACATTTGAGTTCTTTTCACCTTCTGGCTATTAATTATGAATAATGCTATGAATTTTTCTGTACAATTTTTTGTTTGGTTACATCTTTTCAATTCTCTTGGGTAGGTACTTAGGAGTAGAATTGCTGGATCATATGGAAATTCTATAACTTTCCAAAGAACCACCAAGCTGCTTTCCCCAGCAGCTGCACCATTTTATATTCCCAGCAGCAATACACAAGAGTTCCAACCTCTCCACACCCTCACTAGCACTTGTATTTTCCATTTTTTAAAAATGACACCCATCTCAGTGGCTGTGAAGTGGTATCTCTTTGTGGTTTTGCTTTGTGTTTCCTTAGTTACAAGTGATGCTGAGTATTTTTTATGTGCTTATTAGCTACTGACTATTCAAGCCATTTGCCTATTTTGAAATTGGGTTTGTTGTTGTTGACTGGTAAGATTTTTTAAAAAATATGTTCTAAATACTAGATCCTTAAGAGATACATGATTTGCAAATATTTCCTTTTATTCTTTAGGAATAAAGAATAAAAGGAAATACTTTATTGTCTTTTGTTGTCTTTTCACTTTTTTTTTCTTTTTGTTGTCTTTTCACTTTTTTTCTTTTTTCCTTCTGTGTGTGTGTGTGTGTGTGTGTGTGTGTGTGTGTGTGTGTGAGACAAGGTCTTGCTCTGTTGCTCAGACTGGAATGTGATGGCATGATCATGGCTCACTGTAGCCTCGACCTACCTGACTGAAGTAGTTCTAGCTACTGCTCCTGCCTCAGCCTCCCAGGTAGCTAGAACTGCAGGCACATATTACCACAATACCCAGCTAATTTATTTCTTGCTTTTTTTTTTTTTTATAGAAAAGGGAGTTCCCTGTGTTGTCCAGGCTGTGGCTTCCCAAAGTGTTGGGATTACAGGCATAAGCCACCATGTCCAGACTTTTCACTTTCTTAATAGTGTCTTTGATATACAGTTTTTAATTTTGATGAAGTCCAATTTATCTAATTTTTTGCTTGTTTGTTGCTTGTGCTTTTAGTGTCATATCTAAGAATCCATTGCCAAATCCAAGATCATAAAGATCAACACCTAAGTTTCCTTCTAAGAGTTTTATAGTTTTAGATCCTACAGTTAGGTCTTTGATTGCTTTTGAGTTCGTTTCAATATATGGTGTGAGGTAGAGATCCAACTTCTCTTGCATATGGATATCCAGTTGTCCCAGCACCATTTGTTGAAAAAAATTATTCTTTCCCCATTGGAATGATCTTGGGACCTTTTTCAAAAGTCTGTTGACTATAGACACATGAGTTTATTTCTGTACTCTCAGTTGTATTACATTGAGCTATAATCCTCATGCCACCATGAATAAGGATGTACATACTCTGTACAACAAATTTTAAATGCTTTCACAGTGATACTGGGTCATTATTATTAGTATCAATTGTATTGTGCAGTAACAAAGCCACTTCAAGGTCTACTGAAATAAATGGGATATTTAACTTTATAGCAAATAATCCCAAACTGGTATTTTTAGTTATTTATATTTTATGTGGCTTTCTCTTACTGAGAGTTGTATGTTGCCCTACAATCAGCATGCCTGTCATAACTTGCAATCTCATTTTCCCCTTCCTAATTCATTATCTTTAATGCCTCTGTGAATTCAGATAACTGAGTTTTATTCATTCAATAAGCATTTTGAGTGTTTACTATTTTGGCTTATGAGGAATTGTGAGTGACTTTCATATGTGATGGTGAGTATGACAGCACTCTCAATTCAATGGGCATACATGTACACAGCCCACTTTAAAACAAAATAAGTGCATTAATAAAGGTGGGAATCATGTTGTGGGAGTATAAAGAAGAAAGTATTAATTTAACACAAAGAGATAGGAGAAAGTTTCACAGAGGATGTGACATTTAAACTAGGCCTTGAAAGATTAATTGGATTTTGTCAGATCCTGTCAGATTAAGAAGGATGGGAAGTACATTTTAGGGAAAGAGAACATACCATATTTAGGCAGCGGTAAGTAGTCCAGTGTCATACAGTTACGGTAAAAGGCAGGGGAATGAGCAGGCGTGGTGGCTTAGCCTATAATCCCAGCATTTTGAGAGGCCAAGGCAGTTGGATTGCTTGAGCTCAAGAATTAGAGACTAGCCTGTCCAACATGGTGAGACCCTGTCTCTACTAAAAATACAAAATTAGCCAGGTGTTGGGTACATGCCTGTAATTCCAGCTGCTCAGGAAGTTAAGGCAGGAGAATCTCTTGAAACCAGGAGGCGGAGGTTTCAGTGAGGTGAGATTGCACCACTGCACTCCAGCCTGGGTGACAGAGCGAGACTTGGTCTCAAAAAATAAAAATAAATAAATAAATTTTTTAAAAAAGAGAGACAGACAGATGAATGCAGGGTTAAGAGAACAGCCTTGAGCACAGTACTGTGCTAAGAAGTTTGAGCTTTATTATGAAGGCAACTGGAAAGCAGTAAAGATTTTTGTTTGGAAAATGATGTGATTAGTTCTATTTTAGGAAAAGAACTGAACTGGTAGTGGTGAAACTGAGGCCAGAGGGAGGTTAATTTTTTTTTCTTTTTTTGAGACATGGTCTCTGTCACCAAGGCTGGAGTGCAGTGGCACAATCACAGACCACTGCAGGCTAACCTCCCGGGCTCCAGCAATCCTCCCACTGCAGTCCTTTCACCTCAGCCTCCCAAGTAGCTGGGCTCACAGGCATGCGCCACCACGCCCAGCTCATTTTTGTGTTTTTTGTAGAGATGGGGTTTCGCCATGTTGGCCAGGCTGGTCTAGAACTCCGGAGTTCAAGTGGTCTGCCTGCCTGGGCCTCCCAAAGTGCTGGGATTACAGGCATGAGCCACCGCATCCAACTGGGGGGTTGATTTTTAATCAGTATGTGAGATGACGAGCTGGTGGTGAGAATAGATTTGGGATTTATAAAAGGAAACCACCTGAGTTAGAGTTTGAGGCGCTTTCTGATGGGTAAAATGCATAAGAAAGTCAGTACACAGACTTTGAGATGCTCATCCTGAGGGTACTATGAGGAAAGAAACCATTAAAAGAGTATGGGCTTTAGAGTCACCAGGGTCTCAACCCTGGCACTGCCCTTTCTTAGTTACTTAACTATTAGCAACTTCCTTAGCATTGTAAAGACATATCATAGAACAGATACGCTGCAACTTCCGCCACCTAGGTTCATGCAATTCTCCTGCCTCATCCTCCCCAGTAGCTAGGATTACAGGTGTGTGCCACCACGCCCAGCTAATTTTTGTATTTTTAGTGGAGGCAAGTTTTCACCGTGTTGGCCAGGCTGGTCTCGAACTCCTGACCTCAAGTGATCCACCCACTTCAACCTCGCAAAGTGTGATTACAGGCATGAGCCACTGCACCCGGCCAAGGTACCTTAATAATATCACAGGGTTAATGGGAAACAGTGACTGAGATAACATGAACGGTATTCAATAAATGTTAGTTTTTGTATTTTTCTTCCCCTCCCACATTCTTCACTATACTTTTGGTGGTTGAGGGTACCATACAAATGACCTTGACATTTAGCATTATTATAACAGTTTTTAGGTTAATGAAAGGGTTGATGAGAAAATAGCGATTCCCATGCTTCCCTTTGAACTTGACACAATTATTTTCTAAATTGTGCTCTTTAGTGTGGAAGCTGGATGCCATTTAAGGTGCATGCCATGCTGGCTTTGGTTTCTGCTGCCCCTCTGGTTGGAATGCCTTTCATCCATCCCTTCCAATATGCCAGTCTAGCCCACCAGGCTCAACTGAAGCATCATCTCCTTCAGGAAGTCTCTTTTCTCCTCCAGCCCGGGTAAGGTTTGCCTTCTCTGGGTCCCCATGTTATTGTATGATACAGTGTGCTAAATGCAGTGACAGAGTGCCCTGTGTTTCAGCGATCTGTCTGCATGCTGGGTTTCCCTCTGCGGATAACAAAGGATCAAGAACTGGGTATTATAGATGATGTCAGTGTTTCCGCCGTTCCTGTCCCAGGCCTGGCACATACAAAACACTTGATAAATATCTGTTCAATAAAGAAATAAACAAATTTTAAAAATCACTCACCACCCATTTCAAGTGCTTACAAGTCACATCCTCTTTCCCGTCTTGAAGCTCTCCTGCCTGCTTACTAGCCTGTCGTTCTCAGAGAAGAAGCTATCATGGCTCTGAAGGGACTGATCTTATCCTGAAAACTCCTGCATTTCAGCCTGGCTCCACCACAATGAGCTGTGAGGTCTTGGGTAAGTCATTGAGTCTCTTTGCCCTTGTTTCCTCAGATGCAAAGTGAGAATAATCATGGATTTGTAGCAAGAGTTAAATGAAATAAGACATAAAAGACTCTGTCACACAGTAAGTTTTCATCACTTATCGATTACATATCATTTTTGTTATAAATTGAAGTTAGAATATAGCTGGAAATGAAACATTCTCCTCAAAAATTTGGATCCGTCATGCAATTAACTCAGATTATTCCACTCATCCAGGGAACTCTGTTAAATTGCTTTTATTTCTACTGTTACCCTAGCACCAGAATGAACTTCTTAATAAAAATAAAACAAAGTAAAACACCCCAGCCTCAAAGTCCTTGCCAGTCATAAATAACTTGAAAGTTATTTAAATGAAGATATATTGCCTCTATAATGGGGTGCTGTCTATAAATCAGGAAGAAAAACAAACAAATAAAAAGCCTATTAACGTGAAATGCTGACAAATCTGTGTTTTCAAGGGCCCTACAACTGGTATTTTCAGAAGCTCTAATAAAATACACATTCATCGTGTCTGTCTCTCAAGCCCCACAAATATCTGATCACAGTGACTTTGGGAATGGATGCTTAAAGAGTTGAGGAAAGTTTCACCCCCAACAAAGAAAACCTGTGGCTGTTTTTTTAAAGAGAGTGAACTTTAGTCCTCCAGGCACCAAAGAGCTTTTATGGGTCTTTCCCACAAATCAGCCCTGGGAAGCTCTGGGAAGGATGCATTAGTGTGATGCTGCCATCTGCAGCCAGGACTCTCCATGTGCTTTGATAACGTGAACAAATACTGATCCTAGGCCTGGCCAGCCAGCATACATTTTGAATGGTCTTTCAAGTTGCTTCCTTGAGTAGGGAAGTACTCATTAGTTCCAAAAGAATTTTTGGCCGACATTTCTCCTGGTTACCAAAGGAACTCATTTTAGTTTCACTTCAAGAGAAATTCCATGCAGAAAATGCTTCCATTTGATATGAGTTTTCCTGAAGTTCCATGGCATACATTTCTATAAGATGTTATTACCACAGGAACTTTTTCAAATGAATGATGTTTGTGTCCTTGGATGATGCTACGAACTCACTTCGGAGGGCAGTTGGGTGGAGCTGTGGCACAGTCATTCATAAGCAGGTAATTCAGCCCACAGGGGTGCTGGCTCCAAATGTCACTCACAGGATTGCTCCCTGACTATTTTGCCTTGAGTTTTGCTCTTTCCCTCTGTTCTGACAGAGGCAGAAGGCAATAAGTAGCAACAGAGGGCATCAGTCTTTCTAGAAGACAATTTTTTTTTTTTCTGGTTGGACAATTAGCATCCAACTAATATATAAACTGCATTTATAAAACACGCAACACTTCCAGAAATAACCAACCAACTTCACAAAAATGAAACTCATGCCTACCATTTCCAGTCTTTAACTAGTTTCCAAGTTTGTTTTCTTTCGGCTAAGTATTTGATCTCTTTTGTCTTATGCTTTTTTTTCGCATTTTTCTTGTCTTATTATGAGTCATCTTAAGTTCCTCAAGCGAAATTTGCTTCTCCTAGATTTCAATGCTCACCAAAGAACAAAATAAAAAAAAAATCAATGTTCATAATCTCCTTAACATATCATCATCTGAATTATCTTACTTATACCTTCGTAGTGTCTCAGTGTATTTTACATCGAGTTTGACTAGTTTCCCAATGTGAATAAAACTTCCACAGAAAATGTATAGGTTCTATTAAAAATGTTAGTGTGTTGATACCTTCCCAGCGATAGATCTTACACAATTCCTTGATGTTACGCAATGACTTTCGGTCATCATAAGCCATATAACTAAACCACCATTTTCTCTCATTTGGCAGATGAGAAAAATAAGGTATTGTAAGGGTTAAGTGACTTATTCGAAGTCATCTCAAGTAATCTGTGCAGACACTCAGAGATTCTTATTGTTCAGATCTGTACTGAGGTCCTTGAAAGAACATTCATCTCTTCTTTTTACCTCTCTAGTGAGAGGTTTGTTTCAAATTTTTCATCTGTGAAATGAGTATCAATTTCTCAAATCAAATAGTAAGAGAATAATTTGTGACAACCCATTCAGTTCCTAAGAAATGGACTAGAGAAGAGAAATGAGATGTCATATTGTAAAGTTTACTTAGTGTTAAGAGGAAAATCTAAATTTAAAATGATAGCTTTATGTTTTTATAGCTTTGGTAGTACATATTACTAGAAAGTCATTCAGTACAGAAGCAAGTTATTCAGCTTGTTTATAAAATAGTTAAGAAAAAATTGCTAGCAATTTCATTGCAAAGCAAAAGGTTAAGACAAATCTAGTTGACTCATAATCAATCCTTTGAAATAACCCAGATAAAACAGAAATATCTTAATGATTATTACTTACTGCTTTGAATCATACCTGTGCTTTCTCAAGATACAAGCTACAAGCAGTGTTTCCCCCTCCCCACCTCCCCATGGCATGGAGAGAAAAGACAACTATTATCCCTCTATCATCTTCAGATATTTTTCTCTGGGCATGATATTTTTAATCATCCATTAGAATTATGTCTATAGAGGGCAGTGTAAATTTCAAATAACTCTTAATACTTAAAATACATTCAGAAACATATAAGCTTTTGCAAGCATCTTACTCATCTTTCGTTGTATTATAAAACTGCCAAACACACATTTTAAATTATTTTTGTTATGGAAACAAAATATTTTCCAGTAGTATTTAGTAGATGGTAGATTTCAAATTAAACTAAAAATGTGCCCATAACATATATCCAATTATTTTATAAACTCTGAATGGTTTAAATTTTTACAATCAAACAAGGTCTTGAATAGCAAAAAAGGGCATATGCATAATACCACATCCAATAAACAGAAATAAACACTAGTTACACTGTCCAGACATTTTCATTTTATGTATTTAACACATAGCTCTAGTGATGGTTGTACAACCCCGAATATGCTAAAAACTACCGAATTGTATACCTTAAAAAGTGAATTTTATGGTATATGAATTACATCTCAATAAAACTTATTTTAAAGAACACATCTAGCTAAATATTCTGTAGGAAATAATATATGATTTTTTTTTCTTGCTGGCACCATATTCTAGAGCAGATACAAAAGTGAAATAAAGTGTTAATTGCAGCCCAGATAAAGTGATGCTATCTGTTCAGGGTAAGATATCTTTTGTGCTGTAATTACAAGCCTTAAATTCTGATTTCAAAAATTTTTGCGAAATTCTCCCTGAAACCAGTGACCATTATAGTACAAAACTCAGGTATAATTTGGCACATTCTGTAGTATATTTGTATTTTTAAAGGATTCTTTGTTACAATTTTCATGTTTTTGTTTAACTGACAAAAAGATCAGGTGAAATTCATGATATTTATTTAAAGAAAAATCTGGATAGAAAGATGAAAGTTACCCCAGTACAGCAATACAGATTTGCACTCACTGAGAGTTTTCGGAAATAAATATCGTACACACTCTCCATTTGGATTTTTAAAGGAGGAGTTGTTAGAAGACTCATCCTTTTCTGGAAAAATGTCTCTGATTGTATCAAAGAATCTTAGAGTCACAAGCACTTTAGTCATAATCTGGTTAAATCCAATGCCGTCCCTTGGTGAAGTAATAGAGACCCAAAGAGGTTAAGTAATTTACCCAAGGTCACACAGCACGTTAGTGAAAGAGCCAGGTGGAGAATGTGTCTCCTAATACCCTAACCAGTTTTTCATCCTTTTATTCCCTAGACAACTATCATCTGGGAAAAATTAAAATTGTTAAGCATGCAGTTGAAAAAAAAAACAATTGTATTCATCACAATCCCACATGCAGCAGGTGCTTAAGAAGTATTTTTAAATTATGAATTATCTTCCATCTATGTTTAGTAGGTTTTTTTACACAATGGTTTTGTGAGATATTTTGTAATTAATCTCATAATGAAGAAAATTGGACAGGGAAGGAGTTATGGAAAAGGTCAAACAGCAGCCACATCTCCTTCCAAATTCCACTGTGCCTCATGAAATCTCAAGAGAGTTTCAAAAATCGGCCATGTGATTGAGCCATGAAATGAACACGATTGTGCTCTGCTAGAGAGCGTAAAATGAAACAATCATCCTGGAAAATACACAATTTCTATCAAAAGCCTTAATGTTCTTATAAATTGATCTAATAATTCTATGTCTGGTAGCCAATTATATAAATATAAACCAAGATGCAGAGATACAAGTTTGCAGAGCAATGTCCCTTGCAGTAGTACTCATGATAAAGTGATAAACATCAACATAGCTGAGAATACCACAGTATATTCATTTGAAAATTACCACCGTAGGCTGATAAAATAAAATTGAGAAGAATTTAACACAAAACATATTTTATGTGATATAGTGAGAAGTTTAAGACACAGAATGTAGAATTGTATATATGGTATGTTTTTTAAAAATATTTTTCAGCACAGAAAAATATACTGGTTGTCTTTGGGTAGTAAAACTATGGGTGGCTTTTCTTATGTTATCCATGTTTTTAATGAAAAATATGTATTGCTTTTATAGAAAAATATCTAATATTGTTAAAAAATAAATATTGTTAAAACAAACATAATATGAGCCAATTGATCAAAAATAAATCCAGAAAATATTATTAGAATCTACCATTGGAATAAAGTATGCCCTAACACTGTATGATATTATCCAATGCCATCATTTCTGATGTTGTTGACACGTGCTTTTTTTTTTTACAGAATCACACATGATTAGTAGCTAACAATATATATATCGTCCTTTGAGAGTCTAAAGAATATCTTTCACTCTAGAGCTTATAAATATTTCACTCAATTGATTTGTTTGATCAGACCACACCAATTAGAAGCAAACAGCTTCGTCTCGCAACCTTTGTTCAGGTGAAGGGGTTCCTCTAGCTGCCTCCTGACAGGGTTCCTACTTTCAGTCAGTCACTGTTTTACTACACATGGTGAAGTCATGTTATCTCTTTGGACTATACCAGCATCTAAACTCACACAAAAGCACCAGGGGCTGTAATCCCTCATTCCACAAACCCCGAGTTAACCAAAGTTGTCTGGAAAGATGGCATAGATCTGGAAAGATGGCAAACTCCTTAAAGGTAGTAGCAACTGTCTAAAAGCATAACAAAACAAAAACAAAAAAACAGGTCCTAGTGAACTATTAAGAGGAAATTTTCATTTAAAAATGAGACTTTGTGAAGGGGGATTTCAAAATTCCTGAGTCTCGCCTTTAGAGAAATTTCCCCCTGTTGCTTACACTTTGAAATAACAAGGCCGGCTAGAAGAACCCTGTCTTCCTCTGTCAGCGTGGTTCATGTTCCAGCATTTGAAATGAAGATGAGCCTTTCCTGACTGGATCTTCAGGAAGACAACCACGAAAGCAAACTGACAACCTGTGTTTCTGCTGTCAGAGATCTGCACATCAATCAATAAGACTCCATATGGCATCTGTTTTCAGTGATCATGTCACTTACCATCAACATCACATTAAATCCTTGCGGTAGAAAGGGGTTCTTTTCCCCGTATTCACAGGCGAGTGATCTCTGAGTTCATCCATCCCCAGACCTCTCACTTGGGGAAGAGAGCACAGCCCAACAGTGTCTCCTGCCGCCTGTTAGTGAGGTGACATGCATGCAGGGAGGGGCTCTTCCTCCTGAAAAGGAATGAAGACTTAATCCTCCACCGTACTTGACTTCATTCCAGGGTCTGCTTTCTCTATATTCAGTTAAGATGGGCTTTGAAATTGACATTGTTCATTTCAAAGTAAGCATATCATGATCTCTGGTTTTAGAACTCTTCTGTCATTTAACAACTTCTCATATCCTTTTGATTTGTCACATGTTCGCTCCCATGCTGGCCTGCTGATCACTCCTGCCCTCACCTCAAAAAAGCAATACAAGATAACTAGTTAAATCTGGAGCACGGGGCTGGGTGCAGTGGCTCACGCCTGTAATCCCAGAACTTTGGGAAGCCAAGGTGGGCAGATCACGAGGTCAGGAATTCAAGACCAGCCTGGCCAACATAGTGAAACCCCGTCTCTACTACAAAAAAAAAAAAAAAAAAAAAAAAAAATTAGCCAAGCTTGGTAGCAGGCACCTGTAGTCCCAGCTACTCAGAAGGCTGAGGCAGGAGAACTGCTTGAATCCAGGAGGCGAAGGTTGCAGTGAACCGAGATCGCACCACTGCACTCCAGCTGGGTGACAGAGCAAGACTCTGTCTCAAAAAAAGAAAAAAAAAAAAATCTGGAGTACAGTTATATCAACAGAAGAGTCTGAATTTGAATGCCAGAAAGAAAATGACTGGTGTCAGGATATATCCTCGCTGTTTTACACGTTTTGGCATAGCATTCAGGGAGAAGTCATGCTGGAGGCGTGCCACTAAAACCCACATGAGTGCAAGTTGGCTTTTGAGTATTTGTTCAGATCTTCCATGGAAGAAAAATGCATGTCTGGGAGCAATCACACTCAAGCATATATCTTCCTCTGATGCAATTTCGTGAATCCAGTGATAAAAAGAAGTTGTGACTTTTGACATTACTGAATCAATTCCGAGGTACTGTTTGAATCAATCAGGTTACTTCTTCCTCTGAAATAAATTCAGTATGTTTACCCTCTTACCATATGTCAAAAGAATGCATTTGGAAATCTCATGAATTAGCTCATTTATTTAAAAAAAAAAGCAAGGAGGGAGAACTCATGTAGAAAACTGCATCATGTTTGCCTCCCGGATTTCTGGTCATTCTTCTGGGGATTTGCTCCTGGGGAATGCCTGGTTTTTATTGTCTATTGGTTTGGGAATATTTGACAAGCAAGATTGCACCTATCTTAGATGCTAATGAAACGGCCTTTGAGTGCAAGGAAGAGCAACTCCCTCCTCTAGTCTCAAACCAGCTACAGTGCTGAGGTCGTTTGGATATAAGATGAAATCATAGTCTGTTAAGGCCTCCTATTTCTTAAGAAGCAAAATAGCCCACTGCTCTAAGATTGATCTGGCTTTCCACCTCTCTATGCTAATCTGTAGCAATTATTGTTTATTTTGGCCTTCAATCAAATCCAATCTTGAATTGTTCCCTGATTGTTCCAGAAGTACCTCTCTTGCCTCTGGAACACAACTGATTTAAGGATATCTAAAACTTGCCACAGTCCCACCAGCCCAGTGTACCCTCATTGAAATGATTTGAAATTTCTCCCTCTGTCTTAGAAATCTCAGTGACAATACATAAATTTTTTAGTGTTGTAAGAATCAATTTATTAATATCTGTGCAGCACTTCAGAAATTTAAAGCCTTAAAACACTGTAGCTGTATAGCAGTTTAGTGAGATAATTACCCAACCACTTCTAACTTGAAACTGTGTAAGTATAAACATGTTTTACTTCTGAGTATTTTATTCTTTCTTCTTTTTATTGGCTTAAGCATAATACTATACATTCTGATGACTCAATTTGAGTGAAAGAAAAAGAGACATTTTTAGTTTGAATAAGAATTACCTTACCATTTAGCAGTATTATTGTCTCTCAGGATACAGAATGTTTTTCATTTTAATCCACCATTTTTAATGCCCTGAGCAGAAAGACTATTAAAGGTAAACACCTGAATGTATCCTTTAGTTTAGGAAGGCATTTGATCTCAGGCTTTGTTTTGCATGTGAACCAGGATACTCTTTAACATGACAGTCAGCCCCTCCTAGAGTGAAAAAAGACTATTGATTTCTCTTATGCACAGTTAAACTTTCCATTATGTGTCCTATTAATAATCATATTTGCTTTTGTGATGTGTACTGGTTCCTGATCTCTGAGCTCAGACCTGTCTAAATAATCCTCTCTAAATACATAATCTTTGAGATCTATTCCCCAAAGACCTGCTGGGAGAAATTTCTCACCATGTTTATAACATTCCAGGACCCAAGCATACAGTGAGAATATAAATTTGTTTTAAAGCAAAAATCAGAATAAAATAATAATTAGAAGCCTGCTAAAATTTACAAAATGTTTAAATGCATTTACTGATTTTTTTTTTTCTGGCAAGATATGGTGTTTAAACCATAAAGAACTCTTAGCTTAAACTGTTTTGAAGAAAGTAACAAATAAGTGAAACAATAACTTCAAATCAATAACAAAAAACAATGTAATCCCAGTGGTTTGGAAGGCCAAGACAGGCAGATTACCTGAGGTCAGGAGCTCGAGACCAGCCCAACCAACATGAAGAAACCCCATCTCTACTAAAAATATGAAAAAATTAGCCAGGCGTGGTGGTGGGTGCCTGTAATCCCAGCTACTCAGGAGGCTGAGTCAGGAGAATCACTTGAACCTGGGAGGTGGAGGTTGCACTGAGCCGAGATTGCACCATTGCACTCCAGCCTGGGCAACAAGAAACTCCGTCTCAAAAAACAAAACAAAACAAAACAAAACAAAACAAAACAAAACAAAACAAATGAAGAAAGAAAACAATAGAGAAAAGCATTTGAAATAAAGGTTTATTTTCTAAATAAAAAGTTATTAAATTTCATTTACTTTGCTGAATATTAGTTTTAATGCTATCATGAATATTTCTCTTAGGGGAGAGTTTATTCCATCTTTGCATCCTCAGTGCTTAATACAATGTCTACAACAATGAAGGCCCTCAATAACAAATGAGTGAGAAAATGAATGAATGAATGGTTAAATGGCCCACATACCTTACCACTGATGTTCAGTTTACAGATGTACTTGAAACAAACATCTAGAAGGAAACAAATAAGCAGAAACCAAACATCTTTCACCTGGATTCCTTGAAACTAACCCTGGAACTCATTTGAGAGTATTTAAGAGGAGGTTCGGCCGGGCGCGGTGGCTCAAGCCTGTAATCCCAGCACTTTGGGAGGCCGAGGCGGGTGGATCACGAGGTCAAGAGATCGAGACCATCCCGGTTAACATAGTGAAACCCCGTCTCTACTAAAAAAAATACAAAAAATTAGCTGTGCATGGGGGCACGTGCCTGTAATCCCAGCTACTCAGGAGGCTGAAGCAGGAGAATTGCCTGAACCCAGGAGGCGGAGGTTGCGGTGAGCCGAGATCGTGCCATTGCACTCCAGCCTGGGTAACAAGAGCGAAACTCTGTCTCAAAAAAAAAAAAAAAAAAAAAAAGAGGAGGTTCAGTTCGAGATGTTATTATGGCACAGAAAGAAAGGCAGAATCCAGATACTTGGATGGCTCTAAGTAGAATCTTAGAGAGGTTAAAGTTGGTGGACTTCATTGCCAATAATCCTTAACTTTTTGTTCTGAATTACTTCTAATATTATTTCACAAATTCATTCAGGTCTATATTTATGCAAATAATATTTACAGGTAAAGGATCATCTTATTTCTCTAAAGTGTATTTAATTTTTAAAATCATAGCCACAGGGGAAGCTGATTTTCTTGCTGAGAGAGAATACATTTGGACTTCTCATTGGGATGAGGGTCCACAAGATGCCCAGGAGTGTGTTTGTTGATGGCAATACAGAAAATCTTGGCATATGTTATCAATTTGGGAACAAGTACACGTATCTGCATTGACATGGGGCAATTTGTTAGACCCAGAGGCAAGATTCTAAATGATGTACTACAAACAAGGCAAAAATAAGAAAATGGTTTAAAAAGCACATCATTAGATTCAGAATACAAATACTACCCCCAACTAGTTTAAACAGAAAACACACCACCTTGTGGAATGAAAGATAAATGTTTTCCTATGTTCTGCCGCTTATGAATGATGTCATCACTGTGATTACATGAAGAAGAAACTTCTTAGATCCAGATGGTCACCATTCCCTGTCGCTGGTAGTCCTGGTATTCATAAGTAAGCATAATTTTTGTTGAATTCAATTGTCTAAAAGCACACTGCCTTTTTTCACTGATATGAGAGGATGAGTACACTGTTTTATGACTCTCTCTGTCGTTAATGGTTTTTCTATAGGATTTATTCTTTTAGTATAGTAGTCACTAGCTTTGCCTAGATAACCAGATAGACTTTTAAAATTTCTGTTGTTGTTGCTGTTGTGAGACAGGCTCTTGCTTTGTTGCCCGGCCTGGAGTGTAGTGGCATGTTCACGGCTCATTGCAACCTTGAACTCCTGGGCTCAAGCAATCCTCCTGTCTAAGCCTCCCAAGTAGCTGAGACTACAGGCATGTGCTACTGGGCCCCATCTCCAACAATGGAGATTACATTTCAACATGAGATTTGGAGTAGACAAACATCCAAACCATATCATTCAGATAATTTTTTTATTCTTATGTTTTGTAACAATGGGGTTTTGCTATGTTGCCCAGACTGCTCTTGAACCCCTGGCCTCAAGTGATCGTCATGCCTCAGCCTCCCAAAGTGTTGGGATTACAGGCTTGAGCCACTGTGCATAGCCCATAATAGACTTTTAGAAACCTCTTTTCTATTAGTTTCTAAGAATGGTCAGAGATTTTTTTTTTAATGTTTATTCAACTTTATGGCATTCAAACAAAGATTAGGCACGAACTAATTATTATGGAAAGAAAAGAGTCAGTAATTCTTGTCTGTTAACATTCATATACTAACTACATAACTGAACCCTAACTATTCCCAAGATACTACAAAGTTTAGAAACCATGTGGTTCAACACCTTCATTTTTAAAATTAGGAAATTGAGGCCTAGAAAGGTTAAGCAAATCATCTAAAGTTACACTATCAGTAAACGGATAAGACCAGATTCAAGGCCTTCTATACATCCTATTGCATTTTCTACTGTATGACACAATATTGCTTAGAAGCAGAGTGAATTTTAAATGGACTTTCCAGACGGTAAATTCATTATGTTTAGCAACTATGCTACTTACTCAAAAGCTACTAATCCCTCATTACTTTTATATTTCACATCTTAAAGATGATGCTAAAGTTTCACTCTGATGTAAATAAAGCTATTTTATTCACTTCCTAAATGTGACATTTAAAAAACAGGCATTTTACTTTGAGATTTGCTTTGTTGTATGTTATTTTTAAAACTAAGATAATGGAAACACTTCTGATTTTTCCATTAGCTATAAAAGCAATGTATTTGCTTCAAGATGAGAAAACAATGCAGGTATTTAATCTGTTGCACATACAAATTCTGCCAGACATTCGGCTGGTCCACATTACATGAGTTTGATGACAGCTATCTTGCAATTTCTAATTGAGGGAGCTTTAAGTAATTGTGCTAAAGCCATGTTCACCGTGTGTAGCAATGAAGAAGCCCAGATACTACAGAGAAATCGTTCACTGGAGCTGTTAATAGAATCCAAATTCCAGTTTGTAAGGCTGCCAGCTGCAACCCACTTGTGATAAACCATATGAAAAGGAACAGATGAATCTGATACAAATGATTTATTTGAGAACGCAGAAATTTGCTCTTGAAAATTCACACTAGTTGATTTAAAACAAAAACAACAAATACATCCGTCTATCCTTTCTGGACTATTACATTAAAATAAGCACAGACAACCTAAGCAAAAACGCTTCAGTATCCTAAAACTATGTAATGTTGAGCACATTTATTAATAACTTCCTTCTTTTGAAAGTTTTTTTAAATGGAATTAGAATACCATTTGTATCATTTCCTTTGTTTAAAAAATGGGTGCAAAATTCAGAAAAGGCATTTCTTGTAATGATTCATAGATGGCAAACAAAATGTTCTAATTCCCAGGTGAGTCTTACAAGAAAACGTTAATTCAAGCACACTAGGTTTTCTTTTTTTTTAAAGTACATATTTATCAGTGAGGAAAAGAAATGATCATGTCAAATTACTAAAGTTGGCTTGGATTAGCCTATGCTGTCTTTAACTCATACTTGTTTTTTTAAGCTGTGGACAATTTAAAGCAAGAATTTTCAATCTATGGATTTTGATCCATTTATTGGGTCCTGACCAGAATTTTAAAAATTGAAATAGATGGCTGGGCACGGTGACTCGCACCTGTAATCCCAGAACTTTGGGAGACCGAGGCGGGTGTATCACAAAGTCAGGAGTTCGAGACCAGCCTGGCCAATATGGTGAAACCCCGTCTCTACTAAAAATACAAAAATTAGCTGGGCATGGTGGTATGTGCCTGTATTCCCAGCTACTCAGGAAGCTGAGGCAGGAGAATTGCTTCAACCCGGGAGGCAGAGGTTGCAGTGAGCCGAGATCACACCACTACACTCCAGCCTGGTGACAGAGCAATACTCAGTTTCAAAACAAACAAACAAACAAAAAAGTTGAAATATATAAAATGGCAAAAGTACATTTCACACAGTGAAGATAGCAACTTTGAGTCTTAAGATCAAATGTATTTCTTAATGTGAATCACGATTAAAAGTTCAAAAAATGACGATTTAGAGTAAAACAAGTGTAAAAATCATTGCTAGTATTCTTCAACGTTTGGTGCATGTTTCTCTTCTTGGGTTTCTTTCTGGATAACCCTAAGCCCTTTTATCACTAATTATCACATCCTGAAATTTATTTTCCACACTGAAAACCTTTACAGAAGTTAGGAAGAATTGTGTAGACTAACAGATAACGAAGAAATATGTGGCCAAATCTCCCTAGAAATCAATTTATTTTTAGTAAATCACTAGCAGTCAAGCCATCTAAATATCTTTTCTATAATTGCCATGAGACCTGGTACAAGTCCAGTTTTGATTTATTTCCCTAGTGTATTTGGTGAGAATACCAATTCCTGCTTCTAAATCACTTTCCAGAAACCTTGGAAAATTAGTATTAGCAGACTAATAATATTGTAAGCTGCTCTGAGCAAGATATTGGAAAAATACACAGATAAAAAGAGCCTGCTAAAATAGCAATTTGAAGCACCTAATAATTCTCCTCTTTGCATGTTTTCTTTATTTTTACTTTTTTGAAACAAGGTCTCCTTTGGAGCACAGTGGTGCAATGACAGCTCACTGCAGTCTTGACCTCCCAGGCTCAAGTGATCCTCTCACCTCAGCCTCCCGAGTAGCTGGAACTATAGGTGCATGCCACCACCCCCTGCTAATTTTTATATTTTTTGTACAGATGGGGTTTTCCCATGTTGCCCAGGCTGGCCTCCAACTCCTGGGCTCAATGGATCTTCCTGCCTAGACCTCCCAAGGAGCTGGGATTAGAGGCGTGAGCCACCACACCTGGATGTTTTCTTTCTAATTATTTCTTATATCCTTGGAAATATTTCTCTTAGCTAAGATTTTTTTTTCATGTGTTTACTCTCCTCATTACAATATAAGAGGCTCTTGAGAATAGAGGATGGCTTATAAAATTCTATATTATTTTTCGGGCCCAGAAAAGAGCTCTATGAGCAGAGGTGACTCAAGAGATGCTTATAATATATAATTAAATAAACCATGATGAATGGCCAGGGATAGACAAAGAATTAAAATTAATGATGGGCTAGAAATAGACTCTAATGACCTTAAAATAAACTCTATGAAGTCCAATGCACAAGGAGATGAGGTTAAAGCATGCTAAATTGTAAACAGGTAGAAAAAAATTGATTCACAGATTTTCATGACACAAGGCTTTACTAATTTCTTTTGAAATTTTTTCTTTCTTTTTGAAACGGAGTCTTGCTCCGTTGCCAGGCTGGAGTGCAGTGGCATGATCTCGGCTCACTGCAGCCTGTGTGCCTCCGCCTCTGGTATTCAAGGGATTCCCCCTGCTTCAGACTCCCCAGTAGCTGGGTTACAGGCAAGCACCACGACGCCTGGCTAATGTTTTGTATTTTAGTAGAGATGAGGTTTCACCATATTGACCAGAATGGTCTCGATCTCCTGACTTTGTGATCTGCCTGCCTGGACCTCCCGAAGCTGCTGGGATTGCAGGCATGAGCCACCTCACCCAGCTTTCTTTCGAATTTCTTTAGCTGGATGCTTCCCTATCACTGGACACTAAAGACTCTTGTGTCATAGTTTTTTTTTTTTTTTTTTGCTATGAAAACAGAGATAATGGGCCAGCCTACCTACTACACAAGACAAACCATGCTTCTCTCCAAGAACCTCATCAAGGGGACAAAGTTAAAAGTGGTAACTGAATTTGGTTCTATCTACATAATGGCATAATCAAGATGGAGAAATGACAAAAATGCTATGACAGCTGATGTGTTCCCTAGAGACTGACAGAGTCCAGTAGCGAGGTTCCACATTGGAGTCTGTACCTGAACAAGATACAGGTATCAGATTTAGTAACTAGAAACATTCCATCAGCCCTGCACCCCCACCCTACCCTTCCCCATATCAGACTCAATTATCAAGTGGCAAGAAACATTCCCCATAGGGAAGGCTTGGTGCCTTTCTACAAGAATGTGCCTGCCATTCTACAAGAAGTAAAGATAATGGAAAATCAGTTTTCATGAGGCCGATCCTCTGCGAAGGACGGGCAATAACAACTTTGGGGGCAATGAAGTTAGAAGGTTGGCATAACTCGTTAAGGAAAGCTGAGAACATGGCAGAAAATGCTCAACATTATGCAACTCTGGATTGTAGAGAAGAGACTAGAGGTAGAGAGACTGTTTAGTAGGTTATTATGAGAAAAAGGCACCCAACAGAAAAGCTTGATGCTCATTTTGAAGAAGGTAAAGCTGCCAGAAGACTGAGACACTGCTGAAAAAATGGGCACAAAAAGAATTACAATGGTGGCCGGGCGCGGTGGCTCACGCCTGTAATCCCAGCACTTTGGGAGGCCGAGGCGGGAGGATCACGAGGTCGAGAGATCGAGACCATCCTGGTCAACATAGTGAAACCCCGTCTCTACTAAAAATACAAAAAACTAGCTGGGCGTGATGGCGCGTGCCTGTAATCCCAGCTACTTAGGAGGCTGAGGCAGGAGAATTGCCTGAGCCCAGGAGGCGGAGGTTGCGGTGAGCCGAAATCGCGCCATTGCACTCCAGCCTGGGTAACAAGAGCGAAACTCTGTCTCAAAAAAAAAAAAAAAAAAAAAAGCATTACAATCGTAGAGCTGGGATCTAAGAATGTACCATTTTTGCATATGCGGGTGGCCTCATTCCAGTTCATTACATAATCTGAGTGAAGTGGAAGGAGCATGGGCTTTGGAATCATGTGGACTGTGAGTTCTCAGTCTAGCTCTTCTAATTGAGAGATGTATGATAATGAGTATCATCAACCTCTCTTAGCTTTGTGATCTAAAATGAAAAATATCACCTGTATATTAAGTGCTTAGGTTAGCATAATTTCTAGCACATAGTGGGGGATCTAAGTGAGATTTATTATTGCTGCTTTTATTAGATTTATTTTTGTAGTTCTGTTCTTGCCCACGATTTCCCTTGTGACCATTAATACATATTTCGAGGCGTCTGACCAGAGTGTGAAGGCACCATCTGTGCCATGAACCTTGGACTCACTCATTAACTTCAATGAATAGAGCCAGCCCAGTCTCGGAGTGGTTGACACCCTGGAGAACTACCTTAGTTGGCAAAGAATTATCTATATTTCATAACATTTTGTTGGAGGTATTTCAAAGTAGGTGGGCTAGAGTAACTGTTTTGTGGTGACCTGTGGCCAAATTATGATGATCAATAATTTGCATATTATTGTAAGTATTCACAATAATGATAAGTAACATTTAATTCTAATGTGTGGGCTCTACCATATTATGCTTTTCCTGAAGCTTGGAGAAAGCACATATGTACACAGAAAGTGTGACTAAAAGAAACAAGTTTTCTTTTTTAAATGTCTGATGGTATACATCAAATGAGCAATGCCCCCTACAAAGGAGTTCCCTTAGGAAGCTATACAAACATTGTAACAATCCTGCATTAGATCAAAACACTTTTGAAACTTCTCTATTGGAATTGCCTTATGACCTGGTTTATGAGCCGTGTAGAAAACTCAGACTCATTAATTTATAGTCACACATAATTAATTTTTCACCTCTGGTGGAGTTACCCAGCTTGATCACCCATTTTGGCTCTGCATGATTTTGCTGCTTCCAAAATAAAATCGAATCTCAAAGTGTGAATATTTGCCATTATCTAGAGTATTTAGGAGAACATATTATATGTTCTGAAGGCAATTCCAAAAAGAATTCCAGAATTTCAGATTCTGCCATTCATGACCCATGGCAGTGAGCTTGCTGAGGGTAACTCTCCTCTGTACAGCAAGTTGTATTTAATAGTATATTTGGTTTTAAGACTATTCATCCAACAAACAATTACTGAGGGCTACCTCTTGTCAATTTGTTCTTTCATTTATTCACTCAACAATTATTTATTGAGTCCCTATTACTTGATAGGAACTTGGTTAGGAACCCAGCAGTGAATAGGAAAGGCATGGCCACTATTCTTATGGAAACTTCATCCAATTAAGAAGACAAATACTAAACAAGTAATTGCAGCAAAGAGAAGCATAATGAGAACATATTTCAGAGAGACATCAGTTAGTCTAAGGATTAGGGTAAACTTTCCTGAGGAAATGATTTTGAAGCTGAGATTTGAAAGATGACCAGGAATTTTCCAGGTAGAGGGAACAGCAAGTGGAGACATGGATGGCAAGGGAGCATGATGTGGCAGGAACGGAAAGACGTTCATTATGACCAGAGCATTTAGGGAAATAGAAGAAGACTGGCAGAGGCGAGACCATGCAAGGCCTAATAAGCCATATTAAGAGTACAGACTATTTCAGTTGTTCATACACTAAAGAAGGGATATGCAACCAGACTGGTCTCAAACTCAAGTGATCCATTCTGACTTGGCTTCCCAAAGTGCTGGGATTACAGGTGTGAGCTACTACGCCCAGCCTGACTCTTCTTTATTCTTTACCCAGAACTTTCCAACACATGATTTGTTTTGACCCTCACAATTAGCCCATGAAGAACGTAGAATAGGTATTACTATCTCCATTATATGAATTTCAAAACTGAGGTGCATTAAGGTTAAATAATTTGCCTAATGATGCTTGGTTAAGTGACAAACTTCGGAAGAGAACTCACATTTCTGACTCCCTGTTTTCTCTTTTTCCTATACCAGGTTGCCTAACCTGACCTGGGCAAATGTGAAAGTAAAGAAAACAAAATGAATCAAAATCCCTGTGCGTTTTCCAGTGAGCCACAACCATTGGAAAACCTAGAGGATTTTCTATTTCTTGAATTCTAGGAGCTGAGAACTGATTGGCACCATCATCCTATGAGAAATTAAACTTTAGTCATGGAATGTATATTTGAAATATGTATCTAAAATTATATGACTCAGATATCTTTTGATTTAAACCTAACGACAGCAAATTCGTTCATAGCAGGAATACAGTAATTCTAGATGGGCATAAGTTTTGTGTTTTAAAATGAAACGTAGTTTTTTAATTGCAGTGAACAAAAGAATGTAATTAGTTCCAATTGCCAAATCAGAAATTGTGCCAGGAATTTCCAGAAAGGAAAAAAAAAAAAAAAAAGAATGGAATTGTGTTCAACATCAATGCCAGGGAAAGAATGCTTCCAGAGCTGGAGGACTCTCCACGGGAAATCAGTTCCCTCCAGTTCCTTAAATCTCCACAGCCGTACCTTTCATCAACACGGAGTATTTCCTCGATTTTAAAATTCCTGGTTTGGTATTCTGTTTTCCTTTATTAAAGCTCCTGTCATTGCTCTGAAATCCCCACCTCCGTTTATAAAGTCCGAATTTATGAAGGTCATGAGGATTTTGTTTTCCAGTGCTATTCAATTTTTCCTTTAATGTAACCAGGGAGGAAAAATAGAATAAGGGCTGGACTGGGGCAGCTGGCATCCAAAGTGCTTGTTCATGAGCTTTTCTTTGCCCCTTGTTTGTTTCCTGGATATCTGTCTACAGAGATGCCAAAGTCTCTGTCCTGATAACTCACTGGGTCTGTAAAGTGACTGCTGATGGGAAGCTTCCCCCAACCCCAGCATGATTATACTGAAATTCAGAATTCTACCAGAAGATAACTTTCTCAATTCATCACCCTTCCAAGGATATTACATAGGCCTCACTTTCTCAGAGTAAGCAACAGCAAAGCAACATAGAAAGAAGGCACCTCAGGCTTCCAACCCTTCCCATTTATATGAGTGTCTCTCAACTGGCTTTTAAGCTACTGCAAGGATGTATTAATATTATTTCTCTTTGCAAAGCTGCTTAGGTTTGGAGACTTGAAAACAAAAACAAAGGAATATATATATTTCTTCCAAAATAGAAGATACATACATTTTCTTCTCAAGCAATAAAATATTGGGGATAGGTATCAAAGCATCACATGATTCTAGTGTCTTATTAAAATTGGTGTTTTTCAGGCTGGGTGCAGTGGCTCATGCCTGTAATTCCAGCAGTTTGGGAGGCTGAAGCAGGCGGATCACCTGAGGTTGAGAGTTTAAGACCTACCTGACCAACATGGAGAAACCTCATCTCTACTAAAAATACAAAAATTAGCCAGGTGTGGTGGCATATGCCTGTAATCCCAGCTACTCAGGAGGCTGAGGCAGGAAAATTGCTTGAACATGGGAGGCGGAGGTTATGGTGAGCCAAGATCATGCCATTGCTCTCCAGCCTGGGCAACAAGAGCAAAACTCCATCTCAAAAAAAAAAAAAAATTGGTATTTTTCTGGATCCCAGGAGTTCTGTGAATAGACAGTAGCGTTTCTCTTCATTCTCAATGCCAGCTATGTCTACCTGGAAGAAGAAATCATACTCAAAGCTGGTGGAAAAGGCTACTGAGTTGATATAGAGAAGAATCCAACTTTGATTATTTTGATTAAACATCAAAAAAATTTTCTTTTTACAATCTGTTAAGATTCAACAACATCAGGGGAACAAAAAGACCTCAAAAATTCTATGCCTTACTCAATTTCAGATAATTATGTTAACAATTGTTTGGAACTACAACCCAAGGAAGATTCTAACTAACTTTTAACAAAATAAATTGCAACAAGTATACTTCCATAGAACTAGCTCATTGGCATTAGTATATGTTAAGAGACTGAATTGTTGGATCCTACCCAAGACAACCGATTAGACACAACTCCAGTGCACAACACCCAGTGAGAGACACACAGAAATCCAGAGATCTCCTAGCTCCAACCGAGGTACCAGGTTCATTTCAATGGGTCTGGTCCAATGGTGAGCAAAGCCCACTCAGGGCAGACTGAGGTGGGGAGGGGTGCTGCTTCACCCAGAAAGTGTATCTGACCGGTGAGTTGGAGGCTCCCCCTCTGATATGCCGGTCCAGATACAGCATTTCTCCCAAAGCCTCAGCAATACACAGAACAGGGGGATCTTTGCCAGTCAAGTGCCGGGAATGATAAGTGTGGAGTTGAATAAGAGCCTTCAGACTGAGCTATTGCCCCCTCCCCCCACCCAGAGAGAGAGGGAGCTGTAAGTGGGAGCAGCTGGGCGGGCCCCTACCCCATGACGGGAGAGAGGAAGCTGAAAGGGGGAGACTGCTGGGTGTGGTTGGAGTGGGTTCCTATCCTCCCCCACAAACCCCAGAGGCCTGAAACTCTGACTCTAGTGGGTTGCGTAGCCAGTGCCACAGTCTGAAATGAACGCTGAATGTTCCAGCCCAGTGGAGGAAGGGCACAACCCACCACTAGAGGGGTGGGACTGGGCTACATGTTTTAACAAAAAAACATAGAAAGCCTACGTAGCAATGGGATGGTGTTCTTGACAACCCAGCAGCACCTACAGGTCACTGGAAGAGGTGGGCCTAATCTCCCAGTATAAACAAAAAAGACAAAGCTTCCCTAGTAACCTGATGGAGTCCCTAGAAACCCAGTAGCGCCTCCACAGGCAGACAAGTTACCTCATCAAGCAGCTCCGTGACACAACAGCGAGTTAAATCCACAAAGATGGGAAAAAAACCAGTGCAAAAAAGATGAAACCATCAAAGACCAGAACACCTCTTCTCCTTCAAGGGATCACAACTCCTCAACAACACAGGATCACAACTTGACTGAGGAGTGTGATGAATCAACAGAAACAGGCTTCAGAAGGTGGATAATAACAAACTTTTTTGAGCTAAAGGAACACATTCTAACTCAATACAAAGAAACCAAACACCCTGAAAAAAGGTTAGACAAAAGGCTAACTAGAATAACCAGCTTAGAGAAGAACATAAATGACTTGATGGAGCTGAAAAACACAGCATGAGAACTACGTGAAGCAAACACAAGTTTCAATAGCCGAATCGATCAAGCAGAAGAAGAGATATCAGAGATTGAAGATCAACTCAGTGAAATAAAAAGAGAAGGCAAGACAAGAAAAAAGAGTGAAAAGAAATGAACAAAGCCTCCAAGAAATAAGGGATTATGTGAAAAGACCTAATCTACTCTTGATCGGTGTACCTCAATATGATGGGGAGAATGAATCCAAGCTGGAAAACATGCTCCAGGATATTATCCAGGAGAACTTCCCAAGCCTAGCAAGGCAGTCCAAATTTCAAATTCAAGAAATATGGAGAACTCCACAAAGATATTCCTCAAGAAGAGCAACCCCAAGGCACATAATCGTCAGATTCACCAGGATCGAAATGAAGGAAATAATGCTAACGGCAGCCAGAGAGAAAGGTCAGGTCACCCATAAAGGGAAACCAATCAGACTTACAGCAGATCTCTTGACAGAAACCCTACAAGCCGGAATAGAGTGGGGGCCAATATTCAACATCCTTAAAGAAAAGAACCTTCAACTCAGAATCTCATATCCAGCCAAACTAAGCTTCATAAGTGAATGAGAAATAAAATCCTTTACGGACAAGCAATTATTGAGAGATTTTGTCACCACCAGACCTGCCCTACAAGAGCTCCTGAAAGAAATGCTAAGCACGGAAAGGAACAAGTACCAGTCACTGCAAAAGCAAACTAGTTGGCAAAGACCAAAAATGCAATGAAGAAAATGAGTCAACTAATGGGAAAGAAAACCAGCCAGTAACAAAATGGCAGGATCAAATTCACATATAACAATATTAATATTGAATGTAAATGGCCTAAATGCCCCAATCAAAAGACAAAGACTGGCAAACTGGATAAAAAGTCAAAACCCATTTGTATGCTGTATTCAAGAAACCCAACTCACATGAAAAGACACACATAGACTCAAAACAAAGGGATGGAAGATTTACCAAGAAAATGGAGAACAAAAAAAATGCAAGGGTTGCAATCCTAGTCTCTGATAAAATGGAATTCAACAAAGATCAAAAGAGACAAAGAAGGACACTACATAATGGTAAAAGGATCAATCCAACAGAAAGAGCTAACTATCCTAAATATATATGCCCCCAAACACAGGAGCACCCAGATACATAGAGCAACTTCTTAACAACCTAAAACGAGATTTAGACTCCCACACAGTAATAGTGGGAGACTTCAACACTCCACTGTCAATATTAGACAGATCAACAAGACAGAAAATTAACAAGGATATCCAGGACTTGAATGCAGAGGTGGACCAAGTGGACCTAATAGACATATACAGAACGTTTCACCCCAAATCCACAGAATATACATTTTTCTCAGCACCACATTGCACTTACTCTAAAATTAACCACGTCATTGGAAGCAAATCACTCCTCAGAAAATGCAAAAGAACAGAAATCATAGCAAACAGTCTATCAGACCAGAGCGTGATCAGACTAGAACTCAGGATCAAGAAACACACTCAAACCTGCACAACCACTTGGAAACTGAACAACTTGCTTCTGAGTGTCGACTGGATAAACAATGAAATGAAGGCAGAAATAAAGATGTTCTTCAAAACCAACCAGAATGAAGACACAACTTACCAGAATCTATGGGACACCTTTAAAGCAGTGTCAAGAGGGAAATTTATAGCAATAAATGCCCACCAGAGGAGAGAGAAAAGATATAAAATCGACATCCTATCATCAAAATTGAAAGAGCTAGAGGAACAAGATCAAAAAAACACAAAACCTAGCAGAAGACAAGAAATAACTAAGATCAGAGCAGAACTGAAGGAGATAGAGATACAAAAACCCTTCAAAAAATCAATAAATCCAGGAGCTGGTTTTTTTTTTTAAAGATCAACAAAATAGACCACTAGCCAGATTAATAAAAAAGAAAAGGGAGAAGAACCAAATAGATGCAATAAAAAACAATGAAGGGGTTATCACCACTGATCCCACAGAAATACAAACTACTATCAGAGATTACTGCAAACAGCTCTACTCCCATAAACCAATAAACCAGGAAGAAATGAATAAATTCCTAGACACTTGCACTCTACCAAGACTAAACCAGGAGGAAGTTGAAACCCTCAATAGACCAGTAACAAGGGCTGAAATGGAGGCAGCATTCAATAGCCTATCAACCAAAAAAAGTCCAGGTCCAGATGAGTTCATAGCCGAATTCTACCAGATGTACAAAGAGGAGCTGGTTCCATTCCTTCTGAAACTGTAACAAACAATACAAAAGGAAGGAATCCTCCCTAACTCATTTTATGAGACCAACATCATCCTGATACCAAAACCAGGTAGAGACTCAACTAAAAAAGAAAACTTCAGGCCAATATCCATGATTAACATCGACGCAAAAATCTTCAATAAAATACTGGCAAACAGATCGCAACAGCACATCAAGAAGCTTATCCATCATGACCAAGTAGGCTTCATCCCGGGGATGCAAGGCTGGTTCAACATATGCAAATCCATAAATGTAATCCATCACATAAATGGAACCAAAGACAAAAAACACATGATTATCTCAATAGATGCAGAGAAGACCTTCAATAAAATTCAACAGCCCTTCATGCTACAAACTCTCAATAAACTAGGTATTGACGGAATGTACATAAAATGATGACAAACCTACAGCGAATATCATACTGAATGGGCAAAAGCTGGATGAATTCCCTTTGAAATCAGGCACTAGACAATGATGCCCTCTCTCACCACTCCTATTCAACATAGTATTGGAAGTTCTAGCCAGAGCAATCAGGCAAGAAAAAGAAATAGAGATATTCAATTAGGAAAGGAGGAAGTCAAATTGTCTCTATTTGCAGGTGACATGATTGTATACCTAGAAGACCCCATCGTCTCAGCCCTAAATCTTCTCAAACTGATAAGCAACTTCAGCAAAGTCTCAGGATACAAAATCAATGTGCAAAAATCACAAGCATTTCTATATACCAATAACAGACAAACAGAGAGCCAAATCAAGAGCGAACTCCCATTCACAATTGCTACAAAGAGAATAAAATACCTAGGAATACAACTAACAAAGGATGTAAAGGACCTCTTCAAGGAGAACTACAAACCACTGCTCAATGAAATAAGAAAGGACACAAACAGATGGAGAAACATTCCATGCTCATGGTTAGGAAGAATCAGTATCATGAAAATGGCCATACTGCCCAAAGTAATCTATAGATTCAACACTATCCCCATCAAGCTATAAATGATCTTCTTCACAGAACTGGAAAAAACCACTTTAAACTTCATATGGAATCACAAAAGACCCCACATAGTCAAGACAATCCTAAGCAAAAAGAACAAAGCTGGAGGCATCACACTGCCAGACTTCAAGCTATACTACAAGGCTACAGTAATCAAAACAGCATGGCATTGTTACCAAAACAGAGACATAGACCAATGGAACAGAACAGAGACCCCAGAAGAAACACCACACATCTACAACCATCTGATCTTTGACAAAACCGGCAAAAACAAGTAATGGGGAAAGGACTCCATGTTTAATACATGGTGTTGGGAAAATTGGCTATGTGCAGAAAGCAGAAACTGGACCCCTTCCTGTCACCTTACACTAAAATTAACTCCAGATGGATCAGATATTTAAACATAAAACCTAACACCATAAAAACACCAGAAGAAAACGTACACAAAACCATCCAAGACATAGGCATAGGCAAGGACTTTGTGACTAAAACACCAAAAGCAATGGCAATAAAATCCAGGATAGATAAATTAAATGGGATCTAATTAAACTCCAGAGCTTCTGTACAGCAAAAGAAACCATCATTAGAGTGAATTGGCAACCAAGAGAATGGGAAAAATTTTTTGCAATCTACTGATCTGACAAAGGGCTAATATCCAGAATCTACAAAGAACTAAAACAGATATACAAGAAAAAATAAACAACCCCATTCAAAAGTGGGTGAAGCATATGAACAGACACTTTTCAAAAGAGGACATATATGAGGCCAACAAACATCTGAAAAAATGCTCATCATCACTGGTCATTAGAGAAATGCAAATCAAAACCAAAACTGAGATATCATCTCACACCAGTTAGAATGGCGATCATTAAAAAATCTGGAGACAACAGATGCTGGAGAGGAAGTGGAGAAATAGGAACACTCTTACACAGTTGGTGGGAGTGTAAATTAGTTCAACCGTTGTAGAAGACAGTGTGGCGATTTTCAAGGATCTAGAAATAGAAATTCCATTTGACCCAGCAATCCCATTACTGGGCATATACCCAAAGAACTATAAATCATTCTACTATAAAGACACATGCACATGTATGTTCATTGCAGTCCTGTGTACAATAGCAAAGACCTGCAACCAACCCAAATGCCCGTCAATGATAGACTGGACAAAGAAAATGTGGTACATATACACCACGGAATACTACGCAGCCATAAAAAAAGTCGAGTTTGTGTCCTTTGTAGGGACTTGGGTGAATCTAGAAACCATCATTCTCAGCAAACTGACACAAGAACAGAAAGCCAAACACCATATGTTCTCACTCATAGGTGGGTGTTGAACAAGAACATGTGGACTCAGGGAGAGGAGCATGACACACTGGGGACAGTTGGGGGGGTAGGGGAGAGACAGCAGTGGCGGGGAGGGAGGAAAAGGTGGGGAGGGACAATATGGGGAGAAGTGCCGGATACAGTACGCACCTAAAGTAAAGTAAAATAAATAAATTTTTAAAAAAAGAGACTGAATTGTTTTATTTGAAATTGTAATATTTCACCATCCTCAATGTTAGGTACATTTTTAAAAGGTTAAATAACCCCAAATGAATTTCTGATTTTCATTAGAAAATTGCTAAGTCTTCATGTTGTATAGAAAATTTCTCTAATTTGAAATTAAAAATTTTACTAAAAATAAATAAATAAAAATTAAAAGTAAAATGAAATAGTTTTTTTTTTTAACCTACAAAAGCTTTCTCTCTTTTATTATTCTTACTTGGCTTGAAAGATGCTGCTTTATGCCCAGCCAAAAATACAAAAGTTTCAAATACAAAGCATTTACGTACTGAGCATATTGCAGTATGTGATGCTGGTCTCATCATCCTATTGGCTCCCATCCACAAGAATTCAAAATGGAAAATGTACCTAATGACAGTTTATGCCTAACTTCTGGGAAATCTCTTTGTATTTAATTTTTTAGAATTTAACCCTATTCGTCATTTCATGTAAGTGGTCCCAAAGAGATGTCCGTAAGTGGCCAGCTTTAATTTTTATGTTTCAGGGGTTCACAGCCCTATAAATGGAAAGGAAATGCTGACCCTGGTCTCCGAATGACAGCTTGCTTGGTTATAGGCAGATTACAGTAGTTCAAAATTAACCACAGTGATCAGGGCTATACATTCTACCTTCTGCTTATTTAGCAACCTGAAAGGTTATTCTAACTGCATCTGATCAAATATATTAGCTGAATTAGATTTAATCCATTGCTCAGTGCCAGCTCCTTTCATAGCATTAGACAAATGCTCTAAGTGTCTTATCTTCCCTACCTGTATAACTGGAGATTATTCTCTTGCGTTCTGTGATGAAATACTAAACTCCTGCTTTTGTTACCTCTGCCCAAAGGCTTAGGGCTTTTTCCTGTGTTCGTGGCTGGGGAAAGTAGCCCTTTCTTTCTCCTGTACTTCCCTTGTGTCTCTAGCAACACATCCTCAAATACTTAATTTGTTGGAATGGGAAAAAATTCTGTACTACTTGTTGAGATTTATATGTAAAAAAAATAACATAAGCCCACAATTATAGGTAGGTAAAGTGGCTCCATAATCTAGCTTTTTGTAGTATAGAGAATAAACATAGTTAAAGATCTTGTTTCTGGGTATCTCTATTCAGCCACCTGGCTTACTTCTCCAATCAGTCTAATCTAGTTTTCTGATCAGTTTTGAGAATGAGGTATTATTAACCTAATCCCTTTTACGGCTGAGAAAGAATTTATGAGTTAGGCTTTTGTGTTTTGACTTATGCTCTACCCTCTATAGTTATATATTAAAATCCTATAAAAATATTTTAAAATGAGTTAATATACGTAAAGTGCTCCAAGCAGTACCTGTACCTGGTACATGATACTATATAAACATTTGCTCTTATTTTGGGTTGGTTGGTTGGTTGGTTTTTGAGACAGTTTTGCTCTTGTTGCCCAGGCTGAAGTGCAATGGCATAATCTCGGCTCACCGCAACCTCTGCCTCCCGGGTTCAAGTGATTCTCCTGCCTCAGCCTCCAGAATAGCTGGGAATATAGGCATGTGCCATCACACCCAGCTAATCTTATATTTTTAGTAGAGATGGGGTTTCTCCGTGTTGGTCAGGCTCCTGACCTTAGGTAATCTGCCCACGTTGGCCTCCCGAAATGCTGGGAATACAGGCGTGAGCCACCGGTCCTGGTCCTTGTTTGTTTTTGTTGTTGTTTAAGAAACTGGGTCTCACTGTGTTGCCCAGGCTGATCTTGAACTCCCAGCTTCAAGCAATCCTCCAGCTTTGGCCTAGCATTCCAACTCCTTTGTAAAGTCATCTCTGTTCTCATCTGGGCACTCCTCTGTACAACCAGGTGCTTCTTGGACTTGTTTTCCAATTTAAACTTACATTGTCTGTCATTGTTTCTATTACTGTCTCCCTCACTAGACAGTAGCTATTTGAAGGCAAGAACCATGACTTTCCTTTGTATTGTCTTCCTCTTCAATGCTAATCATATTACTTCAAGGCATTACATCCTTTAAAAAGTATTCATTGGTTTCATTGCACTGATGATCTTCAAAACTGGTGGGAAGTTATTAACCAGCGTAGGCTTCGCTCTTAGACCTGCCCACAAATACTAAGAGACATTAAAGTAGTTTCTCTATGATGTAGATAAATTGGGGTTGTGATAAAATTAAGCAAGGGGCACAGCCAAATGACAGGGACCAGAAAAAAGTAATTGCAAAACAGCAACCCAAAACTGTACAAACAACGGGATTAATTTAGACTGGAACTCACTAAAGGAGCAGGCAGACTGGGGCATAAAATTAGGGACAAGAATCGATACCAGGTAAGGGAATAGGGCAAGCCAAAGCATTGTTCAGACCCCATCCACAGATAGAAAAAAGCAGCTGCAATCTTTTTTTTGTTTGTTTTTCTGGTTTTTTTGTTTGTTTGTTTGTTTGAGTTGGAGTCTCCCTTGGAGTGCAGTGGTGCAATCTCGGCTCACTGCAACCTCCAGCTCCCAGGCTCAAGCGATTCTCCTGCCTCAGCCTCCCGAGTCGCTGGGATTACAGGCACATGCCACCACGCCTGGCTAATTTTTGTATTTTTAGTAGAGGCGGGGGTTTCACCATGTTGGTCAGGCTAGTCTTGAACTCCTGACCTCGTAATCCACCCATCTTGGCCTCCCAAAGCGGTGGGAATTACAGGCATGAGCCACCGAGCCTGGCCACAGCTACAATCTCAAGAAGGTATCTGAAATGGCTTCTGAGTGTTGCATTGACAGGTAACTGTGGGATCGAAGATAAAAAGATCATAGTCTCTTAACTAGGAAGGACAAGTCTTTCCACATTTGTTTCATCCCCAGGATGTTGATTAAAGGATCTCAGCTTATTAGAGTAGTTCCCATTGATCCAGGTTCATCTTTACAAGTATAACTTCCACAGCTGTGTCCGGATAGTAATAGTAGGTCTTCAAAGAGGATCACAGATTTAATCATCACTTGATTAGAGACCAGTTCCAATTTTCTAAGTAGTACGGGATTTTCCACATTGAATTTGTTCTCTGGAACTCCTAATGGCTGGGCTTTTGACCAGAGTACCAATAGCATTCCCCCTTAAGGCTCACTAAGTGGAACATTAGATGCACAAATCTCTAGATGCTGTTTGGTTGCAGATGGCAGGTCCCTACGTCTAAAAGTGATCCCTCTCAATGGTGTACCCCTACAAAATACCGCATGCTTCAGATCTCAGATTCCACAGTACTGCTTACTTGGATCAGAGAAGGAAGAAAAGGGAGAGAAGGAGGACATTGTATAGGAAGGAAAAAAGTGTAATATTGAGTTTGGTGGGACAGACAATAGGAAAATGCTGCCTAGACTTAGAGGTCACTGAGAAGCTGAAGTTAATAGGTCTGATAATAGGAGAACTAAAGAAGATGTATTTCAGTCTTTAAGAGAGTTAAAGAAGGCTGTAAGTGCAGAGGGTTAGAAGTACTTGGCCTCTGGCCGGGCGCAGTGGCTCACGCCTGTAATCCCAGCACTTTGGGAGACCAAGGTAGGTAGATCACAAGGTCAAGAGATCAAGACTACCCTGGCCAACATGGTGAAACCCCGTCTGTACTAAAAATACAAAAATTAGCTGGGCATGGTGGCGTGTGCCTGTAATCCGAGCTACTCAGGAGGCTGAGGCAGAATTGCCTGAACCAGAGAGGAAGAGGTTGAAGTGAGCTGAGATCACGCCACTGCACTCCAGCCTGGTGACATAACGAGACCCTGTCTCAAAAAAAAAAAAAAAAAAAAAAAAAAAAAAAAAAAAAAGTACTTGGCCTCCAACCCATTAGTACGCACTGGGGATTGAACTTTATCTTGTCCCCAAATGGATTTTTCACCTTTGTAGAAGGCACCCCAACAACTTAATTGTTTTCAGCTAGTAAGTCTGCAAAGAGCTCAGGTCCTTGAGTTAAGATGTTTCTTATGTTGCTATCACTGGGACTCTTCAAGAGGGTTAACCAGATATTTGTGTTTGTAAAGTCCAAGACCTCTATTGTCTGAGAAAGGGAGTTCTGTGGACAGTGTCTGGCATAAAGTTCTTAGTAATAACCATTATTGAATGAAAACCATGGGAAGGTGACCGATCAAAGAATAGGAAAAGAACATCATTCCAGAGAATTGTGTGTAGAAGATACATGCTGAGATTGGAATTGTGACGTGTCACGGTCCTATGCCACTTCACATGTTCATCTTCCCCCATTGTCCTCTTCTTGTTTATTTGCCTAAGTGATCTCTGTTCACCTTTTGACACCAAGCTCCGACAGCACCTTCCCTAGAAGGCTGAACTGATCCCCTTTGCTACTAGAGCTGGCTATTCTCTCTTCCATGCTACTTTAATTTTAAAAAATTTATCACAAGGTATTATATTAAAACATATGAGAAGGTCTAAGTCATAATGGTTAAGATCTCAGGTTTTAGAGTCAGATAGAACTGAATTTGAATTACCAATCCATCATTTACTGGCTGTTTGACCTTGAATAACCACTATATCTCTCTAACCTTTGGTTTTCTCATTTGTACATTTGGGGTGATAATATATATGCTATATGGTATTTTTCAGAATTAAATGAGAAAATATATGCAAGAAGAAGTACTGGGTTTTAAATCTCAGATCTGTCCCTTACATATGTGAATTTGGACAAGTCATTCAATCTCTCAAAACTTCACTTTCTTAACCTGCAAATGGGGGAATTAATCCTTTCTTCTCAAATTATTGTGAGACTTTGAAAAAAATGTATGTAAAGTGCCTGGAACATAGTAGGCTCTGAATATATGCTTGTCAAATTGAGTTTGATTAGCAATCAGAGCTTTTAGAAAGAGTTGCCATGTATTAAAATTTCTGTACCTTGATATTTAGTTATTCTAAACATTTTTAAATATGCAAATCTTTAAAAATAAATGAATCCAGATGCAAAATATTCAGGAAAAAAACTGTAATATCAAAATTAATGAAAATCACAAAGCAAACAACACCTTCCCATATTTAAAAAGCTTTACAAGAAATACCTTATCTGCATTTTCCTCTTCCCATTTTGCAGATGAGGAAGTTGACACACAGCACCCACTTAGGCTACTTGTACCCTGTCAATCATCTGCCTGCCTGTCTACTCTCCTGGTCTCACCTAAAGTGTCACTAAGAGAGGCCTTTTTGGCTGGGCACCGCGGCTCATGCCTGTAATCTCAGCAGTTTGAAAGGCTGAGGTGGGCAGATCACTTGAGGTCAGGAGTTCGAGACCAGCCTGGCCAACATGGTAAAACCCTGCCTCTACTAAAAATACAAAAAATTAGCTGGGTGTGGTGGCGGACGCCTGTAGTCCCAGCTACTTGGGGGGCTGAGGCAGGAGAACTGCTTGAACCCAGCACTCCAGCCAGGACAACAGAGCAAGACTCCATCTCAAAAGGAAAAAAAAAGAGATCTTTTCTGATCTCCTAATCTAAACACTACTCCTTTCCTTCAGAATAGCTATCATAATTTTTACATACCTATTTTTTAAATTATTCAGATAATGTCTGTTTGTGTACATGACAAGGTACAGGCAATGTCCCAATGCTTGTTAGCTTAAAGACAATAGGAATCATATCTGTTTTGCTCACCACGCCATGCTGGGTGGATTGCTAGCACCCAGTAGGGTGCCTGACTTATAAAAGCCCTTTAAGAAGCATCTTAATTCAGATGGCTGAATGACTAAATGGGAGTTTTATCACATCATAATTTCTTCTCCTACACTCGCCATTACTTCCTATACTAAATCAATTACTCAATCAGCAAGTCTTTCATTTGATCTCTAAAATATGCCTCTTTTTTTGTTTTTGAAACAGCATCTCGCTCTGTCACCCAGGCTGGAGTGCAGTAGTGCAGTCTCAGCTCACTGCAACCCCCGCCTCGTAGTTTCAAGCGATTCTCCTGCCTCAGCCTCCTGAGTAGCTAGGACTACAGGCACACGCCACCACACCCAGCTAATTTTTGTATTTTTAGTAGACACGGAGTTTCACCATATTGGCCAGGATGGTCTCGATCTCTTGATGTCGCAATCCGCCTGCCTCGGCCTCCCAAAGTGCTAGGATTACAGGTGTGAGCCACCGCGCCTGGCCAAAATGTGCATCTTTTATCACTTCTACAGATGAGTTCAGGCTCTTTTTTTTTTTTTTTTTTTTTTTGAGACGGAGTGTCGCTCTTGTTACCCAGGCTGGAGTGCAATGGCGCGATCTCGGCTCACCGCAACCTCCGCCTCCTGGGTTCAGGCAATTCTCCTGCCTCAGCCTCCTGAGTAGCTGGGATTATAGGCACGCGCCACCATGCCCAGCTAATTTTTTGTATTTTTAGTAGAGACGGGGTTTCACCATGTTGACCAGGATGGTCTCGATCTCTTGACCTCGTGATCCACCCGCCTCGGCCTCCCAAAGTGCTGGGATGACAGGCGTGAGCCACCGCGCCCGGCCAAGTTCAGGCTCTTAGGATTTCTCCCCTGGACCTTTGCAATAACTTACTAACCCTCTCGTTCCCAGTCTTGTCCTTCTCTTACCTTTCACACTACAGCCAGAGTGATCTCCCGAAATCACAAATCGGATCACATCACCTCTTTACTTACAGTACTTTGATAGCTTCTTATCATCCGCAGGATGGATGAAGGCCAAATTCCTCACACAAAGCCCTAAATGACTTGGTTCCCTATGTATCTCTAGCTTCTCTCCCCTACTACTCTCTACTTTTAACTTGAAGCTCTCTTTCTTTTCCCTTGCGGTTCCCTTGGCCTAGGACACCAATGACACTGTTCTTCACTTCGCCAACCCTACCATCCCACAGCGCCTCATGTCTTAGCACAGTTTATCATGCTGTGCTGAACTTTATCTGTTCATGTGTCTGCTTCTGTCATAACTTGAGGACATGAACTACGTGTTATTCATATCGATATTTTCTTTTTTTTTTTTTTTTTTTTTTTTTTTTTTTTAAGACGGAGTTTCGCTCTTGTTACCCAGGCTGGGGTGCAATGGCGCGATCTCGGCTCACCGCAACCTCTGCTTCCTGGGTTCAGGCAATTCTCCTGCCTCAGCCTCCTGAGTAGCTGGGATTACAGGCACGTGCCACCATGCCTAGCTAATTTTTTGTATTTTTAGTAGAGACGGGGTTTCACCATGTTGACCAGGATGGTCTCGATCTCTCGACCTCGTGATCCACCCGCTTCGGCCTCCCAAAGTGCTGGGATTACAGGCTTGAGCCGCCACGCCCGGCCCCTCATATCGATATTTTCAACCTGCAGGTTGCAATCCAGTCATTGGTTACTAAATCAAAATAGTGGGTTATAGCTAGTGTTAGTTTTTAAAAATGATGTGGAAGAGAAGAGAAAATACCAGACTCTACTACATATATTAAGGGTAATTGGTGTGTGTGTGTGAAACTTTTTTGTATGCACATTCATATATAAAATATAGATAAATAGGCTGGGTGCAGTGGCTCATGTCTATAATCCCAGCACTTTGGGAGGCTGAGGTGGGCAAATCACAAGCTCAGGAGTTCGAGACCAGCCTGACTAACATGGCGAAACCCCATCTCTACTAAAAATACAAAAATTAGCCAGGTGTGGTGGTGTGCACCTGTAATCCCAGCTACTCAAAAGGCGGAGGCAGGAGAATCGCTTGAATCTGGGACATAGAAGTTGCAGAAAGCCAAGATCGTACCATTGCACTCCAGCCTGGGTGACAGAGTAAGACTCTATCTCAAAAAAAAGTATAAATACGTATATGCACGAGGTCCCTATGTACAATGCCTTTCTTACCATAAGGCTGTCGTAAAAATTTATTTTCTGAAGAGCATTATTCTAATACCTAGATTATTGAAGGAGCTAAAAACTACCAATCTTAAATATTTTTGGAATGAAGTAGAGGGGAAAACAATCTGTCTGAATAAATCTAGCCTCAGTCAGCCCAAGATTTCTCCTGCTTATCTGACTTCTTAGACTTCAAGACCCAAATTATTTTAATTCATCAAGAACACCATCTGCACTTTATAAAATGCATTGACCGTTCTAGGCCCTTGGCATTTCCATATGAATTTTAGAATTTATCTATTAATACTAAAAAGCTCACAGTAATTTTGATTAAGATCACTTTGGAAAGAAATGATACCTTTAAAGTATTGGGTCATCCAATGCATGAACAAGGTATATCTCTCCATTATTTGGGTTTTTAATTTCTGTCAGCAATGTTTTTATTTTTTTGAGACAGGGGTTCACTCTGTTGCCCGGGCTGGAGTGCAGTGGCGTGAATATGGCTTACTGCAGCCTCCATCTCCCAGCTCAAGCAATCCTCCCACTTCAGCCTCCCAAGTAGCTGGGACTACAGGTGTGCGCCACCACACCTGGCTGGTTCCTCCCTTTCCGTTTGTTGCCATTTCCCTTTCCTTTCTTTCCTTTACTTTTCTTTTTCTTTTCTTTTCTTTCTTTTGTTTTTTTTTTTTTTTTTTTTTTTTTTTTTTTTTAGTCGAGATGAGGTCTTGCTACATTGCCCAGGCTGGTCTTGAATTTCTAGGCTCAAGCAATCCTCCTGCTTCAGCCTCCGAAAGTACTGGGATTATAAGTATGAGCTGCTGTACCCAGCCCTCTCAGCTATGTCTTGTAGTTTTAGTAGTACAGGACTTGTACATCTTTTGTCACATTTATTCTTAAATGTTCCATATTTTTAATAAGTATGTTGTATTTGTGTTGCAAATATGTTGTTTTTCATCACAATTTCTGATTGTTATTAGTATATAGAAATATCATTGATTTTTGTATATTGCTCTTGCATCCTGCCACCTGCTGGACTCATGTTAGTTCTAGTACAGCTGTGTATGTTGCATTGGATATTCTACATGGATGGTCATATCACCTGCGAACGTCCTTTCTAACTGGATGCTTTTTATTTCCTTTTCTTGTTTACTGAACTGGCTAACACCACTAATGTTAAATAGGCATGGTGAGAGGAGACAAACTTGTCTGGTTTTTTTAATTCTAGGGAGAAAGCATTCCATCATTCTTCATTAAGTATGATGTTAGAAGGATATTTTTTGTAAATGCCTTTTACCAAATTGAAGAAATTTTCTTCTATTCTCATTTGCTAAGAGTTTTTTTTTTTTAATCAAGAATGTGTGTTGGATTTTGTCAATTGCTTTTTCTGTGTCTATGAGATGATCGGTGGTTCTTGTTCAGTTTGTTAATATGATGATTGACATTGATTTATTTTTAATATTAAACCATTCTTGCATTCCCGGGATAAACCCAACTTTATTGTGATGCATTCTTCTTACATTGATGGATTTGACTGGCTAATACTTTGTTTAGAATTTTTACAACTTTGTTCATGAGGAATATCAGTCTGTAGTTTTCTTGTGATATCTTTGATGGTTTTCATCTCAAGGTAACACTAGCTTCATAGAATGAGTTAGAAAATATTCCCACTTTTCTGAAAGAATATGTATAAAATTGATATTTTTTCTTTCTTAAATGTTAAGTAGTATTTGCATGGCATTTTCATTATGGGATTGTTTTAAACGTTTCAGTTTTGTGGATAGATACAGGGCTATTCAGATTATCTGTTTTTTCTTGAACGAGTTTTGACAGTTTGTCTTTCGAGGGATTTTTTTTTTTTTTTTCAGTTAATTTAAGCTGTCAAATTTATGGGAATAAAATTGCTCATAATATTCCCTTATTATCTTTCCAATGTCTGTAGGATCTTTAGTAATGTTCTCTTTTATTCCTGATTTTGGCAATTTGTGTCTTTCATTTTCTTGATTAGGGTGGCTACAGGTTAATCACTCATACTGATTTTCACAAAGTACATGCTTTTCATTTTATGGATTTTCTTCATTACTGTCTTTCATTTTATTGCTTTCTATTCTCCTTATTTCTTGTCTTCTTCCTTCTTTGAGCTTAATCTGATCTTTCTTTTTTTTTTTTTTTTTTTTTTTTGAGACGGAGTTTTGCTCTTGTTACCCAGGCTGGAGTGCAATGGCACGATCTCGGCTCACCACAACCTCCGCCTCCTGGGTTCAGGCAATTCTCCTGCCTCAGCCTCCCGAGTAGCTGGGATTACAGGCATGCACCACCATGCCCAGCTAATTTTTTTTTTGTATTTTTAGTAGAGACGGGGTTTCACTATGTTGACCAGGATGGTCTCGATCTCTCGACCTTGTGATCCACCTGCCTCGGCCTCCCAAAGTGCTGGGATTGCAGGCTTGAGCCACCGCGCCCGGCTGATCTTTCTTTTCCATTTTCTTTTCTCTCTCTTTTTTTTCCTTTTCCATTTTCTTAAGGTATGAGTTAAAGTCGATAATTTGAGTCCTTTCTTCTTTCCTAATATAGGCTATTAGTCCTAAAAATTTCTCTCTAGTCAAAATAATTTCTAATTTCCTTTGTGATTTCTTCTTTGACTCATGGGTTATTTAGAACTAGTTTGTTTAATTTCCAAGGGCCTAAGCATTTTAAATATCTTTTTCTATTACTGATTTCTAATTAAATTGCACTGTGATCAGAAAACTTACCTTGCATGACTTAAATTATTTAAAATTTATTGAGACTTGTTTTATGGGTCAGAATATGGTCTCTCTTGGTAAACATTTTATGAGCACTTGAAAGGAATATTTATCCTGCTGTTGGTAGTTGGGCTGTCCAAGTTGGTTGACAACGTTATTTGAGGCTTGAGTACCTTTTCTGCTTTTCTGTCAACTTGTCATATCAGTTATTGAGAGAAGGATTTTGAAATCTCTTATATAATTGTGGGTTTGTTTGTTTCTCTTTTTAGTTTTATCAGGTTTTGCTTCATGTATTTTGAAGCTCTGTTATTGAAGTTATAAATTTTTAAGATTTTTATGTCTTCTTGATGAATTAAAATTGGAACAAAGTTGGAGGATTAACACTATCTGATTTCAAGACTTAAAAAGATATAACAGTCAAGATAGTGTGGTACCGTAAGTATAGACAAATAAGTGAAACAGAATATAGTCAGAAATAGACTCACACATATGTGGACAACATTTTTTTTTTCTTGAGACAGGGTCTCACTCTGCAGCCTTGATCTCCTGAGCTCAGGTAATTGTCCCGCCTCAGCCTACTGAGTAGCTAGGACTACAGGCACACACAAGGATACCTGGCTAACTTTTTGTATTTTCATTGAGACAGAATTTCACCGTGTTGCTCAGGCTGGTCTCAAACTCCTGGGCTCAAGTGATGCTCCCACCTTAGCCTGCCATTACAGGCATGAGCCACCATGCCTAGCCTGGACAAGTTACTCTTGACAAAGGTACAAAAGCAATCTAGTGAAGGGAAGTGACTAATTTCAACAAATGTTGCTGGAATAATTGGATTCAAAAAAATAAAATTGAACTCATACATCATATCACATGCAACAGTGACCCCAAAGTGCATCACAGACTTTAAATTATAAGACTTCTAGAAGAAAATACAGGAGAAAAATCTCTGTAACCTAGAGCAAAGCAAAAATGTCTTAGATATGATACCAAAAGTTTGATCCATATTGACAAATTTGATTCATCAAACTTAAAAGTTTCTGCTCTTTGAAGGTCATTGTTAAGAGAATGAAAGGTCACAGACTGGAAGAAAATATGTCCAAAGCACATGTCTGATAAAGAACTGGAATCCAGAATATATAAAGAACTCTTAAAACTCAACAACAAACCAACTCATTTTTTAAAATGAGCATAAGATTTGAACAGACCCTTCATCAAATAAGATCTATGGATGATATATAAACACAAGAAAAGATGCTCAATATCAATAGTCATTAGAGAAATGCAAATTAAAATCACAATAAAATGTTACTACATACCCACTAGAATGGCTAAAATCAAAAAGACTGTGCATACCAAGTGTTGACAACAAGGTGGAAGAACTTAAGCTTTTAGACCTCGCTGATAGGAATGTAAAATAGTGCGATTACTTTAGAAAACCGTTTGACAGTTTCTAAAAGGGTTAAACATATAACTACCACATGAGTCAGCCGTTTCATTTTTAGGTATTTGCCCGAGGGAAATGAAAGGATCCCTCCATACAAATACCTGTACGTGACCGGTCATGGCAGCTTCATTTGTAATAATAAATAACTGGACGTTACCCAAATGAAATGTCCATTAACATGTGAACAAATAAATTTTGCGGATCCATACAATGGAATAGCACTGAACAAGAAAAGAAAGTAAACTATGGTCATGTGCAACAACATGGATGAAATTTGCAAATAATTATGCTGAGTGGAAGAAGCCAGACTAAAAAGAATACATACTGTAACATACTGTATGACTATATGATTCTATTCATATAAAATCCTAGAATATGCAAAGTAGTCTATGGTGAGAGAAAGCTGATCAGTGGTTGTTTGGGGATGTAAGGGGTAAGGGGTTGCAGAAAAAGAGGTGGGAGGGAGGACCCACGAAGAGGGATGAGACAACTTTTTGAGATGATGAATGGCCTCTTGGGTTACAAACATATCATAACTTGTCAGATTATATAGTTTAAATATGTACAATTTAATGTATGTTAATTATATATTAGGTCGGGCACGGTGGCCTATGCCTGTAATCCCAGGGCTTGGGGAGGCTGAGGTGGGCAGATCGCTTGAGGCCAGGTGTTCAAGACCAGCCTGGCCAACACAGTGAAACTCCACCTCTACTAAAAATACAAAAATTAGCTGGGCATGGTGGTGTACAACTATAGTCCCAGTTACTCGGGAGGCTGAGGCAGGAGAATCTCTTAAACCTGGGAGGTGGAGGTTGCAGTGAGCCGAAATCACGCAATTACACTCCAGCCTGGGTGACAGAGCAAGACTCCATCTCAAAAAAAAAAATTGCTTTTAATTATTTATCAATTAAAATGAATTTAAAAATAAATGGAACAAAACTATTGAAACACTAAAAGAAAATAAAATATATTATTTCATATTCTTGGGTGAAGAAGATCTTTCTTAGCATTCACTAAAGCTAGAAACTCACTAAAAAGGCTAACATAATTCACCACGTAATTGACCATTCACCACACAACATAAACTAAGTTAAAGATAAACTTCAAGACTGGAACTTTGAGGGGCCAAGGTGGGCAGATCACTTGAGGTCTAGAGTTTGACACCAGCCTGGGCAACATGATAAGACCCCATCTCTACCAAAAATACAAAAGTAGCCGAGTGTGGACATGCATCTGTAGTCCCAGCTATTATGGAGGCTGAGGCAGGAGAATCACTTGAACCCAGGAGACGGAGGTTGCAGTGAGCTGAAATCATGCCACTGAACTCCAGCCTGGGAGACAGAGTGAGTGAGATTCCATTTCAAAAAAAAAAAAAAGAAAAGAATACTTCAACATATGATATGCAAAAGGTTGATATCTTCGCTATATAAAGGGCTCTTACAAATTAATTTTTAAAAGACAGATACCTTTCATTTCTAGTGTTTATCAAAAAATAAAAAATATTCAAACATGGTTTCCTGGGGAAAAAAAAAAAGAAAAAAATCAAAAGAAAAAATAAATATAAATAAATTAATTAAAAATAAAATTTAAAAAGACAAATACTTAAATAGAAAAATAGAGAAAAGGCATACATTTCCTGGTAATTCAAAAATGAAGATAATTAAAATGGTCAATAAATGTATAAGATGTGTTACTCCATCAGTAATAGAAGATTTTTCATTTTTCTGAGATTGAGTCTTGCTCTGTCACTCAGACTGGAGTGCAGTGGCATGATCTCGGCTCACTGCAACCTCCTCCTCCTGGGTTCAAGCAGTTCTCCTGCCTCAGCCTCCCAAGTAGCTGGGAGTACAGGCACTGCCACCATGCCTGGCTAATTTTTGTTATTTTTAGTAGAGACGGAGTTTCTCCATGTTGGCCAGGCTGGTCTCAAACTCCTGACCTCAGGTGATCCACCCACCTCAGCATCCCAAAGTGCTGGGATTACAGGCTTGAGCCACCATGCTCAGCAGAAGATGTTTAACTTACAACAATAAAATGGAATTTTTGTTTTATCTAACTGGCAAATATTGGAAACAGATTATACACAGAGCAAGTGAGAGCATAAAGCATTCTTGCACACTGTTCGTGGCAGTGTAAATTTACATACTGACTGGTATTACTCTCAGAGCAATTTGACAAGATACATAAAATTGTAAAATATCTCAACACTTAAATCCAATAATTTGAATTTTTAGGAATATACTCCAAAAAATTACCATTTTGTTTATAATCACTCCAAATTGGAAGCAACTGAAATGTTCATTCACAGAGTCTTACTAAATAAATTGTAGTTTACCTCTATGTTGTTTAACTGTGACCAGAATACCATGTCATCATTAAAAATTACAAAGATCTTAGCCTGGCATGGTGATGGGCACCTGTAATCCCAGCTACTCAGGAGGCTGAGGCAGGAGAATTGCTTGAAACTGGAAGGCGGAGGTTGCAGTGAGCCAAGATTGCACCAACGCACTCCAGCCTGGGTAACAAGAGTGAAACTCCCTCTCAAAAAAAAAAAAAATATATAGATAGATAGATAGATAGATAGATAGATAGATAGATCGATCGATCGATCTATATTATTGACCTGAAAAGATATCTCTTAAGTGACAAAAGGTGATTTGCATATGCTTTGCATAACTACATTTTTTAAATGTTTTGTAAAAAATATCCTGGAAGCATACACAGCAGAGTGTTATCAATAACAGTGGTTTTCTCTGGGTGTGGTGGCTCATGCCTGTAATCCCAGCACTTTGGGAGGCCCAGGCAGGCAGATCACTTGAAATCAGAAGTTCAAAACCAGCCTAGCCAACATGGGGAAACCCATCTCTACTAAAAATTAGTTGGGTGTGGTCCCACCACCTGTAATCCCAGGTACTCAGGAGGCTGAGGCAGAAGAATCGTTTGAACCCAGGAGGAGGAGGTTGCAGTAAGCCCAGATCACTCCATTGCACTTCAGCCTGGGCAACAGAGAAAGACTACATTTAAAAAAAGAAAAGAAGAAGGGCGAGGGGGAAGGGGAGAAGAAAGAAGTATAGTGAAAGATCCCCATTTTAGAAAAAAAATACATAAAATTATTCAATAAGAATCTTATAGTAAATTTGTTAATAAAATTCATTTCTACCTGGGTTTTAAAATGTTCTGATTTGTTTATTAAAGCTTTTAGAAAGTGGTTTTTTTTTTTTTTTATTGAGAGGTTAGGAATGATTTTCATGAATGGTTACTTTTTCCACTTTCTAGGCAATGGTTCCTAACCAAACAGCTTTGAGCATGAAGAGTACAAGAGTTTGTATAACCAGCTCTGAGTAAAATACATCTATCATCACTTCGTGAGATGACTCCCACTAAACAAACACCTGGGCTAAGAAAATTAATGGATAAACCAATATTGCAAGCCTGGGCTACATTCATATATATTGGATTAGTTTATATTCACATCATTATTTCTTGTTGAAAAGTATTCCACTTAAATAGTTGAAAATTTGCTTTCACAAGATATTGTCATATTTATACATACACTGAACATACTCTGGATAATGTTACACAAAAGTTGTGAAACTCTTTTATCGTTTTTTAAGATACTGTATAATAATTAATTGTGCTGTATATTTACACATGAAAACAAAGCACTATAAGGAACACCAGTTGTTAGAGTGATGTGTCTCAAAGTGAATGATCTTCAAATTGTAAAAATTGACACTGGGGAATGTTGCCAAGATCAAGGCATTATTAAAGAGAATAATAACTTATATATCAAATGTGAACTGCATCATTTCTCTGCGCCAAATTTTACCGCACAGCTGCCTATGACAATTTCAACAAAAAACCCAAACACATTATAAATCATGTACCCCCCCCCGCCACACACACACCCTCTTAAGCAAAAACATCTACCAAGTACACAATCAAATTAAAACTGTAGGAGAGATTTATTAGCTTGTAGATGTTCCTAATTATTTGAAAAACTTGTCTGATAGTAACAATAGCAACATCATTCAAGAGCACATTTCAATCTTGGGAAAGGGAATCCAATCATAAAACTGATCATAGAGAATATTTTTAGGTCTATGGTCCAGGGTAAAGCAAACTTTTGGGAGGTAGGCTGGGTTTTATTCTAAATGCACACAATAGATCTCAGTCTTTGCTGCTATCTAAAAGGCTTGCTACACACAGGAGATACAGTCAGTCATACAGCAGGTATACAAGGAAAGGGGCAACACAGAGGGAAAGGGGGTAAGATTTATTACCTTCAATTATTTTTGTTCAAAACTTTCCTCAGGGCACAGGCACATAATATATCGTACTTTCCATTACTTAGTACAAATGTAAAACATATCTAAAAAACACATTTCATCTTCATAACATATTAAAATAACAAGTAGGATGTCATGACGTTAATTTGACAGATGGACTGTCATTTAGCAATGTTGTACGACATTAGTTAACAGCAAATTAATATCATCATATCCAATTTTTCTTAACAGCTAGAAGCTATCATATTGAAAAAAAATTGGTAAACAAATCTTTGATTTGTTTCAGGGACAAAATAGCTAGCTAAAAATAAGCAAATGCAATTAACATATAATTTGAAAATAGCTACCTTTTACAGACTTAAGGCAAATAGTAGAATAGTCTAAAAACTCTGATCTCAGAGTACCCCCCCCAACTTTATTGTTCACTAAGGTATTGATTTTTTCTGACAAGTTCGCATGTATATTATGAATAGACTCATAAAAATTTTCAGCATATTGTACTGGGTTTATTATAGCCATCCTTACTATATATATTTCGACCAGTGTCTTTTCATTAACACCAGCTGTTAAGCAAACTCAAATGACACAGTAGATTCATGATTAGTTCACAGAAAAGAAAGCAAAAATAGAGTGACATAAATTAAATTTCATTACACTTTGGCATTTAAAGCCACATTTTATACCCACTGACCACAAAGGACTTCTCTATTGTAAAACAATCTTGATCTATACGATGCTAGTAACAACACCATTCACCCAGTGGAGGTTCATTTTAGTTTAAATTCTTTATCAAATTTTGATGTTATCTGAAACATTTTAATAGTATTGAAATAACATGAGAAAATTATGTCTTACAAATTTATCCCTGCTGATAAGTTAAGGGATTCTGTAGGTCATTTCTGTTAATATTTTTTCTTTACCAAGTGCATACAGGGTAGGAACAGAAGAAGGAAAGCTTCCAGCTTGGTATCAGGGTTTGAATCAAAATATCAGCTTAACTTTATCTGGCTCTTGGAGCAGTCATAGGAAGGGTTACAAAAACATGGCTTTAAATCTTTAGTGGCTACATTCCAGAATAACATAAAACAGTGATGATATTATAACATTAAATAGACTTGCTTCTTATATACTTCTTAGCAAATAAGTTATAATTTCCTAGTGAAAACAAGAACGACCTGATTTCAGGAATGATTGTATGAAACTTTAGGAAGGAATTTACATGCTTTTTGTTTAAAACCTGTGAATTCTACTGCCTTTGAAGAGCTAACTCATTCCACAATAATATCACATAACTTATTTCTCCAGGTTAATTTGGTCATCCCAACTGGATTTTATATTCCTGAAAGCAGGGACCATGGCTTAAACTTCCTCTTGATTCCCTTATTAGCATAGTGCCAAGCAAATATATGTACTCAATAAATACCTGATTTTGAAATTCCAGCAATTATTATCTGTTTTTAAAAATCTAGCTGTATTGGGCTGGGCATGGTGGCTCACAGCCGTAATTCCAGCACTTTGGGGAGGCCATGGCAGGCAGATCACTTGAGGTTTAGAGTTCGAGACCAGCCTGGCCAACATGATGAAATCCTGTCTCCACTAAAAAAATACAAAAATTAGTCGGCTGTGGTGGCAGGAGACTATGATCCCAACTACTCAGAAGGCTGAGGCAGGAGAATTGCTTGAACCCACGAGATAGAGGTTGTAGTGAGTCAAAATTGTGCCATTGCACTCTAGTCTGGGGGACAAGAGAGAAACCCAATCTCAAAAAAACAAAACAAAACAAAAAAAAACCCTACCAAAATCCGGCTATATATGTTTTACCCTCATAATCCAATTTTATTAGCTGTCTGTCTACCAAAATAAGTCTGTTTATGACTTATTTTGAATCTCATTTTTTCCTTCATTTTATTTGTTACTCACCCCAACACCTTGAACTTCTCTTTTTCTTTCTTTTCCCACTCCCAGGAGATACGTATCTATCTAAGTACACACACAGACACACATATATAGAGAGAGAGATATACACACACATGTAAACATATATATCCAAGTACATATAGATGAGTACACACATATACACACAATATGCAACAATTTTTAAAATGATGTATAATTTTATACATTGATGATTTATGTATTGATCTAAATCATCAATATATAAAATTATAATATTACATCACTTTGTTCCTATCTTATTGGAAAAAAAAGAAGAAAGAAAGAAAGAAAGAAAGGAAGGAAAGAGCTAGAAACCTAAATACAGATTTTTTTAGGTTATCTTAAAGTGATTTTTCTCCCTAAAATAACTGAATCTTTCTTCTAATGGTTTGTCTACATTATCCCAAATACAGCAATAATTTCAATCAAATATCACATTCTCTATTTAAAATATTTAATTTTACTAATTTCTTGAAAAGTGTATTTTGCAGCAGTTGCCAGTTCCATTGGAAGAAAGTGGTTGTTAGTGACAAAAGAGGATTTTTTTAAATCATTCTTGATTTCTTATAGTGGTGCCAGCAATACTATCTTCACTCAATGCTCAGCCATTCCTAGGTTATGAAGATTTGAGATTTCGGACTATTTTGGGAGAAGTACATCTAGTATAGTAATTGATATACAGAGAAGTACACCTACTATGGTAACTGATACTACTTATAGAACTTAGTAGGAAACCTAAATTCAATTCCTACCCTAATAATAATAAAAACAGAATCGTGCCGGGCGCGGTGGCTCAAGCCTGTAATCCCAGCACTTTGAGAGGCCGAGGCGGGTGGATCACGAGGTCAGGAGATCGAGACCATCCTCGTCAACATGGTGAAACCCCGTCTCTACTAAAAATACAAAAAATTAGCTGGGCATGGTGGCACGTGCCTGTAATCCCAGCTACTCAGGAGGCTGAGGCAGGAGAATTGCCTGAACCCAGGAGGCGGAGGTTGCGGTGAGCCGAGATCGCGCCATTGCACTCCAGCCTGGGTAACAAGAGCGAAACTCCGTCTCAAAAAAAAAAAAAAAAAAAAAAAAACAGAATCGTTGTTCAGTTTCCCTATCTGTAAGATTTGAACCATGTCATTCATTCATTATTCATAAATAAATTTATTGTACCAGTTGGAGTAATACTAACAAAAGGTAAATAAAATCTAGTAATATGATATATGTAATGCAATTATTATACTACATTTGAACATCAAAATATTTCAGAGAACAGCTGGGCACAGTGGCTTGCACCTGTAATCCCAGCACTTTGGGAGGCTCAGGTGGGCAGATCACCTGAGGTCAGGAGTTCGAGACCAGCCCAACCAACATGAAGAAAACCCATCTCTACTAAAAATACAAAATTAGCCGGGCATGGTGGCACATGCCTGTAATCCCAGCTACTCAGGAGGCTGAGGCAGGAGAATCGCTTTAACCCGGGAGGCAGAGGTTGCTGTGAGCCAAGATTGTGCCATTGCACCCCAGCCTGGGCAAGAAGAGCGAAACTCCATCTCAAAAAATAAAAATAAAAATAAGTTTTCAGATAAAATTTTATTCTGTAATTTGATCTATACTATGGATAAGTACTTTGGGCAAAGGCTTATGGAAAGTCAATATTCAGATTTGAGTTTTTGGCTTTAACAATGTGCGGCTGAAGAAATAAACTAATGTGTGTGTTAGCGAACTGCAGTAGCATAGGTATTTTAAATACAAGTTGGCTAATGGTAATGGTTTTCTATGGGTAAAAACTGCCTATTTCAAGTACCCTGAATGGTGTTTGTTATTTCCTTTGTGAAGTATAAGGTTTTAAAAGAATCTAAAACTGGAATCAGAATATTATTTATTATTTTTTTTATTATTTTTGAGACGGTTTCCCTCTATCACCCAGGCTGAAGTGCAGTGGCATGATCACGGCTCACTGCAGCCTCGACCTCCTGGGCTCCAGAGGTCCTCCCAGCTCAGCCTCCCAAGTAGCTGGGACCACAGGCACACACCATCACACCAGGCTAATTTTTGTATTTTTTCTAGAGACAAGGTTTCACCATATTGCCCAGGCTGGTCTCAAACTCCTGGGGTCAAGCTATCCTCCTGCCTCAGCCTCCCAAAGTACTGGGAATACAGGTGTGAGCCACCATGCCTGGCCCAGAACATTAGTTATTATTATTTATTAATTTATTTTACTGCTCCTTGTGGAGCAGGACTACCTCCACAAGGAGCAGTAAAAAAAATTCATAGGCAGTGTGCCCAGAATAGCCCAGAACATTCTTTTCATGATTCTGTAACAAATAAGTAACTAGTTATTATGAATTTTTAAACTTACTTTAAATGTAGGTACAGAAAGAAAAAAAAAGTAATTCCTGCTTGAGACTTCTCCAGAGTGACTATCATTAATCTACTGATTACCACTGCATGTGAAATTCCATCAGGATTGTCTTTCTATCTTTTTGGTTTTCTTTTTCCAAAGACAAGTATTTGTCATTGTAACCATTATAACAGGCAACTGTGATATAATAAAAAGTGTATATCAGACCCTTGTCCTGGATTCCTGGCCCAGACGAAAACCCATGGAATTTCCTGAGTGATAGGAGTGTTTTTATTATGCTAATGAAATGACAGGACAAAACCCCTAGATAGCTTCAATTGAGGGCTGGTCATCAGAAAGAATAACCACGTGATTAAAAAGATTGGAGCACTGGACCAGCCCAACCTTCAGAGAGAGGAGGTGGCTGCAAATCTCAATCAGGTAGCTGATCATTTAATCAATCTTGCCCATGTAAGGACACCAAGGCTCAGGGGAGCTTCCTGGCTGGTGAACATATCCATACACAAGCGGCACACCCTGACTCCACAGAGACAGGCTCCTGTGCCTGGGATCCTTCCAGACCTTTTTCTAGGTATCTCTTCATCTAACTGTTCATTCGGATCCTTTGTAATAAAACAATTATTTCAAGTATAGTGCTTTCCTGAGTTCTGCAAGTCATTCTGGCAAACTGCAAAACACAAAGTTGCTGTGGGAAGCCTCAATGTGTAGTTGGCTGGGCAGAAGTGTGGGTGTTTTGGTAACACCCAAAACTTATGACTGGAGCCTGAAGTGGAGGCAGTGAAGGACTTTGCCCTAAGCCTGTGGTGTCTGATGGTGACTCTGGGTAGTTGGTGTTAGAATTGAATTGAACTGGAGGACACCTGGTTGACATCAGTTAACTGGGTGTTGAAACACAGCAAAAAACACTTTTATTTTAAGAACTGTAAGCTTTTGAATTTACTTCTACTCTGCTTCCTGCAATGTGTAACTAAGCAATTAAATAATTTTTTTTTTTTTTTTTTTTTTTTTTTTTTTTTTTTTTTGAGACGGAGTTTCACTTTTGTTACCCAGGCTGGAGTGCAATGGCGCGATCTCGGCTCACCACAACCTCCACCTCCCAGGTTCAGGCAATTCTTCTGCCTCAGCCTCCTGAGTAGCTGGGATTACAGGCACACGCCACCATGCCCAGCTAATTTTTTTTTTTTTTTTTTTTTTTAGTAGAGATGGGGTTTCACCATGTTGACCAGGATGGTCTCGATCTCTTGACCTTGTGATCCACCCACCTCGGCCTCCCAAAGTGCTGGGATTACAGGCTTGAGCCTCCGCACCCGGCTCATTTAAATAATTTTTAAAGAAAAGATGCCAGTGTTGCCACAGCCATTACACCAGTTGCTTTTTCTAAAGTTACTTTAATTTTAAGAAAACAAATTTTTAAAAGCCCAAATTATTGCCTGCTAACAATACATATGCAGAATGCACAGGGTAGGAAAATAAAAGCCATCACGTACCTACTCAATGGTCTTTATTACAATAATTTTTATAGAGGTCATAAGTGAAACCAAACAGACTATGATTTAATGGGAAAGCAAGAGCTAAAATGCCAAGGACTCAAAACACTAGAAATTTTAGAACATGAACTTTCTGTTTCATGAACGTCTTTATAAAAATGTCTTTGTCAACTATACAATGTGAATTCTGCTATTTAAAATAGAATTTACATTAAACCCTAGATAAAAAGCATTCTGCTAATTTTTGTTTTTGCAATAAAAGATGCAGTGCCAGCATGAAAAAGGCTGGATTACAAATTGAGAGCCCTTGAGCACAAAACTATACTGAGAGTTAAAAATCTTCATAAACATTGGTGAATTCCATGTGTCTCAAAGAATTATCAGTTTTAAAGACGATGAGAAACAGATGAAATGTACAGTAAAGTTGCCACAGGAATAAGTAGAAGTCCTTACCACTATTTTTACTAACACTTAATAGTCAATAATTCCAAAATGTTTGCTAAATGCACTTACTAGAAACTAAAGGATGTGAGAGATACTTATAAAGAAGAAAAGCTGAAGATTCAGGGGAAAAAAGGTCAGTTCCTTTCTGATACAATGCATTTCACAATTTAAATAATTCATCTGGTGGTAAAATCTGAAAAATGTATTTTCCAGCACACCTTATCCACTTATCATAATATAGAAAAATAAGTGGATTTCAATTTGGTGATTTAACCTATAGCTTTAAATCTTTAATAAACAAACTTGAAATTCCAAACTTTAATAATGAAAATGCCATAACTGAAATGATGTCAACCCTGGATATGAATCTCTTACCAACATGATGAAAGCCCCACTTGTAGAGCTGCACTTCTGGTCAGCAGCTGCATTTTTGTTTTAATAAAAGGAGAAAGGGTGCCAGCACACCAGTGTGATCCGAGACATAGTTACTACATAAGCAGTGGGATTAATTGCTTTTCCAGAAAGCCAGAGTAAGCTCTCCTTCCACTGTCCCATCAGGATCAGCTTCCATAAAATGAGTGTAATAAGATAATGTATTACATACGCCAGTAACTCCCACCAGCAGTATTCAGCTGCACAAAGCCATACATATTTATATCAATCAATAAAAACTTCATTGCTACATATATTTCAGACACCACATTTTAGCTCTGTCTTTAACATGGAGATAAGATAGGCTATAAAGAAGCAAAAGTGCATTTTCTTACTCCTTGAAGAATCTGTCCACCATTCCTCTACTATCTTCGTGCTAGTGAGATGAAGAGAAATAAACATGCATTAGAGATTTTGGAGAAACAGCTCTACCAATATGAAGGATCTGGTTTATGAAGGCTACAGACATTTTAATTAGCACCCAAATGGTCAATGTATGCTTTTATGATTGATGAAATTTAGAGAGATCATTTTATTATCCCACATATTGGCAAGAGAAGGTACATTTAGGTTGTGTTGTACCATGACAATTTCATAGGCTCACACCACCCTTTTGAGGTGAACATGGAGGAGAAAGTTATTTCTAACCTTAAGAATAACACAGAAGGGAGCATGACAAAGGTTACCCTCCAATCAGAAAAAGAAATATTTTCTTCTAGTTCTACAGTCTGGAGCTTACTAAATCATTTGTGTTTCTAGGCCACAACCTACATGTATCTTTTTATGTCTATATACTGCATAATCAATTGATTCTTCCAAAACCTATCAATCATTTTGGAAACTATTAGAGAGCCTTAAAACCATATATTCAGATTTATTTCACAAGTACAGCAGTTCTGAGATTCATTTTGAAATTCTGGCCCACTTATGAATATGATACAATATACTATTTTAGAAACTGAAGGTTTCTCTTGGAGATTTTTTTTAAGATGGGTCTTTATATTTAGGGTGTAGATAGATTATTGTTGTCCAACAAAATATAAGCCAAACCTAAGACAATCTCTTTACTCAAACAAATGCTGTTTGTTGAACTAAAGAATGATTAGGTCTCTGCTTCAAATTTGGGGAAAAACAAAAACAAAAGCAAAATTATGATGTTAAGTTACAAATGCTTACCCTGCATACCTTCTTAATATCTGTGTGTGTGCGTGTGTATGTGTGCGTAGCACTGAAAATAGGTAAAAGAAATTTCTACTTTTACTCAGAAATATTTCATAGTAGCTTTAGGAAAAATAATATGTACAATATTATAATTTTGAAAGCAAGCTACCAGCTGCTTAAAATATTTTAACAATATAAACCTAGCATTTTCTAAATTCTTAATAAAATTATTTTTTGTTGTAGCCTTTACCTACCCTGAGAAATAACATACAATACTATTCATCCTTTATTATAATGTCCCTGATGATTTCCAAATGTTTCTTTGCTATGCAGCAGAAGTATATGATTTCTGATCCAGATGCTTTAAAAAGCAATTCTAACAAAGAAACTTAATCTGAGCTGAACTTGGCACAGATTCCAAAAACCTATAGGATGATGTTTTGGAAGCTGCTCAAACAAAAGTTGAAACAGAAATATGCATCCACAACCATATATCTCTGTTAGTAATAAATGAAGGATACAGACTTTTTCCATAAGTGTGGGTGAATAGAAGTTAATGCTTATAAAATACAGTTTAAGTACCAAAACAGTATTTGAGATTGATGCTTTTTCTTTTAAAGCAAAAGCATTTGTTTAATTCACAAGAAGGTAAAAATCAAATAAAGACATGTTATACTCATTCTTTGAAAGCTACTCAGAAACTTTAGTGCCCAACCTCAAGAAAGGCGTTATTTTCTTTCTGATATGTAGCACATTTATGACATAAAGGTCTACAAAATATTAATATAGAGAGATAAGGGTATTTGGAGTCAGTTTCTTCCAGTGAACAAGAATAAGTCAGGTACACGGGTTTGCAGACTCATTTTGGAGTCCCAGAAGGAGAGGAGAGGAAGAATGGGCCAAAACAATATTTTAAGAGAAAATGTGTGATAATTTTAGAAACTCACAAAATATATCAAGCCACATTTTGAGAACTGGTACTTACCCAGGAACAATAAATGTAAAAAACAAAACAAAACAACAACAACAAAAAACACTAGTAAAATCATAGTAAAGTGGTAAAAATCAAAGACAAAAAGAAAATCCTAAATGAAAAAGAAAATCCTAAAAGTAGTCACAGGAAAGGACACATGACATTTCAGTGAAAACAATGGAAGTCAGAAGACAATAGATTGTTGTTTTCAAAGTGTTTAAAGATAATAACTCCAAACTAGAATTCTAACCTCAGTGAAAATATCTTTCAAAAATGAATGTGAAAGAATATTTTTCAGATGATTAAACACTGGAAGAAGGGCCAGGCGTGGTGGCTCACACCTGTAATCCAAGCACTTTGGAGGCCAAGGTGGGTGGATCACCTGAGGTCGGGAGTTCAAGACCAGCCTGACCAACATGGTGAAACCCTGTCTTTAAAAATAAATACATAAACAAACACTGGAAGAATTGATTACCAGCAGTCCAACACTAAAATAAATATTACTATATAAAAAATATAATTTATTTTTATACATTGATTGTGTATGATGAACCTTATTAAACCCACCAATTAATTCTAGTAGCTTTTTGGCAGATTCCTTAGGATTTTCTACATAGGTAATCATATTGTCTATGAATAAAACCAGTTTTATTGCTTTCCAATCATACAGATTGGATGCATTTTTTCCCCTTCATTTGTTGCGCTGGCTATGGCTTCCATTACACTGTTATATAGAAGGGATGATGGCAGACATCTTACTTTGTTTCTGATATAAAGGGAAAGCAGTTAATCTTTCACCATAATTAAGCATGTTAATGGCTATAGGTTTTTCATAGATCCCGTTTTCAGCTTGTTTACGAAAGTAAATGGATGGTGAATTTTCCAAGTACTTTTTTTTTTCTTGAGACAGAGTCTTGCTCTGTCACCCAGGCCGAAGTACAGTAGCATGACCTCAACTCACTGCAATCTTCACCTTCTGGTTCAAGTGATTCTCCTGCCTCAGTCACCCAACTAGCTGGGATTACAGGTGCATGACATCATGCCTGGCTAACTTTGTAACTTTAATAGAGATGGGGTTTCACTGTGTTGGCCCAGCTGGTCTTAAACTCCTGACCTCAGATGATCTGCCTGCCTCGGCCTCCCAAAGTGCTGGGATTACATGTGTGAGCCACCACACCCATCAAGCTACCACTGAGCTTCTTCACAGAACTGGAAAAAAACACCTTAAACTTCATATGGAACCAAAAAAGAGCCTGCATAGCCAAGACAATTCTAAGCAAAAAGAATAAAGCTGGAGGCATCATGCTACCTGACTTCAAACTATACTACAAGGCTACAGTAACCAAAACAGCATGGTACTGGTATCAAAACTGAGATATAGACCAATGGAACAGAACAGAGGCCTCAGAAATACCACCACACATCTACAACCATCTGATCTTTGACAAACCTGACAAAAACAAGCAATGGAAAAAGGATTCACTGTTTAATAAATGGTGTTGGGACAAGTGACTAGCTGCATGCAGAAAGCTGAAACTGGACCCCTTCCTTACACCTCATGAAAAATTAACTCCAGATGGATTAAAGATTTCAACATAAGACCTAAGACCTTAAAAACCCTAGAAAAAAGCCTAGGCAATTCCATTCAGGACATAGCATAGGCAAGGACTTCATGACTAAAACACCAAAAGCAATGGCAACAAAAGCCAAAATAGACACATGGGATCTAATTAAACTTAAGAGCTTCTGCACAGCAAAAGAAACAATTAAAGTGAACCAGCAACCAACAGAATGGGAAAAAATGTTTGCAAGCTACCCATCTGACAAAGGGCTAATATCCAGAATCTACAAAGAACTAAAACAAATTTAAAGGAAAAAAAACAACCCCATCAAAAATTTGGTGAAAGATATGAATAGACACTTTTCAAAAGAAGACATTTATGCAGCCAACAAACATGAAAAAAATGTTCATCATCACTGATCACTAGAGAAACACAAATCAAAACCACATTGAGATACCATCTCTCACCAGTTAGAATGGTGATCATTAAAAAATCTTTTTTAGACTATTAATAGGATGATTACATTGATTACTTTTTCAATAATCACAATTATTTTTTAAAACCCATAGATTCACAGAAAGTTGCAAGGATAGTACACAAAGGTTCTGTATATCCCACTTTCCCCTATCAGTTATATCTTAAGTATTATAGTAAAATACCAAAATCAGAACATTAACATGAAGTGTGTGTATAGTTCTATGCCATTTTATAACATATGTAGATCCATATAAACACCACTGCAATAAAAATATAGAAGGATTCCAATTCCATTACTATAAAGATCTTCCTCATGCTACCTCTTTATAACCATTTCCTTCCCTGCCACTATTTCTAACCTCTGGAGACCACTGGTTGTTTTTTGCTTTTTTTTTTTTTTTTTTTTTTTTTTTTGAGATGGAGTCTCACTCTGTTGCCCAGGCTGGAATGCAGTGGTGTGATCACAGCTCACTGCAACCTCTACCTCCCAGGTTCAAGCCATTCCCTGCCTCAGTTCTCCCCACCCCCCCCCACCGCCCCACCCCCCGAGTAACTGGGATTACAGGCACCCACCACCATGCCCAGCCAATTTTTGTACTTTTAGTAGAGATGGAGCTTCACCGTCTTGGCCAGGCTTGGACTGAGAGTTGAACTTGAACTCCTGATCTCGTGATCCACCCACCTTGGCCTCCCAAAGTGCAGGTATTACAGGCGTGAGCCACCACGCCCTGCTCTTTTTTATAATTCTGTTATTTGAAGAGTGTTATATAAACGCATCACATGGTATATACTCTCCAGAGACACAGAACTGATAAGATATAAAGAGAGAGATATGAAAAGAAATTTATGAGGAGTATTGGCTTACTTGACTATGGAGGCAGAGAAACCCCACAATATGCTGTTTGCAAGCTGAAGGACCAGGAAAGCTGGTAGCACAGTTCAGTCCAAATCCAAAAGCCTCAGAACAAAGGAAGCCAATGGTGTATAACTCTCAGTCCAAGGCCAAAGGCCCAAGAGCCTTGCGGGGAGACACTGGTATGAGTCCCAGAGTCCAAGAGCCAGATAACCTGGAGTTCTAATGTCCAAATGCAGAAGGAAAAGGGAATCTTGGCTCCAAAAGAGAGAGCAAATTTGTTGAAATCTTCCACCTTTTTGCTCCATCTGGGCTCCCAGCCGATCGAACTATGCCCACAGTAAGGAGTAGATCTTTCTCACTATCCACCAGCTCACATGCCAATCTCCTTTGGAAACACCTCTCAGACATACTTGGATCAGCCCAAACATTCTAATGAAAAGCGAAACCACATAGTTTCTTTTTCAGCAGAAGAGAGATGGGCTCAGTGCTGACTGAAGCACTGAGAATAAATAATGCTTTACCAGCTATCTGGGTATCCCTTAATCCAATCAAGTTGGCACTCAAAATAATCATCAAAGTATGTGACCTTTTGGACATTGGCTTTTTTTCCCACTCACCATGTGCCACTGAGCTCTATCCAAATTGGGTATGTATCAATAGTTTGTTTTTTCATTGTTGAGTAGTTTTCCATGGTATGTAGGTAGCACACATTGTTTAACCATTCACCTATTATAGAACATTTTGGTTGCTTCTAGTTTCTGGCTATTACACATAAAGCTGTTATAAACAATCGTGTATATGTTTTTGTGTGGATATAGGTTATCATTTTTCTGAGACAAAGCCCGGGGTGCAATTGTCGGGCTGCATGGTAAGCACATGTTTGGTTTATTAAGAAATTGACAAAATATTTGTCAAGGTAGCTGTAACATTTTACATTCTCTCCATCAATGTGTAGTAGATTCAGTTTCTCTGCATTCTTGCTAGCATTTGTCTTTTTTTTTTTTTTTATTGTAGTCATTTTGATAGGTGTGTAGTGATATCTCATTGTGGTTTAAATTGCATTTCCCTAATGGCTCATGATGGTGAATGTCTTTTCTTGTGCTTATTTGCCATTTGTATATCTTCTTTGGTGACATGTCTCTTCACGTCTTTTTTACATTTTTTAATTAGATTGTTCAATTTTTAAACTATTCAGTTTTGAGAATTCTTTATTCCGCATACCAGTCCTCTGCAAGACACATGGTTTGCAAAATCCCCACAACCCTATACTCTGTAGCTAATTCTTCCATCCTCTTCATGTGAGCTTTCAAAGAACAAAAGTCTTATTTTAATTGAAATCAAATTTAGAGAAATAATTTATTTTTATTTTTTACTATGGATCTTGCTTTTGGTGTCAAATAACTCTTTGTCTAGCTCTGGATCCCAAATTTTCTCCTATGTTTTTTCCTTAAAGTTTTATAGCTTTTTATTTTACATTTAAGTTCGTGATTCACTCTCAGTTTATTCTGTACAATTTTTGTATGAGATTTAAGTCAAGGTTTATATTTTTACCTAAAGATGTCCAATTGCTCCAGCATCATTTGTTGAAGAGATTATCTTTCTTCCATTGACTTACTGTAACATCTCTGTCAAAAATCAGTGAAATATATTTCTGTGGATATATTTTTGAATTCTGCATTGTTTTATTGATCTGTGTCTATCCCTCCAGCAATATCTGTCTTGCTGAGATGAGATACTGCCTTGTGTTATTATTGTTATATAAACAGTCTTAACATAGAGTAGACTGATTCCTCCCATTTTATTCTTTTGTCAAGATTGCTATAGCTACTAGCCTGTTTCCTTTTTGAAGAATTTTGTCTACATCTATGAAAACTCTTGCTGGAATTTTTGTCTATATCTATGACAACTCTTGCTGGAATCACATTAAATTTACCTATCAATTTGAGGAGAACTGACATCTTTACTATGGTTAATCTTCCTGTCTGTGAACATGTGTCTCACTATTTATTCAGGTCTTCTTTATTTCATCAATATTTTGTAGTTTTTTACATACAGATCTTATACATGTTTTATTAGATTTCCATCTAAGTATTTCATTGTTAAAGTAATTTTAAATGGTATTGCATTTTCCACATAAACTGTAGAATCAGTTTGTTGGAAACCACAAAATAGCTGCTGCAATATTAACTGATATTTCATCTTAATCTAAAGATTATGTTGGGAAAATCTGACATCTTAACAGTATGACTCTTTCAATCCATGAACATGGACTATCTCTCTGTTTATTTAGAGCTTTGATTTCTTTTATCAGAGTTCTGTTGTTCTCCACATTTAGATTTTATACATGCTTTGTTAGACTTATGTAATTCATTATACTGATACTATTATAAATGTTTTTTAAAATTTCACATTCCAATTGTACATTCCCGGCATACAGGAAAGCAATCAACTATTGTACATTAACTTTGAATCCTTCAACTTTGCTATATTCACTAATCAGTTCCAGCAGATGTTTTTCAGTTCTTGAGATTTTCTACATAGCTATTCATTCATGTCATTAACTAACAAAGACAGTTTTATTTCTTCCTTTCTAATAAAAGTATGCAGTTTGGTTTTATTTCCTTTTTTAATCTTATTATAGAGCTAGAATGTCCAGTATGAACTCAAATAAAATGGCAAGAGAAACTATCTTTACCTTTCTTCCAGTCTCTGGAGAAAAGGTATCTAGTTTCTCAACATTAGGTATGACATTAGCTGTAGGGTTTTTTCTAGATGTTATCAAGTTGAGGAGTTCACAGAGAGTTTTTATCATGGAATGTGTATTAAATTTTATTGAATCTTTTTATGCACCAATTGACATGACTCTCTGATTTTTCTTCTTTAGATTGTTGATATTGTGGATTATGCTGATTTTCAAATGTTTGAACCAGGCTTGCATGGTTTTGGTGTTAACATTTTTTCCCATATTGTTAGACTTGACTTACTGATATTTTGTTGAGTATTTTTGCATCTATATTTACAAGAGATATTAATGTGTCATTTTCTTTCTTTTTTTTTTTTTTGGACTGACTTTGTGCAGTTTTGGCAGTGGGTATGTTAACTCTATAAAATGAATTGAGAAGTGTTCATTTCTCTTCTATTTTCTGGAAAAGACTGTGTAGAATTGATGTTAATTCTTGAAACATTTGGCAAAACTCTCCAGTGAAACCATCTGGGCCTGAAGATTTCTTTTTCTGGAGTCTTAAAATTATAAATTCCATTTCCTTAATATTTACAATGCTATTCAAATTATTTATTACATATTAGATGAGTTACAGTAATTCGTGCTTTGCAAAGAATTGGTCCCTTTAATCTGTCAAATTTATATGTAGTTGTTTGTGGTGTTGTCTTATTTTCCTCTGCAGGCTCTGTAGTGATATCTCTGTTAAAACACTTTCCTTCATTGATTTTTTTTTTCTTTTTTTGAAGACAGAGTCTCACTCTGTTGTTCAGGCTGGAGTGCAATGCAATTACAGCTCACTGCAGCCTCGACCTCTCAGGCTTAAGCAATCCTCCCATCTCAGCCTCCTAGGTTGCAGGAATTACAGGCACATGCCACTACACCCAACTAATTTTTAAATTTTTTTGTAGACAAGTGGACTCACTATGTTGCCCAGGCTGGTCTTGAACTCCTTGGCTCAAGCAGTCCTCCAACCTCAACCTCCCAAAGTGCTGGGATTACAGGCATGAGCCATGGCAATATCCAATCCAGCTATTTTTTTAAAATTTTTATTGATTTTTTGTGTTTATTATTTATTTTCTTATGCTTGCTTCTGGTTTATTTTGTTCCTCCTTTTCTAGTTTCCTGAGGTGGGAAGTTTAATTATTGATTTGAGACTTCTTTTCTGATATAAACATTAAGTGCTATAAATTTCCCTTCAGAACTGCTTTAGTTGAGTCCCATAAATTATGGTATATTGTATTTTCATTTTCATCACGTTCATTCACTGCAATATATATATATATATATATATATATATATATATATATATATATATATATATATATTTCCCTTGGGCCTTCCTCATTGACCCACAGATTATAGTATTTAGAGTGTGTTGCTTAGTTCCCAGTGCTTGAAGATTAGCCTGTTACTTCCTTTCTTTTTCCGCTATTTGGTGCTATTGGTTTCTAGTTTGATTCCATTTTGGTCAATCAGCATGTGGTTTCAAGTCTTGTCAACGTACTGACTTTTTAAAATAGTCCAGGATACAGCTTATCTTGATATATGATCTGTGGCTGTTTGAAAAGAAAGTATAGGTTGGGTGTGGTGGCTCATATCTGTAATCCGAGCACTTTGGGAGGCCAAGGCAGGTGGATCATCTGAGGTCAGGAGTTTGAGACCAGTCTGTGCAACATAGTGAAGCCCCATCTCTACTAAAAATACCAAAAAAATTAGCTGAGCGTGGTGGTGGGCACCTGTAATCCCAGATGGTTGGGAGACTAAGGCAGAATTGCCTGAACCTGGGAAGCAGAGGTTGCAGTGAGCCAAGATTATGCCGCTGCACTCTAGCCTGGACAACAAGAGCAAAACTCCACTAAAAAACAAATATTTTTTAAGAAAAAAATGTATACTCTGTTGTTAGGCATTCAGCAAATGCCCACCTTGCTAGTTCATGGTTTTTTGAGCTCTTCTATATCCTTGCTGACATTCTGCCTAGGTATTCTATCAACTGCTGAAATCACCAATAATTGTGCATCTATTTTTCCTTCTAGTTCTATCAGTTTTGTCTTCACATATTTTGCTCTTCTATAGTTCTGTGCATACACATTTAGAATTGCTCTGTCTTCTTCGTGGGCTGACCCTTTTATTATTGTGTAATTTCCCTCTTTTTTCCTGGTAATTTCATTTACTCTAAAGTGTACTGTATCTGATAGCACATTACTATATTATTCCTGCTATCCTTCTTTCCTGAATAATATCGTCCTGGATATAGAATTCTGAATCAATAGTTTTTTCTTTCAGTACTTGAAAAACGTTGTGCCACTTCCTTCTAGCCTCCATAATTTCTGATAAGAAATCTGTTCTAACCTGAATTGCTTTTCTTATGGAGTAAGGGTAATTTCCTACGTAATTTCTTATGCATTTCATTCATTTTTTTTTTTTTTAGTTTTCAGAAGTTTGACTATGATGTTTTCATGGATCTGTGGTTTCCTGCTGGAGGGTCACTCTGTTTCTTGAATGTGAATGTATATTTCTTTTGCTAAATTTGGAAGTTCTTTAGCCATTATTTTTTAAAATACATTTGCAGTAAGTTGTTTCACTTGGGAATTATAAAAGTATCTTTTAAAATAATTTATGTGTTTTTTTTGGTAACAGAATCTTGCTCTGTCACCAGGCTCGAGTGCAATGGCGCAATCTCAGCTCACTACAACCTCCACCTCCTGGGTTCAAGCAAATCTCCTGCCTCAGCCTCCTGAGTAGCAGGGACTACAGGCATGTGCCCGAATAATTTTTAGTATTTTAGTAGAGGTGGGGTTTCACCATGTTGGCCAGGATAATCTTGATCTCCTGACCTTGTGATCCACCTACCCCAGCCTCCCAAAGTGCTGGGATTATAGGTGTGAGCCACTGCACCCAGCCAATAATTTCTAATAGAATTCCATGGTAGTCAAAGCACAAACTTATTATTTGAAATATTTTAAATTTACTGAGATTTGTTTATAGCCCAGAATGTGAATATTCCATGTGAAAATGAAAAAGAAAAAAAAAGTATATCTTGCTGTTGCTTGGTGAGTTTTTTAAAAATACTTTAATTAAGATATAAGTCATAGGCAATAAAAATCACACATTTAGAGTCTAATGTTTATATTCACAATTGTATAACCATCACAATTTTAGAATATTTTCATTCCCCTCTAAACAATATCCCATAACCATTGTCATCCAATTCCCTTCACTATCCCAGTCCTAAGCAGCCACTCTTCTAAATTCTTTGTTTCTACAGTTTAAAATTTGAGATAATTCACATATTACATAAAAACAAAATTTACCCATTTAAAGTGTACGGTTTGGTAGTTTTTACCATATTCACAAGGTGGTGCAACTGTCATCACTATGTAATTTCTGAATATTTCATCACCCCAGAAAGAAACCCCATAGCCACCTGCAGCCACCTACCATTTCCTTCTAATCCTCCTAGCCCTAGGCAATCACTACTTTCTGTTTTATGAATTTGCCTATTTTGGACATTTCATATAAATGGAATAAAATATGTGGTCTTTTGTAACTGGCTTTTTCACTGAGCATTATGCTTTTAAGGAACGTCTGTGTTGTAGCATGTATCAATACTTTCCTTTTATTGCTAAGTAATATTCCATCGATTGATATACATTTTATTTATATATTCATTAGTCTATGGAGATATAAGTTGTTTCCATTTTTTGCTATTATGTATAATGTTGCTATGAACATTTACGTACAAGTTTTTGTGTGGATGTATGTTTTTATGTCTTCTGAGTATTGACCTAGGAATAGAATTGCTGAGTCATATAAAACTCTATGTTTAACTTTTTTGAGAACTGCCAAACTATGTTCCACAGCAGCTGCACTGTTTTACATTCCCACCAACAATTTGGGAGTTTCCAATCACTCCACATCCTCACCAACACTTGTTGTCTGTATTTTTAGTGGCAGCCATCGAAGTGGGTGTGAAGCGGTATCTCATTGTGATTTTGCATTTCCCTAATAAATACTAATGTTAGCATCTTCCCATCTTATTGGTTACTTTTATATTTCCTCTGAAGAACTGTCCATTTGGATCATTTAACCCATTTAAAATTGGGTTATTTGCCTTTTTTATTATTACATTGTAAGAATTCTTTATATATTCAGAATATGAATTTCTTAATAGATATATATTAGCAAATATTTGATTGCATTTTGTGGGTTTTTTTTTTTTTTTTTTTTTTTTTTGAGATGGAGTTTCGCTCTTGTTACCCAGGCTGGAGTGCAATGGAGCGATCTCGGCTCACCGCAACCTCCGCCTCCTGGGTTCAAGCAATTCTCCTGCCTCAGCCTCCTGAGTAGCTGGGATTACAGGCACGTGCCACCATGCCCAGCTAATTTTTCATATATATATATATATATATATATATATATTTTTTTTTTTTTTTTTTTTTTTTTTTTAGTAGAGACGGGGTTTCACCATGTTGACCAGGATGGTCTGATCTCTCGACCTCGTGATCCACCCGCCTCGGCCTCCCAAAGTGCTGGGATTACAGGCTTGAGCCACCGCGCCCAGCCAGGTTGTCTTTTAAAATTTCTTGATGATCTTGTATGTAGCACAAAAGTTTGGTTTTTTTTGTTTGTTTGTTTTTGAGATGGAGTCTTGCTCTGTCACCCAGGCTGTAGTGTAGTCATGTGATCCTGGCTCACTGCAGCCTCTGCTTCCTGAGCTCCTGCCTCAACCTCCTGACTAGTTGGGATTACAGGCATGCGCCAGCGGGTCTGGCTAAGTTTTGTATTTTTTGTAGAGACAAGGTTTCATCAAGTTGGACAGGCTGGTCTTGACCTCAAGAGATCCACCTGTTTTGGCCTCCCAAAGTGCTGGGATTACAGATAATAAGCCACTGCACCCAGCTGTTTGCAGCACAAATTTTTGTTGTTGTTGTTGTTTGTTAACTTTTTGAGACAGAGTCTCGCTCTGCCACCCCAGCTGGAGTGCAGTGGCATGATCTCAGCTCACTGCAACCTCCATCTCCCAGGTTCAAGCAATTCTCCTGCCTCAGCCTCCTGAGTAGCTGGGATTTATAGGCACCCACCACCACACCCAGCTGATTTTTGTATTTTTAGTAGAGATAGGGTTTCACCATGTGGGTCAGGCTGGTCTCGAATTCCTGACCTCAGGTAATCCACCTGCCTTGGCCTCCCAAAGTGCTGGGATTGCAAGCATGAGCCACTGTGTCCAGCCACAAAAGTTTATCATTGCGATACAAACCAACTTATTTTTTTCATGTTGCTTATGCTTTTGGTGTTGTATTTACAAAGCTGTTGCCTAATCCAAAGCCATGAAAATTAACTGCATAACTTCATTCTAAGAGTTTTATAATTTAATTTCTTATATTTAGGTGTACAAACCATTTTGAATTATGTTTTGCATACGGTATGATGCAAAACATAAATGCAAAAACCAAAATGTGGATACTCAGTTGTCCTAGCACCACTTGTGGAAAATACTATTCTTTCCCAATTAATTGTTGTGTGCCTTATAAGAAGGCACAGCCAGGAAGCCCCTTGAACCCTGAAGTTCAGGGATTTTTATGGTGGCTTCATCATGTAGACATGACTAATTATTAAGTCAATCTCCAGCCTTTCTCCTATCCTATTGAGGACTGCAAGTTTCAAGCTTCTAATCATGGATTGGTCTTTTGGGCATCAGCTCTCATCTAGCAGCCCACCAAGAGTTGCCTCATTAGAACAAAAGATGCTCCTGTCACCTGGGCAATTACGAGTTCTAGGAACTCTGGGCCAGGAACTACGGACAAATATGAAAATATATATTTTCTCTTCATTTAGCACAATGTTAGCCGTGGCTTTGTCATATGTGGCCTTTATTGTTTTGAAGTATGTTCCTTCTAAGCCCCCTTTTTTTTTTAATCATAAAGGGATGTTAAATTTTGTTAAATGCTTTTTCAGCATCTATTAAAATGATCATATGGTTTTTGTCCTTTATCCTCTTAATGTGATGTATCACATTTATTGATCTGCATATGTTGAACCATCCTTGCAATCCTAGGATGATCTTTTTAAAGTGTTGTTGTATTCTGTCTATTATTTTGTTGAGGATTTTGCATCTAAGTTTATCAGGGATATTGGCCTGCAGATTTCTTTTTTAGTTTTGCTCTTATCTATCTAGTTTTGGTATCAGTTTAACACTGGCTTCATGGAATGAGTTTGGAAGTACTCCCTCCTCTTTAATGTTTTGGAATAGTTTGAGTAAAATTAGTATTGATTCTTCTTTAAATGTTAGGTAGAATTCAGCAGTGAAGCTATCTGGGCCCAGGATTTTCTTTGATGGGAAAATTTTTGTTATTGCTTTGATCTTGTTACTCATTATTGGTCTATTTAGGTTTTCTATTTCTTCATAGTTCAATCTTGGTTGCTTGTATGTGTCCAGTCATTTATGATTTATCCATTTCTTCCAGGTTTTCCATTTGTTGGTATATAGTCATTCATAATTGTCTCTAATGATCCTTTGTATTTCTGTGACATAAATTTTTGTCTTTTTTCTTGTTTCTTTTATTTATTTGGGTTCTGTTTTTTTTATTATTATTATTTAGCAACAGCTTTGTCTATTTTATCTTTTCAAAAAAAGATTTTTTATTTTTTTGTAATTTTTTTAGTCTCAATTTTATTTCTACTCTGATCTTCAATATTTCTTTCCTTCTATTAATTTTGTGTTTGGTTTGTAATTGCTTTTTTTGTCTTGAGTTGCATCAGTAGGCTGTTTATTTGAAAGCTTTCTACTTTTTTGATGCAGGTATTTGTTTCTATAAACTTTTCTCTTAGTACTGTGTTTGCTGTATCCCATAGATTTTGATATGTTGCATTTCAATTTGTATGTTTCAATAAATTTTTAAATTTCCTTCTTAATTTCTTCATTGACCCATTTGTCATTCAGAAGCATGTTGTTTCATTTCCATGTATTTGTATATTTTCCATAGTTCCTCTTGTCACTGAGTTCTGGTTTTATTCCCTTGGGGTCAGAAAAAATACTTGGTATGATTTTGATTCTTTTGAATTTGTGGAGACTTGTTTTGTGACCTCATAGATGACCTATTCCAGAGAAAATTCCATGTGCTGATGAGAAGAATGTGTATTTTCTGCAGCAGTTATATTAAATGTTCTGTAAATTGCAGTTAGGTCCATTTAGTCTAGAATGTAGTCTAATTCCAGTGTTACTAATTTTCTGTATGGATGATCTGTTCATTCCTGAGAGTGAGGTGTTGATGTCCCCTACTATTATTGTATTATAGTCTTATCTATCTCTTTAGAGCTATTAATGTTTGTTTTATATATTTGGGTGCGCCTGTGTTGGGTACATAAATATTTACTGAATCCTCTTGCTGAATTGATTCTTTTATCATTATATATACCCTCTCTCTTATGTTTGAAGGAAATCTTTGCTGAGTACAGTGTTCTCAGTTGACAGTCGCCTTTTTTATTTTTTTCTTCAGCATGTTGAATATGTCATCCACTAGCTCCTGAATGTGTGGTTTCCACTGAGAAATTTGTAGCTAGATGAATCAGAGCTCTTTTACATATTATTTGCTTCTTTTCTCTTAGGATCTTCTCTTTATCCTTGATCTTTGAGAGTTTGATTGTTATATGCCTTGGAGTAGTCTTTTTTTTTATTATTGCATTTTAGGCTTTGGGGTACATGTGAAGAACATGCAAGATTGTTGCATAGGTACACACATGGCAGTGTGGTTTGCTGCCTTCCGTCCCCTCACCTGTTTGGACTGAATCTGTTTGGTGATCGCTGAACTTCTTGTACCTGGGTATCTGTATACTTCTCTAGGTTTGGAATGTTTTCCGTTATTATTATTACTTTGGATATGCTTTGTACCCCTTGCTCTTTCTCAGCTCCCTCCTGAACACCAACTCTTAGAGTTGCTCTTCTGAGGTTATTCTGTATATCCTGTATTCTTCATTCTTTTTTACTCTTTTTTTCTTTTTTCTCCCCTGATTGTATATTTTCAAATAGTTCATCTTTGAGCTTACTGATTCTTTTTTTTGGCTCAATTCATTCTGCTGTTGAGAGCCCCTAACGTATTTTTTCAGCTCAGCAAATGTATTTATCAGTTCCAGAATTTCCATTTGATTTTTATTAGTTCGGTCTCTGTTATAGTTTTCTAATAAATTTCTGAATTGCTTTTTCATGTTACCCTGGAGTTTTCTGAGTTTCCTTAAAACTGCTATTTTTAATGCCTGACCTGAGAGCTCACAGACTGATTGCCCTTATGGTAGGGTTGATCACTGGCTTCTTGCTTTGTTCATTTGGGGAGGTCATAGTTCTGTTCATTGCTGTTTCTTCTGGATGTACATCTATGGCTTCATAGGATTAGTTCCTATGCTTCAAGGGTTACTTATACCTGTCTTTGCTGAATTGCTTGTTTTGGTCTTTCTAGGTTATGTTTCCTAAGAGATTCATTACAGTTGTTTGTTGAATCCCTTGACTCAGATTGCTGCCTCATTTTCAGCACTAGATGGCGCCTTTAGCCCAGGGTTGTCTTGACTCTCACAAACATTCATCATTCTAATTTTATTCTTCTACATGTCAATATACAATTTTTCCAGCATCAATTATTGAAGGGACTGTCCTTTCCTCATTTTGTATTACTGGCATCTTTGCCAAAAGTCTGTTAAACATAAATGCATGGATTTATTTTTGGTATTCTGTTCTGTTCCATTGGTAGATGTGTTTTTAATGCCATATCATAATGTTTGAATTACTATAGCTTTGTAATATAGTTTGAAATCAGGGGTTGTGATGTCTTCAGTTTATTCTCTTTTCTTAAAATTGCTTTGGCTATTCTTCTGTGGTTCCAAATTTTAGATTTTTTTTTCTAGTCCCATGAAAAATGTCATTGAATTTTTAATAGGGATTGCATTGAATCTGTAGATTCTTTGGTTAGTATGAACATTTTAACAATATTAATTCTTCCAGTCCATGAAAACAAGATTTCTTTTCATTTATTTGTGACTTCTTCAATTTCTTTCATTAATGTTTTACAGTTTTTAGTGTACAGATATTTCACTTCCTTAATTACATTTATTACTTCTTTAATTAACCATTTGATAATTTAAAAATTTGTCTGCTTCTTTCACTAGACTATGATTTCTAGTATCTGGTTTTGTTCTTCTATTTTCAGTACCCAGTACAATCCTTGTTATAGGCTGTATACTTAATAACTATTGGTTGAGTTAATTAATTTAAAAATTAACAAGTTTCACAAATGGAAATGAAAACACAACATACCAAAACCTATGGGCTACAACAAAAGTAGTAATAAGAGGAAAGTTTATAGCAATAAGCTCCCATATCAAAAAAGTATAAAAACTTCATTCAAATAAACAACCTAACAATGCATCTTAAAAACCCAGCAAAGCAAGAGCAAACAAGCCAAAATTAGTAGAAGAAATAAAATAATAAAAATCAGAGTATAAATAAAATCAAAGTTAAAAAATAAAAAATATCAATAAAACAAAAAATTAGTTTTTCTAAAAAGATAAGCAAAATAGAAAGATCTTTAGCCTAAGGAAAAAAGAGAGAGAATTCAAATAAATAAATTGAGAGATGAAAAATGAAATATTACAACTGATACTGCAGAAATTCAAAGGATCACTGGAGGCTACTATAAGCAACTATATGCCAATCAACTGGAAAACTCACAAGAAATAGATAAATTCCTAGACACATACAACCTTCTAAGATTCAACTATAAGGAAATAAAAAACCTGAACAGACCTATAACAAGTAATGAGATCAGGCCAGACATGGTGGCCCACGCCTGTAATCTCAGTACTTTGAGAGGCCGGCAGGGGGTGGGGTGGAGGGGCGGATCACTTGAGGTCAGGAGTTTGAGACCAGCCTGGGCAACATGATGAAACCCCACCTCTACTAAAACTACAAAAATTAGTGGGGTAGGGTGGCACACACCTGTAGTCCCAGTTACTTGGAAGGCTGAGGCACAAGAATTGCTTGAACCCAGGAGGTGGAGTCTGCAGTAAGCTGAGATCACGCCACTGCACTCCAGCCTGAGTGACAGAGTAGAGACTCCCACAGAGTGAGACTCTGTCTCAAAAACAAACAACAAACAAACAAAAAATGATAATATCGAAGCTATATTAAAAAGTCTCCTAGCAAAGAAAAGCCTGGTTCACTGCTAAATTTTACCAAACATTTAAAGAAGAACTATTATCAATCCTCCTCAAAGTATTCCAAAAACAGACGAAGAGAGAATACTTTTAAACTTGTTCTATGAAGGAAGTATTACTCTGATACCCAAACCAGACAAAAACAAATAAAAAAAGAGAACTACAGGCCAATACCCCTGATGAACATTGATGCAAAAATCCTCAACAAAATACCTACAAATCAAATTTTAAAACAGACTAAAAAGATCATTAACCGTGATCAATTGGGATTCATTCAAAAGATGCACCGATAGTTCAACAGATGCAAATCAATCAGTGTGATACATCATATCAACAGAATGAAGGTCAAAAACCATATGGTCATTTCAACTGATGATGAAAAAGCACTTGACAGAATTCAACATCCCTCCATGACAGAAATCTTCAAAAAAGTAGGTATAGAATGAAGATAACTCAACACAATAAAAGTTATATATGGCAGATCTATAAATAGTATCATTCTGAAGAGGGAAAAACTGAAAGCCTTTCCTCTAAGAACTGAAACAAGGATACCCACTTACACCACTGTTGTTCAACATAGTACTGGAAGTCCTACCCAGAGAAAACAAACAAGAGAAAGAAAAAGGACATCCAAATTGGAAATAAATAAATAAAATAATCCCTGTTTGCAGATATGATCTTATAGTTGTAAAAGCCTAAACACTCCACACAAAAAAAGCTATTAAACTAATAAGTCTAGTAAAGGGCAGGATACCAAATCAACATAAAAATCTGTAGCATTTGTAATATGCCAACAATAAACAATCCAAAAAAGAAATCATGAAGGTAATACCATTACAACAGCTACAAATAAAATAAAATACCTAGGAACAAATTTAACCAAAGATGTGAAAAATCTCTACAATGAAAACTATAAAACATTGAAGAAAGAAACATTGATGAAGAAAGGAGGGCACACAAAAAATGGAAAGATATTCCAGGTTCATGGATTGGAAGAATCAAGATTGTTAAAATGTCTGTATTACCCAAAGCAATCTACAGATTCAGTACAATCTTTATCAAAATACCAATGACAGTCTTCATAGAAATAGAAAAAACACAATCCTAAAATGTATTTGGAACCACAAAATATTCAGGATAGCCCAAGCTATCCTGAATGAAATGAAAAAACTGGAGATATCACATTACCTGACTTCAAATTATGCTACTGAGCTACAGTAACCCAAACAGCATGGTCCTGGTATAAAAATGGACACATAGACCAATGAAATGGAACACAGAACCCAGAAATAAATCCATACACCTATAGTGAACTCATTTTTGACAAAAGTGCTAAGAACACATACTGGGGAAAGGATAGTTTCTTCAATAAGTGATGCTAGGAAAACTTGATATCCATATGCAGAAGAATGAAACTAGACTTTTATCTCTTGCCATATAGAAAAATCAAATCAAAATGGATCAAACACTTTAATCTATGACCTCAAATTATGAAACTACTACAAGAAAACACTGGGGAAACCCTCTACGACATTGGACTGGGCAAAGATTTCTTGAGTGATACCCCACAAGCACAAACAAAAATGGACTAATGGGATCACAGCAAGTTAAAAATTGTTTGCACAGCAAACGAAACAGTGAACAAAGTTAACAGACATCCCACAGAATGGAGAAAATATCTGCAAACTATCCATCTGACATGGGATTAGTAACCAGAATATATAAGGAGCTCAAACAACTCAATAGGAAGAAAAATCTAATAATCAAATTTAAAAATAGGCAAAAGACCTAAATAGACATTTCTCAAAAGAAGACATACAAATGGCAAACAGCTAAATGGTGCTCAACATCATTGATCATCAGAGAAAAAACAATGAAAACTACAATGAGGTATCGTTTTACCCCAGTTAACATGACCTATATCCAAAAGACAGGGAATAACAAATGCTGGCAAGGATGTGGAGAAAAAGCACTTGACAAAACTCATACATTGTTGGTGGGAATGTTGATTAGTACAACTTCTGTAAAGAACAGTTTGAAGGTTCCTCGACAAAGTAAATAGAACTGCCATATGATCCAGCAACCCTACTGCTAGATATATACCTAAAAGAAAGGTAATCAATATACCAAAGAGGCAACTGCAGTCCCATGTTTATTGCAGCACTATTCACCAGAGCCAAGATTTGGAAGCAACCTAAGTGTTCAACGGCAGACTAATGGATCAAGAATATATGGTACATATACACAATGGAGTACTATTCATCCATAAAAAAGAATGAGATCTTGTCATTTGCAACAGCATGGATGGAACTGGAGGTCATTATGTTAGGTGAAAATAAGCCAAACAAGAAAGACAAACCTCCCATGTTCTCATTTATTTATGAGAGCTAAAAAAATTAAACAATTGAAGTCATAGAGAGTAGACAGATAATTACCAGAGGCTGGGAAGCCTAGAAGGAGTTGGAGGGGAGGGCATGAGGCAGTTGGGATGGTCTAATGGGTAAAACATGTAAGTAGACAGATTTAATAAAGTGTAGTATTTGATCATTACAACAGGGTGACAACAGTGAACAAAAATTTATTGTACATTTTAAAATAACTAAGAGTGTAATTGGATTGTTTGTAACACAAAGATAAATGCTAAAGGTGATGAATACCCCACTTACCCTGATGTAATTATTATGCAGTGTATCCTTGTAGCAGAATATCTCATGTACCCTATAAATATATACATCTATAATGGCTGGGCATGGTGGCTCACATCTGTAATCCCAGCACTTTGGGAGACCGAGACAGTCAAATCACCTGAGGTCAGGAGTTCATGACCAGCGTGGCCAACATGGTGAAAGCCCCTCTCTACTAAAAATACAAAATGTAGCCAGGAATGATGGTGCATTCCTGTAATCCCAGCTACTCAGGAGGCTGAGGCAGGAGAATTGCTTGAACCCAAGGTTCAAGTGAGGTTCCAGTGAATTGAGATCCTGTTATTGCACTCCAGCCTGGGCGACAGGAGCAAGACTTTGTCTACACACACACACACACACACACACACACACACACACACACACTATGTACCCACAGAAAAACATTTTTTAAAGACACAGTTTTTTTAAAAAAAGGAAAAAGCTCCAGACCCTCAGATATGGTTTGGATCTGTGTCCCCATCGAAATCTCATGTTCATTTGTGATCCCCAGTGTTGGAGGCAGGGCCTGGTGGGAGACGACTGAATCATGGGGATGGATTTCTCATGAGTGGTTAGTACCGTTCCCTTGGTACTGTCCTTAAGATAGTAAGTTCTCACGAAACATGGTTGTTTAAAAGTGTGTGGCATCTCCCCATCTCTTGCTCTTGCTCCAGCCATGTGATGTGCACCAGCTCCCCCTTTGCCTTTTATCATGATTGTCAGTTTCCTGACACCTTTCTAGAAGCCAAGTAGATGCCAGCATCGTGCTTCCTGTACAGCCTACAGAACCGTGAGCCAAACAGACTTCTTTTCTTTATAAATTTCCCAGCCTCAGGTATTTCTTTATAGCAATGCAAGAACAGACGAATACACCCTCCTTTAAAGGAGAAAAAATGATACACAACTACTTAGAAAATGCTCAGCCCCTTTGGGAGGCCAAGGCAGGTGGATCATGAGGTCAGGAGATCAAGACCATCCTGGCTAACACGGTAAAACCCTGTCTCTACTAAAAATACAAAAAATTAGCCGGGCATGGTGGCATGTGCCTGTAGTCCCAGCTACTCGGGAGGCGGGAGAATCACTTGAACGCAGGAGGCAGAGGTTGCAGTGAGCCAAGATCACACCACTGCACTTCAGCTTGGGTGACAAGAGAGACTCCGTCCAAAAAGAAAAAAAGAAAGAAAAGAAAAAGAAAAAAAGCTGGGTGCAGTGGCTCATGCCTGTAATTCTAGCACTTTGGGAGGCCGAGGCGGGCAGATCACGAGGTCAGGAGATTGAGACCATTTGGCCAACATGGTGAAACCTTGTCTCTACTAAAAATACAAAAAAATTAGCTGGGCATGGTGGCGCATGTCTGTAGTCCCAGCTGCTTGGGAGGCTGAGGCAGGACAATTGCTTGAACCCAGGAGGCAGAGATTACAGTGAGCCAAGATGGCGCCACTGCACTACAGCCTGGGACGACAGTGCAAGACTCTCCGTCTCAAAAAAAACAAAACAAAACAAAAAAAACGCTCAGCCCATCCTAAAGGAGGAACTTAAAACTCATTAAAGTATTTTAAAGTTTAAAAAGCAAGTTTCATATAACTTTATAATTTCATAATATATTGGTATACATTTATACATTGAGTTTTATTTAGTAAATCAAATTATGGTTAAAGCTATTCATTTTTCTGCTATCTCTATAACTAACATTCTTGGGACAACTTTATCTGCAACTTAAAAAAATTTTAAAAGCTTATTTAATGCCCCTGATATTTGAAATACTGATCACAGAGAAATCAAACTGTTATATCATTTATAAAAGTTGTATAATATTGCAAATAATCTTTTTTTGATTGATGTTTTGAATTCACTCCTATAAAGCCAAATAACATGCCAATAACAAAGAAGTGATTTATGTTTGGTAACTCCTAAAAGAAAGGTCAGTGGCAGCACAATCAGCATAAAATACAATCCTACATTAAGGACTATATTAGAATATGCAATATCCACTCTTTAATTCCTATATTTACCAGCTGTTCTTGCTATATTCTGATTTCTTGCTTAGGACTACATAGCCTTAAAGTTTCAATTCAGGAATGCAGAGACACAGAATTTACAAAATAAAAGTATGCCCCCCCCAAAAAAAAACTTTTAGAGCACTCTTGCAACATGCATGCGATCTTCAAATCCCTCATAACAAAATTTGAAAACTAAGTGAGCTTTTTTCCTTAAAAATTGCATCATACCATAACTTAAGTAGGTATATCCAGGCACAGTGGTACATGTCTGTAGTCCCAGCTAACTTGGGAGGCTGAGGCAAGAGGACCACATGAGCCCAAGAATTTGAGGCTGCAGTGAGCTATGATCATGCCACTGCACTCCAGCTTGGACAGCAGAGCAACACCCCATCTCTAATTTTTTTTAATTTAAAAAAGGTATTATCATATAGCAAAATTTATCATTATTTTCACACAGTTTACAGAAATATTTGTTTATAAATGAATTTATGATGGCTGAAGCACAACAGTAGCACAAAACACAACTATGTATACATTAGGTAATAAAAAATGTATGTGCACTCTTTTGTAAATTTCTTGTCAGAATATAACTAGCAAAGAAAAACTGCACATACACTTAGGTTTACAAAATTTATTTAATACTCATCTACTAACCTACAAATCTCAAATTGGTAACATATCATCAAAGTTGATTTAATACTGAAAAGCCTTGCCAGAATTTACCATGTCGACTAAAATGTACCATTGATGTTTGGAATGTACAACGTATATCATTAATGATTGTAAGCATTTGCTCTATCAGTGATTTCTAATCCTTTAAGTTTCTGTAGATGTTACCTATACAGTGAGAGACATCCTTCTCTAAATCTGGTAAAGCTTTGCGCTTCTTAAAAGGCAAAAAAACATATAGACCATTTCAAAGAGTGTACACGTAGTAACTGAAATTCAGCAGTAAGACATAATGAAAAACAAACAAACAAACAGGTCCACAGGCTTTGTAAGCAATTAGACTTCGATTTCAATCCTAGCTCTCCTACTCCATAACTATTTGACAGTGGTCAAATTACTTGGCATTTCTGTGTCTCGGTTTCTTCATCGGTAATAATTTTGGTAATGATCATTCACTATTGTTGCCAGAAATAAATAACGTACAGAGGAAACACATATCCTTTCCAATCCAGTAATACTTATACCATGCTTTTTCCAACATTAATGCTCTTAAATCCGCATCAAACTTTACAGTTCACATGACAATTTCATATGCATATATATTTTTATACTCATTACTTTGAGCCACAGGAAGATCAAAGAGAACACCTCCAATTACAGATGAAAAAATTAAGGTTAGAGAGTATCAGCAGTTTGCCTGAATTCATCCTGTTGTAGCACAGTAACAAAATCATTGTCTTTACTGTTATCAGAAGAATTTATTTTTTATTAGGGAGGCAACAGAAAAATACTTTGCTTAGAAAAACACTTTGATGTGACCCTGAGATTCTGAGAACATGGATAGCGGGCAACAAGGAAGCAAGAGCTAGGTAACTGCTCTACGTTAGAAACCAGCAGGAATTTTGTCATTAGCATAGTATAGAAGAAAAAATAGAACAAAGTGAGGAAGAAAAAGAATGGTTAGCAATATTTGGGGTCACTGAAGTAACTTTAAAGAATGGGAGGAGTATTTGGCTAGGTGTAGTGGTTCAAGCCTATAATCCCAGCGCTTTGAGAGGCTGAGGAGGGAGGATCCCTTGAGCACAGGAGTTTGAGATCAGCCTGTGTGTGCAACATGGCAAAACCTTGTCTCTACAAAAAAAAATTAAAAATAAGCTGGGAGTGATGGCACACACCTGTGGTCCCAGCTACTCACCATTCTGAGGTGAGAGAATCGCTTGAGCCTGGGAGGTCGCAGCTGTAATGAGCTGAGATCAAGCCACTGCATTATAGCCTGGGTAACAGAGTGAGACCCTGTCTCAAAAAAAAAAGAATAGGAGTAGGTAATATACACTGTGATGTGTAATTCTTTCCATTTAAATCTCCCTCTTTACAAATGTGCAGTCAGCCTTGTGGTTTATGAATTTATAGACATAAATTCAAGTAAGTTTCTCTTTTTATTCATTCTTTTTCTTCTCCTTCCTCCTTCCTTTTCCTTTTTCTCCCTCTTTCTCCTTCTCTTTTTAAAAAAGGGATATTTATTCAATTCTATTTCTGGGTTAGCACAGTATGAGACAGGGACAGCATGTGGAAGATGAAGCAATTTGTAACTGAATAAAGGCAACAGAAGTATAAGCTTGAACTTCATGGTAAAGAAGAAAACATACAAATCCCACCCTCCAGAGTCACAGAAATCTTGGGTAAATGAATTAGTCTTTCACATGCTGTTCTTTAGTCTTTCATATGCTGTTCTTATTTAGATTTTAAGGGAATTACAGACATAAAGCTAAGACTAGTACTCAGGTTTTAAAATTGTTAATCCGGTATTCTTTCTAAAGCCCACACAGAGTATTAACTAAGTGGTACAAGTACATACACGCCAGGAGTTAAGATCCACTGAGTTCTAAGAAGATTTAGATAATGTTGTAAAAAATAATCACTACCCTAATGATGAAAATAGCATGATGGGCTGAGATCCTGTCCCCACCAAAAAAAGACAAAAAAAAAAAAAAAAAATTCAGACTCTCTTAACACCTACCAACTATCTGCTAAATGTTATATAAGGAGTCTTTGCCTTTTGACAAAATTACACTATTGTTAGGACCAATTCAAATTATATGAATATACAGTATACATAGCACATACATCTTCCCACCTATACCTGATACACATTTAAAATTAGAAAAATTATTTTAAAAAGCAGAAAAAAATAGTAGCACCTGGAATGATAGGAATCACTAGAAGTGTGGCTAACTTAGAGATGTTGAAGAAAAGGAGATTGTTCACTTTGAGAAACATTTATTGAGCATCTTTCTTTTTCTCTTTCTCTTCCTCCCTCCCTTTTTTTCTTTTCTTTCTCCCTCCCTCCCCCATCCCTCCTTGCCTCCCTTTTTCCTTCCTTCCCTCCTTCTTTCCATCCATTCACGTTAGAGTTGCTATTTGTGAAGATCGTATCTCAAGGGGAATAAAAGACCTACAATAGTCAGAGGTCAAAGGCTATTTATGATTAAGTGGTTAAATGTGTACAATAGACAGGAAGCATTATTAGAAAAGCGAGGGATTAACGTGGCCAAAGATTAAGGGAAGGCTTCACAAAGTAGATGAGTCCTAAATAGGAAAGGCTACATAGTCAAAGTGATGGAAAGAAGTGTTTTAGGGTCAAGGAACAACTTCTGCAAAAAATCTAGCATTAAAACAAAACTGGCCAACTGATCATCTTTATTAAAGCAGTATTTTATTTAAGCTATATTGACTAACGTTTGCTATCTTTTATAAATACATGATATTTCATTAAATTTAATATTGTGTCATTTGTCAACTCGTAAGAATTATTGTGGCACTTCATTAACTAAGTCCATTTAGACTATCACTCACCTACTCAATAAGCCTGTTCTGTTTTATAGTGTGGTACAAAAGTTTGGTTCTGATACTACAAAAACATTTCCATTAAAGAGTAAATATTTTCATTCTTAAATAGATACTATAGAAATAGTTTTTATAATCTATTATAAGAATTTATAAAATGCTTAACAATAACTCATCTCTAATACAGTATATAACATATGAATTTGAGAGGCTTCTATTCTTGATAAAATATAAAATCATAAATATCCTTCCCTAAAACTCATTGGTCAGGAAATATGAAAGGTAACCATCTAAATCTACTCAAAACTTTTAAACCAGATTATAAAGCCAAGTCCACCTGAACCCTTAACGGGTAAAGATTTCATTCTAAGGCTGCAATAACTTCATTTGTGGCCAAGTCTTAGCTCCAGGAGCAGACAGATTACCAAAGACATTCTGGAGATCAGTATGAAGCACATCCTGCTTAAACCAATTATGCTGAAATTGTCAGATTGCAGATGACAGCCAATTTCATGCATTTCATTTCCATCAGGTTCAACTAATCGTAACAATAATAGCAGAACAAGAAAGATGTCATTACTTATCATTCTTTTGGAATAATTAAACTTAGATGGGTATTTTACAAATAACGTTCTGTGAGTCACACACAGAGAAGCTCAAAAAATGTGAGTTTAAGAAAAATACGTTGTAGTGAACATATGGATTTAATATATATATTGCTTAAAAATTATACTTTCATGATTATTTTCCATTTATCTCTATCTCATTGATTCATTTAAAAGAAAACTAACATGCAACTTTAAATAGCATATTTAATCTTTCTTTCCTCTGCACCATTTCATTAACAAAAGTGGATAAAATAAATCAAGGCAGCAGAGCAATTCTTAATTTATAATTTTCTTGCTTTTGTACTAGTTTTAAGTCACAGCTTCTGAATGGTGCTCTATAATAGACACACAAAAAACAGCTTAATAAACATTACGGGCAATGATTTCATGCATCCTTCAGGCATAAAAGCCTGCCATGAACTAAGAGAAATTCATGAGCTTTTTCTAAGACTGTTCTTTACAGTGTGTTTGCATAATAATAAGGCCCAATCTGCTGGAAAACAAGTAAAGGGCAAATTAATAAGGTCATCATTTTGGTCTAATGATGCTTAATGCAGTTTTAGCAATCTGCTCAAGACAAAAGGTAGCCACTCAGACATAGCCAATTATGCATTTGTGTGGCAGATGAAATCTTTAATGATGAATCTGATTAACATTCAATAATAAACATACAAGCTGAGAAAATGACCAAGCTACCTCCTGCAAACATCATCAACTAAGGCTTTGTTCAGATTGAGGTCAGACTGGTATTCCGGAAAGGCGCATTAAGATAAAAGTTTATCAAATGTGTTAACATGAATCCCCCTTTAAAAAACCCCACAAAATCCCTATTATGCAAAGGCTACCTTTGCAACAGCTGACTTGTCTGCTCAGTTATGAAAATAACAGACTAATAATACTCTAAACTTTTTCATGGGTTGCATGGGTTTAATTTTTTGGAATAGTTTTAAATTAATTTGCTTTGATCTCCAAACATTGAGAATATGATAAAATTGGGTCAGAGGAGACTTAAGAGTTCAGTTCCATTGCTTCAGTTTTTCTACCAATGATCCAATGTGAGGGACTCAAGAGGAATCTGTTTTACTCATGTTCCTAAAATGCCTTGGATCCAATGGAGTTCAATAACTGTTACTTATATAAATAAGCATTACTTAATAAAGTATGGAAGCAGTTCGGCAAGGATATCACATAGTATATTTTATTTTATTTATTTTTTTTGAGACAGTGTCTGGCTCTGTTGCTCAGGCTAGAGTGCAGTATCATGATCTCTGCTCACTGCAAACTCCGCCTCCCAGGTTCAAGCAATTCTCCCGCCTCAGCCTCCTGAGTAGCTGGGATTACAGGTGGCTGCCACCACGCCTGGCTAATTTTTGTATTTTTAAGTAGAGACAGGGTTTCACCATGTTGGCCAGACTGGTCTTGAACTCCTGACCTCAAGTGATTTGCCCTCCTCGGCTTTCCAAAGTGCTGGGATTACAGGTGTGAGCCACCACATGCCCAGTCCACATATTGTATTTTCTAGGACTTTTTATTAAAGTACAGCAAACATGTAGAAAAGTACACAAATAGTAAGTTAAAAGCTCAATGGATTTTCACAAAGTGAGCATATCCATTAACCTATAGCCAGACTGAAAAAACTGAACATCAAGAAATAGCATCCCAGAAGTCCAGTCACTAAATCCTTCCCTACCAGCTCACTAACCTGACTATGTAAAGACCAAACATTAATTTTGCTAGGTTTTTTGTTTTTGTTTTTGTTTTTGTTTTTTTGAGACGAAGTCTTGCTCTGTTGCCCAGGCTGGAGTGCAGTGGTGCAATCTTGGCTCACTGCAACCTCCATCTCCTGGCTTCAAGCAGTTCTCCTGCCTCAGCCTCCCGAGTAGCTGGGATTACAGGTGCCTGCCTCCATGCCTGGCTAATTTTTGTATTTTTAGTAGAGATGGGGTTTCACCATGTTGGCCAGGTTGGTCTTGAACTCCTAACTTTGTGATCCGCCTACCTCTCCCTCCCAAAGTGCTAGGATTACAGCCAAAAGCATCCAGCTTTTTGCTAGTTTTTGAACTTGTGCCTCACTTTTTTCTTTCAACATGTTTGTGATATTCTTCAATATTTTTGAGTGTAGTTGGAGTTCATTTTCATTCATGACTGTGGGTGATGTATCATTTACTTGATAAACATTTATTGAGTATCTCTGCCTACATATTCATATTAGTTTTTACAACCTATAAGTATTTATAAAATGTTTAACAATAGCTCATCTTAGTATAACATGAAATGTATGAATTTGAGAGGATCTAATTCCTTGGAAAAATATAAAATCGTAAGTATTCTTTCCTAAAACTCACTGGTCAGGAAATATGAAAGGTAATCATCTATCTACTCAAAAACTCAATCACTGCTAGTGGTAGATTTAGGATTATTTATCTTTTCTATGACTGTTTCTATTTTATAGCTACTATTAATTGTACTGCTACAAACAAATTATATGTCTTCTGGTGAACATTGCATTTCTGTTGCGTATTTATCCAGGAATATTGCTGGGGCATAGGACATATGTATGTTCAGTTTTAGTAGCAACTATAAAACAGTATTCTAAAATGGTTAAACCAACCCATACTCCCATTAACATTGTAATGAGAATTCTAGCTGTTCTAGGTTCTTGTGACTCTTTAGCATTTTCTGTTTTCATTTTAGCAATTCTGGTGGGTATATAGTGGTGTTGTACATGTTTAATTTGCACTTTCCTGAGGACTAATGAGGTTGAGCTGTTCACACCATTATTGGCCATTTGAACACCTTTCTGTGTGAAGTTCCATTCGTGCCTTTGGTTCACATTTTGTATTTCATGCCAAACTGTAATATCTTCTGAATGTGGTTATATTAACCAGCAAGTAAATGAAATCTGACCTTTCATACCTATGCAACAATCTTGCATATTCTTCACATGTACCCCAAAACCTGAAATGCAATTTAAAAAAAAATAAATAAATAAATAAAAAAAAGAAAAAATATATTTAAACCACAAAATAAATAAATAAATAAATAAATAATAATAAAAAAAAGAAATCTGACATTAACTGAAATACATATTTGGAGAGATCTTTCTTTAATTCATTTTCCCTTCAGTGAATGTCCCAGTTCATGTGTCAGGGAATAAAGCTCAAGCAGAAAGTTGCAGTCTTAGTAGAATGAGGAAACACAGATTGAATTTGAGACTGCTAGAATGACTAGAATTTAAAATTTAAGGGAAGAAATCTTGGACATGATTGTGCCACAAAGAAGGGAACCCTAAAACATAAATATAAGTAGCATTCCAATCCTTGGTTGACTCTTGAACTACTGTATATGTGTAAGGCATGTCTCCAACAGCCCAGTGGAAAGCTGCAGCTGTGAGGTAGAAAGAGCTGAGAAGACTTTAGCAGCGGCTTATTGCTGGGAAGATAGAGTCTGGAGTTCAAGTTCTACTAAGCTGAAGGAACACTAGGGCTTTCCTATTAAACCCCAGGAAGGCTACTCTCTACACATAAAGACTATATCACAGGACCAAGAGCAAAATCAAAATAGACCCATTCTAATAAAGTTGAAAACCAAACCTTTACAAGATTAGAGCTATTCTCTGTAATTTAACTGCCTTCCATAATAAAATTCAAAATTCTTCACAGGAATATAGAAGAATCTAGAATATGTTATCCACAAGTTTCAGTAATTAAAACCAGATGTGTAAAAAAAAAACAAACAAACAAACAAACAAACAAAAAAAAACATAAAAATGAGACTTAAAGAGAAAAAACAGTCAATTGAAAGAGATTCTAAGACAACCAAATTTTGGAATTGGACAAAAACATTAAACAAACTATTATAAACATGTTAAAGATTTTATAGGAAAAGGGTCGGATGTGGTGGCTCACACCTATAATCCCAGCACTTTGGGAGGCTGGGCGTGGTGGCATGCACCTGTAGTCCCAGCTACTTGGGGGGCTGAGATAGGAGAATTGCTTGAACCTGGGCAGCAGAGGCTGCAGTGAGCTGAGATTGTGCCACCGCATTCTAACCTGGGCAACAGAGCAAGACTCCATCTCAAAAAAAAAAAAAATTTTTTTACAGGAAAAGATAAATATAATGGGTAAATAGATGGGAGAATTTTAGGAGATATTTGAAAACTGCAAGAAAACCAGAACTCTTAGAGCTCAATAATATAATACTTGAAGTAAAAAATTTATTGGATGAGCTTGACAGCAGATTAAAAACTGCAATGAATAAATTTGAAGATACAATAATGGAAACTATATTAAGTAAAGTAAAAAGAGAAAAATCATTGAGGAAAAATGAGTAGAACCTCAGTGACCTGTGAGACAATATCAAGTGGTCTGACATATATGTAATTGGGGTGTCAACTGGAAAGAGAGAAAATAAGGCAAAGTTTGAAGAAATATTGGCTAAAATGGCTTACATTTTATTTAAAAGATTACTCCCAGACCTAAGAAGCTCAGCCAAAACCAAGAAAAATAACTACAAAGAAAATCATACCTAGGGACATCACAGTTAAACTGATAAAAACTAAAGGTAAAGAGAAAAAGTCAGCAGTAAGAGCAAAAAGATATATTCTGGGGAATGATAAGAATGATGGCAGACCTCTATTCAATAACGACAAATGCCAGAAGACAACATCTTCAAAATTCTTGGGGGGGAAATCTTGCCAGCCTATAATTTTATATCCCCTGAAATTTTCATTCAGAAATGAAAGCGAGATCTGGTGTCCAAAGAGACAGCAGATCTTGTATCTCCAAAGATCTTGGAAGTCATCTTTCCCGTCCTGACAACAAAGAATGCTGACAAAACCAGAAATCAACAACTTTTCTTAGATCCTCCAAAGAATTGAGATCATAAGGCAGATGGGCAGATACAGAGAATCACAATTTACCACAGCAGAAATCTCTGTGGGAACCAAACTGGGGTAAGAAAACTTAAACCGTTATTGATAAATTGCCAGGGGCACAGTATAGATAAGTTTGAGAGTTAAAAGACTTCACGGGGATCCAGTTGTAGGAGGACCCCCATACTTTTGTAAGTTTTACCTCCAAAAGCCCTACTAGGTTCTCACTGTTAAAACCACAGAAATATCCCCTTGTGCTTCCAGGTGATGGAGGGGAAACTAGCCAATTTAAAATATGTCCAGAACATTCTGTTCTTAAAAAGGCCTGCCCTCAAGAGAATCTACTTTATCAGAGCCCAACTAACTGGGATTTTATTAGAGCCCAACCAATTTGTGGGAAGGGAAATAACCCAAATTCAGCTCCCTCTAGCCTTTCACACTGGGGAAGGGAAATGTCCAACCATAGCCCCCTCAATCCTTCCTGGTTCACCTAACAGGGAAAACAAAACAAAATAAAACCGAGAAGACTTTAAGAAGACAGATATATAGACTCATTAAAAAATTGAGACCAAATCATAAAACTATAGAATGGTTTCCCTCCCATCAAACCTTACCACATCAATAGGGCTCCTACATAATAACAGGGGAATATAACTTAAAGAACTGTACATCTCATACATTATTTAAGCAAAAGTTTGTGGGGAAACCCAAAGATAGCAGAGGAGTCAAAAGAAAGGATACCAGAGGAAACTGTAGCCTCCAACACCTGCAGGTACAGCCAACAGTAAACAGAAACTAACCTCTAGCCAGATAAACATAAAATCTCACAATAAAGCTACTTATTCAGTTCTGTTTACCCAGTACATCATGTCTAACTTTTAACAAAAAATTATAAGGCATATTAAAAGACAAAGCAAAGTTTGAAAACATAAAGTAAGCATCAGAAGAGGACTCAAATATGGTAGAGATGTCAGAATTATCAGACTGAGAACTTAAAACAACTAAAATTAATATGCTAAAGGATCTAGTAGAAAAAGTATACAATGTGCAAGAATAAGTGGACAATGTAAACAGAGATGGGAACCCTAAGAAGGAATCAAAAAGAAATGCTAGAAATCAAGAACACTGTATCAGAAATGAAAAATGCCTTTGGTAAACTCATCAATATACTGGACAAACAACTGAAGAAAAGAATCAATGGGCTTGAAGAAATGTCAATAGAAATCTCCAAAACCGAAATGCAAAGAAAAAAAATGACAAAAAGAGACAGAACATAGTATCCATGAACTGTGGGGCAATTACAAAAGGTGTAACACATATATAATGGGAATGCCAGTAGAAAAGAGAAAAAAAAGAAAAAAACAGAAGAAATATTTGAAGGAATAAAGACTGATAATTTCCAAAAATTAATGGTAGACAACAAACCATAGATCCAGGAAACTAAGAGAACACCAAGCAGAATATATACCAAAAGATCTATATCGAGGGCTGAGCGTGGTGGCTCACACATGTAATCCCTGCACTTTGGGAGGCTGAGGCAGGCAGATTGCCTAAGCTCAGGAGTTCAAGACCAGCTTGGGTAACATGGTGAAACCCTGTCTCTAGTAAAATGCAAAAAATTAGCTGGGCATGGTGGTGCATACCTATAATCCCAGCTACTCAGGAGGCTGAGGCACGAGAATCATTTGAACCCGGGAGGTGGAGGTTGCAGTGAGCCAGGATCATGCCACTGCACTACAGCCTGGGAAGATCTACACCTAGGCATGCCATATTCAAATTTCAGAAAATCAAAGACAAAGAGAAATGTTACCTATAGAGAAGCATGGATAAGAATTACACTGCACTTCTCAGAAAACATGCAAGGAAAAAAACAGTAAAGTGAAATATTTAAAGTACTGAAATAAAAAAATCACCAACCTAGAATTCTGTATCCAGCTAAATTGACCATGCAAGGACACAGGACAAAAGCTACCATCTGCAAGCCAAGGAGAGAGAAATCAAACCTGCTAAAACCCTGATCATGGACTTTTAGCTCCCAGAACTGTGAGAAAATAAATTCTCGTTGTTTAAGCCATTCAGTAGGTGGGATTTTGTTTTAACAGCCCTAGCAAATGGCCAGAAACTCAGATCTGCATAAAGAAAAGCATTAGAGAAGGATTAAACGAAGGTAAAACAAAATCTTTACCTTTATTTTTCTTAAATGATCCAACAGATCCCTGTTCAAAATAATAATAGCAGCAATATATGTACTGATTATAGCTTGTGGATAAGTGAAATGAATGACAGCAATGTACTAAGTGGTGGAAGGGACAAGTTGGGAATACTGTGTTGCTATAAAATACATGCATTACCCATGAAGTGGTATAGTGCTTTTTGAAAGAGGAGGTAAACTAGTCATAAATATAAGGGAAAGAGGTACAAGTAAGTGGAGCCTAGAGAATTTTTAGGACAGTAAAACTATGCTGTATGATTCTATAATGATGGATACATGCCACTATATATTTGTCCAAACTCATGGAACATAAAACATCTAGAGTGAATCCTAGTGGATTCAGACTTTGGTTGACAATGATGTCAATGTTGATTTATTGATTCTAACAATGTACCACCCTGGTGTGGGATGTTGATGGTGAAAGAGACTGTGTGTTTATGGGCGGGGGCATATGAGAACTCTCTGTACTTTCCACTCAGTTCCGCTGTGAACATATAATTGCTCTAAAAATAAATAAATAAATAAAGTTACTGGGTGGTTTATTTATTATAGGCTTATGCCTATAATCCCAGCAATTTGGGAGGCTGAGGTGGGCAGATCACTTGAGGTCAGGAGTTTGAAACCAGACTAGTCAACATGGTAAAACCAAACCCTGTCTCTACTAAAAACATAAAAATTAGACCAGCTTGGTGGCATGTACCTGTAATCCCAGCTACTCAGGAGGCTGAGGCAGGAGAATCGCTTGAACCCAGGAGGTGGAGGTTGCAGTGAGCCAAGATTGTGCCACTGCACTCCAGCCTGGGCAACAGAGTGAGACTCTGTCTCAAAATAATAATAAAAGTCCTTATTTTAAAAGCGATTGCCTAATCCAAGTCGAGAAGACTTACCTCTGTTTTCCTCTGAGAGTTTTAACTCTTGTATTCAGTCTCAAATCCATTTTGAGTTAAATTTTGTATAAGGCAGGAGTCTAGCTTCCTTATTTTGCATGTGAATATCTTGTTGTCCCAGTACCATTTGTTGAACTATTTCCCCAATGAATTGTCATTCACTCTTGTCAAAAATCAAATGACCATAAATGTATGGATTTATTTCTGGACTCTTGACTCTATTCCATTGTCTATATATCTATCTTTATGGCAGTACAATACTGTCTTGATTACTGTAGTTGTGTAGTAAGTTTAAAAATTGGAAAGTGCGATAGTTGTGTTGAGTCTGTAAATCAATTTGAGGAGTGCTGCCATCTTACCAATATTAAATCTTTTGGTCCATGAACATGAGAGGTTTTTGTTAAATTCATTTCTAGGCATTTTATACTTTTTGATGCTATTGCAAATTAAACTGTTTTCTCAATTTTGTTTTTGAATTGTTCATTGGTACTCTATAGAAATACAATTGAATTTTGTATATTGATCTGTTATATTCCATATTGATGAATTTATTTATTGGTTTTAATTTTCTTTTTCAGTGGATTCTTTAGGATTTTCTGCATATAAGATCATGTCACCTGCAAGTTTTACTGCATTTATTTATTTATTTATTTAAATTATTTTTAGAGATGCTCTCTTGCCCAGGCTGGAGTGGAGTGGCATGATCATTACACACTGCAGCCTTGAACTCAGGCAATCCTTCTGCCTCAGCCTCCCAAGTAGTTGGGACTATAGACCACACTAGCATGCATGGCTACTTAAAAAATTTATTTGGTTTTCCCACTTATAAAAAAAATTTTTTAGAGATGGAGCTCTCACTGTGTTACCCAGGCTGGTCTCTAACTTCTGGCCTCCATCAATCCTCTTTCCTCAGCCTCCCAAAGTGCTAAGATTATAGGCACTAACCACCAAGCGTGGCTCACTTCTTCTTTTCTAGTCTTGATGATGTATTTGTCTTGCTTAATTGCCTTGGTTAGAAATCCCAGCAATGTTGAATACAAGTTTCAAGAGCAGACATCCTTATCTTGTTCCTGATATTAGGGAGAATGCATTCAGTTTTCTCCATTAAGTATGATATAAACTGTGTGGTTTTCATAGATTCACTTTACTTTCCTTCCAGTTAGTTTATTGTTTTTATCATGAAAAGATACTAGATTTTGTCAAATGCTTATTCTGCATCTATGAAAATAATCATGTAGCTTTAATCTTTATTGATGTAGTATATTACATTATTACTGAATTACTTCAAGCTTTTATTCCTGGAATAAATCTCACTTGGTCATAGGATATAATCTTTTTTACGTTGCTGGATTCAGTTTCCTAGTACATGTTGAAGATTTTTGTGTCTAAATTTATAAGGGATATTGGTCTATAGTTTTCTTGTGCTATCTTTGCCTGATTTGGGGATCAGAGTAATATTGTCCTCTTAGAATGAGTCAGGAAATGTTTCCTCCTTTTATATGTTTTGGCAGAGTTTGCGAAGGATTGATATTAATTCTTCTTTAACTATATGTAGAATTCACAAGTGAAACCATCTGGTCCTGGGCTTTTCTTTGTGGGAAATTTCTAAATTCTTAATTCAATCTCTTTACTTGTTATAGGCCTATTCTGATTATCTATTTATTCTTGAGTCAGTTTCAGTAGTTTGCGTCTTTTAAGGAATTTGTCCACCTTATCTACGTTATCTAGTTTTGTTGTCATATAGTTGTTCACAATAATAATCATTTTTATGTCTTTAAGCCTGGTAGTAATTTGACTCTTATGTTTGTTTGTTTTAATCAAGATAGCTAAACGTCAACTTTTGTTGAAGTTTTGAAAGAATTCTTTTGATTACTAATTGCATAGTTTATCTTTTCTATCCTCTTACTTTCAATCTATTTGTGTTTTTGAATCTAAACTGCGTCTCTTGTAGAAGGCATATGTGATTGTTTTGTAAAAATCCATTCTTCCAATATCTGTTTCTTGACTGGCATGTTTAGTCCATTTACATTTGATGTGGTTACTGATAAAGTAAGATTATGTGCTCGTTTTGCTATTTATAGTCTATGACTTATGTATCTTTTGCTCTATTTGTCAATTGTGATCTTTTTTTCATCTTATTTTCTAGTGTACCATACAAATTCCTTGGTTGTTTCTTTTACCATACTTTTAATTTTCTTAGTGGTTGCTCTGGAGATTACGATTAGCATCTGTTTTTGTTTCCCCCAATGTAATATCTTGCAAAACTGTACTATGATATCACAACCAGGCTGTTAACAGTGATACAGTTAAAAAAAAAAAGAACATTTCCATCACCCCATGGATCACTCATGTTGCCCTTTTATAGCCACACCCTCTTCCCTTCTACCTATACACCCTCCTTAATCCCTGGGAATCACTATGTTCTATTAAATCAGAAATCTGGGCCAGTTCATAGACATTTTCTTTGGCTGCTTTTTACCCTGTGTATTTTGCACACTGTGCTATTTATTTGCATATCTAGAAATTCTTTTGTTGAAAACTGGGTATTTTAGATAATACCTTGTAACAACTCTGATATTTGGTCCACCTCTCCTCAAGATTTTCCTGAACTAATTTTATAGATTCTATATTCCCTGCCACTGAGTTCTCCTGAGTGTGTGTGTGTGTGTGTGTGTGTGTGTGTGTGTGTGTGTGTGTAGTTTGTTTTATTCTTTTTGTTTTTAAGCATGAGTTTCTAGTGGTCCCCTCTGGGGTCACTATAATTTAGTAATCCATCAAAGACCATCAGATTTCCTAGAATGCTTTTCTATTATTTGCCAAGGATACCCTTTGAAGGCCCACCTTCAAACTTTAAGCAGTTCATAAGACAGACTTACCTTTTACTTTTTTCTTCTGCAGGACCTCAAAGTCAGCTGGAGATGACTGACTGGGGCCTTCTCCCTTCCCTATCTTTTGTGAGCATGTATACCAACTTATTCATGCATACAGCCTTTTAGATTCCCCAGGAATATATGAGAGCTTTTCGAAGTTCCCTATGCTTTTCTGCTTCTTTAGGGTTTCCCATTAAGTTTCTAGCCAGACTCGTTTGCCCCATCTGAAAGCACAGCTTTAGGTGGCTGTGATGTTGCCAGAAGACCGGTATTGTTTCAATAGGGTCCTGGAGGCCCACTCCCCCTGCTCCGTGCCCCCGCCCTCAACTCTCAATTAAATCAAGTAGCTACAACACCCTGGGAATAGAGATTTCCCAGGTAGCTGCAGGTTGGAACCAAGTATTGGCTGTGCTATGGGATGTTGATTACTCAGGTACAAGTGATATATCTGGATCAAAAATATCTCTAGAACATATCTCATTTTCATCAAGAAGACTGCCAACAATAGTTCTAAAAACCACCTTCAGTAAATCCAGAAACATCAGAAACAATCCATTTGGCACACAGCACATTTGCATATACAATCATTTCAGACTTTGGATTCCCAAACATCTTTATATTTTAAGAGAATCATTTCATTAAATAAGTTTAAAAATAGTATCTTATTTTTGCTGTGCTAATATTAGATAAGAATGAACAAAAGAATGAAAGTAAGCTATTTTTGAGGAATGCAGATGATGGTTATATTCAACTAACATATATAATAAGCACTGAGGTAATTTCCTAACTAACATGAGTGTAATATGAATGGATATGATAGGTCATGACCATAAAAGAGAAAACCATAGTTGAAAGATAATTCAAATCATCTGGTCTCTACTGCCAAAATAATAAGATTATGCTTACTCTCTTGTCTAAATTTCTTATCAGGCAAGATAATGGAACAAAACTTTGTCACAAAATATTTATTACATTTCCAATTGGGAAAAGTAAATTTTAAAGAATAAAATATATATCCCTGCCAGAACTTTTCAATGCTCCCATACTGCCAATTTTACCTTCCTTGGAAGAAAGATAAGCTCGATTTTTTTCCCATAGAGAAGTATTAATTGTAAGGTGTAATTCACCAGTCCACAAAGAAATAGTACTTAACTAGGTTCTTCCTGTGAGCACTCAATTAACTGTATGCTTATAAATGGCATTTCCTCTGAATGTATATTGAAACTCACCTTATAAAATTCATAGCAGTGCAGCATTTCTTGTTGCTAAGGGACTATGATATCACAGTATTTCATGATGCTAAAATAGAAATATAGTTTAAATTTCATATGCCTAGCTATCATCAGACAATTTAAACAGTGAAATGGGAAAATGTTCAACATCAAATTACATTAATGTTGGAATAATGCATGATCCTGCACTTTCTTATAAAAGACTAATTTTAAAGTAGTATTGATAATAATATTTCCTTATCATTATGATTATTGTTGTTAGGTAATACTGGGGAGCTACTACATCATGCCAGGCTATTCTAAGTGGTTTACATAAATTAACTCATGTAACCCATATAACAACTCCATTAGGTATTATTTCCCCAGTTTTGCACAAAAATAAACTAAAGCACAGAGAAATAACTTTCTCAAAATCATAGAATTTATTAAAAGGCAGAAATTGAATTTGATATCCAAGTGGTCTCATTGCACTGAGAAAACATTTTCAAAAATCTTAACTACATTTAGTTACCTGGGATTTATTTTTTAAAGTGATGATATTCACAGCACTTTAAGTAACAACATACCTAGTCTTACCCACAGAATGAATATTTGCTGAAAGTACTAGCAACCTGATGGAAGTCTATTTATAACCAAATTGTTTGCATTATTACTATAACTTTGAATCTGCTTGGTTTAGGGATGTGCAATAGGAGTTTACACAGAGTTGGAAATCCGATCCTTATTTTACAAGACTAATCTTTGGGTCATGTCTTTGTCTCCAATGTATATTCAATCCTGATTAGGCTTAAATGAGCAGATTAAAAACACACAAAGAGATAAGACTGGCTTACTTTAACAATGCAAGTTTTAAAAGTATAATGTGGAAGCATAATGTGTCTGAATTTTTATGCTGCCATACTAAATGCCTTTTCAGTTTTGGCTTTGATACTTACAGTTTAATGCTAAGCTTACAAAAATACTACATCTGGGAATAGTTCATCTTTAATAGTGTATCATACTCTGTATTTTTTAATCAATAAGATAAATGGGCCTTATTAATCGTATTTATCTATAACATAGCAATACTTCATATGTCTTCATTATTACATGAGCATAGTTATGCACACACAGCCTTATCTTAAATTTCAGAACAAATATACATAAACTTACCCTTGATTAAGCAGTGTTTCCAGGGTCAGTTACTTCAGCGCCTATTAAAGAGACTGGTTGATCTTTCTACACTGTAAGTAGCTGAAAGAACATTCTTTCATATTCCAGAAGGCATTTAAAGATAAACTTATCTCCCTGCCTACAAAAATTTTAAAAAACCTTTCATAAAGCCTGAACTACCAGATTTAACGTCTCAACTTCACTTGTAAAGGTCCAACAGAAAGTGGACTGGATGTTAAGACTGGATCGTGTTTTTAAAAAACATTAGCTTAACATATTCAAAGGGAAAATGTAAGAATCTTTAGTCTAACATAGTAGAGTACAGAAAATAAGTTTTAAAAAAAAAAACAAAGAGTAACAGCTTGCATTAGTGAATGCTTATGATGTAAATTCATTATTTAATTTTATCCTCACAGACCTCTGTGAGGTATTACTGTCCTCATTGTCTGGGTGAGGAAACTTTTAGGGAGCATAAGTTAAAGTTAGAAACCAGTAGATGGGGTTTAAAATGTCCAAATCCAAAACTCAGGCTCAGATCCTTTTGGTTTACTGCCTCCTTAAGAATCAAAATGTTTTCAAAAGAAAACATAATTCCTTGTTTTCAAATAAAACTATTTATAACTGGGAACACTATTAACAAATCTCCACAATTACAATTCTGTAGGTTGTTTGAAGAAAATCTACCCACATTAAATGTGAAATGATGCCTTTCAAAATGTTAATACCAGTTCGTCTTAAAACAGAACTTTGATTATTCTCTAAAATATGAGAATGCAATCTTTCCCATGATAGAGACTATGATAGAAAAAACACAGATTCTGAAGATTTCTATTCTAAGGGAAGTCCATTTTAAAAGACACTTTAACAATGCAAATATTTCCTAAGCATGTAGAAAGAACAAAGTAATTTTGCCCAGGTTTCCACATGACAATACATCTGTGGGAATAGCATTGTTCCTTTGACAGTACATTCCCAATGATAATGTGTGTCACTGCTTACATCTGGTTTCAAGACAAAAGGTTTCTCTGTATTCTTCAGTTGAACAATTGACCAAACAATCCAAATTTTAAAATTCCAAGGACAACTTCCTTATGCTGGCCTGCCATTTGAATAAAATGAGCAAAACTACAAGTTTTCCTTGAAGCGGGAGCCCGAGGTGTTGAATGGTTTATAGTGATTCACAAGTGAGCACTTGCTCCTTTTTGTAGAAATTAATGGTGCCATACAACAGAGGTACTCATGGCAGAGGGAAGACAATAGAGCAAGAGGGAGCCTCTCTTATACACTCCCACTTGCCCAGTCTATTTGGGATGGAATTACATTTGTCCCTGGAAACCACTGTCCATGAAACAGAAAGAGGAGTGGGAACTCAGAATGGAGGAGACACTGGATGAGATAGCTCAGAAAAATAGTAACAACACAACCTTCCACTTCAAACTCCCGGGTATACATTGAAAACAGGAAGATTTTGTGTAATAATATGACTATCAATCTATGTAACATTGTAGTTCTCAGAAAAACTTCTTATAGTCTTCCACACTGCAATAAGCCAAAAAATTCGTCACAACCACATATTCATTTTTTTGATAAATGAGTACATTACCACAAGAAAGAATTTCCAATTCCAGAAAAAATATTGAAATTGGTCAAAGCTACAAAGTACTAAAGGGAACATTATTAGAACCATATGATTTGACCATATGTTTCTGCAAACATTTGTAACCGAACCAGGAATTGTCCACCTTTGAGTGGGTAGCGGCAGGGAAAATCCCAAGTTACAGTTTTAAGTGTCTTTTATACTTAAGTGTTGAATGAATAGATATTATCCTAGAACTTGTTACCCACAGGTTTTAAATGGGCAGAAAAGAGAGTTTAAATGAATCTACCGATTTCGAAAAAGGGGAAATAACAGATGTGGGTGATTTGAACTCAGTATTCTGGAATATAAGTAATTTGCTTCTCCTTGGCCATATCACTTATAGGAATAAGTGGTGTTTATTTAGGATTATTTTTGGGTGAGTGCAAGGCTTGGGATAAATCATAATGTATAGCTTAGTACCTTCTTCTCAATGTTAGAAACAGGTATTAACATGACAAAAATGAACATGATGAACAGACTTGAAAATGGTTGGGAAACTGTAAAAGGGCATGAGGCAACCAGAGACATGTATGCAAAGGAAAAGGACTTGGGTTTATGAGCCAGTTGTTTGTACGTAAGCACCCATCTCGCTGTTTTCTAGGAACAGCTGGTGGAACCCAGTTTCTTTTATCCTGTAAGTTGCCTGCATGTGTTGCCGCTCATCCTATACAACGCTGAGCCTGCCAAAGCATGAATCTTTACTTGTATGCCATGGAAATGTGTTTTTGGGGCGTCATTATTGGAAACAGATGAATCAATGCCTCATATACCCTAATGTGATGTTTGTTATTTGTATATTTCTTCGTTTTGTACAAGTTTGAGGTTTTTTCCTTTGCAATTCTTAAGAGGAACGTATTTTTAAAGTGATTTATAAGCTCCTTTCCATTTCTGAACTCACTTAAAAAGAAAAAGATACCTTATTAACATTTGAAGACTTTAGAAAGTGACAAGGAAGCAATGTCGCCATTAAGTGCATTTATCTTCATTCTTCACTAAAGTCTTATAAACCATTAATGTGGTTTTTAAATGGTTAAGGGCAACACTAAATAGCATTGCCAGTGGTGACATAATTAAGTTTTCTTAGTAGGATCTGTACTCCGATTCATTTACGCAATGGCAAAAGAATTTTGTGCAATTTAGCATTCAGGAAGACTTTTTGGATTTTTATCAACCTGGTAGTCTTGGAAAAAAGCTTTTATAAATATTTCTAAAAGTAAAACAAGGTGAAAAATACTTAGAAAAGGCAATATCACCCATCCCTATGTCCTGAATGGTATTGCCTAGGTTTTCTTCTAGGGTTTTTATGACATTAGGTGTTATATTCAAATCTTTAATCCATCTGGAGTTAATTTTAGTGTAAGGTGTCAGGAAGGGGTCCAGTTTCCGTTTCCTGCACGTGGCTAGCCACTTTTCCCAATATCATTTATTAAACAGGGAACCCTTTCCCCATTGTTTTTGTCAGGTTTGTCAAAGATCAGACGGTTGTAGATGTGTGGCGTTATTTCTGAGGCCTCTGTTCTGTTCCATTGGTCTGTATATCTGTTTTGGTACCAGTACCACGCTGTTTTGGTTACTGTAGCCTTGTAGCATAAAGTCAGGAAGTGTGATGACTCCACCTTCGTTCTTTTTGCTTAGGATTGTCTTGACTATGCAGGCTCTTTTTTGGTTCCATATAAAATTTAAAGTAGTTTTTTTCTAATTCTGTGAAGAAGGTAAACGGTAGCTTGATGGGGATAGCACTGAATCTATAAATTACTTTGGGAAGTAGGGCCATTTTCACGATATTGATTCTTTCTATCCGTGAGCATAGAACGTTTTTTGCATTTGCTTGTATCTTCTCTTATTTCCTTGAGCAGTGGTTTGTAGTTCTCCTTGGAGAGGTCCTTCACATCCCTGGTAAGTTGTATTCCTAGGCATTTTATTCTCTTGGTAGCAATTGCGAATGAGAGTTCACTCATGATTTGGCTGTTTGTCTATTATTGGTGTATAGGAATGCTTGCGATTTCTGCACATTGAATTTGTATCCTGAGACTGCTGAAGTTGCTTATTTTAGGTTGAGATGATAGGGTTTTCTAAATATACAATCATGTCATCTGCAAACAAAGACATTTGACTTCCTCTCTTTCTATTTGAATACCTCTTATTTCTTTCTCTTGCCTGGTTGCCCTGGCCAGAACTTCCAATACTATGTTGAACAGGAGTGGTGAGAGTGGGCATCCTTGTCTTGTGCCATTTGTCAAAGGGAACGTTTCCAGCTTTTGCCCATTCAGTGTCATATTGGCAGTGGGTTTGTCGTAAATAGCTCTTATTATTTTGAGACATGTTTCATCAACACCTAGTTTATTGAGAGTTTTTAGCATGAAGGGGTGCTGAATTTTATGGAAGGCCTTTCTGCATCTATTGAGATAATCATGTGGTTTTTGTCATTGGTTCTGTTTATGTGATGGATTATGTTTATTCATTTGTGCATGTTGAACCAGTCTTGGATCCAAGGATGACCGACTTGATCGTGATAGATAAGCTTTTTGATGTACTGCTGCATTCGGTTTGCCAGTATTTTATTGAGGATTTTCCCATCGATGCTCATCAAGGATGTTGGCCTGAAATTTTCTTTTTTGTTGTGTCTCTGCCAGGTTTTGGTATCAGGATGGTGCTGGCCTCATAAAATGAATTAGGGAGAAGTCTCTCTTTTTCTGTTGTTTGGAATAGTTTCAGAAGGAATGGCACCAGCTCCTCTTCATGACTGAAACACCAAAAGCAATGGCAACAAAAGCCAAAATTGACAAATGGGATCTAATTAAACTAAAGAGCTTCTACACAGCTAAAGAAACTACCATCAGGGTGAACAGGTAACCTACAGAATGGGAGAAAATTTTTGCAATGTATCCACCTGACAAAGGGCTAATATCCAGAATCTACGAGGAACTTAAAGTTACAAGAAAAAAAGCAACCGCATCAAAAAATGGGTGAAGGATATGGACACATCTCAAAAGAAGACATTTATGCATCCAACATAACATATGAAAAAAAGCTCATCATCATTGGTCATTAGAGAAGTGCAAATCAAAACCACAATGAGATACCATCTCATGCCAGTTAGAATGGCAATCATTAAAAAGTCAAAAAGCAACAGATGCTGGAGAGGATGTGGAGAAATAGAAATGCTTTTACACTGTTTGTGGGAGTATAAATTAGTTCAACCATTGTGGAAGACAGTGTGGCGATTCCTCAAGGATCTAGAAGCAGAAATACCATTTGACCCAGCAATCCCATTACTGGATATAGACTCAAATGATTATAAATCTTTCTACTGTAAAGACACATGCATACATATGTTTACTGCAGCACTATTCACAATAGCAAAGACTTGGAACCAACCCAAATGTCTATCAATGATAGACTGGATAAAGATATGTGACATATATACAGCATGGAATACTATGGAGCCACAAAAAGGATGAGTTCATGTCCTCTGCAAGGACATGGATGAAGCTGGAAACCATCATTCTTAGCAAATTAACAGGAACAGAAAACTGAACACCGCATGTTCTTGCTCTTAAGTGAAAGTTGAACAATGAGAACATATGAATACCAGGAAGGGAATATCACACACTGGGGCCTGTCTGTGGGTTGGGGACTAGGGGAGGGAAAGCATTAGGACAAATACCTAATGTAGATGTTGGGTGCAGCAAACCACTATGGGATATGTATACCTATGTAACAAACCTGCATGTTCCACAAATGTGTCCCAGGACATAAAGTATAATTTTAAAAAAAAGAAAGAAAGAAAGAAAGAAAGAAAAAGAAAAGGCATATCACACCACAATTCTATTAATTTCCTTTAAAAATGCTGCCAGTTGCATAAACTTATTAAGGTGTGTTTGTGGATGTATGTTAGCCAATCAGAAGGCAACTCTATGGAGAATTATTGCACATAGTAACAATAAAACAAGTATTATCATAAAGACTGTGACTGAGTGGTTTTTTTTTGTTTTTTTTGTTTGTTTGTTTGTTTTTGTTTTTGTTTTTTTTGTTTGTTTGTTTTTGTTTTTTGAGAGAGAGAGTCTTGCTGTACCGCCCAGGCTGGAGCGCAGTGGCACAATCTTAGTTAAGTGCAACCTGTGCCTCCTGGGTCCAAGCAATTCTCATACCTCAGCCTCCCAAGTAGCTGGGATTACAGGTGTGTGCCAGCACACCCAGCTGATTTTTGAATTTTTAGTAAAGATGGAGTTTCACCATGTTGGCTAGGCTGGTACTGAATTCCTGACTTCCAGTGACCCACCCACCTCAGCTTCCCGAAGTGCAGGGATTACAGGTGTGAGTCACCACGCCCAGCCTGAGTGGCTTTTTAATTAGTATTTTACTTTGTTTAACTTTTTGGTTATCTACAATTGTAACTTTCCCAAAGAATACCTTGAGAAAGTCGAGTTAATAAGAACTAAACCATGTTAAAAAAAAAATGTAGTGTTTTGCCATCAATATGTTGGTCTCAGTTCTAAATCTCTCTGGGCCTTAGTTACTTCATGTTTAACAAAAGGAAAGTAGATGACTTGTAAAATACTCTATTAAAACAGTAATAAAAATATAACAAATTGAAGCAGTGTCCAAACAAAAGCAGCCAGTTTCAAGATAGTGTGGTTGGGGCTGGGCATAGTGCAGCAATGGAATATGTATACCTATGTATACATATCCTCATGCCTGTAATCTCAGCACTTTGGGAGGCTGAGGCAGGTGGATTACCTGAGGTCAGGAGTTCGAGACCAGCCTGACTAACATGGAGAAATTCCGTCTCTACTTAAAAAAAAAAAATTCAAAAATAGCCGGGCGTGGTGGGGCATGCCTATAATCCCAGCTGCTCAGGAGCCTAAGGCAGAAGAATCACCTGAATCTGAGAGGCAGAGGTTGCAGTGAGCCAAGGTCGTGACACACACACACACACACACACACACACACACACACACACACACACACACACACAAGAGGTAGCATAGTTGGCTGGGTACAGTAGCATCTGTCTGTAATCCCAGAACTTTGGGAGGCCGAGGTAGCAAATCACCTGAGGTCAGGAGTTTGAGACCAGCCTGCCAACATAGGTAAATCTCATCTCTACTAAAAAATACAAAAATTAGCCAGATGTGGTGGTGTGCACCTGTAGTCCCAGCTACTCAGGAGGCTGCGGCAGAAGAATTGTTTGAACCCAGGAGGTGGAGGTTGCAGTGAACCAAGACTGCACCACTGCACTCCAGCCTGGGCAATAGAGCAAGATTCCATCTCAAAAAAAAAAAAAAAAAAAAATAGTATGGTTTAGTTCATTTGTGGAACTGAATAGCAATATAAATTGGGCACTTACTATTTTAAGGCATCTGCCAGGTGCAAGATTGACAAACACAGTCTTAACTTGTACAAATTTATGTCTGGTACAGAAAACAAGCAAAAATAGACAATTTTAATATAGTGTTGAAAATTCTAAGTTGAAGTTACATGCTGGGGGTCAAGGTAGGTGAGGTGCCCTTATTCCAAGCTTCCCACGTCAGGTTACATCAGGAGGACATGGTAAGCTTACCATGGAAGGAATAATATCTTAATTGAATTTCTCAGGATGTGCAAGAGTTTACTAGGTAAAGAAGAAGGGACGTCTGCACAGGTGTAAGAGCATTAGCAAAGGTGATGGATATGAAACAGCATCTGTTTTTGTTTTTCAGAGACAGGGTCCCGCTCTGTCACCCAGGCTAGAGAACAGTGGCATGATCATTGCTCACTGCAACCTCAAACCCCTGGCCTCAAGGGATTCTCCCACCTCAGCCTCTCTAGTAACCAAGGCTATAGGTGTGTGCCACCACACCCAATTATTTCTTTTTTCAATTTTTTTTTTTGTGTGTGTATGTGTGTGTGTGTGTGTGTGTATGTGTGTACAGATAAAGTTCTCACTATGTTGTCCAGACTGGTCTGGAACTACTGGCCTCAAGAGCTCCTCCTGCTTCAGCCTCTCAAAGCACTAGGATGGAGGATGTGAGCAACTGTGCCTGGCCAATATGGTCTGTTTGTAAAATAATTCTTAGGACTGAAGTTCACAGAGGGTGGCCAGGAGATGAGGCTGGAGATGTTGGGTAGGACCAGATTACAAAAAGCCTGGTATATGTTCATATGGAGTTTCTGCTTCATTTTGAAGACTGCAGGAGGCTAACAGGCTTGGAGACAATGGAGCAAACAGGCATAGAAGGAGTACTGACACGAGTGCTGGAAGGACGCAGGATGGTGATCAGAGAGAGGTATACTAGTGTTCATGGTTACATGAGTGAGGAAGTTTTAAGATAGAGTCAATGTGGGTGGATGAAATCGAGGCGAAATCACAAGAGCTGAAGTCAAGAAACTGAGGCTGGTCATTAGGTAGTTGGTAAGGTGTTAAGAATCTGGAATTAGAAGTTAGGACACCAGGGTACTAGTTCTGACTCTAATGTCACTAATTATCAATGTTACTTAAAACCCACCCATTAAGTTCTGCTTATTTTGAGAAGATTCTTTCTTCCCATAAAAATAAAATTACTAAGCACCTACTCTATGTCCATAAGTATATCATGCTCTACCACTGTTTCTGCTCTCAAGGAGCTCATACTCCTTAATGCTAGTTAATGTATCTTCATGTAGTATTATTAAAATGTTATATGTTGATTCTGAAATGTAAGATAATGAAGCTTGATTTCAGATTCCAAGACTATGCCTTTCATAAAGAGATTCTGGAGAACAACGGTAGACTAACATCAATATAAAGTACAAACATCTATCAGCAACACATTGTGGCATTATGGACTAGTAGAAAGAGCAGCATGATTTTGATTGTAGTCTCATTACGTTTCTTTTTCTTCCTTTGTAAAATGAGGAACACCACCTGTGCTGTTGACCTCTGGCAGGCTGTGTTGAGAATCAAGTGATGGCTGTGAAAGCTATGCACTAAAGCACTGCATAAGAGGTATTTGCTATGCTCTTGTTGTGTTCCCATTAGGTTAATTAACACAATAGTTCAGAACAGAGGTTAAGAGAACTGGAGATGGGAACATCAGGGAAAACAGCATATCCTGGTACTCCTTCAAGAATATATTTCAGGGCTGCTCATGGTGACTCACACCTGTCCTAACACTTTGGGAGGCCGAGGCAGGGGGACTACTTTTATATTTTTTGAGATGAAGTTTCACTCTTGTCACCCAGGCTGGAGTGGAATGACATGATCTTGACTCACTGCAACCTCCGACTCCTGGGTTCAAGCAACTCTCCTGCCTCAGCCTGCCTAGTAGCTGGGATTACAGGTGCCTGCCACCACACCTGGCTAATTTTTGCATTTTTAGTAGAGATGGGATTTCACCATGTTGGCCAGGCTGGTCTCAAACTCCTGACCTCAGGTGATGCACCCACCTCAGTCTCCCAAAGTGCTGGGATTACAGGCATGAGCCACCATGTCCGTTCCCCCAGGCAAGATTACTTGAACTCAGCAGTTCGAGACCAGCCTGGGCAACATGGCAAAACCCTGTCTCTATACAAAATACAAAAATTAGCCAGGCACATGCTGGCATGCACCTGTAGTCCCAGCTTCTTGGGAGGCTGAGGCATGAGAATTGCTTGAACTCAGGAAGCAGAAGTTGCAGTGAGCCAAGATCACACCACTGCACTCCAGCCTGAGTGACAGAGTTTACATATAAATATTACACATAAACATAATTGATATTATGTAAAAATAAATATCAATTATAATTTATATTTTTATATAAAAATCAATTATATTTATAATTTTTTAAATTAAGCATTTTCATTAAAAAATTAAAGGAAGTCTTTCAGGATGTTTCCTGTATTAAATGACTTCCGCTGTTAACTTATAGATCCTCTACAACAACTATAATTTGTACCTACCAAAATGTATATACCCAACAAGGCACTGTTACGTGCCTTTCTTTTATTACAGCCCTCATCATACTGTACCACACTGCACAAGTGTTTGCTTGTATATAAATTAGGCTATGAATTCCTAATGAATATGGTACCTTTCTTACTCAACTTTGGTATCCCTAGAACATAGGAATGTTCTTGATGCAAAGCAGACTCTCAAAGTATGTCAGATGAATGGGTGAATGAATATCAAGTAATATGAAAAGCTGTTCTTATCCTTAGTGGGTCACTGTGTGCAGGAGAGACTGACTTGTACACAATTAATTGCAATTTCATACAATACATATTACCTTGGGACACAGGCTGGAAAAATTTATTTTGTCCCAGGTTGATAATGGGACTAAAGGCTTTTATAAATAGGCTGATATTTAGGCTAACTAATTAGCTGATGTCAAGTCCAATTCATATTTTAGAACCCAACTGTGTTAAAATAATTATCTTCATGAACATCTCAAACAAAATTACAAAAGTCCAACATTCTTTTTGTAGGTAAAGTTGGCAAAGGAACACTCTGTAGAATAAAAGGAAGAGAAAAAGACAATCTCTGACCCACAATTGAAGGGATAAAGGTTTAGTAAATAGGAATGGAGAAAATATGGGGGATTTAATGCGGTTCAGGTAATAAGAAAAAGTTTGGAATAGAGAAAGGTTGCTAGGGTCTAGAAATTGGTCAAATGAAATAGGCATATGTGAGGGCTGAGAAGTTTAATAAAATGTTCAATTCATTTGGTCAGTAAATACGGTGTTGGGAATACAACAACAAATACAGACAAAAAAAAAAAAAAAGATTCCCTGCCCCTATAGATCTTACATAGAATTGTTTTCATTGGAATCCATGGATTTCAGGGTTCCCTTGATGATATTTCCTGGTTTGAAACAGGTACAACTTTTAAGACATAAAATATGAGGTACAAAAATAGAAAAGTCATAATATTTAAAGTCTTACTAATAAAGGAATAACTAGTTATTTTTGTTTTGTTTTTGTTTGTTTGTTTGAGACAGAGTCTTGCTCTGCCACCCAGACTGGAGTGCAGTGGCACAATCTCAGCTCACTACAACCTCTGCCTCCTGGGTTCAAGTGATTCTCCTGCTTCAGCCTCCTGAGTAGCTGGGATTACACGTGTCTGCCACCATGCCCAGCTAACTTTTTGTCTTTTTTTAGTAGAGACGAGGTTTCACCATGTTGGCCAGGCTGGCTTGAACTCCTGGTCTCCAGTAATCCGTGTGCCTTGGCCTCCCAAAATGCTGAGATTACAGGTGTGAGCCACTGTGCCCTGCCTAGATTTTTAAATATAAAAAGCTCAAAGTGTTTTTCAGCATGTGGACAAAATTCTAACAGGTCTAACAGGTTCCTAAAAGTATTTGAACAGTGTTTTAGAATTTATAAAGCACTTTTACATACTGAATGTTTTCCCAATTAATCCTGAATAACAATCGTTTTATTTATTTATTTTTGCACACTATTTTTTGGTAGAAAACAAAGCTGAGGCTCAATGAGGTAAAGTAAAATGGCCAAGTTTTGCAGGGCAAAACTCAAACTCATTCCCTTGACTGCCTAATGCAAAAGAGCTTCCATATACTCCTCTGCACTTGATTCTCATGTTTGATCTACTTTTTATCCCTATCTTACAATGAAAAAGCAGAAGTTCAGAGAGATTAAATAACTTGCCTAAAGTAAGTTGGCAGGTGGAGTTGGAACATATTTCCAAGTTTAATGGTAACAAAATTCATGTATACCGCCGATCAACTTTAAAGACTGAAATATATTAATATATATTATATATGAAGGCATGAATATTATGAAATATATTTCATGAAATATATTAATACATATTAATATAACAACTTATTTTATTGCAATTTTAAAAAATGTTTTAAAAAGATGGGATCTCACTATGTTGTCCAGATAGCGCACTGCACCCTTGATCTCCTGGACTCAGGTGATCCTCATGTCTCAGTCTCCTAAGTAGCTGGGACTTCAGGGGTGTGCCACTGTGCCCAGCTTTACTTTACTGTAATTTATATTCAGGTGAGCCTGTAATCTAAATAATTCCTTAGTTTAAGGTTATGTCTATCTCCAATAATGATAATAAAAATGGTACAAAGTAAGCTTTTATAGTTCCTACTTCCTCCTGATTTAGGTAATAATTCAGCCCCACAAGCAATACCATAAAGTCTTGACTAGCAAGGCTGGTTACTTGGGTCCTTTCACAACAGATAGAAAAGACTAACATTTTGAAAAGATAGTTAAAATTTAATATCAGTTAGAAAAACAGAAAAAAAATACCAAGACAATACTCCATCTAACATAATAGCAAACCAGTACTAAATACTTGTAAAATTTTTCAACTATATATGAAACATATATAAAAGATGATGGCACCTAGTTAACAGAAATAATATGCCACTTGTACAGTTTTGTACTTTATAATAGCAAGGAGCCAAATCAAACTTTAATATTGAATTCTGTAAATATTAACGTAAGATATTTTCATCTGAAATGATGAAATTTGGAGAAAAGCATTAAGATAATCAAAATAATATAAATTCCCAAAAAAAAGGAAGACTGAGCCAAGAAAATACAAAGTTATTATAAAGCATACTAAAATATCGACCTAATTATGCCTTGTTACACATTACTTTTAATCAGTATTTACCATTAGGTTTTCAAAGGTTAATTTCTGGCAACAGTAAATTTCATATAGCTTTTGTTTTCTTTCTAATATATTGAAGCTTGTTTATTACAGGGTGGAATTTGGTGTAAGATGGGTTGTTTTGGACCTGGTCCAAGAGGGTTTAGTTACTGAAAGCACCTCATTATAAGGTGGTCTTACCAATAAGGTGATCCACTGGCTCAGATCCCATGTATTTTATAACAAGGCTCCATTGTGGAGTACAGGAAGCTAGGCAGCTAATGGTTCTGTCAAATGAAACTTAAGAAACAATTTTTTTTTTTTTTGAGACATGAAATTCATTTAGGGCTAGAGGATCATAAGCCTTGGTCACTTTTCCAAATTTCTGTGTCCTGAAATAACGTTCTTTATTGTATGTTTCATAGCCCTGCAGTTATTTTACACTAAGGTTTTAGCTTCCTTACATACATTGTTTGATGTGGTCTTTAAAATTATTTTGATTATCAAAACTTTCATCACTACTATCTATTTATGAAAGATTGACTACATTTACCTATGGAAATAGACAATAACACCAAGAGTTCATAAAGGTTATATTCTTGTGTAACTCACTGAGAAATCTGAGGGTTAAAAGAGCATATGCAAGAATAATTGTTTGGTAATCAAATACAAAAAGAATGCCATCACTTAGAGATGACCAAGATAACCAGCCTTTCAAGTGATTTTATAACAGGTACTTTGATTTCATGAAATTTTATAAGCAGGTCTAAAGAATTAAATATTTTAAATGTGTTTTATTATAGGAAAGTAATACAAAAAAGCCCAATTGCAGAAAAATAATGGGGGAAAGCTTTTTGTTACTAGTTTTTTGAATAGAAAGATCGCAAGAATAACAAAGCCTCATATAAACTTAGACACCAGTGCCAAATTTAAAACCATGTAATAACTAAGTGAATAGAAACATAGTAATAGTTTGTAACACAATTCTAGAACGCTTTAAACAATTTAATCAAGTCATGAAACATCTACTCTTTACATTGTACCTTTCTTCCACGAATAAAGCCCTTTTTCCAACTGGTAGTTTTCCTGGTTTGCAGCCTGTGTGTTCTGTATACTTTCAGTCCTTGAATAAATTCAGTATTAGATAATTATTTCATATGCATTGAATGTGTCTCATAAATTATCTGATAAACAATGTCTACCTTATATATCTCTAAAGCTTAAAAAATAAACCAGCCAAATAATTTTTCTTTCCTCTAAGATTTTTTTATTGTCAGTCTATCATCAATATATCTATATATCATATAGAGCAAGGGTATACTCCAGATATGATTCATCTACTTATTAATAATGAATGACTTGCAATGTGCCAGGTGCTCTTTTAAAAGCTTTTATATGTTTTAACTTATTTAACTCTACAAATATTTCTTTTTTATTTTATTTTATTTTATTTTTATTGCATTTTAGGTTTTGGGGTACATGTGATGAACATGCAAGATTGTTGCATAGGTACACACATGGCAGTGTGGTTTGCTGCCTTCCATCCCCTCACCTGTATCTGTCATTTCTCCCCATGCTATCTCTTCCCACCTCCCCACCCCCCACCCCTCCCCCATTTCCCCCCAACGGACCCCAGTGTGTAGTGCTCCCCTCCCTGTGTCCATGTGTTCTCATTGTTCAACACCCGCCTATGAGTGAGAATATACGGTGTTTGATTTTCTGCTCTTGTGTCAGTTTGCTGAGAATGATGGTTTCCAGGTTCATCCATGTCCCTACAAAGGACGTGAACTCATCGTTTTTGATGGCTGTGTAATAGTCCATGGTGTATATGTACCACATTTTCCCTATCCAGTCTATCATCGTTGGGCATTTGGGTTGGTTCCAGGTCTTTGCTATTGTAAACTGTGCTGCAATGAACATTCGTGTGCACGTGTCCTTGTAGTAGAATGATTTATAATCCTTTGGATATATACCCAGTAATGGGATTGCTGGGTCAAATGGGATTTCTATTTTTAGGTCCTTGAGGAATCGCCACACTGTCTTCCACAATGGTTGAATTAATTTACATTCCCACCAACAGTGTAAAAGTGTTCCTATTTCTCCACATCCTCTCCAGCATCTGTTGTTTCCCGATTTTTTAATGATCGCCATTCTAACTGGTGTGAGATGGTATCTCAATGTGGTTTTGATTTGCATTTCTCTGATGACCAGTGATGATGAGCATTTTTTCATATGTTTGTTGGCCTCCTGTATGTCTTCTTTTGTAAAGTATCTGTTCATATCCTTCACCCATTTTTGAATGGGCTTGTTTGTTTTTTTCTTGTAGATCTGCTTTAGTTCTTTGTAAATTCTCGATTTCAGCCCCTTGTCAGATGGGTAGGCTGCAAATTTTTTTTCCCATTCTGTTGGTTGCCGATTCACTCTACTGACTGTTTCTTTTGCTGTGCAGAAGCTGTGGAGTTTGATTAGGTCCCATTTGTCTATTTTGTCTTTTGTTCCCATTGCTTTTGGCATTTTGGTCATGAAGTCCTTGCCTACACCTATGTCCTGAATGGTTTTGCCTAGATTTTCTTCTAAGGTTTTTATGGTGTTAGGTCTGATGTTTAAGTCTTTAATCCATCTGGAGTTAATTTTGGTGTAAGGTGTCAGGAAGGGGTCCTGTTTCTGCTTTCTGCACATGGCTAGCCAGTTTTCCCAACACCATTTATTAAACAGGGAGTCCTTTCCCCATTGCTTGTTTTTGTCAGGTTTGTCGAAGATCAGATGGTTGTGGGTATGTTGTATTTCCTCTGAGGCCTCTGTTCTGTTCCATTGGTCTGTATCTCTGTTTTGGTACCAGTACCATGCTGTTTTGATTACTGTAGCCTTGTAGTATAGTTTGAAGTCTGGTAGTGTGATGCCTCCTGCTTTGTTCTTTTTGCTTAGAATTGACTTGGCTATGCGGGCTCTCTTTTGGTTCCACATGAAGTTTAAGGTGTTTTTTTCCAGTTCTGTGAAGAAGGTCATTGGTAGCTTGATGGGAATAGCGTTGAATCTGTAAATTACTTTGGGCAGTATGGTCATTTTCACAATGTTGATTCTTCCAAATATTTATTTAAAAAGTATGTTATCAGTAATGAAAATAGCCTACAACCTACTATAAAGGGCAGTAGTTTACTTCTTGGAATATCATCTTGGTCAAAGTCATTATCTGAGGAGAATATATACCTGTTTCAACAATGTCATTGTATAAATGATTTGAAACACCTTTTGGAATTACTAAAAGCTTGTGGCACATTTCTATATACATTCTCAGTAATGAAAATGTTTAGCTTCCAAGAGAATTAAGTTTTGGAAAGAATGAAAATTATCTAGGCCGGCATGGTGGCTCACACCTGCAATCCCAGCACTTTGGGAGGCCAAGGTGGGTGGATCATTTGAGGTCAGGAGTTCAAGACCAGCCTGGCCAACATGGTGAAACCTCGTCTCAAAAAATTAGCCCAGTGCAGTGGTGTGCACTTGTAATCCTATTTACTCGGGAGGCTGAGACATGAGAAGTTGCAGTGAGCCGAGATCATGCCATTGCACTCCAGCCTGGGTGACAGAGCAAGACTCTGTCTATAACAAACAAACAAAAACGTATCTATCTAGGGAAAGGAAAAACCATCCGAGACCAAGTTAGCTAATAACACTAAGATATGACTATAAAATAAGAGACTTAATTTTCTCATGTCATTTTACCAGTTCTAAAGGTAATTTCAAAAGTCCTCAAAATGTTTTAATTGTAGCATTGTGAAAACAAATATCTAGCTTTCTAAGTTATTATGCACATAGTCATATCATCTGTACCAGTCTGTTTTCATGCTGCTAATAAAGTCATACTGGAGACTGGGTAATTTATAAAGGAAAGAGGTTTAATTTACTCACAGTTCCACATGACTGGGGAGGCCTCAGTAAACTTACAATCATGGTGGAAGGCACCTTTTCGCAGGGCAGCAGGAGACAGAAGAATGAGAGCGAAGCAGGGAAAAGCCCCTTATAAAATCATCAGGTCTCATAAGAACTCACTCACTATCATGAGAACAGCATGAGGGCAACTGCCCCCATGATTCAATTACCTCTCACTGGGTCCCTCCTGCAACATCAGGGGATTATGGGAACTACAATTCAAGATGAGATCTGGGTGAGGACACAGCCAAACCACACCACCACTGTTCCCTAAATGTAAATGAGTAAGAACCATTTTACCTTTTTTATGAAATACTATGCTTTATTTTAAGCATTCTGGAACAAAAGCAAATGAAAATTGACTCAGAATAGTATCAGCAGACATTCCTTTAAGTTATAGATTCTTAAAGCACAAAGAAATTTGTATGATTTTATAGTACTAACTTCTGCATTTTACAGATGAAACTAATTCCCTGAAGGGTGTGGTGATTGCCAATATGACTTAGCAAATTAGAGACAGCACCAAGTACAGAGCCCAAGTCTCTTGTCTTCTACCAGGTACTTACGCGTTCCACTACCCTTCTATCCCTATCTGTGGCTTAAGAGCAATACCAGAGGAGATAAATTGTTTCAAAACAATGTAGAAATTACCCTCTAAACTAGTATTTGGTACTTATTGCTCAATGATCAACTAGAAAAAATATATAACACTAGATGGGATCTAATATATTCTAAATTCTTTAACCGGTAAATTGTCAATTTAAATGTCTTTGAACTATGCTTAGAGTTGTAACATCAAATGCTATGGAAATAAGCTGTATAAATCTAAAAGTCTCAAAATTAAAGCAAATGCATGCCTATATAATAATTCATTTATCCAAATGAAATGTAAAATAAACCCTTACTGGGAATTTTGACTTGAAAACAATAGGCCATACAAAACTCTCGAGTAGCTCGTAAAATTTCAACTCAAATTACTCACAAAAAGTCCTAATACCCAGTGAATAAAGGATGTTTCTTAGAAAAAGATCAGTGAATGTATTTTTGGAATGATGTCAGAGACGAGCATCTTTCATCATCATTTTTGATCAGACATACAGCTTCATTCATAAAAACACAAACAAGGTCAAAATTCACAGAAGGGATTACTGTGCTCTAAGGAAACATACTTTGGCTACAGCTATAAATGTGGGTTTGCTTATCAAATTTACATATAAAGTTTTCTATCTTAATCACTGCATAACTCAAGCTTATACCAGAACAATACCAGAGGGGAGAAATTGTTTCACCATTTCTAAATAATGTAGAAATTACCTTCTAATCTAGTATTTGGTACTTGTTACTCACTGGTCCACTAGGGAAAATATATAATACTAGGCAGGATCTAATATTTTTTTCCACAATGATGATGAAGCTAAATAATTAGAAGAGAAAATTTGGAATACTTCAATTAGCATTTTATATTTTTATATCAATTTGTTTATGACATGTTTGATTTTAGGTTTATCATACAAATAATGTAAAATAATTTCAATTAAAAATGCATGCTACTTTCATAATTTCTCTTAATTACTTATAAGTAGGCAGAAATAAACCTTCCAAGACAAAAGGTGATCTCTAAAAAGTCTCGGACAGATTTGAGGTAAAATCTATAGTGAAATATGACTGAGGTGTGACTAGATTAGATGGCTATTTATCAGTATGATAAACAAATGTATTTTATGTATGTATCACTATGAAAACAAATGGATAAAGACAAACATCTAATACAAATACATGAAACTAAAAGTGCCCCAGAAAACTCTAAATATCTTTAATTTTAAATTGCATTTAGCTAAGGAAGACTTATTAGAGGAAAATATTTTGTGTGAATTACTTTATCAAAACTCAAGAATAAAATTTACATTTCTGAATATAAGATAGATTTTTAAAAAGGATGCCACTTATTCAATATACAAATTCTTACAACAGAGTTTAACATAAGCATGATGACATATGTTTACAGCTTGAGAGTTAAGTATTATTACTTAAAACTAGGAAACATACCTTTATTTTTGGAAGGAGATGGTTTAAAGTTCTTTATTTCTATTTCATGAGTGTTTCCCAGTTCAAATTCATTTATCCAAGTTGTTTTTACATTACCATCAATTGTCATCAATTTTATTTTCTTCAATATGCAGAATTCCATTCAACTTTGTATCTGTGCAATCCTCAGCTTTCACTTCTCTGGCCAAATCTATTTCTTTTATAGTTCTAATTTCAAAAAGGTCTTCAGCTAAAATGCAATCTGAATTGTTAGCCAATCTATTTCCTCTATCAGTTTCGACTAGGTCATTTTTTTCTTCATTTGTATCTTCAGGATCATAAAGCTCAGGTGTAAAATAGATAGATTCATCTTCTGCTTCTGTTTCAAAATTTCTATTTGAAGTGGATTGTTCATCTTCTTCACTTACTAGAGACAATTCAATGTCTGGATCTAGGGCTTCTTCAGAACAGAGAGGATGTTCGGGATGATTTTGTCTAGTAAGGGTTCCATCAATCTTTAATGATGAAATAATGGTTTCTGATTGAGGGTATGATCCAAACGATGTTTCTACTGTCAGATCTGAGGATTCGCATTTATCAGTGAAAGGCAAAACAGTTTTACTTTCCATCTTTTCTGTTTTGAAACTGGGAGGACTAGAGGCACTATTCTTTGATGACTCGAGCTCAGGTGTTGCCTTTGGTATTTTACCAGTAAAATACTGTCCCAAAGAATTAAAGCTCGACCAAATAACCCTCTTTGTTTGTTTGTTGAAAGTTGGGCTTGTGGATCTGGAAATCACAATTTTTTCTGCTTTCATTGCTTGGACAGGCTCTTCCAGGAATACTGGATCACCTAAGAATACAAGAATTTAAGAGCTTTAACTTTCTGCTCCTAGCCAACATAGTAATTATTAAGTTAAAATAATTATTTATTAGATATGCCTAAATAACTGTATAGAATACATAACTTAGGCCGGCTGTGGTGGCTCACGCTGTAATCCCAGCACTTTGGGAGGCCGAGGCAGGTGGATCACAAGGTCAAGAGATCGAGACCATCCTGGTCAACAAGGTGAAACCCCGTCTCTACTAAAAATAAAAAAATTAGCTGGGCATGGTGGTGTGCGCCTGTAGTCCCAGCTACTCGGGAGGCTGAGGCAGGAGAATTGCTTAAAACCAGGAGTCAGAGGTTGCGGTGAGCCGACATCATGCCATTGCACTCCAGTCTGGGTAACAAGAGCGAAACTCCGTCTCAAAGAAAAAAATACATAACTTAGAGCCCCCAATGAACACTACTGGATTTTTAATCTTGGAACAGAATATTGACTCTGAAAGAAGTTTTAGGTCTCTAGTGGTTCCTTGCCCAAGTTATAACACTGTCTGGTAAACTATAAAATTCCACATCAGGAAACTCAGTAATAAACGAGAAAAGAAGGAGCAAAAGGGAAGAGGAAGAGGGCTGAGTAAAGGAAGGAACAGGCTGTAAACATTTGCCTTGAAAATCCACTAACCAGTGACTGAGAAAAGCTTACCTAGACTAATTATTTTATTTAATAAATAAGGAAGGTGACAATTATAAGGCTAAGTTATTTGAATTCACTATGACATTTATAAATATATACTACAAAATAAATGTTTAAATTTTTTTTTTTTTTTTTTGAGACGGAGTTTCGCTTTTGTTACCCAGGCTGGAGTGCAATGGCACGATCTCGGCTCACCGCAACCTCCGCCTACTGGGTTCAGGCAATTCTCCTGCCTCAGCCTCCTGAGTAGCTGGGATTACAGGCACGTGCCACCATGCCCAGCTAATTTTTTGTATTTTTAGTAGAGACGGGGTTTCACCATGTTGACCAGGATGGTCTCGATCTCTCGACCTCATGATCCACCTGCCTCGGCCTCCCAAAGTGCTGGGATTACAGGCTTGAGCCACCGCGCCCGGCCTAAAAATTTTTTTCTTTTTTTTTTTTTTTGAGACAGAGTTTCACTCTTTTTGCCCAGGCTGGAGTGCAATGGCGTAATCTCGGCTCACTGCAACCTCCGCCTCCCAGTTTCAAATGATTCTTCTGCCCCAGCCTCCCAAAAAGCTGGGATTACAGGCACCCACCACCATGCCCAGCTAAATTTATATTTTTTTTTTAGTAGACATGGTATTTCACACCACATTGTTTAGGCCGGTCTCAAACTCCCGATCTCAGGTATCTGCCTGCCTTGGATATATGAATTAAAACAACTGAAATTATATCCAGTGATATAATTTATACTCTGGTATAAACCAGAGTTTGGCAAACCTTTTTTGTTACAGGCCAGATAGTAAATATTTTAGGCTTTGTGGGCCATAATATATCTGTTGCACCTACTCAGTTATGCTGTTCTAGTGCAATACACACAAATACTCAACTCTGCTGTTGTCTGTAATATGTAAATAAGTGAGCGTGACATTTCATTAAACTTTATTTACAAAAACAGGCAGCAGGCCAAATTTGGTCCATGGGCCACAGTTTGCCAATCTGATACAGATGATTATTTCTAAAATATTTTAAAATATTATTTTTCATCACTTAAATGCCTCTCATCTCCTAAAAATAAATAAGTTCATGAGAACTATCTATATAGAAAAAGAAGCTCATATAGAAGTATATATATTAAAAAATCAGGCCAAATTTTTATATAGCCTTTAGAATAACATCTGCCACTTATATGGTACTTCACAATGCTGTGATATTTATAATCTTGACCTTTATAACCCAACCTGAAGGGATAGGTCGGTAGGCATTTTTTTCCTGTTATGACTCAAAAAGGTCAAATGACTTGCTCATGATCACAAAAGTAGCAAGTGGCAAAGCCAGTTAGTGGAAAATCAGAAAATATGCTCTGGTCTCCTGAAAAACGTTTGTTTCCATTACAACACATCATACTGTTTCACTACTTTATGATAACACCTTGTATTATAAACCACCATATTTAAGGAAATTAATCTATACCCAAATAAATATCATTTCACTAAATACAATGAAAGACTTCTCCATCAAAGGTAAATGGGCAGAACTTTACATACTTCTCTCCTTTCTGGAGATGATGCCACTTGGTAGAGGTGAATTTTTAGTGATAATTTCAGGACACTGAAGTTCCTGGACACACATCTTTGCTTCATCTTTCACAAAATTTTCTGGTGATAGATGACTTGCTGCTTCCAATAAAAAAGCTGGGGTATTGTCCATTGAAGAGATCACTTCAACTGTGGACCCATTGTCCTGTATATTTGTTCTGTCCTTAATGGATACATCAAGAACTTTTTGATGCTTTTTGGAAAATTCGGCCAAGGACTCCAGGGCACTTTCGAAGGTTGAATGGTGCTGAATCTGCTGCCGTATCCATTTAGAAAGTCCTACAGAAAAAAAGTAAACCCAGGGGAAAATTTGGTTGGTTATTAAAATATTACATGCTAACACTTACTTTTTCTAGTGAAGTAATCTAATTTGTAATTTCAATATACAGAATGGTTCTTGATATGTTTTTTCTGCAGTTCAGCAATTTTACTTTATATGTACAATACACTCCTTTATCAGTAACATTCTCTTTATATGCAGTAATTGTCAAATGGAGAGAAAAAGAAGGCAGAGAAGAGAAAACATATACTCTGGTTAAGAATAACTGGTGAATACAAAAAATTTAATTTCATCATAATTCCCAAAAAAAAATTGCCTATTTTTTTGGTAGGGAAACTAGAAGTTGTAAACAACACAACTTTTGATTTTAATACTCTAAATCTTACTCCTTTTGCAAAAATAAATTTAAGATTCTAGTTTAAATTTTTTTTTGTTCCCTTCCTCCACGAATTCCAAATATATCTTAAATCATTCTGGAGATGAAAGAAATAACACTGTCTTATGGGCAAATGATATCCCTTCTGAATTTTTATTATGTAATCCATTTTAATATATAATCAAGTTATAAAAAATATGATTTGACCTGTGACATATAAAAACTGCATAAAAATGAAACATAAGAGTTTAAAGTGTTTTCTAGTATGACGCTCTTCCACATGAAATTCAAAATCAGATATTTGGACTTTTACAAAATAAATATTCCCTGCTAACATTACTAAAACTAGCATCATCTTTTGGAGGAATTAGTTTTAAAAGTCACTATAGGGTAAACATTATGTTCTAGATTTTAAAACTAAAAAAATTTTAAATAAGCCATTTCCCTTGAAGTTCTTTATTTTGTTCATTTGGGGAATATGATTAGACCATATAAATATGCGAAATATTCTAACATTAAAAATTTTTAGGCTGGGTATGGTGGCTCACACCTGTAATCCCAGGATTTTGGGAGGCTGAGGTGAGCAGATCACTTGAGGCCAGGAGTTTGAGGTGGCAGTGATCATGCCACTGCACTCCAGCCTGGCAACAGAGTAAGACCTGTCTCTAAAAAAGAAATAAGTAAATAAAAATGAGAATTTTAGTACTATATTTACCTTTTCATTTCAACCTTTCTATAATCAAAGAAAGCCTTTTCGGTGTAAAATATCATTGTCTGCTTCTGAAAACTTGAAAGGATCTGAGCTCTACCTGCTGACTAGACACCAGCACTTAGCCTTTAGTTTGACCTATGCTACTGCACACTTTACGTGGAAAGGGAAAATAAAATAAGGCAATATTTTCTGTGTTAATCCAGATGTTTATGTTTTAGTATCAAACTACAGTAATTAGGCTCTGAAATTGAAAAGGTTGAGTCCACATCCACACACAGCTAATCTAAAACAAAATTTAACATCTTTATTATAATAAAAGGAATTTTTTAGCTAAAATGTAATAATAAAGATATACATGTATCCCATGGCTCTTTAATAACTCCTAGTATCGACTCTGAAAGGACTATTTACTGTTGGATAAAACCATAGCCACATTTGTTGATTTGAGTGGGGAAAAAAATGACATTACTGGTTCCATCAATGTGAGTAGAAAAATTTGTGGCAACCTCTCGCCATGGTCCCCACTTCAGAACAGGGGAGTTAGCTCCTAGCTTCTTCTCCCTGGGGAGAAAAAAAGGAAAACTGGACCTTATGTCTTTTTCTAGGAAGTTGTCTGAGGGACTGGCTTCTATCTTACCTGTAGTGAAGGACTGACATGAGCCAGTATACCCTACATGCCCAGAGGCCACTGAGACCAAAAGTGCTGCAGCAAGCTTCTGCTTCACAGGAACCACAGTACAACAGACAGAGGCCCATACAGTTTGACGACCACTCCCTCAGGGGGACAGAAAAGCCTGGAGTGCGCATCCAATATCTTGGCTTTTCAAGGAGCTGTCCAGGGACTGGTTTCCGTCTTGCTTGTCATGGAGCACTGACTGGACCTAGCATACTCTATATGCCTAGAATCTACTGAACAAAAGAGAGTTGGGAGTGATGGCTCATGCCTGAAATCTCAGCACTTTGGGAGGCCAAGGTGGGCAGATCACTTGAGCCCAGGAGTTTGAGACCAGCATGGGCAACAGGGTGAAACCCCAAATCTACAAAAAATACAAGAATTAGTTGGGTATTGTGGTGCCCACTTGCGGTCTCAGCTACTTGGGAGACTGAGGTAGGAGGATCCCTTGAATACACGAGGTTGAAGTTGCAGTGAGCCAAGATTGTGCCACCGCACTCTAACATGGGTGACAGAGTGAGACCCTGATTGACCAAAGAAAAAAAAGCTGGGCAGCATGCTGCTACTTCAGAGGCCCCACAATACAAGACAGACCAGTGGGAGCAAGAGATTATGACACCCAGAAAAAAACAAACCAGCAAATAATTCTAATAAGGAATTTATACAGACAAGTCCTAAGAAGACAAATCCACAGAAAAGGTTTGAAAGGCTCCCAGAATGCCTAGCTGGACTGATGAGCGAAGGTCTTTCCCTGTATAAAACCAGTCAGTAAACACTGTGAGAGGTGGCCGTTTTTTCAAATGTGTGGATACCACACAAGGTTACAAGGAACATAAGGAAACAGGAAAAAATAACCCTGTCAAAGGAAGAAAATAAGTCTCCAGAAACCAACCAAAAAATAAATGAGGTATATTAATTACCTTGCAAGGAATTTAAAATAATTGTTGAAATTATGCTCACAAGAAAATAATACAGAAAAAAAGGAGAATTTTGACTAAGATAAAGAACAGAAAAAAGAACTAAACAGATTTTGGAGCTAAAAAATGCAATAACTGGACTGAAAAATTCACTAGAGGGGTTCATCAGCAGACTTGATCAAGTAGAAGGAAGAATCAGGAAATTTGTTTTATTTTATTTTATCTTTTGAGATAGAGTCTTGCTCTGTCACCCAGGCTGGAGTAGAATGGCGTGTTCTAGGCTCACTGCAACCTCCGCCTCCTGAATTCAAGTGATTCTCCTGCCTCAGCCTCCCAAATAGCTGGGACTACAGGCATGCATCACCATGCCTGGCTAATTTTTATATTTTTAGTAGAGACAGAATTTCACCATGTTGGCCAGCCTAGTCTCGAACTCCTGACCTCAAGTGATCCACTCACCTCAGCCTCCCAAAGTGCTCAGAATCAGGAAATTTGAAGAAAAGTCATTTGAAATTATCCAGTCAGGGAAGCAAAAAGAAAAAAACAAAATAGAAAAAGAAAGTAAAGCCTAAGGGAGTTATGGGACACCATCAAGCTGAACAATATACACATTCTGGGAGTCCTAGAAAGATAAAGAGGGAAAGAAGCAGAAAGCTTATTTATAGAAATAATTACCAAAAACTTAATAAACCTGGGGGGAGGAAAATGACATCCAAATACATGAAGCCCAATGAACCTGAACAGGATGAACCCAAAAGTCTGTACCAAGACATGTTATAATCAAAGTGTCAAAAGTCAGAGAAAAAACAGAAATTAAGGGCCAGGCGCGGTGGCTCACGCCTGTAATCCCAGCACTTTGGGAGGCCGAGGAGGGTGGATCACGAGGTCAAGAGATCGAGACCATCCTGGTCAACATGGTGAAACCCCCGTCTCTACTAAAACTACAAAAAATTAGCTGGGCATGGTGGCACATGCCTGTAATCCCAGCTACTCAGGAGGCTGAGGCAAGAGAATTGCCTGAACCCTGGAAGCGGAGGTTGCGGTGAGCCAAGATCGTGCCATTGCACTCCAGCCTGGGTAACAAGAGCAAAAACTCCGTCTGAAAAAAAAAAGAAAAAATAGAAATTAGAAAACAGCAAGAGAAAAGCAACTTGTCATATACAAGTGAAGTCCCATAAGACTGGCAAGAGGCCAAGTATGAAGGCTCATGCCTGTAATCCCAATACTTAGGGAGGCAGAGGTAGGAGTTGAGATTGAGCCAAGGAGTTTGAGATTAGCCTGGGCAACATAGTGAGACCTCATCTCTAAAAAAAAAAACAAACAAAATTAAAAATTAGCCAGACGTGGTGGTACATACCTGTAGTCCCAGCTACTTAGGAGGCTGAGGTGGGAGGATCACTTGAGCCTTGGAGGCTGAGAGGCTGCAGTGAGTCATGATCACACCACTGCACTCCTGCCTAGGTGGCAGTGTAAGACCTTGTCTCCAAAAAAAAAAAAAAAAAAAGATTTCTCAGGTAACAGCTTGCCAGCCATAAGGAATTAGAATGACATTTTCAAAGAGCAAAAAGAAAAAAACCTGCCAGTGAAGGATATTATATCTGGTAAAACCATCTATCAAAATGAATAAGAGGTAAAAACTTTTACAGATAAACAAAAGCTGAGGTACTTCACTACTAAACTTGCCTTACAAGATACGTTCAAGAAAGCCTGCTAAACAGCAACATGAAAGCATATGAAAAGTATAAAGTTTGCTCGTGAAGTTAAAAGTGTACACAAATACAGAATACTTTAACATAAAAACAGTGGCACATAAATCATGTTTAATTCTACACAGAGGTTAAAAAACAAGGTATGAAAATGACTATAATAATGTGTTATTGGATACACAATATAAAAGGGTTTAATTTTGACTTTAATAATAAAATGTGATGGGGAAAGGTAAAGGTGTAGAGTTTTTTTATACAATTAAAATTACCTTGTTAGCTGAAAATATTGTACCTATGTTTTATGTAAGACTCATGTAACCACAAAGGAAACATCTATAGAAGATACACAAAAGAAAAATGAGAAAGGAATCAAAGCATGTTTCTTCAAAAATCAAAAAATGAAAAGTTTTTAAGACTAGGAACAAAGCAAGGATGTTTATTCTCACTACTTCTATTTAACTTAGTACTAAGAGTCCTAGCCAGACTATTAGGCAAGAAAATAAAATAAAAGGAATCCAAATTGAAAAAGAATAAATTCAAATGATCTCTCCTTGCAGATGACATGATCTTTTATGTAGAAAACCCTAAAGATTGGAAAACAAAAAACAAACAAACAAAAAAAACCTGTTAGGACTAATAAATCCAGTAAAGTTGCAGGATACAAAAATCAATGTACAAAAATCACTTGCAATTCTATATACTAAAAACAATCAAAAGAAGAATTTAAGGAAACGATCTCCTTTATAATAGCAACAAAGAGAATAAAATACCTAGGAATAAACAACTAAGGAGGCAAAAAACTTGTGCACTGAAAATTACAAAACATTCCCGAAAAACAATGAAGATAATACAAATAAATGGAAAGACATCCCATGTTCACAGATTGGAAGACCTAATATTGTTAGAATGTCCATGCTGCCTGGCGTGGTGGCTCAAGCCTGTAATCCCAGCACTTTGGGAGGCTGAGGCAGGTGGATCACGAGGTCAAGAGATCGAGACCATCCTGGTCAACTTGGTGAAACCCCGTCTCTACTAAAAATACAAAAAATTAGCTGGGCATGGTGGCGTGTGTCTGTAATCCTAGCTACTCAGGAGGCTTAGGCAGGAGAATTGCCTGAACCCAGGAGGCGGCGGAGGTTGCGGTGAGCCGAGATCGCCCCATTGCACTCCAGCCTGGGTAACAAGAGCAAATCTCAGAATGTCCATGCTACTGAAAGCAATCTTTTTTTTTTTTTTTTTAAATGGAGTCTTGCTCTCTTGCCCAGGTTAGAATGCAGTGGTGCTATCTCAGCTCACTGTGAACTCTGCCTCCTGCATTCAAGGGAGTCTCCTGCCTCAGCCTCGCAAGTAGCTCGGACTACAGGCACCCACCACCATGCCTGGCTAATTTTTGTATTTTTAGTAGAGATGGGGTTTCACCATGTTGGTCAGGCTGGTCTCAAACTCCTGACCTCACAATCCACCCACCTCGGCCTCCCAAAGTGCTGAGATAACAGGCATGATCCACCATGCCCAGCCACAATCTAAATTCATATGAAACCACAAAGGACTACAAATAGGCAAAAGAATCTTGAGAAAAAAGATAAAAGTGCAGGCATCATACTTCCTGATTCTAAAATATATTACAAACCTGTAGTAATCAAAAAAGTATGATACTGGCATAAAGAAAAACATATAAACCAATGGAACATAATAGAGAGTCCAGAAACAGATCCATACATATATAGTCAGCGGATCATATGGTTTGGTTGTTTTCGCCAAAGCTCATGTTGAAACATGTTCCCCAATGTCTTAGGTAGGGAAATGTGTTGTTTGGTTGTTTCCTCCAAAGCTCATGTTGAAATGTGTTCCCCAATGTCATAGTGGGAGGTGTGTGGTTCATGGGAACGGAACCCCCCATGAAAGGCTTGGTGCCCTCCTATGGTAATGGGTGAATTCTTCCTCTAATTAGTTCACATGAGACCTTCTCGCCTCTCTCGGTCACTCTCTTGCTTTACGATGCACTTGCTTTCCCTTTACCTTCTGCTATGATTGTAGACTTTCTGAGGCCCTCATCAGGAGATGCTTATGCCATGATTTTTATGCAGCCTGCAGAACCACGAGCCAAATAAACCTCTTATCTTTATAAATTATCCAGTCTTCGTGTTGGCAACAATTGTTTGGATATGACACCAAAAACATAGGCAATAAAAGCAAAAATAGACAAGGAAGACCACATTAAACTAAAAAACTTCTGTGCAGCAAAGTAAATAATCAGCAATCTACAAAATGGGAGAAAATATTTGCAAAGCATATATCATATCTGATAAGGAACAGATCTCCAAAATATATAAGAAACTCCTATATCTCAATAGCAACAAACAAACACACACACCAAAAACCAAACCAAAAAAACAGATACACAAAGAAATCCAAAAACCCCAATTAAAAAATAAGCAAATGAAAAGACATTTCTCCAAAGACATATGATTTGGCTAACAATAGAAAAGATGCTTAACAATCCTAAGCATCAGAGGAATGTAAATCAAATCCACAATGCGCTATCACGTCATACCTTGTAGGATAGCCTTTATGAAATTTAAAAAAGAGAAAGAAGAAAAAAAGGAAACGAGAGTTAGTGGGGATATGGAGAAATTGAAACCCTTGTGTGCTATTGGTGGGAATGTCAAATGTTGCAGATGCTATGAAGAACAGAATCAAATCAAAAAATTAAAATTAGAACTACGATAATTCACCAATTCTATGCTTGGTAGTTATTTTTTAAAGTTGAAATCAGGATCTTGAAGAGATATCTGCATTCCCATGTCTATTGCAGCATTGTTCTCAATATCCATGAGGTGGAAATAACCTAAATGTCTACTGACAGATAAATGGATTTTAAAAATGGTATAATATATACATAAAATAAAATATTAAGTAGTCATTGAAAAGAAGGAAATCCTGTCACATACAACAATATAGATGAAACTTAAGGACATTATGCTAACTGAAATTAACCAGTAACAGAAGGACAAATACTGCATAATTCAATTTATATGAGGTATCTAAAGTAGTCAAACTAATAGAAGCAGAAAGTATAGTGGTGGTTGACAGAGGATGAGGGGAGAGGGAATGGGGCATTGCTGTTCAATCGGTTTTAAGTTTCAGTTACGCAAGATTTAAAAGTTTTAGAAACTTGCTATACAATGCTGTACTTACAATTAACAACATTGTACTGTGCATTAATAAGATGGTAGATCTCATGTTATGTGTTTTTTTTAATCACAACAAAAATATGAAGATTGTTACTAGTTCTTATTCTAGGCCCAGCTGAGATCTTACCAGATATATAGCGACTTGGGTTATTCCTATAACGATCATCCACTAGAATAAGAGCTCCCCAATCATTTCTGTGTCGAATACATCTACAAAAAATAGGGAGAAAATCAATTTTATATATTCTTTTAAACAATTTGCTATTATGAGAAAAGTTATAGAAGCTATCCAATACAATGTAACTAAGTAGATGTATTAAAAACTCCCTACTTTTGCCAAATACTGATAACTTACATCTAAAATGTTGTATTTCATTTTGCACTCAAGAAAATTATAGAAAACATTTTCTAAGAGCATTCTTAGCCACATAGACCCTTTTTTTTAAACCTTAAGTATTATAAATAATTGTAGGTTTTATGTAAAGGTACTTTTTACTAGTTTGATGAGAGTTTTTCATCATGAATAAACATTGAATTTTGCCAAAAATATTCCAAAATTCAATTAACATGTAATTTTTCTTATTTTGACTGTTAATATGGTAGATTACACTGGTTCATTTTCAAATACTGACATTCCTAGTCATGGTGTATTATTCTTTTTATAGATTGTTGGATTCAATTTGCTAGTTTTTAAAAATATATTAAAAAATAAAGACTTATTTTTTAAATAATTATTAAACAATTTTAAAGTGTACAATGCAGTGGTTTTTGGTATATTTACAAGGCTGTATAACCTATACCACTTACCTATCCCAGAACATTTTCACCCCCCCCCCCAAATAAACCCTGTGCCCACTAGCTGTTACTCCAAATTATCCCAATTATTCCCTATTACCTCTGCCAACCACTAATTTTTCTGTTCTTAGAGATCTGCCTATTCTGGACGTTTGATTTCACTGAAATCATCCAATATGTAGCATTTTCTATCTAGCATATTTCACTGAGCCTGATGTTACCAAGATTCACTCATATATCTATCATTTACCAGTACTTCATTTATAAATTAATGTTTCCACTTTTTGGCTATTACAAATAATGCTGCTATAAACATTTGGTTACAAGTTTTCATATGAATAAATGTGTTTGTTTTTCTTGGGCATACACCTAGAAGTGGAATTGTGAGTCATATGGTAAATCTTTAATTTTCCAAACACTGCCACACTGTTTTCCAAAGTAGCTGCACATTTTACATTTCCACCACCTATGTACAAGGGTTCCAAAATCTCCACATCCTCACCAACACTTGTTATTGTATATCCTTCTAAAGTTATCTCTACACTAGGAAGTATGAAATATTATTTCATTATGGTTTTGATTTGCATTTCTCTAATGACCAATGATGTTGAACATCATTTTTATGTGCTTACTGGCCATTTGTGTATCCTTTTTTTGAGAAGTCTGTTCAAATTATTGGTCCATCTTTCATGGCCTATTTTGTCTTTTTATTATTAAATTGTAAGAGCTCTTTATATATTCTGGATACCAGATCCTGCTACACATGATTTACAAATATTTTCTCCATATGTAAGTTTTCTTTTCCATTTCTTGATACTGTCCTTTGAAGAACAAAAATTTAAATTATAACAAAGTCCAACTTATCTACTTTTTCTTTGGTTGCTTATGCTTCTGATAGCAGATCAAAGAAACTATTGCCTAATACAAGGCCAAGAAAATTTATATCTCTGTTTTTGTCTTTTTCTGTCTTTGATCCACTTTAACTTTTGTATATGGTGTGAGGTAGGAATCTAATTTCATTATTTGCACATAGATATCCAGTTGTTCCAGCACCATCTGTCGAAAAGACTAATCTTCTTTGAGTTGTCTTGGCACTCTTGTCAAAAGTCAATTCATTGTATGATGTATGAATTTGTTTATGGACCCTCAATTCTACCCATTTATCTACACCATCTGTCTTGATGCCAGTACAACATAATCTTGATTACTGTAGCTTTGTTGTAAATTTAAAGTAGAAAACTGTTTGTTCTCCTAGTATGTTCTTCTTTTTCAAGATTGTTTTAACTATTCTGGGTTCCTTGCTTTTCCATAATAATTTTAGAATCAGTTTCTCAATTTCTGCCAGAAAGTCAGCTGGAATTTTGACTAGTATTGCATTTAATCTCTATATCAATAAAGGGAAGTGCTGATATTTTAACAATAAGTCTTCTAATCCATGAACATGGGATTCTTTCCATTTATTTAGAATTTTCTTTCAATAATGTTTTGCAGTTTTCCATATACAGATCTTTCAAATCCTTAGTTAAGTATATTTCTAAGTATTTTTTTCTTTTTTCTGATGTTATCTTAAATGGAATGTTCTGAAGTTCATTTTTAGATTTTTGGCTGCTAGCAAATAAAAATGTCATTGATTTTTTTAATATTGGTCTTATAACCTGAACCCTCGCTGAACCTCAGTTGTTACTTTTAAAATGAATTTCTCAGAATTTTCTGTGTGTAATATATCATTTGCAAATAAAAACAGGTCTGCTTCTTCCTTCCTCTTGTCTCACTGGCCTGGTTAGAATCTCCAATACAATATTGAATAGAAATGGTGAGAGTCAAAATCACTGTTGTGATCTTGAACTTAGGAGAAAAGTTTCAGTCTTTCACAACTAAGTGTGAGGTTAGCTGTGAGTTTTTCATAGATGACCTCAGTAAAGCTAAGTAAATAACCTGATATTCCCACTTTGTTATTTTCACCATGAAAATGTGTTAAATACTGTTTTATGCTTTTTTTTTTCATCTTGAGAAGATCATGTGGTTTTGGTGTTCTTTTAATATGGCATATTACATTAATTGATTTTATAAAGTATGTTGAACCAATCTTGGATTGCTGGGATAAATCTTACTTGGTCATGGTGTATATTCCTTTTAGTATGTTGCTGATTCTGTCAATGGCTTTTATTTCTATAGATATATGAAATACTGCTTACAGTCTTCTTGTAATAGTATCAGGTAATACTGGCCACATAGATGGGTTGGTAAATATTTCTCTTCTATTTTTTGGTAGAGTTAATAAAAGATTAATGCTAATTCTGCTGTAAAGTTTTGGCAGAATTCACCAGAGAAGCCATTTGATCATGAGGCTGAGGCAGGAGAATTGCTTGAACCTGGGAGCTGAAGGTTGCAGTGAGCTGAGATTGCACCACTGCATTCCAGCCTAAGTGACAGAGTGAGACTCCATCTCAAAAAAAAAAAAAAAAGCAAGTGTTTTGATGACAAATTCTATCTTTACTTGTTATACATCTATTCAGATGTTCTATTTCAGCCAGACACTGTGGCTCATGGCTGTAATTAAACTCCATCTCTATTAAAAATACAAAAAATTAGTCAGGAATGGTGGTGGGCACCTGTAATCCCAGCTAATTGGGAGGCTGAGGTGGGCAGATCACGAGGTCAGAAGTTCAAGACCAGCCTGGTCAACATGATGAAACTCCACCTCCACTAAAAATACAAAAAATTAGCGAGGCATGGTGGCAGGAACCTGTAATTCCAGCTACTTGGGAGGCTGGGGCAGGAGAATCACTTGAACCTGGGAGGCAGAGATTGCAGCGAGCCAAGATTATAACATTGCATGCCAGCCTGGGCAACAACGAGAGACTCTGTCTCAAAAAAAAAAAAAAAGATATTCTATTTCTTCTTGATATATTCTCAGTATTTTGTGTCTATCTGTGAATTTGTCCATTTAATCTAAGTTATCTAATTTGTGGTCACACAATTTTTAAAGGCATTATCTTATAATCCTTTGTATTTCTGTAAGGTAGTAACATCCTCTCTTTCATTTCTAATTTTAGTAAACTATTCTCTGTATTTTCTTTGGTCAGTCTTGGTGGGCCAATTTTGTTGATTTTTTTCAACAAATCAACTTTTGTTATCTTGGTTATTCTCTATTGTTTTTTGAATTCTCCATTTATTTCCTTTCTTATCTCTTGTATTTCCTCTGATTGTCTGGCTTTGGGTTTAGTTTGCTCTTCTAATTCCTTAAGGTGGAAAGTTAGATTATTAATTCCAGATGTTTATTCTTTTAAAATATAGATGTTTACAGCTTTAAGTTTCCCTGGGAGGAGTACTTTCACTGTGTCCCCCAAATTTGGGGACATTGTGTTTCCATTTTCATTTATCATAATGTATTTTTCAATTTTTCTTCTGATTTATTCTTTGACCCACTGGTTGTTTAAAAGTGTGTCATTGAATTTCCACATATTGTGACTTTACCATTTTTCCTTTCATTAGATTCCTGGTTCATTTCATTGTGGTCAGAAATAATACTTGTAATGATTTCAGCCTCTTAAAATTTATGGAAACTTGTATTTTATGGATTAACATATGGTCTATCCTAAAGAATGTGTGATTGTCACTTGAGAAGACAGTGTATTCTCCTGTTGTTGGGTGAAGTGCGCTACAGATGTCTGTTCAGTTGGTTTGTAGTTGTTGGTTTGTAGTTTTATTCAAGACTTTACTTTTCTGCTGATTTTCCTTCTTGTTGTTCTATCCATTATTGATTAGGGTATGGAAGTCTCCAAGCATCACTTAATTATTGATTTCTGACGTTTTTTGCTAGATGTGTTTTGGGGCCTTTTTGTTAACTGCATATGTTTAGAATTATACGTTCTTGAGAGAATTTTTTTTTTTTTTTTTTTTTTTTTTTTGAGACAGGGTCTCACTCCAATTGCCCAGGCTGGAGTACAGTAGTGAGATCATGGCTCACTGCAGCCTCAACTTCCTGGGCTCAGGTGATTCTGTCACCTCGGATTCCTGAATATTCAGGATTATAGGTACATGCCACTACACTCTGCTAATTTTTTATACTTTTAGTAGAGACAGGGTTTCATCATGCACCTAGGCTAGTCTTGAACTGGGCTCAAGTGATCTGCCTACCTCAGCCCCCCAAAGCACTGGGATTGCAGGTAGAATGGCATTTTTTGTCATTATAAAATGTTGTTTCTATTAATTTTTTTTCTTTTAAGGGTCCATTTTGTCTGATATTAGCATAACCAAACCAGCTCTCTTTTGTTTACTATTTGCATGGTATGTCTTTTCCCATCATCTTTTCAACTTATTTGTGTTTTTTTATTTAGTGTTTCTCTTGCAGACAGCATATATCACATTATTTTCAATCCATTCAGCCAAACTTTGCCTTTAGATTGGAGTGCTGAATCCATTTACATTTAATGTAATTACTGATAAGGTAGGATTTACTTGGCTATTTTGTAAAAAATCCACTTTGTTATTTGCTTTCTCTATGACTTATGCATTTTGTTCTTCTGTCTTTCCATTACTACCCTTTTCTTCAATAAACATTTTCCAGTATTTCATATTAATTCCCTTGTCATTTATTTTACTATATATTTTTATTTTTATTAATAGTTGAAGATTATAATAAACACATCAACGAATAATAATCTAGTCAGGATAATTACCAACTTAATATCAACAGTACACAAAAATGGTCCTTCTGTCTCCTCACCTAACACCTTTGGGTTGTATTGTCATATAAATTATATCTTCAAACTGTGTATGCTGGTGAGGAAGAAATAACATTGTAGGTTGGATTATTTACCCCTAGAAAGCTGTGTTTAAAGGTGCGCTGATCAATGAAAACTTAGATTCAGGAGGGTTCCTGTGATTGACTGATAAGAGTGTCTTATTGTGTCTAAACTGTTTGAGCAAACAATATATTATTGCTGAACATTTACTCTTTTGAGGCTAGTCTTCTGGAAACTGCAAGGTAGATGCTGCCTATATGACCAGCCCCAATAAAATCCCTGGGTGTTGAGTCTCTAATGAGTTCCTCTAATTGGCAATATTTCACACATGTTGCCACAACTCATTGCTTGGGGAAGTGTGTCCTGTGTAACTCCACTGGGAGAGGACACTTGGAAGCTTAAGACTGGTTCCCTGGACTTTGTTCCATCAACATGTTCTGTTCTCTTTGCTGATTGTGCCTGGTATCATTTCACTATAATAAATCCTAGCCATGTATACAATTATACACTGAGGCTATCTAACTGTTCCAAGAGAATTACTGAACCTGAAAGTGGTCTTAGCAACCCCGAAGAAAATCATCACAGATTTATAATTTTTATTTTATGCAATTGCTCTTTTTAAAAAAAAATCAGGAGAAAAATAACTATAAGCAAGAAATACGTTTATACTGACTTTTATATTTACCTATGTGGTTATATTTGTGGGTAGTCTTCATTTCATCATGTGCAGCTGACTTACTGCCTAAGATCCTTTCATTTCAGCCAGAAATACTCCTTTTAGGTTTTTTTGTTTTTTTGTTTTTTTTGTTTTTTTTTTTTATAGGACAAGTTTGCTACAGAGTAATTCTCTTAGTTTTTATTTGGGAATATCCTAACTTTTACTTCATTTCTGAAGGATGGTTTTATTAGATGTAGTATTCTTGGTTGGCAGTCATTTCCTTTCAGCACTTTGGACATGTCAATCAACTGCTTCCTGGTCTGGAGAATGTTTTGTACATGATGAGTTATTTCTCTCTTGCTGCTTTCTAGAGTCTGTCTTCTGACTGCTTGATTTCAACCATCTAGATAGGAATCTCCCTGAGTTCATCCTACTTGGAGTTGGCTGATCTTCTTGGATGTATAAATTAAGGTTTTTCATCAAATTTGGAACATTTGCAGCCATAATTTCTTCAAATATTCTGTTCTTTTCTCTCTCCTCTTCTTTTGGGATTCCAAATATGCACATATGCTGAAGTTAAACAGCTGGCTGGGTGAGCTCTGAGTCAGGTCACATAAAGATAGCCTTGTGAGTGGGGTCTTCCAGGGAACTCCCAGGTATGTCACATAATTCTCTGGGAATGTACTCCAGCCCAATTTTGCTCGCAATGACTATCAGGTTGCCAGCTTTCCTCATGATTTCATGCTGTTGGTTTTTAAGGATATTGCGATCTTGAAGACAGGTAAGAACAGAGCAAGTTAAAATACCACAAAACTTACTGTTCCTACTGCAATTCAGCTATTTTTGATGGGTAAATACTGTAACTTTTGGTTAATACCCAACCTTTTGATAAAGTTGATTCTAACTTATTTTTGCCTATTTTCTCATTGCTTTTGGAAATTTCAGAGGTCTTCACTCTGCCATTTTTGGGGACCTTACCGAATTTGCTGGCACTTTGTTAAGGACATCTTCATCTATGTTTCAGAGGGATATTAATCTATAGGGTTTTTTTTTTCTTTTAACTTTTATTTTAGTTTCAGGAATACGTGTGCAGGTTTGTTATAGACACAAATTGTACGTCATGGGATTTGTTGTGACAAATTGGGACAAATTATTTTGTCACCCAGGTAAAAGGCAGCATAGTAGCCAACAGGTAGTTTTCTTCAACCTCCTCCTACTCTCCATCCTTAAGTAGGCCCTGATGTCTATTGTTCCCTTCTTTGAGCACATATACTCAATGTTTAGCTTACATGTATAAGTGAGAAGTGGTATTTGGTTTTCTGTTCCTGCATTAGTTTACCTAGAATAATGGCCTCCAGTTCCTTACATGTTGCTGCAAAGGACATTACCTTATTCCTCTTTTATAGTTGCATAGTAACCCATTGTGCATATGTACCACATTTTCTTAATCCAGTCTACTATCAATAGGCATTTAGGTTGTTGCCATGTCTTTGCTACTGTGAATAGTGCTGTGAAGAACATACAGATACATAAGTCTTTATGGTAGAATGATTTACTTTCCTTTGGGTATATACCCAATAATGGAATTGTTGGGTTGAACAGTAGTTCTGCTTTAAGTTCTTTCAGAAGTCATCAAACTACATTCACAGTAGCTGCACTAATTTACATTCCCACCAGCAGTACATATTTGTTCCCTTTTTTCTGCAACCTTCGCAGCATCTGTTTTTTTTGTTGTTGTTGTTGTTGTTGTTGTTTTCCTGGCTTTTTAACAATAGCTATTCTGACTGATGTGAGACGTTATCTCACTGCGGTTTTTATTTCTTTGAGGCAGGCTCACTCTATTGCTCAGGCTGGAGTGCAGTGGCACACAGTGGCACAATCCCATTTTTTTAAGAAAGTTTTTAACTATGGATTCTATTTCTTTGCTAGATATCTATGCATGTCATCTATTTCATCTTGGGTGAGCTTTGGTATTTTGTGGGTTTTGTGGAATTAATCCACTTCTTCTAAGTTATCAAATATATATAGAGAGAGTTGATCATAGTATTCTCGTATTATTCTTTTAATGTCTGTGGAGTCTGTAGTTATACTATTAATACCTCTTTTATTCCTGATATTAGTAATTGTGGCTTTTTTTCCTTTGTCAATTTTGCTAGAGGTTTATCAATTTTATTCATCTTTCAAAGACCCTATTTTTCTTTTTCAACATTTATTTTTGATTCCAGGGGTACATGTGCAGGTTTGTTTCAAGGGTGTATTGGATGATGTTGGGGTTTGGAGTACAACTGAACCTATTACCCAGAAAGTGAGCATAGAACACAATAGGTAGTTTTTCCAACCCTTGCTTCCCTCCTTCTCTGCCTTCTCTTATATTCACTACTGTTTATGCTCCCATCTTTAAATCCATGTGTGCCCATTGCTTATCTTCCATTTATAGGTGGGAACATATAGTATTTGGTTTTCTGTTTCTGTGTTAGTTTGCTTAGGATAATTGCCTTGAGCTGCATACAAGATGCTGCAAAAATGTGATTTCATTCTTTTTTAATGGCTGTGCAGTATTCCATGGTGTATATGTACCATATTTTCTTTATCCAGTCCACCGTTAATAGGTATTTGAGTTGCTTCTATGTCTTTGCTCTTGTGAATTGTGTTGTGATGAACACACAGCTGCATGTGTCTGTTTGGCAGAATGATTTATTTTCCTACGGGCATATAACCAGTAATGGGATTGCTGAGTTGAACGATAGCTCAACTCTTAGTTCAAACAGGCTACTTTTAATTTCATTGACTTCATTTATTATTTTTGTGTTCGTACTTGTTTTTATTATTCCTTTTCTTCCCCTGTTTGCCTTTCATTTAGCTCTTCTTTTTCTAGCTTCTTAAGGTAGAAATTAAGATCACTGATTTGAGGACTTTTTTTCTAAAATAAGCATTTAAAGATATAAATACATATATGAGCACTGCTTTAGCTGCAGTCCTTATGTTTCGATATCCTGTATTTTCATTTTTGATCAGTTCAAAATACTTTCTAATTTTACTTGAAACTTCCTGTTTTGCCTATGCATTATTTAGAGTAAGATGATTAATTTCCAAGTATTTGGACATTTTTCTATTATTGATTTCTAGTTTAAACTAGATTAGTAGTTTAGTTCCATTACTGTCAGAGAACATACTGGACTTGAGTTGGCTAATAATGTTGCTCAAGCCATCTATATCTTTATTAGTTTGTCTACTAGTTCTGTTACTGTGAGGAATTATGAAGTTTCCAAGTATAATTGTGTATTTGTCTATTTTTCTCTTCAGATCTGTCAGTTTTTGCTTCACGTATTTTGAAACCCTGTTTTGGGTTGCATACACATTTATGATTCTTATGTCTTCTTGGTGAATTCACTCTTTCATCATTATGTAATGTTCTCTTTTATCCCTACTAATTTTATTTGCTTGGAATTCTACTTTATCTGATGTTATACAGTTCCTTGAGCTAGATCATCGGTATTTTGAATTCTGGTTTCCTTTCTAATCTACCTACTAGTATTTATTTTTCACAGTTCTCAAACAGCTACTCCACATATTCTCTCTAGGTTTTTTTGACTATTAAATATGGTTACTTCATCTTATCTAGGACTGAAACGCCCGGACCACTTTTTAAAGTTAATTATAGCTTTGTAAATTTTAACTTTTATCAAAGAAACACAAACACATAGTTTTATGCTTTCAATGAAAAACAAAACTCTCTTTTCCTCACCTACCTCCTGTTTCCAATACCCATTCCCCAGAAACTATTACTTTCAATATTTTAGATAGTTCTTCTGGTTATTTATCTCCAAATTTCTGAGGAACATTCATCCTACTACTTCTTGGTTTTTTTAACTTTAGAACTTATGTACTGATTCTCTCCTGTGGAAGATGTTTATTTCTCTTATACCACTGACACTTTACTGTCCCTTTCTGGGATTATTAACAACTCACATAGTGTCACTATAATATACGTTATACAATATAACTACTCACACAGAGTCACATAGTGTACTATAATTAGATTTCCTTTATTGTACAAGACTTTTTGTCTTCCCTGGAGTTAATAACTGCCTCTTCTTTTTATGGATTTTTTTTTTTTTTTTTTTTTTTTGAGACAGAGTTTTGCTCTTGTTACCCAGGCTGGAGTGCAATGGCGCAATCTCGGCTCACCGCAACCTCTGCCTCCTGGGTTCAGGCAATTCTCCTGCCTCAGCCTCCTGAGTAGCTGGGATTACAGGTATGCGCCACCATGCCCAGCTAATTTTTTGTATTTTTAGTAGAGACGGGGTTTCACCATGTTGACCAGGATGGTCTCGATCTCTTGACCTCGTGATCCACCCACCTCGGCCTCCCAAAGTGCTGGGATTACAGGTTTGAGCCACCGCGCCCGGCCCTATGGATTTATTTTTAATGTTTTCTATCATTAATTAATCCCCAAACCATGCCATAGCTGTAAAATTCTTCCCAGCATGGTCAAACTCTCTAAGCTCTGGACTCAATTTAGACTACTTGCTACACTGCTATCACCCCAAAGTTTTCCTTCCTGGTTGTTTTAGGAATTATTTTTGCCTCTATTCTGGATTGGAATCCTAGTTTCCTGCACCCTTGATACTCCTCTTTTTGAAATTTTTATTTTTTTGTGTGTATTTTGATGGAGCACATCTTCCAGTAACATCTTGAGAAAGTATCCATTTGAAGTAAATGTTTTAGGTCTTTGTATATATAATGATTTATTCTGTCTTACAGTTTATAGATAGTTTGGCTTGTACAGAACTTAAGTTGCAAGTCAAAAATCTCCCTAAAATATTTGAAGACAATTTTTTTTTATTTTTTGGCTTCAGTGTTGCTTTTTAGAAGTCTGTTGTGATTCTGATTCTCTGTCTTTTGTAAGACAAAGTCCTGTCTTTGTGTCTTCGGAAGATTTTAAGACTTCTTCTTTATCTCCAGATACTTGGAAAGGGCACAGCAAAGCACTTTGTAGCTTTTCCTCCTTTACCTGTGCCTGAGTGAGCCCCTTCAACCAGGAGATCATGTTATTCAATTCTGAAAATGTTTCTTGAGTTATTTCTTTGAGATTTTTTTCTTCTATTTTTTCTGTACTTATGATATGGGCCTCCTATTTATCAGAAGTTGGTTCTCGCATAGTGATCCTCTAATTTTCTAGTTCTTCTTTCTTACTTTCTCTTTTGATCTAGAAAATTTCAATTTCATCTTCCCAGCCCTATTATGCATTTAAAAATTGTTGGTATAATGTTAATTTCTAAGAACTTATTCTTTTGTTCTTGTTTCATGGAGGCAATATGGTACTTCTCTATGGATATTACAGATATATAATTTTGAAGGTTTCTCCTATTTGGGGGTTGGCAAACTATAGCCTATAGTGCCCACAAGAATAGCCCATGTCTTGTTTTTCTACAGCCTTCAGTATGTAGGAATAGTCTTCACTTTTTTTTTTTTTTGAGAAGGAGTCTCTGCCAGCCAGACTGATGTACAGTGGTGCTATCTCGGCTCACTGCAACCTCTGCCTCCCAGGTTCAAGCGATTCTCCTGCCTCAGCTTCCTGAGTAGCATATGGCACCACACTTGGCTAATTTTTTATATTTTTAGTACAGTTAGGGTTTCACCATGTTGGCCAGGCTGGTCTCAAACTGCTGACCTCAAGTGATCATTTTGAAAAGCGTTAAGGAAAAAACAAAGAATATGTGATAGAGACTGTATATAGCCTGCAAAACCTAAAATATACACAGTAGTCCCTCACAGCTACAATCTTGTCTATGGTCAAAGTTACTCATGGTCAAATGTAGTCCAAAAATATTACCTGGAAAATTCCAGAAATAATTAATACATTTTAAAATGCATGCCCTTTGGAGTAGCATGATAAAAATTTCATGCTGTCTCACTCAGGGTGTTAATCATCCCTTTGTCTACCATGTCCGTACTGTATACTCGTTTTGCCCGTTAGCCACTTAGTACCCATCTTGGTTATCAGATAGAAAAAAACATAGTATATGCAGAGTTTGGTACTATCCATGGTTTTAGGCATATAATAGAGATTGTGGAATGTGTCATCTGTGGATAAGGGGAGACTACTGTACTGTCTGGCCCTTTATAGAAAACATTGGCCAATCCTTGTTCTAGTCTGTTGTACTGTTTCTATTTTCTTGAAGGTCTGCTCCATTTTTGTTTGCTTTTTGGACTTGTTTTGTTGTTGTTGTTTTGGTCTGTTTTTCATGTTAGAGATTTTCTTTGACAATCTGATGAAGACTCTGCGCTTACTTAAGGGTAAGGCACTAAAACACTGATTGGCAGCTCTGAATGTATGGGCAGAACTTATAGGCTGGGAAGTTTGCTATAGGATAATTTGGTAGGAACAGGGCCAATTTGTAGACACTTTCACATGTGGTCGTCAGTTTCCCTAAAGAGGAATTACACATTTCCACCTGGGATATGTAAGACTGATTGTCAGTCAACACAGAGCTGAAAAGAAAAAGGGGATGGATTTCTCACATTCAGTATATAGAATCCCCATATATAATATTAACCTCTATTTTTAATACCTCCTCAGCCGTGCCTGGTGTTGAAGAATACAGAGACTCTGTTGTTCAACCTTTCCAGAAGTAAACCTGGGTGAGGGCGGAGGCTAATTGTTTCTTATACCTGCAACCAAGCCACCTGCTTTTTAACCCTTACTGTCATTGACATTTTAGAGTGCTCCAAATCCTAGGCTTTTTCATGCATGAATCTGAAAGTTCTTGTTGACTCTCAACAATGTAGATTTAAATTTCAGCTCTTTCCTGCTACGTCATTCAGTCATTCAGCTGTTTTCTAGTGTTCAAAATTTATTGTGTCTGTCACAACAAATTGTCAATGTCTCCTCTCTCCCTTTGTAACACTGTAGGTTTGACTTTTCATTCCTTTATTATCATAGGATTTTGGGAGGGTGAAAGGTAACACAAATGTTCAATTTTTCCACAATGACTAAAATAATCTAAATTTTATAGGACATTCTTTTTTGATATTATTTTAAAGTCACCCATAGGCTCTTAAGGCAACAGACCATAACATGGGGGAGGACGGGAAGAAAATTAATATTGTCAATACTATAGAAGAGTACTGAAAGTCAATGAAGAGTCACTGTGCCACTGTATTTTGGTTCCAGTATGATTTATCTATGGTATGGTAGAACGGTATTTCTGTTAATAAAACAGTTCAAAGAAAAAAGATTTCACCTTTTCTTTTTACCATTGTTTTCAAACTGCCTTGCTTAAACAAATTATGCCTGCTTGAGACAAAGACTATGCTTTCAGTAAAGCAACAAAGACTAGTTAGGAAACTCATAGGGCAGTTGTAACCTGGTTGCAAAACCATCTGGTATGTTTCCAAAGGCTGTTCTTGTATTTCATAGACTTACAGTACTTCAAATACTCTAACAGTCCCATGTGGGCTTAAAAAAAAAAATAACATTAAAAAGAATCCATTGGTTTCTGCTTACTTTAGATCTTCTAGATGTACCCCTTACAAGAAGTGACTCAGAGTATAAGTACCTTTTCTGTCAATCAATACACATAATGAGTTTTATTAAATAACAAAACATTTGCTTCATCTTTATTTTTTTAAATTTAAAAAATTTTACTTACTGATTCATTTTTAAAAGCATAAGTTCCTTTGTAACAAATTATTAATTGTTGATATTATTCCCTCAAAATCAGTAAAATGAGAGCTAGGCTCTCCATTTTAAAAAGTTAATAAAATACTAAAAGTACAGTATTATATATCAATAACTATAAATACATGATTTTTACGATATTCTAGGAAAGCAAGTTTTGAAGTTCTAAAAGCTCTCTGGGCAATACGGTCATAGTAGGAAAAAGCACTGAACCTCACATTTTTCATTTCAACAAGCATTTGAGACATAGTTGGTTGCTGAGAATGCAAAAACATACAACACATGTTCAAGGAAGGAAACAGATAGGCTATTACAATACAATGAGATATGTGCTGTAACACAGATAACAATCAAAATGCTACAGGTTTACTAAGGTATAAATAACTCTAGTTGGAGAAGTTTTAAAGGTCCTCATAAAAGACATGACTTCCGATGAGGCTTTGATTGCTAAATTTGCCAAATGAATTGTATGGTAACTTTATAAACCAAGGCATAGCATAATGAAAGAATATAGTATGTTTCATAGTTTAATAGTGACAGGTTTAAAAAAATTCAGTGGCTAGAGGTAGAGCATAAGGATGAAAAAGCAGTTATTACAGTTTTAGAAGTGGATGGGATCAAGATGTAAAGGGCCATTTAGTAGCCGTATGGCCTTAGAAAAATAATAATCTCTCACAACCAGTTTAAAAACAAATCAGGCCAAGGCAGGTGGATTATCTGATGTCAGGAGTTTGAGGCCAGCCTGGCCAACATGGTGAAACCCCATCTCTACTAAAAATACAAAAATTAGCTGGGCATGGTAGTGCGCACCTGTAATCCCAGCTACTCAGGAGGCTGAGGCAGGAGAATTGCTTGAACCTGGGAGGGGAGGTTGCAGTGAGCCGAGATTGTGTCACTGAACTCGGTGACAAAGCGAGACTCCATCTCAAAAAAAAAAAAAAAAAAAAAAGCAAATCAAATAAAACATCAACATCAAGTAGCAACATGCATTGCTACTGGAAGTGATGGGCAGAAGAATCAAATGAAATGATATATGTGGAAAAGGTTTGTAAATGACAAAGTCATATACAAAATATAACTTGTTTCACATGGTTTCTTGAAATTCGAGGCATTGCTTATACTAAAAGGAAGAAAAAATTAATTGAGGTAAGAATATTTATTTACCTAAAATTGAGTATAATGACTAAAAGACAATAATTTCAAAAACAGTCACGTTTCCCTAGAAATGGTTAGCTGAATATTAAAATTAAAAAAAAAAAAAAAACAGGTCAATCCACAGAGAGACGCAAAGGAAGCAGAGGCAATGACTCAATAACCTGCAGTGCAACTTGATTCCAAGTAAAGTGGGATTTCTAGGCAGGAAAGGGGAGCAGGAACCCTGCAGCTTAACCATGGACCTGAATCACACAATTTGAAGAAAAGCACATGCAGAATGCCATTCTAAAATGATAGGGAGTGGCTGGGCACAGTGACACCTATAATACTAACACTTTAGGAGCCTGAAGCAGGAAGATCACTTGAGGCCAGGAGTTCAAGATCAGCCTGATCAACATAGCGAAACCCTGTCTCTACTAAAAATACAAAAATTGGCTAGGCATGTGTCGTGTGTCTGTAATCCCAGCTACTAGAAGGCTGAGGCAGGAGAATTGCTTAAACCCAGGAGGTGGAGGTTTCAGTGAACAGAGATCACACAACTGTACTACAGCCTGGGTGGCAGAGCAAGACTCTCTCTCAAAAATAAAAATAAAAATAAAAAATAAAATGATGGGGAGTAGAGTGGGTGACATGTTCTGGGGCTTAAATCTAGTTGTTGTAGTCCTATGTCATAAGCTATGCACAAACCTGAACTCAGATGCAATCTGGTTTACAAATAGGCTAATGTAAGTACACAAGACACCAGAAAAATCGAAACGCCTGATTTGACTGGGTAAGATTATGATTAGTTGTGGGACTTCTGGTTGAAGTGAAAATACGTCAACTGGTCGTCTGGTCGTATTTTCATGATTTTACTCTTAACCTGTTTCGCCTTTTTTTTTTTTTTTAAGACGGAGACTCACTCTGTCGCCCAGGTTGGAATGCAGTGGCGTGATTTGGCTCATCACAACTTCCACCAACCAGGTTCAAGCAATTATCCTGCCTCAGCCTCCCAGCAGCTGGGACTATAGACACACACCACCATGCCCAACTAATTTTTGTATTTTTAGTAGAAACGGGGTTTCACCATGTTGACCAGGCTGGTCCTGAACTTCTGACCTCAGGTGATCCACCCACCTTGGCCACCCAAAGTGCTGGAATTACAGTTGTGAGCCACTGCACCTGGCCCAACCTGTTTCTTTTATATGAATTATCCAAATGCCTTACAACTTCACTAGGAAATAAATAATTACACGGTTAAGCTAATTACAATTTCACAGAGAATATAAAATATTAATTTGCACAAAATCTAATCACAGCATTTATAAATGAGATGTTCATGCCCTACAACATGAAATTAAGGCATAGTAATGCACCACATAATGATGTTTCGGTCAACGTGGAGTGCATATATAATAGTGGTTCATACAATTATGTACAGTACACAACACTTGATAGTAATATTAACTATGTTACTGGTTTGTGTATTTACTATACTGTACTTCTTATCATTAATTTAGAGTGTACTCTTTTCACTTATATAAAAACAAGTTAATTGTAAAACAGCCTCAGGCAGATCCCTCAGGAAGTATTCCAGAAGAAAGCACTGACATCACAGGCGATGACCACTCCATGCATGTTATTTATTGGTCCTGAAGATCTTTCAGTGATTCAAGACATGGAGGCAGAAGATAGGAATACTGATACTCCTGATTCTGTGTAGGCCTGGGCTACTACATGAGTGTTCATGGTTTGTTTGTTTGTTTGTTTGTTTTTAATTTTAGATGGAGTCTCACTCTGTCACCCAGGCTAGAGTGCAGTGGCGTGATCTCCACTCACCGCAGCCTCCATCTCCTGGGTTCAAGCAATTCTCCTGCCTCAGCCTCCCAAGGAGCTGGGATTATAGGTACCTGCCACCACACCCAGCTAATTTTTGTATTTTGAGTAGAAATGGTGCTTCACCATGTTGGCCAGGCTGGTCTTGAACTCCTGAACTCAAGTGATCTGCCCAGCTTGGCCTCCCAAAGTGCTAGGATTACAGGCGTGAGCCATTGCACTCCCCATGTCTTCATTTTTAACACAAAAGTTTAAAATTTAAAAATAAAATTAAAATTTCAAAAACAGAATAAGCTGTATAACTTGTATTTTAAGCTAAGTACTGAAAAGTCAAAAGGTAAAAATAAATAAATATAAAGTTTATAAAGTAAAAAAGTTACAGTAAGCTGGGCAGAGTGGTGTGTGCCTGCAGTTCCAGCTAGTTGCAAGGTGAGAGGACTGCTTAAGCCCAGGTGTTCAAGACCAGCCTGGGCAACACAGTGTTATCCATCTCTCAAAAGAAAAGTTAGAGTAAGCTCAGGGTAATTTATTATTGAAAATATAAAAACAAATAAATAAATGCAGTATAGCCTAAGTATACAGTGTTTATAAAGCCTACAGTAGTATACAGCAATGTCCTTGGTCTTCACATTCACTCACTACTCAGTCGACTCACTCAGAGCAACTTATAGTCCTGTAAGCTCTATTCATGGTAAGTATCAATATATTTGTACCGTTTTTAATATACTGTATTTGTATACCATATTTTTCCTCTATCTTTTCTACATTTATATACTCAAATACTTACCATTGTGTTGCAATTGTCTACAGTACAGTAACATGCTGTACAGGTAGGATCGAGGAGCAATAGGCTATACCATATAGCCTAGGTATGTAGTAGACTATACTATCTAGGTTTGTGTTAAGTACACTCTATAACGTTCCCACAATGATTAAATTGATTAACAACTCACTTCTCAGAACATATTGTTGTCATTAAGTGATGCATGACTATATAAAATATGTAAAAATGAGTTTCACAAAGCACAAATCCTAATGGGCAAGAATGTTTAGAAACAGGAGTATCATGACGAAATGTTTAGTCTGTCTTCTTTTTTTTTTTTTTTTTTTTAAGACAGAGTTTTGCTCTGTCTCCCAGGCTGGAGTACAGTGGCGCAATCTTGGCTCACTGCAACCTCTGCCTGCCAGTTCAAGCAATTCTCCTGCCTCAGCCTCCTGAATAGCTGGGACTATAGGCGCCTGCCACCATGCCCGGCTAATTTTTGTATGTTTTTAGCAGAAAAGGGGTTTCATCATATTGGCCAGGCTGGTCTTGAACTCCTGATCTCATGATCCACCCGTCTCAGTCTCCCAAAGTGCTGGGATTATAGGCGTGAGGCACTGTGCCTGGCCCGATTTGGTGTTAATTCTTTAGGACCATGACTATGGCTTGTTTTAACCCTTCTTGAATGATTTGCTTTTTAAAAAAAATTTTTTTTTGAGACAAGGTCTGGCTCTGTTGCCCAGGCTGGAATGCAGTGGAATGATTTCGGCTCACTGCAACCCCACCTCCCAGGCTCAAGTGATCCTCCTACCTTAGTCTCCCAAATAGCTCATACCTATAATCCAACCACTTTGGGAGGCTGAAATGGATGTATCACTTGAGGCCAGGAGTTCCAGACCAGCCAGGCCAACATGGTGAAACCCCATCTCTACTAAAAATACAAAAATTAGGTGGGCATAGTGGCACATGCCTGTAATCTCAGCTACTTTGGAGGCTGAGGCAGGAAAATCACTTAAACCCAAGCGGTGGAGGTTCAGTGAGCCAAGATCATGCCACTGCACTCCAGCCTGCCTTAAAAAAAAAAGAGACTGTCTTTAAAAAAAAAAAAAAAAAAGTAACTATTATTTTATTTTTTCTTTAATTATTCAATATCCTTCAGTTTCAATGTTATCCTTCAACATTATCACTATACATAAAAGACACAAGAAAGTACAGACGGTAATCATATTGTTGTCTAAACCTTAGAAATAACATTAAAATGAAAATGGTATTTTTTCTGTCATATACCTTCTTTACATAGAAGCTAGATAAAAAATTGTGCAACTGCAAAAGGTCACTGGGCAGTAAAACAGATTCTGTTTGTATTTGATGAAGCAAATTAACAGATACACAGATTCTATATGCTTTCAGTTACTGAAAGTGCACTTTCAAAGAGAATATCTTCTCACAGTGGCTGATATATCAATTTTCTTCCCTGACATTTTGGGGCAAGGGAGGACAGAGGTCTGTTTACCTACAAAATCATTATCTGAGCTTTGATATTCATAAGACAAAACTTTGATAAGTTTCCTTCAATAAATACTTACTAAGCATATTTGTGCAGTATTCATTGTTAGACCCACAAAATTCTTTAAACTTTAGCAAATTGTGAGTTTTGTTTTGAGAATAACTTATTTACTCTTTTCAAATTTTACTTCATTGAAAATATACCAGTTCCTAAGCTTCCAGTTAAATAAAATTTTACCAAATTTATTATAAAGAGTAAAGTAGCAAGACTAGCTTTATATATACAGCCCTGTCACAGATAATTACATTATATTAAATTTCACTCCACTTACCTACCAAGGGCCTGGTTTAAGGCCCTGTATGCTTGAATTTCATACCACTGACGGCCAGGTAAAAGACCTCTTAATTTTGAATGGTGGTCATTGTATTGTCGTTTTAGTTCAACCTAATAATTTTAAAACATATTTTAAAATTTAGTAGATAATAAAAGTTCATTTTAAACATCATATTAACTTCTAACAGTTTGAAAATACATATTTTTAGGGTAAAGATATTTTATTTTGTTTTTCAGTACTTATTTTTTCATTTCACATAAAATAGTCTTATTTAGCTTCACATTCCTTAAATTACCTAATGCATATAACTAATAGCTGTGTGATCTCAGATTTACTGAACTTACATTCATTAAATCCACACATTTTCAGCATACAAGTAGCTGAGTTTTGGCATATATAGTCATATAACCACCATCATAATCACAAAATAGAACATTTTCATCACCCCCAAAAGTTCCCTCTTATCCCTTTATAGTAAATTTCTTTCCTCCACTGCTGGCCCTGGCAACCACTGATCTGCCTTCTGTTTTACCCTTTATAGAATTTCATATAAATATTATCATACACTATGTAATGACTTGCGTCTTTTTTCATTTAGTATTCATTCATGCTGAACGATATATGAGTAGTTCATTCTTTTACATTTATCCAGTCTGGTAATCTCTGCTTTTTAATTGCAATGTTTAGAACATTTACATTTAATGCAGTTATTGTTGTGACTGGGTTTAAGACTACCACCTTGCTTTCCCGCTAGTCTGTCCCATTTTCTTTTTATCTTTTGGATCAATCAAGTTTTTTCCCCCCACTAATATTTCCATAATATTTTCACTACTGGATTATTAGCTATGTCTGTGTGTGTGTGTGATTGCTCTAGGGTTTATAATATATAACCTTATTAGTCTACCTTAAAATAATATTATACCACCTCATATATGATGTAAAAACAATACCACAATATACTCCCATTTCCTTTTATTGTCCTTTATGCTATTGTTGCCATACATTTTAGTTTTATATATGCTATAAACCCATAAAACATTTTGATTATTTATGCTTTAAACAATACATTATCTAATTTTAAATAAGTTTATGTTTAGATTTATCGAAAAGTTACAAAGATAGTACAGAGATTCCTTATACCCTTTATCCAACTTCCCCAATGTTAACATCTTATATTACTATAGCACATGTCAAACTAAGAAATTAACATTAGTACATTAGTATTAAATAATCTATGTATTTTATTCAGATTTCCATTTTGTCCAGAAAGATTATCTTTTAAAAGATATTTGCCCACAGATTTACCATTTCTGGCACTCTTCATTTTCTCATGTAGGTTTAAATTTCCATCTGGTGTCATTTTCCTTCTACCTTAAGAGCTTTAATATTAGTAGCGCAGGTTTGCTGGCAATTAGTTCTTTCAGCTTTTGTTTTTTTTCTGAAAAGCCTTCACTATCTTCATTTTTGAGAGATTGCCCCCCTTGATCAATAATTCTAAATTGACAGGTTTTTTTCTTTTGTTAAAGATGTATTTTCATTATTTTCTGATTTGCATAGTTCTGAAGAAAAATATGCTCTTGTCCTATCTCTGTAATGTCCCTTAGTGACTTTGGATTTGATTACATTGTGCTGTTATATGTATTCTGCTTGAATTTTGTTAAGCTTCTTGGATCTGTGGGCTTACAGTTTCTATGAAACTTGAAATTTTTTCAGCCATTACTTCTCTAAATATATATAGATATTCTTCTGCCTCCAAACTCTTTTCCTTCTTGTATTACAACTTTATTAGACTACTTTATATTACTCCATGTCACTGATACTTTTTTCACTCTACACTTCATTTTGGATAATTTTTAAAATTTCAAGTTCACTAAGTTTTCCTTCTGCACTGCCTAATCCATCCAGTGTATTTTGTTTCATATCGAGAGATTTCACATAGGTATTTAAAAAATTGCTTCTGTTTCTCTTTTCAGTATGCTCACGTTTTCTATCTTCTTTGAACTTACAGAATACAAAACATATTTTAAAAATCCTAGTCTGCTAGCCAGTTCCAACATCTCTGTCATTTCTGGTTTTGTTTCTATTGATTGATTTTCCTCTGTATTCGTGGCTGAATTCTCTTCTTTGCATGCCTGCTAATTTTTTATTGTATACTAGACATTGTCAGCATTAAGTTAGTGGTTACTGGATTATGTTGTGAATGCAATTAGGGTACTTGGAACCAGTTTATTCTTTTGAGGTTTACCCTTGTTAGGGAAAGTCAAGAGCAGCCTTTAGTCTAGAGCTAATTTATCCCCCATATAAAGGTGAAACTCTTTTGATCATTGTATCAAGTATCCCGTGTGTTATAGTCTTTTCTCCTGTGGCTGCTGGGAACTCGAATTATTCCCAAACCTTTGGGAGCTCTAGGAATTTTTCTGCATACTTATTTCCCTGGCCTTATGTAGCTTCCTCTCACATATATGGCAATCAATATTCGACCAAAAACTCAAGGGGATTCCCATGCAGATACCTGGAGCTTTCTCTCTGTGTAGCTCCATCAGCTCTCATATTCTGCCTTGCAAATTCTAGCAGCCATGGACTTTCCCTAAACTCTATCCTTTTAATTCAGTATGACCACCAAGCTGTTTGAGTTTATTCTCCCTGCACTGTGGCCTGGTAATTGTCTCCAGGAAATAATCTGGTACAACTGCAGTATTCCAGGACAAGTATATCAAATGGCACAGTTGTCCCTTAGTCTTGATGGGCAATTGGTTTCAGAACTTCCTTCAAATACCAAAATCCATAGATATTCAAGTCCTTGATATAAAATGAGTTAGTATTTGCATAACCTACTCACATCCTCCCATACTTTAAATAATCTCTGGATTACTTTAATCGCTAATATGATGTAAAGCTATGCAAATAGTTGTTACAATGTAGTGTTTAGGGAATAATGACAAGAAAAAATATCTGTACATGTTCAGTACAGAGGCAATTTTCTTTTTTCAAATATTTTCGATTCACACTTGGGTGAATCCATAGATGCAGAACCCATAAATACAGAGGGCTAACTATATATTTTTGTGATAGAAGCCTAAATAAAGATATGTAGAGTTACTTTCTTGGAGGAAATCATTAAATTGAAGAGACATCGGCATCCCTATGTTTATCGCAGCACTATTCTTAATAACCAAGATCAACCGAGGTATCCAACAACAGATGACTGGATAAAGAAAATGTGGTATACATACACAATGGAATACTAATCAGCCATAAAAAAAGAATGAAATCCTGCTATTCATGGTAACATGGATGGAAGTGAGGACACTACCTTAGGTGAAATAAATCAAAAACATAAACACTGCATGTTCTTACTCAGATATGAAAGCTTAAAAACGTCAATCTCATAAAAATAAAAGGTAGAACAGAGGATACTATCAGATGGGAAGGGGAGGAGGAAGGGAGGGATAAGGAGATATTTGTTTTTTTGAGAGACAGGGTCTCACTCTGTCACCCAGACTGGAGGGCAGTGGTGCAATCACAGCTTACTTCAGCCTTGACTTCCCAGGCTCAAGTGATCCTCCCACCTCAGCCTCCCAAGTGGCTTCAACTAAAAGTATGTGCCACCATGACTGGTCAATTTTTCTTTTTAATTTTTAGTAGAAATGAGGTCTTGGTATGTTGCCTAGGATGGTCTCCAATTAGTGAACTCAAGAAAACCTCCCACCTTGGCCTCCCAAAGTGATAGGAAAACAGGCATGAGCCACTGCACCTGGCTGAGATTTGTCAAAGAATATAAAATTACAGCTAGATAGGAGGAATAAGTTGTAATCTTTTATACCACAATAGAATGACTGTAGTTAACAATAATATATTACATCATTTCAAATAACTAGAATGAGGAGATTACATGTTCCCAACACAAAGAAATTATGTTTGAGATGACAGATACGCTATTTACCCTGATCTAATCGATAAACATCATATGTATCAAAACCTCACTATGTATCCCATGAATATGTACAATAATTATCTGTCAACTAAAAAATAAAGAGTAAACTTCTTGGAAAAATTTTAGACTTTAAAGATAAATTAACAGACTTTATACAGTAATTCCCTCTTACCTGCAGTGGTTTAAGTTAATGGCAGTCAACTGTGCTCCAAAAACATTAAATAAAAAACTCCAGAAATAATTCCTGTTTTAAATTGACCACTGTTCTGAGTATTATGATGACATCTCATGCTATCGTGCTCCATCCCACCCACATGTGAACCATCCCTTTGTCCAGTGTATCCGTGCTGTACATACTAACAACAAACAGTGAGTCACTTCGCAGCTGTCTAGGTCTAACCGAGTGTCATGTTATTGCAGTGCTTAGGTTCAAGTGACCCCTATTTTACTTCATAATACTTTACTAAGTTATAAACCTACTCAAGAAAAAAAAAAAGGTATTTTCAGCGTAGTCTATAACACTGTTAAGGAAAGAGAACAGTACCCTTCTGAAAAGGAGATTTCAAATTGGGAGGTAAAAATTTGTATCTTACTGTAAGAGTAAAATCTAAGCTTTTTTTTTTTTTGAGACGGAGTCTTGCTCTGTTGCCAGGCTGGAGTGCAGTGGTGCGATCTCGGCTCACTGCAACCTCCATCTCCTGGGTTCAAGAGATTCTCTTGCCTCAGCCTCCAGAGTAGCTGGGACTACAGGTATACACCACCATGCCCAGCTAATTTTTGTATTTTTAGTAGAGACGGGGTTTTACCATGTAGGCCAGGATGATCTCAATCTCTTGACCTCATTGAATCTGCCCACCTCGGCCTCCCAAAGTGCTGAGATTACAGGCATGAGCCACCACACCTGGCTAAAACCTAAGCTTTTTAACAGAGTCACAGAGAGGGAAAAAAAACAAAAACAAAAAAAAAACCTCAAAACCCCACCCTTTTTATTTTACATTTCCCTCAAAAGAATCTGTCAAATTTCTAAAATAAAACTTTATAACCAGAATATAAAGGACATAAACTTTACTCTCTTTTTGAGAGAGTATTGCTGTCACCCAGGCTGGAATGCAGTGGTTTGATCTTGGCTCACTGCAACCTCCATCTCCTAGGTTGAAGTGATTCTCCTGCCTCAACCTCCCAAGTAGCTGGGATTACAGGTGCATGCCACCATACTCGGCTAATTTTTTTTTTTTGTATTTTTGCAGAGATGGGGTTTCATTGTGTTAGCCAGGATGGTCTTGATCTCCTGACCTTGTGATCCACCTGTCTCAGCCTCCCAAAGTGCTAGGATTACAGGCGTGAGCCACTGCACCCAGCCCAACTTTGCTTTTTAAGGCAACATAAATAAGTAATAAAAGATAATATAACACCATAGTAAATATTAAATGATATGTAAACACCTTTCCTGGAAATTCAGCGATAAAGCACATGATAATTAAGATTAGAGGAAAATTTTTTTTTTTTTTTTTTTGAGACGGAGTTTCACTCTTGTTACCCAGGCTGGAGTGCAATGGTGCGATCTCGGCTCACCGCAACCTCCGCCTCCTGGGTTCAAGCAATTCTCCTGCCTCAGCCTCCCCAGTAGCTAGGACTACAGGCACGCGCCACCATGCCCAGCTCATTCTTTGTATTTTTAGTAGAGACGGGGTTTCACCATGTTGACCAGGACGGTCTCGATCTCTTGACCTCGTGATCCACCCGCCTCGGCCTCCCAAAGTGCTGGGATTACAGGCTTGAGCCACCGCACCCGGCCTAGAGGAAAAATATTTTTAAAATTCTCTCCAACTAGGAAAAATATATGTGTTTCCTACCTATCTCTCAAAAATGTAACTAAAGCAGCATCTGTGCTTTAACAATATTTTCCTCAAAGAAATTTGACATCTACTCTGTCGGGCATATTACCTTAGGTGTTTTCAAATTTTCCTACTACATGGACAAATTGATATATTATAGTAGTCACTGGTCCTAAGACAAGTTGCTCTAGGAATTATTAGTTAAAAACTGAATATTTAGAGCTAACATAGCAACTATCAGATTAAATAAAATTATGTCTCCTTGGCCTTTTTATTTTTCATTAATATAATTTAAATTTTCTATATATCTACATTGTTTTAATTTATTACAAATTTTCAAACACCTTTTACACTCCAAATGGCCATTAAAATACTGCCAATATTTTGCCCAAGGGAATTAATTTTAGATAAAAAGCTTAAAAACCCATACACAAAAAAAAACAAAATACTCTCAAACAATAACAAAACCCTGAAATGAACTGTATATAAAGGTTAACTTTGAAATATTTCTTATTACATAAAGAAACAGAATATAAAACTAATATGTAATAAAAATTACTTTGTGAGATCACAATTAATTGGCAAAAGCAAAACTAAGGGTTTAGAAAAGGTAGAAAGTGAGTACACCTCATTTTAATGACATCAGAATCTATTTCATTGTACACTGAGGGATTATTAAGCATGAAAATCAATACCCGATTTAAAATGACATACAGCATATGTGAAAAAGCCAGTTTCTCCTGCCAGCAAATAGCCTAAATGTTAAGTAAACCAAAGGCTGGAAGGGATTAGTTGAAATGTCAAAAGACAACCTTTTACTTTTACCTGCTCATCCTGATAAACACATTCTTATTCTTCAGGCATGCTTTCTGAACAAATAGTTTCAATGTGCAGAAGCAAAGGGCCCAAGGCAAGCTCTGCCATCTTGTAACTGTCAAAGAGATTAGTCTTTGATCTATTTGGGAGGTCATATCCACATTCACATTAGCCATACAATCTAACAACATTATACCTATTGACCGATGCTTCCTTAATGCCTAATGAGACAGACATTTTACATTATGAAAGTTAACTGTGAATGTTTTTTCTAAGTTTTGACAGAAAGTAAACATCATAAACTGAGCTCAAGTGTGGGTTGGAAAGATGATCTTTTAGACCAGTTAACATTACTTTTCAAATACATTGTACAAGCCTTTCCCAAAATAGAAAGCTATACTTAATTGTACTTTCTGGAAACAGTTTAAACCACTTGCTCCTCATCCCCAATAAATTAGCATACATGTAATTTTGGAGGGGCATGAACAGCAGGAAAAAGACAAACTATTTTATCAAAGGTTGCAAACTGAAAGCCCATAGTTGTGTTCTGCGTGGCCCTTACTGTGGCTTAAAATAATTAGAATTTATTTGCCACTATCTAAAAATCTGGCTGCTTCACCACTGTCCTCTAACCCACTCATTTAAATAACCTGTTTAACTCATGTAGCTGCTTGAGTTTGCAACCCTTTGGTTCAGATGCTGCACAGATTCACAAAGATTTATCATTTCATAATTGAAGTTCAAGTTTGTACCAAAGGTAAAGCACCCCTATTATGATAGTTTTTAGACAAATATATATGTATCTGCATCAAAATCTAACCTAAGTGACAAGTAGAAATAAGATCCTCAGTAGCAAAGGCCTTGATAATTAAGACTGAGATGGTTTAGAATGGGTAAAAATACCCAATAGACAGATGGCATTCAAGCAGAAGTTATATGATTTTGGATTCTGATTTTTACTATTATATCATGATATACTTGAGACTGAACAGTAAGTTCCGTAAGTTCTCCATGCCTTGGTTTTATTAGAAACAGTGTAAGTAGTAGAGTACTTATCACAGTAATAGACCATAGGAAATAATCAAAAGGATTATACTGCATATGTCAACAAGAAATTAAAGTCACAATTATTAATATTAGTCTTCTTCAACTTTCAGTCAAACTCGACAATGTTGGTCTTAAATAGCTTTGTACAAGAGTAGCCTTTTTTAAGTTTATCAGTAGCTTCTAAAAAAATAAATGGTGTGATAAATTTGAGCTGGAACCATAAATGCATCTCTTCACTTTAATACCACTTCACATGAAAGATGGTGGATTTTATCCCAACTCATACCAATATATATTATGATTTCAGTAATAAATGCCTTCCTGAAAGCAATCGATAGAAGAATATAATTTTTTTCTTGTACGTAAGCTTCAAGACAAAAGTTCAGGCCTCCAAATGAGACGAAGAACAAATAATCAGCTAAACTCCATAATTAAAAATATTAAGAAAACTTTGCTTCAGAAAAAATAAACACATTTGTCTAGCAAACACTTGCTTAGAACAGTGTTTATCTTTAGCCAAGGTGCAGGGCTAAAGCCTAAACATTTACAGCAAACCAAATCTGGAAGACAGAGACTATGCATTAGAGACATTTACTGTTCCATATCATCATAGTATAAACACTTCTATCAGGGTATCATAATATAAATTCCAATGGTTAGAATTATAAACTCAGCATAAGATCTTGTATGTGATATAATTTAGCTAGATTAAAAAGAATATAGCTGGTTTGATTTCACCTGGCATATTTTCAAGATTTCTGACACAGTTAACCAAATACTGTGTGTGTGTGTGTGTGTGTGTGTGTGTACTTTTTTAAAATGGGGAAAATTAGTTTCTGCCAAGAGTTAAAAAGCCAGGCTCCCTTTTAAATAAGAATAATAATGATAAAAGCACATTAGAAATGGTTTACAGTTGTTTCCTGTTATGTTACAACTTGACCACAATGATCTATCAAGACATAATAACAGCAATGTAATATATTTTACATATGCTTTAAGACTATTTTGGATAAGATGCTTTTTTTTGTAGAGAAATCTATATTAAACTTAGTACCACTAATTGTCAGTGTTAACAAAAAATAATGTGGATATTTCGAATTTAAGAAATAGAACAAAATATATCCCTCTCAAATCAGGTATCTCCTCTTCTCAACATATTCAGCCTAAACTGGTTATAATAATTTAGCTAGTGGCTACTATCCAGAATAGTTCACTGGGTACACAGTAACATCTAAACACTTCTCAATGAATGCTTTGACAATAATAATGCAAAAAAAAATGTCAGTCTTAGCTTTTTTTAAATTATGACAATAATTTGTTAAGAGTGCAGAACAAAAGTAGAGATTAACATTTTCCTATTTAAAAAGTTAATACTCTAAGACATGCAAGAAATCTGAGTATGCTTATTCTGTAAAGGACTAAGTTAAAATTTTTATTTTTACTTTTTAGAGACAAGGTCTTGCTCTGTCACCCAGAATGGAGTGCAGTGGCACGCACATAGCTCACTGCAACCTTCAACTCCTGGGCCCAAGCTAGGACTTAAAGACATGTGCCACCCATACCTGGCTGATTAAAAAAAAAAAAAAATTATTTTAGAGACACAGTCTCACTACATTACCCAGGATGGTCTTGAACTCCTGGCCTCAAGCAATCCTGTCTTGGCCTCCCAAAGCACTGGGATTAAGGTGTGACCCACCATGGCTGGCCAAAAAAAATTATTTTTCAGAGTAATGACCTCTGTGTCAATTTAATTAGGTTGTCCATGTTAAAATATTACTCAAACAAACCTGCAAATACCTAAATTATCAACTCTAGAATATGGCTCTATTCATACTATAGTGTGTTTTGAGGAAGAAGGTATAATGGTAAAAAAGAAAAAGCACATGTCTTGGAGTCAAGGCTTTGACACTTAACAGTTATTTGACCTTGGGCAAGTCACAGTAACCTTTTACAATTTCCTTTCTCAATTTCTTCTTCTATTAGAAGAGAGAAACAATTCCTGCCAACCTTATATTATAGAATTGGTTGAAGAAATAAATGACAATATGCATGAAACAGTAAAGCATCAGATATTAGAGGTAAGTGGACTGGAACGTCATTACTCACCCCATATTTCTGAAACCCAGTGTAGGTTTCGGTGTTTTTTATTTATTTTTTGTTTGTAGAAAGTGATTTACTTAGAGAGAGAGAGAAACAGGAGAAAGAGAGAGAAAGAAACAGCTAACTCACACTGAGTGAGAGAATCCAGGAAGATGGAATCCAGGAGTGGAAAGCAGCTTCCACAATGAGTGGAAGGGAATAGAAAGAGATGGAGTTTAGGAGAGGAAGACAGGCTTCCACGAGAGAGTGGAAGGGGACTCCAGAGGGGAAATCCAGGAGAGAGAGACGGCTTCCACGAAGGGAGTGTTCATGGAAGGGGACCCAAACATGGAGTCCTTCAGTGGACTTTAAAGGCTGTCATAATATATTGCAGCATGGTATGTGAAATAAGCCGTACAGCTGTGGAGGCCATAGTCATTACCTTAGCCCATTCACCCCAAATCATTTTACCACCCAGAGCAATTCCTTCTGAAAGAGCTTTGACTACATCATTCAATGTATTGGCACATTACTTTAGGTGACTTAAAAAGTAAGTTTCTTGGGTTCTTGGATTGGCTACTTTTTCATCAAGTATCAGTGAAAATATATACAGTGGCAGAATACATAGAGAACAGTGTTCAAACAGTTTTGAAACAAATCTTTTAAAAAATAACTTCTACAATTGATCTTAAATTTTCTTTAAAAACTGTAGCTAACATTAGCACTCTTTAATATCCTCCATAATATTTTTTGGTCATTTTTCAACCTATGAGGTGTTTTTGAGAGCATAACTACATAAAATATGCTAGTGGTATAATCTGTAAGAATGAGTACATCATTGGTACCATATTAGTTTAAACCAGGCGTCCCCAAACTTTTTACACAGGGGGCCAGTTCACTGTCCCTCAGACCGTTGGAGGGCCACCACATACTGTGCTCCTCTCACTGACCACCAATGAAAGAGGTGCCCCTTCCTGAAGTGTGGCGGGGGGCCGGATAAATGGCCTCAGGGGGCCACATGCGGTCCGCGGGCCGTAGTTTGGGGACGCCTGGTCTAAACATTATTTTATTCAAATATCTTATAATCTAGAGTTTTTCTTGTTAAAGTCACATATGAGAGCCCAATAACTACGAATGAACTCTTGCTAGCAATAACAACTAACAAAATAAAATATTATCTTATGTCAGAAAGCAGTAAATAGAACCAGAGGTCCTTAAAGAAATGAGCCAATATTAAGATGGTTTAATAAGGGGAATGAGTAGTAGTGTATTCAGCAGGTGAAAGAGACCTACATCTACCTTACATAACACATGAAAAAGGCAAGACTGCTTATGGAATGGTACTCGGAATTATATAAAGGTTTCTGGCAATGGTGGCATAAAAAGTAAAAGTTAATCCCAGTGAGAGGAGGCTCAGAGTCAGCCTTCATATGATTAAACCCTAACATCTAAAAACAAACATAAGCAAGAACAAGTATGAACATAAGAAAAAAGATTAAGTAAGTACTGGAAAATACTGAAAATATACTTAAAACCTTAAAACTTTATTACCTCCACAGCCCAAAAGATCAAAGTAAAACACTTTTGCTATCTAGATTTTTATTATTATGTCCGAGTTATATTTCAGGGCCAGGTGTGGTGGCTCATCTGGGTGGTTTATAATCCCAGCACTTTGGGAGGCTGAGGCAGGAGGATGACTTGAGGCCAGGTGTTCAGGACCAGTCTGGGCAACATAGCAAGACCCTGTCTCTACAAAATAAAAATTAGCTGGGCATAGTTGTGAGAGTCTGTAGTCCCAACTACATAGGAGGCTAAGGTAGGAGGAGATCATTTGAGCCCAGGAGTTTTAGGCTGCAGTTAGCCATAATCACACCACTGTACTTCATCATGGGTAACAGAGACCCTGTCTCTCTCTCTCTATATATATATTATAGTTTCAAACATAAGCAAAGGTTTGTTTTTTTTTTTGTTTTTTTTTTTGAGATAGACTCTTGCTCTGTTGCCCAGGTTGGAGTAGAGTGGTATGATCTTGGCCACTGCAACCTCTGCCCCTTCCAGTTCAAGCAATTCTTATGCCTCAGCCTCCCTAGTAGCTAGGATTACAGGCGTGCATTACCATGCCTGGCTAATTTTTGTATTTTTAGTAGAGACAGGGTTTCACCATTTGGTCAAGCTGGTCTTGAACTCCTGACCTCAAATGATCTGTCCACCTCAGCCTCTCAAAATGCTGGCATTACAGGTGTGAGCCACCATGCCTGGCCGAAAAGGTTTTTTAAACTATATGATCACTTTCTACTTTTGAATTATTATTGCCAAGAATATTTGATTCAGAGCTTTTCAAATGTGAATGCAAGTTTTAATAAGACACATGGAATCATAGCACTTTGATAACTCATGCTTTGTCTTAGAAAGTAATACAGACTTCTGATTTCAATAAGTTAAAAAAAAAAATCCAGACATTTCTTTTTCCCTTCCCTGTCAGATAAACTGCCCTGTCAAATTACAAGACAAATAGGAAGGGGAAACACAGTCTCCAACTTCAATAAAAGTAAGAGAACATCTAATTCCAAGTCCCAATATATGAACATAAAAGACAGATGGACAAATGGTAAACGACTAAGCAGAAAAGAGAAAGTTCAAACCAATGTACCCACAGAGCTACTGCTGGGACATAAGCCAGTTTGACCTGGAGCAGTTCAGAAAGTTAGGAAACGGAGGCATAAGGACACTGTTGGGAGGACGTGTACCAAAGACGAAATAGTTAGAAACAAGAGGAAGATCTGAGACCCAGGAAACTGGCAATCCATCACAGAAGATAGGCGAATCAAATTCCTAGGATGATAGCAAAGGAAAATCACAGGATATTAGCAGTTGGGTGGGCTTGATAATAGTTCTGACTGAAGTAGATCAGGAGACTCCAGAAGTGATGTCTCCAGGGGAAAAAAGGAACTGGCCTGTTATCTGACAGGTCCGATAGAAAAATTGTATTGAGAGGCATGACACACATCTATCGGAAGTTGACAAATTTATTTAGATAAAGATCTTTTAAAAAGAGACAAAGGAAGTGGAAGAGAGAAGAGTTCTATCAACCTTAGAGTTCAAAATGGAAAAGAAATCATTTGATTACAGTGAACAGTATTTTCAGTCATGATACTGTAAATAACTACAGATTTAATTAAAATTGTAATATAACTATATTGAGAAGCTATAAGAAGGAAAAAGCAGAGTGAGCTAAAATCCTGTCTCAAATAGGAATTTAATAGTTCATGTCTAAAACTGATTAAATAAAGATAAAATATGGAGGTAAACACCAGATAAAATAGCTAAAGAAGTGAAAGTCACTGCCTCTCAAAAGCAGGAGCTGGGAGTGGGGTGGAGGCCAAAAGACTATTATAAGAGAAAGCTGTCCACTGTCTTAAGTATATATTAGACTCTCAGTAAGTGCTTTATTGGACTTTTTTCAACTTGATAAAACACAATTTAAAAATAAATACAGATTATTTTAATTCAGTGCATACATTTGTACGTCTCAGTATATAAAACAGTGGTGCTCAACCAAGAGCAATATTGACTACCAGAAAATATTGGCAATGTCAAGAGATATTTTGGGTTGTCACAACTGGTGGCAGGGTGACTGTGGGAGGTGTCTTGATCCCACAACTGGCATCTAGTGGGTAAACGCTAGAGATGCTGTTAAACACCCTGGAATGCACAGGACACCCTCAGAACAAAGAATTACCCAGTTCAAAATGTCAATAGTGCCAAGTTTGAGAAACACAGCTTGAAAATAATTTCAAGCCACATATCTGGGACACTTGATGTAGTAGGAAAATACACTGAGTTATCGTATAGCTTATCACTGACACACTTGGGTGATGTATCCTGTAGTTAGAAAGTATAAACTGAACTCATTCCCAAGCTTTGAAGCCTTTAATCCTAGGGAAAGGCAGGAAAGAGTGATGTTGTAAACATGGAACAGCAATACCTACTACAGCTTATGTTGAGACCTTAAAGCTTTACAGTTAGGAAAAAAAGTGACATAGCCACCTGAAACCCGTCTACATGTCTATACTCTGTAGGCATTGAGAGAATTTGACTGAGTAAACTAATTAAAATTCAAAACTCAATGTCTCCTCTAAAGAAAAAAATTAGTTATTTTCAGAGAAGCTAAAACAATCCCACCACTGCCCTTAAGGTAGAGTTGCTGATTATGTTCCATGACAACGTAAGCAGGTAAGTGTCAATCAACCTTACAGGTCCTCAGGGTGATAATTTAACTTTTAAAGCCTCCAATCTAGTTTGAGAACAAAATTAATATATAAAGGTTGAAGTTCCTGTTCTTACCAAAAATAGTTTATTTTCTTATAAGAAAATAATTGTTCAAAAATCAAAACAAAGTTTTTACTTGTTTTATTAATTATCCAGAGAAATGTGCAGCAATATTTTCAGGCATGGAGGTTTTTTTCCTAAGGAAATAAAATGACATGAATGTTAATAGAAAAAGGTTATCAACTGAATTTGCTTACAATTTTGTGATTTTGAGTATTTCCATCCTTGATTCTAAAATATCTTTTTAAAATATGGGGAATTCATCCATTTGTTTTGTGTTTTTTTGTTTGTTCATTTGTTTTTCAGAAGGAATGGAAACAGAGGTTTCATTAACTCATTTTGTACTGGCCAAGGCAGTTATACAATTTGTTAACCTAGACAGCTTACTCAGATTTAAATTAGGTTTTAATTTTGGAATTTCAAGATACACTTAGAAACTGCTTCTAATAATACTTTTGGCCAAATTATATATTTTTTTAAAAAGCTAGGGGGAAAAAAGGACTCTGAGGAGGAAAAGAAAGGTTTAAGTAATTGAGGATATACTAATTCTAGACTGTTAGAGGCGACAAGGTTTTTTCTTTCATATCTGTGTTAGAACCTAAGTATTTCCAAAAATTCCAAGAGCAAGTTGCTAAACTCCTAAATGTTAAAAAGTTAAGTATTACAGCACTTTAAGTTTATATTCACAACCATTTCCCCTGGGTAACCATGTATTATTATCGGAGCTAAATCCAGGTGGGTCTCTGTATCAGATGCTCCACTATAACCAGAACTCTACTCCACTCTGACCTCGGGCTGTGTTCCTGGATCTGGTTTCCCATAATTTAGAATAAAGTCCCAAATCCTGAAAATGGCATACAGAGTCCTAAGTGATTTGGCTCCTAAATACCTCTTCCAGCCTCTATCCATATGCCATTCTCCCAACTCACCACTTCAGCTTCTTTCAGTTCTTTGAAACGGCTATCCTCTTTCCACCTTAGAACCTTAGCACATGCTGTTCTCTCTGTTGAGAATAGTCTTATCCATTTTGTACACATTCATAACTCCTAGTTTTCTTTCTGGTGTCAGGTTAAATATCACTTCCTCAGGAAGCCTTTCTTAATCTCCAAAGACCTGCTATAACGTTCTCAGGGTTCCTGTGACTTTTTCTTATAGCCTTCATCACAACTATGATTGTTTCTTCATTATGTTAATGTCAATATTCCTTGCTAGACTACAAGCTACATGAGACGGGGGCTATAAACTGTGTTGTGTATCACTGTGTCCCCTGAGTGTATTATAGTACTTGGTGCTCTAGCCAGATATTTAAAAAAAAAAAAAAAATGGTTGCTTTATTATTCCGAATAGTTTTATTTTACTTTTTTTTTTTTTTTTTTTTTTTTGAGATGCAGTCTCTGTCACCCAGGCTGGAGTGCAGTAGTGCAATCTCAACTCACTGTGACCTCTACCTCCTAAGTTCAAGCAATTCTAGTGTCTCAGCCTCCCAAGTAGCTGGGATTACGCCATCATACCCACTAATTTCTGTAGTTTTAGTAGAGATGGAGTTTCATCATGTTGACCAGGTTGGTCTCCAACTCCTGACCTCAAGTGATCTGCCCACCCCCAGCCTCCCAGGTGTCAGCCACTGCACCTGGCCTATTTTGAATAGTTTTATAATCTAATAGTTTTGTTGTAATCTAACCTCTGATGAGGCCATTCCACATTATCAAATGTTTGTATATTTGAATCTCACTGTAGAGAAGATTCACATCTCATCTCTCTGGCTCCTCCATCCCTTTTAGGCAAGTTAGTCAAAGTAAATTGGTATCTGCAAGGGAGGCAAAAGACGTTGGTCAACTTCAGTCTTTCTAAGCATCCGAGCACCTGCCTTCTATTTCACCAAAGCATCTTGTTATATGTTCCTGCTCTTTTTTTTTTTTTTTTTTTGAGACAGAGTCTTGCTCTATTACCAGGCTGGAGTGCAGTGGCATGATCTCATCTCACTGCAAGCTCACCTCCCAAGATCAACCGATTCTCCTGCCTCAGCCTCCAGAGTAGCTGGGACTATAGGCACACACCACCACACCCAGCTAATTTTTGTATTTTTAGGGGTTTCAGCATGTTGGCCAGGATGGTCTTGATCTCCTGACCTCAAGATCTGCCTGTCTCAGCCTCCCAAAGTGCTAGGTTTATAGGCGTGAACTGCCGCACCCAGCCTATATGTTCCTGTTCTTTAGCAAATTACTCACATCACCAGTGTAGAGATAGCATCTTGTTCATTTTAACACCTTTTGCATTTCGTACAAAGCTCTTTAAAAAGGGTTTGTTAAATGAATAAATACATCATAAAACATTCAATATCATTAACATAATTTTTTTTTTTGAGACAGCATCTTACTCTGTTGCCCAGACAGGAGTGCAGTGGTGCAATTTTGGCTCACTGCAACCTTTGCCCCCTGGGTTCAAGTGATTCTCCTGCCTCAGCTTCCTGAGTACCTGAGATTACAGACGCGTGCCACCACACTGGACTAATTTTTTGTGTTTTTAGTAGAGATGGGGGTTTCACTATGTTGGTCAGACTAGTCTTGAACTCCGGACCTCAAATGATCCACCCACCTCAGCCTCCCAAAGTGTTGGGATAACAGGCATGAGCCACCACATCCTGCCATCATTAACATAATTTTGATAGAAAAGTAATTCAAAAGGGATATATGAATCTACTCAAAAGGAAAAGATAAATCTACTTAAAAGGTTTGTTTCTGAAATCAAGTTCCTCTTGATATACTACAGTCCTTTGCATTCCTGCCCTCATTCATTTTCTCATGAATATTCACATTGCTGTCAAAGCAAAAGGAATAATAATGGAACAGTATCATTCTCCTTAAAAAGAAATCTGTTGGATTTAAGAGTTCTAATATAGCCAGGTGCAACTGGTAAGAGTCTGTAATCCCAGCTGCTCAGGAGCTGAGGCAGAGGATCACTTGAGCCCAGGACCGGCCTAGGCAACATAGTGAGAGACTGTCTCAAAAAAAATTTTTTTTAATTCCAATACCACCATCATCTGATAAAATTTTGACAGTTGAAAGCACTGGTTTAACATGGTTTAGTGTGCACTCTACTTTATTAATGCTGTTATCCTTTAGGGAAAGCACCCTTTTTCCGTGGTTTATAAAATGCCAACAATGCATGGAAGCCTATCAATTTATTTAAGTGTGTGCTTATTATAAAGTCAATAACTAATATAACTAAAATAGATGTCTGAACTTTTCAATCATAAATGTAATTTTTAAAAATTGATTAAAATAATACATACTCAAATAGCTTGGTACATTAGAGCTAAGAAAATTTTCCTAAAAAAGGAACTCGCAATTGTTCTTGTATGCTAATAGTAAAATACACATTCAAATCACTATGTGAATTGTAAATAGTTTCCAAATAAAATCTAATTTGGTAACTCAACATACTATATTACCAAAAAAATACACAAACATAAAATTTATTAGCATGACAAATTATTTTAATCATTGTAAGGACACTGATGACAATGAAAAGTACCATCAAATTTTATTAAACCAATTATAAAAATCTAACACACCACTTCAACATTTAAAAAATATAAACATTTTTAGCCACATGCCATGGTTTTATAAATTTTTCTTTGGAGAAGTAAAGGAACAATACCTATGAAAGAGAACTTTTCTATATATTATTATACTAAACTATGCTGGGCAATACAAATGAAATGCAATTTTAAAACCTAAATATATTTGTACCTTATCATGTCTCACAAACTATGTCCATGTCACCAGTTGGAGAGGTGGATGCCTCAATTATAAAGCTGAATACTTCTGCGGTTGTTAGATCATAGTAATTGGCCAAAGGATTTGCTTTAGATATCCATTGAAAAGCCAGCCTTGTTATACTGTGACTTAATTACATGAAAAAGAAAACAACTTTTATTTTAGTTATACTTTTCCATCAACATCTAGTCATATAAAAGCCTTGGTTCATTCTCATGCCCCTCAAATACTTTGGCTTACTGCACAGAAAGTTTTCTTTTTAACTATTATATGATTAAGTATATCCTTATGAATGATCAGAAGCATCTGGGAAAGGTGGAAGTGAAAAAAAATCCTCACTGGGAAAGTTAGTTTAATGCTTACCTTCAGAGTAGCCCATTATCAACATTTCATAGTGGGTTTCTTTATTTTCAGGTCCCTCAGGTATGTGCAATAAATTATGACTTGAACTAAACAAGTCACACTTGGCTCCAAAATGAAATTTTCCTACCTCTACTTTCTAGTCCCTAAGGTGGGAAGAGGAAATCCTGGTCACAGCCAAAGGAGTCATATTTTTGGCTCTAACATACATTTTCCTTCTTCTCAAAAAGCCAAACTCCGCTATTGAGACTGCAAAGTCTTATGTTAGTATTTTAAACTGTATTTTAACATTTACTTCCATAATCTTTCTCAAATTTAAGAAAAAAATTTTAGTATCATAAAATCAATGTCATTGCCTTCTTTTTCCCATTCAAATCACTTTTCTGACTCAATGATCTTTAACCTTTTTAAATGTGAATTCAAATGAAATAGAGAAAATAATGCGGAAATAGGTTGTTTCATTTCTATAAGGTAGAATGTTTCAATTTTTCTTTAATAAATAATTTCTACTTATTCTTGCATGATAAATTATTAATGTAAAAGAAAACCATAAAGTTCTAATTTAAGGTCCTATAATTTGAAGGATAGTTTTAGTTTTGGAAGAGCGATCTATGGAGATCATTTAGATCATCTCTTTTATAGGGAATACAAATATGGCAGACACACCCTAAGGTGATACACCAGAGAGTCACACCTTTGTAATCCTCTCCCTTTGAGTGACTTGCTTCTAGCCAACAGAATATGGAAAGGGTTCTGGGATAGTCACTCTTTTTTTTTTTTTTTTTTTTTTTTTTTTGAGATGGAGTTTCACTCTTGTTGCCCAGGCTGGAGTGCAATGGAGTTATCTTGGCTCACTGCAACCTCTGCCTCCCAGGTTCAAGTGATTCTCCTGCCCTAGTCTCCCAATTAGCTGGGATTACAGGCATGCACCACTATGCCTGGCTAATGTTTTGTATATTTAGTAGAAATGGGGTTTCACCGTGTTTCTCAGGTGATCCGCCCACCTCAGCCTCCCAAAGTGCTGGGATTACAGATGTGAACCACTGCGCCCAGCCAATCACTCTTAATTTATGTTATATAGCAAAAATTATGGAAAGTTATTCCCATGATTTAAAACATTTTTTTACCCATGATTTTATTAAGTTGTGTAAGACTCTGTCTTGCCTGACTGGAGCTAGAGAGCTTCCTATTGGCCTCTAGAAGTAAACTGTCATGAAACGAGGGGGGTCTATGAAAAGGCCACATGGCAATGAACTGTGAATAGCTTCTTGAAGCCAAGAATGCTCCTTAAGGCTGGGCACAGTGGCTCATGCTTGTAATTCCAGCACTTTGGGAGGCTGAGGCAGGTGGATCACTTGAGTTCAGGAGTTCAAGACCAGCTTGGGCAACATGGCAAGATCCTGTCTCTACAAAAAGAAGTTTAAAAACTAGCTGGGTGTGGTGGTGTGTGCCTGGGGTACCAGCCATCCAGGAGGCTGAGGTAGGAGAATCACCTGATCCTGGGAGGCCAAGGCTGCAGTGAGTTGTGATTTTACCATTGCATTCCAGCCTGGACAATGGAGTGAGACCCTGTTTTCAAAAAAAAAAACCTGCCTCTTGGATGGATTAGGAAGAACCTCAGTCCTACAACCACAAAAGGACCCCAAGTGTAGATAAGAACACAGCCTGGCCAACACGTTAATTGCAGCAGTTTTGTGGAACACACCCTAAGCCATGCCCACATTCACGAGCAATGGAAACTGAAATAATAAATGTGTGTTGTTTTAAGCCACTATGTGATAATTTGTTACACAGTCTGGGCATGATGGCTCATACCTACAGTCCCAGCACTTTGGGAGGCTGAGGTGTGAGGATCCCTTAAGGCCAGGAGTTCAAGGCCAGCTTGCGCAACATAGCAAGACCTCACCTCTCAAAAAAAAAAAAATTAGCTTCCTTTCGGCCTGAACCGCCATCTTCCCGTAATTTGCCAAAATGACGAACACAAAGGGAAAGAGGAGAGGCACTCGAAACTTGTTCTCTAGGCCTTTTAGAAAACATGGAGTTGTTCCTTTGGCCATGTATATGCAAATCTATAAGAAAGGTGATATTGTAGACATCAAGGGAATGGGTACTGTTCAAAAAGGAATGCCCCACAAATGTTATCATGGCAAAACTGGAAGGGTCTACAATGTTACCCAGCATACTGTTGGCATTGTTGTAAACAAACAAGTTAAGGGTAAGATTCTTGCCAAGAGAATTAACGTGTGTATTGAGCACATCAAGCACTCTAAGAGCTGAGATAGCTTCCTAAAATGTGTGTAGGAAAATGATCAGAAAAAGAAAGAAGCCAAAGAGAAAGGTACCTGGGTCCAACTGAAGCGCCAGCCTGCTCCACCCAGAGAAGCACACTTTGTGAGAACCAATGGGAAGGAGCCTGAGCTGCTGGAACCTATTCCCTATTAATTCATGGCATAATAGGTGTTAAAAAAATAAAATAAAAGACCTCTGGACTGTTAAAAAAAAAAAAAATTAGCCAGGTGTGGTGGCACATGCCTATAGTCCTAGCTACTCAGGAGACTGAGGCAGAAGGATCAATTGAGCCCAGGAGCTAAAGGCTGCACTGAGCTACAATTGTGCCACTGAACTGAGCTATGATTGTGCCAGCCTGGGCAACAAAACAAGACCTTGTCTATAAAATAAAATAATTAAAATAAATAATAAAAGAGGGATAGCCAATATAGTCAATAAAAGATACTTCCTCCACTTATTATATTTTACTATGTATTAAAGTATAAGATGCTATTGAGAATTGAGCATTCCCTTCTACATATCCTCTAATGATTTACCACTATAACTACCCTGCCTTGCCTCCTTATGAATCATATCACTGTTTACTACCATCCTGTTCATTATCATCTAATGATTAACATCATTTCCATCCTTAAAGTCTCCAATGGAGGGTGGTTGCTTATAGGGCTGAGGGCCCCACAGGGTCGTGGGGTGAGCCTTATGCTGTGCTGAGGCGCAGGATCCGAGAAATAAAGAGACAGGACACAGAAGTACAAAGAAAACGCAGCTGGGCTCGGGGGGCCACGCCACCTCTGAATGGAGTCAGGTGAGGCCCCGATGTCCAGAAGCATGAGTACTTATTGTGTATAGGTTAGGGGGCAGGGCAGTGAGTGAAATCATCTTTAAGGATAGGGATAGGGTCGTGAGCAACAAAACATGGGGTTCACCCCCATTAGGTCACTTAGGCCAGGAGGTAGACAGTGCGCAGCAAGGGGCCTGTTCCCATGAAGGCTAGGGCCGTGTGCGGTAAGGGATCCACCCCCATTAGGTCACTAAGGCTTGAAGGTGGGTCGTGCGCTGTGAAGAGGGTGCAGCGTGCAATACTTCTATCTATGGGTAAACTACTTCTAAGAAGATTTATAGGAGGATGCTTTAAGTCACATAGCAGTGACAGAGCTGTCAAGGTTACTGCCACATTCTGGCAGCTTCCAATGGGTTCTAATGGGAAGATGCTTTTCAAGCAGCACAGTAGCAAGAGCTGATAAAGTTCACAGTCACCAAGGTGGATTGCCAGTCTGAGGGCAGCCTTCTATAAGAACTGGAGCAAGGTCCTACAACTCCTTTATCAGGAGGAGTGGCTCTTGTCCCAAGCCTGCCATACAGCAGGTATCTTTATGATACTGAACGCTGCTGCCTGGGCCATGGATTCTTGTCTTGGTATAACTGTTTTTCCTTTAAATCATGCTCTGCACTGTGTCTGCTCTAGGCATTCCTCCGATTATAAGCTGCTTATTCCTTAACTCATGCTCTGTACTGTGTCCACTCTAGGCATTCCTCCGATTATGAACTAAGATATAATTATAGGTATATATGTAGGGAAATATTCTTTAGGCACTCATACTATCAACTATTATATGATTATATGTAGAGGATTATATAAAGGGATTCATCAAGCCCTATTTCTATAAACTAATATATGATTATGTAAAGGATTATATAAAAGGAAATAGCTGAGTAGTAACACTATAAATTGAGATATTCCTCAGGCCCTAACTGTGCCAGAGTTCTGCTTAGCTCTCATTCCTCGGTGCCTATATGGGGGGATTACCCACAGTTGCTGTTGTTTTTAAAAACAAGTAACAAGGTCAAACGCAATTTTAATAACTTCTACGAAAACCCCTTTCAATAATTAACTAAAATATTTATTCAACACTATGTTCTTCGGCAATATCTTGGTTGTAGAGACATAAAGATGCTTAAGAAATTACCCCTATCCTCAAGGTACACCATGTAATAGATTATAAAACATATTTATAAACCTATGCTTTAAGAAATAATAAAGGATACTGGTAAAGGTAACTATGCAGGTGAATACTACAATATGCTTTTGAATTACAACTCCTTTGTTGTCACTGTATTATTTAAAAGGCAAAGGCATAAAACAACAATTAAAAACTATGTTAATGGTACACAATGTATAAAGATGCAATCTGTGCAATAACAACATAAAAAGGGAGGAACAGAGATTCAGATGATAGTTATAATCCCCAAGGTAAAGACTATAAAAAGACATAAAAGGAAAGAAGGGAATCAAAATAGTATACCACAAACCAACTAAATGCAAAAAAGGTAATGATGAAGGACTGAAGAACAAAAAGCACACAACACACACACAAAAACAAATAGCTACATAGCAGAAGTCCTTCCCTATCAGTAATTACTTTAAATGTAAATGGTTTAAACTCTCCAATTGAAAGGCAGAGATTGGCCAAATGGATATTTAAAAATCTGATCTAACTATATGCTGTCAATAGAAGATTCACTTTAGTTATAAGGAAGTTGGACCTCACCATGTATCACATAGAAAAATTTACTCAAAAGGAATCAAATATCTAAATTACAGAGTTACAAGTATAAAACTCTTCAAAGAAAACATTAGTGGCAAACATGCATGATGTTGGATTTGCCAGTGTTTTCCTAAATATAACACCAAAAGACAGGCAAAAAGCCAAACCTAAATTCATTAGAATTTGAAACTTAAACTTTTATATTCCATAGAGGCATATAAGTATTTTCAAATACTTAACCATTTATAAAAATTTTAAGAAATCACCCATAATGATGCCTGACGTATTTCAAATATTTTAGGTATTGACTGTTATATACTGGGCATTTCCAAATGATAAAAGGCCTTCTTAATCATTGTAAAAACTGCATGCTTATACTCTTAAAGCTTATAAATGGATAACTAACAAATTCCCTTTAGTTATGAAAAAATGTCACAGCTGAGAACTCCTTTTGGAAGTCATGATTTAAGTCCTTTGCCATGTGTGGTAGAAATTATCCCTTTTCTCCCCTGCCTTGACTTTGAGATTGTGCATATGACATGTTTTGGGCAAGAGGAGGTTAGCAGATGTGATATAAATAGGTATTTGACTTAACTGCTTACATAGTTAAGCCTGCCCTTTTGTACTACTGCCATTGCAATGATAACATGTCTTGGCTAGTCTGTTGGTCCACGAAGAATGAAATCCAGGTGGAACAGAGCTGACTCAGTTGACTTCAACAAAGATCAGCCAACTAGGGCAGAGAAGCTGAGCCCAGCTGAAATCAAGAGAGCCGACCAACCAAGCCCAAGCCTAGATCATCTGCCACCCAATCTCTCCATAGATGCAGCATCTGTTATAAATGATTGCTGATTTAAGTCACTGAGTTTTGGAGTCGTTACAGAGGAAGAACTGATCCAGACATAGAGCAGTAAGAAATACACTTCCCAGTATATCTAGTACTGCTGGTAAATAATTTCATTTTTCTATCCCTTGTCCCTGCAGCTTGAACTATTCTTGTGTCCACCTTTTGGGAACCACTAGGGATAACCCTTTAGAACCACCTTCCTCCCCTCTACCCAGAACCCATTGATGCTTCTGTTATTTTGCTGTTTTATGCACTTGACCCACTGAGATTCAGATAAGCAGAACTATGACAAGTAGGATCATGACTGAGGAATGTCAGAGTAGGTCACCAGGTATCTTTTTTGCATGACAGACTGAGATATTGACTAGGAAGAATTTATCCTGAGGAAAAAAGCATTATGACCCCCAGGTTGGTACACTAACAATGTTCACAATCATAGCTGTTGAGGCCAAGGTGGAGAAAAGAGAAATGTAATTTTCTTTCCTCACAAATGTATTTTTTTAATTTTAAGAATTTTTTTAGATAATGAAGAATAACACAATAATTACCTGTATTCTCATCACATTTTCTTAAGCCTTTTCTTTTACTAAAAATTATGGAAAAAGTTAAAATTCTTTTGATAACTACTCTGAATATCATTCTCTTCTTATATGTAATCAGAATTATAATCTTAATGATCCTTTTAGGCCTTGTTACTTTGTACCTATAATAGCTAGTACAACCTAGTATGGCCATAAAGTTTTTCTTCCTTGCCAGCTCTCAAGAACTCATACGTAGGGTCCAAGGAAGAGAGAGGCCATAGGCAAAAATGGAAAGAATTAGTTTTATGAGGAAAAATTTGTATTTTATTAAGACATTGGAAGAAAATGTGTGGCTAAAGAACGGAAACGGATTCTTTCCACTTTAACAAGCAGCCTTAGTGCAATAATGTAGGGCTAGAGTAAAATGATAAGACATTGAAAGGAGACAATACCAGTGCCAATAGCTGTGCCACCAGTAGCACTCCACTTCGGTGGAATGCAGCACTGAAGCTGTTGATGGCAACAAGAGTTTTCTTGGGTAAATGTCAACTGTTTCATCAGTAGCAGCGGTCAAGGCAGCATCAGCCATTTTAGAATAGGAGACCCAGCCTTGAGCACAGCCATTAGTGCTCTCAGCAATAGCACTGGTTAACTGGAGAAAGGTAGTGGAAACCACCAAAGTTACTGGAGGCTGAAACATTAGACTACGAATCATCAAGTGAGATACCCCGAGGACTTGCAGAAATTTTGAAGAGGTCCAGAGGTTACGGGAAGATTGAGGGCTAACAAAAGAAATACTGCTTATTAATGTTACCTAAAGACTGCTATGGACTAGAAAAATAAAAGTAAAATTATCTAATTCACAGTGCCTAGTCAAGTATGAACAATTAAAAAGATAACTATTCTAATGAAAGAACTCCTGCTTTGGTATGAGACCCTAATTGTACCCTGGGAGGAGGGATATGGATCATAATCAATGAATCAGCTCAGTGGCCAGAAAATCTCAAGTTTTCTCAGATTCCCTGTAGGAAGTAAAAGAAAATCCTCCTTGATGAACAATAACTTCAACCTAGGCTCAAATTATTACTCTAGTTTTCCAAATATATCGTTTAGGAAACAATCAGTGATAATGAGATACAACTGTTTCTGGCCAAGATTGAGTAACTGGTTTTAGAATATTTCTTCCATTGTAAGCAATCGCATAATCAGGCAAAACAGAACAACTGTTTTCAGGTAGTAGACACCAGACAATACAAGACTGTAATTGTGGAACTAAGTGGAATTCATTAGGTGAACTCCATTATTGTCAGCTCTCTGCTTGGGTATAATTTCCTGACCACAGCACAGAGCATTAAAATACAAGCAGAGTGCAGTGGTCCTGTTGAGCTGAGGTGGAAGAGATCAGAATATGGAGTGACCAAATCACAAAATCTGCAAGGCAGGACACTGGAGAGAAGGCAGTCAGATGGACGAAAGACCCCAGAATTCCATAGAGAGATCCATGAGTCTGTGGTTAACAGACTGATAAAACACAAATTGCTGGGCTCCAATTCCAGAGTTTCTGATTCAGCAGGTCTGGATGAGCCTGAAAGTCTTTATTTCTATTAAGTTCCCAGGTGATACCAATGTACCCGACCCAGGACCAGACTTTGAAAATAAATCTTTTTGTCCAAAAGACAGCTCACTTGATCACTTAGAGGCCACTGTAGGGTTATTAATTGACCTAATTTCAGTATCGTTTTGTCTCAGGGAATGGAGCGTCCCGAGGAGAGAGAAATGGGGGAAGGCTGGTTAGTGGAGCAGTTAGAATACATGCAACACTTATCAATTAAGTTTGCTGTCTTATGTGGGTGTAGTATGAGGCACCCCAAAACAGTTACAATAGTAATATCAAAGATCACTTATCACAGATCACCCTAACAGATATAATAATGATGGAAAGGTTTGAAATATTGTAAGAATTAACCAAAATGTGATATAGAAACAAGTGAGCACATGCTTTTGGAAAAATGGTGCCAACAGACTTGCACAATGCAGGGTTACCACAAATCTTCAATTTGTAAAAAAGCACTATAAAGCAAAGGGCAGTAAAACGAGGGATCCCTGCAATTAACTTTCTGCAAAACCAATGACGACTGTAATAATGAAACTTAAGGTTTCGATGGCCTACCTGTAGATCTTTCACATTTGGAAAAGGAATTCCTATTGTTATGACGGCACGGGCATTGTCGTCTGAGAAATCCAGACCCTCACTCACTTTACCACGACAAACTGCTACCAGGAGGGCTCCATCTTAAGCAAGAGAAAAATGCATATCCAAAATTCTCAGAAATTGCTTATCTTTGTCATTTTGAAAATACCTGATTTATAAATCTAGTAATTATAGTAGCAAACTTAAAATAATCAAAAACAGTATTATGAGATAAAGTTTTAAAAGTTCAAATGCAAAAGGGTAGCAAACCAATTTACAAATTGTGCATCTTCCAGATAAATTACACAGTAAAAACACATCAAAACAGCAACTGAATAAGGACTGTGTAATTACAAGCAGGTTTATTTAATAAAAATTGAAGTTGCATTATTACTTTTACCACCTGAAAGTAATTCTAATAAATGAAATTTAATTGATAATACATATCATATGGAATATTATATTTAAAAGTATTTAAAACACACACAGAACACCATATATATACATACATCATAAAAAGATATTGACATGTTAAATTAACCTCTTTCTTGCATTGTTCATAAACTATTACTGTTAGTCCTTCACATCAAACTTTTTATTTCATTTTATTTATTTTTTGAGACAGGATCTCACTGTGTCAGCCAGGCTGGAGTGCAGTGGCACAATCACAACTCACTGCAACTTTGACCTCCTGGGCTCAAGTGATCCTCCCACTTCAGCCTCCTGAGTAGCTGGAACTATAGGCACACACCACCATGCCCTGCTAATGTTTGTGTTTTTTGTAGGGACAGGATTTCACCATGTTGCCCAGGCTAGTCTTGAACTCCTGTGCTCAAGTGATCTGCCTGCCTCAGCCTCCCAAAGTGCTAGGATTACAGGCATGAGCCATCACACCAGTCTCACATCAAACTCTTCAGAGATATGGTCTAACTCGGAATTGAGTTTTTAGTTACGTTTTGAAAATTCAAGTTTACCTTATATAATAGACTATAAGAACAAAGTGTACTGATTTGCATCTAATAAAGGTCTCATTTGGCTAGTAAGGAATATATTTTTATATATCCTAACTGCCTTTTTGCACAAACTGTTTCAGGTAGTGCACTAAAGACTGAGATAATACCCGATGGCATAATTTTTCTTAAAGTTGAATCAGCATACCCAAGTGAAAATATTCATAGGAGGACAAGTGCAATTAAAAGAATTTCTTTACCCAATTTATTTTCTTTTCGCTCTGGATAATTTTTCTCTTAAGTGTAATTCACTTCAAAAGATAGTATCAAATTATAATTGTAACATGAAATAATTTCCAGTCACCTTTCTCTCCTTTGTATTTGACTGCATCATAGTACACCTGCAGTAATTCATCAAAATCTGTTTTTTCTCCTCCCTGTGGTTCCACAATGACTGTCTTCGCCAACTCCAGTTTATGCCATAAGCCAGTAGACAGCCAACGTTCTCTCAGTTTTTCTAATAACTACAGAGAGGAAAGAAAAAAATTGTTTTTGTGTGTGTTTAGCTAAACAAAACTTACCTTTATTTGTTTAAGCCAGTGCGACTACAGTAAGTAAGTATATTAATCTTTCTGTGTCTTTTCTCATCTATAAAATGAGGAAAACAATATATCTCATAGAGCTGTTATGGGGTTACATTTATTAACAGATTTAGAGAGATCTGAATGGTGCTGGCACACAGTTAGCTGCTGCTGCTGTTATTACCATTACCACCAACATTGCTGTTGCTGCTGCTGCTACTACTACTACTATCTTGGCAATTTCAAAAGGAAAAACAAAAAACCTCTGTCAAAGTTAACAAACTATAAGTTCTCTCTTTAAACCTAAGGTGAAGTTTCTTAATATTCTTAAATGTCTTCAAATGAAGATTTAAGATCATTTTACTAAGTATATAGGCAGATAAGCTCACTATTTGAATATTTGATCATCATTAACAACCTGCATCGAAAAAAGATAAAGATTCAGCCAAGAAGTAGAAAAATATGTAGACACAAATGGAATATTTACAGCCATTGGCTAGATTACAAAAGGACATTCTACAAATTTTAAGCAATCCTTATCATATTGATCATGTATTTCAACAATTATGCCACGGTAGATTAAAAGTCAATAATATAAAGTCATGGTAGATTAAAAGTTAAGCCCAAAACAAAAATCCATCTTGGTTGATTGATTGATTGATTGATTTTAGAGACGTGGTCTCTGTCACCCAGGCTGGAGTGCAGCGGCAAGATCATAGCTCAGTGCAGCCTCAAACTCCTAGGCTCAGGTAATCGTTCCATCTTAGCCTCTTGAGTAGCTGGGACCACAGGTGCATACCACTACACCCAGCTAGTTTTTATATATTTTGTAGAGACAAGATACTGCTTTGTTGCCCAGGCTAATCTCAAACTTCCTTCTGGTCTCAAGGGATCCTCTTGACTCAGGCTTCCAAAATGCCAAAATTACAGGTGTGAACCAACATACACAGCCATAAAACTCATGTTCTTAAAAACCATATGAGTTAAATAGAAAAACACAGTAGAATTCATGAACTCTTAAGTTATGAATAAGAAAAGCACTCACAATTCAAAACATGTGGGATACAGCAATGGCAATACTTAGAAATAAATTTATAGCTTTAAATATATTTATTTTTAAAATGTCAAAATAAAAGAATCAAATATTCTTTCTAATAAAGTTAGAAAATAAAATACAGCAAATGCAGAGAGAGAAGTTAATAAAACTGAATAAATGAAGAAGACAAAAGCCAATATTAGAGATTATTATTTAAATTAAACTGTTTTATCTGCTTGTGATAAACTATGAGCTCTACACAATGTAAACCAGTTAAAGAAACCACCCCAAATTCTCTGGAAAACAGCAACTGATCAATTTTTATAGATAATTTCCTCAATTTTACCTTTAACTGTTTTTAAACTTCTTAATAAGACCATAAAACAAATTTTGTACCACTAATTAGTAAAATAGTTAATTGCTATACAGTCATCAGGATTCCTTGATGAATAAAAATTAAAATTCCCCTAATAACCATGTTATTGGGTTAAAAAGCAGAGCAATCATTGACCTAAAAGTCTTTTCTATTTTGAGTGCTTCATGGGTTGGCTATTTGCCTTCTGAATATGTACTGTTTCTAAATCAAATTCTCTCAACCAGTACACAGAAAGTATGAAGAAGAAAAAAAAACCTTCTGAGAATATTCAGAGCAACAGTGTGTATGAGACACTGGGTCTTCAGTTGAAGAGAAAAGCCTACTACAGAGCTAATAATTCAAAATAATTTATTAAATTTAGATTTATCTATTGAATAACCAGCTAAGGGATAAAAACACCTCAAGAGGATATAAAACCAAATGAAACGTAACATCAATTTGCATAACTGTTGATAATTAATGGAATTTAATCCACAGACATACTGCTTTTCCTCTATTTGAAAACATAGACAACATTTTATCTCTGATCCCTTGATTGTGAGATATTAACAACTTCTAATACTCTAAGTTACAAATGAACTTCTAATACTGTAAGTTACAAATGTTGACGATCTGGAGAAAAACCTCTCATGCGATTTGAATAAGACCATTATGTTGATGAATCCAAAATATATTCTACAATTAGATTTTTAAAATCTATTAAGAAAACTTTGGGCTGGGTGCAGTGGCTCACGCCCGTAATCTCAGCACTTTGGGAGGCCGAGGTGGTAGATCACAAGGTCAGGAGTTCGAGACCAGGCTGGCCAATGTGGTGAAGCCCCATCTCTACTAAAAATACAAAAATTAGCTGGGTGTGGGGCGCACACCTGTAGTCTCAGTTATTTTGGAGCCTGAGGTAGGACAATCACTTGAACCCAGGAACAGAGGTTGCAGTGAGCCAAGATCACGCCACTGCACTCCAGCCTGGGTAAGAGAGAGAAACTCTGTCTAAAAAAAAAAAAAGAAAGAAAACTTTGAGAAACAAAGAATTGGCAAAATGTACAAAACTTCCCCTAAAGAAATCCACAGGGATTTTTTTCTCCCATTATATAGAAAAGAATTCAGAGTATGAAAGACTTAAATATGAGTTAAATTGTTTTGAAGCAAGTATCATGTGTGTGGTTATTTCCAATTTGTTTCAAGGGATGAACAAAAACATTCTGTCCACTGACTGTTTTGGTTTCTAAGGACTTCAGAAATTTATGTACAATGAAACGGCCAGATTCATAAACAAATATTGAGTACCACAATAAAAAAGCAGAATAAGTAGTATCAATCCCATAAGAAAACTTTTATAGCAAATACAAAACAAATTGTCATATAATACTATGGGGTCTTTAAAAAAAACTTGTCTTCAAAATAAGGCTGTTGGGATCATTGATATATCTGAATTAACTTGACTCAAAATTTAGTTGACTGTATTAAATTTTTAAACAAAATTATCAGCAGATAATGATTATATATAATTTCAGAGAATAGGAGAGAACAAAAAGGAGAAAGCAGAGATATGCTAAAAATGGGCTACATTTTTCTAAGTTTCTATTAGCATTTAAGATTTTATTGTTAATGGAAATTTTATAACTGACAAAATTTTTTTCTTTACATAAAAACCATTCAAAGATGCTTTAATGAAACAGGAAGAACTACTTTAGTTCTAGAAACACAGCTAAGAAGTTATATTACTTTTTATTCTCCAGAAAAAGATAGTAAAGGAGGAAAAGAGGAACAAAAAAGCTATAGAAAGAAAACATTAATGACAATAATGTAAGTCTTTCCCTATCAGTCATTGTTTTAAATGTAAGTGGATTAAATTCTCTAATCAAAAGATGTAAAGTGGCTGAATAAAAATGCTGTCTGCAAGTGACTCACTTTAAATTTAAGGATATCCATACGCTAAAAGTGAAGAGCTAGAAAAAGTTATTACTTACAAATGGTAACCAAAAGACAGCAGAGGTGGCAATTCTAGGATACTAAATAGATTCTAAGTCAAAAATGGTCACAAGAGACAGAAAAACGACATTATATAATAATAAATGGGTCAATTCACCAGGAATATTTAACAACATATGTAACCAACATCAGAGCATCCAAATATAGCAAGCAAATACTGATCACAGTGAAGAGAGAAATAAACAGCAATATAAGAATAGTAGGAAAGTAGAATACCTCACCTTCAGTAACAAATGAAACAACCAAAGGGAAGATCAATAAGAAAACAGAACTTAAATACTAGAGACCAGAGGGATCTAACAGACATGAATAGAACATCTTACCCAACAGCAACAAAATACATATTCTTCACAACTGCACATGGAACATTCTCTAGGACAGACCATGTGTTAGGTAACAAAGTAAGTCTTAGTAAATGTAAGATTAAAATTAATACCAGGTATTGTTTGCAACCACAACAGAATAAAACTAAAATTCAACATCAGAAAGAAAACCAGAAAATTTACAAAAATATGAAAATTAACATGCTTTTAGGGCCGGGCGCGGTGGCTCAAGCCTGTAATCCCAGCACTTTGGGAGGCCGAGGCGAGCGGATCACGAGGTCAAGAGATCAAGACCATCCTGGCCAACATGGTGAAACCCCGTCTCTACCAAAAATACAAAAATTAGCTGGGCATGGTGGCGCGTGCCTGTAATCCCAGCTACTCAGGAGGCTGAGGCAGGAGAATTGCTTGAACCCGGGAGGCGGAGGTTGCAGTGAGCCGAGATTGTGCCACTGCACTCCAGCCTAGTGCCTGGCGACAGAGTGAGACTCTGCCTCCAGGAAAAAAAAAAAAAATTAACATGCTTTTGAACAACAAATGAATGAGTCAAAAAAGAAATCAAAAGTTATAAAACTATCTTGAGACCAGTGGGGGAAAAAAAAACCCCACTACATACCAAAAGTAAGAGAGACCCCAAAAGCAGTACAAAGAGGAAAGTTTATAGTGGTAAATGCCAACATTAAAAAAGCAAGCTCTCAAGTAATCCAATTCTACACTTCATGGAACTAGAAAAACAACAAAGTAAACTCAAAGTTAGCAGAAGGAAAACAACAATAAAGATTTGTACAGAAATAAAATAGGGAACAGAAAAACAATTGAAAAAACAATAAAACTAAGAGTTGGGTTTTTTTAAAAGATTAACAGAATTGACAAGTCTTTACCTAGATTGGTTAAGAAAAAAGAAAGAAATGAAAGAGGAGACACTGATGCCACTGAAATAATAAAAGACTACTCTGAAAAATTACATGACAATAAATTGGATAAAGAAATGGACAAATTCCTAGTAATACACAACCTACCAAGACTGAATAACGAAGAAACAGAAAATCTGACCCGACTAGTAAGGAGACTGAATCAGTAACAAAAAGTCTCCCATCAAAGAAAAGCTAAGGACCTAAATGGCCTCAATGCCAATTCTACGAAACATTTTTTTTTAATTTTATTTTTTACTTTAATTTTTATTTCTTTGTTTTATTTATTTATGAAACACAGTCTTGCTCTGTCACCCAGGCTAGGGTGTAGTGGTGTGATCATAGCTCACCATAACCTGAAAGTCCTGGACTCAAGCAATCTTCCTACTTCAACCCCCCAAGTAGCTAGGATAAGAGGCAGGTGTCACCATGCCCTGGTAAATTTTTTTTTTTTGTAGATATGGAGTCTCACTATATTGTCCAGGTCGGTCTAGAATTCCTGCCTCCAGTGATCCTCCTGCCTTGGCCTCCCAAAGTGCTGTAATTACAGGTGCGAGTCACTGTCCACAGTCCTCTAAAAAACATTAAAAGCAGGGATCCCCAACCCCCAGGCCACAGACAAGTACTGGTAGGATCCAGGCTGCACAGCAGGAGGTGGGTGGCTAGCAAGCAAGCATTACAACCTGATCTCCGTCTCCTGTCTGATCAGCAGCAGCATTAGATTCTCATAGGAGTGCAAACCCTATTGTGAAGTGTGTGTGCAAGGGATCTAGGTTGTATGCTCCTTGTAAGAATCTAATGCCTGATGATCTGAGGTGGAACAGTTTCATCCTGAAACCATCACCCCTATCCCCAACCCAGGTCTGTGGAAAACTGTCTTCCACAAAATCAGTCCCTGGTGCTAAAAAGGTTGGGGACCATTGATTTTAAAGACTAATAAAAATGTAGATTCAATGTAATTCCTATCAAAATCCCAATGACAATTTTTACAGAAATAGAAAAAAATACAAAAATTAATATGCAACCACAAAAGACTTGAATAATGAAAACAATCTTGAAAAAGAAGAACAAAGCTAGAGGCATCGTGCTTCATGACATTTACATCTTACAAAGCCACCATAATCAAAATAGTAATGGCACTGGCATAAAGACAGACATATAGACCACTGGAAGAGAATAGAGAGCCCGGAAATGAATCCACACATATATGATCAACTGGTCTTCAACAAGGGTGCCAAAAATATATAACGGGGAAAAGACAGTTTCCTAAACAAATAGTTCTGGGCAAACAACATCCACAGGCAAAAGAATAAAACTGGACCTTTATCTTATACCATACACAAAAGTTCACTCAGAATGGATTAAAGACTTAAATGTAAGACCTGAAACTGCAAAACGCTTAGGAAAAAACACAGAGGAAATTTTTCATAACACTGGATTTAACAATGATTTTATGGATATGACATAAAAGCATCGGGAACAAAAGAAAAACATACAATTGGGACCACAACAAACGAAAAAGCCTCTGCACAGTAAAGGTAAAAAACAGAGTGGAAAGGCAACCTAAAGGATAGAAAGAATATCTGCAAACTAGATATCTGATATGGGGTTAATATCCAAAATATCTAAGAAACTCAGTATTTAAAAAATAAATTGAAAAACAGGCAAAGGACATGAATAGACAGTTCTCCAAAGAAGACATATAAATGGTTAACAGGGATATGGAAAGATGGTCAACTTCAGTAATTATCAGGGAACTGCAAATCAAAACCACGATGAGGTATTAGTTCACACCTGTTAGGAAGGCTATTCAAAAATAAATAAAATAACAAGTGTTAGTGAAGATGTTGTGATATTGTGTTTTGCTGGTGGGAATATAAAATGGCATAGTCACTGTGGAAAACAGAAAAGGAAATAAAAGAATAAACATAAAATGGTATATATAGAAATGTTTCACAGGTTTCAATATACAAGTCTTTTACCTTCTTAAGTTTATTCCTAAACATTTTGTTTGTGGGTACTACCACAAATGGAAATTTCCTTTTCAGACAGTTTGTTGTCAGTGTACAGAAATACAACTGATTTTTATATGTTGATTTTGCATATTGCAACTTTATCCAATTTATTAGTCCTAACAGTCTTTAAAAAATAAGGTCTTTAGGAAAGATCACGCCTGCAAACAAGAACAATTTTACTTGTTCCTTTCCCATTTGGATGACTTTTATTCCTTTTTCTTGCTTACTTGCTCTTGCTAGGAATTCTAGTACTATGTTATACAGAAGTGGCAAGAATGGGCATCCTTGCCCTGTTTCTGATCTTAGAGAAAAACCTTGCAGTTTGCACCACTGAGTATGCTATGAGCTTTTTACATATCACTTTTATTATAATCAGATAATTTCCTTCTATTCCTGACTTGTTGAGAATTTTTATCACGAAGAAACAATTCATGAAGATTCTTTTCAGCAGATGGTGCTGGGAAAACTGGATCACCACATGTAAAAAGAAGTAACACCTTGCCTACATAATAAATAAAAATTAACTCAACATTGGTCAAAGACTTTATTGAAAGAGCTAAAAAATACAAAACTCTAAAAGAAAAACAATAGAAGGCTTTATGACTTTTGATTTGGCAATGATTTGTTGGCTATACCAAAAGCATAGGTAACAAAAGAAAACTACAGATAAACTCAGATTTCATAAAAATTATAAAACTTTTTTAGATACTGTCAAGAAAGTTAAAATGATGTTACACAGAATGCAAAGCATATGGTTGATACAAGATTAACAGCCAGAATATATAAAGAACTCCTACAACACAACGACAAAAAACACTGATTCAAATACCTGTATAGGCAAAGGACTTTAATAGACATTTCTTAGAAGATTTTTTAAAAATGGCCCAAAAGGACATGAAAGATGCTCAGTATCCTTAGTCATTAGGAAACTGCAAGTCAAAACCATACTGAAATCCCACTTCACACCCATTAGTATAATTACTGTCCAAAACAAGAAAAGTAAGTGTTGCAAGGACATGCAGAAACTGTAACCATCACACATTGCTGGTGGCAACGTAAAATGGTACAACTGCTGTGGAAAACAGGCTGGTAGTTCCTCAAAAGTTCATAAGCATATAATTATCATATGATCCAGCAATTCCACTCCTAAGAACATGACCCCAGATATCTGAAAGTACTAGGATCCAAACAGATAGATGTATGCTGATGGTTATAGCAGCATTATTCCCAATAAATAGTGGAAACAACTCAAGTGTCCATCAACAAATGAATTAACAAAATGTATGGCCTACATGCAATGGAAAATTATTCAGCTATAAAAGGAATGAAATTCTGACAAATGCTAAAATATGGATAAACCTTTAAAATGTTGTATTAAGTAAAAAAAAAAAAGCCACTGTATTTTTATACACAAAGTACAAATATTATATGATTCTACTTATATCAGGTACCTAGAATAGACAAATTCATAGAGATGGGAAGTAGAACATGGGTTACCAAGGGCCTGAGGCAAGGGACTAAACAGGAGTCATTATTCCATCAGTACAGTTTCTGACTGGGATGATTTAAAAGTTTTGGAAAGGGATAGTTGTGATGGTTGTACAACATCATGAATGTACTCAATGGCACTAAATTGCATACTTAAAAATGCTTAAAAGGTAAATTTTATGTTATGTGTATTTTACTAAAATTTTAAAAATTGAAAAGCACATAAATGAATACTATGTAGTAACATAAATAAATGAACTAGTTTCGCACATATTAAGGATGAATCACAAACTTTTAGATGTTCAGTAAATAATGCAAATATAGACAGACAAATATGATTTCATTTATATAAAATTGAAAAACAGTCTGTTCTATGAGAAAAAATATATAACTTAAAAAACCTCCCAAAACTAATGTCTTTAGCTTTGGGGGGATACAACTGGGAATTGCAAACGGAGACTTTTTTTTTTGAGATGGAGTCTCGATATGTCATCAAGGCTGGAGTGCAGTGGCACCACCTCGGCTCTCTAAAATCTCCACTTCCTGAGTTCAAGCAATTTTCCTGTCTCAGTCTCCTGAGTAGCTGGGACTGCAGGCGTACACTACCATACCCAGGTAATTTTTGTATTTTTAGTAGAGACAGGGTTTTACCATGTTGGTCAGGCTGGTCTCAAACTCCTGACCTCAGGTGATCCACCTGCCTCGGCCTCCCCAAAGTGCCCATCACACTGGGCCAGATGGAGGCTTCTAATGTAGAAATAATGTTCTATTTCTTAAGTTGGGTAATGGATACTCAGATCTCCATTTTATTATTATTTAAAATGTATATATTACTTTTATAGACTTATATACACATTTCACAAATACAAAATATAAAAATTAAACATTACTCTGATATTAATATAATGAGTGAGAGGAGGGGTTAGAAGAAGTATATTTGGGCTACTAATATAGTAATCCAGAGATAGCAGTAGTTTGAATTAGAATGAGTTTTAAAAAATATGCAAACCTTGAGAGTAAGATAAAAAAAGATAAACAGTACAAATTCCATTTCAAATGGAGGCAAAGGCCCACTACAAGATTATCTAGGGAAATACACTTTGTTGAACTCACTGTTTACTATTAATTAAGGTTTCAGACTTACCAAAATTATATTTCAACTTAGACATTTTTGTCCAATAGAAATACAAATCATTTCTGTCCAGGAGAAAAGATAACCCCAAAGGTTACTACTTATTTCCCTGTAGTACATCAACCAGTTTTCTTATAGTCTATTCCTCTATTAAATGGCCTATAGGTATATAAATCCTTAAATGCTCTCTGAATTGGCCATAACATCACACTTTTTCTTCATTAATCAGTGAGTTTAATAAAATCTGTGATAGGTGTTAATTTTATATGTGAGCCATGACTATCTTTTTGAATATTAACTGTAGAGAAAGAAAAGTGAACAGATCATAAAAATATTTAAAATTAAAACGAATAAGGCATGGTGTTGGGTTGGATATAACAGGGAAGGGAGAAAAAGGTTCACAGGTACTCTGTAGGTATATGATTAGTCCAAATACGATTACAGTATCTGCTATGTTTTGAACATTTGTCCTCTCCAAAGTGTTGAAATTTAATCTCTAATGTGGCAGCATTGAGGTGGGGGATCTTAAGAGGTGACTGGGTAACAAGAGTGCTGCCCTCATGAGTGGATTTGTCCAGTCATGGATTAATGGGTTATCGTGGGAGTGGAACTAGTGGCTTTATACAAAAAGGAATAGAGGCTCGAGCTTGTACACTCAGCCCCCTGTGATACTCTGAGCCATCCTGGGACTCTGCAGAGTTCCCACCAGCAAGAAGGTCTGCACCAGATGCAGCCTCTTGGCCTTGGACTTCTCAGTCTCTGTAACTGGAAGAAATAAATTCCTTTAAAAAATCCATCACCCAGTTTCAGATAGTCTGTTATAAGCAACAGATAATGAACTAAGACAGGGCCATTCACTCATACAGGCAACACTGGAAAAGAACCAAGACTGGAAGGAATGATTAAAAGTTCGTTGCCTTAACAAAAGCCAAAATAGACAAATGGGACCTAATCAAACTCCACAGCTTCTGCACGGCAAAAGAAACAGTCAGTAGAGTGAATCGGCAACCAACAGAATGGGAAAAAATTTTTGCAGTCTACCCATCTGACAAGGGGCTGATATCCAGAATTTACAAAGAACTAAAGCAGATCTACAAGAAAAAAACAAACAAGCCCATTCAAAAATGGGCAAAGGATATGAACAGATACTTTACAAAAGAAGACATACAGGAGGCCAACAAACATATGAAAAAATGCTCATCATCACTGGTCATCAGAGAAATGCAAATCAAAACCACATTGAGATACCATCTCACACCAGTTAGAATGGCGATCATTAAAAAATCGGGAAACAACAGATGCTGGAGAGGATGTGGAGAAATAGGAACACTTTTACACTGTTGGTGGGAATGTAAATTAATTCAACCATTGTGGAAGACAGTGTGGCGATTCCTCAAGGACCTAAAAATAGAAATCCCATTTGACCCAGCAATCCCATTACTGGGTATATATCCAAAGGATTATAAATCATTCTACTACAAGGACACGTGCACACGAATGTTCATTGCAGCACTGTTTACAATAGCAAAGACCTGGAACCAACCCAAATGCCCAACGATGATAGACTGGATAGGGAAAATGTGGTACATATACACCATGGAATATTATGCAGCCATCAAAAACGATGAGTTCACGTCCTTTATAGGGACATGGATGAACCTGGAAACCATCATTCTCAGCAAACTGACACAAGAGCAGAAAATCAAACACCGTATATTCTCGCTCATAGGCGCGTGTTGAACAATGAGAACACATGGACACAGGGAGGGGAGCACTACACACTGGGGTCTGTTGGGGGGAAATGGGGGAGGGGCGGGGGGTGGGGAGGTGGGAAGAGATAGCATGGGGAGAAATGACAGATACAGGTGAGGGGACGGAAGGCAGCAAAGCACACTGCCATGTGTGTACCTATGCAACAATCTTGCATGTTCATCACATGTACCCCAAAACCTAAAATGCAATAAAAAAAAAAAAAAAAAAAAAAAAAAAAAAGTTCGTTGCCTTTAAGATATTCAAATGGAAATGTTGATATGGCAGTTGAATACATGGGCATAGTACTTAAGGTGTAAGCCACAATTGAATTATATATTAGGAAAGCATGACAAAAGATAAAAGTAGAAGAATGCCTGTAGATGAAATTGCTTAGCAGGAGAGTACAGATTTTAAAAAGGGGACCAGCAAGAAAACCTTACTTCCTCTCTTTTTTCATTGTAGAGATGGGATCTCACTCTGTTGCTCAGGCTGAAGTGCAGTAGTGTGATTGCAGTCTCAAATTCCTGAGCTCAAGTAATCCTCCCACTTCAACCTCTCAAGTAGCTGGGACTACAGGTATGTGCTGCCATGTCTTGCTTAAAAAAAAAAAAAAAAAAAAAAAAAAACAGACAGGGTCTTGCTGTGTTGCCAGGCTGGTGTTGAACTCCTGAGCTCAAGCAATCCTTCCACCTTGGCTTCCCAAAGGGATTATATGCATAAGCCACCAAATCCAGCCCCTCATCTCTATTACTGCACATCCAATCCATCAGCAAATCCTGCCAGCTCTACTTTTATGTGGTATCTAGACTCTAAACATTTCTCACTATCTTTACTGCTACCAAAGTGGTCCGAGCCAGCACCATCTATCTAGATTGCTAGAGCAGACTCTTCAACAGTCAGCCTTGCTTCAGCCTGTGTTCTCCAAAGTCTATTTTCCATACAGCAGCCAATATAATCCTTTTAAAACGAAGTTTAAAGCCTCCAATGGCTTCCTAGTGCATTTAGAACAAAATCTAAATTCTTACTGTGGTATGATTTTACCCAGGTATTTCTCTGACCTTATCTCCTTCCATTCCCCATACTTCAGTACTTCAGTCCTACTCTGCTGCACTGGCTTCCTTTTGCTCAAACTAGGTGCTCTCCTATCTCAAGATTCCCACTATCTAAACATTCTTCCCCCCCAAATCAGAATGGCTTATACTTTTACTCACTGTCACCTTCCCAGATAGGCCTTCCCAAACCATCCAACTATCGTAAACAACCACCCTCCAAACCCCAGGATCCTTTCCCCCCTTTCCTCCTTGCTTTAGTTTTCTACACAGCATTTATCACCATCTGTATTAGTCCCCTCAGGCTACCACACAAAAATATCAGACTGAGTGGCTTAAACAAGAGAAATTTATTTCTTACTTCTTGGCTACAAAGTCCAAGATTAAGGTGCCTGCTAACATGATTTCTGGTGAGGGCTCTCTTACTGGCTTGCAGACGGCCACCTTCTCTCTGTGTCCTCACATGGCCTTTTCTCTGTACTCAGAGAGGGACAGGCAAAGACAGCAATGGAGCTTTCTGGTGTCTCTTCTTAGAATATTAATCCTATCAGATAAGGACCCCACCCCTACAACCTCATTTAACCTCAGTTATCTCCTTAGAGGCCCTATCTCCAAATATAGCCACACCGGGGGTTAGGGTTTCAACCTAAAAAATTTGGTGAAATATAAACATTCGGTCTATAATATCATTTAACGTATTAGTAGCTTTCTATGTCTCTCATTTATTTTATGTCTCTCACCCCGGAATACAAAAGGACAATGATTTTTGTCTGTTCTACTTACTGCTAATTGCCCAGCACATAGAACAGTACCTGACACATGGAAAGTGCTCAGTAAGCCGGGCGCAGTGGCTCACACCTGTAATCCCAGCACTTTGGGAGGCCAAGGTGGGCTGATCACGAGGTCAGGAGAACGAAACCATCCTGGCTAACACGGTGAAATCCCATTTCTACTAAAAATACAAAAATTAGCTGGGCATGGTGTCTCACACCTATAATCCCAGCTACTCAGGAGGCTGAGGCAGGAAAATTGCTTGAACCCAGGAGGCGGAGGTTGCAGTGAGCCAAGATCATGCAGATCCCGTGACTGCACTTCAGCCTGGGCAACAGAGCAACACTCCGTCTCAAAAAAAAAAAAAAAAGACTGAAAGTGCTCAGTAAATACCTGTTGAATGAATTTTATAAATGAATGAAAAATGAAGGTTCAAAATAATGGAAGGTCAGGGAGGAAAGTAGGGAGAGGTAAAAACACAACTGCAAAACCAGGTGCTGAAGTCCTTGATAAAAGAAGAGCTGGCTGGGTGCAGTGGATCACACCTGTAATCCCAGCAGGTTTGAGAGGCTAAGCCTGGAGGATCACTTGAGCTCAGAAGTTTGAGACCAGCCTGGGCAACTTGGCAAACCCGTCTCAAAAAAAAACAAAAATTAGCTGGGTGTGGTGGTGTGTGCCTGTGATCCCAGCTACTACTCAGGAGGCTGAGGTAGGAGGACTGCTTGGGCCCTGGAGGTTGAAGTTGCACTGAGCTATGATCATGCCACTCTACTCCAACCTGGGCAATAGAGACCCTGTCTCAAAAAAATAAATAAATAAATAAATAAAATTTTAAAAATAAGAGTATCCAGATGCTTTGCAAGATGACAAAGATGAAGGGGAAAGAAGAGTATGACTAAAAGACACGAGCAAAGAGACTAACGAGACTAGACTACTTTTTTGTTGGTGAGACTTTGTTCATTCCTTCCTCCCTGCCTTTCTTCTCTCCTCCCTTCCAGAAGACAACAAACAGTTAAAGATTTAGAAAGAATAATGGAGAGTAAATAGGATATTAAATCTGAGATAGTACAGGTTATGAGGGGAAAAGATTGTCACAATTTGGAAGGTCTGACGAAGTGGTGCACCCTCTGGGTGCATCCGGATTTTAGTTCAGGCAAAGAGCTATGAGGAACACTTCATACATAACGGAGAATTTGGTGACTATGACACATTTCCACAGAACACAATATGTTTACTTTAATTTCTTCAGTGGAGATTTTTTTTTAAGTACCTTAAAATGTTTCCTTAAGGATTACACAGTGGCTACATGCAAATCTGGAGTACAATTCTACAGCAAAAACATACGGGTTATTTTAGCAAAAATAGCCTACAACAAATTTTCAGTTTCAGATAACGAAACATTTAGATCTACAGTTTTTACATTCTCATTGCAGGTGACACTCAAACTACACACTTAGACAGCTTAACTATTTCCATCTTGCCAAAGAAATCACATAAATAACTAAACCCAAAAATAACTAAACTGTTAAATTCTCTTAGGTATCCTAACTAGGCACCTAAAAATCAAATAACTTAAAAGAAAGTACAATGACACAGAGCTGTCTCTCAGGTCTTATGGCTTACATATATGAAGAATATAAGGTATCTTTGTTATAAATACCTTATTTAATAGCTCATAAAGGGTAAATACTATTCACATAGGAAGACCAGCCAACATATAGTAATAGAGATGATTTAATTTACTAATTGGTATTCACATCACTTAGATTTGCTAACCTGAGAGGCAATTTTTTTAAAAGTCAGATTTCACAAACTAAAAGACACTTTGGAATGTTCATGCCTTATCTGGATATTGTCATTTTGCTTTGTCAAACTTCTTTAAAACCAGTTTCTCACTAGGGAGGCAATAAGTTAGAATGCAACCTAGTGGGGAAATCCTGCATTTGCTCAATGTCCATAGCTTTTACACAGTTCCAGATGTTCAGTACATTAATAATACACTAACTCAAAGCCTCTTTTTGAAACTTTAGAAAGTGCAAATTGCATTAAGACCTCTTTGCCCTCATTAATGGTATTGTTACAATCCCAGTCCTCTGGAAAATGTTTTTTGGCATGTGTTTAACTTTATAATATTGCCATTTATACTCACTTTAATAGCCAGTACTCAAGTCTTAATGCTTTTAATAGGTCTGCCTAAACAGACTACCATCTTTTGTAATCTTATTCACATAATTTATTTCATAGGTAGAACCTGCTATATTTTTCCATCTAAAGATGATTCTTCATTATTCATTTCATGAGGTATTCACATGTTTTAAATGTTTACTTTCTTTTATTCACTTGGTATGTACCCATAGGTAGCATATGTTAGAAATAAAAAAGTTTCTTTTAAATACTAATAAAAATGAAAAAGTAGTATTCTTTAAATAACTTTTTTAGTTACAATAAAAATGAATATCCTTAATTTTTGCTAAATACAAACTGAAAATATAAGAAAACCAAGAATATGAATTTCTATTGAAACAACTTCTGGTTTGGTGATACCTGACTCAGCACCTTCACCGCAAAAGGCTGGGTTGTATTTCAGAATCAAACTTTCAGTGAACACAGATGCTGTCAGTGGTGCACTTGGAGGAATAATAGAGACGAATACTGCCCTAAAGTGAAAGTAAGACCTCTGTTGGCAATCTAACTGGAAATGAAGATCCTACAGTCCTCTCTGAAAAGGAACACTCCCTCTCATAAATCAGTTAAAATATTGAGGACTCTGAAAATGCCAGAGCTGCACTACGAGTGCATTATTACACTAGTGACATGTTTATTTAGTTACTTCTTGATACTTTCTGATAAAAATACACAGAGGTATTTACAAGGCAAAAAAAAAAATTTTAATGACATTTGTAAAATAATATATTTATTGATGAAAATCTACTTTCTTGAAATCAGGTGAAAATAAAACAAAAAAAGCCAAACACAGTGGTTCACACCTGTAATCCCAGCACTTTGGGAGGCCAAGGCAGACAGATCATTTGAACTCAGGATTTCAAGACCAGCTTGGGCAACATGGCCAAACCCAATCTCTACAAAAAATTAACTAGGCATGGTGGTATGTCCCTGTAGTCCCAGTCACCCAGGAGGCTGAAGTGGGAGGATCACCTGAGCTGGAAAGGTCAAGACTACAGTGAGCCAGTGATTGCACCACTTCACTAGCCTGGGTGACAGAGTGAGACACTGTCTTAAAAAATAAAAATAAAAAAGAAAACAATAAGAACTCAATACTATGTATGTATGGAACAAATTCGTAACTCCTTGAAACATAAATTCTGAATTACTGTTGTTTCATCAACAGTTAATTCATCAATGTCTGAAGTAACCATTTAGTTAAAATGTATATCATTTGACTTGTTCTACTTTTTAGAGTGAAGAACTGTTAGCTGAGTTAATGTTGGCTAAAATGTGAATTAATAAACGTATTCACACAAACTCAACTCAACTATACATTTCATTCTTTTCCTGAATAGATTAGCTGTAGGCAAAAAAGGCAACTAGTTTTCTATAATTCTGTAAATGGGCTAATAATTAATTAATAAGTAATGAGTTCAGTGCACTTGCCCTATTAGAATCCAGGCTAAGGGAAGCAAATGAATAAGAAGCAACCACTATAATGTTGCCTAAAAAGTACTGCTTTCAAGTATTGCCATCTGAATCTGCTGTAAATTTGTTGCTCTAAAACTTGAAAAGAAATGTTTTGGAAAGAAAAATATTTAAATTACAATGCATAGCATAACAAAAATAGAAAGGCCTCAAGGTGTACCACTACAGGAAACCATCAAATCACAAAGAAAGACAGCAAGAGAAATAAAAAAACAAAGTACCTACACAACAACTAGAAAGTAATTCACAATGCTGGGTGGGCGTGGTCACTAACACCTGTAATTCCAGCCCTTTGAGAGGCTGAGGCAAAAGGATTGCTTGAGGCCAGGAGTTTGAGACCAGTGTGAGCAAAACATTAAGACCTGACTCTTAAAAAAAAAAAGTTTTAAAAAAATTTATCTGGGTGTGGTAGCACATGCCTGTAATATCAGCTGCTCAGAGGGCTGAGGCAGTAGGACCTCTTCATCCCAGGAGTTCAAGGTTATAGCGACCTATGATCACACCATTGCACTCTGGCCTAGGTGACAGAGCAAGACCCTGTCTCAAATAAATAAATAAATAAATAAATAAATAAATGGCACTAATAAGACTTTACCTTTCAATAATAACCTTAAATCTAAATGAATTACACTCTAACAAAAAGACATAGAGTCTTAATTGCCAGAGCAATTTAGAAAGAGTAAGAAGGCCAGGCATGGTGGCTCAAGCCTGTAATCCCAGCACTTTGGGAGGCCGAGACGGGTGGATCACGAGGTCAAGAGATCGAGACCATCCTGGTCAACATGATGAAACCCCATCTCTACAAAAAAATACAAAAAATTAGCTGGGCATGGTGGCGCGTGCCTGTAATCCCAGCTACTTGGGAGGCTGAGGCAGGAGAATTGCCTGAACCCAGGAGGCGGAGGTTGCGATGAGCCGAGATCGTGCCATTGCACTCCAGCCTGGGTAACAAGAGCAAAACTCCGTCTCAAAAAAAAAAAAAAAAAAGAGTAAGAGAAGATGATCCATCTACATGCTGCCTACAAGAGATTTGCTTTTAAGGAGGCACACAGGTTGAAAGTGAGCAGCTGAGACATACAAAGAGGAGCTGATACCACTCCTTCTGAAACTATTCCAAACAATCCAAAAAGAGGGAATCCTTCCCAAATCATTTTATGAGACCAACATTATTCTGATATCAAAACCCAGCAGGGACTCAACAAAAAAAGAAAACTTCAGGCCAATATCCATGATAAATATAGATGCAAAAATATTCAATAAAATACTAGCAAACCGATTGCAACGGAACATCAAAAAGCTTATCCATAACGATCAAGTAGGCTTCATCCCAGGGATGCAAGGCTTGGGCTGGTTCAACATACGCAAGTCTATAAATGTAATTCAACACAAACACAGAGCCAAAGACAAAAACCACATGATTATCTCAATTGATGCCGAGAAGGCCTTCAACAAAATTCAGCAGCCCTTTATGCTAAAAACTCTATACCAACTCTATGCTAAAAACTTTATACCAATAAACTAGGTATCAATGAATGTACCTCAAAATAATAAAAGCTATTAATGACAAACCCACAGCCAATATCATACGGAATGGGCAAAAACTGGAAGCATTCCCTTTGAAATCTGGCACTAGACAAGGATGCCCTCTCTCACTACTCTTTTTCAACATAGTATTGAAAGTTCTAGCCAGAACAATCAGGCAAGAAAAAGAAAGGGTATTCAATTAGGAAAGGAAGAAGTCAAATTGTCTCTATTTGTAGACAATATGATTGTATATTTAGAAAAATCCCATCGTCTCAGCCTAAAATCTCCTTAAACTGATAAGCAACTTCAGCAAAGCCTCAGGATACAAAATCAATGTGTAGAAATCACAAGCATTCCTATACACCAATTATAGACTTAAAGAGAGCCACATCAAGAACAAACTGCCATTCACAATTGCTACAAAGAGAATAAAATACCTAGGAATACAACTAACAAAGGATGTAAAGGACCTCTTCAAGGAAAACTACAAACCACTGCTCAAGGAAATAAGAGAGGACACAAACAGATGGAAAAACATTCCATGCCCATGGTTAAGAATCAGTATCATGCAAATAGCCATACTGCCCAAAGTAATCTAGAGATTCAATGCTATCCCCAACAAGCTAGCTATGACCCTCTTCACAGAACTGGAAAAAAACACCTTAAACTTCATATGGAGCCAAAAGAGAGCCCACATAGCCAAGTCAATTCTAAGCAAAAAGAACAAAGCTGGAGGCATCATGCTACCTGACTTCAAACTATACTACAAGGCTACAGTAATCAAAACAGCATGGTATTGGTACCAAAACAGAGATATAGACCAGTGGAACAGAACAGAGGCCTCAGAGGCAAGGCCACACATCTACAACCATCTGATCTTTGACAAACCTCACAAAAACAAGCAATGGGGAAAGGATTCCCTGTTTAATAAATGGTGTTGGGAAAAGTGGCTAGCCATGTGCAGAAAGCAGAAACTGGACCCCTTCCTGACACCTTATACTAAAATTAACTCCAGATAGATTAAAGACTTAAACATAAGACCTAACACTATAAAAACCCTATAAGAAAACCTAGGCAAAACCATTCAGGACAGAGGCATAGGCAAGGACTTCATGACTAAAACACCAAAAGCATTGGCAACAAAAGCCAAAATAGACAAATGGGATCTAATTAAACTTAAGAGCTTCTGCACAGCAAAAGAAATAATCATTAGAGTGAACTGGCAACCAACAGAATGGGAAAAAATTTTTGCAATCTACCCATCTGACAAAGGGCTAATATCCAGAATCTGCAAAGAACTAAAACAGATTTACAAGAGAAAAACAAACCCATTCAAAAGTGGGCAAAGGATATGAACAGGCACTTTTCAAAAGAAGACATATATGAGGCCAATAAACATATGAAAAAATGCTCATCATTGCTGGTCATTAGAGAAATGCAAATCAAAACCACACTGAGATAACATCTCACACCAGTTAGAATGGCAATCATTAAAAAATCTGGAGACAACAGATGCTGGAGAGGATGTGGAGAAATAGGAACAGTTTTACACTGTTGGTGGGAATGTAAATCAGTTCAACTATTGTGGAAGACAGTGTGGTAATTCCTCAAGGACCTAGAAATAGAAATTTCATTTGACCCAGTAATCCCATTACTGGGTATATATCCAAAGGATTATAAATCATTCTATTATAAAGACACATGTGTACATATATTCATTGTGGCACTGTTTACAACAGCAAAGACCTGGAACCAACCCAAATGCCCATCGATGATAGGCTGGACAGGGAAAATGTGACACATATACACCATGGAATATTATGCAGCCACAAAAAATGATGAGTTTGTGTTCTTTGTAGGGACATGGATGAACCTGGAAACCATCATTCTCAGCAAACTGACACAGGAGCAGAAAATCAAACACAGCATGTTCTCACTCATAGGCGGTGTTGAACAATGAGAACACATGGTCACAGGAAGGGAAGCATCACACACTGAGGTCTGTGGGAGAGAACTAGGGGAGGGACAGCGGGGGGTGGGAAGTTGGGGAGGGATAACATGGGGAGTAATGCCAGATATAGGTGATGGGGAGGAAGGCGGCAAACCACATTGCCCTGTATGTACCTATGCAACAATCCTGCATGTTCTTCACATGTACCCCGAAACCTAAAACGCAATAAAATATTTTTTAAAAAATTTTTTAAATGTTTATATCCATTCTATTTTCAGATATTCTTGTAAAAAATTATCTGATTAAATATTTTTTGAAAACAAATCCTTTCTCTACAAGAGACTAATTGTCTTAGTGTATCCCTAGCTTTCAAAGTACATATGTACAGAAAGACAATAGAAGAGTCAAAAGCATCAATGCTGTCATTCAAACAGATTGCTTCCAATGCTTCTGTCCTTAGAGGTGTGGCTTCCTGTGGAAAGGAGGGGAAGGGAATGCCACTTCTCTACATCGTATTTAGGTTAGATTTTAATACAATGTGATGTTACTTTCAGGAATTATATGTGGCATCAATACTTTGAATATTAGGAGGACCAAAATATACTACATAATTTCAAATTAACTAAAAAAAATATTAAAAATCAGACTGACTCTAAAAACAACACTAAAATTCTTCTTGCCAGATACATGAAGTAAAATGAGGGCAACAAAGAAAGTTTGGCTTAGATTAACTTTAATGAAACATTCAGAAATGTAATTTATGAAAGTAAAAAAGAATGTTCCTTTTCTTTCAACTCTGAAAATATCAAATTGTCCCTAAGAATAAAAATAGTATACACATAAACACTTCTCCCATATAACTAACATTGCTTGAAGACTTTTATTCTTCCACATTGTTTTATTTTATTTTAGAGACCATCTTATTCTATTGCCCACACTGAAGTGAAGTGGGGGAATCATGGCTCACTGTAACCTCAACCTCCTGGGCTCAAGCAATCCTCCCACCTTAGCCTCCCAAGTAGTTGGGAATATAGGTATATGCCACCACGCCCAGCTAATTTTTGTATTTTACAGAGGCAGGGTTTCACCATGTTCCCCAAAGTGATCTCGAACTCCTAGCCTCCAGTGATCCTTCCAGCTCAGTCTCCCAAACTGCTGGGATTACAGGCATGAGCCACCACATCCAGCCTTGCTCTTTCAGACTTTTAAGTAAAACAGAAGTAGGACAATCAGGCAGTATCTTAATCAAAAAATAAGTAAAATAATATATGATCTTTAGAAAACTATAATTATTACCTTGTTGCCTCTGATCCTAGGAAGCTTACTGTGGTAATTTTTAAAATTAGCATGACAATATTTAAATGTAAATGCTTACTGAAAGCCAAAAGAAACAATAAATATTCCCTTACCTTATAAGACGGCAAAAAACACAAAATTCCTTGGCTCACAGTCTGGCACACAGATAATAAAAGTGCTCCCACTTCATCTTGGAACTCAAATGTTTCAGTATTTTGGAAGGTAGCACAGAGATTCCGACCCTTGGGGCCTGATCCAATGGTACCAACCCAAACCTAGAATATGAGTACATCATTATATTAGAGTTATGCCTGAAAACGGTATGGAAATTAGCATTTATTTGGAAGTATTTACATAAAAGATCAAGCAGTAAGTTTAACAGAAATTTATTTTTAAATTGTTGGGGTTTTATTACCTTTAATTGTATACAGATTTAACTTATAATAGTTTTGCTTTTAACAGATCACTAAATTTTCTTAGAGTGAAAATTCTTTGAAAGCAAAACAGGTTGTACCTGTCTCGATTTACTTAATAGCTTTGCCAAATTTAAGCATGTAACACATTTCTGTTAGGTGAAGAAATGAACAAGTGAAATGAATATATGCCAATAGCAGAATCAGGTAATTCCAAAATACTGGGGATGAAGGCCAGTGCAATTTGCCACAGGCAAGTCTCAAAAATGACAGGAACTACCCTTTTAAAAATTCATTGGTGCTCAGAGATCCTTGGTCATAGAAAAACCATACCCACTACATTTTATAGTTATTTGCAATTCTATCTCCCTTATATGTAGAGAGATGAAGAGAGAAGAAATTTTGCAAAATATTAACAAGTGATGAATCTAGGTGAAGGATATAAAGATATTCACTATATTAATATTATTTTTCCAACTTTTTTGAAATTTCTAATTTTTTGAAATACAGTTGAGAGAATCGATGGATGAATGAATTATCAAAATGTGGCATTGAGTAGAAAAAAATAAACTTTTCCCTTTGCTCTCATGCCACAACAATCAACACAGAAAACTTTTATGACTAAATGTCTGGGAGGTTTTCTCCACATATCAAGCAAGCAATCAACTCTGCAACAGACATCAACTAGGTGCCCTCTGATTCAATTCAATTTTGACACTATCTACTGGGAAATAACTTCAGATCCCGGAGACTGAGGGCTCAGTCCTCAAGACTGCTGCCAATTTGTTGCCAGTCACAATTGTTTTACTTGTGCTTCTGACTGATCAGCTAGAAATCAGGCATCCTATAACCCTCTGCTCGGGTTCAATTAATTTGGTAGAGCTGCTCATAGAACCCAGGGCCACATTTACCTACATTTACCGATTTATCATAAAAGATATTACAAAGGATACAAATAAAGAGATGTATGTGCGAAGGGGCTCGGAGCTTTGATTCCCAGGCACACCACTCTCCAGAACCTCCAAGTGTTCAGCTATCTGGAAGCTCTCTGAACCCTGTCCTTCCAGGTTTTTATGGAGGCTTTCATTATGTAGGCACGATTAATTAAACCACTGGCCATTAGGATAAACTTAACCTTTAGCACCATCTCCCCCAAGCCCTCCCCAGAGGGTAAGGAATGGGGACAAAAATCCCAACTCTCCTATAGACCAGCCCCCATCCTGATGCTACCTAGCGCCCCCTAACATTAGTCATCTCATTAGCATACAAAATGTCACTTTGGAGATTGTAAGGATTTTAGGAGTTGCATGCCAGGAAATGAAGTGGAAAATTAAATATATATATATTATAATATCACAGGCATATACACACAAGAAACACTATTCACCTTTAAAGAGGAAACTCTGGCACATGCAATAAAATAGATGAACTCTGAAGACATTATCTATAAGATGGACAAACCTTGAGGATACTATGCTAAGTAAAATAAGCCAGTCACAAAAAAGAAATAATTTATGATTCCACTTATATGAAGTATCTATAGTAATCAAGACCATAGAAACAAAAAGTAGAAGGGTAGTTACCAGGAGCTGGGGAGAGGGAGGGAATGGAGAGTTGCTTAATAGAAATAGAGTTTCAGTTTTTCAAGAGGAGAAAGTCTTGACATTGGTTGCATAACAATAGGTACATGCTTAATAAGACTGAGCTGTATACTCAAAAATGGTTAAGATGGTAAATTTTATGTCATGTATATTCTACCACAATTAAAATTTTTAAAAAATTTAAGTTTAGGGAAAATATTATGGTATAACAGAATCCAGTGGCACAACTACCATTATTATTATAATTCAGTGACATTATAGGTTAAATGAACTTTTGTACAGTAGGTTGAGAACACAGAGCCTGTAATAACATTCTTACGAGAAAACGTATGCTGAATTTGCCAACTTCCCATATTTATCTGTGCCTCAAGAAAGCAACCTGAAAATGTGGAACATGTATTCTTCCTTCACTGCTGTTCATAGTTGCAATTCTCAACAGGAACACTCTAGCATTTTGGAAAGCACAATTCTTAGCTACATAGTTTAGCATTCTAGTTCCCAAATGCCAAATGCCATAGTTGTTCCCAAGTAATTGTGAGAACCAAAAATGTTCCCACCTATAAACCTGTTCTTTAATAAAGAACTAGCATTGTGTTAGGCACACAGGTGATGTTAAGCCCATAGCTAACCACTTCATAAAAGAAACTAGAAGGCATAATGAAAAATGACAATCTATACATTTCTACAAAAATTAAAATAACATTTATTAGGCATCATTATAAAACATTAGAAAGCTAAATCATAGGATTTGTAAGAGTACTTTTAATTCATTTCACATATTCAAACATGCTGAATACTTGCCAAATACCAGCTACTAATCTAGGCACAGAGGAAAAATGTGGATATAAAAGGAAGAAACAGGATACACTGTAGTGTAATGGAAAAGAGAAGCATAAATAACTATACAAGCTGGGCATGGCAGTATATGCCTGTAAGTCCCAGCTCCTCAAGAGGCGGAGGCAGGAGGACTGCTTGAGCCCAGGAGTTTGAAACCAGCCTAGGCAGCATAGCAAGACCTTGTCTCTAAAAAGATAAAGAAAGTCTGGCCAATGTGGCAAAACCCCATCTCTACTAAAAACATGAAAGTGAGCTGGGCATAGTGGCACACACCCATAATCCCAGCTACTCGGGAGGCTGAGGTATGAGAATCGCTGGAACCTGGGAGGTGAAGGTTGCAGTGAACCAAAATCGCACCACTGCACTCCAGCCTGGGTGATAGAGCAAAACCTTATCTCAAAAAATAAAAGTAAAAATAACAATACAGAGGTAAATAAATAAAACATAAATAGGTTGGGCATGGTGGCTCACGCCTGTAATCCCAGCACTTTGGGAGGCTGAAGCAGACACATCATTTAAGGGCAGGAGTTAGAGACCAGCCTGGACAACATGGTGAAACCCTGTCTCTACTAAAAGTAAAATAAATAAATAAAACAAAAAATTAGCTGGGCATGTGGCGCACACCTGTAATCTCAGCTACTCGGAAGGCTGAGGTAGGAAAATTCTTTGAACCCAGGAGGCAGAGATTGCAGTTGGCTGAGAGAGCACCACTGCATTCCAGCCTGGGCAACAGAGCAAGACTGTGTCTCATAAATAAACAAACAAACAAACACAAATAATTATACAATGAGAACTAAAGAAATCAAAAATTTGTTTTCATTACAAAACTAAAACTTATTTAAATGAAGCTGAAATACAGCCTTTGTATCCCAAGTGACTGGATTATTTCCTTCTGTTGACAAACTATTAAGTAGCCGACAGATTATCTTTTATTGTAAAATTGGAATGTTGAATTTCCTATCAAGATTTACTTGCTGGCACTTCAGGTACCTCCTAACTTGTTTAAACAGAGTTATATTGAAGTAGAAACACTGAAACCTTTCAAAAACAAACATAACAACAACAAAAAAAATAACTAACCTGTGAATTTTTAATGACATGATTAGCCTCCAGCTGGATAGTAAACGTAACACCAAGTTCTGACGAAAAGGATTTCATTGGTGATAATGTACCGGATGTCAAAACAATAGTCCGAACTTTGCCATTAATATCTGAAAAGGCCTAAAAGAAAATAACATTAGCTATATAAAATTATCTTTTAAAAGGCCAGGCAAAGTGGCTCATACCTGTAATCCCAGCACTTTGGGAGACTGAAGCAGGAGGAATGCTTGAGTCTAGGAGTCTGAGATCAGCCTGGGCAATATGCTGAAACCCTATCTCTACAAAAATTACAAAAATTAGCTGGGCATGGAGGCACATGCCTGTAGTCCCAGCTACTTGGGAGGCTAAGATGGGAGGATCACTTGAGCCCAGGAGGTCAAGGCTGCACTGAGCCGAGATTGCACCACCACATTCCAGTGTGGGTGAAAGAGTGAGACCTTGCTTCAAAAAAACAACAACAAAAACAAAACAACTATCTTTTAAAGAGTCAACCATGTTCATTAAAATGCTGGTACTGAGCAAGAAGACAAAATTGCCATTTATATGATGAGCTTACCACAGCTGGATTTAAGCACCAAAAGTTGAGCACATGAACTGCAGTCTTTTGTCGTGAACGTTTCTTATTTTTTGGTAGAACCAACCACCCATTTTTATCTGAAATATCAATCTGATTTGTCCATGAGTAAGTCTGTTGAATAGCAATTTTATAATCATCTGCAAATCTAGATGCAAAGAAAATGCTAATTAAATGGCAAAACTTTATAAAACCTATAACCCATCTACATGCAATATAAAAACTGATTATATTAAAACTCATTTGAAAGAGTTGGTACCTTCCCATTCAAAGATAACATTCTCATTACCATTAATTAAATTCAGTAATTCTGATATCAGTTAAGCCATTAAATCCTAGAATCAACCGATTCTCAGAGGGAATATCAGCCATCATCTAACCATCTATCTTTTACCAGCTACTTTCTAACCTCATTTTCAAACATTATATATGTCACGGCAGAAGCGGAATTAAAATCCAGGCCTCCTAATTCCCAGTCCAGAGCTCTCTGCATTCTCTACTATATGATTAGTTACAAAATAGAAAACAGTATTATGGTTAAAGGAACTAAAAGGTGGGTTATACTTTTTTACTACATGAGAAAATAGGAAGGTAAGTTTTACTTAAAGTTTTGAAAGTGTTAGCAGCTAATTATAAAATTTTTACATTCCTTTGAAACCTGAGTCTCGGCCTTCATCCACTTTTAATGAAGGTACTGAACCAGATGATATCTGTGATCTCATCCAGTTTATAACTACTTTCAATAAGAATCTAGAAAATGGCTAAGCTTAAAAAGAGTAAAATGTGGTATTCTCTACCATGTCTTCACTGTAGTATTTCATTATTGATTTCACTCCTAGAGAGATGAGATCTCAAAATTAAAGCTGTGAACTTAACAACCATGGAGAGAATCTTATAAAACTATGGGGAGCCAAAAACTGTAAAACTCTTAAAAGAAAACAAAGGGGAAATCTTCATGACATCAGATTTGGCAATGATTTACTGGATGTGACACTAAAAGTACAGGCAACAACAACAACAACAACAAAAAAAAAAAAAAAAACAGAAAAAGAAATTACACTTAAGATTAAAAAGCTTTTCTGCATCAAAGGACACTATCAATAAGTGAAAAAACCCATAGAATGGGAGAAAATATTTGTAAAGCGTATATCTCTTACAGGATTGACATCCAGAATATATAAATAACTACAATTCAATAACCAAAAATCCAGTAATTCAAAAATGAGCAAAAGACTTCAACAGATATTTCTCCAAAAAAGACATACAATTGGCCAATAAAGCACAAGAAAAGATTCTCAATATCTCTAGTTATTAGGAAATACAAATAAAAACCAGGAGATATCACTTGATACCTATTAGGATGGCTATTATACAAAAAGCAAAATAAAATGTGTCGGCAAAATAACAATTCTGATATATGCTGCTATGTAGACTGTTGGCATGGATATGGAGAAATTGGAACCCTTGTGCATTGCTAATGGGAATGCAAAATAGTGCAGTTGTTGTGGAAAACAGTATGCCAAGTCCTTAAAAAGTTAAATGTAGCACTACCATATGGTCCTGCAATTCCATTGCTAGGTATGTATATACACCCAGAAGAACTGAAGGCAGAAATAAGATATTTGTATACCAACATTCATAGTAGCATTGTTCACAAAAGGCAAAAAATGAAAACAACCCAAATGTCCATTAACATAATAATAAATTAACAAAATGTGGTATATACACATAATGGAATATTATTCAGCCACAGAAAGAAACAAAATTCTGATATGCTACTATGTAAATGAACTCTGAAAACACTGTGCTAAGTGAATTGAAATAAGCCAGACACAAAAGGACAAATACTGTACGATTGCTCTTATGTGAAATAGCTAGAAAAGATAAGTTCCTAAAATGGAAATAGAATATAATGAAGGGAAAGACTCTAGGGAGTTACTATTTCATGGGTACAGAATTCCTGTTTGGAATGATAAAAAATTTCTGGAAATAAGTACAATGTATAACATTGCAAATATGCCATATTTTAATGGCACTGAGTTGTATATGTAAAACGGCTAAAATGGTATATTTTATGTATATTTTACCACAATAAAATAAACAAAAAAATACCAGAGCTAGGTACTACTATAACTTAAGTGATAGGATAAGAGGAGTCGGTTGTTTTTCATTTTCCACAGTTTGTCATTAAAAAAAAAAAAAAGACTTTCTGACACTGTAGGAACATAAGAAAACTTTAACTTTAGCAACAGAAGATAACAATTTAATATTAATTACTATTTAATTACTATTTAATATATTTAATATTAATTAACTATAGTTATTTAATGATTTCTATATTCATCAATATAAAAGACTAATTTTGGCCAGGCATGGCTCATGCTTATAATCCTAGCACTTTGGGAGGCTGAGGTGGGAGGATCATTGAGGCCAGGAGTTCAAGACCATCCTGGTCAACATAGTGAGATCTCATCTCTACCAAAAAAAAAAAACGAAATTTAAAAATTAACTGGGCATGGGTGGTGCACACCTGTAATCCCAGCTACTCAGGAAACAGGTGGGAGGACTGCTTAAGCCCAGGAGGTCAAGGCTGCAGTGAGCTGTCATCATCCAACTGAACTTCAGCCTGGGTGGCAGAGCAAGTGCCCCCCTAACCCCGTCTCAAAAACACCCCAGACTAATTTCAATTCCTCTAAGTCTGTGTCAATAAAAGCAAATATATAATAATATCTGTAACACTTATTTTCAGTTCTTCTATTTACTCACCCCAAATTGGCATGTATTAAACACAAGCTAGCACCCAAATTAGGCTATTATTAAAAAGAAAATACACAGCAGTTATCTTCACTTACTTGCTGTTGTGCCTAAAAAGGTAGTCAAGAACCATAAAAAGTCCTTTAAGCATTATTTGAGTTGATGCACTAATAATTGGCACTTCTCTTGCCTCCTCTTTACCATAAATTGGTGAGATTTTTTCCTCTTTCTGAAGAACAGCAGAAAAATGTCCCTATAAGAAATTACCATATTAAGTATAGAGGGGTTGAGAGGAAATCAGAAAAAGAAACTTCTCAAAACTATAATGAAACGCAAACAAAACATGCATTGAAATTTTAGGTAAACAGAATTGCTATAGTTTGACACTCTAACTTCAAATCTTATATTGAAATTTGATCCCCAATAATGGAAGTGGGGCGTAACAGGAAGTTTGGGGTCATGCGGGTAGATACTTCATGAACAGATTAACACCCTCCCTAGGTGGAGAGGAGGTGAGTTAGTGCTCTATTAGTTCTCATGAGAGCTGGTTGTTAAAAAGAGCCTCACACCTCCCTCCCTTCCCTCTCTCTCTCTCTCTCTCTCTGTCTCCCCACTCCCCACTTCTCTTGACATGTGATCTGCACAAACCAGCTCCCCTTCTTCACCTTTTGCCATGAGTGGAAGCAGGCTAAGGTCTTCAAAAGTAAATGCTGGTGCTATGCTTCTTGGGCAACTTGCAGAACTGTGAACCAAATCAACCTCTTTTTTTAATAAGTTACCCAGCCTCGGGTATTTTTTATAGGAATACAAACAGACTAAGACAATTATTAATGCACAATGCCAACAATATTAATTTTAGATCACCATATTAGCAAAATTCTCAGAGTCAAAGACTCTTTAATAATAAGTAGGCATTTTGAAGAGTCATTACTTCTCAATCAGGGTATTATTTGGTGCCTTTCAGAAGTAAAGGATTAAATTAAAATGTAGCAAATGGCTTCTCTGAAGGGCTTTAAAGTGTTGATATGCTGCCTTAAATCCATGAATTATTTCCAGGGAGTAATTCTGATGCTGAGAATAATATGACTACATCACAAGCAAAATTAAATGACTTAAGGAAACAATGCATGCTAAATAAGAAAATGTATGTTAACTGGCTCATTCGTCTTTACATGACTTATAAGTTTTAATGTGCATGGAAGTGTGGACATTAAGAAAAAATTATAAGAAAACAGAAGAGTATGTTTCCCTCATTGTAAAACAGAAAATTCTGAATACTGAAGCAATAAAAGATACTGGTGACTTTGACAATAAAATGTGTTCAATGAAAATAAAACGGGGAAATAGGATAAATAAGAAAGATACATTTTAATATTTAGGTATATCATGAAACAACACAAATCTATAAGAATAAAAAATCCCCCTTCACTGAAAAAAATATTAAAGAATACAAATAAGTACAAAGACCTAAAAAAAAAAAAAAAAAAAAAAAAAAACAAGAACAACAACAAAGAACAAACAAGAAGAAAGACAACATGAACTTGGAAAAATATTCAGCCTGCAATGAAATAAAAATATCAAATGATTCTTTTTGAAAAATGAAGTCCACTCAGCAACACCATACATCAAGGCTAAAATTCTCCTCCAACACTGGCAGAACACTGGCAATTTATTCTGATAAAATATAGAAAATATAAACTACTAACAGTGAGGCACTGTACTAAAAAGAGAAGGGCTAAATGAAATCCTACACATTGAATCATGAGAGTAGATCAAGCTCAATTCCAGGCAGGTTACCTAAACATTGGCAGCTGGGTTGGGGGTAGAAAAATAGAAAACTAAGCAATGGAAAAAATAGTTAATTATGGTTCCTTAGGAAACATAAAGTTGTATAAAAACATAATTAAGTAAGCTACATGACATTACTGTCATGAGCTATAATAATACATGTGATGATATCCACACTGAATATCAATATAACTATACTGGCAGAATAGAGAGTATAGAGAGAGAAGAAAAAAGGGAAAAAAAGCAGGAAGCATAGGAAGAAGAGAGAGAGAGAGAGAGAGCACATGAGTGAGTGAGAGTGTGTGTGTGTGTGTGTGTGAGAGAGAGAGAGAAAGAGAGAGAGAGAGAGAGAGAAATGTATGTGAGGGTATGCGTGTCTAAAGGAGCTAAATCATCATTATACTTAACAGGAAATCAACAGAGAACATCTAAAATTGAAAACTCAAAAGAAGCAGAACCCACATTATTTTTTTAAATGTAGCTAAATAACAGAAGAAACCACTATTAAGAAACGAGAGTGTACTCCAAAGTGAGAATTGGGATTGAGGAGTTAGTCAGAAGAATGCTTTTCTCAACAGAACTGACTGACTCTTTAAATTCTATAGGTATACTACTTTGGTAAAAGTTAATTTCTAAAAATTTCGATAATTACAGTGATTAATTTCTTAGCCTATTAGAATTAGGGCAAATTTTCTTTTTTTTTTTTTTTTTTTTTTTTTTTTTTTTTTTTTTTTTGAGACGGAGTTCCGCTCTTGTTACCCAGGCTGGAGTGCAATGGCGCGATCTCGGCTCACCGCAACCTCCGCCTCCTGGGTTCAAGCAATTCTCCCGCCTCAGCCTCCTGAGTAGCTGGGATTACAGGCATGTGCCACCATGCCCAGCTAATTTTTTTTTTGTATTTTTAGTAGAGACGGGGTTTCACCATGTTGACCAGGATGGTCTCGATCTCTCGACCTCGTGATCCACCCGCCTCGGCCTCCCAAAGTGCTGGGATTACAGGCTTGAGCCACCGCGCCCGGCCCAAATTTTCTTAATCAAATAAAAGTAACTAATCATAACTCACAGAACCCACTTTAAAAAGGTAAATTTTAAGCATGTGAACTACAGCTCAATAAAGTTGTTAATTAAAAAATAATTTTTAACTACAGCAAACATCACAATAAAGGATGCAATACTAGTAATTACTCCTTTAAAGGAAGCAACAAAACCAGGATGTCTTTTTCATTGCCTGTGATAAACAACGCACTGGAGTATGAGCCAGCATAGTAAGAAATAGAAACATGAAGAAATTAGAAAGAAATGGGGAAAGAAAGAAACCGATCATTATTCAGACAATATGATTATCTACATGGAAAATTTAAGATAACATGTGGGCAAACCTGCAAAATAATTCAACAACGTGGTTGACAAGACAATTATAAGATAAATTTTTAAAAAATTAAACACCAGTTTTATATAGCAATAACAATTAAAAATGGAATTTTAAAAATATATCATTTGTAATGGAAACAGAAACTTTAAGCTACCTAAGAATAAGTCTAACCAAAAGCATCTAAATCTTTTAAAAATAAAATTATAATATTTTACTGAAAGATAGGAAGAATAAATAACTGTATCTTGTCATGAATGGGAAAACTTCATAATGTAAATACATTCTTTCCAAATTAATCCATAAATGCAATGCAATTCCAATAAAAATTCCAACAAAACAGTTCCTAGAGATTATAAGCTAATTCTAAAATTCAAATGGCAGAGTAAAACAAAGGACAGCTGATACAATTCCAGAGGAAAATAATGAAGTGAAAGATATGCCCTAATATATATAAGCACTTTTCTTAAGTCAGTAATTAACAAATGTGACAAATTAGAGAAACAGAATGGTAGAACAGAATCAAGTTCAGAAATAAATTCACACATATCTGAAAATTAGAGGGGCTGGATTTGGTGGTTCACTCTTATAATCCCAGTGCTTCAGGAGAACAAGGTGAGAGGATCGCCTGAAGTCAGGAATTCAAGACCAGCCTAGGCAACATAGCGAGACCCAGTCTCTACAAAACATAAAAAAAAAAAAAATCAAGCCAGGTATGGGTGGCTCACGCTCGTAATCCAGCACTTTGAAAGACTGAGGCAGGTGGGTCACTTGAGCGCAGGAGCTCGAGACTAGCCTGGGCAATATCACAAAACCCCATCTCTACAAAAAACTACAAAAAAACGAGCCAGCATGGTGGCATGCTTGGGGTACCACCTACTTAGGGGGCTGAGGCACAAGAACTGCCTGAACCTGGGAGGTGAAGATTGCAGTGAGCTGAGATCACACCAGTGCACTCCAGCCTGGGTGACAGAATGAGACTCTGCCTCAAAATAAGTAAGTAAATAATAGCCATGAGTGGTGATGCATGCCTGTAGTCCCAGCTACTGAGGAAGGTGTGGCAGGAGGATCCCTTAAGACCAGAAATCTAAGGTTACAGTGAGCTAAAAATGTACCACTGCACTTTATTCTGGGCAACACAGCAAGACCTCGTCTCTTAAAAAAAAAAAAAAAGAAAAAAGTAAAAAAAAATGTTTTTTCATTAAAAAAGAAAACTGAATATGTAGCAGAGGTGGCATTACAAATTAGAGGGAAATTAATATGCACTATTTACGAAATAGTGCTGGGATAATTCTCTATCCATACGGGAAAAATTTATTCATAAATTCACAACATAAACAAAATGAATCCAAAATTCATCTATACGGTTGTGTTGGAAGTAGTTCATTTTTTATTGCCGTGTAGTATTCCACTATAGAAATATGCTACAGTTTATCTTTTCTTAAAAAAAAAAAAAAAAAAAAGAGGGTCTTGCTCTGTGCCCCAGGCTGGTGTGTAGTGGCACAATCACAGGTCACTATAGCCTCAACCTCATACATTCAGGTGATCTCCTGCCTCAGCCTCCCAAGTAGCTGGGACTATAGCAGCACCTGCCACCACACCAGCTAATTTTTTTTGTATTTTTTGGTAGAGACAGGGTCTCTACTTGCCCAGGCTGGTCTTTAAGTCCTGGGCTCAAGCAATCTGCCAGCCTCAGCCTCTTAAAGTATGGAATTACTGCCAGGCACCATCACCCCCAGCCCCATTTGTTTGTTATATACATAGCTTTCAAAATGCAAACATTTCGGCCGGGTATGGTGGCTCATGCCTGTAATACCAGCACTTTGGGAGGCCGAGGTGGGTGGATCCAGGTGGGTGGTCAGAAGTTTGAGACCAGCCTGGCCAAGATGGTGAAACCCCATCTCTACTAAAAATACAAAAATTAGCCAGGTGCAGTAGTGGGTGCCTGTAATCCTAGCTACTTGGGAAGCTGAGGCAGGAGAATCTCTTGAACCCGGGAGGTAGAGGTCGCAGTAAGCCAAGATCACGCCACTGCACTCTAGCCTGAGCGACAAAGCAAGACTCTGTCTCAAAAAAAAAAAAAAAAAGCAAACACTTATGCAAAAAATATGAAAGATGTCACAATATGGAAAAATTCTTATAATAGATACCAAGTTGTATTCTATAAATGACAAGCAAAAATTTAAGTATAGCCTGATTAAAATACATGGTTTTCTTTTTTTTTATTTTGACACACAGTTTCACTCTTGTTGCCCAGGCTGGAGTATAATGGCACGATCCTGGCTCACTGCAACTTCCACCTCTTGGGTTCAAGGGATTCTCCTGCCTCAGCCTCCTCGGTAGCTGGGATTACAGGTATGTGATGCCTAGCTAATTTTGTATTTTTAGTAAAGACGCGATTTCACCATGTTGGTCAGGCTGGTCTTAAACTCTTGACTTCAGGTGATCTGCCCACCTCAGCCTCCCAAAGTGCTCGGATTATAGGCAAGAGCCACTGCACCCGGCCTAAAATATATGTTTTAATAGTCATGTGCCCAGAATGCTATTGTGATCATGTTAGCAATTATTTTCATCATTTTTTGTTCAAAAACCTCTTTGAGAAGTAACATCAGCAAGATGGTGAAATCTCAGTTTTCCAGCCAGGCACAGAGGCTCACGCCTATAAGCCCAGCACTTTTGAAGGCCAAGACAAGCAGTCAGGAGTTCAAGACCAGCCTGGCCAATATCGTGAAATCCCATCTCTACCAAAATTACAATTATTAGCTGGGCATGGTGGGGCATGCCTGTAGTCCCAGCTACTCAGGAGGCTGAGGCATGAGAATCACTTGAACCTGAGAGGCAGAGGTGGCAGTGAGCAGAGAGTGCGCCACTGCCCTCCAGCCTGAGCAATAGAGTGAGACTTCATCTCAAAAAAAAAAAGAAGAATTTGAGTTTTCCATTGTCACACTGTCATCTCCCAACAATGAACCAATTCTGACAATCATTCACATATGAGAGTACCTTTGTTAAGAGTCTAGGAGTCCAGCAGAGAAGTTCCAGGACCCCACTGGAGCAAAAAATCCAAGAACAGATGCACTGAAGAGGCCAATAAGCATAGCTTCATATTACCTACATCACCCCTGCCCCACAGAAGTACAGCTCAGTGCCAGGAGAGCAGCCATTAGCCCAGAATTATTCCCATAGAGTAAAGTGAGAATATAGTGAGTGATTAATGAAATAAAGAAAATGTGGCACATACATATATAATGAAATATTCAGTCTTAAAAAAGAAAATTTTGCCATTTGCAACAACATGGATGAAACTGGAAGTAATTACGCTATCTGAAATAAGCCAGATAGATAAATACTGCATGCTATCACTCATATGTGTAATCTAAATAAGTTGTACTCGTAGAAGCAGAGTCCTAAGCCCCAAAGTTAGCAGGAGCTGGGGACCAGGGAAATGGGGAGATGTTGGCCAAAAGATACAAACTTAGTTATCAAATGACTAGGTTCTGTAGATCTAATGTACAATGTGATGATTATAATTAATAATGATGTATACTTGAGGCCAGGCATGGTGGCTTATGCCTGTAATCCTAGCACTTTGGGAGGCAAAGGCAGGTGGATCACTTGAGGTTAGGAGTTCAACATCAGCCTGGCCAACATGATAAACCCTGTCTCTACTAAATATATATAGAGAGAAAAATTAGTCAGGTGTGGTGGCACATGCCTGTAATCCCAGCTACTCAGGAGGCTGAGGCATGAGAATCACTTGAACCCGGGAGGTAGAGGTTGCAGTGAGCTGAGATCGCACTACTGCACTCCAGCCTGGGTAACTGAGCAAGACTCCATCTCAGATAATAATAATAGTAATAATGTATACTTGAAATTTGCTGAGAGCAAATCTTAAGTGTTCTCACTACATACTACGCATACCCACACCCACACAAAGAAAAGGGTGTGAAATGATGGATATGTTTATTACCATGACTGTGTAATCATTTCAAACATATATCAAATTATTACATTGTATACCTTAAATATATACAATTTTTATTTGTCAATCATACCTCAATAATTGCAGGGGGGGAAACCTGTTTGAAACTCTATAATGGTAACTACAATACATGGAAGAAAGAAATCAAAGATCTAATTAACTGGAGAGATATTCCCTGTTCATGAATAAGAAGACTCATTGTTAAGATGCCAGTGCTCTCAACTTCATCTACAGATTCAATGTAATTCCAATCAAAATCCCACAGGTTAACTGAATACCTAGGAATTAACCAAAGAAGTAAAAGATCTCTACAACAAAAACTATAAAACAATGATGAAAGAGGACACAAAAAATGGAAAGATGGTATTCTTCACAGAAATAAAAAAAAAATCCCAAAATTTATATGGAATCACAAAGAACCCAGATTACCCTCAGCACAACATTGAAGAAGAATAGTCAGAGAAATAATACTACCCAACTTCAAGTCTTATTATAAAGTTACAGTAATTAAGACAATGTAGTATTGGTAAAGGAACAGACAAAAGGATCAGTGGAACAAAATAGATGGCCCAGAAAGACATCACAAACACAGTCAGACCTTTGAAAAAGGAACAAAAAGATAATCTAATGGAGAAAGGGTCGTTTTTTTCAACAAATGGTGCTGGAATAACTGCAAATCCAAATGCAAATAAAACATGACTCTAGACACAGACCTCACATCTTTCACAAAAATTAACTTAAAATTAATCACAGATTTATATGTAAAATGCAAAACTACAAAACTTCCAAAAGATAGGAGAAAATCCAGGTGATCATGAGTTTGGGATGAGTTTTTAAACCACAACCCATAAAAGAAAAAAAAATTGAATATGCTGAACTTCATTAAAGTTAAAAACTGCTCTGCAAAAGGCACCATGTCAACAGAATGAAAAGTCACAGTCTGTCTTATTTGCAAACACCTTTCTGAGGAAGGACTTATGTTCAAACTATACAAAGAACTCTTAAAACTCAACAACAACAAAAAATCCAATTGAAAAATGGGCAAAAAGTATGAACAGACATGTCACCAAGAAGCTACAGCAACAGCAAATAAGCATATGAAAAGATGCCCAACATCACATCTTCAGGGAATTATAAATTAAAACAGTAAGATATACTACACATCTATTTGACTAAAATTCAAAACACAGACACCAAACACTAGTGAAGATGTGGAACAGGAACTTTTTGTTCACTGCTGATGGGAATGGAAAATGGTACAACCACTTTTTGTCAAGAGACAAAGTCTTGCTATGTTGACCAGGCTGGAGAGCAGTGGCTATTCACAAGCATGCAATTACAGTGCACTGCAGCCTCAAATTCCTGGGTTCAAGCAATCTTCCTGCCTCAGCCTCCCAAGTAGCTGAGACTACAGGCACATTCCACCATACCCAGCAGGTACAGCCACTTTGAAGACTGTTCAGCAGTTTCTTGCAAAGCTAACCACAGTCTTACAATATAATACAACAATTGTGTTCCTAAGTATTTATCCAAATGAGTAGAATGCATGTCACTAATAGAAATGCTTATAACGGCTTTATTCACAATTGCCAAAAACTAGAAACCATCAATGTGTCCTTCAGTAGGTGAATGGATGAATAAACTGTAGTACATCCAGATAACGAAATATTATTCAGCTATAAGAAGAAATGAGCTATCAAGGCAAAACAAAAATAAAAACAAAAACAAAAAACATGAAGGAATCTTAAATGCATATTGCTAAGTTAAAGAAGCCAGTCTGAAAAGAATACATACTGCACAATTTCAACTATATGGCATTCTGGAAAGGCAAAACAATGGAGTTAGTAAAAAATCTGTGGTTGACAAGGGTTTGGTGGATGTGGGCGTGGTGTGGTGGAGGGATGAATAGGTGTAACACAGAAGATTTTTAGGACAGTGAACACACTCTGTATGATACTGTAAACGGTAGATTCCTAGGAAAACCTAATTGAACTCTCCGACACAAGGAGTAAGCCCTAAGGTAAACTATGGACTTTAATGAACTGTAACATATCAATAATTATTCATCAATTATAACAAATATACTATACTATTGTAAGAGATCGATAATGGGGAAACTGTGGAGTGGGTGTGTATTGTGTAGGTGTATAGGTGTGCAGCTGGGAGTGGGAATACATGAGAATTCTGGATCTTCTGCTCAATTTTTCTCTAAACCTAAAATATATAATCTATTAATTTAAATAAGTAGGAACAAAAAACATTTTTATTTGCAAAAAATACTAGAGAAGATAATGAAATTTGTGCAGCCTCTATTTAGAAAAATGTACAAAAATACATACTCATAAAATGTTGGCATATAGCTTCATAAGGTTCATAGTCTTCCAAAGCCTACTCATGATCTCTCCATGAATATCAGGTTTATAATTTCTAAATTAAGATGAACAAAATAGGAATTTCTTCTCTTTTTATTTTCTAAAATTTTAACTTTTACAATTGACTAAGTAAATCTACAACCTAAAAACACTGACTCCTTTTAGCATTAAAGCAATTAATTCCTTTAAAGACAATTTCCTTCAAACTACATAATGCTGTATTTCACCCACAATTTACCCATGACATCACTTAAAGATGATCAAATGTCGATAATAAAATAAAATTTAAAAAAATTAAATTGCTATATTTAAATTTTGGGGGTTACTCACTAGATTTTATCTGGATTTAGCCATGACTAAATCACTTCTAACTCACTAAGTAAATTGCACAGGTGAAAAATATCTTACCTGCAAAATGGGAAAAGTAGCAGTGGTAATGCCCATTTTGTGCAAATTTAAGAGCATTTCATTTCCACTCCATATTTTACAAGATGATTCATAATCTCTTTCTACAAGATATTCAGAGTTTGCTTCTAACCAACTGAAATAAAATAAAACAATTTTGTCAGCCAGTATCATCCTTACATGTACTATTTCAACAGAACAAGACCATCATCATTACTGTCTTGCATTGACATTCTTAGGACATGAATGTGGATTAAGATACCTTTTGAAAAGCATGCATGTCTCATATTGCAAAATGAACATTAAATAACTATAAAGAAAGCTTTTATTCAGAAGAAACATACATACATATGATTTCCCACTTGTTTTATGGATTCACACTGCTTTACTTAGCTAATGTCTCTTCAACTAAGAGCCATGTCTTAGGTACTTATCCTGAACATACAAAAAAGAAAATGCAAAACAACCTAATAAAGAAATTAGAGTGTTACATATTAACACAAAAAAGAATTACTAGAACATATATAAATATAATTCATTGATATATATACACAATCATACATTAGATAAGTGTTGGAATGCCTATTTTATTCCAGACATTGTTCTGGGTAGTGAAAATAACAGCAGTTAAATAAAATAGGCAAGGTCCTTACTCTCATGGAAATTACATTCTAGTAAAGGGAGACAGGAATAAACACAGAAACAAATACATAAACAAGAAAGTATCAGGTTGTCATGGGAAACTATACAGCCATAAAAAAGAACGAGAACATGTCCTTTACAGGACGTGGATGGAGCTGGAGGCCATTAACCTTAGCAAACTAACGCAGGAACAGAAAATCAAACATCACATGTTCTCATTTATAAGTGGGAGCTAAATGATGAGAAAACATGGACAAGAGGGGAACAACACATACTGAGGCCTGCTGGAGGATGCAGGCTTGGAAGAGGAAGACAATCAGAAAAAATCACAAATGAGTGCAAGGCTCAATACCTGGGTGATAAGATAATATATACAACACACCCCCATATCATGTTTACCTATATAATAAACCTGCACATGTACCCCTGCACTTAAAAGTTAAAAAGTTCTAATAAAATGGAAAAAAAAAAAAATCAGGTAGTGATATACAACAACACGAAAATAAATTAGTTTAATGTAACCTAGCTGCTACTTCAATTTCAATGTCAAGAATGCTCTCCCTCAGGTGACATTTTTTTCCAATAACTGAATGCAAAAAGTATCCAGACACAGAAGGATCAGAAAGAAAGAAATATCCAAGCAGAAGGAATAGCTAGGACAAAGGTCCTGAGGTAGTTAGCAAATTTTGCTTGTTTGAGGACCTGAAAGAAAGCCAATGTGATTTGCAGCACAGTGGGTAAAAATAAATAATGGTATGAACAATGTCAGAGTGATAAGCAGAAATCAGGTCATCTTGAGTCACGATAAGAAATCTGAATTTATTCAAAGTGCAACGGGAAGGCTTGGGATTTTTTTAATTTTTAATTTTTGTGGGTACACAGTAGGTGTATACATTTATGGGGTACATGAGATGTTTTGATACAGGGATGTAATACGTAATAATCACATCATGGAATATGGGGTTTCCATTTTCTCAAGCATTAATCCTTTGTGTTACAAATAATCCAATTATATTGTTTTTTGTTTTTTTCTTTTTGCTCCTCTGAATGAATTGAATCAAATCTTTTAGTTATTTTTAAATGTACAGTTAAATCATTATTGACTATAGTCACACTACTGTGCTATCAAATACTAGGCCTTATTCATTCCATTTTTTTTTGTACCCATCAACCATCCCCACCTCCCCCATGATCCTCACCTTCTACCCTACCCAGCCTCTCATAAACCATCCTTCTACTCTATCTCCATGGATTCCATTGTTTTCATTTTCAGATTCCAAAAATAAGTGAGAATATGTGATGTTTGTCTTTCTGTGCCTGGCCTATTTCGGTTAACATAATGACCTCCGGTTCTATCCATGTTGTTGCAAATGACAGGCTCTCCTTCTGTATTATACCTGAAGGATACTCCACTGTGTATATGTACCACATTTTCTTTATCTGTTCATCTGCTGATGGACACGTAGGTTGCTTCCAAATCTTGACTACGGTGAATAGTGCTGCAGGAAACATGGGAATACAGATATACTTTGAAATACTGATTTCCATTCTTTTGAGTATATATCTAGCAGTGGGATTGCTGGACCATATGGTAGCTCTATTTTTAGTTTTTTGAGGAACTTCCAAATTGTTCTTCATAGTGGTTGTCCTAATTTACATTCCCACCAACAGTAAACAAGGGTTCTCTTTTCTCCACATCCTCGCCAGCATTTGTTATTGCCTGTCTTTTGGATAAAAGTCATTTTAACTGGGGTGAGATGATATCTTACTGTAGTTTTGATCAGCAGAGAAATTCTGATCAATGATGTTGAGTACCTTTTCCTATGTCTGATTGCCATTTGTATGTCTTCTTTCAAGAAATGTCTATTCAAATCTTTTGTCTACTTTTAATTAGATTACTAGATTTTTTTCCTACAGGGGTGTTTGAGCTCCTTATATATTTGGTTATTAATCTCTTGTCAGATGGGTAGTTTGCAAATATTTTCTCCCAACCTGGGGGTTGTCCCTTCACTTTGTTGACTGTTTCCTTTGCTGTGCAGAAGCTTTTTAACTTGATGTGATCCCATTTGTCCATTTTTGCTTTGGTTGTCTGTGCTTGTGTGGTATTACTCAAGAAGTCGTTGCCCAGACTGATGTCTTGGAGAGTTTTTCCAATGTTTTCTGTAGTAGTTTCACAGCTTGAGGTCATAGATTTAAGTCATTAATCTATTTTGATTTGATTTTTGTATACGGTGTTAGATAGGGGTCTATTTTTATTCTCCTGCATATGGATATCCAGTTTTTCCAGCAACATTTATTGAAGAGACTATCTTTCCCCCAGAGTATGCTCTTGGCACCTGTGTCAAATATGAGTTCACTGTAGGTGTGTGGATTTGTTTCTGAGTTTTCTATTCTGTTCCATTGATCTGTATGTCAAAAATGAGTTCACTGTAGGTGTGTGGATTTGTTTCTGAGTTTTCTATTCTGTTCCATTGATCTGTATGTCTGTTTTTATGCCAATATCATGCTGTTCCTTTTGGTGGGAAGGTTTTAAACAAAGAGTTTTAAATAAAAGAGATGTAAATCTATCTAAATCTATTTAAATAAAAGAGATGTAAATCTATTTTATATGTTTAAAAAATAATTCCAGCTACTAAGCTAGAATTGATTACTGGAGAAAGACGAGTGAAAACAGAGACCTGTTAGGAGGTTATTATAATATTCTTGTCGAGAGAAGATTGTAGGATGATAGGTATGAACAGTCAATGAAATTGAGGAATTGGGGATATACTGTGCAGGTGGCATCTATAAGACTTACTGATTAATTGGATGAGATGAGGCAGTAAGAATATTATCAAAGATAATACTTAACTTTTTTATTTGAGGAACTGGTGCATACTATTTGCTTAGATGAGGAAGACTGGGGAGAAAACAGAACACAAGGGAAGGGAAAGAATTCTGTTTCAGATGTAAAGTTGAAATGTCTACTTGTTATCTAAAGAGAGCTATAAAGTAGACAGTTGGATATGAGAATGGCATTGTAGAGAGAGGTTGAAGCTAAAGACAGGTTCAGGCCCATCAGTACTGCAGATTATAATTTAAGCTATGATATTGGATTATATAATTTAGGAAAAACACGAGCTACGAAAGAAACTAGGTCCCAGTACCAAGTAAACCCTGAGGCACTCCAACATTTAGATATCAAAAAGAATAAGAATTATCAAAAGAAATTATGAAAGAATGGACTGTGAGAAGGAGAAAAACCAGAGATGTCACAGAAGCCAAGACAAAAATGCTTTCAAAGAGGTAGTCATCAACTACCCAACACCACTGTCTGGCTAAAACAAAAGAAACAATAACCTCTGTATTTGGCAATATAGAGATCACTGGTGATCTTGATAAGAACAGTTTCTGCAGAATTGTCCAGACAGCAACACTGCTAGGATTGATGAGGGAAGAATGTCAAGTTAGAAAATAGAATTAGCAACTATAGACAACTCTTTCAACAAACTATGTTGTAAAACACACACACACACACACACACACACACACACACAAATCTACATGGACAACACCACAAGAAAAGACACAAGTAAATGGCAAAATGGGGTGGAAAGTATTTACAACTCTTATTACAGGCAAAGATTTCAATTCCCTAATATGTAAATGGGATTCTATAAATCATTAAGGCAAAGAACCAAAATAAGAACAAAAAAAGGACAGAGATGTCAACAGGAGTTGACACAAAAGGAAATATAAATGGCATTTAAATATGCTTAATTCCACTCATATTAAGGAAAATGAATATTAACACTACATTGAATACTAAATGAATATTAAAACCACTTTTCACCTAGGAGGCTAGAAAAAAACAATTTCCATACTTTTATGCATTTCTGGTACATTAGCCCCACTCTCATCCACCTAATGGGTAAATTTAAGCAGTATCTATTTAAATTTAAAATATATCTATGCTTTCACCCAACAATTCCACTTCTAAAAACTTTTTTATAGATATACTTGCATATCAATGAAATTACATATGTTCAAAGTTATTCATTACAGCAGTATAACAGCAAAAGACTAGAAACAACCTCCTCTATTAATCAGAGGCTGATTAAATAAACTATTGCATATCTATCTAATGGAATTCTAGGTACCTATTTTTCTAAAAACCGAGAAAGTTTTCTAGGTCTTAACACGAAAAAGTCTCCTAAATAAACTGTGAAGCGAAAAAAGCAAGTTGCAGAAAATTTTATGTATAGTATGCCATTATTTGGACAAAAAATTAGGGATAAGAAAAGATACCTAATATTGGCTCATAAATGAGTAATATGCATTGAATGATAAATTTGTTTAGGAGAGCACAGACATTAAACAGATCAGGGAACGGGAAGGAAGGGAGGTTTTTACTATATAAATTTGTATACATTTTATGTTCAAACCATGTGACTGTGTAACATTCAGATTTTTTTAAGTATAATGTGAAGGAAACAAAAATGCTACAACCAATGAAATGGAATTCAGAGTCGAGAGGTTTTTTTCTATGATAACAAGACTCTAGCTCAATAACTTAATGTCTAATAAAAGAAAAATTATCTAGTGTAAATTTTCATAAAGCTAGTACTAAATATATTATTTGAGAGTACTGAAATCTTGGTTAATTAAAACTCATGAAACTAGAATCCTATTTAACTTGGAGAATAAAGCAAGAAATTAAAAGTCATGATCCAGAATTTTAAAATATATTAATTAAAAGAATGTTTAGTTTCTGGTTCAATATCCTATACACATCCTTTGGGGCCGCTAAGATCCTGTCAAATTAGGAATAAGATTCATAATTATTCATTTTAAAAAATCACTTATCTTCATTATATTCTTGTGAACAAGGCAAAAGGTTGGACTGCCTTGTTTTTAAAGCTTAATTGGCAAGGAACAATCCATTTCCCAAGAAGCCTAGTTAACTAAAGTTTACTGACTTTAAAATACTGTAGTATAATCAAACATGTTTTTAATATAAAGGCAGCACAAATATACTAATAAACATATATTCTTACTTAATGAGGCTATAGCACACAGCTCGTAGGGGTTCATGATCTTTTTTCCTTATATTATTGTTGACCATACTATCTAGTTCATCCCGAGCAAATCGAAGCTGAACTTCTGTTACACTGTAGCTTGCTGATTCCCGAGCACAGTCCTCGATGTTATGAGCTTCATCTAAAATGACAACCTGTTCTTTCAGATTTAAATCCATCTATAAGATAAAAGATTCTGTTGTAAAACATTTGGCCAAATGGATTTAATAATAGCAGGTAAGATATTTCATTTAGGGAGGGTGGGGGTGGTAAAATAATAATAATAATAATAATAATAATAATAAAAGAAAAAAAGACATTTCATTTAAAAATTCACACTATAGGCCAATATTGCAAATGCAATTACATAAGCAACTGATTTTAGGAATTAAATAAAACTTAAACACTGAGGCCAACTAAATATCAGCTCTACATTACTGAGTCTGCCCCTTTTTTACTCTCAAAATACTTTGCAAACCTATCAACAACAACAAAAATATGTAAGTGAGCCTGGATCAAGGTACCACTGGCTGAGCAGAAGGGTATAAAATCCCACTGTGAAAACATTTCCAAAATATTTTTACAAACTAAGCATAAGACCTTTAAAAATAAAATAAAGATAAAAGATTACAAGCATAAAACCTTTAAAAGTAAAATAACAATACAAGATTAGGCCAGGCACAGTGGTTCATGTCTGTAATCCCAACACTTTGGGAGGCCAAGGCTGGTGGATCACTAGGTCAAGAGATGGAGACCATCCTGGCCAACATGGTGAAAATCCGTCTCTACTAGAAATACAAACAAACAAACAAAATTAGCTGGGCCTGGTGGTGCATGTCTGTAATCCCAGCTACTCAGGAGGCTGAGGCAGGAGAATCACTTGAACCAGGGAGTAAGAGGTTGCAGTGAGCCAAGATTGCACTGCTGCACTCCAGCTTGGGCAACAGAGCAAGACTCGGTCTCAAAAAACAAACAAATAAATGAACAAACAAAACACAAGATTAAAATGACTCTTAAAATACTAACATAATATAGTGTGTATCTGTTGCATTTTAATCTGTCCTGCAATCCTTCTCCAACATGGGAGGTGGAGAATTGTTCTTCTCTAACTCCCAAGTGATGCTGGCAGGACTATTAACCTATGAATCAAAGAACATCACTACTTTCACAGCAGGGAAAAGGCCAAGATTATCAGTTAAATAGAGTATTCCATCCTTCTATGGTCAGAGTGACTAGTTCAGGTTCAGGAATAGACATGTGATCCATAGTAGGCCAATCAGAGTATTCTGGAGGGACTAACATGTGGCCATGCTCTTTCCTCCAGGTGAGCTAGTTGCTTATGGTTATCTTTGTTCCATAAGCAAGAGTGAAAACTTGCCTGAGAATAAAGCCATCACAATAAAGAGAATCAAGTATTTTTTCTTAAGCTCTTTTTAGGCTGGGTTTGTGTCACTTGTAATTGAAAGCATACTAATACAAGGAACTGTCACAAAGCAATTGTTAATGAGTTATTTTGAGGAAGTAAGAATACACAGAGAGCTGAAAAGTTGAGAAAGAACCATGGAAGAGTAGGAAATATATTTGGGTTTAAAAAATAAGTAGGATTTGAATTTGGACAGACAAAGAGAGAGTCGGGCATTCCGAAGAGGTGTCATCAAAAGCAAAGATAAAGAACAAAGTATCCTCAAAGGAGTATGAGGTAATTTTTGAAAGATTCAAATTGGGCAGATCCAGGTCAGACTATTGTGCAACTTTGAGTGCAGTAAGCTTAAGAAATATAAACTTTATCTCATGCACAAAGGAAGTGATAGATTTTTAAGCAGGTAAAAGGATGTAATAAAAGCAGTATTTGGAAAACTGACCTGGCATTGATATGCACAGTGTCTTAGAGGGAAGAGACCTAGTTAAGAGATTACCAAATAAGAAGTAGGATAGGAGGAGCAGTAAACACAATGCCTATTAATTTGGATCTTAAAGAAATAGAAAGCTGAGATGAATTGTGCAGTCAGACCTGAAGACAGGACTAGACTAACAATTGACTATGCCAAGTTATTCACTTTTTGTCTTATGCTGTTAACAATTGCATGTCTCTAAAAAGAACCAGGCAAATAAACACAAATGCTATATCTGAAGTTCACTTCTCAAAAGTTCACAAGGCATAATTTGCATAGTGTGTATATTCTCCCAACATAAGTTCTTCAAAACAGTTTTAAATAATTCTTTTTGAATATTTCATAAATGCAAAGAGAAACCCTGCTATAATCCCATGTCAGTCACTATGTTCCTTAAAACTGCTTATTTTGGAAACTAAAATGAGTGGGTCAAAAACTGTTTTTAATACACCTTAGAATATGTTTTTAGTACTCTAGTAGGTTTACAGAAATTTATTTACATAAATTAAAGTGAAAAAACATATTAAAATACCTAAAAGCTTTTATATTCAACATTTATATCCCCATGAGTAGGAAAAAAGTTCTAAATTTTACACATATACTCACAGTTTCCCTTATTTGTGCATCTAGAAGATAGTTGTAAGGACAAAATATGATGTCAGCATCTTGTATTAGTTCTCGGGCTGTGTAATATGGACAGACCCTTAGTTTCTTCCCTAAGCTGACAAGTTCTTCTATATCCCAGGCTTTGCACATCCCTTGGAAAGTCTGTAATGTGTGCTGATCACTAATTTTATGAACTCCATGATAAAAATAGCAGGATTTTCCCTAGAAACAAATATGCATAACAAAAATGTGAACCAATACTGGAATCCAATGAATACAGTAAGTTTATCCCAGAACTTGAGGAACATCATTAAAGCCACAAGGCTTAGATTTTACTGACTATGCCACCATGCCCGACTAATTTTTTGTCTTTTTTGGAAACAGATAATACCATAGCTATAATCACAACCAAGTCTAGTTGCCTCAGACTTAGAACTCCAAATCAGAAGAGCTCCAAATACCCTAAATTAACTTGGAAAAAATGTATTTTTAAAATATGTTTGTTATGGCTTTTTTTCTGATTAAACTAATGTTAGGCATGAAATATTTCTGGAAGGATTCACAAAACAATGGTATCACTAGTTGCTTCCAAGGATGAGAATTAAGTGACAGGGCACAGGAGTGGGAGATTTTTGTCTGTTTTGTACCTTTTCAATTTTGAGCCATGTGACAGTATTTCTTCTTCAAATATAAATAAGAAGGAAGGAAGGTAAGTGGGTAGGTTGGAATGTCCTCAGGGAAAATAAAGAAAGAGTATTCACTACAAAAAAAATTCAGGAATACCAAAAAAAAAGTCTCAATTGTTCATAATTCCATTACACAAAGAATGCACTGAAAACATTTTGGTGTATTTTATTTCATATTTCTTCCATACATGTATACGTAAGGATATATCTACAATGTGACCCAATATTAAAATAACAAGAACAAGGTAGGCACGATTACAGGTGTGAGCACTTTGGAAGGCTGAGGCAAGAGGACTGTTTTAGGCCAGGAGTTTGATACCAGCTTGGGCAATGTAGCAAGACTCTGTCTCTACAAAAAATAAAAAATTTGCTGGGATTGGTGGCGAACATCTGTTGTCCTAGCTACTCAGGAGGCTGAGGCAGGAGGATCACTTCAGCCTAGGAGTTTGAGGATATGGTGAGCTATGATCACGCCACTGCACTCCAGCCTGGGTGACAAACAAAGCCCTATCTCTAAATAGCAATAATAAAAAGAACAAAGCAAATGTTCCCCAGACATTAAGGATTATTAACAATCTAGTCACAACAAATAAAACGTTTTATAAAACTGTATTCACTTTGTTTTCCTCTGCCTAATGTATTAAAAATCATACCAGGAAAATCTTCCGACATCACTCAGCATCTTTCATTGCTGCTCATATATGTACACTGAATTAATGTGCCATAGCTGATGAACCAGTTTTCTTACTACTGGGCTTATAGACTGCTACCAATTTCCACTTTATACGTAAGGCTGCAGTGAGCATTCTTATGCTGGTTTCTAAATATTTTCTTAGTATACATTTTTAGAAATGCCATTAGGGGATCAGATGCTACGAAGTATTTTTAAGTTTCTTGAAAGCATATAGTGAAATTATCCTCCAGAAAGTATATACTGTTTTGCATTACCCTTTTCCCACATCCTTATTAACACTATCTTTTCTTATCTCTATTTTAAAAGTAAAAATAGAATCTTGTTTTGATTTATATTCTTTATGGTTTCTAGCAAAGTTTAACATAATGTTGTATACACAGTCTAACAAGTTTCAACAGTAATTTGTGTTTCCTCTTTTATGTTATCTACTGATGTCCTTTGCCATTCTTTTTTTTTTTTTTTTTTTTTTTTTTTTGAGATGGGAGTCTCACTCTGTCACCCCAGGCTGGAGTACAGTGGTGTAATCCAATCTCAGTTCACTATAACCTCTACCTCCCAAGTTCAAGCAATTCTTGTGTCTCAGGCCCCAAGTAGCTGGAACCACAAGTACATCACCACACACAGCTCATCTTTTGTAGAGACAGGGTTTCATCGGGTGGCCCAGGCTGGTCTTGAAATCTTGAGCTCAAGTGATTCACCCGCCTCAGCCTCCCGAAGTGCTAGGATTACAGGCATGAGCCACTGCACTCCACCCCATTCTATTACTGGAAATAAAAAAATTTCACTACAGGCTGGTCACAGTGGTTCATGCCTATAATCCCAACATTTTGAGAAGCCAAGGCCAGAGAACTGCTTGAGCCCAGGAGTTCAAGACCAGCTAGGCAACATAGGAAGACTCCATCTCTATTAAAAAAAAAAAAAAAAAAGGAAAGAAAGAAAGGAAAAATTAGACCACAGTGAGCAGTGACCACGCCACTGCACTCCAGCCTGGGCAACAGAGTGGGACCCTGTCTAAAAAAAAAAAAAAAAGCTCATTACATTTATTAATTAAAAAATAAAGTGTTTGATAAAACCCAGCCCTAACAAGAGTGTCTCATACACTATTAAAAATATACAAAATTAGAAAAGTATAAATTTTTTAGAAGTATAATATTTTAGTAGAAGTACATAGACAATTTGTCAAAAAAAAACTAGCAAAATTTAAAATTTTACCATTAATCTGAATAGATGTACACTATCCTGCTAAATAGCCAAGAAAATTGGAAATAAACCAAATGTCTACCCATAGGAGACATGTTAAATAAATATGGTAAATTAATACAAAAACTTTAGCCCTTAAAAATAAAAATGATTTAGATTTGTCTATGTGCTGATTAGGCTCTCTATGTTAAGCAAGAAAAAAACATGTTGAATAATGTGTATAGAATGATTAAATTCATGTAAATTGCTTTTTTAAAGAATATAGAGACATACATTATAACAAATACATTTTTTAAATGTTCTGGTAGAAAACACACAAAATTTTACAGTTGTTTCCTTAAAGGGTTAAAGAGATGGGAGGAGCTGGAAAAAGAGAGCCTCTCTTTTCGTTTTCTAACCACATAGATGTACTACTTTTCTTTTTCAATTGTCATTTGGAGCTAAGTGATAGAATAATGGGCTACTTTTATTTTCATTAATTCTACATATTTATTTTAAAAAAGATTTTGAAATAAAAATATTTATTTTTCCTAGTTTGCTGTCCTTAACAAAAAACAACTATATATAAAATACATAAATTATATTAGGGATGAAAGATTTTAAGGTAGCTCTATATATATACACACATACACTTTTTTTGGTATTTTTTAGAGTTTCTAGCAAGGTTTAATATAATATTGTATGACTACTCTAACTAGGTTCAACAGTAATTTGAATTTATTCTTTTATGTTGTCTACTAATGTCCTTTGTCACTGTATTAATGGAAATAAAAAATTTCATTACAGGCTGAGCGCAACAGCTCATGACTGTAATCCTAACACTTTAAGTGGCCAAGGCGGGATGAAATATACTCTATCCCTGTCTTTATGAAATCTTTATATTTATATGTATTTTTATCTATGAACTATCCAAAAGGAGAAATCTATGTTTTCAAAACATACATACATCAGTACATACACAAATGCATTTAGATATTGCTAGAAAGAAAGTCAACCATAAAAGATTCATAACCTATAAAAGAATGTCAGCAAGTCAAACAAGACATGAAGAGCTGAGGACCAGTTCTCTTAAAGCTTTGTATTCAGCCATGTTAAAGGATGCACCTGTTGGTCCTCCAAAGTATTAAAAATAAAAATTAGGGCCGGGCACAGTGGCTCACACCTGTCATCTCAGCACTTTGGGAGGCCAAGGCAGGCAGATCATGAGGTCAAGAAATCAAGGCCACCCTGGCCAACTTGGTGAAACCCCATCTCCACTAAAAATATGAAATAATTAGCTGGGCATGGTGGCACGTGCCTTGTAGTCCAACTACTTGGGAGGCTGAGGCAGGAGAATCTCATGAACCCAGGAAGCAGAGGTTGCAGTGAGCTGAGATCACACCACTGCACTACAGCTTGGTAACAGAGTGATACTCTGTCTCAAATAAATAAATAAATAAGGAGGAAAGGGCTCATTTAACTATATTTGTTTAGGTCATTTTATACATTATTATCACTTTCTCTAACCTCTACTGTTCTTATTCTTCATACTATGTCAACTTCTCCCTACCTCAATGCCATCTTTGGATTCTGTTTCTAGTGTACTCAAAATGGCAGTGGATGAAGAATCAGAAAACTTGCGTTCTCGTTCCTCCTTGCTAATTACTTGTCTGACTGGGCAAACTTCAGGGCCCATTTTGCTCATATGACTAAGCATCAAGAGAATATTTGACCCAGAAGGCTTGTAAGATTTCTTCTGACTCACTGACTATATCATCTCTAAAATTCCTTCCAGCTCTAAAATTCTGTGATTCAGGTAAAGATGTGTCAATCATCTTTCATATTCAGTTTGATACAGACTGAGTTTAATAATAAGACATTCACCATTTCTTCATTCCAAGCTCTTTCATAGAATTCTAAAAGCTTATCTTTATAGAAAATTATCACTATAGTACCTTTAGAATCTATGACTATGAGCTATTAAGTCTCATTTTAACCAAAAAGATACATATCCAAAATAATATTTCAGAATTTTCATCCCTGATGCTAGTTAAAATTATTTTTTCTTAACTGAAACAAAAAATAACTTTTAACAGCTAAGTGCATACGTTTCCAGTATAAGGGCACTTCAGTAAAAGAAACAATGAACAAGAAACACATGTGCCTTGGATCAAGCCAAAAAATCAGAAAGTTTACACTTTAAGGGCAGTTAGAATGACACCCCTGTGCAGGCTGATAGCAAAACCAGAAAAGCTCATCCATTTTAGCAGTGTAACACAACCCTGAGGAAGTCTGTCAATTGAAGTGTTATCACACTTTAAACACTTTGATTCAAATTGTCAGTTATCTATTTATCATTTCACTTTGGTAATTCAGTCATAGTAAACACAGACACCTATGGTGACTTTGTAATTGGCCCTCATTACAATACCAAATTACTAAGAGGGCTTGAGAACAAGAAAAAGGATGTTCATGTATGCCCATGAGGTAAGCATTCTGAGACAGAATTAGGTCAAGGCAAACCACAAACAGATACCTCAATTATTCATATTGCTAATATTCAAAAGTAAAGTACCTGTTCACTTTAAGACAAACTAAAGGCAATGAAAAATTCTGAACACTGAAGTCTATTGAACTACTTTTTATTTTTACATGATTCAAACTTACAAGTTTGAAGATCAATAAAGACATAACCAGTGCTGCAGGTTTCTAGGTTACACAAAATAAAACTATCTGTCTTCAATACACAATCTTACACTTTATCATCACTTTTACCAACATATTTTACCAATGCATGTTTTTCGTTGTTTGTTTTTGAGACAAAGTCATGCTCTGTCGCCCAGGCTAGAGTACAGTGGTGTGATCTCAGCTCACAGAGACCTCCACCTCCTGAGCTCCTGAGATCAAGTGATTCTCATGCCTCAGCCTCCCAAGCAGCTGGGATTACAAGCATGCACCACCACATCTGGCTAATTTTTTGCATTTTTAGTAGAGATGGGTTTCACCATGTTGGCCAGGCTGGTTTCAAATCCTGACTTCAAACGATCTACCCACCTTGGCTTCCCAAAGTGCTGGGATTACAGGGGTCAGCCATCATGACCAGCCAATGTATTTTTTACAAATACATAATAATTTTCCCAATAATAAGTTAAAAAAAAAAAAAAGCTAAAAATACAGTGACAATGCCAGCAAGTCTTCTTGCACAGGCTACATAGCCAAAAAACAAATTTCAAGCATTTGAGGAATTCAGCAGATCACTTAGTCACTATGGAAAGCAGTCTACTTATGCATGAAAAGTATGATGTTTTACCATGAAGAGCTTTATTTTATTATTTTTGAACACTTAACACTTTCATCTCTCCTTGAAGAGAAGTTATTTAATACACAGAATAAAGGGATTTCACAATTCCCTTTAGTTAGTTAGTTAGAAAGAACTCTTTGGAAATAAATATGACTAGAATTTCAGCAATGGCTTTGATTCAATAGTTCTGTATTCTCTCCTGGCTCTGAACCCGTCACTCAAGTTTTGCCATTGGACCACCTTACTACTTATACTGTATAATCTCACTTGTGTATCTATTAAAATATCTTTTGACTGTTCCTAAAGTTTAAATAAACTTTCATCCAATAAAAGAGAGTATTAAGGAGGAAAAGCATAAAACAAAATAACTAACTCACATTAACGTTATATGGTAAGGGGTGATATATCAATAAAATGAAATTCTAGGGGCAATAGCTCACAGTTTTTTGTGTAGAAATTACTCTGATAAGATACTTGAAAGACAAAACAACTTTCAAAATATATTAAAATATCATTGATCACTTCATAGTTATCAATTTACAGTTCACTGATTTTTGGGTATAATTTCATACTTGCAACTTCAATTTTAGAGTAAGCTAATTATCACACCAGAACACAGACTCCCAAACTAATACTGCCCAAAAAAATTATATGAAAGTTATATAAGTCTTCAGTAAGAAAGCCTTATTTCTACCAAGCTCAAATTCCTATTAATCTTATTTCCCTAGAAAATTTCAAAACCACTAATAGCATCTTTTTAAAGTTAATAATTCAGTATAACTTTTAAAAGAGAAGTTTGTATTAATCAGAATTATGAGATGGGATAATCCTTATATTTCTCATTTGATTAAAATATTCAAGATTTGCTCGAACAGAGAGCCTAAATAAACCATCTGCTTTTGATGTTTTTAAGTGTGTAAAGTATATTAATTAGACCTAATTAGACTAAATCATTTAAACACTTCTGTTCCTCATAGGACATCATCCACATTGAATTATTTTTGGTAGCAGGATTTAAAAGAAGAAACTGAGATATCTGACTACAATGGAAATTAATTTCAAGGAATTAAATATCCCCAAGCTTTAAAACCAAATCCCATTCTTTAAAACTTGACTAAAGATTTTCTAATGGTAAAATTATTTTTCAAAAGATATCAATACTAGCAGTTAATTTGATTTTCCGAAGTTGATTATTACTAGAAATGTACCTATAAAACATATACTGAGTAATTTCAATATTTTCAGCTTTGTTTCTCTAAAACAAAATAATTTTACTCACATTTTTCCCATCCAGCAATTCCATGCACTTTTCATTTCTGTTGAAGTTACCAACTACTTCAGGATGGATGCAAGTATGATCCCTGCTGGAAAGAATAGTCATTGGGACCCCTGAATATGCTGTCCTCCGGAGCTCCCTAGTAATCTGAGCAATCTGCTTGTGTGTGCGCGTCCCAAAATATATTTTGGGTATCTTGGATTTCCCCGTATGATCTTTCTTAATGGTATTCAACGACTCTTGACTGTTTCCTTGTTTAGTAGAACAACAGCACCGTGAACAGTGGCCAGGGGGCTGTAAGAAAAGAAAAAAATGATAACTAATATCTAAACTACCATAAAAAACGTTATCAAACCTCACATGGAATGAGAACCTGTAAGTAATGAATAACAATAATCAAATGAAGAGAAATTACAAGATATTACAGTATCTAAAACTTGCCGTTAAAGAAAAAAACTACAAATTCAATTTAAAATCATTCCTCATTATTTCCTTTAAGTTATACATGTTTCCACATTTGCATTCTTTCTAACATACCACTCTAACTTTCCAATTCCAAATGTTTTGAGTACTTTTTAACTTTCCTGTTTCGTAAATTATAAAAATGATAAAAGAAAGAAAAATTTTAATTTTTGCTTAGGCTTTATATGAACTTGTGATGTCATAGTTTAGAGTTAATAGTTTTGTTCACAGCATAGTTCAAATATTCCTTAATATACCAATGCTTTTGAAAAGCTTTTAAATATAGTTTACAAAAGAATAGAATTATCAAGTTGAATCTAAAGTATCACTTAACTTCAAGAAGAGAAAATTCTTCTTTAGCGAAGGTACCAAAATGAATGCAAAATATTAATATTTAATAATGAAAGCAGTTTGCGTGTGTGGAACAAGTATATCTGAAATTCAATTACCTGTCATGGAATGCAAACCCATCAGTAAAATTATCATCCAGGATAGTTTTTCCTGGATAATTTCACTCATAACTCAGTTTCATAATTTAAATAGTTACATAAATGTCTCTTTAAACAAACCATATAGAACATGAGGAATATAGTCTACTTAATTTACCTGATTTTTCTCTTCTGTTTCCAAATTCTCAAATACTAAAAAAAAAGTTTAATGCTATATATTAGAACTCACAGGTTCTTAATAACTATTCTCCTTCTAAGTCTCAATTATTACACCAAATGACACAGAACCAAGTCTCATTTTAGAGAAATAGTGTAAAACGGTTAATTTATAGAAGTGGTCACTGATGGAGAAGGAAAAAAGGTAAACAGCATTGCAACTTAAAAGACTATGTGCTGCATGTATAACTATGTAACAAACCAGCACCTTTGCACATGTACCCCAGAACTTAAAATATAACAATTAAAAGAAAGACTTTGTGCTAAAGAGTTTTAATTTAGTAGAAAACACTCAACTTTTTTTTTTTAATTATTGTAATCAGTAAGATTAGCCTTCATAAACAAATGCTAAGTCATAGCATGTTACACCACAGTACTGGGGATCAAGCTGTCTTTTAGCCTCAACTCAGTGGAAAAGCAAGTTCAAATTACTCCCAGTCTCACTCAACCTTGTCCACCATTAAATATTACAATACATGATAGAATAGATGTAAATGTGACCCTTCTGGAGCTGTCACTCACTGGGATAAAAGGTTCACTGATGTGCCAAATAAACAGTGAGTCAAAGCAGATAAAGTTACAGCCGTGCTGGAATTGTTATATTCTCCTCTCAGGTTGCCAGTAACAGCAGATTTCATTACAGAGTGCTGCCACATTAAATAGCCAGTTCCAAATATCCTGCCTTCTATATTGAATAATTACTTATTCACTAAAAGGATAAAAAGAAGAGTTATGAATGGGGCTCTTGTCAACAGGGAGGCAGGAAACAGCTGACATGTGGTTTGCGTTACATATGTTGCAATATCCAACAATTTATGGTCACACAGAAAATGGAATGCAAATTATATCATGATATTCCTGACTCAATTCTTTTTTGGGTTTTTCATTGATCACATTAATCAATTAACATACAAAAAGAATTAACGTAACTCTAGTAGAATTAATTTACTTTTTCATACCATCAGTCTTTTCACTCAATTATACTATTTCTCTTCCTTATGATATAGTTAAATTCATGTGAATACTAGAATGCCATGGTTCAATGCAGGGTTGGGTCATAGTATTTATAGATATAGAATATAATGTACATAGATACATTATATCTAAGCATAAAAGTAATCTAATAAAGTAGCTTTTCTCAAGGACAGGGAAAACTTTTTGATGTTACACTTTTCAACATTAATTCCACTTAAAGTTTTACCATCTACTCCTTTTAATTCCCCCTTTTCTCTTGGCCAAAAAAATTCAAACAATACAGAAATATTTTTTTAAAATCAACTAACCTGGCCAGACATGGTGGCTCACACCTGTAATCCTAGCACTTTGGGAGGCCAAGGCAGGTGGATCACGAGGTCAGGAGATCGAGACCATCCCGGCCAACATGGTGAAACCCCGTCTCTACTAAATACAAAAAATTAGCTGGGCATGGTGGTTCATGCCTGTAGTCCCAGCTACATGGGAAGCTGAGGCAGCGGAATCACTTGAACCTGGGAGGCAGAGATTGCAGTGAGCTGAGATTGTGCCACTGCACTCCAGCCTGGGTGACAGAGCGAGATTCCGTCTCAAAAAAAAAAAAAAAAAAAAAAAAAAAATTCAACTGTCCCATCACGAAGAATTTAGTGTATAACTTACCTTCATATATACATGTTTTATATCTTTTTTCAAATAAAAAGGGATGCTATTATACAGTTTTACAACTACTTTGTTTTCAAAGTTTTAAATTTATTTGTATTTATTTTCTTTAGCCTCGTGAAACACGAGGTCTCAAAAAAATTGGATAAAGACTCATAACTGTTCCTCCCCACGGAAATCTTTAGTAAAAGGCAAAAGATTTGTACGATCTGAAGAGAAAACAGAGTATGAAGTTTTTAATTTTTAAAAGGGATAAGTTTGGCAAGAATAATTTAATTTTACTGATCTTAAAATGTTACACTAGTATCAGTACTAACAAAAGCAAAAGATCAAGAACTAGTTTCAGAAAACTGTCCTCACTAGAGTTCACTTTATTTAGCATCTTAAATCTGTTTTTTACTCCATAATTCAGAATATTATAAACCACAGCTAACTTTATATTAAACATGTTTTTGTTTTTAAGTTGTAAAGTGATATGAACAAATTATAACATCTACGAACTTGAGTAGACTCCTTAAGAAGATGGTTTTCAATGGGTACTTAGGCAAGTAGGGTATAAGGTGGGAATTAAGAAAGTAAGTTAATTCTTTTTCCTTTGCATTACTAAACAGGAATTATTTCTTCAGAAACAATCTTCTATTAAAATGTCCATTTAAAAGATTTGGTACAGGCCAGGCACAGTGGCTCACATCTGTAATCCCAGTACTTTGGGAAGCCAAGGCAGGTAGATTGCTTGGGGCCAGGAGTTCGAGACTAGCCTGGCCAAAATGGTGAAACCCTGTCTCTACTAAAAATACAAAAATTAGCAGGGCATGTTGGCATGCTCCTGTAGTCCCAGCTACTCCAGAGGCTGAGGCAGGAGAATCGCTTGAACCCAGGAGGCAGAGGTTACAGTGAGCCAAGATCGCACCACTGCACTTCAGTCTGGGTGACAGAGCAAAATTCCATCTCAAAAATAAATAAATAATAAAATATAAGATTTGGTACAATCATATTTGAAGACAGAAAAACTGACTATAGTAACAGAAGCTTCAAAAAGTCATTTATTTTGTAACAAAAGTTATAAAATAAAAATCAACTTTCAATGCTCTAAGAAAACTAGAGGAAGGGTCCTGATGCCAGCAATGTCAGGAGGTCAGAATATCCCCCAATCGAATCATCAGGCTAACAAATCATGGGCTCTCTCTGAAACACTTTGATGCAGGGGTCTTAAAACAATTAGATGAATAAAATTTAAAAATTTCATATCTCTTATTATTTTTTCTGCTAACAAATAATCATGCTTATCTTTCACAAAGACTTTTTTCTTTTTCCTTTGCTGTTTAAATTGACAGTGATTTCCTTTTCTCCAGGTAACTATCCAACATATCTGAAAATTGAATACATAAAACCCTTAGGATTCCCAAAATTTGTATACTCTAAGACCTCTAAGAGGCTACACAGTGCCAGAACCAAACTCTTTAAGAAATGGCTTCGTCTCCAAAGTAGAAACTGTTCAGAGTCCTTTGACTTCAAGAAAAGGCAGGAAAACACAACCCAAGTAACTGTAAAAATATACTATCTTTTAAAGAAAAACACAAGAGATACGTGTGAATGTGACAGCTATAAGATTTCTGTATGTAGCAGTCAATTGTTTAAAAATACATTTCAAATTTACAATTATGAAAACTGTTCTTAGAACATCAGCAACCACGGATTTTCAGAAAATTTTTCTTGTGTTTAATACCTTCTATTCCCTCTCTTGTTATATTATATAAAGACACATCTAAATTCTTTCAAAGATGAAGGATTCGAAGATTTGATCTTGAAAGAAAGACAAATTGCTGACTCTTTGCCACTATTCCTTTCACAAGCTATAATTATAAGTTCAAATGGCAACATACCACAATGTCGACTTAAGAGTTTTGTAATGTTTTCTCCAAACTTTCCCTACCCCCATCCCCACACACACACAAATATACTAAGCCTGAATACCTGAAAATACCTGAAAAATGAGCATGATGATTAAATATTTTCAGAAATGGAAAATGATAAATAGTTAGAAACTAATTCTATTAGAAACTAATTCCATTTTCAGAAATGGAAAATGATAAATAGTTAGAAACTAACTCTTTCCTAACTGTGAATCAGAAGAGCTTCTCAAAGAAGACTACAAATTGAATTCTGAAAGCAGGCATGAGTATGAAAACTAAGCACATAAAGAAGTAGAGAGAAAGAGACACTGAAGAGAAACCTGTTTGAATAAAATAAAAGGAAAACTAGGTCAATGAAAACAGTAACTTGTATTTTTCCATAACTTTCCACATGTGTATGTATTATCTTTCCAACCACACTGCAAATTCCTTGAAGACAGAAATTATGTCTTACATTTCTTTATATAGCTCATTCATTGAAAGTGGTGTTTTGCACATAACTGTAACTTAACTTTTTTTTAAATTGATGAACTATGACTAAATGTCCCTGAACCAACTACTGTACCCATGCATTACAATTAAATCTGACAGATGCTTAAATGATGTCCTAATTAGAAGTGCTACACATATCAAAAAGTTACTTCAAAATCCAGATTCAATTTTAAAGGAAAAAGTACAGGACAATGATTATTTTTCAAGGCCAAAAAGAAAAATCATTTTATGCTAGTATTTTAGTCGTGACATATGTCCCAATATTTTCATTATTAATAGTAACTGTCACTTTTTAAGGCTGTCCTTGTGCTAACCACATTTTATGTCATATCCCATTTCATTCATTCAATGACAAGGATGACCTCACCTCATTGACAAAGAAAGCTTTTTTTTTTTTTTTTTTGGAGAGGAGTTTCACTCGTCGCCCAGCTAGAGTGCAGTGGTGCAATCTTGGCTCACTGCAACCTCCACCTCCCAGGTTCAAATAAGTCTCCTGCCTCAGCCTCCCAAGTAGCTGGGATTACAGGCGCCCACCACCACGTCTGGCTGATTTTTGTATTTTTAGTAGAGGTAGGGTTTTGCCATGTTGGTCAGGCTGGTCTCAAACTGCTAACCTCAGGTGATACACCCGCCTCAGCCTCCCAAAGTGCTGGGATTACAGAGGTAAGCCACCACACTTGGCTGAGAGCTTCATTCTTAAATTTTTCTACAAAGTGTAGTTCTTGAAGTTTATCAAACCATTTTCACCCATAAACTAAGGAATTGTTTAAAGTTAGTTCTATTATTTAATGAATACAATTACAAAATATTCCTAAGTATAAACCTCGAGTTTTATTTTATAAAAATTGTTTTAACTTATTAGTTGACATTTACATCACATATTTTATAACAAGATCCATGTTATGTCTCCCAAGGGAAAAATAAACAAAAACTTTCAATTAATAGACTCTTCGGAGAAAGAGTTACCAAAAGGGCCAGACAGTAAACATTTTAAGCTTCGAAGCCTTCTTCCATAGGAAAATATCTCTTATGATCCAAATGTAGAGAAGGATTTCTTAAAACAATAAACCAAAAGCACAATGACTGAAAACATAGCTTAACATGTTAAACTTCTATTTAAAAAGACATCTTCCTTACAGAAAGAAAGAAAAATAGGTTAAAAGGGGGCACAGACTGACAGAAGATATTTGCAATGCATACAACCAAGTGAGGATCAGTATGTATAACAATTAAAGAATTCCAATAAATCTAGTTTTAAAAAACAAACCCTACAGAAAACCAGGAACAGGCATATCACAGAAGCAAAAAGCTGAAAGACTAATAAATATCTGAAAAGATGTGCCATCTAATGTAAAACTTCACTACTAATCAGGAAAACGATAACTAAAACCGTAATTAGATTCCATTCCACCGGATTGGGTGATGGAGAGGCTATGAAGAAACTCTTCTTCACTGCTGACCTAAGTATAAATTGGCACATTTGGAGAGCAAATTGGTGAAATCAAAGATACATATACCCTTTGACCCAGCATGACACTCCTAGGTACACATGCTAGGGAAACTCCAGCACATTAAGACAGATACAAAAGGAATATTAATTGCTACATTGTTTTAATAGTGAGGAAAAACAAGCTCAAGCTACATGTATCAACAGAAGAATGGATAAGTAAATTTTGGGGTTTTTCCCAATCAATGGAATATTATAATGAAAAAATATGAATGACAGTTGTATGCATCAACATCGATAAACATGAACAAACAATGTTGAACAGGCTGAGTATGGCTTAAAAAAAATTTATTTTCCCCATAAAATTCTAAATAAGTTGATGGTAGAAACAAAAATATAAAACTTCAGGTAGAGAGTGAGGAATCACTACTATGGAAGATAATCTTTAGAGCTAACAATTGTCGTGAAAAATATACCTGAAAAATGCTAGAAGTGCTGAAAACCACACACACACACACACACACACACACACACAGAGTAAATATACTCTATTCTGGTTTCTCCTCAGTTGTTTCATACTCAGCAGAAGAATAACTTTCATCTTAACCCCTCCTCTCCAAAAGTTTTCAACCTAATTTATTAGGAAATGGGTTCTCAAGTTAAGGTTCATGGGCTGTTACAGAGAGTTTGAGATCACCCAGAAACTACAAACACAATTTTCTGTGCATTTTTAGAAAGCGAATCCATAACTTGCATCAAGTACTCAAAGGAGACTGTGACTGATTTGGGTGAGGGCTTTATTCCAGATTTATACCTGGTTTTATAACAAAAATCAAATGTAAACAACATTTTCCTTTCAACCAAATTAGCCAGATGTAGTTATTCAGTAAAGGAATAAAAAATGGTCAAAAGAAGACAATTTCATAAAGGTTCCTCCATTGCTTCTGAGCTTCTGAACTCATTTCTATTTTAATGTCTGTTAATTGCTTAATACTAATACTACTTAGTTCACTAATGTGTATTAGTACTAATACTAAAATACTTAGCTCACTAATGTATATTTCTAACTTCATTTTACAGATAAAAGAGGAAATTGAATAGAATTATTCAAGTTCCTACAAAATACACAACAAATTTGTGAAGTTGAAATTCATAACCTTACATCTTATAGCAAAGCTTTAACACGATTGTTTTCATCTACCACTTAAGCAAAAACGCAAAATACTGCCCTTTATTTCAAAAAGTCATCCACATGAAGAGCTAATGATAAAAGGCCAAAGAACAAAGAATTATACTACAATCTTTGAGACATAAAAAAGGGTTTGTTAATCTTTATCAACCATTTGCTGTTTTCAAAGCCATCTAAATAGGTACTGAATGCCCATTGTGCAAAATCTCACATTAGCACACACTCTAGTAAGATAGCAAAAGTAACATAACTATACCTTTTCAACTGTTCTTTTTTAAAAATTCAAACAGTAGTAGTACTCTACTGCCACTGTTTCATGATTATACTGCACAAAGCAGCTGTTTATCCACTCACAGCAACCAGCAGGTGAACCTGATTCAATATTTATCACAGGCTTTCACAGATCACTGCTAACCAAGCAAACGTTTTAATTAAGCTGGAACTTGCTTCAAAGAGCTCATTCAAGATGTCAATCAGCAGGTAAGGGATCAGATACAGTGTCAGGTGAGAGTGTGTAATACAAATCCACAACTTTCTTCATCCCATCGCTGTAAATTAGCCTGCTCTAAAGTTCAGACTCTGATTGTAACAGACTGCCAGTCTCCTGGAATGTGTAACTGAAGTCACTCAAATTCTATTGTGAAGGTTGTAAGCAATATGTTAAACTGCAATGGGCTAGCACATTAAGACAGATCCTTTTCACGGTTGTTTTTTGATACCATAAGTGTTTGTTACCCTACTCTCCACTTACTGTTTACTTTCTTGCCTAGTGTAAATGGGAATTCCTTAACGCAGTTGCTCCAGTTTCTGAAAGTCTGTATTTCAAGAGAACTAATCCATAAGAATATTCAGTTTAAGAACAAGTAGATCATAAAGATGACCAACCTGATAAAAAGTGAAAATTATCCTAGCATAATATAACTTTATATAGATGTGATTATAGCAATGAGTCTCAAAGCAGTGATGAGTCACACTGATCAACTTCGTGAAAAATACCCAGGGTGTTTATAACAAAATTAAAAGGGAAAAAGAAGACTCAAAAGAGATAAATGGGGAAGTGGGTAGATAGAAAGAAAATCTTTTCTTTAAATAAGAATGCCAGTTAAAAATTGTAAATAAAATGATAGAATTTTTTAAATCACCATTTGCAACTTTCATGTACTAACTGATTCAGGCAAATAACATAAATGGATGCTGAAATCTTTCAGTGAAAAGTTATTAGGGAACAGAATATTGACAAAGTCTCAAAATATCACCCGAAGGATTATTCATTAATTACAATAGGAAAATATACCTTTACAATGAAAAGACCTGGTGGTGACCACTTTAATCAAGTTGTGAAATTTAGCATCAACGGTATTGAGACTAACTGGCTTCATATGCCTCCTGATATAAGAAACATACTCATGTGCCCATCTTGAATAAAACTACATGATTATTAAATCAAGACATGAAGCAAAAAGAACCTGAGAATAGAGAAACTGTGATAAAAAGACATATATATTATTTAGTTGGTGAAAATTAATCCAATTGTAATTTATGATATGTACACTTGGTTATAGATTATATTTCAAAAAGGATTTTTTAAAAGCCTATCCCTTGAGATTGCAGATAATTTTTACTTTCTCCTTTATAGTACTTTTCAAATTTTCTTCAATTAACCTTTTAAAATGAGAAAACAATGCTATCCTGTCATTTTCCACATATCAACCAAAATGCTATAAACAAAACATATGAAATAGAGATTTCTGCTTCTCCTATGGGCTTTAAAAATTAAATTAGCTATTATTAACATACAAGTCTCTAAAGCAGCACTACCCAATAGGATTTTCTGTGATGACAGGATATTTGTTAGCTGCACTATTCAATATATTTGCCATTAGCTGCATGGGCACTTGAAATGCAATTAGTACATCTAACTGAATTTTAATTTTAATTAATCAAAAAAACAAATACATGTGGCTAGTGGACAGAATACATTTAAAGTATTATCAGATACTAGATCCTAAAGTATTTGCAATGGTTATTTCACATGCACATATGTGTGAGAAATTCTTTTCATATAAATTCAAGTTAGAGAGAAAAAAGTAAAAGTTCACTGTAAAAATTGTGTGCTCAGAGGTAAAAATGGGTTCTGTAGGGTTGCAGCTCATGAAAACTGGGTCCACAATTTTTGTAGATTAGTAAACTACATTTCTTAATCTTTTTTTGTTCTAATCTTTGTCGGAATCCCAATCAAAATCCTAGCAAGATTTTTTTTGTTTTGTTTTGGTAATCTAAAATATGCTTCTAAATTTAATCTTAAAAATAACTTGGTAAGAATAACCAAAACTTTTTGGAAAAACAAAATGAGGCCAGGCGTGATGGCTCACACTTGTAATCCCAGCATTTTAGGAGGTCAAGGTGGGCATATCACTGGAGCTCAAGATTTTGAGACCAACCTGGGCAACACAGCAAGACCTCATCTCTGATAAGAAAAAAAAAAAAAGATAAGCAAGGAGGGCAAAGGAGGATATATATTCCTACAGATATAAGAATTTCAAATATATGATAAAGATGCTGTACTAGGCACCTCTCTGGACATGTGTTCACCCATTTACTCTGAAATCATCTATATCCCCTGTTGAAAGGCTGAACCTAATCTCCACATTAATAACACATGAGTATGCCAAAGACACTCTCAGGCATAGAAAGATAATTTAGCTTTCGTAGGAATTTGTATTTGGGGCATTTAGACTCAGTTGATTAATAAGAGAAAATAAGCCACATCATTTGGTAGATTTTAGGCTTCCACTTTGAGATGTCATGATAAGGTCATATGAAAGAGTGTAAGTATCCAGAAGAACCAATCTACAAAAAATAATGAGAAAACTTTGCTGAGAAATGCTGGTATTACACTAGAGGCCCCAAAGAGAACAGAGAAGCTGCCTAAAAATTTTTCAGTTCCAATGAGGGCAATTATATCTCCTGCATGACCCTTCTTTTGGTGGGTTTCTAATTCTTAAAAAGCAGACCACCCCCTTAAAAATCCAATTTTAAAATGTGCCAAAAATTTGAATGGACATTTATCGAAAGACATACCAATGGCAAACAGGCATATGGAAAGGTACTCAACATCAACAATCATCAAAAAATGCAAATCCAAACTACAATGAGATATAATTTCATTCCAATTAAAATGGCTTTTATCAGCCAGGAGCGGCGGCGAACACCTGTAATTCCAGCACTTTGGGAGGCCGAGGTAGGCAGATCACCTGAAGTCAGGAGTTTGACACCAGCCTGGCCAACTTGGTGAAATCGTGTCTTTACTAAAAATACAAAACTTAGTCAGGTGTGGTGGTGCATGTCTGTAATCCCAGCTACTCAGGAGTCTGAGGCAGGAGAATCGCTTGAACCCGAGAAGCAGAGATTGTGTCAGCAACACAAAGGATAAAAGAGAAAATGGCTTTTATCCACTGCACTCCCACCTGAGTGACAGGGGAGGGGAGGTGGCTTTTATCCGAAACACAGGCGATAACAAATGCTGAGGAGGATGTGTGGAGAAAAGGGAACCCTCATACACTGTTGGTGGGAATGTAGATTAGTACAACCACTATAGAGAACAATTTGGAAATTCCTCAAAAAACTAAAAATAGAGTTACTATATGATACAGCAATCCCCCTGGTAGGTATATATATATACCCAAAAGAAAGAAAATCAGTATAACGAGGAAATATTTGCACTCTCATGTTAATTGCAGCACTATTCACAATAGCCAAGATTTGGAAGCAACCTAAATGTCCACCAACAGATGAATGAATTAAAAAAATATGGCACATACACAATGAAGTACTATTTAGCCATTAAAAAAATGAGATCCTGTCATTTGCAACTACATTAATGGAACTGGAGGTCATTATGTTGAGTGAAATAAGCCAGGCACAGAAAGACAAATTTTGCACGTTCTGATTTGTGAGAGCTAAAAATGACAACAGGTGAACTCATGGAGATAGAGAGTAGAAGGGTGGTTACCAGAGGCTGGGCAAGGTAGGTGGGGTGGGGAGAGAGTGGGGATTGTTAATGGGGATGGGACAAAAAAAAAAAAAAAGAATAAACAAGACCTAGTATTTGCTAGCACAATCAGGTGACTATAGTTAAAAAAAAAAAAAAAAACTATGTCAGTGTACATTTAAAACTAAGAGAGTCTAATTGGATTATTTGTAACACAAAGGATAAATGCTTGAGGTGATAGACACCTCATTTACTCTAATATGATTATTACACATTGCATGCCTATGTCAAAATGTCTCATGTACTTCATAAATATATATACCTACTATGTACCCACCAAAATTTAAAATTTGTAAAAAAAAGCAAACCACCCTGTTTAAGTCAAGTGACATTCCAAATCTGTGGGGGAAGTTATTCAACTAATATTTAGATGAATGACGATTTGGGGAAAAAATTAGATCCTATCTCCCACCTTACATCAAAATAATTTACAGTTGAATTAAAGACTAATATATATGCCGGGCGTGGTGGCTCACGCCTGTAATCCCAGCACTTTGGGAGGCCGAGGCGGGTGGATCACGAGGTCAAGAGATCGGGACCATCCTGGTCAACATAGCGAAACCCCGTCTCTACTAAAAATACAAAAAATTAGCTGGGCATGGTGGCACGTGCCTGTAATCCCAGCTACTCGGGAGGCTGAGGCAGGAGAATTGCCTGAACCCAGGAGGCGGAGGTTGCGGTGAGCCAAGATCGCGCCATTGCACTCCAGCCTGGGTAACAAGAGCGAAACTCTGTCTCAAAAAAAAAAAAAAAAAAAAAAAAAAAAGACTAATATATAAGAACTGAAACCATGAGACTTCCAGTCCAACATGGCAGATTAGGTACACACATTTGCCCTCCTTCCCACCTAAAACACCACTAAAATAAACTTACTTAGTAGCTGAAGTCACAAACTGAAGGTCCACAAATCATACCTGGTTCACAATCATGTTTTGAATGGCTATGCCAAGTTTTATAAATCTAAACCACTTAAAAATTATGAGATGAAAATTCATAGTGTTGGTTTCTTCCAGGAAAACTGGTTGACATTGGACCTATATTCTTACAGGACAGCAATCCACTAACATTGACTAGATTGCCACATTTGGATGAGACATATACTTAAAGAATGTAATCACATGTACTTATACTTAGACCCCTTCTTTCATAAATGCTACCTATCTGGTGCTCGTTTAAGTTGCCAACCCTGGGTATAGAAGTATGAAAAGGGCCAGGCACGGTGGCTCATGCCTGTAATCCCAGCATTTTGGGAGGCAGAGGCGAGTGGATCACTTGAGGTCAGGAGTTCAAAATCAGTCTAGCCAACATGGTGAAACCCTGTCTCTACTAAAAATGTAAAAATTAGCCAGGCGTGGTGGCATACTCCTGTAATCCCAGCTACTCGTGAAGCTGAGGCAGGAGAATTGCTCCAACCAGGGAGGCAGAGGTTGCAGTGAGCTGAGATCCAGCCACTGAACTCCAGCCTGGGCACCAAAGCAGACTCTGTCTCAAAAAAAAAAAAAAAGAAAAAAAAAGAAAAGAAAAGAAAAGAAAGTACACTCCACAGAGTGGGAGTTGGCTTGAGCAAGAGGCTCAAGAGTACCATTACAAAATTTTCTGGGTTTAAATACTCTCTCTAGGTTTCCCATTGGTTATTTTGTTACACACTATGCAAATGAACATGTGGCCTGTGACCAGTCTGATTGGTTGTGGGAGGTGACCAATCAGAGGTTGAAGGGAAGTTACAGTTACATCCTATGCAAATGAAGACATGCCCCAGTCTGATTGGTTGTGAGAGGGGACCAATCAGAGGCTGAAGTGAAGTTACAAAGTTACACCCTATGCACATGAAGACTGGTTGTGGGAGAGAACCAATCACAGCTGCTTTCCATTCTTTCATCTGCCATTCAATAGAAAGGTGGGGTGTTGCAAAGGGAGTAGTCTCTGATCCTTTTGTTACTTGGGCTTGGAGAGGTGAGTTTTTCCTTTTGCTTCTGTTTTAGTAAGTCAGTGTGAATCCACCTTGAGTTCCCTGCCTCCAGACCCTATTCTACTACCTCAATTTAATTCTTTTTTCTTGTTGTTGTTTTTTTTTATTTTCATTTTTCATTTATTAGAGACAGGGTCTGATTCTCTTGCCCAGGCTGGAGTACAGTGATACAATCACAGCTCGCTGCAATGTTGAACTCCTAGGCTTTTAAGCAGTCCTCCTGCCTCAGCTTCCCGAGTAGCTGGGACTATAGTATTCGCATGCTACCACGCCTGGCTACTTTTTGCATTTTTTGTCTTTTTAAATTTTTTCCTAAGACACAGGGTCTCTCTCTCTTGCCCATGCTGGAGTTTAATGGCACCATTATGACTCATTTCATCCTCAACCCTCAACCTCCCTGGCTCAAGTAATCCTTTTGCCTCAGCCTCCCAAGTAGCTGGGACTACAGGTGCATGTCACTACAGTGGGCCACCATTTCATTCTTAACAGATACTGAAGGCTCAATGAGCATTACTGGTAGAAATAAGCAACAAAATAAATAAATCTAACATTAACTAAAACTGCACATGAAAACATTTGTTATTGATTAAAATTTGTCAGAAAAATCAATAATAGCCACCAAAAAAAAAGAACTAAATGATAGAAGACATAATCAATAAAAACTTGATATGACTAGAAAAGTAATGAAATGTCTTCCCCATAAACATTCAACAAAGTTAGTAAATGACAAAAAATAAAAGACAATAAGAGAAGAAAAGCTATTTGACAAATAGACCTTGATAATGAGATTCTGATAAATTTTTTCTGTAAAATCTCTCATGTTACTAGAATTTTTTATAATAAGCAAATATCACTCTTATAAAAACAATTACATTTTGTAAAAACATACACAGAAAAGAAAACAATACACAGGGTAGAGATACTACCAAAAGGAGAAGTAAATAGTTTTTCGTGGCTTGCAGAATCATTTTACTCAATTTGATAAGATTTTCCTCTTATTAATAGATTAAGTATGTGCCTTCTGGGAAAAATACACCAAAAAGCACCAGGAAAGAAGGAGAACCGGACGATCCAGTAAGGCCAGTCAAATCAATCATACGGGTTAATGAAATGACTGAATAGAAAAACAGACTGCTCTCACATCTACTACTGTTCGGAATATTAGATTAAGGAAACAGCTGAGACAAGGTTTCCTTGTGAAGGACGGGAGAAAACGTAACATGGTTATAGCTAAGGAAAAGAGTCAATAGGAAGGAGGAAAAATAATTAACATCCAGTGACATGTAAATGTGCAGTGGAATGTGAATGGGGAAAAGTTTGTGTCTTTTTTTATTTAAAAAAAAAAAAAAAAAGGCACTGTATAACTAATACGGGGACCGACAAGTTTTCAGTTTAAAGGTGGACAGTTCCAAATGAAAATTAAGTCCAGTGTGTAGTGGTGCTGTTGAATTAATGGCTAAATTAGGTCATGAGTTTTCAAGAAGGCTGAGGAACTATGGTCAAAATAGGAGATCATCAACACAGATCATGAAATACCCAAAGACGGTGACTGCTTCTCCTGTTAATCCAGATTCACTGAGTAACAAAGAGAATCTGACATTTTTAATGGCCTGATGCGTGGCTACTTCACTAAACCTCAAAAGCATCTGTCTTTAAAAGATTCACACGTTTCCAACGTTGTTGTCAATATCAATTATCTTCTGAATGAAATGTTAATCTTATACAATTAATGCAATATCTGGTTAATAGTAATTTTCACTTAAAACAATGCACATATTTAAGTTTTCCAAAAAGCCAACATTTAAAGAAACAATAAATGTCCTTAAAAATATGCATGTAGGGACTTCTGCCAGCCATAAGAAAAAAAACAGAAATCTTATGCTTGCACAATAAACTACTAACAAATTGAACAAAATATATTAAACAGTAGTTTTCAGACACTGAATTGTGATCTCAGAGACAAGGAAACAAAGAGGTAATAACTATATTATTTTACTTCTACAGATAATAACACAACAACTGAAAAGAAAAATCCACTAGTAAGATTAACATCAAATTAGAAATAGCAGACGATCACAGAGTTTGACAAATAAGCAATAGTAGACAAAATGAAGCACAAAGAAAAATAGCCTGAAAAAAATGAACAGTCAGTAATGTATAATATCAAGCTCTCTAATATACACATAATTGAAGTCAGAAAGGGAAAAATTGATACTTAAAAAACAATTTTAAATGGCTCAAATTTTTCATGATTTGATGAAAAGTATAAAGCCATATATCCAAAATGCTCAATGAGCCACAAGCACACGACATACACCCACACACCCACACGCACCCCTCAATTGAATTGCTGAAAGTAGAAATAAAGACAGAATTTTTGGCAAGGCGTGGTGTCTCATGCCTGTAATCCCAGCACTTTGGGAAGCCGAGGCAGATGGATCACAAGGTCAGGAGTTTGAGACCAGCCTGAGCAACATGGTGAAACCCTGTCTCTACTAAAAATACAAAAATTATCTGGGCATGGTGGCATGCGATTGTAATCCCAGCTACTCAGGAGGCTGAAGCACGAGAATCTCTTTAACCCGGGAGGCAGAAGTTGTAGTTAGCCAAGATCGCACCACTACACTCCAGCCTGGGCAACAGAGTGAGACACCGTGTAACAAAAAAAAAAAAAAAAAAAAAAAAAGATAAAATTTTTAAAGCAGCCACATACTTTTTAAAAACTATGTAAGGCAAGCCAAGGGCAAAATATCTTTTAAGTGGCAAAAGAAAAAAACTGTCGACCTAAAATTCAATACTTAGTGAAAACATCTTTCAAAACTGAAATCAATGATCCCTACCAATAACCCAATGAAGTTTCTTGTGGAAATAGAAAAATCCATCCTAAAATTCACATGGATTCTCAGGGAACCCCAAATAGCCACAATAGGCTTGAACTGGAGGTCTCACATTTCCTGATTTCTAAACTTACTTCAGAGCTACAATAATCAAAACAGCATGGTACTGGCATAAAAACAGAAATACAGACCAATGGAAGAGAACAGAAATATAGACCAATGGAAGAGAACAGAAATTCCAGAACCAAACCCCCACATATACAGTCAAATAATTTTCAGTTAGGCTATCAAGACTTGTATGCAATGGGAAAAGAAAAGTTATTTCACCAAATGATGCAGGGAAACCTGGATATCTACATACAAACAATGAAGCTGCAGCCTAATAACATATGCAAAAATTAACTGAAAATGGATCAAAACCTTAAATATAAAAGCAAGAACCATAAAACTTTTCCAAAATCACAGAGTAAATTTACTCATCAACAGAGTAAAAAGGCAACATACCAAATGGGAGAAAATATTTATAAATCATGTCTGTTAAGGTGTTAATATCTGGAATACGTAAAGAACTTCCACAACTCAACAACAACAAAAACCAACAATCCAATTGCAAAATGGACAAAGGCAACATCATACCGAAAGAGCAAAAACTGAAGCATTTCCCTTGAAAACCAGAAAAGCCACGGAAGCCCTCTCTCACCACTTCTATTCAATATAGTATTAGAAGTCCTGACCAGGGCAATCTGACAAGAAATAAAAGGCATCCAAACAGGAAGAGAGGAAGTCAAACTATCTGTTTGCAGATGACATGATCCTATACCTAGAAACCCCTGTAGTCTCAGCCCAAAAGCTTCTTAAGCTGATTAACAACTTGTCAGGATACTAAATCAATGGCCAAAAATTGCCAGCATTCCAATTTACCATCAACAGTCAAGCCAAGGGCCAAATCAGGAATGCAATCCCATTCACAATTGCCACACAGACAGATATAGACAAAAGGAAGATATAAATGTGTGTTGATGTGAGTCTGGGTTTGTGCATGTATTATGTATATATATATACATACACATATTCTCCAGCTGTCTGCTAAAAGGGCCTGGAGCAGCAACTCCAACAGCAATGAGAAACGCTAACTCCCAGAACGCAGTGTTTAAAAGTTGTTTTTCACTAAATGGAACCAGGGTTCCTTGGAGAAATGGCTGAATCCAAGACTAGGGCAGGGAAAATATAAGGTGAGCCTGGAACATCATCTGGTGCCAAAAAATAAGGAAGTGTTCCAAGAATGACCGATACATGTCAGAAAGACACAAGCAACTTAATTGATTTCCCACTTGAGTATCAAAACAAATCATATATAACCCACTGAATAAAATGGAAAATCACAAGTCCATAAAGATATAAATAAAATTGATAAATTGATTTAAAGAGAATATTATTTATACAGTTTCAGAGTTCTTCCCCATACAGTCCTCTTTTATAAAGGTAAAAGATAATTGGAAAGTTATATTTTTTATCTAGCAGATATCACATTAATCAAGTTATCAATCACTAGTAATGAGAGAAAATGAAACTATGTGCCATCTCATAAGATGCAATGAGCAGATGGCATCACTTCTGTGACATTCCTGCCAAAGATAAATAACCTCAATCTAATTAGGAGAAAACCCAAATTAAGAGGCATTCTAGGCTGGGCGCGGTGGCTCTCGCCTGTAATCCCAGCACTTTGGGAGGCCGAGGTGGGTGGATCACGAGGTCAAGAGATCGAGACCATCCTGGTCAATATGGTGAAACCCTGTCTCTACTAAAAATACAAAAATTAGCTGGGCGTGGTGGCGCCTGCCTGTAATCCCAGCTACTCAGGAGGCTGAGGCAGGAGAATTGCTTGAACCCAGGAGGCAGAGGTTGCGGTGAGCCGAGATCGCGCCATTGCACTCCAGCCTGGGTAACAAGAGTGAAACTCCGTCTCAAAAAAGAAAAAAAAAAAACAGAGAAGACGTTCTAGATAGGCTGTAATATTCTGAAGTGTCAAGATCATGACACTCAAGGAAAGACAGAGGAAGTATTCCGGACTGAAGAAGTTACTAAAGTGACAACTAAATGCAATGCATGGTTCTGACTGGATTCTTCTGCTTTTATAAAAGCATTATTAAGACAACTGCTAAAATTTAAACTGGTTCTGAGTATTAGATGGCAACAACGAATCAATTTTAACTTCCTGATTCTTATGGTTATATCGTGATTATGCGTAACAATGCCTTTGCTGGCGAGGCTAGCTCACGCCTGTAATCCCAGCATTCTGGGAGGCCGAAGCAGGTGGATCACCTAAGGTCAGGAGTTTGAGACCAGCCTGATCAACAGGGTGAAACCCTGTCACTACTAAAAATACAAAAAATTAGCCAGGCATGGTGGTGGATGCCTGTAATCTAAGCTACTCAGGAGGCTGAGGCAAGAGAATCTCTTGAATCCAGGAGGTGGAGTTTGCAGTGAGCCGAGATCGCACCATTGCACTCCAGCCTGGGCAACAAGACCGAAACTCCGTCTCAGACAAAAAAAAGAATGCTTTTGCTTACAGGACATAAACACTGGAGTATTTCAGGGTGAGGAAGCACCAGGGCAACAACTTAATCTCAGATGGCTCAATAAAAAAAGACACTTGTAGACAGGCATGGTGGCTCAGGCCTGTAATCCCAGCACTTTGGGAGGCCAAGGTGGGTAGATCGCCTGAGCTCAGGAGTTCGAGACCACCCTGAGAATCATGGTGAAACCCTGTCTCTACTAAAATACCAAAAAATTAGCCAGGTGTGATGGCATGTGCCTATAGTCCCAGCTACTCGTGAGGCTTAGGAACAAGAATCACTTCAGCCCCAGAGGCAAAGGTTGCAGTAAACCAAGATCACGCCACTGCACTCCAGCTTGGGCCACAGGGTGAGACTCTGTCTCAAAAAAAAAAAAAATGATATTTGTATTGTACTTCTAATTTCTCTAAAATTTTGTGACTGTCAAAATTTTAAAAGCTAAAATAACCTAAAGATAAATCTACTGGGCAGACAGTTGGTCTATTAACAAAGTAGTTTTCTAAGGTAAAGTTATCTTTCCATACCCAATATCCACGAATTAAAACATTCCACATGTCAAATGTAGATACTATTATCACTAAATAGGTACACTCATGTCAGTTGGGTTGCTATACATAATTTATTAAACGTATCTACACGTCAAGAAAACTTAGAGAAATGGCTGAATTTTGTCAACTTCCTCTGAAATATTCACCAAGTTCACTCAATATGATGATTTAAAATTTTTGAGAATTTATTTAAGGGTTTTTTTAAGGAAAGAAAAAAAATTAAAATTTTTTTTTGAGAATTACTCAATTTGCATTATAGGGAACACTACTATGTTTTCTGCAAGCTCTCAAAAAAATCATAATTATTGGTCCAAGTGCTCACACCTTAATCCCAGCACTTTGGGAGGCCAAGGCGAGTGGATCATTCGAGGTCAGGAGTTTGAGATCAGCCTGGCCAAAATGGTGAAACTGCTTCTCTACTAAAAATTTTTAAAAATTAGCTGGGCGTGGTGGCACGTGCTTGTCATCCCAGCTACACGGGAGGATGAGGCAGGAGAATTGCTTGAACCTGGGAGGCAGAAGTTAGTGAGCCAAAATCACACCACTACACTCCAGACTGGGCAACAGAGCAAGACTCCACCTCTAAAAGAAAAATCATAATTATTGGAGCTGAAAGAAACACTCAAGCAATTAGTCATTCATTCAATCATCCTACGCTTAGGCAAATTTGCAGACAAGGCAAGAGAGTCAACACTACCTCCACTAACCTCTGGCCTAACTTAACCAAAATTAAAATAGCATTGAACAGAGGTTGGCAAACTTTTTCTCTAAAGGGCCAGAGATTTTCTTGCTGGCTGAGCATGAAAAGAAAGAAAAGAAAAATCAATAAATAGAGGGCCAAAGAGTAAATATTTTAGGTTTTTTGAGCCATATGGTCTCTGTCACAACTACTCAACTGCTATAGCACAAAAGTTCCACAGACAGTATGTATAAACAAATATAAAATGCGTTCAAAAAAGCTTTATTTATAAAAACAGGCAGCAGGCTGTATTCCGCCCATGGGTCATATAGTTTGCCAACCACTGGCATAGGAAAAAAGATTACAACAAAAAAGTATCCGCCAAAATAAACCTGTTAAATTTGGATTTTAAAAGCCTTTAATATGACCATGATATATTAGGCGGAAAATAAAAGCTATACACTATAATTCTAATTTTATGGGGGGGAAGTATATACGTAAGATATAGTATATAACAAAAATGGCCACAAATTCTACTTACCATTGTATATAAGCCCCTTTCAAGGTGACTTTGCAGCTCTTCCCACCAAGATGTGAACTTTACCCACTGAGTCTAGGTTCGGTCATGTGATTTGCTCTTGATGACCGGAACATTAGCAAACCTGACACAAACAGAGACTCAAAAGGCATTTGCACATTGGGGCTTGTTCTCTTGCTGCTCTTGGAACCCTGAGGCCACCATATACATAAACCAGAATTAGCCTGGTAGATGTTAAGAGACCCACCTCATGGTCCCAGCTGACCACCAGTCAACTCCCTGAAGTAGAGCTGCCTTGCTGAGCTGCAGCTGACCTGCAGTTGACCACATTCACATGAGAGGGCCACCTGAGAGCAGCAGAAGAAATGCGCAGCTGAGCCCAGCCTAAGTTGCTGACCCCCACAACAGTAAGCTAAATCAATGGTTGGTTTGTTACACAGCAATAGATAACTAACTGCGTCTGTGTGTGCGCACACTTCTGCGCACTTAAGAACAGACAGTGGGCAAAATGTCAGGGGTTGATACTGAGGAGATAGTTTAATTAAGGATTAATGTTAATAATTTAAGTACACATTTTGGTGGTTCCTAAATTTTCTCTTAGATACGCTTTTGTAATCAGAAAAAAGCTATTTAGAAATATGAAATTTAATTCAATATGAAAGAGTATGTTTCATTATTTCCACTAAATATTCAGAGTCTAAAAATATGGACATCTTGACCTGATGTGTTTTTTAAGTTCTAACAGTTTGGAGATAGTTACAGGTACACAGAAAACTAAGCAAGTGACAAGACAACTACTGGCACCAAAATAAATAAATAAATACTGGTTTGTGGAAAGAACTGTAATCAGTTTTAAATATTTACAGAATTAAAATAATACAAACACCAAATGCTGGGAGGCTAAAGGGGAGAAGTAATGAGAAAGGAGAAAAGGATAGCAGGAAGGCAACAGAAAGTATCTAAAACCAAAAACTCAAGAGAAAAGCAAAATGTGCATGCTACCTGAAAAAGTATCAGAATATTCCATTCAAAAAGCAGGAGTCTACTGCTTTTCTGTTTGAAGCCAAGTGGAATTCTTTGACATACATACACATACACACACACACACACACACACACACACACACACACACAGAGTGGAAAAAAAAAATAAAAATTTAAAGAGAAAAAAAAGGGCCGGGCACGGTGGCTCAAGCCTGTAATCCCAGCACTTTGGGAGGCCGAGGCGAGTGGATCGCGAGGTCAAGAGATCGAGACCATCCTGGTCAACATGGTGAAACCCCGTCTCTACTAAAACTACAAAAAATTAGCTGGGCATGGTGGCACATGCCTGTAATCCCAGCTACTCAGGAGGCTGAGGCAGGAGAATTGCCTGATCCCAGGAGGCGGAGGTTGTGGTGAGCCAAGACCGCACCATTGCACTCCAGCCTGGGTAACAAGAGTGAAACTCCGTCTCAAAAAAAAAAAAAAAAAAGAGAGAGAAAAAAAAAGTTCAGGAACCAATCCAAGTACATACAACAATTCAGTATATGATAACAGCAAAACTTCAAAACAGGAAAAATTATTAGGTGACACCAGGACAACTGATCAACTATTTGCAAAAATATACAATTACAGTCTGACCTCATACATGTATGAAAATAAATCCCATAAACAAGAGAGTTAAATGTACAAACGAAACTATAAAAGAACTATTAAAAATATCCTTATAAATTCATAGAAAAGGATTTAAAAAGATCCTCATGAAAGTGTTCATGATGTTTGCTTCTGGGAAGAAGAAAGGGGGATGGGATTAATATAAGGGAGAATATTTTAATTTTTATTCTGTATTGGTTTATAATGTTAAAGGTTTTTCAACAAATGTTATTACTTTTTCTTTTTTTTTTTTTTTTTTTGAGACAGGGTCCTGCTCTGTCACCGAAGCTGGAATGCAATGGCACTATCACAGCTCACTGCAACCTCCGCCCCCCACAAGCTCAAACAATCCTCCTGCCTCAGCCTCCTGAGTAGCTGAGACCACAGGAATGTGCCATCACACCCAGCTAATTTTGTTTATTTTGTAGAGATGGGGTCTCACTATGCTGCCCAGGCTGATCTCCAACTCCTGGGCTCAAGTGATCTGACTACCTCAGCCTCCCCAAGTGCTGGGATTACAGACATAAGCCACCATGCTTGGCCAAAAACAATTTTTAAATCTGCATTAAGTCACCTGTATTTAACAATACTGTCACACCCCCTTAAGCATAAGGATCTGAGTAAAAAATCGGAAGCTACAAGAAACAGTGGTGAAACATGCATCTACTAACTATGGCCATTTTTTTCATTCATTTATTCAACATACTAGGTGTAGGCTCTATGCCAGATGTTGGTCATAAAAAAATTTTTAAAAAGAGACATTACACTTGTCCTTATGGTCAGTCTGGTAATGAGGCAAAAGAAATAAAACAATTAACCTACAAATAAATAAATCACTATAAGTTTTGGTAAGCACTGTAAAGAAAAAGGACAGGGTGTCGAGACTCTAAAAGAGGGACGAATCTTGAGTAAATTATCTACAAGGTACTGCACATAAAATGACCTGTAAAGTATAAAAATGAACTGTCATCAAAAAGTCATCTGGAAGAGTTTATTCAGAGACAGAATAGTGAGATGGTTTAGAGGACCAATTCCAGAGCCAGACTGCCTGGGTTTTCATCCAGCTTCTGCTCACCAGGGTTGTGACACGAACAAGTTATTTAAATACTGTGCCTCAGTTTCCTCAGGTTAAACTGGGGGAAAAAATTAATACCTTTCTCATAGGTTTGTTATAAAGATTGAGGTAAATTATTTTAAAAACTGTCAAACCCAAAGAAAAGTTAAAAGAAAATGACAATAAGCATCAACTCACATGAACCTGTATTTGCCAGGTGAATTAAAATTTCTGAAGTGCTTAGAAGAGTGCCTGGCACATAACACAGTAAGTACCAGTATCACCATATAAAATGCAGTTATATTAAATAGCTATTTTAAATAAGAGTAAATCAAAACTATGAATTATAAGAAAGAAGGGAAGGAAGGAACAAAAAATGGGGTATGAGAGGAATAAAAAAGAAAAAAAAATAGCCTAAGGATCTCCCCAGTGCTAACACTTTGTAAGAAGGTCAACGGCTCCCTCTGCTGGAGCCAAGTGTCTTCTACATACCAGGCTCAAGTAATGAATTAGAACAATATGCTACTGCTACATTAAATCAAATTACTTTTATTAAAGTATATAAAGAATGTTAACATTTATTTAATAAGTAAATAAAGAAGCTGGTATAAGCATGAGAATGTATCTGTAAGAAAATCTTGTCCATTGTGAGGATTTACTAAACAAATGAACAGAATATAAATAAATGTAGAGAAAATGATTACAAATGATACAACAAAGTAATATCAGAACATTATTATACTGGTCTAAAAACCAATGTTTTTCTTAACTGTATTTTGACCATGTGGAGACTGATGCCTCACTAGCTCTTTGACATATGAATTAAAAGATTAAGAAAATGAATCTAAACTGTAAGGAAAGGGATCAAGCAGTGGATGCCAGAAAGTTAATCACATAAGAAAAGGTATTGACACTATTTTCTGACTTGAAAAGACAGTCAGGAGACTAGAAATGATAGAAAAATAAAGAGACAACTATTTAATTCTCCAATCCACTAGTTGGAAACTAAGTTATTTTAATAAAAACTAAGAACATTTGAAAGAACCTAAAAAGTTTAATGTCAAATTCAGGGGGAAATAGAAATCATTAAACTAATTTATCATGTAACTTATGGAGGGAAGTTTGTCAAAAGTAATGTAACTGCATATTTGAAAAATGTGAAGACTCTAAGACTTACATCTTTGTAAGGATAAGAGAAACTAAACCATTAATTTATGGATCCAAAGAACTATTTTTATTAAAAAAAAATACTGTACCCCCTAATATCATGTAATAAGAACCAAGATAGAAAACGTATCCTAAGAATTTAAAGGTGTTAGAATTCAATGAGATATAAGGTATCATTAAATCTAGTCCCACATTCTTTTTCCTTCCATATGAAAGAAGAGGTTTTGACAAAAAAAGTTATTACCCTAGTCTCTGAATTTACCTTATTCAAGATTATTACAAGGTCTAGATTAAAATATAATAGATAAAATGTGAGGCATTTTGGTCTGAATAAAAAAGCAAAAATAAAAATAAAATACTTAAAAATGTGAGGCATATGACCTGTCACGCCTGTAATCACAGCACTTTGGGAGGCCGAGGAGGGTGGATCACGAGGTCAGATGTTCAGGACCAGCCCGGCCAACATGGTGAAAGCCCGTCTCTACTAAAAACGCAAACAAATTAGCTGAGTGTGGTGTTGCGCACCTGTAATCCCAGCTACTCAGGAGGCTAAAGCAGGAGAATCACTTGAACCCGGGAGGCAGAGGTTGCAGTGAGCCGAGATTGCGCCACTGCACTCCAGCTGGGATGACAGAGCAAGACTCCAACTCCAAAACAAAAACAAAAAAATCGTGTTGTAAAAACCATCATGTTGTACACCTAAAATACATACAAATTTTATTTTACTTTTTTTTTTTTTTTGTATTTTTTGTACAATCGGGGTTTCGCCACGTTGCCCAGGCTGGTCTCAACCTCATGAACTCAAGTGATCTGCCTGCTTTGACCTCCCAAAGTACTGGCATTACAGGTATGAGCCGCCATGCCTGGCCTACAACATCTTAAATTGATATTATTACAAAATAATTTTCACCTCAGAGACCACCACCCCCAAAAATCTTAATCTCTGGAACTCCCTGGGCTATTCCTTGAGAACTGCTGCCCTGAGGATACTGAAAGAACTTTGAAGAATGGGAGAATGCACAAACATTAGAATATAAAACAGAAAAAAACAACTTTCAGATCTCTCTCTAGTCCAGGTTCTCTTATTTTATAAATGAGGAACTGAGGGCACAGAGAGAAATAGGCTTTACCGTCTCACATGTTAGTAACTGAGGACTTCTGAGTTCTTTTCTACTGTCCTTTGTATTATTCTATTCTTCCTCTTTTGTCAAAAATGGATTTAGAAAATTCTATATTTTCCTTCTTTAAAACTGAACAATGGCATTAATACATACTTTTTGTGGAGACAAGGAGTTTATGTTTCCCAATGGAGAGTTGAGTTTTATGGTCTTTCCTGAATCAAGTTTTGCATCCGAATTGTGTACTTCTGTTCCAAAGCAATGACGTTTTCTAATCTGTAAACACAGAACCAAAATGAAGTTTAAGGTAAACTAGAAGTTTAACAGGCTAGTTGTTCTCAAAGGCCAAAATAGATCTATGCATTTTTTTCTGCATCCAAAAAAAACGACTATTTCTAACTGGCAATAATAACACAAATTTTAAAAACACAAATAAGCACCTCATGACAACACTTAAATAAAACAGAACATAGTAATGACTCACAAATCTTAGCCAAACTAGCTTTGATTAGTGATACATCAAAATAGGAGTATTGTAAAATGAACTTCTCATAAAATAGTCCCACCATATGGACATCAAATCTAGAATTACAGCAAAGTCCAATCACATATCTAATTGGAAAATAAAAGTAAATCAAAATTTAAGTATAATTCTACATTGAAAACAACTCAGAATAAAAATTTTAATGTAAACAGTCATGATTTCCTACAATGTGGAATAAATTATTCAATTACTATTACTTACTTAATATTTGATAAACCAAGTTGTCTTTAATTAAATTTCTTTTATAAATACCAGTAAGTTTTCTTTACAAACTGTATTCATGGTTTTTCCTACTTGTGAAAGACCTATTCACTAAAGTTACAATTGGGAGAAAAGCATTACTATTGATAATCTCATTCCTACCAAAAATGAAATGAGAACCAATGAAATAAGGGAATAAACGTTTTATGTTGAGCCCTACCTGATGACATAGAACTCTATGTTCACATTTTGTGAGGGGGGAAATCTCTATAGATCCACACCTCATTTGTCATTGGTACTTTGATAAAAATAAACTAGTTCACTCTGCTTCTAAAAATAAGGTTGAATTATAGAAATTTATAAAGATTATGAGTGGAACAGTTAAACTACATAAGAATGCAACTGAGTATACCTTGGGTATACTCAATTAAAAGTACCCAATTACTTACCTACAAATAACATGCCAATTAATGGTTTTTAGTTTATATTTTTATTTATTTATTTTTTAGAGACAGGGTCTTGCTCTGTCAGCAAGGCTGAAGTGTAATGGTGTGACCTTAATTCACTATGGCCTTGAACTCTTAGGTTTGAGCAGTCATCCCACATCAACCTCCCAAGTAGCTAGGACTATAGGCTCACGCCACCACACCTGGCTCATTTTTAAACTTTTTTGTGGAGACAGGAGTCTTTCTATGTTACCCAGGCTAGTTTCAAACTCTTGGACTCAAGAGATCCTCCCACCTCAGCCTGCCAAAGTGCTGGGATTACAGGCATGAGCCACTGCACCCAGCCTAATAATTATCTTTTTTATTTGTAACCTAATCTATTAAAATCCCAGTCTCCCTACCTCACTGCCATGAATTCTGAGAAAATATTGTGTTCATCTATGAAAAGTACATTTCATTTAAAATACCCGGTAATTCAAGCCTTTTAGTAATTTTTAGAAATAAATATACATATTTTAACATGTATCAATCTAAAAAACTCAGTAAGAATAAATCTCTTCATTACATTAATACTATCAATTCCAAAATATCCATAACATGAATAATCACATCAAAAGTATTTTAGCCAAAAGAAAATGCTATTTTAAGATAAAAACAATGGAAGAGTTAAAAAGTGCAAAGCAGGCCGGGCACGGTGGCTCAAGCCTATAATCCCAGCACTTTGGGAGGCCAAGGCGGGTGGATCACGAGGTCAAGAGATCGAGACCATCCTGGTCAATATGGTGAAACCCCGTCTCTACTAAAAATACAAAAAAGCAGCTGGGCATGGTGGCACATGCCTGTAATCCGAGCTACTCAGGAGGCTGAGGCAGGAGAATTGCCTGAACCCAGGAGGCGGAGGTTGCGGTGAGCCGAGATCGTGCCATTGCACTCCAGCCTGCGTAACAAGAGCAAAACTCCGTCTCAAAAAAAAAAAAAAAAAAAAAAAAAAAGTGCAAAGCAGTATATTACCAAGATAGCCCTTAAGTAAATATTTTACTATCAAATTCCTCATATGTGAGAAACACCACGCAGTTTCACTTGAATGACTTTACTGTGAATAATCTGCTACAATAACAAACCCCTTTGTAACAAGTAACTGTACAAAATGAAATTATAACAAATTACCATTTAATTTACGACTGTCACATGACCCAACTAATCTCCACAAGGGTATTAAAAACTTAATTGATACTTGACTACCATGTTCAGCTATAACTAACTGGATTATTTCACTGCTAATAAATTCTGTTTACCTGCTGTGCAGTTTCTAAGGGTCGAATTCTTTTCTTCTCTACTTGAAAATCATCATTTTCATCTCTGTATACGGATGCCTGTTTCTTAGCAGATAACTTGGCAGCCAGAGTGTTTTTTGCAGGGGAGTCTTATATAAGAAGTAATAAAAAATTCGCATAAATAACGTACACATAGGCAATTTTTCTAAAAGAAAACTGGAACCAGGATGTAAGGCTTTTTAGAAATTTCATACCATAATCTAAAACATGAAACTTAAACATGTTTAAAAAAAGTACTTCTCTACCATTCAGTTTACTTTACCAAAGATTTTGAGAAACATGCTTTCAATAGGAAAAGTCCAATTTGATTTTTCCAATAGCTTTATGTACTTGTAGACTACACCCAATAACATGATTTAAAATGTATAACTGCTAGAGTCTCTGAAGAAAATATATTTCATGTGTGTAAAAATCTTTCTTTACAGTATCAGTGTTTCTTTCCTACTAAGTTTTTCCAAGTTCTTTAGAACAAAAACATTGATTATAGAATCAAGCTCATATAATGTCTTTTAATCCCACAATCCTGAAAGCTCCTTCTCAAGGTCATCAAGGACCTCTTAATCACCAAATAACATTAATTGTCCCAATCTCTTTTTTTTTTTTTTTTTTTTTTTTTAGATGGAATCTCACTCTGTCACCCAGGTTGAAATACAGTGGTACCATCTCAGCTCACTGCAACCTCCTCCTCCTGGGTTCAAGTGATTCTCCTGCCTGAGCCTTCCCAGTAGCTGAGACTACAGGTGCATGCCACCATGCACGGCTAATTTTTGTATTTTTAGTAGAAACAGGGGTTCACCATGTTGACCAGGCTGGTCTCAAACTCCTGACCTCAAGGGATCTGCCCACCTCTGTCTCCGAAAGTGCTGGGATTACAGGTGTGAGCCACTGCACGCTGCCAATTATTCCAGTCTTACAAATGTGAACACTAGGGTTTTTAAAAGTCCAGTAGCTGACCCAGTATAATACAGTTAGTAAGTGGTAGAGCTTGGATGTGACTGAATCCTGCTGTGTGACTCCAACCTCCATACATGTAACCTCTTACGCATACAGCCGAACACTGTCTTCTTGGAACATAGCAAATACATTTTCTTCTTCCTTAATGTCTGTAACAGCGTTCTTAACTATTCTCATACATTGGTTTCTCTCTTCTCCCTTTTATTAAATATAAATGTATTCTTAAAGGTACCCTCCTTCCTGTTTCTCTCTAAACATTCTTTCCACTCTCATGGTTTGAATTAATTTAACAATCTTTTTTTATTTTTTGAAACCGAATTTCGCTCTTGTTGCTCAGGCAGGAGTGCAAAGGCGCGATCTTGGCTCACCATAACCTCTGCCTCCTGGGTTCAAGCGATTCTCCTGCCTCAACCTCCTGAGTAGCTGGGATTACAGGCATGAGCCACCACACCTGGCTAATTTTATATTTTTAGTAAAGACAGGGTTTCTCCATGTTGGTCAGGCTGGTCTCAAGCTCCTAACCTCAAGTGATCCACCTGCCTTGGCCTCCCAAAGTGCTGGGATTACAGGCGTTAAGCCACCATGCCCAGCCAACAATCATTTGAGTCTATCCCATGACCGGATACCATGGAAAAACAATGAAAAAGAGAATCCCTTGCCCTAAAGGATTTACAGAATATTTACAGCAGAGAAACACCTATATGAGCAGGTCCAATACTGTTTTCAAAAAATAAGTTTAAGGCTGGCCCCAGTGGCTCATGACTGTAATCCCAGCACTTTGGAAGACTGAGGCAAGTGGATCACTTAAGCCCAAGAGTGCAAGCCTGCCTGGGCAACATGGCAAAATCCCATCTTTACTAAAAATACAAAAATTAGCTGGGCATGGTGGCATAGGCCTATAATCCCAGTACTTGGGAGACTGAGGTATAAGAATCCCTCGAACCCAGGAGGCAGAGTTTGCAGTTAGCAGAGATCACACTACTGCACTCCAGCCTAGGCAACAGACAAGCCTCTCTCTCCAAAAAAAAAAAGAAAAAAAAAGCAAGTTTGAGACCTCATAAACTCAGAAATGAACCTATGCCACACAGCGCTGATTTTCAACTTTTTTTCTAAAGTGTAGGACTATTTTATTTTTAAAGAAATGTTGCAGCTGGGCACGGTGGCTCACACCTGTAATCCCAGCACTTTGGGAGACCAAGGCAGGCAGGACATCCGAGGCCAGGAGTTTGAGATCTGCCTGGCCAACATGGCAAAACTCTGTCTCTACTAAAAATACAAAAACTAGCTGCACATGGTGGCGCGTGCCTGTAATCCCAGCTACTTGGGAGACTGAGGCAGGAGAATCACTTGAACCCAGGAGGCAGAGGTTGCAGTGAGCCAAGATCATGCCACTGCACTCCAGCCTGGGTGACAGAGCAAGACTCCATCACAAAAAAGACATGGTGCTTAAAATTTCCAAAATAGAGATGAAAGACCTAGAACTTCTCTGATCCACTTTCCCCTTCCCCTTATAAAGTTGTGTTTCTTTATAAGGTTCTTAGAAACACAATTTGGAAACCACTATACTCTAAAATCCTAATAGTTTTGACTTTCAGAAGTATAAATATAAAGAGGATATCAGAATACAACCTTGATTTTTCCCATTTAGACTATTCTAGATAACACTGACTCAGTAATGTCAAAATTAAGTTGGTATATATGGACAACTCATTTTTGATAAAGACAATGTGGTAGATAAGGATAACCTTCTTAATAATTGGTGCTGAACAACTGGATATCCACATGCAAAAAAACAAACTTTAATCCTTACCGAAACCAGCTTGGCCGTAGAGACCCTCATCCAGGCAGCGCTGAAGACATTAAGAAGCAGACATCCAGATAAAACAGCAAAGTGGGACTATCCAGGGTCAACAGCCTTCCAAGCTGACAGCCTCAGGGGCTGACAGCATTCTGAGCTGAGAACCTCGAGGAGAGTCTGACCCACGTATTTAATTCTCTGAACAGGTGATTATTACTAACAAACAGGTGTTCTGTGTTTTCTCATATAACTAAGATAAACTAGGTAGGCAGCTGGTGCCTGCTTACCACTGATCAAGGACAAACCAGAAAGTATCCACCACGAGGGAGCCACGGGGGCATAGTTACATATCCCGTGCTTAAAGAACTGTTTTAATCGGTGTATGACATACATACACTGTTTTGCTACTTTAGAATGCCTCAAGCAGTTTTCTACTTGGGCAGGGGTGGCCAGGTTTTCCTTGACATTCTTCTCAGCAAACAATATACTTTATCATACATGTTAGGACTTGTCCCAATAAATCCATACCTTGCACCATCTACATACATTAACTCAAAATGGACTTAAACCTTTATGTAAAACCTAAAATTCTATGTGATCAAAGAAGTCTCAAAATTTAACAATAAGAAAACAACCCAATAAAAAATAGGCAATTATTTGAACAGATATATCATCAAGCAAGATACATGGATAGCTAATAAGCACATGAAAATATAGGAAATAAAAATTAAAACTGCAAAGAGATACCACTGCATGCCTATTAGAGTAGCTAAAATTAAGGCCAGGTGTGGTGGCTCACTCCTATAATCCTTGCACTTTGGGAGGCCGAAGAAGGCAGATCACTTGAACCCAGGAGTTCAAGACAAGCCTGGGCAACATGGTAAAACCAACAACAACTACAAAAATTAGCTAGATGTGGTGGTGTGTGGCTGTGGTCCCAGCTACTTAGGAGTCTGAGGTATGAGGCTCACTTTATCCCAGGAGGTAGAGGTTGCAATGAGCCAACCGAGCCAAGATTACAGTACTGCACTCAAGCCTGGGCAACAGAGTGAGACCCTATCTCAAAACAAACAAACAAACCAACCAGAATGGCTAAAATTAAAAGGACTGACCATACCAAGTGTTGACAAGGATGTGAAGAAATCGGAACTATCATAACTACTGATGGGAATGTAAAATAGTATGACCATTTCATGAAAGTTTGGAAATTTCTTAAAAACTTGTCCAGGCAAGGTCGCTCACACCTGCAATCCCAATACCTTGTGAGGCTGAGATGGGCAGATCACTTGAGGTCAAGAATTCAAGACCACCCTGACCAACATGGTGAAAATCCATCTCTACCAAAAATACAAGTTAGCTGGGTGTGGTGGCAGATGCCTGTAATCCCAGCTATGCAGGAAGCTGAGGCAGGAGAATCGCTTAAACCCGGGAGGCAGAGGTTGCAGTGAGTTGAGATTACGCTACTGTACTCCAGCCTGGACAACAGACTGATTCCATCTCAAAAACAAAAAAAAGTTAAACATACACACCTACAAAACAATCTGGTCTTTCTGCTCCTAGTATTCACCTAAGAGAAATTAAAACATACATCCATACAAAGATGTAGACACAAATGTTCATAGTATGTCTTTGTAATAGCCCAGAACTAGCAATAACCCAATTATACATAAACAGCTAGATAACCAATTTGTGGTATATCCATGGACTATTACTCAGAAATAAAAAGAAACAAATTATTAATATATGTAACATGGATGAATCTCAAAATATTTGTTGTAAGTGAAAGAAGCCAGACAAAATTAGTATACATCCTCTATGAATCCATTTATATAAACTATAGAAAATGCAAATTAATCTATAGTAACAGAAAGCAGTTAAGTGGTTGGTTGAGGAGGTGAGTCATGGAGGGGTTAGGAAGCGGGGAATAACGAAGGTCCATGAGAAAACTTTTGGGGAAAGTCGGTATTTTTTTTTTTCTTTTCTTTTCTTTTTTTTTTTTTGATTTTTTTTTTAATTTTATTTTATTGCATTTTAGGTTTTGGGGTACATGTGAAGAACATGCAAGATTGTTGCATAGGTACACAGGTGGCAGTGTGATTTGCTGCCTTCTTCCCCATCACCTCTATCTGGCATTTCTCCCCATGCTATCTCTCCCCAACTCCCCACCCACCACTGTCCCTACCCCATTTCCCCCCAACAGACCCCAGTGTGTAGTGCTCCCCTCCCTGTGTCCATGTGTTCTCAATGTTCAACACCTGCCTATGAGTGAGAACATGTGGTGTTTGATTTTCTGCTCTTGTGTCAGTTTGCTGAGAATGATGGTTTCCAGGTTCATCCATGTCCCTACAAAGGACACGAACTCATCATTTTTTATGGCTGCATAGTATTCCATGGTGTATATGTGCCACATTTCCTGGACAGGGAAAATGTGGCACATATACACCATGGAAAGTGAGTATGTTTGAAAAAATTTAGAGAAAGTGAATATAAGGTTGGTGTATATGTTCACTATCTTGATTCTGGTGAAAGTTTCATGGAGGTACATATGTCAAAATGTATCAAAGTGTACCATTTAGGCTGGGTGCAGTGGCTCACATCTATAATCCCAGTACTTTGGGAGGCCAAGGTGGATAGGTCACTTGAGGTCAGGAGTTCAAGACCAGCCTGGCCAACACAGTGAAACCCTATCTCTACTAAAAATACAAAAAATTAGCCAGGCTTGGTGGCAGGCGCCTGTAATCCCAATTGCTCGGGAGGCTGAGGAAGGAGAATTGCTTGAACTCAGGAGGTGAAGGTTGCAGTGAGCCAAGATCACACCACTGCACTCCAGCCTGAGCAACAGAGAGAGATTCTGTCTCAAAAAAAAAAAGTGTACCATTTAAATAATGCAATTTGTTATGTCAAGTAAACCTCAATAAAGTTATTGTTAAAAGCAAAGTGTGTATATAAATATTATATACCAGAGTTCCTATAATTAGCTGAAAATTAATCCCATTCATTCATAACAAATATTTATTTAGTACCTACCATATGTCAGGGACCCTGCTAGAGTTCTAGGGATACAATGGTAAGCAAACTGACAACCTTCCTGACCTCATGAAGTATACACTCTACTACAGAAGGAGAAATTAATAAAAGATTTAGACGGACACATATAATACAAACTGTAACAAGTGCAGGCCGGGCATGGTGGCTCACACCTATAATCCCAGCACTTTGGGAGGCTGAGGTGTGCAAATCACCTGAGGTCAGGAGTTCCAGACCAGCCTGGCCAACACAGAGAAACCCTATCTCTACCAAAAATACCAAATTAGTTGGATGTGATGGCACATGCCTTTAATCCCAGCTACTCGGGAGGCTGAGGCAGGAGAATCACTTGAACTTGGCAGGTAGAGGCTGTAGTGAGCCAAGATCATGCCACTGCTCTCCAGCCTGGGCAACAAAACCGAAACTTCATCTCAAAAAAATAAAAAAAAAGTGCTATAAAGGAAAGGTACACAATGAGAAGACAAAATATAATAGGGAAATCAAATCTACTCTGACAGAGAAATCAGGATGGATACCCCAAGGAAGTGACATGTAAACTGAGGAAGAAAAGGATAATAAGTTGAAGATGGAACTTTGCTCAGAAGAGACACTAATATAAGCAAAGGCTCTGAGGAAGAAGAGAGCACAAATCTTTGAAGGAAAAACAAGAAATCCAAAAGGCCAAAATCGAAACAAGGTAGACAACACTATTGGTCACCTATTTAACAACTATTCCACTTCTTTTTCCTCGTTCCTACCGGAATTTCAATCATCTACCTTCCTCTGTATATTTATGTGCTTTAGAGGAAAGTGACTCCATCCTTGATCTTAGGAAATGGACACTGTTTGGACTTAAGTCAATCATGGCAATCTCTGTCTCCCTGCCAGTGACTGATTAAGAAATAGCATGAGTAAAAACAGAAAAAGGGTTATTGGATGCTCTAAACAAGAGATGGTAGTTTGGACTATGGAGGTACCAATGGATATGGAGATGTACATAAAGAACTAAGAGCAATGTCCAGGATTTTCCCTAGGTTTCTGTCTTAGGTAAATAATAGTCTATCCCTTCTATAAGTCTATCCCTTCCAAAAGCAGGAGAATTATTTTTTCTAAATATATTATTAATACTCTTACATTACTCTTAATATATTTCTCTAAAATTAGTAAGAATTATTTAAGGATCACACATAAATATATCTGATTCTCTGCCCAGCATGGTGGCTCAAGCCTGTAATCCCAGCACTTTGGGAGGCCGAGGCGGGTGGATCACAAGGTCGAGAGATCGAGACCATCCTGGTCAACATGGTGAAACCCCGTCTCTACTAAAGATACAAAAAATTAGCTGGGCATGGTGGCACGTGCCTGTAATCCCAGCTACTCAGGAGGCTGAGGCAGGAGAATTGCTTGAACCCAGGAGGCGGAGGTTGCGGTGAGCCGAGATCGCGCCATTGCACTCCAGCCTGGGTAACAAGAGCAAAACTCCGTCTCAAAAAAAAAAAAAAAATCTGATTCTCATGTAGGATACTGGCCTCAGAAGGCCAGATGACAAACTTATCAAGAATGAATCAGTGAGGCTAATTAGATTTTGTCTTAGGATACGAACATTATGTTTGATAGAATTCTAACATACAATTAACAAAACTGGCCACAAATAACATCAATTTCTGAAAATCATTTATTTTGCTTTGTCTTCATTAAAAAATTATTGAGGCCATCAAAATGTCTCAATCAATTAAAAGTCAAACCAAGGACTTAAAAACTTTTTGACCACTCTGTGTTATTTTAAAAGAATTCCAGAGAAACTAGATAATCAGTTGTGCTAACCAAACTTATATAAATTAGGTCTTAGAACAGTAATAATTAAGACTCTTATTACAGATATCACTGATCCAGGCAAAATATAAATTACCTTGACAAGCTGATGAAGTCTCATTTCTTTCAGAAGGTGGCGTGCTTGGATTGTTGAAATGACGTGAAGTTCCTTGGTTCATGTCATTGTTTGTAAAATCCTTTGAATGGCATGTACAACAACATGACAATGGTACTTCAGCTTTTTCACTTACGCCCTCATCTGCTGGCTTCCCTAAAAATGAAAGAACCTTTATTTATAACATATCTAAGTAATAAAACATTAATCATTCTCTGCAGCTAGGGTAAGTAACCAGCCCAGTTCACCCCAGAATTGGGAGGCTTCCTAAGATACAAGATTTTTAGGGCTAATACCAGGAAGCTACCTAGCAAACCTGAACAAGTTGGTCACTTTATCTGCACCATCAAATTAGGACAGGAGAGAAAAACTTAAGCCAAAAATGTTTGGTCAGACGCAGTGGCTCACGTCTGCAATCCCAGCACTTTGGGAGGCCGAGGCGGGCAGATCACTTGAGGTTAGGAATTTGAGACCAGCCTGGCCAACATAGTAAAACCCTGTCTCTACTAAAAATACAAAAATTAGCCAGGCATGGTGGCATACACCTGTAATCCCAGCTACTCAGGAAGCTGAGGCAAGAGAATTGCACAAACACAGGAAGCGGAGGTTGCATGAGCCAAGATCACACCACTGCACTCTAGCCTGGGCAACAGAGCAAGACTCTGTCTCAAAAACAAAAGCAAAAACATTTATAGAGAAATTATCACCCATTTATGTAATCTGCAAAAATCTAATAATCTAAGATTAATAATGTAATAAAAGTACAACCACTCAAGTATTCATTTATATTAAGATTTATTTAAAATTCAAGAACAGATTGAAATAAGGACCTAAAGTAAATTCTTTTTTTTTTTTTTTTTTTTGTGAGACGGAGTTTCGCTCTTGTTACCCAGGCTGGAGTGCAATGGCGCGATCTCGGCTCACCGCAACCTCCGCCTCCTGGGTTCAGGCAATTCTCCTGCCACAGCCTCCTGAGTAGCTGGGATTACAGGCACGAGCCACCATGCCCAGCTCATTTTTTGTATTTTTAGTAGAGACGGGGTTTCACCATGTTGACCAGGATGGTCTCGATCTCTTGACCTTGTGATCCACCCGCCTCGGCCTCCCAAAGTGCTGGGATTACAGGCTTGAGCCACCGCGCCCGGCCCTAAAGTAAATTCTTAATTACTACTTTACTTAAATGAAGAATTTGAAAGTTCAGTACATTAAATAATAATGTAACACATAAGGGTTAAAGCATTCCCCACATTATATTTCTATTTCAAATAGAAATATGTTTATTGATGTATTAATTCTGATACATGCATCAAAATACATTTTAAGGTCAATATTCAAATCAACAAAATAGGTAATTCTGGTGCCTAAATACAAAATTGTAATAAGTTTACACCATGTGCCTACACTGTATACAAATGTACTACTCATATACTCCAAAAAAAGCTAAATAATTTCTTTTTTAAAATAATCAGTATTGATACTGTTTTCCCATTTCTACCATATAAATATTCCTAATTCTATTTTTCAGGCATCTGCCATTAAGACCTGAAGTTAGTAACAATAAACTCACTTTTCCCGAAATTAACATCAGTAAGAATCAAAATGAACAACCAAAGGATTATGAAATATTTACTTTTTATTATTAACACGTTCTTATTAGTAACAAACATTTCATTTTAAAAATGTATATATATATACCTATATACACATACATACATACATACATACATACACATACCATGTTTAACCTCAAATTCTCCTAATACTTTAGGTTAAACCCATATAATCATGTAATTAAAATGTATCCAATATTACATTTCTGATTCATTATATAGATTATATAGTCTTTCATAAAAGTAAATAATAATAGACATTTGTTAGCAAACAAAGTAAAAATAGCTTGGCATAGTGGTTCATGCCTGTAATCTCAACTACTCAAGAGGCTGAAGCAGGAGAATCACTGAGCCCAGGAGTTTGAGGTTACAGTAAGCTATGATCACATCTCTACACTCCATCCTGGGCAACTCCACTCAGGGAAAAAAAAAGAAAAAAGTAATGGGAAGTAATATAAATTCATACAAACAATATTATAATAAATTTCTGCTTATTTGGCATCCAAACAAGTAGGAAGATCAACTAGAATGTGTTCTTTTTTATATATTCCATGCGCTAATGCTATGAGAAAGGAACAAGTAAGCAAATATATCAAAGGATTTCCAAAAATTAAAAAAGCAATTAATATGTGTTATAGCTGGGCCGGGCGTGGTGGCTCACTCCTATAATCCCAGCACTTTGGGAGGCCAAGACGGGTGGATCACGAGGTCAAGAGATCAAGACCATCCTGGTCAACATGGCGAAACCCCGTCTCTACTGAAAATACAAAAAATTAGCTGGGCATGGTGGCGCGTGCCTGTAATCTCAGCTACTCAGGAGGCTGAGGCAGGAGAACTGCCTGAACCCAGGAGGCGGAGGGTGCAGTGAGCCAAGATCGCGCCATTGCACTCCAGCCTGGGTAACAAGAGCAAAACTCCATCTCAAAAAAAAAAAAAAAAATGTGTTATAGCATCATGACAGCCCATCTCTTGCATCTTGTATGTACAAATTATCATCTAATTATTCTATAATGATAACCCTAAGCATCCAAAACTTTGTTTTTGAGACATGGTCTCACTCTGTCACCCAGGCTAGAGTACATAATCACAGCTCTCTGCAGCCTAAACCTCCTAGGCTCAAATAATCTTCCTACTTCAGTTTCCCAAGTAGCTGGGTCTACAAATGTGCATCACTATGCTTGGGTAATTGATTTTCATTTTTTGTAGCGGTCAGGTCTCACCATGTTGCCCAGGCTGCCAAAACTCTTTATGTACTTTCTGACTAATCAAAAGACTAAATTATGTTCAGTGTTATTTTAGCATTAATGAAACATATTTTGCTACATTGAAACTCTTTTGGCAGATACATAACTTTTTTAAAGAAACATCTTTAAACGAATATTTAAATTAGCTAGACCATGGCTGAACCCGTCTAGTTAGAGTACCGTATTATGTTTTTTCAGGCCCCAATAAGCAACCTGAAGATATCAAGCAACTACTTACCACTAAGAGACTGTTGCCATGCTAAAGCAGAACAAAGTAAGGCTAAGCTTTTTCCACTTCCTGTGGGACTCTCCAATAAACAATGCTGCTTACTGTTTAATCCTCTGAGAATCTGTGGACACAGAAACCAATGAGAAAGATTAACAAACATTTTACTTTATAAAGGTCTCTCTCCACCTGAAGTACAAATGTAACAACAAGGAGAAGTGAGGTTACACTCCAGGGAACACAACAACAGCAGAAGGAACTCGTATTCCGTGAAATCCAAACTTTATTCCTTTGCACCTCTCCCTGAGATTATCTTGGACTTACCAAAACACCAAGCACAAGAGAAGAAATGAAAAGAGCAATCTATGCCAGAATTAGGCAAGCACCAATGATTTCTGTAAAACCAGAATACATTACTACCTGTCAATATCTCTGATGAAAACTTAATGAAAGATATTGCTAGTGAGAGTATAAATTATTATAACTACTTGGTAGAGAAATAAACAATTTCTTATAAAGTGACGATGTCCAGCTACAGCAAGTCGAGCTCTATGTGTACACCCAAAACCTTTCCCACATGAACACAAGAAAACATGCATAAGAAAGCTCATAGCAGCAGCCAGGCAGGGTGGCTCACACTTGCAATCCCAGCACTTTGGGAGGCCAAGGCAGGTGGATCATTTGAGGTCAGGAGTTCGAGACCAGCCTGGCCAACAGGGTGAAATCCCGTCTCTACTAAAAATACAAAAATTAGTTGGGCATGGTGGTGCATGCCTGTAATCCCAGCTACTTTGGAGGCTGAGGCAGAATCACTTAAGCCTGGGAGGTGGGGGTTGCAATAAGTGGAGATTGTGCCACTGCACTCTAATCTGGAAGACAGACTAAGACCCTGTCTCAAAAAAAAAAAAAAGAAAGTTAGTTCACAGCAGCACTGTTTGTAATTGCAAAGAATGTAAACAACCTAAATGTCCATCAATAAGAAAATGGACAAATTCTCAAATTCTAGTATATTCATCCAATAATCCAATAGAATATCTACAGCAGTTAAAATGAATTAAGAATCAACCGGGCTATATACTAAAAATAATGCCAAGTTTAAACACTAAAGTTCTGTAGAAAGATGAGGTACAGTATCACATCAATGCACAAAGTTTAAAAATACGTAAAGTAATATTTTCTATAATTTATGGATATATACATATGTAATAAAAGTATAAAAACATGGCTAGGAAAGGAAAAGAACAAATTCAGGATACTAATAATCTTGTTACCAGTAAGTAAAAATGAAGTATATATGGCAAAATAGATTTAACAAAACTGGAAAGTTGGTTTACTCAAATTTGTATGTTAATTTTCTACATGATTCAAACAAAACAATTAATGGTGAGAAATACACTATCCTGTATAAAAGATAGTAAATACTCTGTAGAAAGCAGTTTTTCATTGAAAGTATAGAAATTCTTGGCCGGGCGCGGTGGCTCACGCCTATAATCCCAGCACTTTGGGAGACCGAGGTGGGTGGATCACAAGGTCAGGAGATCGAGACCATCCAGGCCAACATGGTGAAACCCCTTCTCTACTAAAAACACAAAAAAATTAGCTGGGCATGGTGGCACATGCCTGTAATCCCAGCTACTCAGGAGGCTGAGGCAGGAGAACTGCCTGAACCCAGGAGGTGGAGGTTGCGGTGAGCCGAGATCGCGCCATTGCACTCCAGCCTGGGTAACAAGAGCGAAACTCTGTCTCAAAAAAAAAAAAGTATAGAAATTCCAAATGAGCTGAGAACATTTTTCAGAATTTTCTTCTTTGTCTTAACCACGGATATATACATTTACTAGCAATCGTTAGTTTCCCAGAGGTTAGATGTTCTTCCAAATGAACCCAGAAAATACTCTCCATTTACTATTTGAAAATATGAATGCAGTCACATACTCAATGTACTTTATGGATCATAAGTATCTATATCTTAAAAACTTAACTGCTGAAAAATACTTACAGAATTCATCATAGCAAGCTGTGATGGGTAAGCTTTATAAGGAAAGTTAATCTTCACCCCGCTAATTGTATATTCAGACCACATTGCAGACATAGTACTCTCCTGTTTATTTCAGATTCCTAACTGCAACAGAAATGAAAATCAAATACTGAGACACATCTTTCAAAGAAAACCAGAAAACCAAAACTAAGAGAGAAGCCTGAAAATACAAACTGGAATTAATAAACAAAACAAACGGAAACAAAAGAATTTGCTAGTATTATAAATCACAGCGGTCAAGAGCATGTCTTAGAGTCTAACAAATCTGGATTTGCATCCCTTGCTCTGCCGTGTATTAGTTGTGTGACTTTGGGAAAGTTAGTTTCCTTCTCTAAACCATAGTGACTGCATGTACCCCATAGGATTGTGGTAATGATTAAGTGAAATAATGTGCAAATATGATACAGTACATACCAGATTAAATATGAGCTCTTGTGACAATTACATCAGTTGTAATCAACCTACAGAAACAAGATCCTGAGGCCTCTCTCTCTGAAACTCCATACCACCACTCTTCCCCTTGTGTTACCGTTTCTGCAGTCCCCCAGTTAGAAGAAAAAAGCTGTGGACCAGAAGTTAGGAAGCATAGGTTCTATACCAGATTTTGACAGGGTCTTTGATGTACTTTTTTACTTCACTGGGTCTAACATCCTTCTATGTGATGACCCCTAATTTAATTTAAGGCTGTTGTTGGCCAGGCGCGGTGGCTCAAGCTTGTAATCCCAGCACTTTGGGAGGCCGAGGTGGGTGGATCACGAGGTCGAGAGATCGAGACCATCCTGGTCAACACGGTGAAACCCCGTCTCTACTAAAAATACTAAAAAAATTAGCTGGGCATGGTGGCGTGTGCCTGTAATCCCAGCTACTCAGGAGGCTGAGGCAGGAGAATTGCCTGAATCCAGGAGGCGGAGGTTGCGGTGAGCCGAGATCGCCCCATTGCACTCCAGCCTGGGTAACAAGAGCGAAACTCCGTCTCAAAAAATAAATAAATAAATAAATAAATAAATAAATAAATAAATAAAGGCTGTTAAAAAAAAAAAAAAGGAGAGAGAGAGAGAGAGTGCCCGCCGGGCGTGGTGGCTCACATCGGTAATCCCAGCACTTTGGGAAGCTGAGGCAAGCAGATCACGAGGTCAGGAGTTCGAGACCAGCCTGACCAACATGGTGAAATCCCGTCTCTACTAAAAACACAAAAATTAGCTGGACATGGTGGCGCGCACCTCCAATCCCAGCTACTGGGGAGGCAGGAGAATCACTTAAACCCAGAAGGCAGAGGTTGCAATGAACTTGAACCCGGGAGGTGGAGGTTGCAATGAGCCGAGATCGCACATTGCACTCCAGCCTGACAGAGCGAGACTCCGCCTCAAAACAAAACAAACAAACAAACAGAGAGAGACAGAGGGGATGCCTTGGCACATAGTAGGCACTCAAAAATTTTATTTAAAGGTCAGTAGAGTATTACAGAAAGAGGGTAGGCTTTGGAGTAAAGCAAGCCTAAGTTTGAATTCCACTGTGTGAATCACATAACTTCTCAGAGCTTGTTTCTCCATCTATGGAACTGAAATACTAATTACCTGACAGGGTTTTTATGAAAATAAGCCCAGGATCTCACACAGATGAGGTGATCACTTTAATCCTCAGCTCTTCTAAACCACTTTTTTTTTTAACCTAGGATCCACAGATGTAATTCAGACAATGACCTCTTGAAACTGCATGCAGAGGTTTCTCTGCATAATTGCATTTTTCCAAAGAGAAACTCCGTAGACTTCGCTTCCCCTAAATAGATCTCAAGGAAATCAAAATAGCGGGGGGAAATTACATGCATTGTTATCAAATAAGGAATTATTTGCAGCCGTCGTGGGGGAAACATTGTAAATTCAATCTGGGGATGAAGAGATGGTTAAAATATCAATTCAATCGATTAGGAAGGCACTAACACTAACCACCGCTTGTGTGTTCCCAAAGAAGTGAAGAAACCGCGATTCTGGGGTATTTTCCAGCTCTAACATTTTGAGATTCTACCTGCAAAGCTCTGAGAATGAGATGTGGCGGAACTGGACCTCTTAACAATGAATCGACAATGCAAAGCTTAGTCACCCAGATATAATTTAGAAATCAACGCGTCCGGTACTCGGCTGTGGCAACAATCGTCTCAAAATCAGGTAGCTTCCCCCCAGATACTGCAAAAAGGACAAAGCAACCCCTCTGCCTCCTGCCAAGGAGGAACGCGGCGCCCCGGGGCCAGGAACAGGCCTGTGCTCGGGGCAGGCAAGGATGGGCTGCCTCCTCCCACAGCCCGCCGAGACCCCCGAGCCCCGGGCGAGCCGGCCATGCCCACGGGCCCGCGGGCGGCTGGCGCGGGGGCAGAAGTACCCAAGCCCTCCCCGTGGGCTTCCCTCCGACTTGCCTGTCTGGAGGGAAACTGAAGCAACGCTCTTGAGCTCCGATTCACGGAAGGAAAGGAAACCGATTTCGGAGAGCAAATAAAGCGGAGCACCGGAAGAGAAGAAAGGGCACGAGCCCTCCTTCCTCCCGCTTCCTGGCGGGGCTGCCGCTCCCCCGGCCTGGTGTGCCCGCTTGCGGCTGCCGCACCCCTCGTCCGCAGCTGTGCCCACCTGACCCCTCAGCCGCGCAGCCCGAGACGAATTCCCGCCTCCCGCCCCCTCGACTCCCAACGCCCAATCGCCCTACGAGCTCGACCAATCACCCGTCAACGCCAGGAATCAACCAATCCTGGTGCGAGGTGAGGGGGCGAGAACTCCGGCACCCAATCAAAGTCTCCCGGGAAAAAAAAAAAAAAAAACCACACACACACACAGACTCAAACGGTGTGCGGCGGCACAGGAAGGCTATCGCCACGGGAGCAAATCCCTTGAGTTTGTTTAAAGGAAAATGTCTTCCCGGTTGGACTTTTGAAACCGGCGAGAGAGCCTGTACAGCAAATTGCTTGGAAACTGTAAGCCTCCTTCTTCACACCGTAGACTAGCGGAAAGGAAACATCTTTAAGCTTTGCTAAGCTCTTTGAGCACTCATCAGTGCCACTCAGTTTGCATTTCCCAGCTTTGCAGTAGCCAGGGTAGTGAAAAGAATGTGGCGAGAATTGCCAGGCTGCTGAGCCGAACTTCAGTAAGATGGCTCTGTGACAACGGGCTACGATCTTATCTTTCATAATACTGAGTGCTTTCCCGGATACTAAAGCCAGAGAGAGACGCTGTCAGGTTCTCCAGCACCAGATCACTTCTACCTCCATTAAGGCTTTTATCCGGCCGGGCGCGGTGGCTCAAGCCTGTAATCCCAGCACTTTGGGAGGCCGAGGCGGGTGGATCACGAGGTCAAGAGATCGAGACCATCCTGGTCAACATGGTGAAACCCCGTCTCTACTAAAAATACAAAAAAATTAGCTGGGCATGGTGGCACGTGCCTGTAATCCCAGCTACTCAGGAGGCTGAGGCAGGAGAATTGCCTGAATGCAGGAGGCGGAGGTTGCGGTGAGCCGAGATCGCGCCATTGCACTCCAGCCTGGGTAATGAGCGAAACTCCTCCTCAAAAAAAAAAAAAAAAAAAGGCTTTTATCCGCCTTCCATCCCACCTAAGACCATTTATTATTTGCCAATAGTACTTTAATTTACTCAAAGAAAAGGAGATTCATCATGATCTTGCCTAATTATGTTGTTTGTTTTGAGATGCATTTTTGCTCTTGTTGCCCAGGCTGGAGTGCAATGGCGCGATCGCAGAGCCATTGCATTCCAGCCTGGGCAACAAGAGCCTCGCAACCTCCACCTCCCGAGTTCAAACGACTCTCCTGCCTCGGCCTCACGAGTAGCTGGGATTACAGGCTCGCGCCAACACGCCCAGCTCATTTTGTACTTTTATTAGAGACGGGTTTCTCCATGTTGGTCAGGCTGGTCTCGAACTCCCGACCTCAGTTGATCCACCTGCCTCGGCCTCCCAAAGTGCTGGGATTACAGGTGTGAGCCACCGCGCCCGGTCTAAATTATGTTTTGTATTTTTTTTTTAAATTCTGTATAACCTAAACTTGGCTCAAATAATAATATCTCCCAAAGCCAAAACCTAATATTGCTTCTCAAATTCAAGTTAACTAGTTTCCAGAAAGAGTTTGCTGGGAAGAAAAAGCAGGAGGGAGCTAGTTGATTTGTTTGCCTCACTGTCAACTGTGATATCTTACCAGAAATGACAAAACTTGTAATTATAAACTCTACCCTTTGACCTAGTAATCTGAGCTCCATATATTTATCCTAAAGACATAATCTAAACGAAAGAAAATGTGATACCTCAATTGACAATACCTATTTGTAATACTGAAAAAAATTATGAACTTCCCAGTCTAGTAATATAAAGGTGGTTATGATAGATGAATTCAATACATTATGAAACCAATAAAATTGTAAAAATTAAACTTGCACCAGGCGCTGTGGCTCATGCCTGTAATTCCAGCACTTTGGGAGACTAAGGCAAGCAGATCACCTGAGGTTGGGAATTCAAGACCAGCCTGACCAACATGGAGAAACCAGGTCTCTACCGAAAAAGCAAAATCAGCCGTGCGTGGTGGCACATGCCTGTAATTCCAGCTACTCCAGAGGCTGAGGCAGGAGAATCACTTGAACCCGGGAGGCGGAGATTGTGGTGAGCCGAGATCACGACATTGCACTCCAGCCTGGGCAACAAGAGCGAAACTCCATCTCAAAAAAAAATAAAATAAACTTGCAAGAAAAAAATCCCATATAAGGTTAAGTGAAAAAAAGCAAAGCAAGGATAATGTTTAAAAGTAAATCCCTAAAAATACCTTCAAATTATTTCTCTTTTATAATTTCTTAAAACACCAAATCTTTTGAGTCACTGCTCCAGGATAACTACTCTCATAAATTACTAAGGGTTTCAATTCGCTCTCAACTTGTATTGCCATTTAATGTATGTGGCGTAAAAGAAAGGGATACACGTCGGCCCTTGGAACCATACAGGCCTAGAATACAGTCCCTTGAACTGTTCCCTTCAGGTTAACTCTACTGGAATGAAACACAAAAAAACTACAGGTTGGTTTGATAAAGAATATGTATGTTTATAAATCAATATTCAAAATAGCTGCACACATCTGTTTTCACTTGAATAAAAAAATCCCATTGTGACAAATTTTATACCTTTAACTTAAAATACATGAATATTAACATTTACTAATATATTTACACACTTTATTTACATCATCAACAAATCTGATGAAAAACAGCAAATGTGATTATTTTAACACAGCAGGTTATGACCAGTCTTTGAAAATTGATCCAGGAATGTATACTGCATTTAGTTAGAAAACATACTTTAACTTTTTCTGAACTCCTAGGGCATATCTATTCACATAAAATATCGCAAGGCCTCAGTTTAAAAAAAAAAAAAAAAAAAAAAAGGAGCAGTTGTATTTAATCTTGAGACTACAAAACTGCCTTGTCTAAAAATATGAAAATTCTTATGCTATTTTTAAGCATATGCTTTTATTTTTCACATCAAAATTACTTAATTGAACATTAAGCATCTAATAAAAAGTTATAAATATTCCATCACGTGATACTATGCACTTCATGATTTGAAACAGCTACAAACTCATTCTCATAGAACATGAGGTAGGGCCATTTTACAAAGGAAGAAAATGAGATGTGACTATTTACTAATGAAAAGGCTGAAGTTAAATTTCATTTCTTAAAAACTACACCTTCTTAGTACCCTCACTAATTTTTACAAGTGAAGAGGTCTAGCTGGGTGGCTCACACCTGTAATCCCAGCACTTTGGGAGGCCAAGGTGAGCATATCACCTGAGGCCAGGAGTTCAAGACCAGCCTGGGCAACACGGCAAACCCTCATCTCTACTAAAAATACAAAAATTAGCTGGGTGTGGTGGTGCATGCCTGCAGTCCCAGCTACTCAGGAGGATGAGGCCTGAGAATTCCTTGAACCCAGGAGGCAGAGGTTGCAGTGAGACAAGATCACCCCACTGCACTCCAGCCTGGACAACAAGGTGAGACTCCACCTCAAAAAGAAAAAAAAAAAAAACCCACAAGTGAAGAGGTCAGTTTCAAGTGGGGGTAAGGAAGTGTGTGATTGAGGTATATCTCAGAGAGAAAAAAGGAAAGTACTTTCTACATTGGATACTTAATTTTTTTTTTTTTTCAAATGAGGATTACAGTTTACCTGAATGTGTCGGCCTAATCAATGGAAGTTACTGACAGAGGACTGCAAAATCATTCAGCAAGACAATATTTTCTACATTTTAATTTTTCCTGAGGTTCAAACACTGCAACTTCTTACTCACAGATCTTCTCAAAGTAATGTATGAATTATAATCCTAATGACAAGCCAAGTGCTCTTTAATCCAGTGGGTTTTATTGCTCTACCTTCATGTAATTTGATACATATTTCCCCCCTCTGGGCATTAGGTAAGTTAATAAAGCATTATAAAAATAAATGTAAAACAAAAAACTAAATGAGATCTCTCATGTTCTTCTTTGAACAAAGATGTTTCTGTAAACACTTTTATACCAGTATCTTAAAATTCCAAATTATTCAAGTACCTCTTCAAACATATGGCTTCATATATTAATAAAAATTGAAGCAAATATGTGAAATCTTTAAATCCTCATCTGTAATTCCACAGAAATCATTTACGAAAGCTATGTGCCTTTTTAAAAGCTTTCTCAATACTCTTTCTTGAGAACAAGAATTCCAACTTGCATTACTATCACTTGCATTGCAAATCTTTTGAGATTTCTACTTGGGTTTTTAACTCCTAATATTTCCTTAATTCTCCTTTCTCTTTACACTTTGTCCTCTCCCATCTTTGCATCTTTGTCATGCTCTGTTACAAGCTCAGAATTAAAATAAACAGTAGGGCTACCCACAGACTCATTTTTATAAGAAATTAAATTAAAGGCATGGCAGTCTTTCTTCACTTCAAAAGCTAAATACAAAGCCAAATTCCCTTTCCAGTAATGAGTTTCTTACATGTGCTCCCAGCGGGAAAAAAAGCTCAGCTACTACAATATAAACATACCAGCAAAGTAGATCCAAAGACGTGCCAATCAAACACAAGCAAGCATAATTCTCATAAAGTTCTAAATTATATTCATGTTGAAGTGTTTTAGTGATTGCAAGACATTACTGTTCCCATTCAGTTTAGAGTTATAATATGCAGATTCATGTTGGGTGTATGCAGCAAACAGTTTCATATTTGGGTTTTAAATTTTTTTTTAAATTCCACTAACACTCATATTTATTATTTCGATTACTGTTCTTTCAATACAGTGACAGAGCTGTACATCAGGATCCATGCTTCCAGTGTCCCTGGATCCATTTTTATAAGATGAATCTTTACAGATTTGAGACCATCCACTTGGTTTCTCCTTTATTTGTTGAAGACCTACAACATAAGAAAAAAAAAAAATTAAGGCCAAGAAATCTGGAAAGCAATTTGGCCTTTTTGTTTGAGATATTAAGATAATCCTTGAATATAAGTTACCACTTACGTGTAATTATTGGATCAATGTCTCTTGTCTGAGTGGCAACATCAGAGGCACAAACTTGCCCTATTTGGATCAGCAAAGACATAATATCCTCATACAATGGAGGAAATGCTCGACAAAAAGACACCAAACTTGGCAGAGTTGGCATAAAAAAAGCATACCGCTTAGCCTGGGTTAAAACTGTTGGAAAGAAATGAAACAATATTTTAGTTTACAAATATAAAATCAACATAGCTTATATAACATACCAATGGGTTCTATGCTCTGTACTGGAAATATGAAGTTCTCTAAACACAGCAGCCCCTGTCTTCCGAAAGCTCGCAACCTAGTAGCCTCTGTCTTTATCCAAGATACAAATTATGCCCAAGTTTTGCGATAAGTACATGACATGTATTATTTCATTGAATTCCTACAATTTCATGAGTGACCAAAGTACTATTATGACACTCATTTTACAGATGAGAAAATTCTTTAAAAAGCCTTAGAGAGGTTAAGAAACTTGTCAAAGATCACAAGCTAGTAAGTGGTGGAGCTGAGACTGAACTCAGGCAGTGTAAACTCTTAACCACTACAAATAATTGTAACAGGACGTAAATACAATGAAAAGAAAAACGACAGGGTATCATGGAAATATTATAGTGAGAAAGAATACTAAATCAACTAAGTCATAACATTAAGGGTTGAATTATAATTCATATATTTTATGGTAGTTTAAGACCATTTTATTCTACAAACCAGAAGGTAGTTAAAATGTCAGAATATGTTTTAGAACTTATGGACACATCTAATATATTTATCATTCATTTATACATATGCTGATATTTTTCTGGAACTGAGCATTTGTAATAAATGATCTTGTTTTCTACTGACATAATTATATTCAGAAAGTATATTTTTTTCCATTTATAATATCTAGAAAGCTTTTATTTACAAATCTATATATACTCATTCACAAAATGAAAAACACAATTTGCCCACCTATTCATTCCCACTACACTATAAATCACATTTGTAAACAGAAAAATTTTCAAAAGAAGAATTCAAAAGATAGCATAAATTAAATTAGTATTAACACATATTGTATCACATTGTCTCTGAGTGACACAAAAAACATATTACATCACTAAATTCAGAAAATACGGGTACTATTAACAATTTATGCCAGGTGTTTGTTGATGCTGATTGGCTACATACCTGTTAGCAAAGTTCCCATGACATTGACAGCTAAACGAGCCACACTAAGTGACTTTGGTAATGCATATTGGATACACAAGTGAGAAAGCAACTGGATAGCAAATATCTGCAATACAAAATCCAGATATTACATGTTTCTCAAGACTATCTTTAGGTATTAAAAACTATAAAATGTTTTGTATAACTAGTAAGACTGGAGAGAGAGACAGCAATTGTCCCAAAGCTCCAAAATGCTCATTACCTGTTTTTCAAGTTCTGGCTGTGCAATAAGCTCGGGTATGAAATCTAGACAGATGTGCATAGATGGAATACCTGCGACCGTCAGAGGCAAAAGTTCGCATGGATAACCCTACCTCAACAAGAAAGAGGAAAAAAGTCAGAAATAAAATAACTATAAAAGTCAAGTACAGATAAAAATACAAATGAAAGATTTCATTTCCTTTCTGTAAAAGTTGCTCAGAAGGCTACAGTGCCCTATATGTAACCTGGCATTTCACTTTTCTGATTCACTAGAATAGAGATTAAATTATCAAACATTTCATTAGGTTAAAAAAAAAACAACTAAAAACCTGGATTTTTCTCCATATTGCAAAGGCCCATGGATCATTTGTGTTTTCTTTGGTTTCTAAATGATCCCTGCTAATATAGTATTCAAAGCCCTCAAGAAAAACAAAGTTAAAACACAAAGCATCATTCTTTGGAAACACACCTGAAAGTGAACAAGCTTGGCAATGTTGGGATCTGCAATGTACATTTGATGCAAGAGACAACAGATAAGGCACTGAACTTCTCGAAGGTTACAGAGCAAATTGTCTTCTCCTTCCTCTATTCCCTTATTTGGAGTGCTGGTGGTAATAACACTCTGAACATTTCTTAACAAGCTATCTGGATTGACACCATTTGCTTTCTCTTCTTCAGTAGGTAAGCAAATCTCTAAGAGAATCTGAACAGCTGCACTATCCTAAAAGCAAACAAAGCATAGTAAATGTAAGAAGTTTCTGAGAAGTTGGTTTAAAAACCAAATCAGATTTTATTTTCACATGAACAGAAATGAAAAAATAACTAATTTCTTAAACACACACACACAGAGGTACTTATAAGAGCAAAAGTGAGCAATCCATAGAGCAGTGATTCTCACCTTTTTAGGATTATGAACCCCACAGAAATCTAAAGAAAATATAACCTCTCCCCATAAAAATTAACATACATAACCAAACAGCATTACATAATGATGTCACACATCTCTAGACACATCCATGGACTCCAGTTTAAGAATATCTACTAGACCAAAACCTAAAATGCAATAAAAAAAAAAAAAAAGAAAGAAAGATCTACTAGAAGAGTGTTATCAATTCAGTTATATCCAAAACAGGCCCTAGGCAAAAATGACTTCTACCAGAACATCCTTTCCTTCCTCTTAATCTCCCACTTTTCCCAGGATGCTATCCTGATTTCCCTTTTTTTCAACTTGGCTACCAACTACTTGATTGCTCCGAGGTTATTGTTAATAACGCCTAAAAGTGACTTCCCACAGCTCTTTAACTTGAATACAGACTGTTTAAGGCTTTGGTTTTACAAGGAAGGAGTCTACCTTACCATCCATTCAACCTGCACAACTCATTGCTCAGTCCACAGGCTTGAGCATCATTGTATAGAACAGTACTTTAAGGGGTAACGGCAACACACTTGAGGACTCTATATAAAAAGGAGAGCTGGCCGAGTGCAGTGGCTCACACCTGTAATCCCAACACTTTGGAAGGCTAAGGCAGGTGGATCATGCAGTCAAGAGATCGAGGCCATCCTGGCCACACTGAAACTCTGCCTCTACTAAAAATACACAAATTAGCTAGGCGTGGTGGCACACACCTGTAGTCCCAGCTACTCAGGAGGCTGAGGCAGGAGAATCACTTGAACCCAGGAGGCAGAGGTTGCAGTGAGCCGAGACAGGCCACTGCACTCCAGCCTGGTGACAGAGCAACACTCTGTCTCAAAAAAAAAAATAAATAATACAGCCAGGCACAGTGGCTTACACCTGTAATCCCAGCACTTTGGGAGGCCGAGGTGGGCAGATCACAAGGTCAAGAGATCCAGACTATCCTGGCCAACAGGATGAAACCCTGTCTCTACTAAAAATACAAAAATTAATCCCAGCACTTTGGGAGGCCGAGGCGGGTGGATCACGAGGTCAAGAGATCAAGACCATCCAGGTCAACATGGTGAAACCCCGTCTCTACTAAAATACAAAAAATTAGTGGGCATGGTGGCACGTGCCTGTAATCCCAGCTACTCAGGAGGCTGAGGCAGGAGAATTGCCTGAACCCAGGAGGCGGAGGTTGCAGTGAGCCGAGATCGCGCCATTGCACTCCAGCCTGAGTAACAAGAGCGAAACTCCGTCTCAAAAAAAAAAAAAAAAATTAGCTGGACGTGAGCATGTGCCCGTAATCCCAGCTACTCAGGATGCTGAGGCAGGAGAACCGCTTATACCTGGGAGGCAGAAGTTGCAGTGAGCCGATATTGTGCTACTGCACTCCAGCCTGGTAACAGAGCAGGAGAAAAAGGTAGACTCTCATGGTTTCTAATCATGGTGCTTGGGGAAAGGGGGTTTTGGTATTTGGTTATCGTTATTGTTATTGTTTGTTGTTGTTGACTCAGGAGCCAAAGTGCCTAGGAGTGAATCCTGGTTCTGCCATTTACTAAATATGTAACGGTGAGCAAGTCACTTAACTTCTCTGGGTCACATTTTCCTAATCTGTAAAAAATTGAGATAATACTCTATACCTCATAGGTAGGTTATAAAAATTAAATGAGTTAATATATTTAAGGAACTTAGGCTAGTACCTACCATATGGTAAGCATTATATAGATGTGAGCTTTTATGATCTTCAATCCCTTATCTGAATCTCCTAGGAACAGATTTATTTTATTTTTGTTGATGTTGACAGAGAGTCTCACTCTTTCACCCAGGCTGGAGTGCAGTGGCACAATCTCAGCTCACTGCAACCTCCACCTCCCTAGTTCAAGCCATTCTCCTGCCTCATCCTCCCAAGTAGCTGAGACTACAGGTGTGTGCCATCACATCCAGCTAATTTTTGTATTTTTAGTAGAGACAGGGTTTCACCATGTTGGCCAGGCTAGTCTTAAACTCCTGATCTTAGGTGAGCTGCCCACCTCAGCCTTATGAAGTGCTGGGACTACAGTCATGAGCCACGGGTGCTTGGCCTCATTCAACAAATATTTATTGAACTACCTACTATTGTGTGCCAAGTATTGCTGCAGGAACTGAGGATATAGTGGCGAAGAAGACAAAATCCTTGGTTATTTGTTTCTTAAGATCAAGTGGAAGGAAAAAAATGTCAAATTATGGAGACAGACAATAAACAGAAACATAAATGCAGGTATAGTAAAATGTCAGGCAGTCATAAATACCATGACGATATAAGCACTTCAACTTTATATTTAGAAAAGTTTTTTGGCCGGGCACAGTGGCTCATGCCTGTAATCCCAGCACGTCATAAGGCTGAGGTAGGCAGATCACCTAAGATCAGAAGTTTGAGACCAGCCTGGCCAACATGGCAAAACTCCATCTCTACTAAAAATACAAAAATTACCCACGCGTGGCAGCATGCACCTATAGTCCCAGCTACTCAGGAGGCTGAGGCAGAAGAATCACTTAAACCTGGGAGGTGGAGGTTGCAGCAGTGAGTCAAGATCACACCACTGCACTGCAGCCTGGGTGACAGTGAGACTTGTCTCCAAAAAAAAAAATTTGTTGACTGAATGAACATATAACTCTAAACTCAGAATAGGTAAATACTTAAATTTTATTAAAGTATAAATCTTATTTAAACAGCTGTTTCATTCATATCATGAAGATTATTCCTGATTTCCGAAATACAATATATGTGATATTCAGAACCAAAGGTAATATCGTAATTGATTCTATAATAAAAGAAATGCACAATATGTCACAAAGGACACAGAGGGCATAATATGCCATCTATTCTACTGATTACATTAGAGGCCTTGCTCTTTTTGACTAAATTTTACTTTAGCAAAATTTACCTGAGCAGCCAGTAATGCATTTTTCAATTCTTCTCTGGTAACTTCCGGAGCATCAGTTTGTCCAACTAAACCGATTGTATTATTCTGGGAAGGCCTGTCTTGCTCTGCTGTTTCCTTCAGATGAGCACTAAGGTAGGCTTTCGATGCAAGAAGATATCCATTCAACATGTGTAGAGTAATATCCATCAGTGGGGGACATCTAAACAAGAAAAGCAGAAAAGATAAATATATCAGAAAGAATTTAAATTATAAATTAGCCAGAACATGATCAATCTAGTTAAATTGCTGAGAAAAACCTGAGTAGCATATAGTAGCTTTTCTCACTGAAATATTCATTCTCAAAAGTTTAATATGTACTTCTTATTCTTTATATTTCAAAATTATATAAATAGTATCATTTGTTTCATCTTATTAGCTAAAGTCAAATATGTATAATGTAAACTCTAAAGAAAAGACGACGGAATGCAAGCAAAACAATAGTGCATGAAGAAAAAAACTGTAATATGTGTACAAAGAGCTGATATTGTTTATAAAGAGCTCTTTAAGTCAATAAAAAATATACGCTAAAATATAAAGAAGAAATTAAATGGCCAATAAATATAGTTAAATATCCAATCTAACAAGAATATAAATTAAAATGGGAATCTATTTTTACCTATCAAACTGGAAAACATTATATAAAATAGTGCAGTAAAGTATATAATATCAAACACTGCTATGGAATGTAAACCAGTTCAGCCTTTCTACACAGTAGAATGAAAACATGAATTAAAAGTCTTGAAAATGAACACGATACTTTTGCCCCAGTAATTCCATTTTTCGGTTCTAATGAAATACTCAGCATGGGGAAATGAACATGATCACCACAGCACTATTGATAATAGCAAAAAATTAGAAACAAAATATCCTAGGGGATTGGGTTAAGCATAGTGTATCTATAAAATGGAGTACCATGTAGCCAATTAATATAAGAATATAAACTAGGCAAGGTGGCACACCTGTAATACTCATACTGTTCTTTTTCTCAAAGTACCATCCTTGACTCCCTAATCCCCATCTTTACACTATTAGATGAACGAATACTCACCTAAACCCTATGTCCACTCTTCTTTTTTTAACGTTAAATAAAGCAGTGGGAGTGGAGAAGGAACAAAGAAATCTGTGACTGGTTGTGATCAATCAGTTGTAAATACCACTACACTCCAACCAGCCCTAACTCCATTCTTTAAAACACTACACACGCTCTCTCTCCTCTGCATCTTTCCTGAACTTTTAAGAACATTTATTTACTACACCATTCATCCACATGACCATATTATTTAACTTACCACTTACCTGTCTTATGTCCCCATGTAGATGATAATCACTTTAAAGGCAAGTCCCTCAATTTACATATTTGATAGTATTTATCATAACAAGTGTAACTCAAAGATTAATAATAGAAATAAACTAAATTCCACCTTTTGAAATGAAGCCACTTCAAAGCAATGCTTAAGTTTAGCAACTGGTAAGGATTCAGAACCAAATGTGGAATCAATAAAGCTAACATCACTATTGGGTATGCCAAAAAGGTCACAGTATTAATGCAGTTAATGATTCACAAGGTACCAGTTTTTTAAAAACCTTTTTAATGTGAGAGCAGAAATAGTGTTACTCTTTACTAGTCTAAATTGTGAGAAAGAGAAAAACCACTATTGATGGTACCAAAACCAAGAACGACATTTCTCTATTAATTACATATTAAATATTAAAATGAATATAAATTTCACGAATAAACATGAGTAAAAAAATAAGACAAAAAAAAGGACAGGTCATACTGCCTAGTTATCTGCAAGAATACTAAGATATAAGTTTAAACTGAATTTCATCAATTTATTTTGACTCTTCAAAGTACAGCTCTATAATAAAAATGAAACTCAAATGGCATGTACCTGTGGACTCTCTGGTCACACCTTAGGACAATGAGAGGATCTATCATCAGATCATTCTGAGTATATTTTTGTTGTCGTACAAACTTTATTGAAGGCTGAAGTGCATTAACCGTCATTACCCATAACCTGATGAGAAAATAATCACATGTTCAGAACAGTTGTTATATACTTAAAAGCTGTAGCCATCCAGTCCTTTCTATCCCTGGAAAGTTATATTCAATAAATAATTTAAAAATAGGTATGAATGAACTTTGAAAAAATGTAAGCTAAAGACATCTAACCTATTATAATATCTCTAAAAAAAACAGAGATAAAACAGTGAACACAAAGTGGTCTCAAAAACGTTCACAGTTGTAATGGAATAATCATGGCATATAAAATTAAAACCGTAGTTATAACATACTTGCTATGTAACTCTGTGTAAATCACTGAGGCTCTCTAAACTGTTTCCTCGTATGTAAATTAGAAATGATGTAATACCTGTAAATGAAATAAGACCAAAATATTCCGTATCTGGTTCCATAAATATGTCATTATTCTGCATTTATCATCATAAAGTCTCCAAGTGAGAGGCCACTTTGAGATTAAACATTAATAGATGATAAAAGTGGTTACTAAAATGACTGCACATCATAATTACTAAGGGATATGCCAATATGGAAGGTACTTGATCTTACAGTGAAATCCAGGAATCCACCAGAGAACTTCCCCCTCTTAGATATGAGTGTACAAACAAGGATCATCAGACACTTAAAGAAAGCTTTTACTTTGAAAAAGATTAAAATATACAAACAGAAACAAAGGAACTCCAAACATACACACACACACACACACACACACACACACACACACACACAGAAAATGCAGAAATAAGGAGAAAAAAAAAATCTTGAACTACTAATATCCTAAAAGAATAAAATATTTTATACATGAAATAAGAACAAGAGGCATTTCAAAATATTCAGATAACAAATAGCTCTTAGAAAAATTAAGAAGAGGGCTGGGCACAGTGGCTGACACCTGCAATCCCAGAACTTTGGGAGGCTGAAGCAGGAGGATTACTTGAGCCCAGGAGTTCAAGACTAGCCTGGGCAACACAGCAAGACCTCATCTCTACAAAAACTAAAAAAATTAGGCACGGTGGTGTGCAGCTATAGTCCAGCTATTTGGAAGGCTGAGGCAGAAGGATCATTTGAGCCATGTGTATGAGGTTACAGTGAACTACGATTGTGCTACTGCAGTCCAGCCTGGGTGACAAAACAAGACCCTGTCTCTAAAAAAATGTGAATAAAAAATAAATTTTTAAAAAATGAACTAGAAATCTACACTTAGGCTAAATGTCAATCACATAGGAGAATAATTCAACATCTCAAAAAAGCTTCCCACACTCCCTTTCTCAGGAAGCAAGATGAGTGTGTGTTCCATTCACTAAAATGAGGATATAAGAAAGAGAAAAACATGGAATCTCAGGATACAAGTAATGCTATAAGAAAGAGAAAAATATGGAATCCAACAAAGAAGAGTAACAATAGCAATTCTAGGATGGCAAATGTGTATGTGCCAGATGGGAACATGAAGACAGAAAGCTATGAAAGGAATGTCTCCAAGAAAAAAAACAGAGTGTTTCTTTTGTCTTTTTTCAGACAAGGTCTCACTGTCACCCAGGGTGGAGTGCAGTGGCACAATCTCCACTCACTGAAGCCTCGACCTCCTGAGCTCAAGCAATCGTCCTGCCTCAGCCCCTCAAGTAGCTGGGAATACAGGCACACGGCAGCATGCCCTGATAATTTTTGTATTTTTTGTAGAAACAGGGTTTCACCATGTTGCCCAGGCTGGTCTTGAACACCTGACCTCAAATGATCCACGCCACTCAGGCTCCCAAAGTGCTAGGATTATAGGCATGAGATAATGCACCCGTCCAAAAAAATGTTAATGATACATTTTCTGATGTGTTACAATTAACTGTGAAGTAAATATCCCCTCAATAATGAAGCCTGGGGATTAATTAGTAATTAGTTATTGAAACCAATTTAAAAAAAACTGAGCAAATGAAAACAAGGTAACTATTAACTAACCCAGGGTATACGCTGAGTATGGGGAAGGGCACTTGCATAAGAATGAAATTATAATCAAAGTATCATCACATAACTCAATTATGAAATCACTTCTGTAGTAATAATAATATGCACATTAAATACTGCTTTAACAAAAATTGTAATATACCTGTGTTGGGAGAAGCAGGAAAAGGGGAAAAGCATATTAGAAGAAGTGGGACTCACAGGAGAGGAAGCAAGAAGAGAGCTAACTAAGCTTCACCATGTAGAGTAGAAAATCAAGATAATTTCTAAATTGGAAAATCAGGAAATCACAGTCATTATACGAGATACATGGGGAGGATATAAATGCCAAATAAAAAGATAAAAGAGCTGAAAATGGTTGTCTCTGGGAAGCTAAAGTCAAAAATAGAAAAGTGTGAGGCAGACCTTACATACTATTTAACTTCTTAAGCTATGTGCATTTACTGACATAAGTAAAAATTACATTTCCAAAGTATAAATATTACCAGATCCCACCCAGGCCTACCGAATCAAAATCTCAGTTAACTCAAGCCCAGTATTGTTTGCTAGACCTGTCCAGGTGTTACTGATGCCATCTGTGAACCAGCAGAGACCCAATGACTAAAGACAAATTTTGCTGCACACTGAAATCACCTGGGGAATCCTTTTGAAAAGTACTGATGCCTAACTCCCACCCACGGTCTGATTTAATTGGTGTGGGTTCCAACCTGGGGATCAGCAGTGGTAAAAACTCTCCAGGTGATTTTAATGTGTAGCAAAACTTGGAACAACTGCAAAGATGCAAGATACAACAGTAATCTAAATCATAATAAGCCACAAGTAACTATACATGATAACCCAAGTTTCAAGAACTTCCTAAAGTTGGAAATACTGTAATGTTTCCGACTTTAGGAAGTTCTTGAAACTTGGGTTATCATGTATAGTTATTTGTGGCTTCTATTTCAATAAAGTTTACTTTTACTTAAAGATACAAGAACTATTTAGTAGGCTTCAGAAAGGAGATATTGCCATATACTCAACAAATACTTCTATAAGTGGTCTTGTGAAAAATTTTTTCAATAATTAAGTTTAGGTTACTGTATATTATTACTGCTATAAAATTATCTATTACATGTAACAATACACTGAATTTACCTTCTGGGCATCACAGTATTAAGAACCATCCATAGTTTATTGACTGTTTGAAGAATTCTCCGTGGAACCCCTGAATTCAACAGCTGGTTCATATTAGATGTTAACACTTCTGCATATGGTATAAGTTCACTGGCAGAGAGTAGGGTCAAGTGTTCTATAATCTGCATCACTTGTGTGTGATTTACTGGGACAGCTGAAAATGCTAAAAAGAAAATTTAGCAATCATAATCTAAATTCTATACAGTTTATCAAGCAGGAAGTAATATTGTTCTCTCAGACTATAGGCCAAACAAATCAAGAAAACAATTTGGCTAAAAAGTAACTATAGTTACTTGCTATTATTTCCTATGGAAACCTAGATACAGTTTCAACTAAATTTATTAAAATAAGGGCCAGCCAGATGCGTTGGCTCACACCTGTAATCCCAGCACCTTGGGAGGCTCAGGTGGGTGGATCACTTGAGGTCAGAAGTTCCAGATCAGCCTGGCCAACATGGTGAAACCCCCCTCTCTACTAAAAATATAAAAATGAGCCAGGCATGCCGGCAGACACCTGCAATCCCAGCTACTCAGGAGGCTGAGACAGGAGAATCGCTTGAACCCAGGAGGCAGAGATTGCAGTGAGCTGAGATTGTGCCAGCACTCTCCAGCCAGGGTGACAGAGCAAAACCCCATCTCATAAAGAATTAAAAAAAATTAAAGAATAAGAGCCCTAAGAAAAACTCATGGAGATGTCGTTGTTCTTTCATAAAGAATGAAAATATCTTTTTAAAAAAATAACATTAATGGGATGGGCGTGTTGGCACACACCTGTAATTTCAAAAATTTGGGAGGCTGAGGCAGGAGGACTGCTTGAGTCCAGAAGTTCAAGACTAGTCTGGGCAACATGGCGAGACCACATCTCTACAAAAAGTAAAAAACATTAGCTGGATGTGGTGGTGTACCTGTAATACCAGGTACTCAAGGGGCTGATACGAAAAGATCCCTTAAGCCCAGAAGATGGAGTCTGCAGTGAGCTTTGTTCCTGCCACTGGACTCCAGCCTTCAGCCTGGGCAACAGAGTGAGACCCTGTCTCAAAAAAAAAAAAAAATCACTTTACTGACCCAAAGACTAATCTCATTTTCTTGGTGATTCAGACTGCTTTTATTTTTTATTTATTTTTTCATTTTAGAGATGGGGTCTTGCTACATTGCCCAGGCTGGTCTTTTTTTGTTTGTTTGTTTGTTTCTCTTGCCCTTACCAATTAAGAGCCCAGAATGGTTTTGAATTCCAGGCCTCAAGTGATCCTCCCACTTTGGCCTTCCAAAGTGCTGGGATTACAGGCATGAGCCACTGCACTCAGCCCAGGGTAATTTTAAAAACAGGACTGAAAGGAAAATATGCTGAAGTATTGCTTTTGATAGCTAACATTCATTTGAAAGGTTCAAACTTCTTGATACTTTCCTCCAGGTGGCCCCCTTTACAGGATGTAAGCACCCAGAAGATTGCTGTTACTAAAAAATATCTAGAACTATGCTCTCCAATAATCACTAACTAACCACATCTGGCTATTGAGCACCTGCAATAACTAGCTCCAATTGAGGTGTGTTGTTATATGTGTAAAATATACAACAGATTGCAGACTAGGTGCAGGAGTGTAGTGAGGGGTAAAATATCTCATTAAAATTTTAATATTGATTACTTAGTGAAATAATTGGCAGGCCAGGCATGGTGGCTCATGCTTTTAATTCCAGCACTTTGGGAGCCGAAGGCAGGCAGACTGCTTGAGCCCAGGGGTTCAAGACCAGCCTGGGCAACACAGTGACCTCTTCTCTACGAAAAATACAAAAATTAGTTGGGTATGGTGTCATGTACCTGTAGTCTCAGGTACTGGGGAAGCTGAGGCAAGAGGATTGCTAGAGCCTGGGAGGCAATGAGCCAAGATTGTGCCGCTGCACTCCAGAATAGGCAACAGAACAAGACTGTGTCTCAAAAAAAAAAAAAGTGGGGGTAGAAAAAAGAAATAATATTGGCCATATTTGGTCAAATAAAATTATTATTTAAATTGCTGTTGCCTGTTTCTTTTTACTGGAAAGTTTATAGGTGTGGCTCGCATTATATTTCTATTTAACAGTGCTGATCTAAAACATCCTCCATTAACAGCAAGTACACAGTCCTATTCCACTACACTTACTTCTAATCAGTTTAGAACCTTTCTAAAACCACAGCACCTTTTTAGTGATATAATACAGGACCTATGAGAGAAAAGATACAAGCACATCAGAAATAAATGGTTAAAATTCCTGGCGAGGCTCATTTGGTTCATGCCTGTAATCCCAGCACTCTGGGAGGCCAAGGCGGGAGGATCACTGAAGCTCACAAGTTTGAGACCAACCTGGGCAACATGGTGAAACATTGTCTCTACAAAAACTAAAAAAAAATCAGCCAGGTCTGGTGGCTCACATCTATAGTCCCAGCTACTTGTGGAGCTTAGGTAGGAGAATTGCTTAAGGCCAGGAGCTGGAGGTTGCAGAGAGGTGAGATCATGCCACTGCACTGCAGCCTGGCTGACAGAAAAATAAATAAATAAAAAAGGAAAGGGAAGGAAGGAAAAAGGAAGGAAGGAAATGGTTAAAATTCCTTAAACCCAAAGAGTATTTTATATACTTAAAATATATTCACCAAAACATTGTTATATCCACTGGAAAGTTCTGTATGATTGTAAGATTTTAATTAGCCTAGCATCTCCTTGTACTACAAAAGGGGTTAAAGGAGTATCAACAATTTACTGTACCTTCTTGGAGTTGTTTGGGAGAATGATTTTTAGCATTATTAGTCAGGAGCATTCGCCGTAGCAGGGCATCAGTCCCTGTGATTTCTTCTTCACAGATCCAGTCATCCACAATACATAAATGTGGGTAGTTAGTAGCAAGGAGACGTAGTAAAGCTGAATGCAACCCTTGAAAATTTACAGGAAATCAATTGGATTCTTTATGCTCAAACACCAGAAGCTTGCCCACCCCTCTCATTTTTATCAAGCTATCAGCCCACAAGGAAAGAGAATTATACTCTAAGTTAGTGTTTCTCAAAGAATGATTAGGGCACCACTAGCATCATAAGCTTGGGAAAGTTTATTTCATGTGCAGAATGATGAATACCATCCCAGATGACTAGATCAGATCTCTGGAATGGAGCCCTGGGAATGTGCACTTCTTGTGCATGCAAACTACAGTTTAAGAACTTCTGTACAGTAGTCTGAGCAAAGGAAACTGCCTAAATGAAGATCCCCAAGTAATATGATAAACAGTGAGCAGGGAACTACTACTTATATAGAAAGCTTTCAACTTTCTTCCACCCCACGCAACATAACAGTCTCTTAAAGTTGTTTGAGATAGCAATGGTTCAAGAGTTCAGGGAAGAGGAAAGAAAAGGAAGAAAAAATAATGTCCATTTGTGGGCTATCATATAGGATTCGGAAAAGGTCCTACTCAGAAACACTGATAGGGTTCTGTAGATAACATGCCCTTTCCTCTAACCCTGTTGAGAATCATCGCTATAGATGTGTAAAATTAGTTGCCCACTTTGAATACCTAAAAGGTCTCAGGTAGTTTATGTCCATTTTTTCACCTCTCCCTAACATTCATACAAAGTAAACAATGCCTCCACTCTATTGTAAGGAACGAAACAGGCTGAAAGACATTTATTAATATTAACAACCCCAAAGTCACACAGCTACGTATGTCAGCCAAGAGAAGCAGTACTGATGATACCCGCAACAGGGGGTATTTTTTCTTGGTTCAAGCAGAGTTAAAGGAGTTCAAAAGAAATAAGAAAACTTCCTGTTACCAAACCAAAACCTTGTTTATAACATTTTACCTATATCACAGTTTGACTATTCACGACTATTATGTATAATGTTAATAATGAGAGGCCGGGTGCGGTGGCTCATGCCTGTAATCCCAGCACTTTGGGAGACCCAGGGGGATGGATCACTTGAGGTCAGGAGTTCCAGACCAGCCTGACCAACATGGAGAAACCCTATCTCTATTAAAATACAAAAATTAGCCAAGAGTGGTGGTGCACACCTGTAATCACAGCTACTCGGGAAGCTGAGGCACAAGAAGTGCTTGAACCTGGGACGTGGAGGTTGCAGTGAGCCAAGATCATGCCACTGCACTCCAGTCTGGGTGACAGAGCAAGGCACTGTCTCAAAAAAAAAAAATTATGACACCATAAAAATGTCTCCTTAATGAATTAATGAAGTACGATGCTAAGTGCTTCGTACATAAGTACCTAATAAATATTGTTGCTATCACACTATTATCATCATCATCAGAATAGTAAGACTATGCAGTAGTAGTAGGAATCAAAGTACTCGAGATCTAATTATCCCCTTATTATGCAAATCAAATGATACCACTGCTTAATCCCAGTAGAGAAAATATCCAATTCCTTTCTCATAGAAACAACTTAAAATTGATGTTTCTGTGTTTGAAAAGACATTGTATGCCAGGCACAGTAGCTCATGCCTGTAATCCCAACACTTCGGGAAGCCGAGGCAGGTGGATCACGAGGTCAGGAATTCAAGACCAGCCTGGCTAACATGGTGAAATCCTGTCTCTACTAAAAATACAAAAATTAGCTGGGCATGGTGACAGGTGCTACTTGGAAGGCTGAGGCAGGAGAATTGCTTGAACCCGGGAGGCAGAGGTTGCAGTGAGCCAAGATCGCGCCACTACACTCCAACCTGGGCAATAGAGCAAGATTCTGTCTCAAAAAAAAAAAAAAGAAAGAAAGAAAGAAAAGACATTGTAACAATAAAAAATGGCATTATTTTAACATTTGAATTTCTAAATGCATACAGGAATATATGTACAGTTAAAACTGTACCCAACCAGCACAAAAAAGACTGCTTGTGAAAGTGTAAACTTATCGACATTTCATACTTTTCAATAAAGCATTATCAATTGCCAAATGTTGTTAAAAATAACATTTTTTGGAAACAGATTATACAAAGAGGCCAGGCACAGTAGCTCACACTTGTAATACTAACACTTTTGAAAGGCTGAGTGGGGCTCTTCACTTGAGGTCAGGGGTGCAAGACTGGCCTGACCAAAATGATGAAACCCTGTCTCTAATTAAAAAAAAAAAAAAAAAAAAGCCGGGCGCGGTGGCTCAAGCCTGTAATCCCAGCACTTTGGGAGGCCGAGGCAGGTGGATAACGAGGTCGAGAGATCGAGACCATCCTGGTCAACATGGTGAAACCCCGTCTCTACTAAAAATACAAAAAATTAGCTGGGCATAGTGGCGCGTGCCTGTAATCCCAGCTACTCAGGAGGCTGAGGCAAGAGAATTGCTTGAACTCAGGAGGCGGAGGTTGCGGTGAGCCGAGATCGCGCCATTGCACTCCAGCCTGGGTAACAAGAGTGAAACTCCGTCTCAAAAAAAAAAAAAAAGATTATACAAAGACATAAGTAAATAAACGCTGCAGACATCTAGCTAACAATGACCAGTGAAGGCTTATGTTTCTCCTTGAAACCAACCATGATAAAGAAAGAAAAAGGCACGGTGGCTCACGTCTGTAATCCTACCACTTTAGGAGACCAAGGAGGGTGGATCACCTGAGGTCAAGAGTCTGAGACAGGCTGGGCCAACATGGCAAAATGCCATCTCTACTAAAAATACAAAAATTAAGGCCAGGTGCGGTGGCTCATGCCTGTAATCCCAGCACTTTGGGAGGCCGAGGCAGGTAGATCACCTGAGGTCAGGAGTTCAACACCAGCCTGGACAATATAGTAAAACTCGGTCTCTACTAAAAATACAAAAATTAGCCGAACGTGGTGACACACACCTTTAGTCCCAGCTACTAGGGAGGCTGGGGCAGGAGAATCACTTGAACCTGGGAGGTGGAGGCTGAAGTGAGCTGAGATCACATCACTGCACTCCAGCCTGGGAGACAAAGTGAGACATCATCTCAAAAAAGAAATAAAAATACAAAAATTAGCTGGGTTTGGTGGCAGACACCTGTAATCCCAGCTACTCAGGAGGCTGAGACAGGAGAATCACTTGAACCTGGAAGGTAGAGGTTGAAGCTAGCTGAGATCACACCACTGTACTCCAGCCTGAGCAACAAGAGTGAAACTCCGTTTCAAAAAAAAAAAGAAAGAAAAAGAAAATTCCAACTTAACAGAAAGAAAAACACCCACACTCAAACATTATAAGAGGTATTTAATTAAGAAAAGTCTCTAGAAAATTAGCTACACATGGTGGCATAGGCCTGTAGTCCCAGCTACTTGGGAGGTGAAGGTAGGAGGATGCTTGAGCCCAGGAGTTTGAGGCTACAGTGAGCTATGATCACTCCAGCCTGGGTAACATAGTAAGACCCTTTCCCTAAAGAAATATATATATATATATATATATATATATATATGAAATATATATGAAATATATATATATGAAATATATATGAAATATATATATATGAAATATATATATATCTAATTTCAAAAAACACGACTATATTTCTATGTAATATGATGTATAGTAAAAATATTACAATATATCCATACTATAGAATACGAAACAATCAGAAACAGTAAGGCAGATCTACCTGTACCGGTATGTAAAAATGTTCAAGACTCCAAGAAAAAAAGCCGCAGAAGAGGCAGGGGAGGCTGGGTGTGGTGGCTCATACCTGTAATACCAACACTTTGGGAGGCCAAGGTGGGCAGGTCACTTGAGGCCAGGAGTTCAAGACCAACCTGGGCAACATGGTGAAACCCTGTCTCTACTAAAAATACATAAATTAGATGGACATGGTGGCACATGCCTGTAATCCCAGCTATTTGGGAGGCTAAGGCATGAGAATCGCTTGAACCCAGGAGGTGAAGGTTACAGTGAGCCAAGATCATGCCACTCAAGATCTTGTGCCTAGGTGACAGAGTGAGCCACTGTCTCAAAAACAAAAACAAACAAACAAAAAAAGAGGCAGGGTACAATACTCTTCAGAGTTTAAAAGAAAAAAAATTTTTTTAACTTGTATAAGTATCTGCTAGGTTCGACCACATAAACCTGCTGTTTCTGTAGCTCTAAATTAGTTGAATACCTGCAATTTCACACAGTTCAACCTATAGGAGGAAAAAGAGTGAAAATATATACCAAACTGAAAACACCTAGGGTTGTGTTTTAGGGGGCAGGGTTGTTTACAATAACTGAAGTAACAGATTTACCGAGGGAAGCAAAGAGGAATTTCACTCCTGAATTGTCCAAATTTTTTACATTAAGAACCTATTACACTTTATAACATTATAAACAGTAAGGCTTTTTTAACAATAAACTTTAGCAATAAAATGCAAATAAAACATACCTCCCAACTCCTGCTGCAGCCCTTGAGCCTGTCGAATAAGGAATTTAATAGGAATCTGATCCATTAAAGAAGAAGAATATGATTTTGGCTTTCTTTGCATGGCAGCTATCAAAGATTAAAAAAAGTGTAAAATAAATAATATGTCCAGAAACAACAGCAGTCTTAACCTTCAATCCAAATGGAAACAAAAACAATGTCAAATTACTTTTAATGCACTTAAACTGCAAATATAGCATATAAAAGATAAAGAATGTTATGAAAACAAGTGGCTACACAGGAAGAATAAGAACATACCTGGGGCAAGATCTGGAAAATGCCCTAAAATTGAAAACTAGTCAGAAGAAAATTCATAACAGGTGAGAGAAGCCATGTGCAAAACTGTCCTACATTAAAGAACCAACAAATGAGTCAAGATTTTTCCCAAATCTAATTGGGAAGATCAAATGTGATCATGAACATATGGCCTAGAGCTTCATGATTCCAATGCATCTTATAAAAAGAAACTGTGGCTGGGTATGGTGGCTCACGCCTGTAATCCCAACACTTTGGGAGGCTGAGGCAGGCGGATCATTTGAGGTCAGGAGTTTGAGATTAGCCTGGCCAGGAAGGTGAAACCCCATCTCTACTAAAAATACAAAAATTAGCCAGGTGTGGTGGTGGGAGCCTGTAATCCCAGAAACTCAGGAGGCTGAGGCAGGAGAATCACTTGAACCTGGGAGGAAGAAGTTGCAGTGAGCTGACAGCATGCCACTGTACTTCAGCCTGGGCAAAACATGTGAGACTCTGCCTCAAAAAAAAAAAAAATTACGGTTCCTTTTTTTTGAAACAGAATCTCACTCTATCACCTAGGCTAGAGTGCAGTGGTGTGCTCTTGGCTCACTGCAACCTCCACCCCCCAGGTTCAAGTGATTTTCTTGCCTCAGTCTCCTGACTAGCTGGGATTACAGGTACCGACCACCACACCAGGCTAATTTTTGTATTTTTAGTAGAGACGGTGTTTCGCCATGTTGGCCACGCTGGTCTCGAACTCCTGACCTCAGGTGATCTGCCCGCCTCAGCCTTCCAAAGTGCTGGGATTACAGGCATGAGCCATCAGCTAATGTTATCACATTATATACATTAGTGGTGACTGACATTTTTTTCCCCGAGTCACTCTGTCACACAGGCTGGAGTGCAGTGGCTCAATCTTGACTCACTGCAACCTCCACCTCCTGGATTCAAGCAATTCTTGTGCCTCAGCCTCCCAAATAGCTGGAACTACAGGTGCCCACCACAACACCCAGCTAAGGTTTGTATTTTTAGTAGAGATGGGGTTTTGCCATGTTGGCCAGGCTGGTCTCAAACTCCTGACCTCAAGTGATCCACCAGCCTCGGCCTCTCAAAATCCTGGGATTACAGGAGTGAGCCACCATGCCCAACCTAATTCTTTTTAAATTAAGTTAGGCAATATGAATTGGACTTCCTTCTCTCATAACTCCTACCTTCAACCAGCCATGTCTACCCTTTTTTTCCCTTCTAAGTCCATTTTAATTTCTGTACTTTTGCTGCTATCCTAATTCAGTGCCTACTCACCCTTTGTTTAAATATCTTCTATGGCCCACCTTCCCTGTCTCCAATTTAATATATCCTTCACCCAATGGCCATAGTCCTCTTATTTAAATATATACTTGGCCACCTTCAGTGAATACTCAGATCATACAAAGTAAATGTCCTTGCCAGTCAACACTATCTCTGTCTCATCTCTACCATATTCTATATGCCTGGCACCCAAATCTCATTTCAAGGTACTTTCCTTTACACCACAAGAATATATGAGAATCTCAATCAGGGTGTTTGTAGTTCGAAAAAGGATATACAATGTTTACTCTTTTATAAACAACAAACAGTAAAGCTCAACCATTTTTCGTTTAAGGACAAGAAGTATGAAAGTGTAAGTGTTAGAGTAAAGGTTAAGAATCACTGTCTATATAGACCACATATATATCATATACTCTCTTTTTTTTTTTTTGAGACGGAGTTTTGTTCTTGTTACCCAGGCTGGAGTACAATGGTGCAATGTCAGCTCACCGCAACCTCCACCTGAGCCTCCTGAGTAGCTAGGATTGCAGGCATGCGCCACCACCCGCTCCCCACCGGCTAATTTTGTATTTTTAGTAGAGACGGGGGTTTCACCATGTTGGTCAGGCTGGTCTCGAACTCCTGACCTCAGGTGATCCACAGCCTCCCAAAGTGCCGGGATTACAGGTGTGAGGCACCACACCCAGCCTATATTCTTGTTTAGATACAATCTCCTTTTCAATAAATTAGCATAGTTTTTAATACGAATCTTTTATGAATTAAGAAAGCATCCGAAGGCAGTTAAAACGATAGTTACAGGTTCCAGAAATAGTCAAATCCTGGTTCCAATACTTACTACAATACTTAATACTAACTTTGGGAAGTTACTTAACTTCCTTGTGCCTCAGTGTTCTCCCTCGTCAAATAAACACACCACCACCTATCTTACAGAACTGTTATGAGGGCTTACATGAGTTAACTGTAAGAGTAAACAAAGGCAGGGCACGGTGCTCACGCCTGTAATCCCAGCACCTTGGGAGGTCGGGGAGGTGGACGGCGGGGGGCGCAGGTAGGTGGGTAGAGGACTTGAGGTCAGGAGTTCTAGACCAGCCTCGCCAACACGGTAAAATCCTATCTCTACTAAAAACACAAAATTTAGCCAGCGTAGTGGCAGGTGCCTGTAATTCCAGCTACTCAGGAGTCTGAAGCAGGAGAATCACTTGAACTCGGGAGGTGGAGGTTGCACTGAGCTGAGATCGCATTCCAGCCTGGACAACAGCGCAAGACTCTGTCTCAAGAAAAAAAAAAGAGCAAACATACATGTGTCCAATTAAAAAGCAGCAAAATTATTTCATGTTTCTATATACGAAGACTTAAAGATGTAAATTCTCTCTAAAATAATCCGTAAATTTAACATAATTGTTCTCAAAATCCCAATATAATTTTCATTTGTGAAATTTAACAAAATCATTATAAAGTTCTCAGAAAGATTAAATATGTAAGAATAGACAGAAATTCCAAACAAGAACTGACAAGGTCAAAGGCACAGAAAATGTCAAACATAAAAAAGAAAATCTGGGCCGGGTGCAGTGGCTCACACCTATAATCCTAGCACTTTGGGAGTCTGAGGCAGGTGGATCACCTGAGATCAGGAGTTTGAGACCACCCTGCCAACATGGTGAAACCCGGTCTCTACTAAAAATACAAAAATTAGCCAGGTGTGGTGGCACATGCCTGAGGTGGAGGCAGGAGAATCACTTGAACCCGGGGACAAAGGTTGCAGCTGAGATCATGCCACTGCACTCCAGCCTGGGCTACACTCTATCTCAAAAGAAAAAAAAAAATCCAGAAACAGATATAGGTTTTTAATAATACTTTGACATACGTAAAAGCAGTCCTCTAAAGTCATAGGAAAATGACAGGTATGTAATGTTAATAACCAATTATGAAAAAATAAAATTAAACCTGTAATCCCAGCACTTTGGGAAGCCGAGGCGGGCAGATCACGAGGTCAGGAGTTCGAGACCAGCCTGACCAACATGGGGAAACCCCATCTCTACTAAAAATACAAAAATTAGCTAGGCATGGTGGCATGTGCCTGTAATCCCAGCTACTCAGGAGGTTGAGGCAGGAGAATTGCTTGAACCTGGGAGATAGAGGTTGCAGGGAGCCAAGATCATGCCCCACTGCACTCCAGCCTGACAAAAGAGCAAGACTCTGTATCAAAAAAAAAAAAAAAGAAAAGAAAAGAAAAGAAAAACTTACAGTTTCTGGGCAACATAGCCCTGTCTCTAAGGAAAATAAAAATAAAAATAAATCAACCAGTTGTGGTAGCATGTAACTATAGTCCCAGCTACTCAGGAGGCTGGCAGGAGGATCACTTGAGCCAATAAGTTTGAGGCTACAGGGAGACAGAGTGAGACCCTGTCTCTAAAAAAAATAAAAATAATTTTTTAAATCATATAATTTTTCACAGTCTTTAACCTAGCAGTTCACCGAGGAATCTGTCCTAAAGAAAGAAATAATCATGACTGTGTACAGAGCTAGCTCTAGGAATATTCATTCTTCAACTGTTTATAATGACAAAACTTGGGAATAATGTAAATGTCCAACAATAAGGAATTTGTTACAAGTAATGTGGCCAGGTGCGATGGCTCACACCTGTAATCCCAGCACTTTGGGAAGCAGAGGAGGGTGGATCCCTTGAGGTCAGGAGTTCGACACCAGCCTGGCCAACACAACAAAACCCCATCTCTACTAAAAATACTAAAATTCACCAGGCATAGTGGCACACACCTGTAATCCCAGCTACTCAGGAGGCTGAGGTGTGAGAATCGCTTGAACCCAGGAGGCATAGGCTGCAGTGTGCTGAGATCGTGCCACTGCACACCAGCCTCGGTGGCAGAGTGAGACATTGTCTCCAAAAAAAAAAAAAAAATTAATGGTACATAATTATGAGAAAATATTATGTAGCTAGTTAAGATTTTTTTTAATTACCATAACAGGTAAATGTTTAAATGTATTATTAGAGTAAATAAGGCCGGGCGCGGTGGCTCAAGCCTGTAATCCCAGCACTTTGGGAGGCCGAGGCGGGTGGATCACGAGGTCAAGAGATCGAGACCATCCTGGTCAACATGGTGAAACCCCGTCTCTACTAAAAATACTAAAAAAATTAGCTGGGCATGGTGGCACGTGCCTGTAATCCCAGCTACTCAGGAGGCTGAGGCAGGAGAATTGCCTGAACCCAGGAGGCGGAGGTTGCGGTGAGCCGAGATCGCGCCATTGCACTCCAGCCTGGGTAACAAGAGCGAAACTCCGTCTCAAAAAAAAAATAAAATAAAAATAAAAATAAATAAAAATAAAAAAATAAAAAATAAAAAAAAATAGAGTAAATAAAAATATACATTATATCTGACCCCACTGGAAGCAAGAAAAACAAATACATATATACATACGTATATATGTATGGGTGTGTGTGTGTATATATGTGAGAGTGTGTGTGTGTGGATGAATGGATAGATAGATAGATAGATAGATACAGTAATTTCAACTTTGCAAAAGCTATCACATATGCAATGACTGAAAGGTTTTCTACTGAACTTCTAATGGTGATTACCTCTGGGCAGTAGAATTACAGATGGTGTATGCTTAGTTCTTTTCTCATTTCCTACATTTTCTCTAGCAAACACACTTCTCTTTTTTTGAGACAGGGTCTCACTGTCACCTAGGCTGGACTGTAATGGCACAATCACAGATCACTGCAGCCTCAACCTCCTATGCTCAAGCAATCTTCCTACCTCACCCTCCCAAGTAGCTGGGACCACAGACACGTGCCATCACATCCAGCCAATTTTTGTATTTTTTGTAGAGACAGGGTTTCACCATGTTGCCCAGGCAGATCTTCAACTCTTGGGCTCAAGCTATCCTCCTGCCTGGGCCTCCCAAAGTGCTGAGATCACAGGCATGAGCCACTGTGCCTAACCCAGTAGACATATTTTTTAATAAACATTTTTATTTTTAAAACCAGCTATTTTACATAAAGTTAGATATGTAAACTAGGTAAGCAATGAAATAAGCTTAAATTATTAAACTGTTACTCTACAATACAGTCATGTAACCGTTAGAACCCTTTTTTGTCAAAATTTGATTTAACTCTGTATTTTACAGCTCAGAAACTTTAAGCTGTAAAGAAGTAACATCTGTCAACATTTGCTTAAAAGCTCCTGCATTTTCAAAGAGGCAGATGGAATAACTCTCTTCTCAGAAGAAAATAATTAACTATCAAGAGCAAAGAAAAAATTCAAGTTCAGAATTTAGAGCCAGCAAACATAACAGTTTCCCAAGTACCATAGGATGTGTCTTGTTCTGCTGGTGACCAAGAAGGAAATTTCACACGTAACAGAAGGACAGAAGAAAAATTAAAAATTTATAAATGAAGTGAAACTTAAGGGTGAGTTAAATAAGTAAAATTTTTAGCTACTAAAAGAGTGAGAATAATCATGTTTATGATTCTACTGGTTACAGAAACAAATAGTTCCTTTTATGTACAGTATTAATTACTACTGTCTTAAACTTCAAAAATATCTAAAAATAAACAGTTTTACCTAGTAATAATGTTTTCAGGTGTAATAAAAAGGAAACAATTTTTTTTATCATAAAAACTTGAAATGAGCCGGGTGCAGTGGCTCACACCTGTAACCTCACTTTGGGAGGCTGAGGCGGGCAGATCACAAGGTCAAGAGATCAAGACCATCCTGACTAACACAGTGAAACCCCTTCCCTACTAAAAATGCAAAAAATTAGCTGGGCATGGTGGTATGCACCTGGAGTCCCAGCTACTCAGGAGGCTAAGGCAGGAGAATCGCTTGAACCTTGGAGGCAGAGGTTGCTGTAAGCCAAGATTACACCACTGCACTCCAGCATAGGTGATAGAGCAAGACTCCATCTCAAAATACAAAAAAATAAAAAATAAAAACTTGTAATGGTAACGTTCATATTTTAACTAGGTATACAGGGATTTATATTATTCTTTTCGATCAATACTTAATCACTATTTAACTAAAACTAATATACACACATTTATTATAAATATTTTTAAACAAATCAAAATATATACACAAACACTATTTTTTTTTTTTGAGACGGAGTTTCGCTCTTGTTACCCAGGCTGGAGTGCAATGGCGCGATCTCGGCTCACCGCAACCTCCGCCTCCTGGGCTCAGGCAATTCTCCTGCCTCAGCCTCCTAAGTAGCTGGGATTACAGGCACACGCCACCATGCCCAGCTAATTTTTTGCACCTTTAGTAGAGACGGGGTTTCACCATGTTGACCAGGATGGTCTCGATCTCTCGACCTCGTGATCCACCCGCCTCGGCCTCCCAAAGTGCTGGGATTACAGGCTTGAGCCACCGCGCCCGGCCCACAAACACTATTTTTAATGGCTATGGTATTCTAATTCTGATACTAATACTTGGCTTTATCTGAAATTTCAGCATTCCCTATTTGATCTTCTGTAGCTACTTAGCAGCTCCTAATAATGTTTATTATAAAACCATGAAATAGTTAGCAAGCTATTGAAGCTACAACACAATTTCATAGCCAGGAATAATTTTTTTTTTTGAGATGGAGTTTTGCTTTGCAACCCAGGCTACAGTACAGTGGCGCGATCTCAGCTCACTGCAACCTCCACCTCCCGGGTTCAAGCAATTCTCCCACTTCAACCTTCCAAGTAGCTGGGACTACAGGCATGCGCCAGCACACCCAGTGAATTTTTGTACGTTTTGTAGAGACAGGGTTTCACCATGTTGGCCAGGCTGGTCTCGAACTCCTGACCTCAAGTGATCCACCTGCCTCAGCCTTCCAAAGTGCTGGGATTATAGGTGTGAGCCACCACACCTGGCTGCCAGGAATAAATCTGAGGCAGAATAATTATACTTTTGGCTGAAGAAGAGCAAAACTCACTCATGCCATGACACAGCATGCAGCTGTTTATTCCCCTTTGAGATGAGAAACTAGACTAGAAAAAAATCTCCTAAACCAGGAGGAAGGCTTCCCTAAGGCAAGGTCAATCCCTCCAACTGTCTTCTACATCCCATCTACTTCCACCTATCAAGGACATCACTCCAGGAACTGTCCCTCCCCTGCATCACCAAGCCTTCCCTCTCTTCTAGATTATTCCCAACACCATATAAACATTCTCCTAGCTCTTTCATCTTTAAAAAGCATGATCTCACTGCAACTTCCACCTCCTGAGTTCAAACAATTCTCCTGCCTCAGCCTTCTGAGTAGCTGAGATTACAGGCATGAGCCACCATGCCTAGCTAATTTTTGTATTTTTAGTAGAGACGGGGTTTTGCCATGTTGACCAGGCTGGTCTCAAACTCCTGACCTCAAGTGATCTGCCCACCTCAGCCTCCCAAAGTGCTAGGATTACAAGCGTGAGCCACCGTGCCCAGCCTTTTCTATTGTTTTTTATTAGGTTGTTACTCTTCACACTAATGGAAGGAGACCAGGCAAAGACTGAAATCAAGAAAAAAATTCAGTTACAGCTCCATCAGGTTTATCTTTTAAATTTATATTTAGTAAATAAGACCTATACAACTGTTAAAATATAGGCAATTCTGTTATCTATTAATTTGGACTACTATAAGGAGGATTGAGCCATAAATTGTGGTTATGTACCCAAACATGCCTGATTTATGTATCAATTATACAATGCCCACATTGCAAAGATGATAAAACGATACTAGAGTTTGTTTGAATATTGCCCTTCTTTTATCAAAAAGCAGTTTGGAAAGTAACAAAATACAAGCTAATAAAATACTACCACTAGAACCACTCCTCTATGCATAACTTACCTAAAGTCTTTGTGTTTGCTAGAAGAGCTTCCTCATAAGACAGTATATAGTAGAGCACCAAAAGCTGAGCTGTGATACTGAAACGCTGATTAAGGCGAATGTTGTCACCCTGGAGGTAATATTATAAATACTTTTAAACACTGTTGAATTTCATGAGTGCTTTTTCTTTTCTTGGTAGTAAAAGAATCAAAATAGACTATTCAGCATTGTTGCTCCTAACTCAGGTAAAACAGGAGAAATGTTGCTGTGTTTGTATTAAACTCAAAGAAACAACATGAAATCTGAGACGGCATGAGAGATGAAAGGCAACACGCCTAGGTGGTCTTTAAGATAAGACAAAGAAAAGACTTCAGCTACTATTCAATAGCAAACCCATCAGGCTGCTTCTGAAAGACAAGAATCCCAAGTATTATATAAAATTACCATGAAGAAAAGAATTCTTACATATTTTATACTTAACTATATTTGTGAAAAATGCAACTGTTTTCCCTTTTAACAAACTAGGGAAAAAATACTGTCATCAAATTCTCCCTAAATAAGCCAGGAGCAGTAGCTCATGCCTGTAATCTCAGAACTTTGGGAGGCCAAGGCAGGCGGATCACCTGAGGTCAGGAGTTCGAGACCAGCCTGGCCAACGTGATAAAACCCTGTCTCTACTAAAAATACAAAAATTAGCCAGGCATGGTGGTGCGTACCTTTAATCCCAGCTACTCAGGAGGCTGAGGCATGAGAATCACTTGAAACTAGGAGGGAGAGCTTGCAGTGAGCTGAGATTGTGGCCACTACACTCTAGGTAACAGAGACTCTGTCTCAAAAAAAAAAAATTTCCCTAAATGAATCTAGGTGTAGCTTAGATTCCCAGGATGCTGAACAAAGCTATGTTGAATGTATTGAAATCCCACACAGTAACTGGATCAAACACACAATCTCCAGGGCACCCTTTAGACTTAAAATGAAACAAAAAAAATTCTTGGCCAGGCATAGTGGCTCACACCTATAATCCCAGAACTTTGGGAGGCCAAGGCGGGCAGATCGCTCGAGGTCAGGAGTTTGAAACCAGTCTGGACAATACGGTAAAATCTTATCTTTACTAAAAATACAAAAATTACCCAGGTGTGGTGATGTACATCTAGAGTCCCAACTACGTAGGAAGCTGAAGCCAGGCACGGCGGCTCATGCCTGTAATCCAGGCACTTTGGGAGGCCAAGGTGGGTGGATCACCTGAGGTCAGGAGTTCAAGACCAGCCTGGCCAACTCTGTCTCTACTAAAAATGCAGAACATTAGGCAGTTGTTATGGCAAGCACCTGTAATCTCAGCTACTCAGAAGGCTGAGGAGGGAGAATAACTTGAACCCAGGAACTGGAGGTTGCAGTGACTCAAGATCGGGCCATTGCACTCCAGCCTAGGCAACAAGAGCGAAATTCCATCTCAACAACAACAACAACAACAAAAATTCTTACACAGTGCCTATTTACCAAACTACTTGGAACTAATACCATTCTTTTAATTTTTACAGGTGTTCTAAGAAAATTTAATCTTATTTTAAATTCAGAACTACCTAGAAGTCCTCTGATAGGAAAATAAGAATATGGGATAAGTCAGAAGAATTAAAAGAAAAATAAGCTAACAGATATAAAAGAACCACTATTTTACCCCAATGACTCCTTGGAAAATATTGAGTATCTCCTGTTCCGTGACTGGTTGATTTGTGGCTTGTGGATTAGATTTCGATGCAGGAGTAAGTATGGAATTTATGTACACATCAATCAAAGGAAGTAACTGAGGATGAAGTGGAGTAGAAGTTTCACACAGCTGTCTATAAATCCAATCCTAAGAAAGAATGTTATAGACACTGAATTAATTGTGGCAAAAAGAAAAAGCAAGCAAAATTATAGAAGTACATACAGTTTTACATCAACTATGAATCAGTAAAACTATTAACTTTTGGCAGTTCCAAATTATTATCTAGTATCATAATTGCCTTTGATTTTAAAATATGAATTACTTTTATATCTGTATCATCTTAGGTGTACCTTCCACTTGAAGCTTGCTTTGGGTTTAATCTGCTAGTTTTTAAGTAGTGGGAAAAACATTTTAAGTCCCTACCATATCTGTATTTAAAGCACCATATGTGTCATCATGGGAGAGCTCACATTAGACAGGAATTTGGATAGAGAGATAGGTCCTTCACAGCAAACCCTCAAAGAGACTAAGAAAGTGTCTCTGACAGGCACTTACAGAGACTATGACTTAACTATCGTTGAATGGAGGACATGTAAAAGGTTGGGTGTGCATTTGACTTCTTAACTATTTTACTTGCTAAAAATATAAAGCAGCAGAAGATGCAATCTAGCTGGAAAATAATTTCACAAAATCAGAAAAAACAAGGGACAATCAAAAGTGATATATAATGTATATATTATTCACTGTTCTTTATAAATAAAAGAGCCTCTGAAAAAGGTTCAGACTACTTCACTTCCTGGGTTTCAATCTTCTCTTTAGAGGACCTTTTAACTGGTAGATATAGCCAACTAAGACAAATCAAAACATCTAAATTTTAAGTTAGGTGTGAGGTGTCCTTGTGATAAATCGAAAAATACTAGTCACGGCTGACCAGCAACTTCTCTAATTTGTAAAACAAAACCAGGCCCATTGCAGTGGCTCACACCTGTAATCCCAACACTTCGAGAGACCGAGGCAGGAGAATTGCTTGAGACCAGGAGTTCAAGACCAGACCAGCCTGGGCAACATAGGGAGACCCTGTCTCTACATAAAACACCTTTTATGCCAGGTATGAGGCCAGGATTACACCTGTAATCCCAGCACTTTAGAAGGCAGAGGTAGGTGGATCACCTGAGGTCAGAAATTTGAGACCAGCTTGGGGAACATGGTAAAACCCTGTCTCTACTAAAAAAAAAAAAAAAAAAATTAGCTAGGCACAGTGGCAGGAGCCTGTAATCCCAGCTACTTGGGAGGCAGAGGTTGCAGTGAGCTGAAATCACATCACTGTACTACAGCCTGGGCAACAGAATGACACTTCGTCTCAAAAAAAAGAAAAGCCAGATGTGGTGGCTCGTACCTGTAGTCCCAGCTACTTAGGAGGGTGTGGCAGGAGGATTGCTTGAGCCCAGGAGTTTGAGGTTACAGAGAGCTATTATCATGCCACTGCACCCTAGCCTGGGCGACAAAATGAGACCATGTCTAAAAAAAATAAAAATTAGAAAATGGCAGTTTCTAAGTATTCATGAAATAGCCATGTGTCATTATTGAGAATTTAAATGGAGTATTATACATTTTGAAAATGTTATACTGTTTTAAAAATCTGAAATTACTGTATTATTATAACTACATAATTATAACTATACCCCTAATTACTATACTTACATAAATGACTAGTAACTTAGCTTAATACCAGACATTTCCTACATAAAACCCACAATAAAGGCTACAAACTGACATACAACTAACTGGGGAGAAAGCATTAATTTAGGTTGTTCTTTGAAATATAAATATAGGCCAGGCACAGTGGTTCATGCCTGTCATCCCAGCACTTTGGGAGGCCAAGATCACAGTAGTACTTGAGGTCAGGAGTTTGAAAGCAGCCTGCCAACATGGTGAAACCCCGTCTCTACTAAAAATGCAAAAATTAGCGGGCATGGTGGCGCACACCTGTAGTCCCAGCTACCTGGGAGGCTGAGGCTGAGGCAGGAGAATCACTGTAACCCGGGAGACGGAGGTGACATTGAGCCAAGACTGGGCCACTGCACTCCAGCCAGGGTAACTAAGCAAAACTCCACCTCAAAAAACATAAAAAAGAAAAATAAACGTAGGGTCATGCTTTTATTTTGCTTATTTGTAGGGGCATACTTTTATTGACACTTTGTGCTTGGTAAAGGAACGGCTCCTGAGAAGCTGGTAAATACAATGAATAGGCAAAAATCCAGTAATGTTGGCACTCAGGTTGCTGGTGACAGGGACCCGAACTGCATGAGCAGTGACAACCTAAAAGGGAAAAATAGTATTAGTAATATAATAGAACTAAATATAAAATTATTTTGAAAAAGAGAGGATTAGTAAGTAGACTGCCAACACCTAACACAAGTGTGGTCACTAGAAATGAATGATGAAAATCAATTATTACATGTTTTAACTGTCTTTGAATGCTGAAGAAATGTACAGTTAGGAATTTACATAATTCCCCAATTTTTTGTTTTTAAACATAGATACATACACAGTGATGTGAGAAGGTTAAAAAAATAAAATTTTGAAGCATACGATCTGGGCTCAATGATTTGAGGAAGTCACTTTATCATCTGAATCTTTTTCACATCTACAAAACAGGACACTGCCACACCTGCCTCAAAGCATTGTTATGAGGGGAAAATATTCTTTTTGGAAAAACATCATATGAGTTATAAAGCGCCACATAAATATAAATAGAAATATTTATTTTCAATATGTCATACATAGCCTCTAATTGTTTTTTAAAGACCTTCTTCAAAGTTGCCTTCCAATTAGTTCAAATTTAAAGGCAAAAAATAACATATGATTCTCCCAAGTGCTGTATGACTATTGGTAATTTAGGAGGTGCATATACATGTTGAGGGTGAGAGGGAGAGTACAATATAGGAATAAAGATATTAATAGTCATAAAAAATCAAAATTATGGATCCATGAGTACTCACTCAAGTAGTTCATTTTTTAAGACATACATACTTCTTATATTTTAAGATTTAAATTAACAAGTGAATCTGGGAACTAATTTTAAATTTTAGAAGCCGGGCGCAGTGGCTCAAGCCTGTAATCCCAGCACTTTGGGAGGCCGAGGCGGGTGGATCACGAGGTCAACAGATCAAGACCATCCTGATCAACATGGTGAAACCCCATCTCTACTAAAAATACAAAAAAATTAGCTGGGCATGGTGGCGCGTGCCTGTAATCCCAGCTACTCAGGAGGTTGAGGCAGGAGAATTGCCTGAACCCAGGAGGCAGAGGTTGCAGTGAGCCAAGATCGCGCCATTGCACTCCAGCCTGGGTAACAAGAGTGAAACTCCGTCTCAAAAAAAAAAAAAAAAAGAAAAGAAAAAAAAATTTTAGAATAGAATCCTTCACTGAAAAATAAAACATCCTGGCCAAGTACAATGGCTCATGCCTGTAATCCCAACACTTCGGGAGGCTGAAGTAGGAGGATCACTTGAGATCAGGAGTTCAACACCAGCCTGGGCAACATAGCTAAACCCCATCTCTTCTAAATAAATAAGTAAATAAATAAATAAATTTGCTGGATGTGGTGGTGTACACTTGTAGTCCTAGCTACTTGGGAGGCTAAGGCAGGAGGATCACTTGAACCCAGGAGTTCTAGGTTGCAGTGAGCTATGATCATGCCACTATACTCCAGCCTGGGTGACAGGGTGAGACAAAGAAAAGAAAAGAATCCTTAGGCTTATCCATGGACAAAAGTGCTAAGGCTAAGTACATGTTAAGTATAAGAATAAGAAATTTAGACTCTAGCCTGTAATCTAGTTAGAAATGAATCTTACAGCCTAAAGGTTTAAATAGGTCTTCATTTTATTTTTCTCCAGACACATTAAAATGATTGCCCCTTGAGATGACCTATCATTGACATCTAAGAGTATGCTAATCACTATCTACTCAAAGTCTCCAAAAACATATAAATTTAAAAGATGCTTTGGTATGTTATGAGTAATTTTAAAAGTGTCTTTTAAATGGATTATTCTTTAAGAAAGTTTCAATGATGAAATAAATCATCAGGAGTGATTAAAAAGAAAACAGACCATATTATTTTCTTAAGGTAAGACACACAAGTTTTCTCCCAAAGAATATTGTAAAAGAAAGCTAAATAAGTACCCAAGAATAAAAAGAATTACCTGCTCAGTAAAAATTTCCTGTGTGAAGATCGTCTTCATCCTGCTCAAGGAGCTTGGCTTAATTACAATCTAAAATTACCAAAAGAATTCCAACAGCATGTAAAAATAAAATATATGAAACACAATTTATTCCAGGGAACTTATCTAAAATGGCTGTGATATACATTAATGTTCAAATGTTCAAGTATTCTACTCTGTTTTAGAAGTGCTGTCTCAATCCAACATTAAAATGTTAATACTTAGAACCAATATAAAAAGCACTTAATAAAGACTATTATTGCCATTTTCAGTCAGCTAGGGGAAACAGATTATATACTACTTGGAGCTGGGATAGCTACCCCTCTGGGAGGTCAAGAGAAATATATATGTGTGTGTGTGCATCTGTATATACACATATATACACCGAAAAATAGACGTATATATGTATACACAGATACACACACACACTTATTGCACATATCACACCATACAACAAAAGCACTCAAGTAGATTAAATGTTTAAATGTAAAACATGAAAGCACCAAAAAAACCGGAAGAAAATGTAAGTGATCATTTACATAAACCCAAGAAAGGAAAACATTTCTAAGCATAAGAGCAAAATAGAAACCACAAAAAGAACACTTAATATACTATATAAAAATAATAATGATAATAATTTCCACATGGCAAGGATAAATGGCAAAAACGACTGAAAAAAGTCAATTACAACATATTGAACTCTCCACTTTTAAAGATACTGTGATATACATCACTGACTTAATATTATAGTAGCTTTTCAAGAAAAAAAAAGTACGAGTTGGAACACTACCACTTTCACATTACATGGCAACTGAAAATGAATCCCAGTTTCTTTTGTGTGTGTGTGTGTGTGTGTGAGCAACATGGCTGTTTATTCACCTGGGTGCAGGTGGGCTAAGGCCGAAAAGGGCGTTAGCCCCAGTTTCAATATTGAGTGAAATATATGTCTTGAAATATATGAAGTAAGATGTAAAAGATATAATGGTATATCTTTCCTTTTAAATCAGTGAAAAAAAAAAAAAAAATCAAAATCCCTGCAGAAAAATTAGGATACTGATAAGCTTTTCGCAAAAGAAATAAACCAGTCAAAACACACAGATTTTAAATACTCAGGTTTCACTAGTAATCACAGAAATGCAAAATAAGTGAGACCACTGTTTATCAATGAAATTTACAAATATTAAAAAAAATAGTAATGCTCAGTCATGTTGAGAGTTTAGGAAAACAGGAGTTCTCACTCACTAATGATAACAGTTAAACTGATAAAATATTTCTAAAATATAATCTGGCAGTACTCATGAAACACCTTAACATAGTTATACCCTTTTCCTTAGCAATCATCTTCTAGAAATTTATCTTGAGAAAATGATCCAACAGATGTATGAAGAGATACATGTGTGAGTGCCTATGTGTGTATTTACATAAACGAGGATATTCGTCTAAGCATTATACAGAAACTAAAAAATCTACATGGGAAATAATAAGGGATCCAGTAAGAAGATCAAACAATGGACTGTAATACTATGAAGCCATTAAAAATCATATTTTGGGCCGGGTGCGGTGGCTCAAGCCTGTAATCCCAGCACTTTGGGAGGCCGAGGCGGGTGAAGCATGAGGTCAAGAGATGGAGACCATCCTGGTCAACATGGGTGAAACCCCGTCTCTACTAAAAATAGAAAACATTAGCTGGGCATGGTGGCGCGTGCCTGTAATCCCAGCTACTCAGGAGGCTGAGGCAGGAGAATTGCCTGAACCCAGGAGGCGGAGGTTGCGGTGAGCCGAGATCGCGCCATTGCACTCCAGCCTGGGTAACAAGAGCGAAACTCCGTCTCAAAAAAAAAAAAATTATATTTTATTAGAATATTTATTGATATGAGTAAATGCTCATCATATATTAGTTTTTTACATCACAACATACGTACGTCACTTTAAAGAAACAACAGACATCAGAATATTAATAGTAGTATACTAGGTATCTCTGAATCCTGGAATTCTATCTTTCCCTTTTCTGTGCTTTCCAAGGTTTTTGCGTGAGTATCTATTATTTTAGTAAATAAATGTTTCAAAATGCATTTTTTTCTAAGTGCTCCTGATGAAACTTCTATTAAACAACTAAAATTACTTAAGTGAAAACAATACAGTACAATAAAATGTCCAACTTAGAAACCCCTTCTTTTTAGAAAGAACTTAAAAGAAAATTACCTTCATCCCCAAAGTGGAACAGACCAAGTCAATGATAGCACTAAGCTGGTTGCTGTGAAAGTACATAGCCACCAATAATAACATCTCCCCAAAAGAAGCAGAGACGCCTGAAGTACTGTCAAAACAAAATAAGAAATATGAATTTTCCAAAGACAGAAGAAGAAAAGCTTTCTCAACTAACTAAATCAAACTATCTTACCTCTCAAAATACGCTTCTTCTTTTATCATCCAACTTAGCCACACCACCATCAGTTGTTCCTGTTCAGGCGTACTATATAAAACATACCAGAATGTCACTGGTTTAAATTAGATATACTAGTATATGAATAAAAAGCATTCTGAAGTTATTTTTGGTAGAAACTATTTTTCCAGTCCTATTTTCAAATATCAAGTCAAATTAATGGCTTGCTGAATTGGGCCATTAATTGTCATTGAGATATGAAGTAATTCTAGAGCTTAAGAATGAGGACCTTTGCTTTTTTTCATGGATCCCCTCTCAAAGTCTTAGTTACTGCTTTCACAGGTTGGAAAGAGTAAGCTTCCTCACATTCCTCAGAAAACAAAGGTCTCTGGGATTAACCTATTAAAACAGCTGATACTTACTTCATATAGAAAAAAGTCTAGTGTTGGCCGGGCGCGGTGGCTCAAGCCTGTAATCCCAGCACTTTGGGAGGCCGAGGCGGGTGGATCACAAGGTCGAGAGATCGAGACCATCCTGGTCAACATGGTGAAACCCCGTTTCTACTAAAAATACAAAAAATTAGCTGGGCATGGTGGCTCGTGCCTGTAATCCCAGCTACTCAGGAGGCTGAGGCAGGAGAATTGCCTGAACCCAGGAGGCGGAGGTTGTGGTGAGCCGAGATCGCGCCATTGCACTCCGGCCTGGGTAACAAGAGCGAAACTCCGTCTCAAAAAAAAAAAAAAAAAAAAAGAAAAGAAAAAAATCTAGTGTTAACAGTTAAGCATCAAAATACCGCAAACTAGTGCCAGACAGTAATGAGCACTCCATCCTATGGGAAAATGAAATTTAATTTACAGAAACCTTATGAGTAGAATTCTAAATTATAGAGAAATAAATGATTACTAATCATGAAAAAAAAGGCAGTCACAGGCTTACCAGATATGAAAAATGGCTATAAAAACAAAGTGACTTTTTTTTTGAAACAATATCTTGCTCTGTCACCCAGGCTGGAGTGCAGTAGTGCAATCATAGCTCACAATAGCCTCAACCTCCCAGGTTCAAGTAATCCTCCCACCTCAGCCTCCCAAGTAGCTGGCACTACAAGCGTGCGCCACTGCACCCAGCTAATATTTTTTATTTTTAGCAGAGAGGATGTCTTGCTATGTTGCCCAGTCTGGTCTTGAACTCTTGAGTTCAAGTGATCCTCCCGCCTAAGCCTTCCAAAGTGCTGGGATTACAGAGGTGAGCCACCATGCCTAGCCTAATAATGACTATTTAAAGGGAATTCCTAATTTTTTTTTTTTTTTTTTTTTTTTTGAGAGACAGTTTCACTCTTGTTGCTCAGGTTGGCGTTCAGCGGTACAATCTCAGCTCACTACAACCTCTGCCTCCCGGGTTCCAGTGATTCTCCTGCCTCAGCCTCTCAAGTAACTGGGATTACAGGGGTCTGCCACCACGCCCAGCTAATTTTTGTATTTTTAGTAGAGACAGGGTTTCACCCTGTTGGCCAGGTTGGTCTTAAACTCCTGACCTCAGGTGATCCACCCGCCTTGGCCTCCCAAAGTGCTGGAATTACAGGCGTGAGCTGCCAAACCCAGCACTAATTTTTAAATTGAAAGGTAGAAGCTAATGTTGACTTGTGAAAAATTTTTCACCAATCTCTTTCCACCTCATGCAGTAAAAATAGGTGAAACAAAAAGCAAATGAAAATACGCTTCTTCTATTACTAAAAACTAAGAAAATTAAAAAGATCCTTCTCAGCTATACCTAGACCATACAACTAATAAAAAATAGTGTTATGCGGTAGAAAGATTACAGCCTTTACAGCCTACCACACCTGAGTGAGAATCCCATCTTGCTTATTACTAGTAGTGTGATCTTGAAGAAGAAACTCAAATAATCTTTCTTTTTCTTTTTCACTGTATCTCTAAAATCTTAAGGAGGTTTTTTTTTTTTTTTTTGAGACGGAGTTTCGCTCTTGTTACCCAGGCTGGAGTGCAATGGCACGATCTCAGCTCACTGCAACTTCCGCCTCCTGGGTTCAGGCCATTCTCCTGCCTCAGCCTCCTGAGTAGCTGGGATTACAGGCACGCATCACCATGCCCAGCTAATTTTTTTTTTTTTTTTGGTATTTTTAGTAGAGACGGGGTTTCACCATGTTGACCAGGATGGTCTCGATCTCTTGACTTCGTGATCCACCCGCCTCGGCCTCCCAAAGTGCTAGGATTACAGGCTTGAGCCACCGCGCCCGGCGGTTTTTTTTTTTTTTTTTCGTTTTTTTGTTTTTTTGTTTTTTTTTGTTTTGTTTTGTTTTTTTTTTTCTGAGACGGAGTTTCGCTCTTGTTACCCAGGCTGGAGTGCAATGGCGCGATCTCGGCTCACCGCAACCTCCGCCTCCTGGGTTCAGGCAATTCTCCTGCCTCAGCCTCCCGAGTAGCTGGGATTACAGGCACGCGCCACCATGCCCAGCTAATTTTTTGTATGTTTAGTAGAGACGGGGTTTCACCATGTTGACCAGGTTGGTCTTGATCTCTCGACCTTGTGATCCACCCGCCTTGGCCTCCCAAAGTGCTGGGATTACAGGCTTGAGCCACCGCGCCCGGCCAACGGTTTTTTGTTTTTTTTTTAAGAAGTTTTGCTCTTGTTGCCCAGGCTGGAGTGTGTAATGGGGTGATCTTGACTCAGCAATCTCAGCAACCCAGGTTCAAGCAATTCTCCTGCCTCAGCCTCCTGGGTAGCTGGGACTACAGACACACACCACCACAGCTGGCTAATTTTTATATTTTAGTAGAGATGGGGTTTCACCATGGTGGCCAGGATGGTCTTGATCTCTTGACCTTGTGATCCACCCACCTAGGACTCCCAAAGTGCTGGGATTACAGGCGTGAGCCACCGCGCCTGGCCCAATAAAGCCGTTTTCTAAAAAGCAGAACAAGATGAGGGAAAGAAAAAGAGGAAAGAATAAGAAAATACGACAATCATTTCAAAAAATCCAATTCCAAATAAAAGGAGATTTCAGACAGAGAACACCCAAGAAGAAAACATTAACAACAAATTAATTCAGGGGAATTTTTAGAACTGAAGGACATGAGTTTGCAGGTTCAAAGGTCTTACTGAATGCCTAGGACAATAGACAAAAAGAGACTCAGACTAAGGCATATCATCCAGAAATTTCAAAACCCTAGGGACAAAAAGCTAATCCTACAAGTTACCATATTAAAAATGAATAGGCCACATAAAGGACCAGGAATCAGAATGTCAGACTTCTTAACAACACTGGAAATTAGAAGACAATGGAGCAACACCTTCAAAATCCTGAAAGGAAATTATTTCCAACTTAGAATTCCATACCCCATCAAACTATCAAATCAGATGACAGAGTAGAACAAAGATATTTACAGAAATATCCATTCTCAAAAAGAATTTACTTCACACATACCCATTCTAAAGAAACAAAATGGGGGCGGGGCGCGGTGGCTCATGCCTGTAAATCCCAGCACTTTGAGAGGCCGAGGCTGGTGGATCACGAGGTCAAGAGATTGATACCATCCTGGTCAACAACGTGAAACCTCATCTCTACTAAAAATACAAAAATTAGCTGGGCATGGTGGTGCGTGCCTGTAGTCCCAGCTACTCGGGAGGCTGAGGCAGAAGAATTGCTTGAACCCAGGAGGCAGAGGTTGCGGTGAGCCGAGATTGCACCATTGAACTCCAGCCTGGGTAACAAGAGCGAAACTGTCTCAAAAAAAAAAAGAAAAGAAAAGAAAAAGAAACAAAATGGCCAGGCACAGCGGCTCACACCTGTAATCCCAGCACTTTGGGAGGCGGAGGCAGGTGGATCACCTGAGGTCAAGAGTTCGAGACCAGCCTAGCCAACATAGTAAAACCCCATCTCTACTAAAAATACAAAAATTAGCTGGGCATGGTGACAGGTGCCTGTAATCCCAGATACTCAGGAGGCTGAGACAGGAGAATCACTTGAACCTGGGAGGCAGAGGTTGCAGTGAGCCAAGATCATGCAACTGCACTCCAGTTGGGCAACAAGAGTGAAACTCCATCTCAAAAAAAAAAAAAGCAGCGAAATAAGGAAGCGATGAAAAAAGATGATAACATGATCACGGCGCAAGCAAATAAAAGGATAGGTTTTCTTTTTAATTTTTTTTTTTGAACAAAGACAGGGGTCTCACTATGTTGCCCAGGCTGGCCTCAAGTGATCTTTCCTCCTCAACCTCCTGAGTAGCTGGGACTACAGGTGTGAGCCACCATGCCTGGCTAAAATGATGACATGAGGTAAAACAGGAGATCCAGCAAAGGAGATATGAAGCAAGTCTCCAAAATGATGAGTACTTTGTACTACCAGGTATAACTGGTAACCACTCCAGATCAAAATGCTCCTGAAGGAATCTCCTCAAGAAGATGAAATTGATAGACACCTAATGAGTCAAAACATCTGGAGAGAAGATTTAGACTGGCAGAGTTTGAGGTTACATGAATGGTACACACAACACGAAGAAAGTTAAAAGCACAAAACAAAAACACAGGATAAATATTCCAAAAAATAAATTTCACAAGGAAGTAAAAAATAATTATATAATACATGGTTGAGCTGTCAGTGGTTTACATAATCATAACAACTACATATTGATCTACTCTAAATTATTATAACTGTACTAGAAGAATGAGAAGATAGGAAGGATATGTATGGATGTATTTAGGACAGAGAAAAAAAAGAAAGAGAGCTAATTTCTCATCTTTCATAGAGGGAACTCAATAAATAATAACTAAAAGCAAAAATCAAAGAGGTATCAAATACAAACATGTTATTACAGATGTAGCGGTGAAACTAAAAATAAACAGCTAAAAGAATTGAAAAACACTTGAAATGGGAAATAGGAAGTGGGGAAGGAAGGATGGACTGCTATTAGCCTTAACAAATCAAGAACTCTTAAGTCCTTTTAACAATATACATATAAAACTTTAATAAACAAAATGAATCAGATGCTACTGATACCTTTATATTTTAAAAAAACACACACAAATAAGCTGGGACCAGTGGCATGTACCTGTAGTCCCAGCTACCTGGGAGGCTGAGTCAGGAGGATTGCTTGAGGCCAGGAGCTCAAGGCTCCAGTGTGCTGTGATCATACCTGTGAATAGCCACTGCACTTCAGCCTGGGCAACAAAGGAAGACCCCTTCTCTTAAAAGCTGGAAAAAAACAAAACTACAACTGTCCAACCTAGACCAGCTTTTGTAGAAAGCTCTTATCTAATACTATACACGCATTTTATTGAGTAAATAAAAGTAGACCTTGAGAAAATAGAGCGATTTATAGAGTTAGGTACCTGACAAGTGTAGAAAAGGCCAGTAGCATACAAAAGGAAAGTGAAACAAAGCGAACTCCAGCTGGCGTAGCAGGAGGACGGCTCGTCATCAACTGCAGTAATTGCTCAGCTTCTTCTTCAGTTGGTCTAAAAGGGAATACATCATCAGGCTTTACATTTTTAGTTGGAAGGAAGAAGAAAAAGTGAATTTTTAACCTTTTAGATACAAATTTTAAACTTTATAATGATAACTCACTATTTATCAAATCTTTAACATCTCAAATTGTCAATGCAGAACTGTTGAGAAATTACAACTATAGTGTTTTACTGTAGACACAGATACAGGCACTCCTTACTTTGCCCTGTAGTATGAGACCATAAAAATGACCATGCGAGCTGAAATCATGCAACTTTATCTTAAAAATCAATAGTGAAAATTATGATTGTACTGTAGCCTTTAACATTTTTGTCTAAACATTAAAAACTGTGTTGATTATAATGCATAAGCATTTTTTTTTTTTTTTTGAGACAAGGTCTTGCTCTGGCACCCACGCTGGAGTGCAGTGACAGGATCAGAGCTCACTTCAGCTTTGACCTCCCAGGCCCAAGTGATCCTTTCCCCTTAGTCTCTCATGTAGCAGGGACCACAGACATGCGTTACTATGCCCAGCTAACTTTTTCTATTTTTTTTTAATTAGAGAAAGGGTTTTGCCATGTTCCCCAGGCTGGTCTCAGACTCCTGGGCTCAAGCAATCCACCCACCTTGGTCTCCTAAAGTGCTGGAATTACAGGTGTGAGTCACTGTACCTAGCCAGGAATTTTTTTTTAAATAGTAAAACTAATATTTTTATAGTACTCTCATTGAAAATATTAAAAACATTGGAAATCGAAGTGTTTTCTTTTCTTTTCTCTTTTCTTTTTTTTTTTTTTTTAATGAGATGGAGTCTCGCCCTGTTGCACAGGCTGGAGTGCAGTGGTGCAATCTCGACTCACTGCAACCTCCACCTTAGGTTCAAGCAATTCTCCTGCCTCAGCCTCCTGAGTAGCTGGGACTACAGCCACTGGCCACCGCTCCCAGCTAATTTCTGTATTTTTAGTAGAGATGGGTTTCACCATGTTCACCAGGCTGGCCTCGAACTCCTGACCTCACTGATCCACAAGCCTTGGTCTCTCAAAGTGCTGGGATTACAGGTGTGACCCATTGCACCCAGCCGTAAAAGGGTTCTATTTCTTCGTAAAAACTTTATCAAGAGTAGTTTAAGGGAGTTTGAAAGATGTTGTATACTGTTAACGATTGTCTGCCCATGTCCTAACTGAAATACCATGATTGTTTATGGAAAGTATCTTTAATAAAGCTGGATACAGTTTGTCTTGGAAAGAAAAAAAAAAAAAGAGTAGCTTAAACAGCCCTTGCCTCCTTCCTGTGATTATATAATGTACAACATGAAGTAAGCATCTTTTTTTTTTTTGAGATGGAGTTTCGCTCTTGTTACCCAAGCTGGAGTGCAATGGTGCGATCTCGGCTCACCGCAACCTCCGCCTCCTGGGTTCAAGCAATTCTCCTGCCTCAGCCTCCTGAGTAGCTGGGATTACAGGCACGCGCCACCATGCCCAGCTAATTTTTTTTGTATTTTTAGTAGAGACGGGGTTTCACCATGTTGACCAGGATGGTCTCGATCTATCAACCTCGTGATCCACCCGCCTCGGCCTCCCAAAGTGCTGGGATGACAGGCGTGAGCCGCTGCACCTGGCCCAGTGAGCATCTTTTCTATCCTTGGTGAATTGTCAGTCTCCTCCAAATTTGGATCAGCTGCCAATATTTTATCCCTTGTACTTTCAGTCACGAAATATCTGCAAGCTCTTTTAATGTAAAAATTCAGGCCAAGATCCTATTCTCTAGAACATATTCATTCTTTGGTCACATTCACTCTTCTCATTTATGTCAACAGGTTTACCTTCACGAAGTTCCTCTGGCTATTTTATCTGGGATCTCTCAAACGGTAGCAGCGTCAACATTCTCAGAGTCAACTACTTCTTCAATTTATGTTTGGTTCAAATGTCATTTTCAGCATTACCATCTTTTGTTTCCTTGCTATACTTTCATCTTTATTAGCCAATTTCCTCTTCCAATTATCTGTTTTTGGAAGATAATGTTCCAAAAACTGTTTCCATGTTTTGGAACATGGGTTTATTATGGAGAGAAAGGAAGCAATACAGGTTGAGTATCCCCAATCCAAAAAATCCAAAATATAAAATGTCCTAAAAATCCAAAACATTCTGAGTGCTACCATGAAGTAATGAGCTCAAAGGAAATGCTCATTGGAGCATTAAGGATTTCTGAATTTCTGAATTAGGGATGCTAAACTGGTACGTATAATGCAAACATTCCAAAATCTGAAAAGTTCTAAAATCCAAAACACTTCTAGTGCCAAGCATTTCAGATAAGGGATATTTGACCTTTACCTATTCTGCTCTATGTGCATGAATCAAATAGCAGCTGTGCAGTAACCAGTCACAGACAGACTTTGAAAGAAGTGATGCCATTGGTCACTAATCATGATGTACATCTGTTATTTACTTAGTGATATGCGGCCTGAGGAGCTCACAAACTCTATACGTATAAAGTATTTGCTTAATGGCAACTGAAACGTGAACGTGTGGAAAGACCAGAATTATTTAACTAAACTGAGGTAACTGAAACTCATGCATATTGGAGACATGCAAATGAGGACTGTATGCACAATTATTAAGAACATTATTTAAAAGGATTCTGTATAGTAACTAAATAAGAAACACTGTACTGGCCAGGTGTGGTGACTCATGCTTGTAATCCCAGCACTCTGGGAGGCCAAGGCAGGCAGATCACCTGTAAGGAATTCAAGACCAGCCTGGCCAACAGGGTGAAACTCTGTCTCTACTAAAAAAAAAAAAAAAAAAAAAAAAAAAAATTAGCCAGGTGTGGTGAGGCAGGAGAATCGCTTGAATCTAGAGGCAGAGGTCGCAGTGAGCTGAGCTCCCACCACTGCACTCCAGCCTGGGTGACCGATGGAGATTCTGTCTTTAAAAAAAAAAAGAAAAAAGAAACACTATACTTATTAATCACATCACATCAATTTTAAACAATTTATGATAGCACTGTAAAAGGAAACAAAGGAGAGATTTACTTCAACTAGTCACTGGGATACGTAAAAGATCACCCACAGATCATTCACTATAGTTTAGTCAAGCTGTGTTGAAATTATAGGTTTCTTTAAATTATGATTGGAAATTGATAAACTGCTCTAGCTCCTCCCATATTTGTATAGTTCTGTTTAAAATCAGAACAAAATAGATGAATACATCTCTGCTAGGGATTCTTGGCCTTAGGATTTCATTCATTTAAAAAAAAAAAAAAAAAAAAAAAGACAGGGTTTCACCATGTTGGTCAGGCTGGTCTTGAACTCCCGACCTCAGGTGATCCGCCCACCTTGGCCTCCAAAGTGCTTGGATTACAGGCGTGAGCCACCACACCCGGCCCGTGAATTTCTTTCTTCTTATAGGCTAGCCTGCTACCTCAGATTCTGTTGAATCTCATGATTGAACAGAAAACTTGAATCCTCTAAATAAAAGGCTTTTGACTCACTTTCTTGAGAATAGAAACAAGAAAGTAAAATGACAAAAAGGTAAAATATCAAACTATTGAATACTTGAGTCCAGCGATCCCCATCAAAGCACAGTACAGACGTAAGAGTGCACTGGCTTTCACAACATGCTCTTCTTTCAGCCCCGAATACACAGACACATTGGGCTCCATGTCCACATCAGCTTCTTCCACAATTCGGGTGCTTCTTACTGTGGGAAGAATGCCCATCAACTCCAGAAGAAGTTGCCTTCTCATCTGCCATAGGACAGAACTGCTGGTCTCTCTTTTTCTCTGTAAGAAATATAGATCATAAGAGGAAGAAAGCATAACGCATTTACTAAACTGAAAAGGAGCTAAAACACAGCTCCCCATTTAAACACTTTCAAATTGGCCTATTTGAGGAGATTGTCATGTCTACAGAATCTCATTTTAACCATTCAAGCAAACTAAAAATCCACTAGTTTGAAGAATGAATATTCACCCTAATTTGGATTGGTTGCAAATGAAAGACTAAATTAGCAACAATTTGAATTGTGGAATATTATTTAAATGGTACTTTCAAATACATAAAGACTAACAAAGTGATATGTGGTATACGAGAAAATGCTCAGATTTTGAAGACATAAGTTCTTGGGTTTTTTGCTGTTTTTTTTTTTTTTTTTAAGACAGAGTCTTGCTCTGTCACCAGGCTGGAGTGCAGTGATGTGATCTCGGCTCACTGCAACCTCCGCCTCCTGGGTTCAAGTGATTCTCCTGCCTCAGCCTCCCGAGTAACTGGGACTACAGGCGCATGCCACCACGCCCAGCTAATTTTTGTATTTTTAGTAGAGATGGGGTTTCACCATGTTGGTCAGGATGGTCTCGATCTCTTGACCTGTGATCTGCCCACCTCGGCCTCCCAAAATGCTGGGATTATAGGCGTGAGCCACCATGCCCAGCCAAGTTCTTGGGGTTTAAATGCCAGCTCTACTATTAGATAACTATATACTTTTAGGTATGTTAGTCAACCTCTCTGAACCCCGATTTCCTTAGTGACAAGGAAATATTTTATCAACAATATTTACCTTATAGAACTCCTATAATTAAGAGTTTACAATTCTTGGCCTGATGCAGTGGTTCACACCTGTAATCCCAGCACTTTGGGAGTCTGAGGTGGGCAGATTACTTGAGGTCAGGAGTTCAAGATCAGCCTGACCAACACTGTGAAACCCCATCTCTACTAAAAATATAAAAATTAGCTGGGTGTGGTGGCGCATGCCTATAATCCCAGCTACTTGGGAGACTGAAGCACAAGAATCACTTGAACCCAGGAGGCAGAGGTTACAATGAGTCAAGATTGTACCACTGCACTCCAGCCTGGGCAACAGAGTGATACTTCGTTTCAAAAAACAAGAGTTTACAATTCTATAACCCCCACAGTTCTTTAGGCAGGGACAATGTCTTAGTCATCTTTCACTCTGCACAGTCTAACATTGTGCCTAACATACAGCAAGCTCTCAGTTTGTTAAGTAGATGAATGAACAAAGATAATACATAGCCGGGCGCGGTGGCTCAAGCCTGTAATCCCAGCACTTTGGGAGGCCGAGGCGGGTGGATCACGAGGTCAAGAGATCGAGACCATCCTGGTCAACATGGTGAAACCCCGTCTCTACTAAAAATACAAAAAATGAGCTGGGCATGGTGGCGTGTGCCTGTAATCCCAGCTACTCAGGAGGCTGAGGCAGGAGAATTGCCTGAACCCAGGAGGCGGAGGTTGCGGTGAGCCGAGATCGTGCCATTGCACTCCAGCCTGGGTAACAAGGGCGAAACTCCATCTCAAAAAAAAAAAAAAAAAAAAAAAAAGATAATACATATACAAAAGCAGTTCTAAATGACACAGGTCTAGCCAAATGTTATTATCTTTTAAGTGTTCCAAGTAAAACATGATAAGCCTGCTTTAATAATAACAGTAAAACGACAACTACAAACAAGATGAGCCTGCCAAGTACTTAATGCAGTACCTGGCATATATAAAGCATCCAATAAATAAATGTTAACTTTCTTTTAAAAAGCAAAGCTTAAAATCAGTTTTCAAATGGGCTATGAAGTAGAACTTGAATATTTTTAAAAATTGTGATTCAGTAGCATAAAAAGTAAGACTACAGGATCTGAGCAGTACACATGTTATCTGGCTGAGTGACCTCAACAAGTTAAATCGCAATCTATATTAGCTCCTTCATAGGAACTCTATTCACAGAGTTATTAGTTTTTGAACATTTAAAATATTTTGCAAGTTAAAAACTGTTGCAAAATACATATACATAAGCAGATGAATGTATAAAACAAAATGTTTATACAAGCCGGGCGCGGTGGCTCAAGCCTGTAATCCCAGCACTTTGGGAGGCCGAGGCGGGTGGATCACAAGGTCAAGAGATCGAGACCATCTTGGTCAACAGGTGAAACCCCGTCTCTACTAAAAATACAAAAAATTAGCTGGGCATGGTGGTGCGTGCCTGTAATCCCAGCTACTCAGGAGGCTGAGACAGGAGAATCGCCTGAACCTAGGAGGCGGAGGTTGCGGTGAGCCGAGATCGTGCCATTGCATTCCAGCCTGGGTAACAAGAGCGAAACTTCGTCTCAAAAAAAATAAAAATAAAAATAAAAAAATAAAAAAATGTTAATACATACAATGGAATATTATTTTACATTGTATTTACATTTTTATAGATTTAGGGGTACAAGTGCAGTTTTGTTAAACGGATCTATTGCATAGTGGTGAAGTCTGGGCTGTTGGTGTAGCCATCACCCTGATAGTGTACCCTGTACCCAACAGGTAACTTCTTATCCCTTACCCCCTTCCCACTCTCCCATCTTTTGGAGTCTATGATGTGTATAATCCCACACTCTATATCCATGTGTACACATGATTAGCTCCTACTCATAAGTGAGAATATGCAGTATTTGACTTTCTGCTTCTGTTATTTCACTTAAGGTAATGGCCCCCAGTTCCATCCATGTTACTATAATACATCATTTCATTCTTTTTTATGGCTGAGTTGTATTCCACATTGTGTGTGTTTGTGTTTGTGTGTGTTTATATACATATATATGTGTGTGTTTATGTACATATATACATATGTGTGTGTGTGTGTATCACATTTTCTTTATCCAATCATCTGTTGACGGACACAGGTTGATTCTATAAGATTGCTACTGTGAATAGTGCTGCAACAAACATACAAATGCAGGGATTTTTATGTAATGATTTCTCTACCCAGCAGTAGCATTGCTGGACAGAATGGCAGTTCTCCTCTAAATTCACAATGGAATATTATTCAGCCTTTAAAAGAAAATCCTGACACATGCTACAACATAGATGAACCTTGAAAACATGATGCTAAGTGAAATAAGCAAGATACAAAAGGAGAAATAATGTGTAATTCCATTTACTTGAGGTAGCCAGATAGGGTAAACTCATAGAGACAGAAAGTTGAATAGAGGTTACCAGGGGGTAGGATGATAGGGGTGAATGGGAAGTTATGTAATGGGTACAGAGTTTCTGTTAGGGGTGAATGGGGAGTTATTGAATGGGTACAGAGTTTCTGTTAGGGATGTTCTGGAAATAGGCCGGGCATGGTAGCTCATGCCTATAATCCCAGCACTTTGGGAAGTGAGGAGGGCAGATCACCTGAGGTCAGGAGTTCAAGACCATCTGACCTACATGGTGAAACCCCATCTCTACTAAAAACACAAAATCACCTGAGGTCAAGAGTTTGAAACCAGCTGGCCAACATGGCGAAACCCTGTCTCTACTAAAAATACAAAAAGTAGCCAGGCGTGGTGGTGGGCACCTGTAGTCCCACCTACTTGGGAGGCTGAGACAGGAGAATCTCTTGAACCCAGAAGGTGGAGGTTCCAGTGAGCCGAGATCAAGCCATTGCACTCCAGCCTGGGCAACACAGTGAGTGAGACTCTGTCTCAAAAAAAAAAAAAAGTTCTGGAAAGGAAGAGTGGTAATTATTGCACATTGTGAATATACTTAATGCCACTGAATTATATACTTAAAAATGATTAAATGGCAAAATTTTATGTTATGTACATTTTACCAATATAAAAACATATACACACATATATATTAAAATTTTAAAATATAATAACTTATTTCAATGACTTAATGCACCAGTTCTCATGAGTCTGGCCCAGAACCCTGGAGATTTCCAATATTCTTTCAAGGAGTCCAGAAAGGTATTAAAAATACTCAGACATAGGCCAGGCACGGTGGCTCACATCTGTGATCCCAGCACTTTGGGAGGCTGAGGCTAGCAGATCACATAGATCGGAAGTTCAAGACCAGCCTGACCAACATGGAGAAACCCCGTCTCTATTAAAAATACAAATTTAGGGCCGGGCGCGGTGGCTCAAGCCTGTAATTCCAGCACTTTGGGAGGCCGAGGCGGGTGGATCATGAGGTCAAGAGATCAAGACCATCCTGGTCAACATGGTGAAACCCCGTCTCTACTAAAAATACAAAAATTAGCTGGGCATGGTGGCACACGCCTGTAGTCCCAGCTACTAGGGAGGCTGAGGCAGGAGAATTGCTTGAACCCAGGAGGCGGAGGTTGCGGTGAGCCGAGATCGTGCCATTGCACTCCAGCCTGGGTAATAAGAGCGAAACCCCGTCTCAAAAAAAAAAAAAAAAAAATACAAATTTAGCCAGATGTGGTTGCACATGCATGTAATCCCAGCTACCTAAGAGGCTGAATCAGGAGAATCACTTGAACCCAAAGGCAGAAGTTACAGTGAGCTGAGATCATGCCACTGCACTGCAGCCTGGGCAATAAGAGTGAAACTCCATCTCAAAATAATAATAATAATAATACTCAGACATTATCTTTTTTTCTCATTTACTCACAAAAGTACAGTGAGGTTTTCCAAAGGCTTCTATGAAGCCAGACATTGAAGAGATTTGAAAAAAAGAAAAGAAAAGAAAACAACATCATTCTTCTCATTAAATTTTGTTTGGGAAAAGACAGTTTTCATTTAAAATACCTTATATTCACATTTAATAGGGTTATTATTGGCCAGGTGCGGTGGCTCATGCCTGTAATCCAAGCACTTTGGAGGCCAAGGCGGGCGGATCACCTGAGGTTGGGAGTTCAAGACCAGTCAGACCAACATGGTGAAACCCCATCTTTTCAAAAAAAAATAGGGTTATTGTTGTCTGTTTTGGGGTTTTTTTTTAAGAGATGAAGCCGGGCGCGGTGGCTCAAGCCTGTAAACCCAGCACTTTGGGAGGCCGACGCGGGTGGATCACAGGGTCAAGAGATCGAGACCAACCTGGTCAACATGGTGAAACCCCGTCTCTACTAAAAATACAAAAATTAGCTGGGCATGGTGGTGTGTGCCTGTAATCCCAGCTACTCAGGAGACTGAGGCAGGAGAATTGCCTGAACCCAGGAGGTGGAGGTTGCGGTGAGCTGAGATCGCGCCATTGCACTCCAGCCTGGGTAAAAAGAGTGAAACTCCGTCTCAAAAAAAAAAAAAAAAAAAAAAGAGAGAGATGAGGGCTCACTATGTTACCCAGGCTAAAGTATAGTGGCTATTCATAGGCACAATTATCATACACTATACCCTAGAACTCCCTGGCTCAAGCAAGCAATCTTCCTGCTTCAGCCTCCTAAGTTGCTCAGACTGCAGGCACATGCCACCACATCAACTGTTGCTATTTATAAAAGAACTAAATAAATATTTCAAATATTTATGTGTAAATTTTTAATATGATAAATATGAATAGAAAAAAGCCACATAAACCAAAATTCTTTGGTATCCTCAGTGATTTTTTAAAATATAAGGAAGTCCCTGAAACTAGAAAGTGTGAGAAATACTGGTTTAATGACTTCATTCAAAAAATGTTTTTTCTCTTTTACTAGCTGCTAAAATATTCTGATCCTTAGCCTATAAAGATATTTAAACCTCACCTGCTGTCCATTTCGGATAAAAGTTCCAAACCAAGTCCGGACTTTTGCATTTGTTCCAAGAAGCAAACCACTTACAAAACAAACCAAGTCACTCACTCCATCTTCGCAAGCTTCATTTTTAGTATGATCCAATGTCAAAGCCACACCAAGGCCTGGCAAGTGACATTCTTCCACCTAACACAACAAAGATAACAAACTGAATTCAGTATTATAAGCAAAAAGAGCAAGGATGCTTCCAAATCTAAAGTGTCTACAGTTTAGAGGAAGAAATCCTGAAAAACACAAAAACCCAGAGAGGGAGGTAACATATCTAGTATATAAATAAAATTCCCAACCTCTACAGGACTCTAAAACCGTCTTGAGAATAGTTCTTGGATGTAATACAAAGGCCTTTGTCTAATGCAACACAGGATCACTTACCACCATGCCTCGGACCTTGAGGGCCTGAGAAGGGTTCATTTTACACAAGAAGCGTAAGGCATCTGTCCTGCGCCGTCCTCCAAGACTTTCTTCATCTTGTCGTTCTCCATTTTTTATCAGGCCCCTACAAACTAAAATGATGAAAACCATCTTCTTCAGCCTTGAGAATTAATTATTTATGAAGATGAGACATAACAGAAGAAAAAGATTGGAGAATTTCAAAGCACAGCAACAGAAATTGGCCAAAATAAGGCACAGAATGAAAAGAGACTTAAGAATAGTAAACTGTGGAACATTACACACTCAAACACACTTGCAACCACAGTCCCAGAAAGATACAGAAAGTAGCCGGGCGCGGTGGCTCAAGCCTGTAATCCCAGCACTTTGGGAGGCCGAGGCGGGTGGATCACGAGGTCAAGAGATCGAGACCATCCTGGTCAACATGGTGAAACCCCGTCTCTACTAAAATACAAAAAGTTAGCTGGGCATGGTGGCGCGTGCCTGTAATCCCAGCTACTCAGGAGGCTGAGGCAGGAGAATTGCCTGAACCCAGGAGGCGGAGGTTGCGGTGAGCCGAGATCGCGCCATTGCACTCCAGCCTGGGTAACAAGAGCGAAACTCCGTCTCAAAAAAAAAAAGAAAGTAGAAGACAAAAATAAATTTGAAGAAGTTTTCCCTAGTTGAATGAAAACTCTAAACCCAGTTCAATTAGACCTAAGCAGGACAAATACAAAGAAAATCGTACCAAGAAACATGATACATCAAATTTCTGAAACCAGTGATAAAAAGAAAATCTTAAAAGTAACCAGGGCTGGCTGGGTGCAGTGGTGCATACCTGTAATCCCAGCACTTTGGGAGGCCACCACAGGTGGATCATAAGGTCAGGAGTTCGAGACCAGCCTGGCCAACATGGTGAAACCCCGTCTCTACTAAAAATACAAAAATTAGCCAGGCGTGGTGGTGGGTACCTGTAATCCCAGCTACCTGGGAGGCTGAGGCAGGAGAATCACTTGAACCCGGGAGGTAGAGTTTACAGTAAGCTGAGATCGTGCCATTGCACTCCAGCCTGGGCAACAGAATGAGACTCTATCTCAAAAAAAATAAAAAAGTAACCAGGACCAGGCGCAGTGGCTCACACCTGTTAACCCAGCACTTTGGGAGGCCAAAGCTTGTGGATCACAAGGTCAGGAGTTTGAGACCAGCCTGGACAATATGGTGAAACCCCATCTCTACTAAAATACAAAAACTAGCTAGGCATGGTAGCACACACGTGTAGTCCCAGCTGCTAGGAAGGCTGAGGCAAGAGAATCACCTGAACCTGGGAGGCAGAGGTTGCAGTGAGCTAAGATGTGCCACTGCCCTCCAGCCTGGGCAACAGAGCAAGGCTCTCAAAAAAAAAAGTGCCAGGCCCGGTAGCTCACACCTGTAATCCCAGCACTTTGTGAATCACAAGGACAGGAGTTCAAGATCAGCCTGGCTAAGATGGTGAAACCCCATCTCTAATAAAAATACAAAAACTAGCCAGGCATGGTGGCAGGTGCCTGTAATTCCAGCTGCTCGGGAGGCTGAGGCAGAGAACTGCTTGAACCCAGGAGGCAGAGGTTGCAGTGAGCCGAGATCGCGCCACTGCACTCCAGCCTGGGTTACAAGAGCGAAACTCCATCTCAAAAAAAAAAAAAAAGTAAAATCCATGACAACTGACATAAAGTACAAGAGGAAAAAGAAAATAAATAGAAAACAAATAAGAAGATAGATTCAAACCTAACCACTATAATAATCACATTAAATGGTCTATGTATACAGTCTAAACACTCCTATTAAAAGACAGTCACTAGATTAAAAAAAAAAAAAAAGACCCAACTATACCTGTCCACAAGAAATCCACCTTAAATATAAAGATATAGACAGATTAACGAGATGAAGCAATATATACACCATAGAAAAACTAACTGTAAGAAAGATGACATGGCTGTATTTTTCAAAGTGGACTTCAAAAGAAGGAAAATTACCAGGAATAAAGAAGTCTATTTTGTCATGCCTAGCACTTTGGGAAGTTGAGGCAGGCAGACCACTTTAGCCCAGGAGGCTGAGACCAGCCTGGGTAACATGGCAAAACCTCATATCCACAAAATTACAAAAAATTAGCCAGGCACAGTGGTACACACTGGTAGTCCCAGACACTCAAGAGGCTGAGGCGGAAGAATCACCTGGGCCTGGGAGATTAATGTTGCAGTGAATCATGACTGCACCAATGCACTCCAGCCTGTGTGACAGAGGGAGATACTATCTCAAAAAAAAAAAAAAAGTGTACTTTGGAGGTTAAAAAATCTCTACAAGAGGCCAAGCACAGTAGCTCACGCCTGTAATCCCAACACTTTGGGAGGCCGAGGAGGGCAGATCACTTGAGGTCAGAAGTTCGAGGCCAGCCTGGCCAACATGGTAAAACCCCATATCTACTAAAACTACAAAAATTAGGTGGGCATGGTACCATGTGCCTGTAATCCCAGGTACTTGGGAGGTCGATGCAGGAGAATCACTTGAACCCCGGAGGTGGAGATTACAGTGAGCCAAGATGGCACCTCGCACTCCAGCCTGGGCAACAGAGTGAAACTCTGTTTCAAATAAAGAAAGAAAGAAAAAAAAAGAGAAAGAAATCATGTATGACACAAACAAACAAAAAAAATATATATATATATAATTCTTTGCTACATCACACTTAAATTTGCATGTCAATACAAACTTTAAACTCAATACAATTTGTGAACTCAATATTCTTTAATAAATACTAACAAACTTTTAAAAGATAAACACTCAAGGCCGGGCGCGGTGGCTCAAGCCTGTAATCCCAGCACTTTGGGAGGCCGAGACGGGTGGATCACGAGGTCGAGAGATCGAGACCAACCATGGTCAACATGGTGAAACCCCGTCTCTACTAAAAATACAAAAAATTAGCTGGGCATGGTGGTGCGTGCCTGTCATCCCAGCTACTCGGGAGGCTGAGGCAGGAGAATTGCCTGAACCCAGGAGGCGGAGGTTGCGGTGAGCCGAGATCGCGCCATTGCACTCCAGCCTGGGTAACAAGAGCGAAACTCCGTCTCAAAAAAAAAAAAAAAGAAAAAAAAAAAAAAAAAACACTCAAATAGAATCCCATTAATGTTTCTTCTTAGGTCAAAAAAAATAGGTCCTATACATGTCCAAGCAAATCTCTTCAATATTCTACATTAGAATTATATTTACCTTCGTTAAAACTATCAGGAACATTGGCCACCAAGAGACACAAGAACCAGGCACCATTTCTAACATGTAGCAAGGCTTCAGCTACATCAACTATAGGAAGCAAGGAAGGGAGCTCTACAAGAAAACAAAATCGGTATTAGTATTTGTTAACAGTTACACTCCACCACACCCAGGTAATTTTTTTTTTTTTTTGTGGAGACTAAATCTCACTGTCTACCCCAGGTGGGTCTCAAACTTTGGCCTCAAGCAATCCTCCAATCTCAGCCTCCTGAAGTGCTAGGATTATGGGCATAAGTCACCATGCCTGTCCCCAGTGTTAAAGAGTGATATTTCTTTTTTCTTTTTCGAGACAGGGTCTTGCTCTGTTGCCCAGGCTAGAGTGCAGTGATGTGATTATAGCTCACTGCAGCCTCAACCTCCTGGGCTCAAGTGATCCTCCTGCTTCAGCCTTCTAAACTGCTGGAATTGCAGGTGTGAGCCACCATGCCCAGCCAAGAGTGACGTTTCATTGCATTATTAAATATATTTTGACATTTCACAAATGTCATCTGAAAGAAATTAAAGTACTTTCTTTTCACAGTCTAGAGCTAAGCTGTCCAGTAGGATAGCCACTAGCAACATAAGGATGCTTAAATTAAATTAAAAATAGTTCAGTTCCGGGCCAGGCGCAGTGGCTCAAGCCTGTAATCCCAGCACTTTGGGAGGCCGAGGCGGGTGGATCACGAGGTCGAGAGATCGAGACCAACCTGGTCAACATGGTGAAACCCCGTCTCTACTAAAAAAATACAAAAAAATTAGCTGGGCATGGTGGCGCGTGCCTGTAATCCCAGCTACTCAGGAGGCTGAGGCAGGAGAATTGCCTCAACCCAGGAGGCAGAGGTTGCGGTCAGCCGAGATCGCGCCATTGCACTCCAGGCTGGGTAACAAGAGCGAAACTCCTTCTAAAAAAAAAAAAAGAAAAAAGAAAAAAAAAGAAAAAAAGAAAAAAAAAAAATAGTTCAGTTCCTCAATCACACTAGCCACAGTTCAAGTAATCCATAGCCATACAGAACACTGAACAGCACAGCACAGAACAGTACAGGAAATTTTATAGAACTGGTCTAAAGAGTTATTTTCAAGAAAATCTTATTTACGTTTTTTTTTTCTTAAGACAAGGTCTCACTCTGGCTGGAGTGCAATGGCACAATTATGGCTTGCTACAGCCTCAATCTCCCAGGCTCAAGCCATCTTCCTGTGTCAGCTTCCCAAGCAGCTGAGACTGCAGGTGTACCCCATCACACCAGTTTTTTTTTTTTTTTTTTTTTGAGACGGAGTTTCGCTCTTGTTACCCAGGCTGGAGTGCAATGGCGCGATCTCGGCTCACCGCAACCTCCGCCTCCTGGGTTCAGGCAATTCTCCTGCCTCAGCTTCCTGAGTAGCTGGGATTACAGGCACGCGCCACCATGCCCAGCTAATTTTTTGCATTTTTAGTAGAGACGGGGTTTCACCATGTTGACCAGGATGGTCTCAATCTCTTGACCTCGTGATCCACCCGCCTCGGCCTCCCAAAGTGCTGGGATTACAGGCTTGAGCCACCGCGCCCGGCCTTACCAGGCTTTTTTTTTTTTTTTTTTTTTTTTTTTTTCATTTTTTGTAGAGACAAGGTCTCACTATGTTGCCCAGGCTGATCTCAAACTCCTGAGCTCAAGTGATCCTCCTGCCTCAGCCTCCCAAAGTGCTGGGATGACAGGCTTGAGCCACAGCCTTCTTTACAGTTTTCTATCCTCTTCTATTTCTATCATTCATTTCTATTATAGAGAATCTGGAAAATACAAAAAGGTACAAAAAGAAAATTAAAATCCGCTATAATCCCATCATTGAAAGTTAATATAAAATGTTTTCACACGCCTGTAGTCCCAGCTGCTCAGGAGGATCCCTGGAGTCCAGGAATTCAAGATTGCAGTGAGCTATGAACCTGCCACTGCACCCCAGCCTGAACAACAGAGAGACACTGTCTCTAAAAAATAAATAAAATATTTTAGCCGGGCGCGGTGGCTCAAGCCTGTAATCCCAGCACTTTGGGAGGCCGAGGCAGGTGGATCACGAGGTCAAGAGATCGAGACCAACCTGGTCAACATGGTGAAACCCCGTCTCTACTAAAAATACAAAAAATTAGCTGGGCATGGTGGCTCGTGCCTGTAATCCCAGCTACTCAGGAGGCTGAGGCAGGAGAACTGCCTGAACCCAGGAGGCGGAGGTTGTGGTGAGCCGAGATCGCGCCATTGCACTCCATCCTGGATAACAAGAGTGAAACTCCGTCTCAAATAAATAAATAAATAAATAAATAAATAAATAAATATTTTAATTCATCATGGGCATTCGTTTTGCTTTAACTTTTAACAAAATGGGGATTATATTTTATTTACCACTTTGTCCTTTGCTTTTTTCACTTAACATACTGTAAACATTTTCCAAAATCAGTAATGAGCATTAAAATAATTAAATCAAAGATACCATGTTAATATCTGCATAATATGTGACACTATGAAAATAATAAAATTTACTTAATCATTGTCCAACTATTAGTCACTTTTGACTTCAACTTTTAAAGTATGTATTTGTTACATGATCCTTAAAATAACAAAGCATACCAGGCTAAGAAGTTACACAGTATCATTTAATAAGAAACTATATATGAAATACATCTTAGCACTCAGTACAGTACCTGCTTGTAAAATACAAAGTACATCTGCAGCTTCCTCCAAATATACTGGACTCTCAAAAAGTTCAGAAGACTTGAAAAAAAATTCTCCATTTGACTCAGACACCTTAAAAAAGGAAAAAAAAAAAGATTTGAAGTCTATTAATTTAAGATAATTAAATCCCTATTTTTATAATTATTTCTTGAGCTCACAGATTGTCTCTTAATATATTACTAATATACCGCAGCAGAATATGCAGCATTCAATCAATTTCAACAATTTAACCACAGACAGCAGTCCTGTTAATTATTCAGATATGGGAGTATCAATCTCAAGAACTGATTTCTGTCAAAATATTTGGAGACAACTGGAATTAAAGGATAAGGCAAGCCAAATGCAACCTACATAAACTGCTTTTAAAAAGCCAAAAACAAGCCGGGCGCGGTGGCTCAAGCCTGTAATCCCAGCACTTTGGGAGGCTGAGGCGGGTGGATCACTAGGTCAAGAGACCGAGACCATCCTGGTCAACATGGTGAAACCCCATCTCTACTAAAAATACAAAACATTAGCTGGGCATGGTGGCGCGTGCCTGTAATCCCAGCTACTCAGGAGGCTGAGGCAGGAGAATTGCCTGAACCCAGGAGGCAGAGGTTGCGGTGAGCCAAGATCGTGCCATTGCACTCCAGCCTGGGTAGCAAGAGCGAAACTCCGTCTCAAAAAAAAAAAAAAAAAAAAAGCCGAAAACAGTCAACCTAAAGCAGTTTAACAAATATAAATTCATGGCAGGGTGCGGTGGCTCACGCCTGTAATTCCCAACACTCTGGGAGGCCAAAGAGGGTGGATCAACTGGGATCAGGAGTTCGAGACCAGCCTGGCCAACATGGTCAGACTAGCCAATCATCTTACATCTAATTCAGCATTGATACTCCCTACTACCATCATATATGAGGCTGTTAATGCTCATCCAGTGTCTAAATGAATCACATACATTTTTCAGTTATACTTCATTACACTTTATAGGAAGAATTATATCCTATAAAGGTATTAATTGTTAATAAATTTGGTAATCTGAACAAGTCTTAAGATAAATCCCCTTCTAAATTTCAAGAAGCCACTGTATGGATTCCATGCAGAAAAAATCCCTCTGATAGAAAATGCAGAACAGGTATAAATGAGAGAAAACGCTGATTAGAGAAAGCCTTTAAGGCAGACGTGTAACATATTTTCAGCCTTTCAAAGGAAAAAATATATATATAATTAGTAGAGTAGGCTGGGCGCGATGGCTCACGCCTATAATCCCAGCACTTTGGGAGGCTGAAGCAGGTGGATCACCTGAGTTCAGGAGTTTGAGACCAGCCTGGCCAACATGGTGAGACCCCATCTCTACTAAAAATACAAAAAATTAGCCAGGCATGGTGGCAGGCACCTATAATCCTAGCTACTCAGGAGGGTGAGGCAGGAGAATCAAATGAACCTCAGAGGTGGAGGTTGCAGTGAGCTGAGATTACGCCACCGTACTCCAGCCTGGGCAACAAGAGCAAAACTCCGTCTCAAAAAACAAAAAAAGAAATAAAAGTGGAGGAGAATTCAACCTGCCTGCCTTCTTGCCTCTTTTTCTGTCTACCTCCTTAGCATCAAATCATGCATACTTTGAGCTGTGGTTAAAAGAAATGCACCTTGTTCATAATTGCCAACAGTTCACTAAGCACAAGACGCAATCGACGAGGTGAATCACTGTGTTCAAACTCTAACGTCAGTCCATGCTGAAGCTGTGATACCAGGATGCTCTCTCCACTGCCTCCTCCAAGTTTATGTCTAATGAAGCACAAACATGTAAAACAATTATGAGAACACTGGTATGAAAATAATTACCTAAAAATTATCTTTTATTGAAATAAGCTACAAAAGGACATATAAAATATTCCAAAATGTTCTGTTACTTCTCAAATGCTATTTAGTTTGCCTATGTGTTTCAGGAATTCATATCCTACATATAATACTCCACCACAACTGACAATTAACACTCACTTCCACTAATGGTGGCTTGCTACTAGATTCACAATGGGCAGGGAAGGACATAGCATCTGCCCAGATTCTTTGGGAATATCTTTTTTTTTTTTTTTTTTGAGACGGAGTTTCACTCTTGTTACCCAGGCTGGAGTGCAATGGCACGATCTCGGCTCACCGCAACCTCCGCCTCCTGGGTTCAGGCAATTCTCCTGCCTCAACCTCCTGAGTAGCTGGGTTTACAGGCACGCACCACCATGCCCAGCTAATTTTTTTTGTATTTTTAGTAAAGACAGGGTTTCACCATGTTGACCAGGATGGTCTCGATCTCTTGACCTTGTGATCCACCCACCTCGGCCTCCCAAAGTGCTGGGATTACAGGCGTGAGCCACCGCGCCTGGCTCTTTGGGAATATCTAAGCTTTAAAAGCCTCCTTGCCAGGCACGGTGGCTCACACCTGTTAATCCCAGCACTTTGGGAGGCTGAGGCGGGAGGATCACGAGGTCAGGAGAGCAAGACTATCCCGGCTAATACAGTGAGACACTGTCTCTACTAAAAATACAAAAAAAATAGCCAGGCATGGTGGTAAACACCTGTAGTCCCAGCTACTCGGGAAGTTGAGGCAGGAGAATCACTTGAACCCAGGAGGCAGAGGTTGCAGTGAGCTGAAATGGCGTCACTGCACTCCAGTCTGAGTGACAGAACAAGACTCCATCTCAAAAAAAAAAACCGGCCGGGCGCGGTGGCTCAAGCCTGTAATCCCAGCACTTTGGGAGGCCGAGGCGGGTGGATCACGAGGTCAAGAGATCGAGACCATCCTGATCAACATGGTGAAACCCCGTCTCTACTAAAAATACAAAAAAAATAGCTGGGCATGGTGGTGCGTGCCTGTAATCCCAGCTACTCAGGAGGCTGAGGCAGGAGAATTGCCTGAACCCAGGAGGCGGAGGTTGTGGTGAGCCGAGATCGCGCCATTGCACTCCAGCCTGGGTAACAAGAGCGAAACTCCGTCTCAAAAAAAAAAAAAAAAACCCCTCCCAAGAGGCCAAGACCAGTGGCTCATACTGGTAATCCCAGCACTTTGGGAGCTGGAGGCAAGTGGATCAAAGTGGATCACCTGAAGTCAGGAGTTCAAAACCAGCCTGGACAACATGATGAAACTCAATTTCTACTAAAAATACAAAAACTTAGCCGGACATGGTGACAGGTGCCTGTAATCCCAGCTACTCAGGAGGCTGAGGCAGGAGGATCGCTTGAACCTGGGAGGTAGACGTTGCAATAAACTGAGATCACACCATTGCACTCGAGCCTGCGCAACAAGAGTGAAACTCTGTTTCAAAAAAAAAGCCTACCAAGTGATTCCAATAAATCCCTCTAATCTAGGGGAAGTTACCCTATCTACTTCCCACTGAAAGTAACTGGCCTAGTGAGTTTAGCCCACATACAAGAGCACACTGCCAAATTTCTCTAGACAACATTTTATAAATGGAAGTCCAAAGATTCTAGAATTGTAACTATCAATAGAAAAGACCTAAGTAAAATGCCCTCCTAAGTAAAATTCTCATTCTCTCTTTTCTGCAGAGCTCTGAAAAATATTTGACTCCCCATTCTTTGGCAAATCCAAATCCATATATTACATAAAATAACATTACCTAAGCTGCTGTTCTTTGCTGGCATCTTGTTCTAAAGCATGAAAGTCCACAGACAGCAGTGCAACAATGGAGTTGACAGCTTCCACTCCAGAGAGAAGGCGAAGGATGAGTTTCTTATCCTGAGCCCAGCTTTGGCTCTGGTCAGCAGGTGCACAAAGTGCCATCCGTACCAAGCAGGGCAGGAGAAGTCTTAATTCTGGATCACTTAAAGATGCCAGGCGAACAACGTCCACCTTCTGCATTGCCTCAAAAGCAAAAGGGCTGACAAACTGCAGACTTGTACACTCAGTCATTATTACTATTGATCCTAATGGTAAAAATACAAATCAAAGTAGGAGTTTAACTTCCGCGTGTATGAACACCCAACTTTCTAAAAGCCCTCAAAAACGTGGTGTATCTTTAATAGGCCCCTATGTTGGCGATGTTTCTGGCACAATCAAGACAGGGCTTCTCTGTCTCCCTAGGTTTATACTGTCATCTGGAAAATGAGAAAGAAAACAGTATATTAATGACTCTTGCAGCCTCAGAAATCTTCTGCTCTAATACTCATATTTTACAAAGAAAGAATATGAAGCCCAGAGAGATGAAGTAACAGGCCCAAAGTAATATCACTAGTTAGAGGCACAATCCAAGGCTGAATACTCATCTACTAAAATCCCAGTCCAAGACTTTACTTTCTCCACTATATCAGTCACATAAGCGCCACAAAATGTAAACAAAATTAAGTGAACGGTCATCGTTAAGTGCTTTCTTTCATACCCCGATAGTTTCACGTTACTACCCGATATACGTAAAGAACTATTTGGCTTTTTCTCATCCTCATCAAGTCGCTGGAAACATTAGCAAATCACCTCCCTGGGCAGAAGCAATGCCAGATTGAAGGCTCTGGAGGCCACATCACTATCCTGTGTCCCCCTGTGTTCCTGGGCAGATGTGGGGGTGCTATATGGGAAAGACACGTCTCACTAGGGCGCTCCTCTGTCTCCAGGAGTCAGGAGTCTCCAGGTACAAAAAGGAAACAAACAAAAAGGTAGCTGGCCGGGCGCGGTGGCTCAAGCCTGTAATCCCAGCACTTCGGGAGGCCGAGGCGGGTGGATCACGAGGTCAAGAGATCGAGACCATCCTGGTCAACGTGGTGAAACCCCGTCTCTACTAAAAATACAAAAATTAGCTGGGCATGGTGGCGCGTGCCTGTAATCCCAGCTACTCAGGAGGCTGAGGCAGGAGAATTGCCTGAACCCAGGAGGCGGAGGTTGCGGTGAGCCGAGATCGCGTCATTGCACTCCAGCCTGGGTAACAAGAGCGAAACTCCGTCTCAAAAAAAAAAAAAAAAAAAGCCGTGGGTAAAAACTGCCTGGTTTCCAGGGAGGGGCCGGCTGATGGAGCGGAGGCGCCAAGACCTGTGTGCTCCTCCATCTCGCCCCGGTCGCAGCCAGAACCAACAAGTCCCTCCGGCTGAGCAAAGTCCGGCCACTCGCCCACACAGACCGAAGAACGCGCTGAGGCCTGAGAAGCGCACGCTTCGTACCTTAAGATCTACCCTCCAAGCCTGACGGAACCCCACACGGACTCCGCGTCCTAGGCGTGGGACGCGGCAGAAATCGAGAGCGCGGTCCGAAGTCGGGCCTAGGCGATCATCGGGAACCCCAAACCCTCGTTGTGCCCCGAGTCGACTCGGGGCACCGAGAACTCAGACGCCCGGACCAACCGGGTCGTCGATACGAACGGGGAAGGATGTGGGCACCGCACAGAGGCAGAAACGGGGCTGTAGGGACGCGAGAGCGGGAGACTTGTTCAACCCGCTCCCAGCACCTCCATTCATCGCCGGCGTCTGACTCCCGTCGGCCACCGTACCGGCCTGAGGGAGGGTGGCGGCGAGAGGAGCTCCGGGACACGTGTGCGCGTGCGCAGCCCCGCCCCTTTCTCCGCCCTTCTCGCCCGGCCCTACTTCGTCGCCAAGAATTTGGACATGTGGTTCCAGTCCCTATTCCGGAGCGTGCCAGTTCCTTCCTTTCAGACCAGCCACCGAGTCCCTCAGAACTGCAATTTCATCATCACTGGATTGCCACGGCATTCAAATGGCGGAACGTATGTTAAAATTGTTCCCACTGTTCTTCGACACTAGTGGTACCAAACTGTACCTGCCTGTACCTTCCCAACACCAAAACTCTAGAATCCCAGGATTTGTAGAAGAATTTTAAAAAATTATCTAACCCCGAGGCCGGGCGCGGTGGCTCAAGCCTGTAATCCCAGCACTTTGGGAGGCCGAGGCGGGTGGATCACGAGGTCAAGAGATCGAGACCATCCTGGTCAACATGGTGAAACCCCGTCTCTACTAAAAATACAAAAAATTAGCTGGGCATGGTGGCGTGTGCCTGTAATCCCAGCTACTCAGGAGGCTGAGGCAGGAGAATTGCCTGAACCCAGGAGGCGGAGGTTGCGGTGAGCCGAGATCGCGCCATTGCACTCCAGCCTGGGTAACAAGAGCGACACTCTGTCTCAAAAAAAAAAAAAAAAAATTATCTAACCCCAAACTTTCTTCCCCTCCTGACCTCACACGTCCGCGGTCAGAAGTTAAACACCTTCCTTTCAGGTTCTTAGCTTGGGGAGTGCCCGTAGAACCTTAGAGGAGCAATGCATGGGGATTCAGGAATTCTCTAGAATACGTTCAGAACTGAGTGCTCGGGACTTCTGGGAAGAGGGTCCAAAACTTTGAACAACTTCTTAAAAGAAGTCTGATCACCCAGGAAAGAACCACTAGTCTATATATGAAGAAACGCTAGTCTATGTATCTTTATCGAACTTGTTCCTAGTTCGATCAACGTGTATTTGGCATCTTCTGTTTACCAGTTACTGTGCTAGGAGCTGGAAATAAAAATATTTTACAGAGACATAGTACTTTATAACCTCTTTAAAAATAACGTCTAGGCCGGGCATGGCTCTCCCCTGTAATCCCAGCACTTTGGGAGGCTGAGGCAGGTGGATCACCTGAGGTCAGGAGTTCGAGACCAGCCTGGCTAACGTGGCTAAAACCCATCTCTACAAAAAATATTAAAATGAGCCCGGCATGGTGGCGGGTGCCTGTAATCCCAGCTACTTGGGAGGCTGAGACAGGAAAGTCACTTGAACCTGGGAGGCAGAAGTTGCAGTGAGCAGAGATCATGCCATCACACTCCAGCCTGGGCAATGGAGCAAGACTTCATCTCAAAAAAAAAAGGTTTGGCTTTCAACATAGATTAGCAAAGGAAGAAAAGAATTGTATGTTGTAACACTTCTCAAAATTTTTCCCACCTGACCCACAGTAATACGTTTCACATTTTGACCCAGAACAAACATATGTATATATCCACATACAAAAATAATATAAGTATGAATGCATAAATTTATATGCTATATAAACATGTAAATATATAACATATAAACCCACATTTACATGGAAACAAACATTTTGTACAATACACACTGCATGTTATCTATTCTATTTCTCTTTAAAAAAGCACTGATCACTGCACATTAAAAGTTGATTTCACAATCTATTAATGGGTTGCCAACTGTGCAGCATAGTCATTTTTAAGCTAATATATGAGATTATTGAACATTTTCTAGGCACTGTAATAAATGCTTTATATATATATTATCTGATTTAAACCTGTGAGGTAGGTAATATTATTTGCCTTTTGTAATCGTGGAAATTGAGAGAGGGTAAGCAATTTCGTCTCCATGGATGATCATGTCACAGGAAAAATGTGAAGACAATGCAAACATTGGTTTAAGGGATGAATGGGGGGCAGAATGTCGGTATGAACTAAGTGATTTTAAAGATCCTTTCTAAGGCCGGGCGCGGTGGCTCACGCCTGTAATCCCAACACTTTGGGAGGCCGAGGCGGGTGGATCACGAGGTCAAGAGATCGAGACCACCCTGGTCAACATGGTGAAACCCCGTCTCTACTAAAAATATAAAAAATTAGCTGGGCATGGTGGCGCGTGCCTGTAATCCCAGCTACTCAGGAGACTGAGGCAGGAGAATCGCCTGAACCCCAGGAGGCGGAGGTTGTGGTGAGCCGATATCGCGCCATTGCACTCCAGCCTGGGTAACAAGAGCGAAACTCTGTCTCAAAAAAAAAAAAAAAAAAAAAAAAAAAAGATCCTTTCTAACTCTAATTATGATCCTCTGTTCACTAATGGAGGAACAATATGCATATTCGGTATCTCCATCTTGGTCTAGGGAGAAACAGAAAATCACATCCAGCCTGAACAAGATGGCTGAAGTGTCACATAATGAGGGCTGACACTTCCTCCAAGTCCCCCTCTCCTTCTCTTCCAACACCTTCTGTTGCTCAAGCCAGAAACCTAAAAGTCATCCTAGACGCCAGTCTCTCCCCTTTGTATTAATTTACCAAAAATCTTTATAATCATTGAAACACTGTGATGTTTGCCAATAAAACTTTTTTTTTTTTTTTTTTTTGAGATAGAGTTTCACTCTGTCACCCAAGCTGGAGTGCAGCGGCACCATCTCTGCTCACTGCAACCTCTGCCTCCCAAGCTGAAGTGATCCTCCCACCTCAGCCTCCTGAGAAGCTAGGACTATAGGCGTGCGTCACCACACCTGGCTAATTTTTTTTTTCTTGAGGCAGAGTCTCACTCTGTCGCTCAGGCTCAAGTGCAGTGGTGCAATCTTGATTCACTGCAAGCTCCGCCTCCGGGGGTCAAGCAATTCTCCTGCCTCAGCCTCTCAAGTAGCTGGGATTACAGGTGCCCACCACCATGCCCAGCTAACTTTTTGTATTTTTAGTAGAGATGAGGGTTTCACCATGTTGGCCAGGCTGGTCTTGAACTCTTGACTTCAGCTGGTACACTCACCTTGGCCTCCCAAAGTGCTGGGATTACAGGCGTGAGCCATCATACCCGGCCTCTCTCTTTTTTTTTATTTTTGAAACAAGTTCTCAAAAAAAGAGTGGCAGTGCAGTGGCAAAATCTTGGCTTACTACAGCCTCAACCTCCTGGGCTCGGGTGATCCTCTCAATTCAGTCTTCCAAGTAACTGAGACTATGGTCATGTGCCACCACACCTGGCTAATTTCTCTATTTTTTGTAGAGACAGGGTTTCACCGTGTTGGCCAGGCTGGTCTCAAACTCCTGACCTCACCTCGGCCTCCCAAAGTGCTGGGATTATAGTGTCAGCCATGGTGCCCAGCCCAAAGACAGAATTTTATTTATTTATTTACTTTTTGAGGCAAGGTCTCATTCTGTCATCCAGGCCAGAGTGGCTCTATCTCAGCTCTCTGCAACCTCCGCCTCCCAGGTTCAGGCGATTCTCCTGCCTCAGACTACTGAGTAGCTGGGATTACAGGTGCCTGCCACCACGCCCAGCTAATTTTATTTTTTTTTTTAGACCAAGTCTTGCTCTTTCACCAGCCCGGAGTGCAGTGGCACAATCTCCACTCACTGTAAACTCCATCTCCTGGATTCAAGCAGTTCCCCCTGCCTCAGCCTCCTGAGTAGCTGGGACTACAGGCATGTACCACCACACCCGGATAATTTTGTTTTGTTTTGTTTTTGTTTTTGTTTTTTTTTTTGAGACAGAGTTTCGCTCTTGTTACCCAGGCTGGAGTGCAATGGTGCGATCTCGGCTCACCGCAACCTCCGCCTCCTGGGTTCAGGCAATTCTCCTGCCTCAGCCTCCTGAGTAGCTGGGATTACAGGCATGCACCACCACGCCCAGCTAGTTTTTTGGATTTTTAGTAGAGACGGGGTTTCACCATGTTAACTAGGTTGGTCTCGATCTCTCGACCTTGTGATCCACCCACCTCGGCCTCCCAAAGTGCTGGGATTACAGGCTTGAGCCACCGCGCCCGGCCTAATTTTGTATTTTTAGTAGAGACGAGATTTCTCCATGTTGCTCAGCCTCTCAAACTCCCGGCCTCAGGTGATCCACCCGCCTCGGCCTCCCAAAGTGCTGAGATTACAGGTGTCAGCCACTGTGCCAGCCTTTGATTTTCTTTCTTCATATAAACTCCTAACTGTCCTTTAAGTCTCACCTTTTAGTGTTCCCATGCTAAGAGACCTTTCCCTGACAAACCACCTACCCCTTCACTAATTAGGTATCCCTAGTCTATTCTCTCAAGACACCTTTTGCTTCCTTCAGCTATAGGACTTAACACATTATATTGTAATTGTTAGAACTTGTTTGTCTCGTCTCTCCCACTAAAAGTATTTTGAAAGCAGGGACCATATTTTTTTTTCTTTGCCAAAGGCACAGTATAGCACTTAACATTGTTTTGTTGAATTACTGATTCAAGCATGAAGATACCAAAATGCATAGTTTGCAAATCTTCTTCTATTCTGCAGATTGTCTGTTTATGCTGTAGATAGTTTCTTTTGCTGTGCAGAAGCTCTTTTTAATTAAATCCAGTTTGTCAAATTTTGGTTTGTTGTGATTAGTTTTGGCATCTTTGTTATAAAATCTTTGTTCCTATGTCCAGAATGGTATTGCCTAGGTTATCGTCCAGGATTTTTATAATTTTGGGGTTTACATTTAAGTCTTTAATACATCTTGAGTTGATTTTTTTTTTTTTTTTTTGAGTTGGAGTCTTGCTCTTTTGCCCAGCCTGGAGTGCAATGGAATGATCTCGGCTCACTGCAACCTCTGCCTCTCAGGTTCAAGTGATTGTCCTACCTCAGCCTCTCAAGTAGCTGGGATTACAGGCGTGTGCCACCATGCCCAGCTAATTTTTTTTTTTTTAATTGTTAGTAGAGATGAGGTTTCACCATGATGGCCAGGCTAGTCTTGAACTCCTCACTGTAGGTGATCTGCCTGCCTCAGCCTCCCAAACTGCTGGGATCACAGGCGTGAGCCACCATGCCCGGCCAAGTTGATTTTTTATATGATGTAATGTATGGGTCCAGCTTCAATCTTCTGCATATGACTAGTCAGTTATCCAGCACCATTTATTGAATAGGGAGTCTTTTCCCCATTGCTTGTTTCTGTTAGCTTTGTTGAAGATCAGATGGTTGTAGATGTGCGGCCTTATTTCTGGTCTCTCTATTCTGTTCTACTGGTCTATGTGTCTGTCTTTGTACCAGTACCATGCTATTTTGGTTACTGTAGCCCCATAGCATAGTTTGAAGTCAGGTAACATGATGCCTCCAGCTTTTTTCTTTTTGCTTAGCAAACCTTGGCAATTTGGGCTCCTTTTTGGTTCCATACAAATTTTACAATAGTTTTTTTCTAGTTCTGTGAATAATGTCATTGGTAGTTTGATAGGAATAGCACTGAATTTGTTAATTGCTTTGGGAATTATGGCCATTTTAATGACATTAGTTCTTCCTTTCCATCAGCATGGGATGTTTTTCCATTTTTTTGTGTCTTCTGTGATTTCTGACAAGTGTATAATATCCAGCATCTCTAAGAAACTTAAAAAAAACTTTACAAGAGAAAGATAGTCCCATTAAAAAGGGGGCAAAGAATATAAACAGCCACTTTTCAAAAGAAGACATACATGCAGCCAACAAACATGAAAAAAGCTCAATATCACTGAGCATTAGAGATATGCCAATTAAAACCACAATGAAATATCTCACACCAGTCAGAATGAGTATTTTAAAAAGTCAAAAAATGATGCTTACTTTGGGAGCATATATGCTACAATTACAACAATACAAAGAAGCTTAGCAATTTTTTTTTTTTTGAGACAGAATCTCGCTCTGTCGCCCAGGCTGGAGTGCAGTGGCACGATCTTGGCTCACTGCAACCTCCACCTCCCGGGTTCAAGCGATTCTCCTGCCTTAGCCTCCTGAGTAGCTGGGATTACAGGTGCGCACCACCACGCTGGGCTAACTTTTGTATTACAAAGAAGGGAACAACAGACAGTAGGGTAGACTTGATGGTAGAGGGTCGGTGGGGTGGTGGAAGGAGGATGAAGATCAGGAAAAATAACTTTGGAAACTAGGTTTAATACCTGTGTGATTCGAGGTCGAGAGATCGAGACCATCCTGGTCAACATGGTGAAACCCCATCTCTACTAAAAGTGCAAAAAATTAGCTGGGCATGGTGGCACGTGCCTGTAATCCCAGCTACTCAGGAGGCTGAGGCAGGAGAATTGCCTGAGCCCAGGAGGCAGAGGTTGCGGTGAGCCGAGATCGCGCCATTGCACTCCAGCCTGGGTAACAAGGGTGAAACTCCGTCTCAAAAAAAAAAAAAAAAAAAATACCTGTGTGATTAAATAATCTGCAAAACAAACACCCATGACACAAGTTTATCTATATAACAAACCTTCACATATACCCCCAAACCTAAAAGCTAAAAAAAAAAAAAGATGGAATTTTACTAAATAACCTGCTGAATGTTCCTTCTCATAATCAGTTTATCAACACTGTCAAAATAAAAGATGAGATTAGCCGGGCGCAGTGGCTCTCGCCTGTATTCCCAGCACTTTGGGAGGCCAAGGCGGGTGGATCAAAAGGTCAGTTCAAGACCAGCCTGACCAGCATGGTGAAACCCCGTCTCTACTAAAGATACAAAAATTAGCTGACCATGGTGGCTCTCACCTGTAATCCCAGCTACTCAGGAAGCTGAGGCAGGAGAACTGCTTGAACCCAGGAGGTGGAGGTTGCAGTAAGCCGAGATCTCACTACTGCACTCCAGCCTAGGCAACAGAGCGAGATTCCGTCTCAAAAAAAGAAAGAAACACACACACAGAGTCGCTACAAGGTTAGCAACACACACGTGTGTTGCTAACCTTGTAGCATATGACCTTGTAGCATATGAAGAATGTCCGCACCTTGATACAATAAGTTGCATAATCAGTGTATTTGGTTTCTAGATCACTGTGCTTTTTTTTTTTCCAGTCTCTAAAAAATACTTAAATTTGGTTTGTTAAGTTTATTTTAGAAATTATAATTTTTGTTTATATTAATTTGAATTCTATCTTATTGAAATCTTTCCAGTTAGAAGGAGGTTCTAATATTCACATGTTCTAATGCTTTGTTTATTGTACAACAGCTAAATTTGGAGATACATAAAGCCTTGTTTTCTCTGTGTGGTTCAGCTACTTTCCATTTGGTATTACACACTCAAATTTACATTTATCAAAATTGCCATTTTATTAAACATTTTCACGCACAGTAGATTCAGGTTGTGTCTGAAAATATCTCGTGCTTTTTTGATTTTACTGAATTTAAAAGGATTAATCTGGGCAGACATTATGAAGAAGAAAGGTTGCGTTTAATATATTTTTTGAACTTTGTAGGACAAAACATAGCTGGTTAACCTTGAAATGACTGTTGTACCATGGTTGTGCACATGCTTCAGAATCATATGGAAGAGAATATTCCTACTTGCAGTAGTACATCAAAGGAATGAATGGTGGACTCTACTATTCATGTTTTGAAACATAAATGTTCATTTTAAAGCAATTGCCATAGTAGATAAAAACCTGAACTTTCATTGGATTTTTGTTAATTTTCCTCATTTTGGATTATGTGCACTACCATAGCTATATCAGTTTGATACAGTATTGAAAAATTATCAGTTATATTTTGCTGTTTATGATCTATTTTTAGATTAGGATTAAAATGGATTTAAGGCCGGGCGCGGTGGCTCAAGCCTGTAATCCCAGCACTTTGGGAGGCCGAGGTGGGTGGATCACGAGGTCAAGAGATCGAGACCATCCTGGTCAACATGGTGAAACCCCGTCTCTACTAAAAATACAAAAAATTAGCTGGGCATGGTGGTGCGTGCCTGTAATCCCAGCTACTCAGGAGGCTGAGGCAGGAGAATTGCCTGAACCCAGGAGGCGGAGGTTGCGGTGAGCCGAGATCGCGCCATTGCACTCCAGCCTGGGTAACAAGAGCGAAACTCCGTCTCAAAAAAAAAAAAAAAAAAAAAAAATGGATTTAATCCATTTTTAAGGCTGTGTGAATTTTTAAAAACTATTTGCAACATGGATTTTCACAGAGATTAAACCAATTAAACTTATCATTAGCAGTCTTGAGCACACGTTCATATAGTCAATGTAAAAATACACTAATGAGTATTTGGTAAATCTCAGTAGGCTTTTACCATTAGCATAATTTTGTGTTGTACAATTAAGTTACAGTTACATCTCTAATTTTGGATAATATTCATTGGTTAACGATAAAGTGACAAAAGCTAAAAAAAAAAAAAAAAAAAAGAAAGAAAATATGAGACTGATTCCAGTTACTCTCTTTTAGGTATGTACTGCATTGTTATTCATATCACTTTGGAGGACTTGTCCAGCTAATTATGTTCATACAAGTGTGTTTCCAAATAGATTGAAGGCTTGAGGTCACAGGTTTGTATCTTTCTTTTCTTTTTTTTTTTTTTTTGAGACAGGGTCTCACTCTGTCACCCAGGCTAGAGTGCAGTGGCTTGATTTCCATGCCCGGCTAGAGATTTGTATCTCATAACTAGTGTATAGAAGATTATTTTATTGTACAATCAATGTTTTAGTAAAATTATGCCAGCTTCTAATTAACTTTTTGGAAAAGTCAAGTAAATTTGTTAGAATTTCTGGGTGACAGAGCGAGACTACGTCTTGAAAAATAATAATTTCTGGGACCTACATTGAAAAAAACTAAAACTAGGAAAGTTGCTCATTTTCACATCAGCACCACCTTTCCATTTCCCACACCATTTCTGAAATCATATCTGCAAGTTCGTTCAGCACCCAAGATGTAATTCTTGTGGATCCAGAGACTTGAGCAACTAACCAGCTCCTTGAAATCTGTTAACTGTCTCTGGTTTGAATTCCATCATAAGCTTGTTACTTAGAGCTAGAAGACAAGCTGAGCCGGGGGCGGAGGGGTGGGGCTGGGGACAGAAGGGAGGTAAAGGTCTAAATCCTTTTTTTTTTTTTTTTTTTTCTTTTTTTGAGACGGAGTCTCCCTCTGTCACCCAGGCTGGAGTGCAGTGGCTTCATCTTGGCTCACTGCAACCTCGGCCTCCTGGGTACAAGTGATTCCCTTGCCTCTCAGCCTCCTGAGTAGCTGGAACTACAGATGCCTACCATCACGCCCAGCTAAATTTTTTGCATTTTTAGTAGAGACGGGATTTTACCATGTTGGCCAGACTGGTCTTGAACTCCTGACCTCAAGTGACCCTCCCACCTCAGCCTCCCAAAATGCTGGAATTACAGGCATGAGCCACTGTACTCAGCCAGGTCTAAACACTTTTTGTGTCTTATCCATCCTTACTCTTACTGCAACATATTTAAAAGTCCTTTTTGTTGTCTTTAATCGTCCACCTATTATGTTCACGTTTCCAAGTAGATGTTCTCTTGTAAGCCTTAGTTTATTCTGAATTTGGCTCTTCTAGAGAGCGTATGTATTAAACAATCATCTCTCACGCTTTAATAATTTTTTTTTTTTTTTTGAGACACACTCTTGCTCCATAGCTCAGGCTGGAGTGCAGTTGCATGATGATGACCCACTACAGCCTCAACTTCTTAGGCTTGAGTGATACTTTATAATTTTCAAAGGTATTTTTTTGCAATTTCCTTTGAGGTTCACAAAGCTGGTTAGAAAGGTATGGTTATCGTGTTCATTGACAAACGAACAACTTGCAACTTCAAGACGTTAAGTGTTTTGACTGAGTTCACAAATGTGGCAAACCTAAGAATATAGGAATCCTAACCCAATGATCCTAAACTATTTCGAATATTAAAACAAGAGTCCAAAGTAATCAGAATTTTTTAACTTCATTTAAATTATTTGCAAAACATGCTTCAGCCAAGTTCTGTAGTTTGAGGTGTTTTATCACAAAAAGTCAATTCAAAAATGTTTTTATTAAAAAATATTCAAGGTTGGCCAGGCGTGGTGGCTCACACCTGTAATCCAAGCACTTTGGAGGCCAAGGTGGGCGGATCACCCGAGGTCAGGAGTTCAACACCAGCCTGACCAACATGGTGAAACCCCGCCTTAAAAAAAAAAAAATTCAAGGTGACCAGGCACAGTGGGTCACACCTGTAATCCCAGCACTTTGGGAGGTCAAGATGGGAGGATTGCTTGAGGCCAGAATTTCAAGACCAGCCTGGGCAACATGGCGAGACCTCCGCCTCCACACAAAACACAAAAATCAGCTAGGTGTGCTAGTACACACCTGTAGTCCTGACTACTCAAGAGGCTGAGGTGGGAAGATTGCTTGAGCCCAGAAGACTGAGATTAGAGTGAGCCATGATGGTGCCACTGCACCCCAGCCTAAGCGACAGAGGAAGACCCTGTCTCTTAAAGTTTTTTAAAAAAAATATTTAAGTGCCTTACTCCAATGCTAGGTGTTGTGTTGGACTCTGAAGATACAATGATGTGCAAAATAGACCTACTTTCTGCCCTCATAGAGTTGTCTGAAGACAAATAATTATAGCTCAGGCAGAGTGGCTCACGCCTGTAATCTCAGCACATTGGGAGGCTGAGGCAGGTGGATCACCTGAGATCAGAAGTTCGAGACCAATCTGACCAACATGGTGAAACCCTATCTCTACTAAAAATACCAAAAAATTATTAGCCAGGCAGGGTGGCAGGCGTAATTTCAGCTACTTGGGGAGGCCGAGGCAGGAGAATCGCTTGAACCTGGAGGCGGAGGTTGCAGTGAGCTGAGACTGCGCCACTGCACTCCAGCCTGGGCAACAAGAGCGAAATTCTATCTCAAAAATAAATAAATAAATAAATAAATAAATAATCATCATACAATTATAAACTATGAAAAACACTACAGGCCAGGTGAGGGTGGCTCACACCTGTAATCCCAGCACTTTGGGAGGCCAAGGTGGGCAGATCACGAGGTCAAGAGATCAAGACCATCCTGGCCAACATCGTGAAACCCTGTCTCTACTAAAAATGCAGAAAATTAGCTGGCATGGTGGCACATACATGTAGTCCCAGCTACCTGGGAGGCTGAGGCAGGGGCAGAATCACCTGAACGCAGGAAGTGGAGGTTACAGACAGCCAAGATCACACCATTGCACTCCAGCCTGGGTGACAGAGTGAGACTCCATCACCAAAAAAAAAAAAAACCCAAAAAAACCCCCAAAAAACAAAAAGAAACAAAAACCACTACGAAGTCTCCATCTAGGGTATTATGAGTGTGTAACAAGGGAGCCTGATCTGAAGCAAGGGTGTATATGGAAATCAAGTGGAGGCTTTAAGGCAAAAAATACCCATGTGGCTTTCAAGGAACTCAAATGACTAAAAAGCCAGGAGGAAAACAGAGAGAGGCCCATTTTGAGTCTGTATTCATCTTTAGGGCAAGCAGCAGCCACTAAAGGTTTTCAGCTACCAAGGACCACAGATCAGATAGGAGTACCTGTATATTGCAATGGTCCACTCAGATAAGGTAGTTTTATCTACTACATGGCAATGGATAATGCTAATTTAGATGAAGACCAGGAGAGCAGAAATAGAAATGAACATATTTGATAGTCAATACACAAAACTTTGATAGTTTTTGATGAATGGTTACAAGGAAGTTTATGGTTTGCACAACAGGATAGACTGTAGTGCTGTACAGTGGCAAGGGACAAATGGTTGTTCTCTAGGGACCAAGTCGTTTTTGTAGACGATTGTTGGTTTTAGTGATGAGCTCTGAACAAAAAGAAATGACAAAACCAAGACTTAAACTCAGGCATTCTGAATCCAAGTCTGTAAGACATTATGTGGCTTGGACACATGGCATGATCCGAATTTATCACTTAAGATTTTTTTTTTTCCTCTGTAGTAGATAGTAGCAAAATAAGGAAGTCTTTAAAGCATCAGCCTTTAAACTTTTTTTTTTTTGTTTTTGAGACAGGGTCTCCCCCTGCTGCCCAGGCTGGAGTGCAGTGGCACAATCTCGGCTCACTACAACCTCTGCCTCCTGGGTTCAAGCGATTCTCAGCCTCCCAGTAGCTAGGGTTACAGGCACATGCCAACACAGCCTGGCTAATTTTTGTGTTTTTAGTAAATACGGGGTTTCACCATATTGGTTAAGATGGTCTCGAACTCCCAACCTCAGATAATCTGCCTGCCTCAGCCTCCCAAAGTGCTGGGATTTCAGGCATGAGTCACTGTGCCCAGCCTAGCCTTTAAGCTTTACAAAAGGCCATTCTTGACAGTTCTGCTGGGTTGCTCTAGAGAGAAAAGACAAAACAAACGCAGCTCTTAACAGTATCAGTTTCTATTAACCTCAAGCAAAATTTCTGATTATAGCTATAGTACTCCAAGAGTAAAGGTTCTTAATCTTCAATCCAGGATTGATAATTCCCCTACAGTAGACAGGAAGATGTTAGCAAAAGCAGAATAACAGAATAGACACTTCAGGAGTACATTCAAGACAGATTTAGCCAGGTTTGGCAGCTCAGGCCAAGGCGAGAGGATGGCCTGAGGCCACAAGTTTGAGACCAGCTCAAGCATAGTAAGATCCCATCTCTACAAAAAATTTAAAAATTAGCCAGGCATGGTGGCATGTCCCACCTACTCAAGAGGCTGAGGCAGGAGGATTGCTTGAGCCTAGGAGTTCAAGGCTGCAGTGAGCTATAATAGTTTGGTATTCCAAATTTTCAAATGTACCAAAATTATCAATGTACTAATACATACTGGTGCTCCATTGTGGCTGTAGCTGAATTGTTTTTTCCCCATTTCCTAAACTTTCATAGATTTTGAAGTTTAAAAATATTCATCTGTGTAGTTGTGCAAGTGAATACCCACTTAAAAAAAAAAGCTTGATTTGCATTTTTTGATATATGTGAGACTATAGTTAAAAAAAAAAAAGGCAGAAACAAATCAGAGGTAATATAATAGTGCTTAAGATCTGTGAGACAGAAAATAACTGAGGAAACATACAACTTTTTTTTTTAAAAAAACATTTGGGTCCCAACAATGCTTTCACTACCAGAATAGACACCACCTTGTAGTCGGCACCCAAGCAAAGGTATGGCATGCTAGTGTCTAACAACATACAACTTTTTTTTTTTTTTTTTTTTTTTTTTTTTGAGACGGAGTTTCGCTCTTGTTACCCAGGCTGGAGTGCAATGGCGCGATCTCGGCTCACCGCAACCTCCGCCTCCTGGGCTCAGGCAATTCTCCTGCCTCAGCCTCCTAAGTAGCTGGGATTACAGGCACACGCCACCATGCCCAGCTAATTTTTTGCACCTTTAGTAGAGACGGGGTTTCACCATGTTGACCAGGATGGTCTCGATCTCTCGACCTCGTGATCCACCCGCCTCGGCCTCCCAAAGTGCTGGGATTACAGGCTTGAGCCACCGCGCCCGGCCAACATACAACTTTTAAAGGGTCTTTTAGAAATTTTTTGCAGGAAAAACTATTTCAAAATGATCACAGTAATTTTGAGGTATGTTCTTTCATGGCTTAAGTCTGGACAAAAATATTTTATTTTTACTTATTTATTTTGAGACGGAGTCTTACTCTTGTTGCCCAGGCTAGAATGCAATGCTGCGACCTCAGTTCACTGCAACCTCCATCTCCCAGGTTCAAGTGATTCTCCTGCCTCAGCCTCCTGAGTAGCTGGGATTACAGGCATACACCACCACTCGTGGCTAATTTTCTATTTTTAGTATAGACGGGGTCCTTCCTCTGTGTTGGTCAGGCTGGTCTTGAACTCCCGACCTCAGGTGATCTGCCGGCCTTGGCCTCCCAATGTGCTGAGATTACTGTGAGCCCTCATGCCTGGCAATAAATATTTCAAATGTGTGCTTACAGAACATGGACAGAGCTATTTTTGAAGGATTACTCACTTCTAAACATTCTTATGATCAAATAAAAATAGAACACAGCTAAGCTTTAAATATTTGAAATGTCTGGACTACACAATAGCTAACTGGCCAGCCTGCAAGAAATTGGTAGGTATATAAATACACAATTATCCTACATAGTGTACATTGATATGTGATTAAAATCCTTTTTAAAATAAAATACTTCAGAGAAATTAAATACCTTTAATCAGTTTCTAGTCTGTCTCTTTCCATTTATAATGACACAGAAATATTGCCACTAATTTTTGTACAAATTTAAAATGTAAATCTTTTCAACAGAATAAGACACAACAATGAAGGCTTCATGAATAATTTATTCCATTTGAAGTTTTGTTTTTTGTTTTTTGTTTTTTTTAAAAAGTATAAACCTTTTCATTTCCTCAATCACAATTTGTACAACTCAGTGTTACGGCATTCGGCAGCAATAGTGTTTGTTCCTTATTCTCTTTTTGTCACGTTAAAAAGAAAAGCAATTGGACCATATTAAATGTCACTGCTAAACAACTTTAAAACGCCCCTTCATAAAGTGACCAAGCTATTTTGAGAGGGTTGATGCTGACATGTCCAGTAATGACGTTACAATTTGCAGCTTAAACTCGATAACTTTAAGGTCCACATATCCAGTTTACTTTGAAAACCAAAGCTAGTTTAAAACTTCATGAATACATCAACCTGAGGAGTATTTTAGGTCCCAAATCCAGTTTTAAATTTATACTCCACAAAAAAGAAAACACATATATAAAAATTTAAACCACAGTTCTGGGCCCATTAAAACACCAAAAAAAAAAAAAAAAAAATTCCAGCTCGTTTTTGAAGGAGTGGGACAAAATAATAAGAATGTATATTAAAAACATTTTCCCTTAATTCAGACAAACTAAAATCTTAAGAGGAAACCCAGATCAAAATATTACTCATGCAACATTAAGTGTATTAACTGATTGATATGCAATGTCATAGTGGATGAATAGCAAATTATATGATGCAATAGCATTTAAAAACTTTTTAATCTATTCAATTTGAACATTTTAAATAATGCAACATAGTATTCTGATATTACAGTATTAACATAGTGCTTGATTAAAGATCTGCAAATCTTTGTAGTAACACATTAAGTTAAAAAATTACCTCAGAAGGTAAATATGAAGACGAAAGGAGAATATTTTAATACAGTAATCTGTGCCATACTGACAATTGAGTACGAATACAGCTGAGGATAGCTGACTAAGTAGTAAGAGCTTAATTTTAGTGGTTTAAGAAAAGTTTAGAAATATTTAAAAATTACAGCTACTTTAAAATTTAAGGATTACATATAAGTACACTTGGTGGCCTCTGGCCAAACAATAAGGTGTACAGAAATTTATTCATACAGTGTTAATTCACAGTCCTGATAACTGAATGGCTTGCATAAGAAAGGTATGGCTAGATGTTTCTCACTGGCTGGAAGCAGACATTATAGAACTAATCTTTTTAAAATGCTGAAATACTGAACTTCCACCCTTCTTAATAATAATGAATAACTGCACAAAAGAAAGATGTTAGCACTGTAACAAAGAAGTCAAGGTGTTGGTAATCCACTGCTATAAAGTATATTCTGCTTACCTATTTAAACAGAACTACCCATACTTGTCTGTGACAGTACATTACTAAGTTAAATACATCCTGCACAAGAGGCTTAATTTCTCAAATAAGTCTATTGAACTTTTCTAATGGTTATTTAATAACTTTCTATTGAGTGTGAATGGATAGATAAAGGGAAGAAAAAAAAATCTTATCAATAAATCCTGTATATTTGGGCAGTATTCCCTGATTCCCAAACAAAAAAAGAATTGTATATTGGGTTCCCTCCTTATGGCTCCATATTAAATAATCTGTCAGGGAATAATTTTAAATCTACTTTCAAACTGAGGTGTGGTTACCACAGGTTAGTGATTTTAAATAACTGAGAATATAGCTTTTACTTTGTAAAGTCACTATTAAGTATATAAAAAGGATACTTTTTATGGAAATTCCAAATAAGCATCTTTTCCTTCAAATCTCAGACAAGTTTTTTTAAAGAAGTACAGAAGAAAACATACCAATATAATGTATGTTGTTAGCATAATTTAAAAACAAATGCAGAGACGTGATCTTTAAATTTAATATCAAAATATGCTGACCATTGGGATTGCATTATAATTTTGAAGAAATGATTGAAAACCTTCATCAATTGTTTGCTTCACAGAAAAAACAAGACTTGCTAATGTTTTCATATACACAATCTGAAGAAGTTATATTGTTCATAAGAAAGTTATATTTAATTCTAAGCATAGAGTGAGTATTCACAAAACAAGTTTCAGTTAAAAAAAAAAAAACACTGAATTAGAGTTTTGTAAATACAACTGATTTTGTCCTTGTGATAATTAGTGAATGTACAAATAGGAATTTTGCTAGACTGCTTCCAAGAAAGATAGGTAGACTCGGCGACTGTGAATTCAAGTCAGCAATGCAGGTAGGAGGCGAACTTGGGCTCTTTTGTGAGCAGCACTGTAGAAAGGATTTTTCGAGGGGGTAAAGCCTGCATAAAAGCAGTTATCTTGGCATGTGCAAACAAGAAGGGGGAACGTTGTATTGAAGGAGGGGTCAATTAAAGTCCCTAAAATTCAAGTCCCTTCTTTAGGGAGGTGAGAACCTCCTTGACATATGCACTACTTTAATCTGAGCTGTGTTACAGACAAGTACAGACTCTGGTGTTTGGGACTGACATCTCCAAACCAAGAAAATTAAATAAATAAAAAAGGCAAGGGAGTTTAGAAAATGGTTCTTTCACTAGTGGAATAGAGTCTGAATACCAGAATTCACTGAGAATCTATTTACACCACAGTTTGATTGCGCGCACACACACACACACCCCCATACATATGCATACTCTCACATACATTCCCAATTTTTAATTAAAAAAAAAAAAAGTCAAACAATCAAGAGTGATTGCTTGTAAAATAATTTGTTAAATGCCTAGAGCTGGGCTAAATTTCAACCTTATAGCAGACCATGAAGATAAATTTCTTAATATTCCCATGCCTAAATGTGCCACTGTCAAAACTGAAAAAAATTTAAGCATGTTAACATTAAACACCAAAATTAGTTTAAGCATTCAGTAGCAAATGTTTTTCTTGTAAAACTAAGTTTCTTTCACTGGAAATGGCCTGAAATATTAGTCATAGCCCTAAACCATAGTACAAAATATAACTGAAGAATTCTCATTTTATTCTAAGTTAAACCACCTAACAATACCACTTGTATATTGCCATCATGTTATTCTGTAAAGATGTGATATATAAAATGCTGTAAGACCTGGTACCTTTTCAATTTATAAACACAGTGAACTTCATTACTGTACATGTACTCTGCAACTACAGCTTAGCTGTAAATCCTCCACACACAATGGTATGGACATTATTCCCCCTCTATCCCCGTTAAACTGTACATTGAGACAATACAAATTTACTGTCCCACCCACCCCCTTACAAAAAAATAATACTCTAAAAGCAACCCTACTGCAACTTTTTAATTAAGACGATTACATATATTTTAGACCAATTGCTTTAAAGCAAGAAGGCAGTATAAACCTTCTAGGAAAAATTTTTATAAAAGAGGTTAAGAAATATAAGACAATTTATACATTTAAAAACTTACAATAAATAAGAGAAGAGATGCAGGCATTTTTGAATACTAGATACTATAATCCAATACAAGAACATCTTCATGTTCTGAAGCCATATGTTGAAATTCATTGTTCCTCATGTTTCCTCTCCATGCTTTTAATATTCATTTAACATGACTGGGTACTATGGCTCATTACTTTTCACAAATACTGTGACTGGAAAAAAAGGTTAATTTTGCTACGAAAATGTTATAATACGTTTTGTATGATCGGTCATCATCCTAAAGAGTTCAGTAGAGTCAATGAAAAATAGCAGGGTTATAGCCCCTCCCCCCAAGTCAAAACAATATTTGTTGAAGTAATAAGAATTAGGCCCCATCACAAATGACTTTCACTGAGAAAATAATTGTAACTTAATCCTGCAGCGAAATATCCATTTTTCCTTGTTCTTTTCTTGCACAGTTCCATCAAATGAAGATCACAGCATATTCATAATAAAGTTATATAACTGATTCAGCACCACAAAATGAATTGGGAGACATGAGCGTCTGTCCTGGATTGCAGGGTCACAGGTTAGCCAGGAGAGTGCATTGTACTGTTCCAAAACAAACCTGAAAAGTAAATAAACTGTGTAAGTCATGTATTTAACTCCAACGTCGACTGTGGAAGCAGTTTTCTTTTTTCTTTTTAGACGGAGTTTCACTTTGTTCCCCAAGCTGGAGTGCAATAGCGCAGTCTCAGCTCACTGCAACCTCCACCTACCGGGGTCAAGCTATTTTCCTGCCTCAGCCTCTCAAGTACCTGGGATTACAGGCATGTGCCACCACACCCGGCTCATTTTGCACTTTTTTTTTTTTTTTTTTTTTTTTTTTTTTTTAAGTAGAGATGGGGTTTCTTCATGCTAGTCAGGCTGGTCTCGAACTCCCAACCTCAAGTGATCCACCCACCTCAGCCTCCCAAAGTGCTGGTTATATAGGCGTGAGCCACTGCACCCAGCCAGCAGTTTTCTATTATGGTATTTAAGACTCAAAGTCACCTTAAAAAAGAGTACAAAGTATGGAACAGAGAGCCCTTGGGGTGAAAGATGAGCAATTTCCATAAAAATTATTCTCAAAAGTAGATTACTCATGTTAGAAAAGCAGTGCATATATTGATATCCATTGGTACACAACTATAAATTCTTTGCAAAAATGAGAAAAATATATAAGAATCAGTATTATATTCTTTTAAAGTTGCAGTGACAAACCATTAATGGTAAAAGAGCTGTACCTGAGGACATCTGAAGTCTGATTTGAGTCAAGTGGGTGGGAGTGTTTACTGTGAAGCAGCTCGTCAGATTGCACTGAAGGCACGTGGAGGTGCAAAGAGGCCTAAGAAGGTAACAGGTAATCAATCAGTCAGCCAAACACAAAAGAATCTGCTATTTAGTTTTACCTTATTCTCCCAATATATCTTCTAAAATGATTAAGTACATTTTAGTCCTATGTTATAAATGAAAACCACTATAAAAATGCTTGTTCTCTCTAACTAAATCATTACAGAAGTGATTTTTTTTTTTTTTTTGAGACAGAGTTTTGCTCTGTTGCCAGGCTGCAGTGCAGTGGTGAGATCTTGGCTCACTGCAATCTCCACCACCAGGGTTCAAGCAATTCTCCTGCCTCAACCTCTTGAGTAGCTGGGACTACAGGTGCACGCCAACACATCCACTTTTCTTTTTCTTTTTTTTTTTTTTTAAGTACAGACGGGGTTTCATCATGTTGGCCAGGATGGTCTCGATCCTCCTTGTGATCCACCTGCCTCAGCCTCCCAAAGTGCTCGGCCTGCGCCCAGCCAAGAAGTGATTTTTTTTTTCTTCAAGTAGGGACAGGTTCTTATTCTATTTGACTAGGCTGGTCTCGAACTCCTGGCCTCAAACAATCCTACTGCCTCAGCCTCCCAAAGTGCTGGGATTACGGGCATAAGCTATTGCACCCAGCCAGAAGTGATTTTTAAGTGCAAAACTTATTTTGAATCTTCCTTTTTCCTTTTCTTTAGCTTTACTGTTTTTGAGACCATACAATAATCCTTAAAAAAAAATTCTAATTATCTGCTAAGTTTAATTTGCCTAGATGTGCAAAGTAGATGTTTAAGGAGACACTAAACAGAGTAGCTAAACCTGAGAAGTCCGTCCCTAAGTTATAGGACACCCTTTATGACTATGCAGACATACCTAAGTCTAGCACTGAAAAAAGTAACAGGAATAAGCATAAGCAAATAGTTTGTTTACAGCACAATAAACCTCAAACAAAGTTGTCTTTGGTTGAACTGTTAACAATTTAAGTAGCAGAGTGCACAGATGCCTTCTTTGCCCACTCGATTTCATAACAGAGGGTTAGTAAAAACTGGCACACTTATTTAGGTATGGCAATGAATAGTGGGAGAAAGAAATGAGCTACTTCACACTCCAATTAAATAAAATCATTTTGTTTATAAGTCAATATATATAATAGTATTAAAAAGTTATGACAAACAATGGATGTTTACTGCAGTAACTTGGTAGATCTCATTGTATACACTGTAAAAGATACTAGTCCATATTTAGGTGCACTCTCCTCTGCAAATGCAATATATGTAGAAACTCGTGTAGTATAATCATCAATATAACCAAAAATATCTATGTTTGAAGTATCTATAAACTCTTGATTTATGGAATTTTAAGCAAGTCTCACACTGCAAATCACTACAAATTTTTAAAATGTAATTAGTACTAGTACTCTATGATAAAAAGGAATCTAGTTAACAACCCGTTATATTTCCAAGCAAAGAGAAAAAAACAGATGGCTTTACCGCCTACAGTATAAAACTAAAATGGGATATATGAAAAAAAGTGAACAAAAATTATGGTAAATTATGCCTTACCTGGTAGTTTATAACCAGAAGTTCTAATCTTGACAATGTACCTAAGGGTAAATGCCCGCTTTTTACTATCCTTTCAGCAAATACTGAGTAGGAACGGCTCTAGATAGTCCCTTGGACTTTTGTAAAGTTGTGTTTCCTGAAACACTAAGGTAATGAACTATTAACAGGTGTTAAATAATCCTTTCCTTGTGTATTAAGTTTGGAAAATGCTAGGTAAACTATCTTATTTACCTGTTTTTCAGAGACTTTAGTGTGCATACATGTATTATGACTAAAAAAGAGGACAGAGAGCATGTGAAGGACCCTTCCAAAGGACCAAAGAACCCTTTGTTTTGTGGAGACGCCAAGGACTACTGGTATACAGAAAATCTCTTGACAATATGTTCTTACAATGAGATCATTATAGACCACTGCACATCTACTGGAAGGGAAAGAAATAACATATGACAAAACTATTACTTGACACCCTGTAAAAATATTATCTCATCGGCCAGGCACAGTGGCTCATGTCTGTAATCCCAGCACTTTGGGAGGCTGAGGTAGGTAGATCACCTGAGGTCTGGAGTTTGAGAATAGCCTGGCCAACCTGGTGAAACCCCATCTCTACTAAAAACACAAAAATTAGTTGGGTATGGTGGGTGCCTGTAGTCGCAGCTACTCAGGAGGCTGAGGCAGGAAAATTGCTTGAACTCGGGAGGTGGAGGCTGCAGTAAGCCGAGATGGCACCATTGCACTCCAGCCTGGGCAACAAGAGCAAAACTCTGTCTCAAAAAAGAAAAGAAAAATATTATCTCATTAATAATCAATTCAGATCATCAGATGTTGTATCCTTTTTTTTTTTGAGACGGAGTTTCACTCTTGTTACCCAGGCTGGAGTGCAATGGCGCGATCTCGGCTCACCGCAACCTCCGCCTCCTGGGTTCAGGCAATTCTCCTGCCTCAGCCTCCTAAGTAGCTGGGATTACAGGCACGCGCCACCATGCCCAGCTACTTTTTTGTGTTTTTAGTAGAGACGGGGTTTCACCATGTTGACCAGGATGGTCTCGATCTCTTGACCTCGTGATCCACCCGCCTCAGCCTCCCAAAGTGCTGGGATTACAGGCTTGAGCCACCACGCAGATGTTGTATTCTTTAAAAATGTGGTATGTAAGTTCACTCTTTAATCTCAAATGTCATTGAGTCAATGGGATGTGATGCAAAGATATCATTTAATAGCAACAGGCTTAGAAGACAGCAAAAAAGCTACTGGTCTAGTACCCACTAAAATATAACCCTAAGAAACCAAAGCATACATACAATCCAACTTTTACTCCCAACAAGTAAAAATAAATTAGTATGGATATATGTATATATGTATGGATTGATTGACTGAGAAGCAGTCTCGCTCTGTCACCCAGGCTGGAGTGCAGTGTTGCAATCTCAGCTCACTGCAACCTCTGCCTCCCACAATCAAGCAACTGTCCTGTCTCAGCCTCCTGAGTAGCTGCAACTACAGGTGCCCACCACGCCCGGCTAATTTTTGTGTTTTTAGTAGAGATGGGGTTTCACCATGTTGGCCAGGCTGATCTAGAACTCCTAACCCAGGCGTCCCCAAACTTTTTACACAAGGGGCCAGTTCACTGTCCCTCAGACCATTGGAGGGCCACCACATACTGTGCTCCTCTCGCTGACCACCAATGAAAGAGGTGCCCCTTCTTGAAGTGCGGCGGGGAGCCAGATAAATGGCCTCGGGGCCGCAGTTTGGGGACGCCTGTCCTAACCTCAGGTGATCTGCCCACCTCAGCCTCCCACAGTGCTGGGATTATAGGCGTGAGCCACTGTGTACAGCCCAGTTAGCAAGTACTTAAATTAGCATGATTTATTGATTAAAACCAGTCCATTCTGTCCAGGTGCAGTGGCTCATGTCTGTATTCCCCGTACTTTGGGAGGCTAAGCAGGGCGGATCATGAGGTCAGGAGATGGAGACCATCCTGGACAATATGGTGAAACTCTGTCTCTACTAAAAATACAAAAATTAGGTGGGCATGGTGGCACGTGCCTGTTAATCCCAGCCACTCTGGAGGCTGAGACAGGAGAATCGTGTGAACCAGGGAGTCGGAGGTTGTGCCACTGCATTCCAGCCTGGCAACAGAGCAAGACTCCATCTCAAAACAAACAAAAAACCAGTCAACTTCTAGTGGGTTTACATAAGAATAAGTGAGTCACATCTGAATTTGTTATTCTGGAACAGTATTAGCAGCAGAAATAAATTCTGTATAGGGCTTCTGTATCTCATTTTATGATTTATCTCCACTTCACGTTATATTGCTTACTAACAAATTTGGTTTTATTTTTTTTTTGAGAGGGTCTCCTGTCACCCAGCTGGGGTGCAGTGGCATAATCATGGCTCACTGCAGCCTCAACCTCTTGGGCTCATGCAATCCTCCCTCCTGCTTCAGCTTCTCATGTTACTAGGACTACAGGCACATGCCACCATGCCTAATATTTAAAATTTTTTAGAGAGACGAAGTTTCGCTATGTTGTCCAGGCTGATCACAAACTTCTGGCCTCAAGTGATCCTCCTGCCTCAACCTCCCAAAGGGCTGAGTTTATAGGTGTGAACCCCTGTGCCCAGCCTGAGTTTGTTGTAATAAAATAAATCATTGTGAATCTGAGGGTCTCACTGCTGCATTTAAAAACCACTCAGTTTTAACACAGCAATCTACAAACGAGAAAAGCTTTTTTAAGTAGTAAATGAACTAAAAATCAAATATTATTACAAGGATTATAAATCTTTTAATCCCCAAAATAATGCAGCGTAACAGCAGTGCAGTATGATGCAATTCAAAGAATAACATAATAATCATTAAAAGACCCAGGTTTCAGTCTTGTATCTATTACCAATTTATGACTTTGGACAGGTGAGTTTTTCTGAACTTAAATATGCTCACCTAGAAAATAAGGTTAGACTAGAGGTAATATAAAGTTTCTCTCAGCTCTAAATTTCCAAACCTGCAGTCAAAATACAGACTGAACATCCCCAATCCAAAAAAAATACGAAAGCCAAAACACCTCTGGTCCCAAGCATTTCGAATAAGGGATACTCAATCTACACTAACAACAAGGGTCATAGGAGTTTAAGAATGAAGTTCTAAAAATGTAAATTTAAAAACTAGTTCTTTATTTTTTTTTGAGACGTAGTCTCACACTCTGTCATCCAGGCTGGAGTGAAGTGGCATGACCTCGGCTCACTGCAACCTCTGCCTCCCAGATTCAAGTAACTGTCCTGCCTCAGTCTCCCCAGTTGCTGGGCCTACAGGCATCTGCCATCGTAGAGACGAGGTTTTGCCATGTTGGCCAGGCTGGTCTTGAACTCCTGACCTCAGATAATCCACCTGCCTAGGCCTCCCAAAGTGCTGGGATTACAGGTGTGAGCCACTGTGCCTGGCTTAGTTGTTTCATAATTAGATAATTCTCTTTGTGATCTTGTTTAGAGAGTCACATACGGCAATGCATTTAAGAATTTAGATAAGCTATAAGACTTCAAAAAGCCACTTCTATATTTCTCAGGACTTAAGCTGTCAATTAGAATTATTTAAGAACTGGGACAGAAATGGCAATACCTTAAGAAAAAGGGGACACTGATATTGTGCTTGAGGACATGCTGACCAGAACCAGTTAGGTAATGGACCTGCTTTGGCAGTTGATACAAAGTAACCAAGGGCCAGTGGTTGCTGAAGAATATTAGGTACTTCTTCATGAGCTTCTGTTGAAAGTAGCCGATCAGTACCCTGACCCTTAAAAAGACAAAATTAAAAGTTTATTAGTTCATTCTGAATATAGATATATATTTATACCTCTATATCTAGATATATATATAGCTGAAACAAGATATGGCTTATGGCAATCAGTCTCATTATCTTATGATATCAGTTTAACAAAATACTGAAGGGTAGGAAAAAAATCAGTTTCTATACACTTAGGAGTATTAAAATTAGAACATTAATGTAACACATTTTAAGAATTGCATAAAATGAATATACCAAATGTTTAACAAGACTGTATTATTAAGCCAAGCTCATGTGAAAGTGTGTAAACCTTCATAGGTGAGTAAAAAATAGAAAACGTTTAATGACACTTCTAACTTATTTGCTAATATTCCTCTAAGTCCTGAAAACCACACCCCAATCCAAAAGGTGGATTCAATTTAGCTTTGTTAATCTAGCACTATCTATAAAATGCAGTTAACAGTATTGTGAAAAGCATTATGGTCACATGAAGGGACAACTACTAAATCACATTCATATCCTTTGGATTAGTCAGTGTATTTCCTGGTATTTAAGGAAATAGATAAAAGAAAAATAACATGCAGGAAAATGTTCATTACATCATTATAACAGGAAAAAAACACTTAAATGTCCAATATTTTGGAAAGGACATAAATTATGGCATAGCAAAAATGCAATATTAAAAAGCTGATTATACTTATTGAGAACTGCAATATAAATGTGGAAGGAAGATAATTTGCTTAAAAGTAAAAATGGAGCCAGGCGCAGTGGCTCACACCTGTAATCTCAGCACTTTGGGAGGCTAAGGTGGGCAGATCACAACATCAGGAGTTCGAGACCAGTCTGGCCAACATGGTGAAACCCTGTCTCAACTAAAAATAAAAAAAAAATTAGCCAGGTCTGGTGGTGTGCACCTGTAATCCCAGCTACTCAGGAGGCTGTGGCAAGAGAATCGCATGAACCTGGGAGGCAGAGGTTGCAATGAGCCAAGATTGCGCCATTGCACTCCAGCCTGGGTGACAGTGTGAGACTGTCTCAAAAAAAAAAAAAGTAAAAGTGATTTTATCAAGGTGGTGGGATTACTGATACTACTGAGCTATTGAAATAAATATATGTATGTCTTTCAATAATCTAATTTCTTTGCAGTTACAAAAAGGAGGAAGGGATGCAAAATAAGATTGGACAAAGATCCTCCCCTACTTTACAAGGGTAAATTTTAAACCTATGCATGCTACAATAATCAAATAACCAGTATATATAATTTCAAATAGAGATGTGTTATTCACTGAAGCCCAATTAGTTTTTACTTCAAATAGACAAAACAGCCTGCTTTCATAACTGCTAAAGATAAAAAGAGGGAGTGGAGGATGGTCAATGTTTTATCTGGTGTTATGAGAAAATTAATGTTTTTATTATATTCCTTGTCACAACCCTGACATGAATGGCCGCTCTTAGAGTTACATATAGTGAGTCTTAAAGATACTGTGATCCCGTATCTGAGTAAAAAGCTATGGTGAACAGCCACAAAACTACAAAAAGGATTAATGCCAAATGATCTAGAAAATACGGATTCAGGGAAAACAGAGCCTTAGACTACCTTAAAAATGTGCAATTCAGGGCCGGGCGCGGTGGCTCAAGCCTGTAATCCCAGCACTTTGGGAGGCCAAGGCGGGTGGATCACGAGGTCAAGAGATCGAGACCATCCTGGTCAATATGGTGAAACCCCGTCTCTACTAAAAATACAAAAAAAAGTAGCTGGGCATGGTGGCGCGTGCCTGTAATCCCAGCTACTCAGGAGGCTGAGGCAGGAGAATTGCCTGAACCCAGGAGGCGGAGGTTGCGGTGAGCCGAGATCGCGCCATTGCACTCCAGCCTGGGTAACAAGAGCGAAACTCCGTCTCAAAAAAAAAAAAAAAAAAAAAAAAAATGTGCAATTCAAAGTACTGATGACACAGAAATGCATGAATGTACTGTTAGTTAACCTCACCTCTTGATAATTTCCAAGGAAAAATAGTATTGCATTTCATATATTAATCCATTACTAAGTTAAGGAATGGCATTTAGAAAAACTAAATGTTTTTTTTTTTTTTTTTTTTTTTTTGAGACAGACTCTCACTCTGTTGCCCAGGCTGGAGTGTAGTGGTGCGATCCTGGCTCACTGCATCCTCTGCCTCCTGGGTTCAAGTGATTCTCCTGCCTCAGCCTCCCGAGTGGCTGGGACTATACAAGGTGTGTGCCACCATACCCAGCTAATTTATCTTTTTAGTAGAGACGGGTTTCACCATATTGGCCAGGATTGTCTTGAACTCCTGACCTCATGATCTGCTTGCCTTGGCCCTGCAAAGTGCTGGGATTACAGGTGTGAGCCACTGTGCCCGGCCCCCAAAAAACTAAAATTTTATAACACAGTTACCTTGCCCACATCACCTCCATGGGGGTAATGAGATCCTGGAGAATGTACAGGAGAACCAGTCGGAGAAGCAGGAAGGATATTAATGATATCAGGGTCAAGATCATCTCCTGTGTCTAACAAATCAAAGATACCCATTCCATCTGCTCCATCTAAACAGGAGAAAGAAAAGAAATTTAAAATTCCATTTTCCATATCCTATGATCATTCACAGGAAAGGGTCAAAATAAATGAAATTTTAACCAAAATGGGTTAATTTAACCAACATTTACTGAGTGTCTACCATGTGCCAAGTATTGTGCTAAAAGCCATATAAATAATTATGCATAAACAAGCATGTGGTAGTCTGAATAATGGCCCCCCAAAGATGTCCACATCCTAATCCCAGGAATCTAAGAATATGTTACCATAAAGGACTTTGCAGATGTGATCAAGCTAAGGATCTTGAGATGGGGAGATTATTCTGGATTATCCGGGTGGGTCCAATGTAATCACAGGGGTCCTAATAAGAGGGAGGCAGTAGGGTTAGAGTCAGTGAAGGAGATGTGATGACACCATACTGCTGGCATCCAAGATGGAAGAAGGGACCATGAGCCAAGGAATGCAGGTGGCCTGTAGAAGCTGGCAAAGGCAAGGAAACATTTTCCCTTAGAGCCTCCAGAAAGGAATCAATCCTGCTGACATTCTGACTTTGGCCCAGTGAGACTGATTTTGGACTTCTGACTTCCAGAACTGTAAGATAAAATAAATGGGTGTTGTTTTAAGCCACTAAATGTGTAGTACTTTGTTAGAGCAGCAATAGGAAACTAATACAAAGCAAATATGGTACGTAGGAAATGAAAATGTGTTTAAAGTGGGACTAGAGTATTCCCCCTATCCATGGAGGATGTGTCCCAAGACCCACCCCCATGCCCCCGTAGATTCCTGAAACCAAAGATAGTACCAAATCCTATATACTGGTTTTTCCTTTAAGTACACACCTATGACGAAATTTCATTTATAAATCAAGTACAGTAAGCGATTAATAACAATAATAGAACAATTACAGCAAGGTAATATAATAAAAGGTATGTGAATGTGGTCTCTTTCAAAGTGTCTTATTGTACTATATCATGGGTAATTGAAACCATGTAAAACTAAACCAAAGATAAGGAGGATTACTCTATTTATGAATAATACCATGTTCTTTCTTAAGTAAAATATTCGAGTTATTATATAACACACTAAAGACAGCATAGTAGCCATACTTGTGACTTTATAGAGATGTGAGATTTTTAAAGGTAGCTCACATTAACAATAAAATATTATTTATTTTCTCTTCTACTAAAATGCAACCTATAAATTCAACTGGAAAAGCTACATCTCTACTTTGGCAGTTTATCATTGCCCAGGCTGGGGTGCAAAGGTGTGATCTCGGCTCAACAAAACCTCCGCCTCCTGGGTTCAAGTGATACTCCTGCCTCAGCCTCCCAAGTAGCTGAGATTACAGGCATGCACCACCACGCCTGGCTAATTTTGTATTTTTAGTAGAGATGGGGTTTCTCCATGTTGGCCAGGCTGGTCTCGAACTCCCGACCTCCATTGATCCGCCTGCCTCAGCCTCTCAAAGTGCTGGGATTACAGGCGTGAGCCACTGCACCCAGCCATCTATTGCCTTTTAAAATAAGTAATGATGTCTGGGAATGGTAGCTCATGCCTATAGTCCCAGCACTTGGGGAGGCCGAAGTGGGTAGATCATTTGAGGTCAGGAGTTTGAGACCAGCCTGGCCAACATGGTGAACCCACATCTCTACCAAAAATACAAAAATTAGCCAGACATTGTGGCATGTGCCTATAATCAAAGCTACTCAAGAAGCTGAGGCACGAGCATCGCTTGAACCCAAGAGGCGGAGGTTGCAGTGAGCTGAGATCGTATCGCTGCACTCCAGCCTGGGAGACAGAGTGAGTGAAACTCTGTCTCAAAACAAATTTTTTTAAATAAAGATTTATGGGATAATTCATAGCACCAGTTCTGATACCCACAAGGTGAAAGAATGGTTGTATTAGTTTCCTGTTGCTGCTTTAATAAGTTACCACAAACTGTTGGCTTAAAAACAACACACATTTATTCTCTTACAGTTCTGGAGGCCAGAAGCCTGAAATCAGCTTCACTGGACTGAAATCAAGATGTCGGCAAGGTTGAACTCCTCTGGAGGCTTGAGGGGATAATCTGTTTCCTTGTCTTTTCCAGAGTCTGGAACTATAGTCTTTGGCTCATGGGCTCTTTCTCCATCTTCAAAGTCAGCAGCATAGCATCTTCTCCCTTTGACTCTGTCTCCCTCTGTTTCCATCACATGGCTTTCCCCTCTTCTATGTAGTCAAATCTCCTTCTGCCTCCTTCTTATAAGAGTACATGTTATTGCATTAAGGGCCCACCTGCATAATCCAGGATAACCTCTCCATCTCAAGATCCTTAACTTATCACATCTGCAAAGTCATTTTTTGGTAAAGCAAGGTATCATTCACAGGTCTCAGGTATTGGACATGAATTTAATTTGGGGGGTATTCTTCAGACTACCAAAATGGAACAAATTACCTACCATTATTGGGATTGAAAGCTAAATCCAAATTTTCAGTGGTATAAGTAGCTGAAGCTACTTGCACAGAAGCAGAAGTAGGAAACACAAGTATATGAGTACATGATGTATCCTGTGGGGTATTTAGCTGAGATGTCTGCATGTTTAGAGTAGTGCTTCTTCCAAATACAGAACCAGTTGACACAGAATCTGAAAATGAAAGATATTTTTTTCTTTTAATAAATGAGGAATAAATTTTATGTAATACTTAAAAACTTAACTGCATGAAGAATTAAATCTGATATAAACTAAAGATAGCTAACCTGGCATAATAACAAAAGAGCCTTGGGGCTCCATTGCGACCAAGCAAGCACTGAGAATGCTAGGGGAGTCTGCAGCAGATATACCACACATTCTACACATGTCTTTGAGCCTTTTACTTAGAGACTGCAAATTTCGACGACTCAGCAAACAGCTCCAATCTGTGGGTATCAACAGTAAAAAAACAAAAATCAAAGTAACAGTATTATTATTTTTTAAATGAGTTTAGTCTTTGAAAGGTAACAGCATTATTATCCTCGTAGAACCAAGTTAAAGTTAAAACATAAAAAGTTAATGAATTTTAAATTAGTGTATTCCTCAAACAGGAGTCATCATCAAGTTGCAATTCTTACTGCTTGATGCTACTCAACATCCTTTATCCCCCTAATTTTAGGATACACCACGTTCAATTGATAGCTGCTCAACAGAGGGCGAGTTAAATAACAATCAGAAAATGGAAAAAACAGAAGAGAACAAGAACAGCAGCAAGACTGGTATTAAAGTTAAATAATAGTAAAATGTCTTTTTAAAATTTGAATTAAGCCATTTGTGGCCTACACATATGTGGTTCCTTACTTGATAACCTTTGCATTTTATTCAACAGATATATCTAGATGTAGTCTGAACAGTGCATGAATTAACATAAAACAGAAATTTAAACACTAATAAAAGCACAATTTTACCTTTCAATTCTCCATGACCAATCCTTCCTAGACGACCAATTACAACTCTCCATGGTAGTGAACTCATTTGTACAAGTCCCAAGCACCACTCCCAAAGTTTCTGTAGACCAAATTTTCTAGCAGAACCTTTTTTCCGACGAGCCCTATTGTATGAATAAAGAGAGAGTTATAAATATTTCTAAAATTTATATGACATTTTAAGACAGCTCAAATTTGTGAAGAACAGGTCCCTTAATTTTAGTGCTTCACACTTTTATACAAGTCTTAAGCGAGAATATTCATAAAATCATAGATTTGGCATGTAAGTTTGTTTTTGTAATTCACACTACAATACATAAAACTGTTCAAAAAGTTTGTCTATAAAACAACTCAATTAGTCAGAAATACTGCTCTACACCAGCGATTTTTTTTGGAGATGGAATCTCTCACTCTGTCACCCAGGCTGGAGTGCAGTGGCACGATTTTGGCTCACTGCGACCTCCGACTCCTGGGCTCAAGTAATTCTGCCACAGCCTCCCGAGTAGCTGGGATTACAGCCACCCGCGATCACGCCTGGCTAATTTTTGCATTTTTAGCAGAGAGGGAGTTTCACCATGTTGGTCAGGATAATCTCAACTCCTGACCTCAGATGATGGCAGATCGCCTCAGTATCCCAAAGTGTTGCAACAGGCATAAGCCACTGTGCCCATCCCTGCAAACTTTTTTTTAAAGAGCCAGTACTTCAAGTGGGAATGGCCAGATTTGGTCAATGGTCTGTAGCAAGCAATGCCTGCTCTATGCTGTAAGTTGAAGAACAGCCAAACCACCACCCTTCTGAGTCCAAACAGCATTGTTGTATGTTTTCTGCATACATGTCCTTCACTAGGTAAATATGCAACATAAACGTTCTATGGCTGAGCAACAGTGGCTATCACTTTTTATTTATTTATTTATTTATTTATTTATTTGAGATGGAGTCTCACTCTGTCACCCAGGCTGGAGTGCAATGGCGTAGTCTTGACTCACTGCAACCTCCACCTCCCAAGTTCAAGCAATTCTCCTGCCTCAGCCTTCTGAGTAGCTGGAACTACAGGCGCATGCCACCATACCCAGCTAATTTTCAAAATTTTCATATTTTTAGTAGAGATAGTGTTTCACTATGTTGGCCAGGCTGGTCTCAAACTCCTGACCTTGTGATCCACCCACCTCGGCCTCTCAAAGTGCTGGGATTTTACAGGCGGGAACTGCCGCGACCTGCCAACAGTGGTTATCACTTATTGAGTACTCACTATGCAGCATCCATTGTGCCCAGTTTACATGTAATACCTCATTTCATCCTAACAACTCTATGAGACAAATAAAATTATCCTCCAAATTTTACAGATAAGCTGTAACTCAGCTGGCTAAGGTAGTTTTTCCAAGATCAGTAGTAGCGGGTTTGGGATTTCAGCCCAGGTTTGACTCCATCACTGTCTCCCCAAATCCCTTTTTTTTTTTTTGAGACGGATTTTTGCTCTTGACACCAAGGCTGGAGTGCAATGGCATGATCTCGGCTCACTGTAACCTTCATCTCCCAGGTTCAAGTGATTCTCCTGCCTCAGCCTCTCAAGTAGCGGGATTATGGGCATGTCCCACCATGCCTCGCTAATTTTTTTTGTATTTTCAGTAGAGATGGGATTTCACCATGTCAGTCAGGCTGGTCCCGAACTCCTGACCTCAGGTGATCCGCCCGCCTCAGCCTCCCAAAGTGCTGGGATTACAGGTGTCAGCCACCTCTCCCAGTCCCATCATTGCCTCTATTAACTATTCTCTCACTTCTACCTTATCAAGATAGTAAAATGCTAACACTATTTTGATAATGAAAAGGGTGGTATTTTTTTCCTCTACTTTCTAATACTTCGCGGATTAGCATATTCTTTCCCAAGCTCACTTAATTAGTATAAATATTCCATTAAAAAAAAAAAAATCAAAATTTTATCCAGGAAATAGGAAGCACTGTTCTACGGTTTATAATATAAAGATTAATAGACTTGTTAATCTTTATAACCAATAATATAATGTTTCTACATTCTTTTTCCCCAGCATAATTCAGACCTAATAATCATTAGATATTTCTGCATATATTCAATTTCTCACCTAAAAAAGAACAGGCCTTTATATAATAAAGAAGAAAATCAAAGAAAGAACCCAAATTCTTTTTTTTTTTTTGAGACAGGATCTCACTCTGTCATCCAGGTTGAAGTGCAGTGGTGCAACCTTACCTCACTGCAGCCTCGACTTCCTAGGCTCAAGTGATCCTCCTGCCTCAGTCTCCTGAGTTGCTCGGACTACATGCCCAGGCAAATTTTTGTATTTTTGTAGAGACCGGGTTTTGCCATGTTGTCCAGGCTGGTCTCAAACTCCTGGAATCAAGTGATCCGCCTTGTTTCAGCCTCCCAAAGTGCTGGGATTACAAGCATAAGCCACCATGCCTGGCCAGAACCCAAATCTTAAAACTAAAAATCATTTCACAGATTTGCTTTTCAGGTTCTCCTGGAGAGCATTCACTAGCCTTAAAAACATGTTTCAAGGCTTTATTAAAGCCTTGAAATGATTATTAAGTGATAATTCATTATGAGGCTCACCTGTTGGGACCTATTAATTATATCCTTCTTAAATAACTGGATGTGATATTTATTGCCAAGGAGAATTCTAAAACAGCCATCACATTCTGAAGACATCCAAACTATTTTTTTTTTTCTGAGACAGAGTCTCGTTCTTGTCGCTCAGGATGGAATGCAATGGCATGATCTTGGCTCACTGGTAACCTCTGCCTCCCAGATTCAAGTGATTCTCCTGCCTTAGCCTCCCAAGTAGCTGGGATTACAGACACCCACCACCACACCCGGCTACATCCTAACATTTAAATGATGAAATTTTAAATAGCCAATTTTAGGAAAGGAATTTAACTTATTCAGTTAATTAGGGGCTGTATCTTAGATGGTACATGAGAAAAGTTTAAATGTTCTATAGATATTTTACTAGACTTATTTATTATTTATTTTTATTTTTTGAGACAGAGTTTTGCTCTTGTTGCCCAGGCTGCAGTGCAATGGTACAATCTTGGCTCATGGCAACCCCCAACCTCCTGGTTCAAGAGATTCTCCTACCTCTGCCTCCCGAATAGCTGGGATTATGCACATGCACCACCACAACTGGCTAATTTTTTGTATTTTTAGTAGGGACAGGGTTTCTCCATGTTGGTCAGGCTGGTCTCGAACTACTGACCTCAGGTGATCCACTCGCCTCGGCCGCCCAAGTGCTGGGATTATAGGCGTGAACCACACTGCACCTGGCCTACTAGACCATTTGTTAATTGCAGAAGAGTTGTCTAACTACGTCTTTTAAAAATGTTCAGCTAAAACAATTGTCTTAAGCTTTATAATTCAGAAATTAGGGACCTTAATTTTTTTGCTTGTATAATAGATTAATCACAATTATTTTTAATTATCTTAGTTATAAAACATAAACATTCACTACAGAAAAAAGTAAAAAGCACCCACAATACCCCATCTTAATATTTTAATATATATAAAAACTTCAAACTGGTTTCTATTCATTAAAAATGAAACAAAATGTTTGTGTGTATGTGTGTGTATATATATGTATACATGAATTTTAAAAAATGGAATAATATGATACATTTAGGGAAATACAAATACCTATTTGGAACATCGATGTTAATGATACAAGTTTCTAAAAGTTCTCCATATAGATCTGTGCAAGATGCAAGAATCCACCTTTGATCATGTGATAAACAGTAGCCCACAAAAAGAACATTATATTTCTGTCCAGCTTCTCCAAATGTTTCTCCTAGCTCTGTTTGTTTGTCCTTCACTGGAGCCAGAATAAAAGGAGGTGCATAAAGTCGAATACACTCTGGTCTCTATAAAATAAAAAATTAAGGTATTATGATACTGTACAATCTTAGGGAAATATTGCATTGAAAATGTAATTATTATCTACCCAATAAGATAATTGGAAAATTAGAGCTAAACAAAAAAAATTGCACATAGTTTTGCATAATATCATAAAAATGTTGGGTAAGTGCAGTGGCTCATGCCTGTAATCCCAGCAATTTGGGAAGCAGAGGTGGGTGATCACCTGAGGTCAGGAGTTTGAGACCAGCCTGGCTGACATGGCGAAACACCACACACAAAAAAAATTAGCTGGGCATGGTGGTACATGCCTATAATCCCAGCTACCCAGGAGGCTGAGGCAGGAAAATCACTTGAACCCAGGAGGCCAAGGTTGTGGTGAGCCGAGATCACCCCAATGCACTCCAGCCTGGGCAACAGAGCAAAGCTCCATCTTGGGGCTGGGGTTGGGGGAAGTATGTATAGTCATTCAATAACTTTGATCATGAAAAACATACTTACATCAGGACTTCTAAGGGCAGTTTCCATGGCTAAACCTGGACCAAAGCCAGTCAAAGTTTTCACATTGGTTGATGTTGGAAGTGGCCTCCGACACTGGGTAAAGGCCGAGAAAGCCAGGGATTTTAAATGCTGGGTATAGATTTGTCTATCTTCATGCTTCACAGGTTGCAACAGGTACTGACAAGGAATAATCTAAGAAGTATAGGCAAATATTACAAATGTTAAACGTCCAAAAGAGAATAAAAGGAACTGTGGGTCTAAAACTCTAAACACTTTTTACTAGAAAAATTTAAACAAAACATAATTTAAATGAAAATTTAAGGATTGTTTTCTTATCTATTACGTAGGCTTTTAATAAGCAGCCAATTTTACTAATGGGTCCTGAACTAAAGTACCATTTAAAACCTTTAAAATTTTCTTGCCAGGTGCAGTGGCTCATGCCTCTAATCCTAGAGGTTTGGGAGGTTGATGGGAGCAGATCACAAGGTCAAGAGATTGAGACCATCCTTGCCAACATGGTGAAACTCCGTCTCTACTAAAAATGCAAAAATTAGCTGGGTGTGGTGGCATGCACCTCAAGTCCCAGCTGCTTGGGAGGCTGAGGCAGAAGAACTGCTTGAACCCAGGAGGTAGAGATTGCAGTGAGCCAAGAGTGAGCCACTGCCTTCCAGTCTGGCAAAACAAAACAAAACAAAACAAAAAACAACCTATAAAATGTTCTGTACAATGCTTATGTTAATTAATACTGCCACTGATTAGTCCTGGTGAAGTCTATAAAATAAATTCCAAATTTCTTCTAACAATATGGCTAATTGTTTTCTCTTTTTCTTGTAACCTGTCTTGTTTAGGTTCATGCTACATTTTTCTATTTAGGATTACGAATTTTAAAATTGGCTTATAAAATAACAGAAGAAATATTTAATGTACTTAATGCAATCTTTTTATTTTGTAATATTGCTGTGGTATGACTATGAAGTTTATCTTTTATAAATTCTTTAAGATTTCTATTGTGATATTACTTGAAGTAAAATCAATATAACTTAGCTTTTAGATAATCAATTTGAATACAGAAAAGCAGTATCTGAAACTTCTGACAACATCAAACTGTTTTACATGATTTTAACTCACAACATTTATCACTCTTACCTGTACAGAAACAGTACTCTTGATATGAGGAGGAAGAGTCTGGACCATTTCTAGAAAGCATCGAAGTAGCCCCAACGTCCACACATTAGAAGAGTTAGTGCTCTCATCTTTATTTTCATATGTAAAAGGATCAATTATATAAACAACGATTGCAGGTGGATAAGTAATTGCATGTGAATCACCATCTGTGGGGATTCCCACTTTATCCCGATCCATCGTGCTAAAATTTAAGGTAGAAATTAGATAAAAAGTTGTACTGTATGTGCTTGGGATAGCATCTAAGCAGGTTCTTAATATCCTCCTCCTCTTTTTTGGTGAAAGGTATGAGAAATCCTCTCTGAAAATTAAGGACATTTCTTCCTTGCCAAAGTGAACCATAAATAAAGTACATACAATTTCACAGTGTATAAAGACACTTGCCTTAAGAGGTCTTGCCTTACATTTACAAAAAAAAAATATATATATACACACACACACACACACACACACACAAACACACACACACACACACACATACATAATATATGTATATATTTATTTATTTATTTTAAACCATAGAATATTAGATGCCAAAGACTTAGATGCTTAGAGTTTAAGGGATAAACTGAGACAAAGATAGGTCTCTTTGTCTGAGACTATCTCAAATAGCTGCCCAAATTTATAAAGTTGGGTACAGGTAGAACTAGACCAGAAATAAAATACATTTCTAGACTTACTCAATGTTCTAGGACATTTTTAGACTATATGTATTTTTTATTCTTATCTTTTGAGATGGGGGTCTCACTATGTTGACCAGGTTGGTCTTGAACTCTTGGTCTCATGCAATCCTCCTGCCTTGGCCTCTCAAAGTGCTAGGATTACTGACATGAGCCACTTTACCTAGTCCCATTTTTAGTTCATATATATTTATTTCATACTTCATAGCTTCAATGAACAAATTTCATTCTCTGATGGGTGATTTAATTTTTTTTAAACTTCAGATCTATTCAGATGTTCAAGATGGGTAAATCAATCTGGGTAATGGTTTGTTTTTACCCATATATGAGTGTACTTTTGGGCACAACTGCATCCTGGGTAACTGACAGATATAATTAAGTTCTGGCCAACCTAGTCTACAAATCAAAAGGAACGCTCACAAAAAAACCTTTGTCATAAAAGGAGAGCTGTCATAATCATTCTTGTCACCATAAATAAATTGGAATCACTGTGTAAAGTATTTAATACATACTGTATCATATTACTCTGTTTACAGATAAGGAAGCAAGCTCAGAAAACTAGAGCTTCCTCTAAGTCACAAAGCAGGTAAGTGGCAGAGCAGAGCTGAGATTCAAACTTTAATAGGACTCACTATTGAACAGACTGGCTCAATAGTGACTTCTCAATCACTGGAGTGAATTGCACAGGCAAATCTACTTGACAGTTATGCCACAGAAGACTCGAATGTCATATGGTATTGGACTGTATGGTTTTCAAGTTCTTAATTCCCACTCTCTGATTCTAGAATTCCATGATAAAGACTTTATGAAGAATCTACATTACAATTTTATACATAAAATATTCAACACTAGGCCAGGTGTCGTGACTCATGCCTGCAATCCCAGCACTTTGGGAGGCTGAGGAAGGTAGATCGCTGAGTCCAGGGGTTCCAGATCAGTCTGGGCAACATGGTAAAACCCTGTCTCTACTAAAAATACAAAAATTAGCCAGGCGTGGTGGTGCATGCCCGTAATTCCAGCTACTTGGGAGGCTGAGGCAGGACAATTGCTCGAACCTGGGAGTCAGAGGTTGCAGTGAGTGGAGATTCCACCACTGTACTCCAGCCTGGGTGAAAGAATGAGACTCTAGTGTCAAAAAAGAAAAAAAGAAGCATCATAGTTTTTTTTTTATATTTCTGCAAGAATCAGTATTTTTAAAGGTACCTCTCAGACACATCAGGATGTGGCTGAATGGGAAGTGAAGATGACTCTCCAGAAATCCCAGCTGTCTGTAGAGCTGATGGCTGTTGCCCACCTAGCTGACCACTCTGAACTGTATTTGCTTGTGTAGGCATAGATCCTGCAGCATTACTGTTCATACTGCCAAAGGGTGGAAATGAAGGTAGTTTATTTGATGATACTCCACTATTCAAGTTGGAGGATGATGAAGATGAAGTTGAAGCTGTGGTCAAAGTTGAATTAGCTGTGGCAACTGAAGTAGATATGGCAACACCTGAAGTCATCGTCATAGTGGTGCTTGCTGCAGATGCTAAGGTGGCAGATGGAGTATTAGCATTTCCAGTATTTGCCATCTGAGATGGAGTAATCAAAGACTGACTTGTAGAGGCAACTAAATTTGGCTGGGAAAGTAGAGAGCTGTCCAATGGCAGGGAAGCAAGATAAGGACCTAAAGGATAAAACCAGGTAGGAAATTTAATTCTTTATTTCACCGACTTTTTTTTTTATTGTACTGTGTAAATAAAATAATCCAGTTGATATTTTCTTGGTAATTATAGCCCCTGAATTGCTTGCTAATGGTGTAATCTAGACTTACTTTCTATTTTCCCTTAGAAACTGAAGAAATATATTTAAAATGGAATTTTCACTCAAAATTAAAGAAATGAAAGTTTAACAAAATTCTAAGTATAATTAAATGTATGAAAAGGTATCCAGCAATATTCATCAAACTATTCAAAGGGTTTCTAAATCACAAATCAAATAAATATTGACTACATTGGGAGCTAATAAAAATATAAAATGGTATAATGTTGTTATGGGGTTCAAATTACAGGAATGTCTAATGAGATTCAACAGTTTGGTTCTGTATCTCCTTGGATTAAGTCTAAAGAAAGTCCGCTGATATTTATTTCAGGAGTATTTATAAGCAATACAGTTGCGCATGGGTAGAATGAAAGAAAAAAAAGGATAATCAGCAAGTCTTAAATAGCTGTCATTTTCTTAGCACAACAAAGAACTATTTCTTGGTTTTGTGGAGATTAACTATACATTATTTTATCTTTAAGCTGTAACAAATCAACAATCTTAATGTTAATAAACCATCAGACCCTACAGAAGCAACAGAATATTTGTTTATAACCCACAATTTCTTCGTACCTGATGGGATCCCTCATTAGGGATCAGCAAACTTTTTCTGTAAAGGGTCCTATAATAGTATTTTTGTCTTTACAGCCACATAGACTCTATCACAGCTACTCAGTTCCAGTGTTGTAGCACAAAAGCAGCCAGAGAAAACACATAAATAAATGAGGATGGTTGTGTTCCAATAAAATTTTATCTACAAAAACAGCTGGTGGACCAGGCCACACTTTGCCAATACTAGCCTTATACAGTAAATACAAACTCAATACCTAGATCATATCTGCAGACTTGTGCATAAAGCTTGAGTTTAGAAAATGCTTCATTGTTACCATCAGCTGCCTGAGAAAACCATTCTGCTACCAACTTTTCTGATAGTTTCTTTGATGCAGTAGATCCAACTCTCATGATCCCATCTGTTAGCAGTCGAGAAACAGGTCTATGTTGACCTAATCGACAGGACTACAAATATACATACAGAAAGCAGAATTAGTAAATTTATTATAGTATTTTAGGTACATATTATAAAACCAAGCATGAAACTATTTAAAATAAGCTTAACCATTTGCAATTCACAGCTGTGACAAAAATATCAAGGGTGTTTCTAGAAGTAGGGCAAAAAAATAAACATATCAAAGGTGAAATAGTGCTATAGGTCTTTTTCATTTTTACATTAGAAATTCATTAAATTTTTTTCAAAATTAAAATATCTCTAATGAAGAAACACCTAGATAACACTAGAACCATTTGGTTTGAATAATAAAAGCTTGCAGAATGCAGAAATAAAGGAGCATAAAAATGCAGTCATTTTAGGTATACATTAACTCCAATTCATGTATTATAAATACACATATCCCTAAATCAAAGCAAAATAAAAACTGGTATATAAATATATTTATATACTCTCTCCCTCTAGTTCTGTGAGTCACTGATTTTTGTTTTAAGAAGCCTAATGGTCTGATAAATTTATAACATTGGAGTAAGCAAATTTAGAAGACTTTTTTACAGTAAGAATTTCAAAACCTTTAATAACCTAATATGAATTATGAGTCTCTAAAAGGTAATATAATATACAATGTTTCCCCAAGCCCATGGAAGTTTTTTTCTGAAAGAGTTTTTTTATTTTAGGCAAAGTCTTGCTCTGCCACCTAGGCTGGAGTGCAATGGCATGATCTTGGCTCACTGCAACCTCCACTTCCTGGGTTCAAGTGATTCTCCTGCTTCAGTCTCCCAAGTAGCTGGGATTACAGGCACCCACCACTACGTCCAGCTAATTTTTGTATTTTTTTTAGTACAGATGAGGTTTCACCATATTGGTCAGGCTAGTCTCGAACTCCTGACCTCAGGTGATCCACCGGCCTCGGCCTCCCAAAATGCTGGGATTACAGGCATGAGCCACTGCACCCAGCCTCTGAGAGAATTTTACCAGACTAATGTTCCAAATAACACCCGTTAGGAAATGTTCATTTATTAAAAACATACTACAGAGACCTTGTAAGTATGTGGAAAATTTTACAAGGAAGCTAAACTAGCATATACTAATATTCAGAGTGTAAAATGCATCAAAATTTAAAGACTAAATTTCCAAGCCTTTGTGGGAAAGAGGGAATAATAAAGTAAGATTTTATGTACCATAACACTTACAATTTACAATTATGCCTGGTGATAGATAACGTGAGAATTATAACTTAAAAGAATAGGCAAGAATTTCAGACCTGAAATAGACTTTAGAGATATCTAGCATAGATTTTTTTTTAAATGTATTTATTTATTTATTTAGAGACGGAGTTTCACTCTTATTGCCCAGGCTGAAGTGCAATGGCATGACCTTGGCTCACCGCACCTTCTGCCTCCCAGGTTCAAGTGATTCTCCTGCCTCAGCCTCCCAAGTAGCTAGGATTACAGACATGTGCCACCATGCCTGGCTAATTATGTATTTTTAGTAGAGTCCGGGTTTCTTCATGTTGGTTAGGCTGATCTCAAACTCCTGACCTCAGGGGATCTGCCTGTCTCAGCCTCCCAAAGTGTTGGGATTACAGGCATGAGCCACTGCACCTGGCCAAATTTATTTTGCAGATGAGGAAAGTGAGGTCTAGTGTCACTACCTGAAATTCTAGAGAATAAAGACTAGAATTTTTATAAATGTAATTTTTTTTCCTGGCTATTTAACATTGTTACCCTTCGTCTTAGAAAAGGTCACATTAAATGGGATACATATCTATATGCCCTCAATGTTTCTTCCTCCAACAGGCGTATAGCCACTCTGACCCACAACATACATATCTAACAGACTGGGTCAAACGCAGCAAAGAATGTAACTGGCTAGTATGAGAAATAAACATCTAATCTGACATCATCACTGTGTCCCAATCAACTAAATTTACCAGTATGCCATATATATATATATATATATATATATATATATATATATATATATCTCAATACAAATCATAAGGTAGTTTTAAAATGTCATCTCTTTTTAAACACCTACCTCATATATTGCAGTAAGATCTCTAAAAAAGCTTTTGGCTCCATTTAACAAGGCTTCATTCTCTGGACACAGTACAACATAGGCTATATCTCTTTGAGATCCATAGGGTTCCAGCATAAGTCTCTCCCAATAAGGAAGAGCAAATGGAGAAAGCACCAGATAATCATAATCATAACCCAACAAAAATGTGGGGATTGGCAGTGGTTCTGGGGATTCATCAGTTCCTAAATAAGAAAGATGTATTTTAAGAAACACTTAAAAACAAGACATGTCTCCTTTTTATTTAAATGTCAAAAGTTAATGAAGTCATTATTAGTGAAACTTTTTTATTAGAGACAAAAATACTTAATGGTAGTTGATTAAGACTTTTCAACAGCTAGGAATTTCCTGAACAAGTCTTTTTTATTTATTCATTTATTTTGAGATAGGGTTTTGTTCTGTTGCCAGGCTAGACTGCAGTGGCACAATCATGCCTCACCACAGCATCAACCTACTGGGCTCAAGCAATCCTCCGGCTTCGGCTTCCTGAGTAGCTGGGACTACAAGTGTGTGCCATTATGCTTGGCTAATTTTTAAAGTTTCTGTAGAGATGGGATCTTGTTGTGTTGCCCGGTTGGTCTCAAACTCCTGAGCTCATATAATCCTCCCTCAGCCTCCCAAAGTGCTGGGATTACATGTGGGAGCCACCATGCCCGGTGTGCATTTAAATTTTTGGCATGAAAATACACTGTAGGCCAGGTGCTGTGACTCATGCCTATAATCTCAGCACCCTGGGAGACTGAAGCAGGAGGATTACTTAAGCTCAGGAGTTTGAAACAAGCCTTGGCAACACAGTGAGACACCATCTCTATTTATACATTTAAAAATAATATAATTTAAAAAACAGGAAAAAAACTTATTAAGAGCTCAGGTTAAGTATTCTTTTTTTTAGGTTTTTTTTTTTTTTTTTGAGATGGAGTCTTGCTCTGTTGCCCAGGCTGCTGTGCAGTGGCACAATCTCCACTCACTCCAACCTCCACCTCCTGGGTTCAAGCAATTCCTGCACCTCAAGCTTCCTGAGTAGCTGTGATTATAGGCGTACATAACCATATCTGGATAATTTTTGTATTTTTCGTAGAGATGGGGTTTCACCATGTTAGCTAGGCTGGTCTCAAACTCTTGACCTCAAGTGATCTACCCCACCTTGGCCTTCCAAAGTGCTGGGATTATAGGTGTGAATCATCAGGCCTGGTGAGTGTTCTTACCACAATAAATTTTTTTTTTTTTGAGACGGAGTTTCACTCTTGTTACCCAGGCTGGAGTGCAATGGCGCGATCTCGGCTCACTGCAACCTCCGCCTCCTGGGTTCAGGCAATTCTTCTGCCTCAGCCTCCTGAGTATCTGGGATTACAGGCACGTGCCACCATGACCAGCTAATGTTTTGTATTTTTAGTAGAGACGGGGTTTCACCATGTTGACCAGGATGGTCTCGATCTCTTGACCTTGTGATCCACCCGCCTCGGCCTCCCAAAGTGCTGGGATTACAGGCTTGAGCCACCGCGCCCGGCCCTTAAAAATTTTTTAAAAGAAAATGACCAACAACCTAATAGAAAAATGGGTTAAGAACATGAAGAGTACAAAACAAAAATATCTCTTACACATAAAAAGATGCTCTTTCTCATTAAAAAGAGCAATTTAAAATTAGTAATAGCAAACAATGATAATGCTATGTGCTAGGTACTATTCAAAGCTCTTTGCATGTACGACTCATTTAATCCTCACAAGAAAACACAAGGCAGAAACTATTACTAACTTCATTTTAGAGATGAGAAAACATAAATGAAGAAAAGTAATTTCTCTAGTATTTTACAAGAAGTAGCAGAGCAGGAATTTAAACCCAAGAAATCTATCCCCACAGTCTATACCATGTAATCTCTCAAACTGTAATAGGAAATAACCATTTTTCACCCACTGACTCAGCATCCTACTGGGCAAAGCTTTGGGAAAATAGGCACTTTAACTGGTAAGAATTCAAATTGATATTACAGAGGCCAGGCATGGTGGCTGATGCCTGCGATCTCAGCACTTTGGGAGGCCTGGGTAGGTGGATCACTAAAGGCAAGGAGTTCAAGATGAGACTGGGCAACATGGCAAAACCTCATCTCTACTATAAATACAAAAATTAGCCAGGTGTGGTAATGCATGCCTATAATCCCAGCTACTCATGAGGCTGAGGCAGGAGAATTTCTTGAACCGGGTAGGCGGAGGGTGCAGTGAGCTGAAATCATGCTACTGCACTCCAGCCAGAGCAACAGAACAAGACTGTCTTTTTTTAAAAAAAAAAAAAAAAAAAAAGTATTACAGAGAGTGATTTAGCTTTTTGTTTTTCCTTGAAATACACATTGCTGGGCACTTATAATCTCAGCCCTTTGAGAGGCCCAGGTGGGCAGATGACTAGGGACCAGGAGCTGGAGACCAGCCTGAGCCAACATGGCAAAACCTCATTTCTACAAAAAAATACAAAAATTAGCTGGGTGTGGTTGCACGCACATTAGTGGCACACTACTTGAGAGGCTGAGGTGGGAGGATCACTTGAGCCCAGGAAGTTAACACTGCAGAGAGCCATGACTGTGCCACTATACTCCAGCCAGGGTGAAAGAATGAGACCCTATCTCAAAAAAATAATAAATAAAATAAAAATACACCATGCTTTAAAGCCAGGGGTGTGTATGTTACTGAAAAATAGCTGTAATGATCATGGTGGGTACAATCTCTATGTTCATAAACACTGCATTGGTAAAATATATTATCATATGTAAAGAACAATGGAATACATATAGCCATTAAAAAAAAAGATAATCTCTATGTATGCAGACAGAAATGATCTCCAAAATCATTAAGGTACAGAGATAAATAAATAAATGTTTACTATCTTAGTTTTTAAACTAATGTAAAGGTTTATACTAAAATGTATTTTCTGTCCAGGTGTGGTGGCTCATGCCTGTAATACCAGCAGTTTGGGAGGCTGAGGTGGGCAGATATCACTTGAGGCCGGGAGTTTGAGACAAGCCTAGCCAACATGATGAAACCCTGTCTCTACTAAAAATATAAAAAATTAGCCCAGGCATGGTGGCGTGTGCCTGAAATCCCAGCTACTCAGGAGGCTAAGGCAGGAGAATTGTGTGAACTTGGGAGGCAGAGGTTACAGTGCGCCAAGATCACGCCACTGTACTCCAGCCTAGGTGACAAAGCGAGACTCTTGTCTCAAAAAATAAATAAATAAAACAAAACATATTTTCTTGGACCTCCATTTTTCACAGAGTATTAGTTTTGTAATGAGATTTAAATTATTTTAGCCATTAAAAGAGGGAGAATGGCCGGGCGCGGTGGCTCAAGCCTGTAATCCCAGCACTTTGGGAGGCCGAGGCGGGTGGATCACAAGGTCGAGAGATCGAGACCATCCTGGTCAACATGGTGAAACCCCATCTCTACTAAAAGTACAAAAAATTAGCTGGGCATGGTGGTGCGTGCCTGTAATCCCAGCTACTCAGGAGGCTGAGGCAGGAGAATTGCTTGAACTCAGGAGGCGGAGGCTGCGGTGAGCCAAGATTGCGCCATTGCACTCCAGCCTGGGTAACAAGAGCTAAACTCCGTCTCAAAAAAAAAAAAAAAAAAAAAAAAGAGGGAGAAAAGGAAAATATAGGTAAATCTACTACTTTCATATATGATATACTTCAAACCAATAAACAGAAGTCAAAGATTTCAATTTTAAGAAGTATTATTCCAAATATATTTTTAAAACTCCAATTACAGCCCACCTGTCAGAGACAATCTTCAACAAACAGTTCAAATATTTGGAATGTTCTTTTCATCACAGCTGACCATAAATCTGTATACCTACTGAGAGTATTCATTTACTACTCTAGTCATAACTAGCAAATTTCTTCTTTGTTTTAATTCTTTTTAAATGAAGAGCTTAGGGCCCCTTATCAGTAGTATAACCCTCATTCCCCACTCCATCTCCCTTTTTCATTTAATTTTGTAAAATAATTGAAAACAAAAGCTTTTTTTTTTTTGCCTTTGAAAGAAAATCTTCGAAACATCCCCTTTCTTCATGAAAAAGATTGAGGGAAAGCCCCCTATAAGAAAGCCCCCTAAGAGAAGCCACTCCTTTTGAAGCAGGGTTAGAGTTGAGTAAACTGAATGTTAGAAATGGTGGGGGAAAAAAGCTAGGATTGGACCAAGGTGGCCTTAAGAATATACCACAAAAAAGATTTAAAGAAGACTAATGTGCTTATTCTAGTTGGGCACAGAAATCTGAGGACTGATATAAAATCAGTCATTACATATCACTATAAATTACTTACCATAAGATCCTCGGCCAGCCATTTTATGAAACTGTTGCCAAGTAAGAGGACCTTGAACACCCCAAGGTCTTACTGTTCTTTTTTTCTGAATGGCATCCTGAAGAACTGGCTGAAGAGAGAGGAGCATTCGAAGTATATCCTGTGAGCACTGCATACTCACATCTACGAGCATTAAAAAAAAAAAAAGTAAATAAGAATTGCTATTGCCAGCACAAATAAAATTTTAACATAACACAAAATACATATAGGGAAGTTCAGGTCTTCATCATCAAGAAGATTAAACCGTGACCTGTGCAGAGAACTGTATTAAGTTCTATAAGATGATCTACAGAAATGGTTCTTCTAGATACTTAGAACCAAAAAGACACACAATAAAAAGTTACTGTTGCTGGGCGTGGTGGCTCAAGCCTGTAATCCCAGCACTTTGGGAGGCCAAGGCAGGTGGATCACAAGGTCAAGAGATCGAGACCATCCTGGCCAACATGGTGAAACACCATCTCTACTAAAAATACAAAAGAATTAGCCGGATGTGGTGGTGTGCACTTGTAGTCCCAGCTACTCAGGAGGCTGAGGCAGAAGAATCATTTGAACTGGGACGCAGAGGTTGCAGTTAGCCCAGACTGCGCCACTGCACTCCAGCCTGGTGGCAGAGCAAGACTTCATTTCAAAGAAAAAAAAAATTATTGTTAACTTATCTCCATAGTCATTCATTAGCTGATTAATCAAATTTAGAAATTAATCAAATATATTTATTTTTGCATTTATGCTGGCTGTTTTGGTGCTGTAGGTATTTTATCAGAAAGAAGTCTGCCTCACATTGAAACTATATCCCACAATTAGCACTATTATGGTAAACTGAATAGGTAAGACTGGTTATAATAGTTAAAGCTTAATTTGAAAAAAACAGTAGACTTTAACAACTCTAAAATACAGAAATTATACAGTAACTTGCTCACACTGCTAAAAAGTATATTATCTATAGATATTTTATAAACTTATACATCTTAAAGACATATAGATTATCAAATTATGACCTGCATTTCTGACCAATTATCAGAATGGTGATACAGAAAGGTGCTCCTCATAAATGTCAAATGGCTCAAAGAAAAATCACTAAATGATATTGATAAAATAAATGTGGCCCCCAGAATGGTCCAGTTGTACCCTAAACCTGTTTAGGCACACTGCTATATTAAATCATTCCATTTTAATTTGTTATTACCTTTGCCTAATTTATCATTATAGGCTTTAATTTCCTATACCTAAAAATTTTATCGGCTGGGCGCAGTGGGCTCATGCCAGCACTTTGGGACGCCAAGGAGAGCGGACTGCTTGAGGTCAGGAGTTTGAGACCAGCCTGGCCAACATGGTGAAAACCTGTCTCTACCAAAAAATACAAAACTTAGCTGGGCATGGTGGTGCATGCCTGTAATCCCAGCTATTTGGGAGGCTGAGGCAGGAGAATCGCTTGAACCCAGGAGGCAGAGGTTGCAGTGAGCCAAGATTGTGCCACTGCGCGCCAGCCTGGGCAACAAGAGCGAGATTCCATATTAAAAAAAAAAAAAGATTAAACAAAATAGGACTCAGTGAGTCCACTTAAGAGTAATAAAAACATGTCCATATAAAAACTTGTATGCAAATGTTCATGGGAGCACTATTCATCATATTCATAACAGCCAAAAAGTGTAAACAACCTAAATGTCCATCAACTGATGAAGGGCATAAATAAAATACGGTATCTTCATACAATGGAATATTATTTGGCAATAAAGTATTAATATGTGCTATAGCATGGATGAACCTTGAAAATATTATGCAAGGTAAAAAAAGCCAGTCACTGAAGACCATACAGTATATAATTCTATTTATATAAAATGCCCAAAAGCAGCAAATCTAGAGAGACAGAAAATACACTCATGGTTGTCTATAGCTTAGGAAAGAAGGCTGGACGGAAAAAGGCAGTGACTGTTAAAGGGTAGGGGGTTTATTATGAAAATGTTCTAAAATTGTGTTAATGACTGTCCAACTCTGAATACTAAGAGCAGTAAACTGTACATTTTACATGGTTACCCATGTATGGTATTAATTTTTGTTCAGCAAGTATGTATTTTTTCTAATTAGAACAGAGCCTTTTCTATCTTCAACAAAATAAACGTTGCCCTTAAAATATACAAACTATACTTTGTAGACTTTTAAATTCAAACATACCTTCTTTCAAGATGTTAAAACTAAATAAATCCAAACAACCATTTTAATATCCTGATCATCTACTGTGTTCACTATTCTAGGTGTTTATAGACAAAAACCTTTGCCTTTACACAGAACTTTGTAAAGAGTGTACTTAATGGGGGTAGGAAACAACAATAAATTGTATTGTTATGTTAGAAGGTAATAGGAACACTATGGAAAGAAGCAAAGCAAGATGGAGAACATGAAGAAAGGTTTACAATTTTATAATGAGAAGATGACATCTGACAAGATTTAAAGGAGACAGTTATCCACATAAATACCTGGAAAACAAACATCCGAGGAAAAGGAAACAATTAGGCCAAGGTCTCTAATGCAGGAGCTTGCCACTATTTCATGATGCTACTATAATTTAATCAAAGTATTCTAATATTTCACACTTATGTTTTCCAACATTATTTGTTTTTAATACTGAAACTTTTTAATTGAAATATAAAGGCTTTTCTTTCTTTTCTTTTTGGTAGAGATGGGGTCTTGCTATGTTGCTCAAGCTGGTCTCAAACTCCTGGTCTCAAGCATCACTCCCATCTTGGCCTCCCAAAATGCTGGGATTACAGGTGTGAGCCATGGTGCCTGGCCTCATTTCTCTCTTTCTTGTACTAAATTACTTTCTTTGGACAAGTTCTTAAGAAGAAATTAATTTTTATGTCTACAGCTTTATATTTACATCATTGCTTACTGTTATTCAAAAAACGCATACCAGGTAAAGCTCAGTATTTTCCATTATTTGGCAAATAAGTTGATTCTTAAAAACAAAACAATAATAAATAAAGAGTCATTACCACTGCTAACATTTGAGTTATCACTATATGCCAAAAACTGTTTTTTGGTTTTTTTGAGATGGAGTCTCGCTCTGTCACCCAGGCTGGAGTGCAGTGGTGCCATCTTGGCTCACTGCAACCTCCATCTCAGGTTGAAGCAATTCTCCTGCCTCAGCTTCCCGAGTAGCAGGATTACAGGCATGCACCCCTATGTCTGGCTAATTTTTGTATTTTTAGTAGAGATGAGGTTTCACCGTGTTGGTCAGGCTGGTCTTGAACTCCTGGGCGGCTCATGCCTGTAATCCCAGCACTTTGGGGGGCCAAGGTGGGGGGATCAGCTGCTTTTTTTTTGAGATGGAGTCTCACTCTGTCGCTCACACCACAGTGCAATGGCGTAATCTCAGCTTACTGTAACCCCCGTCTCCCGGGTTCATGCAATTCTCTAGCCTCAGCCTCCCAAGTAGCTGGGACTACAGGCATGTACCACCAGGCCCTGCTAATTTTTATATTTTTAGTAGAGACGGGGTTTGCATGTTGTCCAGGATGGTCTCAATCACTTGACCTCATGATCCGCTTGCCCTGGCCTCCCAAATTGCTGGGATTACAAGCCTGAGCCACCACACCCAGCCTGCTCTGTTTTATGTGTATTATTTCATTTGATTCTCACAACACCCTGTAAATTCTCACAACACCAATAAATCCATTATTGACCCTACTTTAAGAAACTGAGGCACAGAAAGGTTAACTAACTTGGCCCAAGGTAGCAGGTAGTATATAGTGCTACAGTCATGTTTCAAACCCAAGCAGTCTGAGTTCACAGCCTATGTTCTTAACTACTCTATATGGCTTAAAATAATCTTTCCCTTTTTTTGAACACCTATGATATTTATTTATATTTTTCCCTTTTAAAATTTGGTCCCTGAGAATAAATAATTGGATGAATGCTGAAATTATGTCATGTACATAAACTTAATCACTGGTCCATGTGTTGCTCTTACAGTTCAAAAATTTCCTTTAATAATAAAATGAACAACTGTAATCTCACTGTCTAAGAACTGGAACATTACCAAAAACAATCTTACTAAATATTTCTTCCTATCCTATCTTGTGGTCACTTTTGGACATGTGAAATTTCAAGAATTAACCAATATCCTCAATTTTATGTGCATGTAAATAATACATTTAGTTATGCTTGTTTCAGAACTTTATTAAAGGAAATATATTAAAGATATTATTAAAGGGTATCTGACTACATGTAATCTGGGATTTGTTCCCTCTTCCTCTCCTCAATTAAGATTCATCTATTTGTTATATACAAAAGTATCCATTTTCAGAAGCCATATAACATTCCATCTGTACTATCATGATTTCTTAGCTATTCTCCTGTTGATGGGCTGATTTTTACTTCTTTCAACCTTGCGTTACATGGCCATTTTTTACTTTTTGGACAGAGTCTCACTCTGTCTGTTAAACGGGTTGGAGTACAGTGGTATAATCATGGTTCACTAAATCATCCACCTCCTAGGTTCAAGCTATCCTCGCACCTCAGCCTCCTAAGTAGCTGGGACACCAAGCATGTGCTACTACAACCAGGTAACTTTTGTATTTTTTAGTAGAGATGGGTTTTTCCATGTTCACCAGGCTGGTCTTCAACTCCTGGGCTCAAACGATTTGATCTGCCTGCTTCAGCTTCCCAAATGCTGGGATTACAGGCATAAGCCATATTTGTCAATATAAAAAAATTCCTTTCCTATAGGATCACTCCCAACGCACTCATTAAAAAATAACAATAAGCCTCTCCTTTAACCCTATTATCCAATTTCTTTGCTATTTACAGCAAAAGTCCCCGCAAAATTGTTTAAGTTTGCTTCTCATCCCATTCTCTTGTGAACCCACTCTAATCAGGTTGACTGAAACTGCCTATCAAGGTGACCAACAACTTCTATGTGGTCACATCCAATAGCCTGTCTCAGTTTTCACTTTAATGTATCACAGTATTTGATAGAGATGATCACACTTCTAAAGATTCCCTATACTTGATTTCTAGGATACCATACTCCCATGGTTTTCCTTCAACCTTCTTCTCAATTTCTGTTCCTGGCTCCTCCTCTCCCTCCCCACCTCTAAATGTCAGCCCCATCCTTGTACTACTCTATCTACAATTACTCTTTAGGTTATTTCACCAGATCCACAGCTTTTCATAATGATAACTCATGAAAATTTTCCATTTTTTGTTTATTTCCTATCTTCTCCACTAAATTATAGGTTCAAAAAAGGCAAAGAATATGTGTGCTTTGACATGTATGTTCACTGTAGCACTGTTTACAGTGGCAAAGACCTGGAACCAACCCAAATTCCCATTGATGACAGACTGAACAAGAAAAATGTGGCACATATACACCATGAAATACTATGCAGCCATAAAAAACGATGAGTTCATGTCCTTTGTAGGGACATGGATGAATCTGGAAACCATTCTCAGCAAACTGACACAAGAACAGAAAATCAACCACTACATGTTCTCACTCATAGGCAGGTGTTGAAACAATGAAAACACATGGACATAGGGAGGGGAGCATCACACACTGAGGTCTGTTGAGGGGGGTCCTCGTGGAGGGACAGCAGAAGGTAGGGAGTTTGGGAGGGATAACATGGGGAGAAATGTCAGATATAGGTGATGGAGATGGAGGCAGCAAACCACATTGCCATGTATGTACCTATGCAACAATCCTGCATGTTCTGCATATGTACCCCAGAACCCAAAGTGCAATAAAAAATATTTTTAAAAAAGTATCTTAAAAAAAAAAAAAAAGAATATGTGTGTTTAGTTCAACAGTGAACCTAGGAAAATACCTGGCACATACAAGGTGCCCACCTATACTTAATGAGTGGAATAACGTTGAATAAAGCAGACAACCAGCAATGTTGTGCTAATAAACATATGCAAAGTGCCTTTTATATTCCTACGTAAGTATATAATTACACATTTATAACAACAATACTTTTATTGGTGAAATTAAACTAAAACTGCTAAGAAATTCTCCCTTTAAAAATGTCATCCTTAAAAGAATTTCAGGCCCAACTTTAAATGTCTTTATTTACTACATGGGAAATTGCCTTAAATACTTTTTCCTAAGAAAGAAAAGCAAAGTCATACAACTAAAAGGAAATAAGCAAACAAGAAAAGTATTTTATTAACATACTTACCATTTCTTTTGGACCAGGGGTGTAAGCATGAACTCTTCACAAGTGCTTCATCAACTTTTCCTCCTGACATGTTATCCATGAACTGACGCCCATGTTCTAATGCAAGGTAGCAGTCATTGCAACAGTCACGCTCTTCAACACGTACCCAATTGCTAATTACACCACTTTTAGGAAAAGGATCTTGGTCTGCTGCTCCGAAGGGTGAAAATAAATTAGTGCATTGATCTTGTAGCAATAATATCAAATCATCAGGCAATTTTTCAGATTCCCTTAGTCCTCCATTAATATGTTCAGTAGAGGTAGCCCTGAGAGCTTCAAAACGTTTTTCTGCTTCTTTGCCACAGTCTGTATTGCGTCCTATGATATCTAGTTCATCTTCAAGAAATAATCCTGAATTGTTTCCAAATTTTCTGTTCATGACAGCACTGAAGCCGCAGGTACACCTATATTGTACTTCCTGCGTTGGATCTGGAATGTAAACTCCAACATCGGCACCCTTGATATTCATGTTGCAGACACAGATGCAACAACTATCAAAGTTACAGTCTTTAAACAAATTCATAACTGATTCTGAAAGGATGAGGTTTACATAAAGACTGTGTGCTTCAGGGATGGAAGGGACAGTTGCAGGTTCAACAGAATTAAGGGGTCTGCATGTAGATGGGGTGGAAGCTGGTGAATACAAGTCTGAATTTTCGTATTTGACTGAACCTTGAGCACTAGCAGGTCCACCAGCTCCACGAGGAGTCCGAGGAGTCCTTGGAGTCCTTGGAGTTGGAAACCGAGGAGTGGATGGAGAAGGAAGAATTCCTGCTCCACTGTTACTAGGAGGTGCACTGCTAGGAGGCATTCCAAAAGAAGTATGAGTTTGAGGTGTATAGGCAGGGCCATATTCTTGATCCATATTACTTCCATCACTATCATCACCAGGGTAAAAGAAAATAAAATACATACGTAAAGAAACATATTAGTAATGTGAAATACAATTAAAAATGTCCCAAATGTTTTTCAATTACATAGGAAATTATGAAAGGACAAGTATTGCAAGAATTACCAGTAGAGTCAATTCTTATTTCTGGTTAACATATCTACTGTAAGTAATTGTGTGGGCTAAGGATCAATCTAGTTCAAAAATCATTAATAAATTCTGTATACACTAATACATACCTAGACATATATATTTACTATCTGTAAATTTCGTTTACTAGAAATACTTAAAAGATGCTACTGACTATAAAAAAATGATTTTAGAGATGCTTATGTGTAAATAGGGAAAAAATTGTAATTTTAAGACGCATTATAAGACATCTCAAATTCAGATTTTTTTTTTTTTTTTTTTTTTTTTTTTTTTTGAGACGGAGTTTCACTCTTGTTACCCAGGCTGGAGTGCAATGGCGGGATCTCAGCTCACCGCAACCTCCATCTCCTGGGCTCAAGCAATTCTCCTGCCTCAGCCTCCTAAGTAGCTGGGATTACAGGCACGCGCCACCACGCCCAGCTAATTTTTGTATTTTTAGTAGAGACGGGGTTTCACCATGTTGACCAGGATGGTCTCGATCTCTTGACCTCGTGATCCACACGTCTCAGCCTCCCAAAGTGCTGGGATTACAGGCGTGAGCCACCGTGCCGGTTCAGATTTTTTTTTTTAGCCTTGAATTGAAACTGACAAATTCAGATATGGTAAAACGTGAAAAGTGTGGAAAATACGGCAAATGTAAAAACGGGAGTGATTATAAATTGCACCTCAAAAGAAAAGGTGCTTCTGAATACAAATTAAGCAGAACAGTCTTAAGTTTTCCAATAGTTTATCCATACCCAATTAACCACTGCAATTTTTTTTTTTTTGAGATGAAGTATCACTGTGTCGCCCAGGCTGCAGTGCACTAGTGCGATCTTGGCTCACTGCAACCTCCGCCTCCCGGGTTCAAGTGATTCTTGTCCCTCAGCCTCCCAAGTAGGTGGAACTACAGGCACATGCCACCATGTTTGGATAATTTTTCTATTTTTAGTAGTGACAGGGTTTCACATGTTGGCCAAGCTGGTCTCAAACTCCTGACCTCAAGGGATCCACCCACCTTGGCCTGTCAAAGTGCTAGAAATACAGGCATGAGCCACTGTTCCTCACCAATCATTATAGTTGATTAACCACAAATAATTTTTAGAATTTTCAAAAACCAATTTTCTTTTTCCAGTATGCCAGGTAAATCTACAAAAAAAATTAAAGCTGTATAAGCATTCATATACTATTATAATAACATAAATCATACCCCTCTTTGATGAATGGCATTGCAGGCCCTGAAGGAAGCAATTCCAATTTTCCGACAGTCCAACTCTGACGGTAAATACACTCTTCCGGCAATTTGATAGGGGGCAGAAATTGGCTTGGTAGAGTTTTTAGAGGTGCAAACATGGAACATCCCACTAGAATTTGACAATTTTCTGGCTTATAGACGTAAGAAAAATCCTACAATATAAAGATGATAGGTTTTCAGTTTCTTATCTTCGGGGGGAAAAAATAAACAAAAAATTCAAACAAGCTCTGGACCTTTTCTCCTTTCTTTAAACAGAATAAAACGTAAATGCAATCCTATTCTTTCTATAAGTGCAATCTTAATAATGACACAACAATTCAGTCCTCAACTTAGCCACAAAACTGCAAACACTATCAAAGAATTTTTGAATATAGCAACAAACTAATTCTATAAGAAAACATACGAAGTGAATTATTCTTCTAGAAAAAAAAATACTTACTTTAATTTCAGAAGGTTTGGGGCTACAGAACCCCTCATCAACCTCAATTTTGAACTGCGCTCCTACACCAGAACTATTTCCTTCTAGAACAGTTCCTCCAGGTGTTGTATCCATACTACCATATTCTTTATTGTTCATATTCATTGGGGAAAATCCCATAATATGTTGTTCCAATGATGGTGGTGTAGGATACATTTTATGAAGATCTGCAGTGCCTATATTTAATAAAAACATACATTTTAACACACGACTAAAAATAGGTGACTGTTTAAAACAAAGGGAGTGGGGAGCTTTTTTGAGATTAAAAGTTTGCAAATTTATCTCGAGCACAGATGTGGGACGCTTACTTATGCAAGATAACGGGTCCAGATTTCCTGTCTTTGATTCCTTGCAGCTGACTTTATCATCTGATCCATTCGCTGATTTTTTAGATCCAGGCTATTTAAAAAAAGCACACATTTATCTAAAATTTTACATCCAATGTGATCTCAAAATAGTAATCATTCAGATATAACTTAAAAGTAAAGCCCATTCATTAAAAGTAATATTTTGAATTTGATACAGCCAAATACATACTAGTGTTGAAAGATATAAAATATTTCTTAGACGATCATTGACTCCAGATTAGTTTCTCTGAATACTTATTGGTAAGCCTCCAAATTAAAAAGGAAAAGTTCCTCCAAAGAAAATGACCAATACTTTCAAAATACGCACAAGTAAGGTTAATCTTAAATTAAAATCCAAAATAAGAGGCTGGACGTGGTAGCTCACCCCTAAAATCCCAGCACTTTGGGAAGCATAGGCAGGCAGATCAATTTGAGGCCAGGAGTTTGAGACCAGCCTGGCCAACATGGTGAAACCTCATCTGTACTAAAAATACAAAAAAATCAGCTGGGCGTGGAGGGGCATGTCTGTAATTCCAGCTACTCAGGAGGCTGAGGCACAAGAATTTCAGGAGGCTGAGGCGCAAGAATTGCTTGAGCCTGAAGGCAGAGGTTGCAGTGAGCCAAGACTGCACCACAGCACTTCAGCATGGGCAACAGAGTGAGACTCTGTCTCAAAATAAAATAAAATAAATAAAAATAAGAAAACCTGCAATAAGAAGGAGTTGTAATTAACATTAAAAATGCTTCTTAGTAAAAGATACTTGCAAAGCATTTGTCTCCTTAAGCTGAATACATTAAAGTTTGTGTTTTTCCTATATATTCAATCACCCACTTCTCTGAACTCCTATTTGTACTTTTACCTTGTTTTGATAATCTCCTTACTCCTATAAAAATACTGCAACAGGTAAAACTAAGTACAAACTTCAGAAGATCTAATGACAAAGCAATAGGGTTCCTAAGTTTTAGTACATTGAACAAACAAGTTTTACTATCTCCAAGCTATTACCAATGTTTTCAGAGCTAACATTTGTTCCATGTCTTCTGTTAGACAGTTTGTGATAAATATTACTATGCAGACCACGTTCTGACTACAACCTTTTTATCTTAGAGGAACCACAGCTGATACATGAATGGTAGTAGACAGAAAGTATGAATGTGTCAAAACATTCAAGGATGTATTTGCCTAGTGAAGGGTATCCTAAAATGTACTACACTATGGGATATACAGTAAAAGTTTATGTATCTGCCATATATATCTATATATATGTATGTATGTATGTGTGTACACACACACATATACATAAATATACATATATAGATACATATGCTGAGAGGAATAAATGCATATGATATAGGAAAAGAAAGACCAAATGTACCATAGAAGTTTCCAAGCTACCTTTATGCAGATGAAAAGGAATTCCCTTTTATGATAATGCAGCACCCAATTCATTAATTTGCCAGAGACTTGACATTCTAGGGAATCTCATTTTAAGCTTTAATTTCTTTTATCTTCACCTTTCTCTGCAAATGGGTGTTAAAGATCAAATATTACTTTTGCTTCCTCTTTCATTGTTGTATCACGTATCTGTCTTATAATAATAGCTGTGATGTCAAACAAATTCAAAAGAACTGGTATTCCTTAATAAATTGACAAAGCAAGTAACTTTAGTGTCAATTATTTATGTGTTCTCTGAATAAGTAAATTCCAGGGTCATTTCTCAAACTACAGAATCAAAAAGGAAAATAATTCTGCTTCCTAAAACCGCAAAATAGAACATACAGCAGAGGTCAAATTAAGGTTAATCATGTGTTCCCCAAATGTAAAAACAAAAGGAGAAATAAAAATCTCTAAGTTTACAGGTGACATTATGGCAAGACTACTCAAACATGAGATTAAAAAAGAAACCAATGAGATTTTACTGTAAAATATCTCTCATTGTTCAGGGCTAAATCACAGTATTAAACTCTCAAATCACTTCTAAAGAATAATATATATATATATATATATATAAAATCAAGGAAAGTAAATTATAATCCTATTCATTAACGAGATACTCACTGTTAGTTCATCTTCATCAGAATTGAAGAGATTATCAAGATCAGTATAAGAGACAGCCAGATCTGAGTCATAAATCAAACTTGTTGATGGAGGACGGGCATGACTAGCAGGGCGTGGAGCATCTACAAAAGTCAATCAGAAAAATAAAACTGCTACTACTGACCAAATAAGTATTATTCTGTTTAAATTAGACATATAACTTTGAGTTCATAAGGGTATTATGCAACAAGAAACTGTAATTCACTGTTTAAAGTCCAGAAAGTGTTTTTAATAGAAAAAATGTTATAAAGGTGTAAGGGGCTTATACCTTTTCCAGGAAGCTCACTATAAGGTCAGGTAATCCAAAAAATAGCTAAGTACTCTACATGTATAATTAATATATCAAATAAAAATATAAATACTATTTAGGAAAAGAGAATTAAATACACACACATATTTGCAGTTTTTTTTGAGATGGTATCTCACTCTGTCACCCACCAGGCTAGAATGCAGTGGCACCATCACACCTTACTGCAGCCTTGACCTCTCAGGCTTAAGCAATCCTCCCACCTCAGACTCCCCAGTAGCTGAGACTATAGGCATGTGACACCATGACCAGTTAATTTTTTTTTTCTCGAGTTGGGGTTCTGCCATGTTGCCCAAACTGGTCTTGAGCTCCTAGGCTCAAGCAATCTGCCTGCCTCTGCTTCTCAAAGTGCTGGGATTACAGGTGTGAGCCACCTCACCCAGCCTGTATTTTTCTCTTTTTGAAATGTAAAGGAAGAACAGAACAATGATTAAGAGGTGACTCTTGGGCCAGACTTTAATTTGAATCCCAGCTCCACCACTAAACAGTATGACCCTCGACAACTTACTTAACCTCTCTGTGCCTCAATACCAAGAACTGAATTAAATCTAATAGAATATAGGTTAATATGCTTTGCCCATTGCTAGGTGCTTAAGTCCTAAATATTCCCTCTTAGTTACTGAACTACAATTTTATTTTCCTTCCCTCCCACCCCGTTTTAGGGGAACAAATTACATGATCCCAATTCCAATGAAAATTAGGCTCCCAATATATTCCTGCACAAGAAAAACAATTTGATACATAACTGTCCAAATCATTCTCTGTCAACTGACTTGAGATAATCCTCGTTTTCAGAAAGAGAAAAGTCACTTTCCCAGGGCCTCTGTGTGTGAGTTCTAAAGATCCACTAGAGCTGTAGCTTTGAAATTTTTTTTTTTTTTTTTTTTTCTGAGATGGAGTTTCGCTCTTGTTACCCAGGCTGGAGTGCAATGGTGCGATCTCGGCTCACCGCAACCTCCGCCTCCTGGGTTCAGGCAATTCTCCTGCCTCAGCCTCCCGAGGAGCTGGGATTACAGGCACGCGCCACCATGTCCAGCTCATTTTTTGTATTTTTAGTAGAGACAGGGTTTCACCATGTTGACCAGGATGGTCTTGATCTCTTGACCTCATGATCCATCCACCCGCCTCGGCCTCCCAAAGTGCTGGGATTACAGGCTTGAGCCACCGTGCCCGGCCTATATACCACATTTTAAAAATCTAGTCATCCACTGATGGACACTTAGGTTGATTTCATATCTTGGCTACTATGAATAATACTGCAATGAACATGGAAATGCAGGTATCAGTATTAACATGCTGACTTCACATTCTCTCAATATATGTCCAGTAGCGGGACTGCTAGATCATAAGCAGTTCTATTTTCTGAAAAATTTCCATACTGTTTTCCATGATGGCTGTACAACATTTACCTTTCCCCCAACAGTGAACAAAGATTCCCATTTCTCTACATTCTTACCAACACAGTTTTCCTCTTTTTGATAATAGCCATTGTAACAGGCATGAGGTGATATCTCATTGTGGTTTTAACTTGTATTTCTCTGATGATTAGTGATGTTTAGCACTGTTTCATATACCTGTTACCCATTTGTATGTCTTTTTTGAGAAACATCTAATCAAGTCCCTTACTCAATTTTTAATTGGGCTGTTTTTTGGTTTTTGGTTTTTTTTGCTATTGACTGAGTTCCTTATGTATTTTGGATATTAACCCCTTATCAAATATACGGCTTATAAATATATTCCCCCATAGCTTGTCTCCTCACTGGGGATTTTTTCCTTTGTTGTGCAGAAGCTTTTCAGTTTGATGTAATCTCATTTTGCTGCTTGTGCTTGTGGGGTCATATCCAAAGAAGTCTTTTCCCAGATCAATGTCATGGAGCTTTTCTCCAGTTTTCTTCTAGTAGTTTTATAGTTTTGGGTCTTAGATTTAAGTTGTTAATGCATTTCGAGTTGATTTTTGTATATGATGGGAGATGAGGATCTAATTTCATTCTTCTGCATGTGAATATTCAGTTTTCTAAGCACCACTTACTGAACTGACTGTCCTTTCTCCACTGGGTGTCCTTAGCATCTCTGTTGAAATCAGTTGACCAGAAACAGGTGGATTTATTTCTGGGCTCTCTATTCTGTTCCATTGGCCTATGTGTCTTACGCCAGCATCATGCTGTCTTACTTAGAATAGCTTTGTAATAGATTCCCCGCTTCCCCGCCTTTTTTTTTTTTTTTTTTTTTTTTTTGAGATGGAGTTTTGCTCTTGTTGCCCAGGCTCGAGTGCAATGGCTGCGATCTTGGCTCACTGCAACCTCCACCTCCCAGGTTAAAGCGATTTTCCTACCTCAGCCTCCTAAATAGCTGGGATTACAGCCACATGTCACCACACTCAACTAATTTTTGTATTTTTAGTAGAAATGGGATTTCTCCATGTTGGTAAGGCTGCTCTGAAACTCCTGATCTCAGGTGATCTGCCTGCCTTGGCCTCCCAAAGTGCTGGGATTACAGGCGTGAGCTACCACGCCCAGCCTATTTTTATTTTCTAATTTTTAAAATATTTAACATTTGATTGGTGGATTGATTGGAGATGCAGTTTCACTCTTGTCACCCAGGCTGGAGTCAAATGGAGCAATCTTGGCTCACTGCAACCTCCGCCTCCCAGATTCAAGCAACTCTCCTGCCTCAGCCTCCTAAGTAGCTGGGATTACATGTATGCGCCACCACGCCCAGCTCATTTTGTATTTTTAGTAGAAATGCGGTTTTGCCATATTGACCAGGCTGGTCTCAAACTCCTGACCTCAGGTGATTCACCCACCTTGGTCTCCCGAAGTGCTGGGATTAGAGACATGAGCCACCATCCCCAGACTATGTATTTTTTTTACACTGACAGGGTCTCACTATGTTGGCCAGAGTGGTCTTGAACTCCTGGCCTCAAGCAATCCTCCCACTGTGGCCTCCCAAAGTATTAGGATTATAGGCATGGGCCATGATACCCGGCCTTGCAGCAGATTTTCAAATCAGGTAGTATGATGCCACCAATTTTGTTCTTTTTGCTCAAGATTGCTTTAGCTATTCAGAGCCTTTTGTGATTCTATACAAATTTTGGATTGTTTTTTTCTGTTACTGTGAAAAATGTCATTGGAATTTTGATAGATATTGCTCTGAATCTGTAGATCACTTTGGCAAATAATCCACATTGTTGAATATCCAAGCTACCTAGATTTTTTTTCTTATTTTTGGTTATCCAGAAACTCAATTTATTCCAAATATTAAAACTTTGTCATCAAAAAAACACACACCAGAAGATGACTTACTTTGCCCACATCAAAAGTTAAATGGATTTTGCTGTACATCGTGGTGACTAATTAACAACATATTGTATATTTTCAAATTGCTGAGAGTAGATTTTAAGTGTTCTCACCACAAAAAAAAAAAAGTAAGTATATAAGGTAATGTATACATTAAATAGCCTGATTTAGCCATTCCACTATATACATACAGTGAGATATATACATATATAGTGGAATATATATATAGTGGCATATATAGTGGAATGGCTAAATACATACACACACACACACACAAAAATAATTCCAAGTGTTTGCTCACTGAAGACCTGACAGTACTTTTAAGCTTATCGTTACAGGGGTTAGAACAGGATACTATATTTTCCTCATACCAGTCTCCACTGTTTAAATTACAATTGAAAAAATGATTTAGAATAAGCTCAACTATAATTGTGCTGTAGCACAGAATATGAGTAAAATGTAAAAAAAAAAAAGTAAATATATATATTTTGGTGTATATATATATATATATATGTATATATATATATATACACACACATACATACACACACACACCAAAACATCATGTTGTATACCATAAATGTACACAATTTTTACTTGTCAATTAAAACAAATTATTTTAAAAGTTAAATGGGTTTTATAAATGAACTACCATATTGTGTCTCGAGTTAAGTCAGACTCCGTTTTTTTTTTTTTTTTGAGACGGAGTCTTGCTCTGTTGCCTAGGCTGAAGTGCAGTGGCAAGATCTTGGCTCACTGTCATCTCCACCTCCCGGGTTCAAGCAATTCTTCTGCCTCAGCCTCCTGAGTAGCTAGAATTATAGGCATGTGTCACCACACCCAGCTAATTTTTGTATTAGTGGAGACAGGGTTTCACCATGTTGGTCAGACTGGTCTCAAACTCGTGACCTCGTGATCTGCCCTCCTTGGCTTTCAAAAGTGCTGGGATTACAGGCGTAAGCCATTGTAATCAGCCCAGACACTTTCAAAGTGGAGACTTGACCACTGTATCCCCAACTCCCAAACAGTGCCTACACATAACACGTGCTAAATATTTGTTGAATTAGTGGCCTCAGAACAGTTCTTTTAACTTGTGTGTGTGGGAAGAAAATGACAACAGAATTCCAGTAAAGCTTAATTTAGAAGTTGTGGTTTTAGATCCAAAGGACTTTATCTCATTGCATAGGTGAAAACTTTTTTAAAAAACATTTTGCTCATTTATTCCATGTCACAACACAATCATAGTTGAGCTTATTCTAAATCATTTTTCAATTTTTATTTATTTATTTTTTGAGATGGGGTCTCGCTCTGTCACCAAGGCAGGAGTGCAGTGGCACGATCTCAGCTCACTGCAACATCCGCCTCCTATGTTCAAGCAATTCTCTTGCCTCAGTCTCCCAAGTAGCTGGGATACAGGCGCCTGCCACCATGCCTGGCTAATTTTTGTATTTTCAGTAGAGACAGGGTTTCACCATGTTGGCCAGGCTGGTCTCGAACTCCTGATCTCAAGTGATCCACCCGCCTCAGCCACCCAAAGTCCTAGGATTACAAGTGTAAGCCAACATGCTTGGCCCATCTTGGCTCACCACAACCTCCACCTTCCAGGTTCATGCAATTCTCCTGCTTCAGCCTCCTGAGTAGCTGGCACTACAGACATGCACCACCATGCCTGGCTAATTTTTGTTTTGTTTTGTTTTGCTTTGAAGTAGAGACGGGGTTTCACCATGTCAGCCAGGATGGTCTCGATCTCTGGACCTCCTGATCCGCCCACCTTGGCCTCCCAAAGTGCTGGGATTACAGGCATGAGCCATCACACCCAGCCTAATTTTTGTTTTAGTAGGGATGGGTTTCACTATGTTGATCAGGCTGGTTTTGAACTCCTGACCCCAAGTGATCCACCCACCTTGGTCTCCCAAAGTGTTGGGATTACAGGTGTGAGCCACCACACCTGGACTCATTTTTCAAATAATTGAAACAATGGAGACAGGTATGAGGAGAATTTATAGTCTCCTAATTATAATCCCCATAGCTATAAGCTTCAAAGTAGTGTCAAATCTTCAGAGAGCAAACACTTGGGAGTTATTATGATGAAACAGTTTACTGTCAACCAACTGGACATCTGTATCCTTCTCCTGTTTTTTTTCCAAGTGTTTTTTTCCTGGATAGTGTAACTATACCCATGGCATAGTATAACAATAGCTTTTTCTCAATCAGTTTCCATTCAATACGTACCTTCATTCTTTTATTTCCTTTCGCATAGTTCCCAATAGGAGGGTGTGGGAAATCTATTACAGAAAACTGAGTTTTTAGTGGAAAACTACTTTTATATGTAAAAACAGCAAACAGGTTGCAACAATTCAAAACACAAATTCTATCACCTGAACTTCCTTCTTCCAATAAAAGATAACCAATAAATCTACCATTTAAGAAAAAATCCTTTTTATGAAATATAATGAATTATACAAAAAGGAATATTAGAAGTCAAACAATATTAGATCAGCCTGTAGTAACAATCCTGGAATACAGTATTTTGATTAAGAAATAAAGGTTTTTACCTTGCTTGATAGAGGGACTAAATAATGACATGGCATCTTCTTCATGTGATAACACTGTTACACTTGATGTCCCATCTTCTACCTGCAAACAAATACTGCATGTTAGGCTGAAATACATAATTTACCAACAATAAAATCTACCAATTATTGAGTGGTTATGTGTCAGGCATCCTGCTAAGTGTTTAACATACATTATCCCTGATTCTTATAGTTAACAAGATGGAGTCTTGCTCTGTCACCAGGCTGGAGTGCAGTGGTGCTATCTCAGCTCCCTGCAACCTCTGTCTCCCAGGTTGAAACCTGCCTCAGCCTCCCAAATAGCTGGGACTACAGGCATGTGCTACCATGCCCAGCTAATTTTGTATTTTTAGTTGAGACGGGGTTTTGCCATGTTGGCCAGGATGGGCTCGATCTCTAGACCTCATGACCTGCCTGCCTCAGCCTCCCAAAGTATTGAGATTACAGGCATGAACCACTGTGCCTGTAAGTATGCTTATCCTACAGACAAAAAAAGTAGAGACTCTAATGTGCCCAAAAATATGGCTGATAAGTAGTGAAAGCTGAACTTCATCCTAAATCTGTCAAACTCCAAACTCCATGTTCTTTTTTTTTTTTTTTTTTTTTCCATGAGACAGATTCTCACTCTGTCACCCAGGCTGGAGGGCAGTGGTGCAATCTTGGCATCGTAACCACCACCTTTCAAGTTCAAGATTCTTCTGCCTCATTCTCTGGAGTAGATGGAATCACAGGCGTGCACCACTACACCTGGCTAATTTTTGTATTTTTAGTAGAGATGGGGTTTTACCATGTTAGCAGGCTGATCTCAAACTCCTGACCTCAGGTAATCCACCCACCTCGGCCTCCCGAGGTGCTGGGATTACAACAAGCGTGAGCCACTGCTCCGGGACAATTCATGTTCTATTATTCTTGCAGCTTTCTCAGCTACCACTACTCTCACACTTCCAAAAAGACAAAATTTCAAGTACCTGGCACATAGTAGGGTTAAGTAAAACTTTGTGAAATTAATTCTTTGTATTAAACATACCATACAAAGAATTTTGTATAATTTCAAAAGTAAAACTTTGTAAAATTAATTCTTTGTATTAAACATATTATTGAGGGCCAGTCGTGGTGGTTCACACCTGTAATCCCAGAACTTTGGGAGGCTGATGTGGGCAGATCACCTGAGGTCGAGAGTTCAAGACCAGCCTGACCAACACGGAAAAACCCCATCTCTATTAAAAACACAAAATTAGCTGAGCATGGTGGCACATGCCTGTAATCCCAGCTACTTGGGAGGCTGAGGCGGGAGAATCGCTTGAACTGGGAAGGTGAAGTTTGCAGTGAGCCAAGACTGAACCATTGCACTGCAGCCTGCGCAACAAGAGTGAAACTCCATCTCAGGGAAAAAAAAAAAAAAAAAAAAAAGAAAAAACCCCCAAAAAAACAAAAAACATATTTTTGCATCTTTTTCATAGCTCTACATATTTCAATTTTCTTTTTTTTTCTTTTTAGATAGAGTCTTGCTCTGTCACCAGGCTGGAGTGTAGTGGCACAATTTTGGCTCACTCTAACCTCTGCCTCCCTAGTTGAAGCAATTCTCCTGCCTCAGCCTCCCAAGTAGCTGGATTACAGGTGTTAGCCACAGCGCCCAGTTAATTTTTGTAGTTTTAGTGGGGACACGGTTTCACCATCTTGGCCAGGCTGGTCTCGAACTCCTGACTTTGTGATCCACCTGCCCTGGTCTCCCAAAGTGCTGGGATTACAAGTGTGAGCCACTGTGCCTGGCCAATTTTCATATTTTGTATTTAAGACAAAATTCTTGTGTAGCACAGTTATTCTCATATATTGGACTTTTAAATTTTTAATGTAATAACTATTATCTTGCACTTCATTTTTACTTTTAGGTGTACTGTAAGTTCCTGAATCACATATTCAGAAATATCACAGTCTTTAAACTCAGTGATGTATAATGGTATTTGTAAACAACAAAATCTTTTCATTATCACAGACCAGGTATAACTGGTACCATGTGCTTGATTTACTCATTTTAAAAAAGTGTGTTTTTGTCTACGGCCACATCACCCTGAATGCACCTGATCTCGGAAGCTAAGCAGGGTTGGGCATGGTTAGTACTTGGATGGGAGACCACCTGGGAATACCGGGTGCTGTAGGCTTTTGAAAAAAAGAAAAATAAATAAAAAATTTAAAAAGTGTGTTTTTCTTTTTTTTCCTTTTAAAGAAGTGGCCTGATCTTGGCTCACTGCAACTTCAGCCTCCTGGGTTCAAGCAATTCTCCTGCCTCAGCCTCCTGAATAACTGGGATTACAGATGCATGCCACCGTATCCAGCTAAGTTTTGTGTTTTTATTAGAGACATGTTCACTATGTTGGCCAGGCTGCTCTCAGAATCCTGACCTCAGGTGATCTGCCTTCCTCGACCTCCCAAAGTGCTAGGATTACAGGCATAAGCTACTGCACCTAGCCAAAAATACATTTTTCTAAATAAATGATTACTCTTTCTATTCTAAGACAAAATAAGTGAGATAAGTGTGGTACTAACTGTGTTACTATATTCAGGGCTACAAAATCAACAGTGACCCTTTGGTGTACTGTGATTTCTCTTACCTTGTGTTTTTTTCCAGCTTCTCTCTCACTATTTTGTCTATCTTTTTTATCAGGAAAAAGGAATTCCTCATCTCCTTCAACAAATGCGTATGGATCAATTTTAGGTTCTTGTTCTGCATCAGATGCTATTGCTGAAAGATACTGATTTTTAATTTGATATTGCTGCACTAATTCATCAGAAACTTTTAAAGGTTTCTTACATTGCACCATTAACCTGCATAAAAAAATTAAAAACAAAATTATCCACATAAGTATTAAAAATTTCCAAAACAACGTAAGTATCATAAGGTTTTTATATTTACTTAAAGATTATCTAACCTGCAATCCCTTATTTCACAAAAGAGGAGGCATGGAAATATTAAATAATTTATTGAAGTCTCAAATTTAGCCATAGAGAAATTAGGCTAAAATCCAAGTTTCCTAACTATGTGATCTATCAAAATATATTGTCTTTAGGTAATTCATGGTTCTCAAGTTCTTAAGCACATTACATTGTCCAAATCCATTCCCTGAAAGGGGCTCTTAAATCTAAACTGCTCCAGTACAGTGACTCAAAGTGGGGGTTTTATAGTGAGGTAGGATACTTTGAAAACAATTTATACAATGAAAATGATTATGCATTGTTTTACTGCCATGAATAGATACAGTTTAAGTTTCAAAATTTTGAAGGGCTGATTTGTGGTTCATGAAAATAACATTATTACTATTAATCCTGGCAAGATGTTTCACAAGGGAAGGTGAAGTTTCAGTGGAAGTATCTCAGAGTTCTTTTCTAATCACATTGGCACATCAGTTTTTAAGTTTAGTCTTCTGGTTTAACACAGTGATTGAAAAATCCTTCTCTTTACTCTTCTAAAATAACCAATAAAACGGCAAGAGATGACAGAACAAGACAGAAGACAACAATGAAGTCAGAAAGATGAACTAAGTGGAAACTGACAGACTATAGAAGGCTGAAATCTAAGGACTAAAGAGAGAAGCCACAAGAAGTAAGCTGATCTGTACCAGAGAACCCTGGAAAGCATCAGGACTTTTCTCTCTCTGAAGACCAGACTGCCTGGTGGGCATGAACACAGAATCACTAGCTTCTGGTTTGTATGAGACACGTTTAGACTCTTAAAGTCCTGTTCTCTCAGGTTTACAAAGCTAATGTTCTCAAGCTATCAGTAGCTAGCAGCCAAGTCAGATCATGTTCAGAATCTTGCAATGACTATTTCACTCCGAGAAAAAAACCAAAGTCCTTATATCATCCTATGAAAACCTTCCATCATCTTGTTGTTTTCCTCTCCAAGTGCATCTTCTACGATTCTAGTCCTCTCTTAGACTGCTTCCAAGGGCTTCCTTTAGGTTCTTCAATGGGTTCCAGACCCATTCCTGGCTATTTCTTTTATTGGGAATATTCTTCCAAATAACTGCATGGCCAACTCACTCACTTCCTTAAAGTCTTTCTTTAAATGTCAACTCTCTCTGAGACCAAAACTACCTTATTTTAAATAGCAATATGCCCAACTGCCTCAAAAATAATCCCCCTTACCCTGCTCTATTTTCCTCCATAGCACTTATCTTTTAACACATTACATAATTTATTATGTTCATAGTTGACTGTCACTCACACTAGAATATAAAAGCTCTACAAGGACAGGGATCTTATCTTTGTTCACTGACTTAGCACAGATGCCTAGACTGCCTACATACCATAATACTTGGTAATGAATAAATGAAATCTAAAAGTCATAGACTGAGATGTTTGTGCATTAGTACTACTAAAATACAGTATCTTAAACTTTGAAATGAACAATTTTTACATACTAGAAAGTACCAATGCCAGTGCTTATCTATACTGAGTACTGAGACAAAAATTATAAGATATGTAAGGTCTGGGAGCAGTGAAGGTATTTGCAGACTGTAAATTCTTTGACTGACAGGGAAATCATATCTCATTAACATATTCACTAATGCCTAGCACTAGCAGCACTTGATCTCTTACAAACTAAGGGTAAAACAAGCCATCAAAACAAAAACTGATTTCTAAACAGGCTATAAAATATTCAAATACATATCATTATTACTCCAAATATGCCCTAGATTTATTCAAAAAACTAAAATCCCAAGCATACAAAAATTTTCTTCTGTGGGAACATAATGTTAACATACTGTCATTGGGGATATGTTTTATAATTAATCACTAGAATAGTTCTATTCTATAAACAGATGATTTTCAAGTGTAGTTTTTTTTACCTCACAACATTAGACTCTTACTGCTGGCTGAATTGTCTACAAAATATTCACTAATGCAAATCTTTTCCAAATAGTAAATCTAGCTACTTTGATATGTACTTTTCTTATTTAATACTTAAAATAATCTTTTACAATAGGAAATGAAGGGTATTATCCCTGACTTTGATGTAGAAATTACATAAAATCAAGGGCTTTGCTAAGGTCACATAGTGGCAAAGTTAGAGCTGAAAAGATTTTAAGTATTCATATTCAAATAACTATTCTCAGGGAAGAAAGTATAAGAAATCTCCCTTCCTCCAGTCTGAAAGACACTACTACTCTCTGTAGAGGTAAATAAAACAACTCTGTTGCATATTAACTTGTCCTCCTGCAGAAGTGTAAAAACCTTCACAATGTTTACATAAGCAGTTGCTAGACTACTGTGCAGTAACATTATTAAAAGGACCAATTCTACTGCACAGGGCTCTATTAAAATAAAAATTAGTAAACCAAATGCATTACCTAAATATGACTTTTTGTTATTTTATTGAATCATTCTCACAGACATTATGCGCAAATAATTTAAATGTAGTCAATTTCAAGAGTATCAAGGCACAATAAATTTAAAAATATAAATCATTTACATTATACATTCTTCTATAATTAAAGCTGACAAAAAATTAAAAATTGTTACTTTTAAGAGATGCCAGATAAAAAAACTCCAATTATCATACACTTTTATGAATGCAAATAACTTATCCTTTCCTCAAATGAACTTTCACATACAGCCAAATAATTAACTACACAGACAGTTTCAATTAGACATAAAACTACATACAGACAAACTGTGAAAGGATCAGGTACAGTCATGAATAGGAAGTATTACAAGGCCCAAAGCAAATTTAAATTATTCATTAATTGCATCTCCTTCCTTTTACTATGACAGTAACGTATTATCCTGAAACGTACTCATATAGAATTTAACATGGCTCATGGCATGGTAACATATGCTGTTATGCCTTTATTCAATAAAAATTCTTCCAGATGAGGTATGAGAGTATTTAAGGATCGACAATTATAGAAGGAGATAAGCTATAGAAGGAAAATTAAGGAACAAATGAAGGCAATAATGTCAAAATCTCCCCACTTTTTTTCTTTTTGAGACAAGGTCTTGCTCTGTCACCCAGGCTGGAGTGCAGTGGCGTGGTCTCAGCTCCCTATAACCTTCACCTCCAGAGCTCAAAGTATCCTCCCTCTTCAGTTTCCTGAGTAGCTGGCACTATAGGCATGTAACACCATACTTGGCCAGTTTTTAATTTTTTGTAGAGATAGGATCTCCCTATATTGCCCAGGCTGGTCTTGAACTCCTGGGCTCAACTGATCTTCCTGTGTTTGCCTCCCAAAGTGCTGGAATTACAGGTGTGAGTCACTGTGCTCAGCCTAAAATCTCCCACTTTTTAAAGGGTATTTTTTCTATTATGATCTCCCACATTCAGAATCAATCCTTAAACTGAGTCAAGGTCACTGTCAAAAGGAAAGCTTTATTGCATTAAAATAAAACAGCAAATAAAGAAGACTTAAAAGATTTAGAGTACAGTAAAAACAAAACAAGTTTATTTCATCACAGACTTTCTGTGAAACAAAGGCATTCAGAACTACCTTTTAGAGATCAAATAATGCATTCTGTAACTAGACACACGTATCTGGTATATTACTAATTACAACATAGGAGTTAGTTCTATTGATGAACATCATAGTTAAGATATCCTGACATACTTTGGCTAGAGAATAAAACATGTAAAGAACTATGCTCAAATACAGTTCTTTCTTTGCTCAGGGTTTAGAAAGGTTTCCCTCTGAATCAGAATAGCAGACTAAACAATGATAAATTCTTCTAAAACTAACTGCTAAACCCTTAAAAAAAAAGATATGCTTCTTGCCAGAAATTTCACTATCTTTAAAATTTATACAATTCTTAGCCTCTATCCTGAAATACATGCTATCATTAACTAACAGAGAAACTAAAAAGAATCAGAAACCAAAAAAGGATAGATATTTGCCACAAATGTCTTACATATGGATTATGCTATGTTCCACTACAACCTCTCCTTTCCTGCACGTAAATTCCAACAAATTAGAAAAGGAATTTTACTTTTTAAAAAGTCATTTGAAAGTTAAACATAAAACTGCTGCACATTAAAGTCTAAGTATAAAAAAGTACTTTGAAATGATAAATTCTGTTACTCTATACTAGTTAAGTAGCTGTCACCACCTAAAACTGCTGATTAGAAAAATCAAGAGGGCCTGGTGCAGTGGCTCACACCTGTAATTCCAGTGCTTTGGGAGGCTGAAGTAGTAGTACCCACTGAAGACCAGGAGTCAAGACCAGCCTGAACAACATAGCAAGATCCTGTCTCTACTAAAAAAAAAAAAAAAAAAAAAAAAAAGTTTTCAATTAGCCGAGCAGTGTTGTTGCATGCCTGTAGTTTTGGCTTCTTGGGAGGCTAAGGAGGATGGATCGCTTGAGCCCAGGAGTTCAAGCCTGCAGTGAGCCATGATCATGCCATATTGCTCTCTTTCACTAACCCACTATTATGGACAGTGCCACCTTTCAACAGCAATTAAAGAAAACACTTACTTATACCAAACAGAAAATGGAGTTTCACTTAACATAAGTAAAACAAAGCTTTGAATTTCTCCTACTGTAATTTTCTATAAAGGCACACACCTGTAAACATTCCACTATTATAAATCAACTAGTTCTTTATTTCTACTGATGTATTCTTATCCTTTTGCATTATGTATCTACTTTAACTGGGTTATTAACATTCCCCTCTATTAAATTTCAGACATGATCCCAACTGCCTGATGGAATCTCTCAGCAGGCACCTCAAACTGCATTCACATTTTTACAATGTACTCACATTACATACACATAGCTAAAGTCATGTAGTATAAAAAGAGATCGATGAAAAGCGTAAGTATCTCAATCTCTCTCCTTCAAGATAACAGACTATTTCTATCATCAAATTAAGGTGGAAAAAACCCTAACTATATGCCAGCAGATATGTTTGTACATATGTACTTTGTTCCTAATCTATGTAGAGATCTTCCTATATCAGCCTATATAGATTTCCTTTGCTTATTTTAGTGGATATGCCATTATTAATTAGTCAGACGTTCCTTATTTAGCAAGACCTTACTTTCATAAGGTATCAAGGCACTTCCATTTAGACATGCTACTTTTAAAAAAATCAGAAAAATTAAGTTTGGTAAGATTTAGCCTAAAGTGGGTAAAAAGAATGGTAGGAAGAAAAAAAAAAAAAAAAAAGAGTGATAGAGACACCTTCAAACCTATTGTTTCTCATTTACACCTCATGAACTAAATATGCTTGGCCTTAAACTCTCCTGTTATTCCCCTACTTTACTATTCAACTGACTGCAAAGTTCTTCAAAATACATTCCACAGCATCTGTAACATTCATACATCCCTGCTGCTTCTAATTCCCTAGTGTCAGCCTCACATCATTTTTGCATGAGCTCTTTGAACATGTCCAAACTGATCTCCTTTCATACAGACAGATCTTTTCATTTCCAGCAGCCTTTCAATAACATTACTTGGTTTTTCCAAAATCCTTATTTTCCAAAACTTGTTATTTTATCTCACTCAATACTTACAACAGTCACTCCATGATCTCAAGATAATATAGAAACTTAGGAATATCATTCTGCTATTGCATTCTATAGCCCTAAGCTTTTCAGGAATCGTTTCTCATCATGACACACCAAACTACATAAAACTGCTAAATCTTCATAAATAGAATTAAATTACTCCCCACTCTGTGTCTGTACTATATTTTATTTACAACTCTATCAGATAATATGTTATTTTTCCATTAGACTACAATTTAATTTATGGTCAAGAGTAAATTTATTTTATACACCAACAGTGCTCCAAAGCAACCTCTATAAGAGAAACTTCAGTTTTATTCAAACTGATAAAAAAAGAAATACCTTTGAAGAATATGAACTTAAAAAGAGAGATAATATTCCTAAGAAGAGATACAGAATGCAGAGAACTTGCAACAGCCCTCTAAATAACTTCATTAAAATTAATTGCTAAGCATTTAAAGGCACATTCAAAACTCAAATGAGAAAAAAATAGATGTAAACAATGACTAGGTGATAGAAATTCACCAATTTACTAATACAAACAAAGTAGGCTTCTGAATGGATTACTCTATGACTAAAAAGGTGTTTGATCATATTACATCTTTAAAATTCTAAGTGCTTCTAGAAAGAATTTAAGAAGGTTGTTTAAATGCCATCAAGGCTGGGCGCGGTGGCTCACGCCTATAATCCCAGCACTTTGGGAGACCAAGGTGGGTGGACCACGAGGTCAAGAGAACAAGACTAAAATGTATGGGAACTCTCCCCCATGAAGTCAATCAGTAAGCATGCCTGATCTTTCTAATAACCATTACTTTAGAGTTCAAATTTCTCTTGCAAATTATTCATGAAAGGCCCTCAACACTTTTAACACTTTGAGCTGGATATTTTTTTGTTGGGAGAGGAATATCCTGTGCACTGTAAGATATTTAGCAGCATCTCTAACTTCTGCTTACAAGATGCCAATAGCATACCCCAAGTTGATAACCAAAAATGTTTCTAGACATTGGCAAATGTTACCTGGGGATGGGGCTGGAGGGATATAAAATTGCCCCAGTTGGGAAATACTACACAAAACAATAATTCCAGGAAAAGGCCAGAACCATCCAAATGATTTATTTTTGTTTGTTTTTTTTTTTTTTGAGACAGAGTCTCGCTTTGTCTCCAGGTTCACAGCAACCTCCGCCTCCTCGGTTCAAGCGATTTTCCTGGCTCAGCCTCCTGAGTAGCTGGGACTACAGACATGCGCCACCACGCCCAGCTAATTTTTATATTTTTAGTAGAGACGGGGTTTTACCATGTTGGCCAGGATGGTCTTGATCTCATAACCCACCCATCTCCCAAAGTGCTGGGATTACAGGCATAAGCCACCGTGCCCAGTCCGTCTAGATGATTATTTTTAAAATCAAACTTCTAACCTACCAAGTATAGAACAATTATATTCCATGAATGCTTCTTAGTTCACACAGCAGCAAAGCCTCTGAGAGTTCACCTTCTGGGATATTTACCATATTAACTCATCTATTATCATACTATAAAAACAATGCTTATATCTAAAATTGAATTGTGGCCAGGCACAGTGGCTCACGCCTGTAATCCCAGCACTTTGGGAGGCCCAGGTGGGTGTATCACCTGAGGTCAGGAGTTCGAGACCAGCCTGACCAACATGGTGAAACCCTGTCTCTACTAATAAAAAAAATTAGCCAGATGCATGCCTGTAATCCCAGCTACTTGGAAGGCAGAGGCAGAAGAACTGCTTGAACCGATGAGGCAGAGGCTGCAGTGAGCCAAGATTGTGCCAGTGCACTCCAACCCAAGCAACGAAAGCAAAACTCCACCTCAAAAAAAAAAGTGAATAGTGACACAATACACATTTCAATAACCAGTATAACCAAAACAATTCTCAAATAAGACATAGAATTCAAATTGGTCTGGCCCCGTCGACCCACGGCCCACCACCTACCGACCCACAATCGGCCCGGCCCTCCAGTACACCATGTCTGACTCCTCCAGCGTCGCCGTTATGAAGAAAGTGGTTCAACAGCTCCGGCTGCAGGCCGGGCTCAACCGCGTAAAAGTTTCCCAAGCAGCTGCAGACTTGAAACAATTCTGTCTGCAGAATGCTCAACATGATCCTCTGCTGACTGGAGTATCTTCAAGTACAAATCCCTTCAGACCCCAGAAAGTCTGTTCCTTTTTGTAGTAAAATGAATCTTTCAAAGGTTTCCCAAACCACTTCTCATGATCCAGTGAATATTCAAGAGAGCTCCATTTGAAGCCTGTACAAAAGCTTATCCCTGCAACACTTGTGCCATAATATACAAACTTCTACTTCTGTCAGTCCTTAACATCTACCTCTCTGAATTTTCATGAATTTCTATTTCACAAGGGTAATTGTTTTATATACACTGGCAGCAGCATACAATAAAACTTAGTATGAAAGGTTAAAAAAAAAAAAGACATGGAATTCAAATTAAAACCCTTTTATTAAACTTTTTTTCCTTGTCTATTAAGTCAAAAAAAAAAAAAAATGGTGGCAAGGAATAGGCAAAGCGAGTTATTTCCTTAACTTATATAATCACGATCCAGTACCACTCTACCCCTCATGCTACTTTTCTATATTATGCTTCCTCCTTCTCATTCTTATTCAATGACAAAAATGTCAAATAATTTTAGAACAGATTTTAAGGTCAAACTGTATTAACTTCTAAGAGACCTTCATTTTACTTACAGATAGTCATGTACATGAGCAGCCAATACACTTATTTTAAGTTAGGGCTAGAATTCACAGATCTCACGAACACAATGTACCCAAAAAAACTCACTATTAAAGTTTTTAAAACCCCAAAAATTCATACCACCACATTTTTACACACAAGTACTAAGAAAGTATAACCTGGAGAGAAAGTAAGTTTTCAAATAGTATTTTAGGGCCACACTGTCATTTCATTCACCCAAATATCTGCTGAATTTCTGTTGTGTGCCTAGAATTGTTCTAAAGGGTCATGTGTATTTATGATAGAGGAATACAGCAGTAAACAAGACAGAGTCCTTGCCCTCATAGAGCTTACATTCTAATAGGGAAAAGATCATTAGCAAATACATAATATAATTTCAGATATATGCTAAGGAGAAATTAAAAGCAGTGTACAGGATAAGGCAGTCATTTGAGAGAGAGAAGAAAAACTATAGTTTAAATGGTCAGGAAAAACCTCCCCGAAAAGATAACTTTTGAGCAGCACTGACTGATAAGAAGGGATGAGAACCCCTCTTTATAACGCAATTCTAAAAGGCCATGAGGAATGAGCTTGGCTGTTTGAATAATTTATCAAGGATGCTGGTGTAGCTAAATCAGGAGACAAACAGGATACCAGCAGGTAACATGGGTGAAGAAGCAGGCAGGCAAGAGACTGCATACAATCTTACAGATCAGGAGAAAGGGGGTGAATTTTATTCTAAGGGAAACTATGGGAGGGATTTAAGCAAAAAAGTAACACAATATTTTACTTGCAATGATTACCCTCACTGCTGTGTAGAGAATACAAGTAGAATAGAAACAAGGAGACTAGTACTCTCAGGCGATAGCTGAGGCTGGCTTAGACTTACATTACATTTAACAAGCATAAGATTAAGATCTTTTAAGGCTTGTTTCTAAGACATCTAAGACTTTTTTTTTTTTTTTTTTTTTTTTTTTGGAGACAGAATCTCTCTCTGTCACCCAGGCTAGAGTGCAATGGAGCAGCCTTGGCTCACTGCAACCTCCACCTCCCAGGTTCAAGCAATTCTCCTGCCTCAGCCTCCTGAGTAGCTGGGATTACAGGTGCATGCCACCATGCCCAGCTAATTTTGTATTTTTAGTAGAGACAGGGTTTCACCATGTTGGCCAGGCTGGTCTCAAACTCCTGACCTTAGGTGATCCACCCGTCTGGGCTCCCAAAGAGCTGGGATTACAAATGTGAGCCACTGCGCCTGGCCCTAAGACATCATTTACTTTCAAGAGATCTGCTATTAAGTAAGCTCACTGTCTTCCATAATCCCTAACAGTATACTGATATCTATCAATTTAAAATCCAGATTAATTTTAATTAAAAATAAAATCATGGCTGGGCACAGTGGTTCATGTCTGTAATCCCAGCACTTTGGGAGGCTGAGGTGGACGGATCACTTGAGGTCAGCAGTTGAAGACCAGCCTGGCCAACATGGTGAAACTAGTTCTTTACTAAAAATACAAAAGCTATCTGGTTGTGGTGGCACATGCCTGTAATTCCAGCTGTTTCTGAGGCTGAGACATAAGAATTGCGTGAACCTGGGAGGCGGAAGTTTCAGTGAGCCAAGACTGCACCACTGCATTTCAGCCTGGGTGATATAGTGAGACTGTCTCAAAATAAATAAAATAAAATAAAATAATACTGAAATGCTTTTAGATCAAAGGGCCAGAAGCATGGGACTTACCTGCTAAAATGACAATAAAAGCATTTTAATTTACTAATATTTTTTAAGAGACAGGGTCTCACTGCTTCCCAGGCTGGAGTACAGTGGCTATTCACAGGTGCAATCCCACCACTATCAGCATAGGAGTTTTGACCTGCTCTATTTCCAGCCTAGGCTGGTTCACCTGTCCTCAGGCAACCTGCAGGTCACCATACTGATGCTGAACTTGATGCAGACACTCAACTGGCATAGTACACAGCAGCCCGGCACTCCTGCAATCAAGCAATCCTCCCGACTCAACCACAGCACTCAGCTAGGCATTTTAAAAGAGAATACATCTCTAACAGTAGGAAAAATGAGCGACAGGCTATAAATGGACAAGATGTTTCACTAAGTCTCAGGGAAGCTCAAAATAAGATAAAATACAGCAGAAAAAGTTCATAGCCTAGAATATGCAAAAGAAAGGATTATATAGCCCAACCATATAAACAATAGGAGAGTCTATCTGCCTGGAAAAGTTAGAAAAAAAACTGGACTTTCATCTCTAGAAAGAAATGAAAACAAAGGTTACTTTGGTTACACTGCCTATGGGGGTAGCCCTGTTCTGCAAGGAGCAGTGAAAAAAGAGGAGGAGGAGGGGGAAAAAAAAGCAGAAGGGGCAGGAAGCAGAAGAAAAACACAAATGAGAAAAAAAGCTGAAAACGGGGCAACAAGAAAGGTTTCTTTTTAAGGAAAATGAATAAACTACCTGGTGAAAGTAAGTTTAACATCCTCTTCATTCTGAAATTTTAGGAATGGTTACCTTCCCTTCCAAAAATTCCCTATCCAGTTATCATATACTGAAGTATCTGACATACACATTACATACTATTTACTGAATGAGCAAGGAGCACCAGTCAAGCTATACCTATATACAAAATTTCCAATCAGTCTATCTATTATGTCGCTCTACAATATGTACAGACAGGCCAGGCAAGGTGGCTCATGCCTATAATCCCAGTACTTTGGAAGGCCAAGGCAGACAGATGGCCTGAGGTCAGGAGTTTGTGACCAGCCTGGCCAACATGGTGAAATCCCACCTCTACTAAAAATACAAAAATTGGACAGATTTGGGGGCAGGTGCCTGTAATCCCAGCTACTTGAGAAGATGAGGCAAGAGAATCGCTTGAACCCAGGAGGCAGAGGTTTGCACTGAGTTGAGATCTCGCCACTGCAATACACAAACAACAACAACAACAACAACAGCAACAGCACCAGCAGCCAGGCTCAGTGGCTCACACCTGTAATCCCATACTTTGGGAGGCAGAGGCGGGCAAATCACTTGAGGTCAGGAGTTCGAGACCAATCTGGCCAACATGGTAAAATCCCATCTCTACTAACAATACAAAAATTAGCCAGGCATGATGGCACACACCTATAGTCCCAGCTACTTGGGAGGCTGAGGTAAGAGAACTGCTTGAACCCGGGAGGCGGAGGTTGCAGTGAGCCGAGATCACGCCACTGCACTCCAGCCTAGGAGACAGAATGAGACTCCATCTCAAAATAATAATAATAACCAGAGGTATGACAAGAAAAATCCAAGTAAAGACCAAGACCAAAATAAATTCTAGAGAAAAGGAAAATCATAGAACATCAAACAAGAGGATATTATAAAAAAACAAAAACAGAGTTGATCATGTTTTTAAAACATGAGAAACAAAAATTCAGAATTCAAGAAAGTTGAGAAGTCCCTAAGAGAACAGAGCACCATCAGAATCCTGAAAGTTTCAACAAGAATTTTTTTTTTTTTTTTTTTTTTTTTTTTTTTTTTTTGAGACAGAGTGTCGCTCTTGTTACCCAGGCTGGAGTGCAATGGCACGATCTCGGCTCACCGCAACCTCCGCCTCCTGGGTTCAAGCAATTCTCCTGCCTCAGCCTCCTGAGTAGCTGGGATTACAGGCACGCACCACCATACCCAGCTAATTTTTTGTATTTTTAGTAGAGACGGGGTTTCACCATGTTGACCAGGATGGTCTCGATCTCTCGATCTTGTGATCCACCCACCTCGGCCTCCCAAAGTGCTGGGATTACAGGCTTGAGCCACCGCGCCCGGCCTTCAACAAGAATTTTTTAAATGGAGATGGTATTATCTAAGAAAGAGAATTTCCAGGCTGGGTGCAGTGGCTCATGCCTGTAATCCCACAACTTTGGGAGGCTGAGGCAGGTGGATCATGAGGTCAGGAGTTTAAGACCAGCCTGGCCAAGATGGTAAAACCCATCTCTACTAAAAATACAAAGAATTAGCTGGGCGTGGTGGCATGCACCTGTAATCCTAGCTACACGGGAGGCTGAGGCAGAGAATTGCTTGAACCTGGGAGGTGGAGGGTTGCAGTGAGCTGAGATTGCACCACTGTACTCCAGCCTGGGCAAAGAGCAAAGACTCCATCTCAAAAAAAAAAAAAAAAAAAAAAAAGAAAGAAAGAAAGAAAGAGAGAATTTCCAAATGGCAGAACAAAAAGCCTTACAAATTGAGTTATCCCTTCAAATGCCCAGCACAGGATTAGAAAAAAGATTATACCTACACATATTCTTGTGAAATTTCTAAAGCTTACAGAAGACCCTAAAAGCCTCATAGATCATTTTTTTTTAAATGACTAATAATGAAACTCATATTACACATTTCATCTGAAGCACTAGATCAGGCGTCCCCAAACTTTTTACACAGGGGGCCAGTTCACTGTCCCTCAGACCGTTGGAGGGCCGCCACATACTGTGCTCCTCTCACTGACCACCAATGAAAGAGGTGCCCCTTCCTGAAGTGCAGCGGGGGCTGGATAAATGGCCTCAGGGGGCCGCATGCGGCCCGTGGGCCGTAGTTTGGGGATGCCTGCACTAGATATTAGAAGACAGTAAAACAATGTCTATGAGTTCAAAGAAGAAATGATTTTCAATTATGAAACCAACATGTAGCCAAATTATCAATCCAAGCATGAGGGCAAAAATCAAGTCATTTTTAGAAATACAAGGATGCCAGGTTTATCTCCCACTCTCCACCCCTCCATCCCCCAGGGAGCTAAAGATACTCACTAAGAAAGTAAGGGCAAAACCAAAAAGCAGCCACTAGTTATAAAAAAAAAAATTGTGGTATTAACTCGAGTCTATTCAAAATGAAATCCTAGAGAGCTGAAACAAGTCTAGAAAGAAATTGGTTCACATTATAACAGAAATAAGAAAATAAACTCCACATAATAGTTACATTATCTGGAGCAATAAAACACATAAATCAATAACGAAAATGTGACATTCTAAGCAAATAAAGTCTAAGACATTATTTAACCTATTAGTAGCATTTAAACAATAAGAATGTAATTCCCTGAAAAAAAAAATTCACTAACAATGATCTGATAAAGAAGGAATTGTAATCTTTGTATATTCCTTGACCTTGCACTAATAAATAGGTAGTCACTTCTATTGAGCATAATAGTATTTTACTGGTTGATTTTCACCTTTTAGAAAAAACTACATGTAAAAGGATTACTACACAGACTATAAATGTATTCATAACAACACAGACAGTCAAGGGATACCTGGAAAAAAGCCTTCTCCTGCCCAAAGCGTAACATTAATAAAATAGACAAGGCAAACCACTGAGGGAGGAAGATACCTACAGCACATAAAACTAGTGCAGGATTAATACCCAGAATATGCAAAGAATACCTCAGAAGAAAAAAGAAAAATTGACTTAAAAAAGATGATGAATAGGCAAGTCAGAGAAGAGGAAACCTAAATACCTCCAAAACATTTTAAATGATACTCAACCTTACTAGAAATCTGGAAAATACATATTTAGACAATGAGATGAAATTTTGCATGCTATAGATTAGCAAAATTAAGTCTCATAATACCAACTATAGAGGAAAACATAGTGCAACAGCCATTACCATACACTGCTGGTTCATGAGGGTTTAAACTATGTAACAGCTGTTTAACAGCAACTAGGCAACAATCCTTAATGTGGAAAATGGACATAGCCATAGTGAAATGGCTTTTATACATATTTCCTTAAAAAATTCTTATACAAGTACACAAGGAAATGTATACCAAAAAACTGGAAAATGTTAGGGTGAAAAATTGAAAATAACCAACATATCCATCTTTAAGAGTTTAAATATTTACCATATATTCATAATAAGGAAATATCATAAGGCAATTAAAATGAATAACTAGAAATACACTTATAAAGACAAGTACTGAAATAAGAAGTACCAAATTCAGTCTGGGCACAATGGCTCACACCTGCAATCCCAATACTTTGGGAGGCAGAGGCAGGAGGATCACTTGAGGTCAGGACTCTGAGACCAGCCTGGCCAACATGGTGAAACCCCAACTCTACTAATAAAGTACAAAAATTAGCTGGGCATGGTGGCACACACCTGTAATCCCAACTACTAGGAAGGCTGAGGAAGGACAATCACTTGAACCCAGGAGGTGAAAGTTTTAGTGAGCCGAGATTGTGCCATTATACTCTCTAACCTGGGCAACAGAGACTCTGTCTCAAAAAAAAAAAAAAAAAAAAAGTACCAAATTCAGGACAGTGGAAAAAAGACTAGAAGGAGAAAAATTGTACACAGGAGTTCTAACTCTATGTAAAATCCTTAAGTTGGCTGATGTACAAGTATTTATATATTATTTTTTCCACTTTTTGTGGCTAAAGCTATCTTATAATAAAAAAGTTCCCTGAGGAAAAAACACAGTAAAGGAATAATGCAAAGTTAATACTCAATGTATTTATTCTTGTAAATCCTACCTTGAATCCAATACTAAGAACTTGCATCACTTCCACCCTTAAATTATAAGTGACTATTAAAAAAAATACATACTCTGTAACTGACGTTACACTTTCCTGTCCAAAAGGTCCAACTGGATCATCCTTGAATTTATCACTTGGAAGTTGAGGTGGTAAAAACTCTACATCTTTTTTCTTTGGGACCTTGTAATACTTCCAGGCTATACTGGCTTCATCTTCTTCCAAGTTCACTGCTGTACCAACATATACTGTAGGTTCTACAGCTTCCGGGAATTGAGGTGGGAAAGACTGGGACAAACTGTCTATCCTATCTTCCACTGGTTTAGAAGGAACCAAGGGATCTGGTGTTGGCATTTGATAAAAATGTTGACTCTGAGGAGTTGAAGGTGTTTTAGTCACTCCTTCATCAACCACATCACAAGGGTGAGGACTAAGTGGGGGTGGTTGAGGTGAATTTGCCATTTCGGTGCCATGCATCTGAGGAGTCTTTGCTACATCATTAGTTCGGATATTTGAAAATCTCACTTGACTGTCTGGAGCAGAGATCACAAGTCTCTGGCTGGCTGAATCTGTGTCCATGGCAACATCATCACTGATAGACACACGATGGTGAAAAGGAGTCAAAGGGCGTTTCTGTGGCTTTTCACTCTTTTCTTGCTTCTCATTGGTCTTGTGCTTAGGAAGTATTTGTTGTTGCTGACCTAAAGTTGGTGCCTGTCCTTGTTGTCCAGCATTTCGTGGCTTGAGATTTTTGTGCCTGAAAAGTTAAAATAAAGGTTTCATATTTACAGTGTCACTATTATGGCAAAGTATAATACTAGCTAACCGTATTAGACATTTCAGGTATCATCTGTTTTTCACAAATAATCCTAAAAGTAAAATAATTTGAATTTAAGGGGAAAAAATACTTTGCTCAGTGACCTAAATAAAAAATATAAGGGCATGCAGAAAGATTCATAAAAGCCAATTCTCTCATGCTAATTTAATAGCTATGTGATCAGACAGCCAAAGATGATGTCTTATATGATTTAAATATCTTAGTATCTGATTTAAATACAGAGGTATGATTCTAGCTAAGGTTAAAAAGTATAACAAGGCTTGAAATTTACTCATTTCTAAATGTAACTGATATTTTCTTGTTAGTTATAAACTAATGGCTTGGCTAAGCTCAGTCATCACCTGCACTCCTACAGCAACTGGCTAAAAAGTGTATTCTACTCTACTGAATAGGGTTACATCAGTCTCAAAAGTGCTAGAATTGACAGACTGATGGGCCTCGCACCATATCTACCTTCTCCAAAGACTTAGCACCACAAAAAAGAATGAGCTGACTAGAAAAGGAAAAGAAAATGCCTAAAATAATTTCTTCCTTATAATTTTAAGCAATTATAAAATGAAGAACTTAAATAATATACCTAAAAATCTAATTAATTTTGTTGAGTTTAAGATTTCTAGGCTATGTGCAGTAGCTCACGCCTGTAATCTCAGTACTTTGGGAGTCCAAGGCAGGTGGATCATCTGAGGTCTGGAATTCAAGACCTGCCTAGCCAACATGGTGAAACCCCATCTCTACTAAAAATAAAAAATTAGCTGGGTGTGGTGGCACACACTTGTAGTCCCAGCTACTCCGCAGCCACAGGCAGGAGAACAGCTTGAACCTGGGAGGCAGAGGTTGCAGTGAGCCGAGATTGTGCCATTGTACTCTAGTATGGGTGATGGAGCAAGACTCCATCTCAAAAAAAAAAAAGAAAGATTTCTTTCAGGGCACACTGAGATTTCCAAACTCAATAAGGTACATATATATATATATATATATATATATATATATATATATATATAAAATATTATTTTAACACTAAGAAACTTTTAAAATGTGGTAAGATATTGAGTTTACACATTCGGTATCATGTTTTTCTTTTCAAATTTATTTTACTTTTTTGTTGAATCAGAGCTATCCAGAAAGAGTATTAAAAAGCAGTGTCAGGCACTTATTTGAAGAACGCTCTGTTGAGAAGACATGCTGAGACATCTTTTTGTACAAAGCTTGGGAAATCTTATTGTGCATGGAGAAAAAAGAACCAGTTATAAAAGAAAACCAGACTTGTTTCAAAAGGACGTAGGAGAAATCCACCATTACCCTGATATCAAAATCAAAGATATTACACAAAAAGAAAATCATAGACCATTCTCTTTTAAGAACACAGATGTAAATAATTAACAAAATATTAGCAACTCCAATCAGCAAAATATGAAAGGATAATACATCACGACCAAATGAAGTTAATTCCAGGAATGTAAGGTGTAGCATTCAAAAGAAAAAAATATCATGCATCACATTAACAGAATAAAAGCAAACCATATTATCTCAATAAGTACAGAAAAAGCCCTATTAATACTATTAATATATTAAACCCCTATTCATATAGACTCAGTAACCAAGGAATAAAAGAGAATTTGCTTGATTTGATATATATCTATAAAAAACTACAAGTAATATCTTACTTGATGTTTAAGTGGGACTAATTTCTCCTTAAGAACAAAGGAAGAATATTAGCTCTCAACCTTTAATGTTTTATTGAAGGTCTTACCCGATGCAATAACCCAAGAAAAAGATCAGAGATTTCAGAGGAAGAAGATAAATTGTCTTTATTCACAGTCAACATTATTACAAACTATACAGTTAGGCCAGGTGCGATGGCTCACATCTATAATGCCAACACTTTGGGAGGCTGAGGTGGTAGATCATGAGGTCAGGAATTTGAGACCAGCCTGGCCACCACGGTGAAACACAGTCTCTGCTAAAAATACAAAAATTAGCCAGGCGTGGTGGTGGGCGCCTGTAATCCTAGCTACTCAGGACACTGAGGCAGCAGAATCGCTTAAACCCAGGAGGCGGAGACTGCAGCAAGCTGAGATCACACCAGTGCACTCCAGCCTGGGCAACATAGTGAGACTCTGTCCCTCTCCTATCCCCGTCAAAAGAAACTATACAATGAAAAGGGTCAGACTGATCCCCACCTAATCAATCTTAACATTACTAGACATGGGCCAACCAGATACCATGTCTCTCTGATGTGACACAATACAAAGCAACACAGATACCATCTATGAAGTACTCTTGCCCAAAATATTGAAGTTGAGTCTAATCAAGTAATCAAGCCCCAAGTCCAGAACTTTCTGATGATGGGAAGTTCTGTATGTATGTATACATATGTATTTTTTAAATTTTTTTTTTTATTTTTTGAGACACAGTCTTGCTCTGTCACCCAGGCTGGATCTCAGCTTACTTGCACACTCTGCCTCCTGGGTTCAAGCAATTCTCCTGACTCAGCCTCCTGAGTAACTGGGATTACAAATGCATGCCACCACACCAGGCTAATTTTTTGTATTTTTAGGAGAGATGGGAGTTTCACCATTTTGTTCTGGCTAGTCTCAAACTCCTGACCTCAAATGATCCATCCGCCTCAGCGTCTCAAAATGCTGGGATTACAGATGTAAGCCACTACACTCAGCCTGTATATGGCTCTTGAGCACTTGAATTGTGGCCAGTGCAACTGAGGAACTAAATGTTTTTCAAGAGACAGGGTCTTGGTCTGTCACTGAGGCTGGAATGCAGTAGTACAATCATAGCTCATTGTAACAAACTCCTGGACTCAAGTGAGCCTCCCAAAGTGCTGGGATTACAGGCATGAGCCACCGCACACAGCTGAGGAACCGAATTTTTAATTGTATCTAAATCCAATTATTGTAAATTTAAATAGCCAACAGTAGTTACTAACACAGCTAGTATTGGATAGCTCAGCTCTGCAGGTACCTTCCATTTACAGAAATGCAAAGGAAAAAGGAATAAATTAAATGACACTAACAGAAGTAAAATTACATGACAAGTACAACGAAAAATCAGAATATGAAACACTCTATAAGAGAACTGACCTAGTTTTAGCAAACAAGTCAATGTCCTGAAAAGGGAGCAACAGACAACTACAAAGAGAGATTTAGAAAACATAACTACCACATGTTTACCCCTTCTTTGAATCCCAGTCAAATAAACTACCTGCAAAAAGACATTTCTGAGACATTCTGGATAAGGTACCATAACAACAAAATTAATAGTCACATAAGAAGATATTCATATTTTTTAGAGCTGCACACTGAAGTACTGCAGAAATGTAATATTTAAGATTTGCTTTAAAAATCTTTATCAAGAGCATAGCATAGGGAACTTACCAAATAAAGTAGTACATATCTATAAAATAAAGTATTACGAACTTTTCAAAAAGAGTGAATCTATAAGTGCTAACATAGATAAATACCCAAGCTGCTTATCAAAAAAAGAATACGTTGCAGAAATATTGCATGATTCCATTTGGGTGAAAGAAAGCAGACAGGGCAGACCTACATACAGAGGAGGGGAACCTGTTAATTTTTAATTTTATATTCTTGTGTATTGTTTGAACTTTTTATTTTTATTAATTTTTCTGAGATAGTCTCACTCTGTCAACCAGACTGGAGTGCAGTGGTACAATCCCAGCTCACTGTAACCTCTACCTCCTGGGTTCAAGTGATTCCCCCACTTCAGCCTCCCGAGTAACTGGGATTACAGGCACCCGTCACCACATCAGGCTTGCTTGCTTGCTTATTTATTGATTTATTTACTGATTGATTTGTTGATTTAATTTTTAGTAGAGACAGGGTTTTGCCATGTTGGCCAGGCTGGTCTCGAACTCCTGACCTCAAGTGATCCACCTGCTTTGGCCTCCCAAAGTGCGGGGATTACGGGCATGAGCCACTGCACCTGGCCTGAATTTTTTAAATGAGTTTTTGTTTGTTTGTTTGTTTAACACAGAAATTTGTCATAAAAACAAAACAAAACAAAACACTCCAAGCAGGTCCTACCCAATTTATGAACAATCTTTTTTTCCCTCATGCCGTTGCCCAGGCTGGAGTACAGTGTGGCGATTAGAGCTCACTACAGCCTTCCAAAGTAACTGGGATTCCAGGCAAGAGTCACCCCACTGGCTTGAACAGTTTCTTTTTGAATATTTTCAATGACAAGCACCATATTACTTTATAAGAAGATACATCCTCATCATCAAATAGTTCCAATTGTTGTTAGAAGATAAATTCTTAACACTGAATAGAACCTCATGTTTTCTGTATCTTCCAGCCCTTTAGACCTTTAGACCTCTTTTCACATTTTTTGGAGACAAAGTCTCATCTGTTGCCCAGGCTGGCATGCAGTGGCCCAACCTCGGTTTCCTGCAACCTCCACCTCTCAGGTTCAAGCAATTCTCCTGCCACCACCTCCTGAGTGGCTGGGACTACAGGCATGTGCCACCATGCCCAGCTAATTTTTTTCTATGTTTAGGAAAGACAGGGTTTCACTGTGTTGATCAGGATGGTCACGATCTCCTAACCTCATGATCTGCCCGCCTCGGCCTCTATCTAATTTCTAAAGCTGCAGTATCCAATAATGGTAGCCACAAGTTACATGTAGCCATTAGACACTTGAAAAGTGGGTAGTCCAAATTGAGATGTGCTATAGGTGTAAAATACCAGTTTTCCAAGACGTTATAAAATAATGCCAAATATCTCACTAGTGTTTCATCACAATGACTGTGTGTCAAAAGAATATTTTCAACAAATTAAGTTCAATAAAATATACTGGGCTGGATATGGTGGTTCATGCCTATAATCCCAGCACTTTGGGAGGCCAATGTGGGCAGATCACCTGAGGTCAGGATTTCTACACCAGCATGGCCAACATGGTGAAACCCATCTCTACTAAAAATACAATAAAATTAGCCAGGTGTGGTGGCGGGCACCTGTAATCCCAGCTACTCAGGAGGCCGAGGCAGGAGAATTGCTTGAATCCAGGAAGTGGAAGCTTCAGTGAGCTGAGATCATGCCACTGCACTCCAGCCTGGGTAACAGAGAGAGACCCCGTCTCAAAAATAAATAAATAAATAAAATTTAAAAAACAATTTTTAAAGATCGTCAGCAACAGAAAAGGTCTAGATGAAGCAAACATAGTAAAGTGACATGGATGACTGATACGAATTCCTTGCCCAATTCACTTACTTTTGTCCATGTTTTAAGTTTCTAAGAACTAAAATGCTAAAAACCAACAAACAAAAAAAAACACAGTACGAAAGATTTGAGACACAAGATTAAAGTATTCCCAGATCCTTGTTCATTCCATAAAAAGAACAAAGACTCTAATTAACTTTAGACTTTAAGGAAAGCAGGCACAATAAATGATTAAATCAATTAACGAACGAATAAAAATAGAACATCAAACTTCTAAATCAGGAGAAGAAACTGAATAAAAGAATATAAAAAGGAAACAAGTAACAGTATCATTCACTTATCAATTATTCAAATATCTGACTGTCTACTAAAGCAATTTTCAAAGTATGGTCCATGAACCCTCCTTTTTACGAGTTTTAGGGGTTCAAAACTATTTTCGTAATAGCACCAATAAACTATCTGCCTTTTTTATTATGTTGAAATTTACAAAAATGGTGCAAAAATAGGCAGTAAAACTTCTAGCAATTGAACATGAATCGAGGCAGCAGTATCAACTGTGATAGCAGTAGTATTGTTTTCTCCACCACCACACATTGTTTATTTTTTATGATAGTATTAAGAATGTCCTTCATGAAGACAGTAAATATAATTTATATTAATCTCAATCCTTACACACATCCTTTTGTACTATGTATAAAAAATAGGAAGAAAGCATTTCTGCTATGTATCTGAAGTACAATGGCTACTTTGAGGAAAAGCACTTGTACAATTATTTGAGGTACAAGCTGAACTAGCTTTTTTCATGAAACACTAAAGAACAAAAGGACTAGTAGATAAACTAAGATTATTCATATTTGGTCATTTGGCAGATTTGGTTATTAGTTTATCAAACATGAACAAAATGAGTTTGTCATTTAAGAAAGAACTGATGATTTTGAGCCTGACTGATAAACAATGACTGCTACTGCTAATACAGCTGGTACCACTGCAAGATTTAGAATTTTGGAAAACTTTATCTGACACAGTAAGCTTGACAGCTTTCTAACACTTAAATACTTTTCAGATGAGATCACTGGTAATATTAATAAATGAAATATTTTGATACTCTGTATTGACTGAATTCCACGTCCTCAAATTCAACCAACCACAGATAAAAATATTATTTTTCAAAAATGAAAAGTTAACAGTACAACAATAAAAAGATATAAATTGTAAAAGCAATACAGTGTAACAACTATTTACATATCACTTACATTGGATTAGGTATTTATTATAAATAATCTAGAGATTATTTAAACAACACTGAAGGACCAGGTACAGTGTGGCGCACGCTTGTAACCCCAGTACTCTGGTAGACTGACATGGGTGGATAACTTGACGCCAGGAGTTCAAGACCAACCTGGCCAACATGGTGAAACCCCATCTCTATTAAAAATACATACACACACAAAATTAGCTGGGTGTGGTGGCACATGCCTGCAGTCCCAGCTACTTGGGAGGCTGAGGCACAAGAGTCGCTTGAGCCAGGAAGGTGGAGGTTGCAGTAAGCCAAGATCACACTACTGCACTCCAGCCTGGGCAACAGAGCGAGAGCCCGTCTCAAAAAAAAAAAAAGAAGTATACTGAAGAATGTACATGGGTTAGATGAATACTGTATCATTTTATATGAAGGACTTGAGCATCCATAAATTTTGTTATCTGCGAGGGTTCTAGAATATCAATCCTCCACAGATGCTTAGAGATGACTAGATATAACAAAACGTGACAACATTCAGATCTGTATAACCCAGTGAACCAATATTTTTCAAATGACAATGCATGTTACAAAATCGAAAGATCCATTCAGTTATTGGTAGAGTACAACTACCAACAGGGCTTTAGATTCCACATTGCAACTAACCTTTAAGAAACTACCACTTGTCAATTTTTGGTGTAGTAGCACAAGAATAATATCTGAAAAAGTTATTAAATACTCTCCTCCCTTCTCCAATTGCATAGCTACATGAGGCTGGATTTTCTTCATATACTTCAATCAAGACAATATTCAGCAATAGGCTGAATGCAGAAGCAGATATAAGAATTCAACTATCTTACTACATTCAGTATTAAAGAGACTTGCACAAGTGTAAAACAATGTCACTCAATTATGTTTTTGTTACTGTTTTGGAAAATATAGTGGATGTCTATAAAAATAATTTTATTCATGTTAATATACAGAGATTATTTTAATAAAATAAGTGATGCTTTAAAATTTCTCCAAAATATAAACAGATGTAATTAATAAAAGTACTCTGCAGTCTTCAATAATTTTTAAGACTTTAAATAAGTTTTAAGACTTTAAATAAGTTCTAAGACAAAAAAAGTTTGAGAATTACTCTACTTTATGCAAGGATTTTAAATCCCTACATAGGATTCATTCATCTGAGGAAAGGATTCATTCATCTGAGGAGAATTATTTAGTTATGTCCCAAGTACACAAGGGATGTGAAAAGTAAACGGCCATACATTCACTTACCCACCATTAAGAGTAAAAAAACTATTAAAAGGGGCTACATACTAATAGCAGTGGGTCTCTAAATTTTTGACAACATTAAATCAGCCCTTTTCTTCTATACAGACCTCCTTCTAAAAGCGAGTTTCTTCAGAGAGAACAATTTAATTTCATGCTAGAACACAAACACACTGAGGAATCTGTAAAAAAAGAAACTGTCCTCAAAGCACAAACCAACAGAGTTTCTTCAAATTGTTTTTTCCTATGAACGTTAGGTATGCAGTACTTCAGTGTTAACATGTGAAATTTAATGTATTGCTTTTTACTTTGCAGGCTGCTTTCAACGTGACGTTTTCCCACGAACATTCCACCACACTAAAGTCTAGCATCAATAAATGTGTGCTATTCAATCTTGCTAATGAAAAATGCAACAAACAATTTTATGCTTCTCACTTATTATAATGGCCAAAAAGTAATTTTGAAGATAGTTCTCAAATCAGTAAAATCACAAGAAAAACCAACATTCTTTATATGCAAAAAGTGTTAGTAAAATTGGTAGCATCTTTTTGATGTCACATCTACTTGCCTACAACTCTTTATCGTATCACCAATCTAGTTTATTTCCTTCCTAGCACTCATGCGAATTTTTTAAAAAATTTAAAATTCTTAAGGCTGGGCACAGTGGCTCACATCTGTATTCCCAGCACTTTGGGAGGCCAGGGTGGGAGGATCACTTGAGATCAGGAGTTTGAGACCAGCCTGGCCAACATGGTAAAACCCCATTTCTACTAAAAATACAAAATTTACCTGGACGTGGTGGCATGCCCCTGTAGTACCAGCTACTCGGGAGGCTGAGGCACAAGAATCACCTGAATCCAGGAAGCGGAGGTTGCAGTGAGCTAGGATGGCATCACTGCACTTCTACCTGAGCAACAGAGCAAGACTCTGTCTCAAAAAAAAAAAAAAAAAAAAAAAAATCCTTCTTAAAAACAAGTGATCTGCCTCACTTCCAATAGAATGCAGACTTCATAATAGCAGGAGCTTTGTTAGCTAGTGTATTCTGAGCCTAGGACACCTTCTGCCACAGAGTAAGTGTTCAAAAAACCTAATAAATAATTGATAGTTACAGTAATAGTATTTTAGGTAAGCACAAGCAAAAAACACCCATGGAAATAACCTGTATGTATGTCCATCAAATCCAGAATGATTATATGAACTATAATACTTCCATTCAGTGAAATATTAATAAAATTTTTTTCATTTTTCTTTTAAAAAAGAGAGTACTGTGACATTGTCCAGGCTAATCTCAAACTCCTGGGCTCAAGCAATCCTTCTCCCTTGGCCTCCCAAACTGCTGGGAGGCATAAGCTACCACACCTGGCCCCAGGAAAATTTTTAAACAATGAAGCAGAACTGTAAGTAACTAATATGGAAAGATATGAGCCACATTAAATGAAAAAAATTGGCTATGAAAAATACATCAGAGTAATACTTACGTAAGGCCGGGCATGGAGGCGCATGCCTGTAATCACAGCATTTTGAGAGGCTGAGGCAGAAAGATTGCTTGAGCCTAGGTATTAGACCAACCTGGGTAACATAGCAAACCCCATCTCTACAAAAAATTTAAAAATTATCTGAGCATTATAGCACATACCTATAGTTCTAGCTACTTGGGAGACTGAGGCAGGAGGATCATTTGAGCCCAGGAGTTTAAGGCTATAAATGAGCCATGATTTCATCACTGCACTCCAGCCTGGGCGACAGAGCTAGTCTTTAAAAAAAAATTTATTTGTTGCCGGGCGCGGTGGCTCAAGCCTGTAATCCCAGCACTTTGGGAGGCCGAGGCGGGTGGATCACGAGGTCGAGAGATCGAGACCAACCTGGTCAACATGGTGAAACCCCATCTCTACTAAAGATACAAAAAATTAGCTGGGCATGGTGGCGCGTGCCTGTAATCCCAGCTACTCTGGAGGCTGAGGCAAGAGAATTGCCTGAACCCAGGAGGCGGAGGTTGCAGTGAGCCGAGATCGCGCCATTGCACTCCAGCCTGGGTAACAAGAGCGAAACTCCGTCTCAAAAAAAAAAAAAAATTTATTTGTTGAGAGGAGAATACATAAAATTAAACAGGGAGAAATAATATCTAATTGGCAACTAGCCACTTCTAGGGATGAGCAGTAGGATTGAGGGAGAGAAAGGATGGTCAAGGGGAACTTTAGCTTTATTCATATACTTTAAACTTTTAAAAATAATTTATATTCATGTAAATTGTCTGTTACAGTTACGATTTTTTTTTTCCCCCCAAATCAATTTTTAAGAGAAGCCAGTGTTATTAGGCAGGGTCTAGGCATATAACTGATACAGAAGAAAATCACTGTAGAGAACTGGTTATACAAAACAGAGAAAAGTGAGGCAGCCCAGAGAGAGTACCAGCAGGCAGCTTCTATGACTTCAGGCACTGAAAGGACAGTGATGATGTCGTCCCCCATATCCCAGAAGCTCAGGATGGTGCTAGAACCATAGCAACATCTGCTCAGTAGTAACTGGGACCATGAGGAAGGGGCTGTGTTCATGGGACACAAGGGAGGTGCTGCTAGAGTTGGCTCAAAAAGGGGTTGGTAAAGACCCTGGCTTCTTCCCTCCTCTTATCCTACAACCTTCTGTTAGTGCTTCCTATTAGCCAACTCCAGAAAGCAAAGGAGTCTAGGAAATTTAATTCCCACCAATACAGAACAGAAGAGAGAAAAAGCAGAAATGGATTTGAGAGTGAGCTACAGGTTCACAGAGTCAGTTATCAATGTATGCCCTAACTTCCTATATTCTATGGCAGAAGAGAATACACATGTAGTAACTCACGATCTGTTTTACCTTCACTTAAGAAACAAGAAACTAGATTTGTGGTGGGCAGAGAACCTAAAGTACAAAACGTAATCGTATTTTTTTTTTAAGCAAATGATTAGAAATGCTGTATTTACTAGAGCAGCAAACTAACCAAAGCAAGTCACATGTACAGATTATGTAAAATTTTAGCATATTAAATCTCTACATGCCTATGAGGAATTTCTGCCACAAAAAGAATAAAATAACTAGGAATACAGCTAACCAGAGAGATTAAAGATCTCTACAATATGAATTACAAAACATTGCTCAAAGAAATCAGAGATGAGGCAAACAAATGGAAATACATTACATGCTGATGGATAGGAAGAATCAATATCCTTAAAATGGTCATTCTGCCCAAAGCAATTTGGACTCAATGCTATTCTTATCAAACTACCAATGACATTCTTCACAGAACTAGTAAAAACTATTTTAGAATTCATATGAAATCCAAAAAGAGCTTAAATAGCCACAGCAATCCTAAGCAAAAAAAATAAAGCTAGGGGCATCATGTTACCTGGCTTCAAACTATACTACAGGACTACAGTAACCAAAATAGCATGGTACTGGTATTAAAACAGACACACAGACTAATGAAACAGAATTAAGCCCAGAAACAAGACTACAAATCCACAATCATCTGATCTTTGACAAAGCTCACACAACAAGCAATGGGGAAAGGACTCCCTATTCAATAAATGGTGCTGGGATAACTGGCTAGTCATATGCAAATGACTAAAACTGGACCCCTTCTTTACACAACAGACAAAAAAAATATCAACTCAAGATAAAGACTTAAATGTAAAACCCAAAACTATAAAAACTCTGGAAGACAACCTAGACAATACCATTCTGGACAAAGAAATGGGCAAAAACTTCACGACAAAGATGTCAAAAGCAATCACAACAAAAGCAAAGACTGACAAATGGGATCTAATTAAACTAAAGAGCCTTTGCACAGCAAGAGAAACTATCAACAGACTAAACAGATAACCTACAGAATGGGAGAAAATTTTTGCAAACTATGCTGACAAAGGTCTAATATCCAGTATCTAAAAAATTTACACAAATTTATGAGGAAAAAAAATCCTATTAAAAAGTAGGCAAAGGACATGAGCACTTTTCAAAAAAAGACATATGTGCAGCCAACATGCATATGTACAAAAGCTCAACATCACTGATCATGGGAGAAATGGAAATCAAAACCATGAGATAGTATCTCACGACAGTCAGAATGGCTATTATCAGAAAGTCAAAAAATAACAGATGCTGGCGTGATTGAGGAGAAAAGGGAACATTTATACACTGTTGGAGGGAGTGTAAAATAGTTCAACCATTGTGGAAACCAGAGTGGTGATTCTTCAAAGAGCTACAACTACCATCTAACCCAGCAATCCCATTACTGGTTATATATCCAGGGGAATATACATCATTCTGCCATAAAGACATATGCACATGAATGTTTACTGCAGCACAATTCAGAATAGCAAAGACATGGAATCAACCGAAATGCCCATCAGTGACAGACTGGATAAAGAAAACGTGGTACATATACACCATGGAATACTGTGCAGCCATGAAAAAGAAGGAAATCATGTCTTCTGCAGGAACATGGATGGAGCTGGAGGCCATAATCCTTAGCAAACCAACACAGGAACAGAAAAGCAAATACTGCCTGTTCTCACTATATAGCTAAAAGATGAGAACTCATGGACACAAAGAAAGGTCCAACAGACACTGGGGGCTACTTGAGGGTAGAGGTTAGGAAGAGGGACAGGAGCAGAAAAAGTAATAAATGGGTACTAGGTTAGTACCTGAGTGACAAAATAATCTGTACAACAAACCTCTGTTACATGAGCTTACCTATTTCACAACCCTGCACATGTACCCCTGAACCAAAAAACTTAAATTAAAAAAAGAGTGGGTGGGGAGGGGTAAAAAATAAATAAATAAATTTTAAAAAAATTTTTTAAAAATTTTAAAAAAAAGAAATTACTCTGCAAAACCCAATGCTGTGTTTACTATTTAAAAAAAGACTGTAGGCCAGGTATAGTGGCTGATACCTGTAATCCTAGCACTTTGGGAAACCGAGGGGAGGATTGTTTGAGGTCAGGAGTTTGAAACTGGCCTGGACAACATACCAAGATCCCCTCTCTACAATTTTTTTTTTTTAATTAGCCAGGTGTGGTGGCACATGCCTGTAATCCTAGCTATCTGGAAGGCTGAGGCAGGAGGATCACCTGTGGCCATGAGTTTGAGGTTGCAGTGAGCCATGATCACTCCAGCCTGGACAACAAAGCAAGACCCTGTCTATTTTTTAAAAAAGAACCCTAGGGTGAAATTTCTCAGGCAGTACCATCAAGGAAGGAATGTTTTTCTCAAAAGATTTGTATGCCTTTTATACCTTATAGATGCTATATATATGACAGCCCAACATAAAACTGTCTTTTGTTTAGTCACTAGGAAACAAAACTTTCACCATTCACCTCTGGTAATGGTGAATGAACTTAAGGCTTATATTTAGATGTACTTCTAAAATCAGCTTCAAATTCCTGAATTATTTTTCTTGAATTTTCTTTTGAAAAAAAATCCTAATATATCATGTTCATGTAAGCTATCTCAAATAAAGTGGGCATAAGTATTCAGTAGCATAAGAAACTATCACACATAGGCATCAATCAATGGGAAAATAATCTACCTCAAACAACTGCAATTTGTTCTTTGTGTGGCTTCAACAAAATCCCAGGATGCCACTTTAGCAGCTGTCTCTTCTTCACATAGACCACCTGATGAAGCAGAATACTTCCTCCTAAGATTTAAAGTTATAAAATTCTTTAGAATTCATAACATTTTCTATTAAACCTGAATTTAGCATTAAAATGGATTTTAAACATCAATGTTTTGAGTAAAGAAAAACCATACAAATGACTGTTTATACTTTAGATATCTTCTAATTCTAATTATCAACATGCAATGTTTGAACTTATAAATGAAAATACACACTTTTTCTGTGCTCTGTTCATATTGCATTCTTGCCAAACTCTATCCACCACATGATTTGCTAATTTTCTGGGTATTTTCCCACCATGGTGGCTAGTACTATCGGAGTTGAAGCCATCAGATACTGAAGAAAATTTGACCCACTTCTGAGCAGACTGAGGATCAACTGAAAACAAAACAGAACAAAAAAACAGATTGTAGGAGAAAAAAGGTAGGTTTAAAGTAACATTGTTTGGGTTTTTAATTATTTTGTGAACAAGCTGCTCCAGCTATCTGGTAAACTCATATTTTGAGACAAAAAGTAAGTTACTCTTTGGAACCAGATCTCATTCGGCAAATGTGGCAATCAAGTACATCTCTGCAACCTCACACTCTCAGTGCCAAAAGTGGGGTTCTCAGGAGCCAGGTAGGGTCAGCACAGGGTGGTATGTGGGAAGAGGTGGGCTGAGGGTAAAGATGGAAGTGTCCCATGGATCATGCTGTATAAGCAAACCAGACTATCCTGATGTGTCCAGAGTGATGTCATCAAGGTTGGGGGGCTGGCCAGAGGGGGATAGACTGGAAGGACTCAGGAGTAGTGGGAAGGGGCCCTGGACACTAGCTATGGAGATGCTGCACAGAGCCTGGCTTCCACATCGAGGTGGGGATTGGAGCCCGAGATGAGCTTCTGCAGTGGCACTCTGGCCCTTCTGTCCCTGCCAGCTTCTGACCTGGGTCAGGCAATGATTGCTGGACTCTGGCCAAACATTTTGGTGTTCTTATCTAGTTGGAAATCAGTCTTTTTTTTTTAAGGTCAACTGAGCATGAGCATATTTCCCCTCCAATTTTAAAAAGCTGTTGTGTTTTTGTATATTTCTCCTCTGCTGTAAAAAGTTCTTCTGTGTTTTTGTTTTAAAGGTGGACGAGGGAGAGCAGGGATATAAGCCTGTTGCATGAGTTGATGGGTCAGAACTTTAGTATATGCATGCCTCTTTCTGAGTGACAGGGCATTTTGCAGAAAATAAGCACCTTGGTAACTAAACCCCTTTTAATAGCTAAAAAGCTTTAGTTCTGTATTGACAGTTACCATAAAAGTTTGGGTTTATTTTGTAGGACTTAATGCCTAAGAATTAGAACACAGCAATGGGCTGCTGTTGGAGTAATGTAAATTAAAATTATAAACACACAAAACTCTAAAAATAAAAGTGCGCAACTTTTAAATACAGAAAGCAAAATATCTAAAACAGGGAATGCAAACTGGATGGCAGTGTATCAGTGCTGATTTTCTGACTAAGAGGATAGAGTAATAGTTGTATATCAGAGTGTCCTTAATTTTGGGAAATACATTGAGTACACAGGAGTGATGGGACATTATATCTGTAGCTTGTTCTCAAATGGTTCAGAAAAAGACCAATGATAATGAATGTACATATATAGACAGAAGGTGATGAAGTACGTAATACCAAGTTTGGAAATCTGGTTAAGGAAATTCTTTGCACTATACTTGTAACTTCTTAAGAAGTTTTAAACTATTTCAAAATAAATTATTTCATAAATACTTACTGTACACAACATAACAGATTGCCAGAGTTGATGAGACAAATTACTGCAATACCTGTTTGGACTTCCTCAGGAGACGTAGGTGGTGTAAGCGTAACTGAAGACATAGCAGGATCTCTTGTGGAAGCAGGCACTTGGTGGACACCCAAGCAAGATGATGAACAGTGAGTGGATCCCACAGAGCTAGGAGTAGGAATGTCTGACTGAGGGACTAGAACAAAGCATGCTGGGTAGATCATTCGGACACCAGCTGAAAGAGGAAAACAGGAACAGGAAAACCAATTACCTTTGTGACTAGTGAATTAGTTTCATTCAAAAGCACTACAATGTAAAAGTAGGTGTATCTGTACAAAAAAAAATGCATTTTTATAAATATAAGCTTCTTTGGCATAAGTTTTTCTTTTTTTGAGAAGAAACCACAATAAGCTGTTAGTAGTGGTACCTTTGCTAAGAGAGATTTGGAAAAAAGCAGCTTTCCTTTTCATTTTTTTTTTTTTTTTTTTGAGACAGAGTGTCGCTCTTCTTACCCAGGCTGGAGTGCAATGGCGCGATCTCGGCTCACTGCAACCTCCGCCTCCTGGGTTCAGGCAATTCTCCTGCCTCAGCCTCCTAAGTAGCTGGGATTACAGGCACGTGCCACCATGCCCAGCTAATTTTTTGTATTTTTAGTAGAGACGGGGTTTCACCATGTTGGCCAGGATGGTCTCGATCTCTCGACCTGGTGATCCACCCGCCTCGGCCTCCCAAAGTGCTGGGATTACAGGCTTGAGCCACCGCGCCCGGCGCCCTTTTCATTTTTATATTTCTAGAAATGTGTTTTTTAAACCTTTATTTGCATCTTTGACCAACTTAATGTGTATTACTTTTTCAATTTTATTTTGTAATTTTATCAAAGGTAATCTGGACACTAAAATTATGAACCATTTTCTATATGCCTCTATTTAAAAAGTCTAAAAACTGTGTTTTGTTTCTGTTTTTGTCACAACTGCTCTGATAGTAATGTGTTTATTAAAAGTGAACACTGGTAATCTTTTTATAAAACAAAAAAACCAGGCTGGGCATGGTGGCTCACACCTGTAATCCTTTGGGAGGCTGTGGCGGGCAGGTCACTTGAGGTCAGGAGTTCGAGACCAGCCTGGCCAACATGGTGAAACCCCATTTCTACTAAAATTAGAAAAATTAGCTGGGTGTGGTGGCAGGCACCTGTAATCCCAGCTACACAGGAAGGTGAGGCAGGAGACTGGCTTCAGCCTGTGAGGCGGAGGTTGCAGTGAGCAGGGATTGCACCATTGCAGCCCCCTGGGCAACAACAAAGCAAGATTCTGTCTCAAAAAAAAAAAAAAAAAAAAAAAAAAAAAAAAAAAAAGAGGTAATCTTCAGGTATAACCTAACATTACCTTTAGATTCCATTAAATACAATATGGTAGATTCTAATTCCAATTATCTGCTAAATTATACTTTCTCCATGCCTCCTCTCATGCCTAAGGTGGAGTGTATGTCTTTACTCCACTGTCAGGCTGTGTGACTTGCTCTGGAATGTAAGCATGTGATACGAGCCACATCCTAACAGAAGCTTTAAGTGTTCTTGTAGGGTCAGTGCAGTTTCTCTTAATTCTGTCTTCTGCTATGAGATTAACATGTCAAAGTACCCATATGGGTACTTTGTTAACCTGTGTCCCTGAATGAGAGGACATCAAGAATACAGCCAATCAAAAAATCTGACCCTTTGAGGCTGGGCACAGTGGCTCATGTCTGTAATCTCAGCACTCTGGGAGGCCGAGGAGGGTGGATCACTTGAGGTCAGGAGTTTGAGACCAGCCTGGCCAACACACCTAAACCCTGTCTCTACATGGTGGCCTGTGCCTATAATCCCAGTTACTCAGGAGGCTGAGGCAGGAGAAGCACTTTAACCCGGGAGGTGAGGAAAGTTGCAATGAGCCAAGACAGTGCCACTGCAATCCAGCCTGGGCAACAGAGCAAAGACTCTGTCTCAAAAAAAAAAAAACAAAACATACAACACACGTTGTCAACTTTTCAGCCTCCAAATATTACTTCATTCATAATTAATTGGCCCATTCAAAGCATGGTTCTCTCTAGACAGAATATATTTCCCTGCCCCAATGACTTTGGATTGGCCATTTAACTAGTTCTGTCTAATGCAATATGAGCAGATGCTACATACATCCTAGCAGAAGCTCTGAATACACGCATATGGTTAGGCTCAGTCCCTGTTATTCTTCTGTTCTCATAAGAACAGGTGTCCTAGACACTGGGATATTCATTTAACCTAGGTTACAGAATCAGCAGATACATGGAGCCAAACCACAGCTAAGATGTACCCCTTAAGTAATGTGGGCAGGAAATAAGAAATAATGTTTGGTGTTGAAAGCCACTGAGGTATTAGACTTGTTTGTTACTTGGCAAAATATAACTAATATACACAATCATGCGTTTTCCCTTTAGGAATAATACTCAGGATCCATACCAACAAGAACTTCTACTGCAGCTAAAGAATCATCTTCCCAATCCATATCTTCCTGTTTTTCTTCAGACATCTCCTTCAAGCAACATGAGATAGGATAGAACTGTTTCCATTCACCAATTAATTTTTTTGTAGCTGAATCAGACATCTTGAATGCCTGTCCTGTGAGAGTGCCATTTAGTCCAAATGGGCATAAGATAACTAGAAACCCAAAGCAGACATCAAATAAGTAACTAAGGACTGTTTTACCAAATAAGAACACAGTGAACAATATGGCAAGTAATTGTGCAATTATAAAAAAGAAAAGGAAACTAATAACCATTCCAGAGAAAAATCCATTTATTACACTTCATTATTGTGAAGAGAAAGTTCAACACTGAGCTTATTATATAAACTGTTAACAATTTGTCTGCCCAAACTAATAGAAAGAAGCTGGGAATATTTGTGTATCCTTCAATTTACTTTGACTCCCACTGAGAAAAAGCATTCTAAGAAAAAGCAATCTGCAGAAAAACAATACAGATATATAAACCTAAATATTTATAATGTACTGCCACGTAAACTTTAAAAAGCAAATATTAGGTTTAAAGTTAAAATAAGAATACACTGCCAAGCCTTAAAAGCAAATCAGCAATCTTATAAAATATTTCTTCTAGAATTCAACCATTTTCATAGTATAAATAGTATTAAAAGTCCCTTTGTAGCTATGTTAAACATGGCTTTGACCAGGCGTGGCGGCTGACACCTGTAATCCCAGCACTTTGGGAAGCTGAGGCAGGCGGATCACTAGAGGTCAGGCGTTCAAGACCAGCCTGGCCAACATGATGAAACCCAGTCTCTACTAAAAAAATACAAAAATTAGCCAGGCATGGTGGCATGTGCCTGTAGTCCCAGCTACTCAGGAGGCTGCGGCAGGAGAATTCCTTGAACCCGGGAGGCAGAAGCTGCAGTGAGCCGAGATCAGGCCACTGCACTTCAGCCTGGGCGACAGAGTGAAACTGTCTCCAAAAACAAAGAAACAAAATATGGCTTATATGACACAAGATTACCTTGAAAACTTTAACACATATAATCACAATATGCTATCTAAGAGAACATTTTAAACTACGTCACTGTTCATGGTCAAGGATTGTTTGGTAATACCTGTATTTAAAAACTTATTTCACTGACTTAACACGCTAATGGGGGAGAAAAAAGTCAATGACATCAAAATCATCATTAGGCTAAAGACCGGGGAGAATTCCATTAATCCCAAAATGTAAAATTATGAAGTTCAATAAGGATCTTCTTGAAACAATAAAAGATCAAATACCTACTATAATAAAATAATCTACCTTGAAATGGGCTATTAGACTGTTGAGCAAGGGTGATATGCTCTTCACTGAGAAGGTATACAGGTTGATGTTGGTTAATTTCCACACTGGTACAAACATTGCTGTCTCCATGCAAGAAAAAGGTGAAAGAGCAGGACAAGTGTTCACTAATAAAGAAGAAAAAGTTATATTTTAGTGATGACTAGTGGCCAAAAATTATGTTAACTTGCTTTTGTTTATTAGGAAGTATGCAAAAATGCATATTCTATTTTGCTCGGAAATTCTACTTCATCAGAAGAAAAAAAACATAGATATGAGCAAAGACTTAGCTATAAGAAATGTTCTTCACAACACTGTTTATAATAGGAAAGGCTGCAAATAGAGGAACCAGTTAAACGAGTTAGGTACATTCACACATAGAATTATTATATAGCCACAAAAATAAGTTAAAGTAGAAGAGTAGGTTTATTGGAAAGGGACAGGCTACCAAAATAGCAGGGTCATTTTTTTCTTTTTCTCTTTTAAAGAAAGAGACAGGGTATCACTATGTTGCCCAAGCTGGCCTATAACTCCTAGGCTCAAGGGATCCTCTTGTCTCAGCCTCCAGAGTAGCTGGGACTACAGGCATGTGCCACTGTACCCAGCTCTCTCTTGTTTTTAAGGAAAAAAAATTTTTCTTTGGTTAAAGAGAATCAAGGCAGACAACAGAATGGTGGCTTAACTTTTATCTTTGCCTATTTCCCCTTCTCTCTGTCTAAGAAACTAAACACAAATATGTTTTCTCATTTTATTAATTCTCAATTGGGCTAATCAATCATTTCATGCAATCCCCTCCCAACAAACAGCGTTATTTTAAAACAATAATGGGTCTCACAGTTGAAGGCATCCTAGAATCAAGAATATATGCAAAATAGTACACCTTAATGAAATTCAGGTATGGCTGAGTATACAGGTTGAAAAATAGAAGTTCCCAAGGACATCAGAGGTATCCTCTTTAAGATACAATTTAGAAGGGTCAAATTGCCCAGAAGAGGATAAGACTAAGAAGAATAAACTCTTCTCATTCCTTCTCCATACATTTACCTTAGAAATTCATCTTAAAGAACCAGTTTCTTAAACTATGACAATCAATCAACTCAAAACCCGTTATACATATATATATAAGCCCTCTTGAATTTCTTCTGAATAAGCAGAACACAGTGAATTAAAATTAAGTTATAGTAAAAGTAATGCTAGAGTTAACAGAAGTACAGATGGTAGAAAAGAGGTGAAAAGCAATACAGAGCTAAAATTTCTTCATCTTATATACATGAAGGAGTCAATACAAATGTCTAAAGTTGATAGAACAAGAAATAGAAATTTAAACATGTTATTTAAGTTACAAATGTAACTGACAGAGGCTAGTCTGAAGGTAGTAAGTTATCTCAATTGACTGTTCAGTTAGTTGCAGATCAAACTCTTTGTTCTACTCTTTCCCCTCTTTCCACTACCACACATGACTAGTCTAAAAAATGTGTTTAGTACAAAAGAAATTTTTTAAGGCTGGGCACAGTGGCTCACGTCTGTAATCCCAGCACTTTGGGAGGCCAAATGGGTGGATGATTTGAGGCCAAGAGTTGGAGACCAGCCTGGCCAACATGGTGAAACCCCCAGATCCCTAAAAATACAAAAAATTAGCCAGGTGCAGTGGCATGTGCCTGTAATCCTAGCTACTTGGGAGGGCAAGGCATGAGAATTGCTTGAACCTGGGATGTAGAAGCTGCAGTGAGTCAAGATCACACCACTGTACTCCAGTCTGGGCGACAAGGTAAGATTCTGCTTCAAAATAAATAAACAAGTAACATAACAGAAAAACTAAAAATAATATAAAAACCTTATTGTTCTTGGTAAGAAAGCAGTGACACTGGCCAGGAGTGGTGGCTCATGCCTGTAATCCCAGCACTTTGGGAGGCCAAGGTAGGTGGCTCGCCTGAGGTCAGGAGTTCAAAACCAGCCTGGTCAACATGATGAAACCCCGTCTCTACTAAATACAAAAAAAGTAGCTGGGTGTGGTTGCAGGTGCCTGTAGTCCCTGCTACTCAGGAGGCTGAGGCAGAAGAATCACTCGAACCTAGGAGGTGGAGGTTGCAGTGCGCTGAGATCATGCCACTGCACTCCTATCCTGGACAAAAGGGAAACACTTTGTCTCAAAAAAACAACAACAACAACAAAAAAAGGCAGTGACATTTGTTGAAAGTTAATAGGGCAAGTCTCAAGAGGCAGTATAAAAATCTCTGGACTTATGACAGTAGCTACCAGAAGTAAAAATAAAAAATAAAAAAATAAACAAAAAAACACATACAAAAAACCAACCTGGTTGCTTCTGGGAATGGGACTTGGATATTTGAGCAGGAATCTTTAAGGTTTTTAAATTTATAATACTATTCTGTTCTGCTTGAATTATATTAAAGTTTTTTAATTTTCAAAAATTATAAATTCTTTTTTTTTTTTTTTTTTGAGACGGAGTTTCGCTCTTGTTACCCAGGCTGGAGTGCAATGGCACGATCTCGGCTCACCGCAACCTCCGCCTCCTGGATTCAGGCAATTCTCCTGCCTCAGCGTCCTGAGTAGCTGGGATTACAGGCACGCGCCACCATGCCCAGCTAATTTTTTGTATTTTTAGTAGAGACGGGGTTTCACCATGTTGACCAGGATGGTCTCGATCTCTTGACCTCGTGATCCACCCGCCTCGGCCTCCCAAAGTGCTGGGATTACAGGCTTGAGCCACCGCGCCCGGCCAAAAATTATAAATTCTATATATGAATCAGTCATTACTATACATTTCCTCATGCCAATAATTTGTATTTTTATTTAATAAAGTTTTATTTAGGAATAATTTTAAGTTTACAGAAAAGTTTCAAAGACAGCATAGGGCGTTCCCATACACCTTTCACCCAATTTCCCCTAATGTTAATGAACATCTTAGATAATTAACACTGATATATTACTCTTAGCCAAACTCCAGTCTTTATTTGGATTTTCTACTTATGTACATTTTCTGTTCCAGGGTCCAATCTAAGATACCACATTGCATTTAACGAACAATTTTTAATAGAAAAGAAAAAAAAAAAATAGCGGGTACAGTGGCTCACGTCTGTAAGCCCAACACTTTGGGAGGCTGAGGCAGGCGGATCATCTGAGGTCAGGAGTTTGAGACCACCCTGACCAATATGGTGAAACCCTGTCTTATTAAAAAAAAAAGAAAAGAAAAAACAGTAAGTTAAGCTTGTTTCTACTCTGATTAAAATGTTAATCTTGGCCAGGCGAGGTAGCTCACTCCTGTAATCCCAGCACTTTGGGAGGCCGAGGCAGGCGGATGATGACGAGGTCAGGAGTTCAGAGACCAGCCTATCCAATGTGGTGAAATCCTGTCTCTACTAAAAAAATACAAAAATTAGATGGGTCTGGTAGCACATGCCTGTAGTCCTAGCTACTCCCGAGGCTGAGGTAGGAGAATCACTTGAATCCGGAAGGCAGAGGCTACAGTGAGCCAAGATTGAGCCACTGTACTCCAGCATGTTGACAGAGTAAGACTCTGTCTGGAAAAAAAAGAATTGTCATCTTATTGGAATAATTATTGAAGAATCATGAAGACTAATGACATTTGCTTTAGTAAAAATGGTATATATCTTAAATAACCACCACATCAAAATGAGTAAAGAGACTGTTAATAAAAACTTTTGAGAACTATCCACTCAGAAGCGGACCACCGCTATTGCTCATTTAAAGTAAAAAACTGAAAACCAGGTATGGTAGCTCATACCTGTAATCCCAGCTACTGGAGAGGCAGAGTTGGCTGGGTTACTTGAGGCCCAGATTTCAAGGCCAGACTGGCAAAATAACAAAAGACTGTCTCTACAGAAAAATTAAAAAACAACAAGCCATGGTGGCACACATCTATAGTCCCAGCTACTCCAGAGGCTGAGGCAGGAGGATTGCTTGAGCCCAGGAGCTACAATCGCACCACTACACTCTGGCCTAGACAACAGAGCAAGACCCTATCTCTTAAAAAAAAAAAAATTATTTAAATAAATAAAAGAATATGACCAGACTGGCCCATGGCCTAAGTAGAATTTACGTATGGAATTGACCTCTACCTAATCTGTAGTTTGAAGCATAAAGTATGGCATCAAATGGCTGTAACCTTGTCCCACCTCTACCACCTCAAGTTGACCTCCAGTTACATGAATGAGAATACGTAACTGCTATTTTTAAGCCACTAAGTTTTGGGGATGGTTTAGTTACAGCAAAATAACTGATACAGAAATTAGTACCAAAAGCGAGGTGCTGCCAAAACAAAAACCTGAAACATGTGGCTTCTGCTTTGGGACTAGAAGATAGGTGGAAAGTAATCTATACACCAGAGAAATGAGAAAGCTACTATAAAACACTGGGAAATGATGCCCCATGCTATATAATAGAGAAATACTTTGTAGAATTATTGCCAGAAATCATCTGCAAGGCAGAAAATGTGCCTAATGAACTCAAAGAACAGATCAAGTAAAAATGTAAATTGGTTTTTAAGAGCTATACTTGATAAAGTACTAAAAGAAAGAGATAAATAAAGAACAAAGCTTACTGGCTTGCAAGCCTAATTTAGATAGAGAAAATACAAACAACTCAGGACCAGCAGGGTTGGAAAATGAAACAAAATAAGCGGTGCCATTACACAGCCTCCGGGAAAAGATCAAATCAAAGTGTGACTCTAATATCCTCTGTTATAAACATCAAATATCATTTTTGATACCAGTTGAAACATTAAGATTTGGGTTTTTTCCTCATAGTTTTAAGCCTCTATTCATTTATTTTTCTCAAAGAAAGTATTAAATGTAAACAACCATATGCTTTGAGTTTTCTTCTGTGTGGGAGTGCACATAAAGCCATATTTGAATGTCCTCCTTCCTGACACAACTTTTCTATATAACTAACGGTGAGTTACAAAGTATATAAAAAAGGTAATTTCTAAATATTTTTATCTTAGCAAACCACTTATATTTAATAATTAATTCTGAGAAGAGTATGTCCATTATGCTCATTATATGTACTGACATGCAACACATGCAGAAGCCAATTTTCAAAGCATTTTACTCTCTTCACTATAATAAAGGACATGAGAATCTAAAGGCAAGACCAAATGCTAAAAACTTAAATGAAAACCTGACAGTCAACCAGCTAGAATTACTGTGCATTTTTCAATATTACAAGCTTTTTACAGGTTTTTCAGGCAATCTTAGAAGACTTACACATTATCTTGGTAGGGGGACAAACCTTTAAAAAGTATTTTAAGAATTATTATCTAAAATACCATGCCAAGGAAAACATGAGGAAGAGTTGGGTGTGATGGTGAGTGCCTGTAGTCCCAGCTACCCAGGAGGCTGCGGATACTTGAAGCCAAGAGTTCAAGGATGCAGTGCACTTTGATCAAGCCTGTGAATAACCACTGCACTCCAGCCTGGGCAACAGGGTGAGACCCATTTCTACTACTACAACAACAACAAAAAGATTCAAGCAAGAATAACCTACTATGTAGAGAAATTGTAATTTGATTAATTTTAGGGTAAGCATTCTACAGAAATGATTACGAAAGCTGTAAGCTTACTTAGCAACTGAACAGAAAATTTTTAAAATCTGAATTGCCAATACTTCCAAGAATATTTATCAGTAAAAGCAATAACCTAAAACGGTCTCATAGTCTTTTATCTTTAAAAGACAAAAAAGGCCAGGTATGGTAGCTCACACCTGTAATCCCGGCACTTTGGGACGCTTAGGTGGGCAGATCACCTGAGGTTTAGGAGTTTGAGACCAGCCTGGCCAACGTGGCAAAACCCCATCTCTACTAAAAACACAAAAAAAATTAGCCAGGCATGGTGGCGTGCACCTGTAATACCAGCTACTGAGGAGGCTTAGGCAGGAGAATCATTTGAACCCACGAGACAGAGGTCGCACTGAGCCAGGACTGCGCCACTGCACTCCAGCCTGGGTGACAAAGCAAGACTTCACCTCAAAAAAAAAAAAAAAAAAAAGACAAAGAGGCCTGTAATCCCACTTTGGGAGGCCAAGGAAGGCAGATGGTTTGAGCCCAGGAGACCAGCCTGGCCAACATGGTGAAACTCCATCTCTACTAAAAATACACAAATTAGCTGGGTGTGGTGGCACACACCTGTAATCCAAGTTACTCAGAGATTGAGCCAGGAGAATCACTTGAACTTGGGGAGGCAGAGATTGCAGTGAGTCGAGATCATGCCACTATACTTCAGCCTGCGCAACTTCACCTCAAAACAAAAAAAGACAAAGCGGCTAGGAGACCTGAATTTTATAACCTCATCTTTAATCAGTGGAGTGCAGTTAAAAAACACAGCTTTAAGTTCCGTTTCATTTCACACATGAAATATTAAATAAGAAAATTTAAAAACGGTCAGGTGAGTGACTCATGCCTGTAATCTCAGCACTTGCGAGGCTGAGGCAAGAGGACTGCTTGAGCCCAGGAAGTTTGGGACCAGCCTGGGCAACATGTAACACAAAAAAACTTAAAAATTAGCCAGATGGGGTGGTGCACGCCTGTGGTCCCAGGTACGTGGGAAGCTGAGGCTGAGGTGGAAAGACAATTGAACCTGGGAAGTTGAGGGTGCAGTGAGCTATAATGACACCACTGTACTCCAGTCTCAAAAAAAAAAAAAAAATTCAAAATGGATTTTTCTTATGACAAAGCATTTAAAAACATTTATGTAAGTATACATGTATCTATTTATTTGATGGAGTCTCATTCTGTTGCCCAGGCAAGAGTGCTGTGCTGCAGTCTCGACTCACACTGCAACCTCCACCTCCCGGGTTCAAGCAATTCTCCTGCCTCAGCCTCCCAAGTAGCTGGGATTACAGGTGCCTGTTACTAATTTTTTTTTTTATTATTTATTTATTTTTTTTTTTTTTTATTTTTTGCATTTTTAGTAGAGATGGGGTTTCACCATGTTGGTCAAGCTGGTCTTGAACTCCTGATCTCATGATCCACCCACCTCAGCCTCCCAAAGAACAAAGCACCCACTGTGCCCGGCCTAAAAATTATTTTAAAAGCACTCTTAGCATTTTAAAAATCCATTTTCCTGAAAACATTATATGGGAAATGTTTAAAAGTACATTAATTTGACCAATCTTAAACATTACTTAGGAAGATAAATTCAGTATGTATAAAATTGTAAAAGTCATCTTTCAACTTTCCTAATGATCTTTCCAATGAGCACTTACCCACTTTATTTTTTTAATTTATGGTTTAGAGACAGGTTCTTACCGGAGTACAGTGGTACAATCATAGCTCACTGCAGCCTCAAACTACTGGGCTCAAGCAACCCTCCCATCTCACCCTCTTGAGTAGCTGGGACTACAGGTGTTTGCCACCATATCCTGCTAATTTTTTTTACTTTTTTCTAGAGATGGGGTTGAGGGGCCTCACTATGTTGCCCAGGTTGGCCTCAAACTCCTGGCCTCAAACAATCCTCCCACCTTGGCCTCCCAAAGTGTGAGATTACAAGCACGAGCCAACCTCATCTGGCCCCATTTTATCTTTTAAATAAGAAAACAATTTGGCTCCTCGATGTAAAGGGATAAATTGGTCTCCAAGGGGTCTCTGTAGCAGCCCAGTATTCCAAAGTGCAAAACATTTGACCAATGCTTTCAGCTCCCACTGTTTATCTGCCACTACCCTACTTACCAGCAACTCTCAATCCCAGCAGTCTGTGATCAAAGAAAAATCACTACCTCCTATACTGCTAGCATATAATCCCAATATACAATTAGTTTGAGCTTATAAGATAAAATGATTTAAAATAAACCAAGTTTGTATGTGATATTAGAGGGAAAATATATTTTAAATATGTGATAAAATTTAGGGTTTTTTGTTGTTGTTGTTGTTGTTTGCAGGAGGTTGGGGGGGAGACAAAGTCCTCCTCTGCTGCCCAGGATGGAGTACACTGGCATGACCTCGGCTCACTGCAGCCTCCGCCTCCCAGGTTCAAGTGATTCTCCTGCCTCTGCCTCAAGAGTAGCTGGGATTACAGGCACCCACCACCATACCCAGCTAAATTTTGGTATTTTTTAGTAGAGATGGGGTTTCATCATGTTGGCCAGGGTAGTCTCAAACTCTGACCTTAAGTGATTGGTGGATCACTGTGACCTCCCAAAGTGCTAGGATTACAGATGTGAGCCACTATGCCCAGCCTACATACATACTTTTTTTTTTTTTTTTTGAGACAAAGTTTCATTCTTGTCGCCCAGGCTGGAGTGCAATGGCAAGATTTTGGCTCACTGCATCCTCCACCTCCTGGGTTCAAGCAATTCACCTACCTTATTCTCCCGAGTAACTGCAATGACAGGTGCCTGCCACTGCACCCAGCTAATTTTTGTTTGTTTGTTTTTTACTAGAGATGGGGTTTCACCATATGTTGGCCAGGCTGGTCTCCAACCCCTGACCTCAGGTGATCCGCCTAACTCGGCCTCCCAAAGTGCTGGGATTACAGGTTTGAGCCACTGCGCCAGCCCAAGATTTTCTTTAACAGATGGCAGTCTCCCTATGTTGCCCAGGCTGGAGTGCAGTGGCTATTCACAGGCACAGTCGTGGAGCACTACAGCCTCAAACTCCTGACTTTAAGAGACCCTCCTGCCTCACACTCTTGAGTAGCTGGGACTACAGGTGTACACCACCACACCCAACCCTCTGAAATCCTTATATAAAAGGTCATAGTCTAGTCAGAGAATATTATAAAACAATCAGAAAATACCAACATAGTAAATTCAGACTTGCTTTCCCCAAGATGAAATGTTATTTATAATATCATCCCATCAAACATTTTTGGCATTTAACATTCAGAAAAGTAGAGTTAAAACAAAAACATGTAACTACAGTAACAATCCAAAGTATTATTAGCTACCATATAAGACTGCAGTGAATACTGCTCTCCACATGCTTACACTGTAATATCTAAAATAAAAATGAATGAGGCAGAATTTTATAAATAAAACTTGAAAAATCTTCCATTGTGGGAAAAAAACGTTCCTCAGATTAAGTACTGAAATTAATTAAAAGATTATTTCTAAAACAGAAAATGAAGACATGCTTACAGATTAAAGCTAACTGCTGTAATAGCAACAATTCCATATGTATGCTAGCTTAGGCAGTGCCACATCAAACCTATTTTTAGCAGTTAAGAAGCTACAGAAAAACGATATCCCATTTCCTGGTAGACAATCTGAGGCACAAAGAGGTTAAATGGCTTGTGTGAAAATCATAAAACTGGTAAAGGCAATGCTGACTTCAAAACCTAAATACCCTATCAATCGATTTAAAAAATGGGCAAAAAAATTCAACAGGCGTTTCTCCAAAAATGACATACAAATAGCCAATAAACACATGATGACATGCTCAACACATCTCTAATCATTAGGGAAATGCAAACCAAAAATACAAGATACTACCTCACACCCATAAAAATAGCTTAAAACAAACAAACAGGAAATAACAAGTGTTGGTGAGGATGCGGAGAAACTGGCACTCCTCTGCATTGCCTTTGGAATGCAACATAGTTTAGCCACTGTGGAAAGCAGTATGGAAATTGCTCCAAAATGTATACTTAGAATTACCATATGATCCAGCAATTCCACTTCTGGGGATGCAGCACCCAAAGGAACTTAAAGCAGGGACTAGATGGGAGATTCGTAGACCAATGTTTATAGCAGCATTATCCACAATAGCCAAAAGGTGAAAACAACCCAAATATCCATTTAGAGATTAATACATAAACAAAATGTGGTATATACATACAACAGAATATTATTCAGCCTTAAAAATAAGGAAAATTCTGTCACATGCTACATGAATGAACCTTGAAGATTTTATACTAAGTGAAATAACCCAGACCAAAAAAAAGGACAAATACAATGATTCCACTTATATGAGGTACCTAGAACAGTCAAGTTTTTAGACAAAGTAGAATGGTGGCTACAAGGAGCTGAAGGAAAGAACTGAAAAGCTACCACTCTTTTATGAGTAGATTTTCAGTTTGGGATGATGAAAAAGTTCTGCTGATAGATAGTGATGATGGTTAACTACACACTGAAAAATTATTAAGTTTTATGTTATGTACATTTTATCACAATATAAAGAAACTGTAGTCATCTTCCCCCCACCCCCCTTTGAGACAGGGCCTTGTTCTGTCACTCAGGCTAGAGTGCAGCAGTGTGATCACAATTCACAGCAGCTTCTACCTCTTTTTTTTTTTTTTTTTTTTTTTTTTTGAGACGGAGTTTCGCTCTTGTTACCCAGGCTGGAGTGCAATGGCGCCATCTCGGCTCACCGCAACCTCCGCCTCCTGGGTTCAGGCAATTCTCCTGCCTCAGCCTCCTGAGTAGCTGGGATTACAGGCACGTGCCACCATGCCCAGCTAATTTTTTGTATCTTTAGTAGAGACGGGGTTTCACCATGTTGACCAGGATGGTCTCGATCTCTTGACCTCGTGATCCACCCGCCTCGGCCTCTCAAAGTGCTGGGATTACAGGCTTGAGCCACCGCGCCCGGCAGCAGCTTCTACCTCTTAAGCTCAAGCGATCTTCTTGCCTCAGCCAACCAAGAAGCTGAGACTATAGGAGTTAGCCACTATGCCCAGCTAATTTTTAAAATTTATTTTCTGTAGAGATGAGGTCTCACTATGTTGTCCAGGCTGGTTTCAAACTCCTGAGCTTAAGCGATCCTCCTGCCTTGGCCTCCCAAAGTGCTGGGATTACAAGCATGAGTCACTGTGCCCAGCCCCCACCAGCCATCTTAATTCTGAGATTATTTTTATTCCGTGAATTCGAAAGTTTCCAAACTTGTCTTACATTAGGATATTCTAAAAATTCCAAAGCCCAGACTACAGCCCCAGGTTAAGACACAAGCATCAATAATTTTTTGTAAGCTCTCCAGATGATTCCCACATCCAGACAAGTTTGGAAATAATTAATCTGTATTTCTACAGCCTTCAGAGTAACTGTTTTAAATTCTTAAATTTATAGGTATAATGCCAGCATCAGGCATTATTAACAAAGCTCCATGAACAAAAGATCTATATTAAAATCCGGACGTTAACATCTTACCTGTGAATCCTGTACGTATTTCTGTTTACTCAGTGAACACATTACTTAGATTATACAGTAAGTAATACTTAGAAAGTAATAACATTATTCTGGTTTACCACTTCAGGTGTTCTGCAAATGCTGCTTTTTATTGTCGTTTTTAAGTATTATGTTTTAACTATTTCCTATAACTTAAAAAATATATATGTGTAGGAGATATATGGGTCTACAGGGTCCATAATCTATCTCATACTTTTCATGCCTAAAATGCGGCTCCAACATTTGATAGCTTTATGAGCTTGGACAGATTTTTAAGAGTCTACAGTAAGAATCACAGGAAAAAAATACGGTAAGAAAGGCCAGGCATGATGGCTCACACCTGTAATCCCAGCACTTTGGGAGACTGAGGCAGGAGGATCACTTGAAGCCAGGAGTTACAGATCAGTCTGGCCAAGATGGCTAACAGAAAAATACCATCTCTACCCAAATTATAAAGCTTAATCAGGTATAGTGGTGCACGCCTGTAGTCTCAACTATTTGGGAGGCTGAGGCAGGAGAATCGCTTGAGCCCGAAAGGCAGAGGTTGCAGGGAATCAAGATTGTACCACTGAACTCTGGCCTAGGAGACAAAGCAAGACCCTGCCTCCAAAAAAAAAAAAAAAAAAAAAATTACGGTAAGAAAATCTCAACAAGGAAAAAAAATAGGAGACCGAAAAGTCTTTTTTAGTGCTTAATTTTTCTCATAAATGTTCTAGAAAGCATGAACATGTAGAAAACTGACAATGCAAATTCTAATGACATCATCACATAAGATTTCAGAAATGATACGTATTAAGAACAAAACAGCACAGATAGGCTACAGAAAAAAAAAATAAAAAGGCATGTCAAGTCTGCTGACGTAACTATACCTAATTTAGCAGATAGTCGGTACTCTGACTGATAGATAGAAGGTATGGGATTCTTCTTGCCTTTGAGATTCTAGAGCATACTCACAATTTAGCATACAATTCCAGGAAGGTTCACTGACCACCAGACAAGGTATCTTTCACCAATAAACACTACCAAGTTCAACTGGGCTTAAAGCCCTAGAACTGTGTTGTAAATACAACAGCCAATACACACATATACCTATTAGTGACTTAAAATGTGGCCAATCAAAATTGAGATATACTTTAAGCATAGTACACACATCTAATTTCAAAGACAGTACAAAAAAGTAAACTATTTTGTTAATACCTTCTGTATATTTAACTATATGCTGAAATGCTATTATTTTGGACATACTGAATTAAAATATATTACAATTAATTTTGCCTATACATTTAGTTTTTTTTTTTAACTTTTTAAATGTGCCTACTAAAAAATTTTGAATTACGTATGTGGCTCACATTATACTTCTACTGGACAGTACTACATTAGATGACACGAAGAGAGGAAATTAGTCCATAAAACCTAATAGCAATAGCTCCTAGCTTCTCTAGAAATTAGGCTTTTCAGTGATAGTTAGAAACCCAACCAAAGTACATCCTAATGCTACTAATGGTTAATAACATATTTCCAGTGGAGATTTACATTTCATGGTGCTTATTTTTAATCAGTTTTGGAGATCATGAGATAAAGTAAAAGCCATACATACAGCAGAAAATAAACACAGATTTATGGGTGAAATTTAAAGCATATTCTTTCATTTACTTCCATAAAAAAAACTTGGGCCAGGCACGGTGGCTCACACCTGTAATCTCAGAACTTTGGGAGGCCGAGGCGGACGGATCACCTGAGGTCAGGAGAAACACTGAGAAACCGCGTCTCTATTAAAAACACAAAATTGGCCAGGCGTGGTGGTGCATGCCTGTAATCCCTGCTACTAGGGAGGCTGAAACAGAAGAATCACTTAAACCCAGGAGGCAGAGGTTGTGGTGAGCCGAGGTCATGCCATTGCACTCCCATCTGGGCAACAAGAGTGAAACTCTATCTCAGGGGGGAAAAAAAAAAAAAAAAAACTTGATGAATTTCTTTATTGAAACACCAAAAGTACTGTTTTAATTATAAAGATTCTTGTGTAAATAAAGATTTTATGCAACACTACCCAAAAGAGTAACTTTTTGCACTGATGAAAATGTTCTAGATCGGCCGGGCGCGGTGGCTCAAGCCTGTAATCCCAGCACTTTGGGAGGCCGAGGCGGGTGGATCACGAGGTCGAGAGTTCGAGACCATCCTGGTCGACATGGTGAAACCCCGTCTCTACTAAAAATACAAAAAATTAGCTGGGCATGGTGGCGCGTGCCTGTAATCCCAGCTACTCAGGAGGCTGGGGCAGGAGAATTGCCTGAACCCAGGAGGCGGAGGTTGCGGTGAGCCGAGATCGCGCCATTGCACTCCAGCCTGGGTAACAAGAGCGAAACTCCATCTCAAAAAAAAAAAAAAAAAAAAAGAAAAGAAAAGAAAATGTTCTAGATCTACATGGCCCAATAACAGCATAGCCATTTACGATAGCCATCCTTTCCTTCCTGTGAACTTTTACTGCTTTATCCCACAAGACCAAAAATTTATCACTGTCTATGGAGAAGGTTCTTTACTATTAATTAATTTCAGGGCTCTCTTCAACCTGATACAAAAGGTTTAGAACATATTAAACCAAACATTTAATCCTATTTCCTTTATGTTATATCCAGCAAGGATTTATTATATCCTCTGTTTATACGTCTATATATATACACATATATGTAATAGACATATAAGCACATGTATATAACATGTAATAGTCTATATTGCCTTTTAAAATTAAAGATAACTACTTTACATAGAGTAAATCTATCAAAAAATATTTAACAACTTATATTTTCCATAGAAATCATATACAGTTGAGGGAATGGGGTAAAATCAAACATGCTCCTTATTAACACATTTCCCTCCTATACAATCTCATCTGCCACTTAACAAAACCTCCTATGTCAACATATATTGTAAGATACTAAACTAGCTAACTAAAAAAAGAATTCTTTACTAGTATCTTTCTATTCTGTATACCCTCCTAGAAGCATTTAAAACTTTTGCTAAGTACCCAAACTTTACTGCCTACTCAGCTAAATGGCTGTAACAGATTCGACATTACAAAAAGCTTAACCAAATAGAAACTTAAGAAAGTTCTTGGCCAGGCGTGGGTGGTGTGCGCCTATAGTCCCAGCTACTCTGGAGGCTGTGGTGGGAGAACTAATAAAGCCCTGAAGTTTGAGACTACAATGCGTTATGATTGTACTACTGCAATCTAGCCTGGGCACAGAGCAAGACCCCATCCCAATTTTTTTTTTTTTTTTTAAAGGGAAGAGGGCATGGTGGCTCACACTTGTAATCCCAGCACTTTGGGAGGCTGAGGCGGGCGGATCAGGAGGTCAGGAGTTCAAGACCATCCTGGCCAACATGGTCTCTACTAAAAATATAAAAACTAGCCAGGTATGGTGGTGGGTGCCTGTAATCCGAGCTACTTTGGAGGCTGAGGCAGGAAAATTGCTTGAACCCGGGAGATGGAGGTTGCAGTGAGCCTAGACTATGCCATTGCACTCCAGCCTGGGTGACAGAGCAAGATTCCTTCTCAAAAAAAATAAAAAAAGGGAAGAAAGTTCTTATTCAAGATAATCTTATTCAAATGCACTCTCAAACATCACAACTTTGGAATGTATTTTATAGAAGAGACTAAAACCTACATTAAGTTGATAGTAATTATTACCACCCATTTACTTGTGGTATCACTAGTAAACTCAATGCCTGTCACACGATCCAGTCCCCGGCAATGTAGGAAAACACCTAAACTATTCAACAAAACACTGGTCATCATTCTTTTAATCAATTATCTTAAGACTGGTTTGTTCCTGTGGTTTGTTCCTTGTGGGGTTCTTCACAGGTAACCTAGCTGTGTCCCTATCTGATTTCATTTCCTCTCTTTCAGTCCCTGAAGACTGTTAAACAGACAACCATATGCAGGCCCAGATTATCAGAAAATGAGAATTTTTATTTAAAAAATTTAAAGGAAGAATAAAAGATAAAAAGGTAAGGAATATTATTTTCTCCTTTGTTCAGGTCTAATCAGTTTCACAGCATAAATCTTCTTCCTTAACAACTCTTGTTCGTCTTTCAGAATACTTAATGCCAAAAGTGAACTGATCAGTAAACAAAACCAGTCTATATGATACTTTTTCAGAATGGTCTAGAAATGCATTAATTTTAAATCAATCTTTATCTACCTTCCCTGTATCATTCCACTGAATTCAACAGAAAAGAAGTCCCTAATCATAATTAAAAGAGACTTAGCTGCTTGATTTTTCTCCCACTTGCTTTTCCAAAGGAAGAAAAAATGCTAAGAAAGTTCCTGTAAAAAAGAGATTTGAGGACCAGCATTTATTTTTCCAGAATAAAGTCAGTTCTTGTATCACAACTATGCTTCAAGAGTAACTCAAAAGAGCATATACTATTTCTGGTAACACTTCACTAATAAAATACTATCTTAATTTAGTTCCCCTCCTAAATGGGTCAGCCCATGCAAAAACACTAGTGCTCAATTACATGGTTAAATAATATGCAGAATCTGTTGGATTCATGAAAATCTCCAATTAAAAGTTGTATTTTCAGCCAGATGCACTGGCTCATGCTTGTAATCCTAGCACTTTGCAAGGCCAAAGGAGGATAGCTTGAGCTCAGGAGTTCAAGACCAGCCTAGGCAGCATGATGTTACCTTATCTCTACAAAATATACAAAAGTTAGCCAGCCTTGGTAGCATGCACCTGTAGTCCAGCTACTTGGGAGGCTGAGGTGTGAGGATTACTTGAGCCTGGGAAGTTGAGGCTGCAATAAGTCATGGTTGGGTCACTGTACTGCAGCCTGCGTGACAAAGTGAGAGACCTGTCTCAAAAAAAAAAAAAAAAAATTATATTTTCAATTTTCTTTCTTTCTTTCTTTTGAGACAGGGTCTTGCTCTGTTGCCCAGGCTGGGCATGATCCTAGCTCACTGCAGCCTCAATCTTCTGGGCTCAAGTGATCCTCTCACCTCAATCTTCAGAGTAGCTGGGACTACAGGTGTGTGCCACTGTGCCCGGCTTTTTTCCCCCCGAAAAGAGATAGGGGTCTGCAGCCATAAAAAATCAATGAGTTGGGCTGGGTGCGGTGGCTCACACCTGTAATCCCAGCACTTTGGAAGGCTGAGGCAGGTGGATCATGAGGTCAGGAGTTTGAGACTAGCCTGGCTAACATGGTGAAGCCCTCTACTAAAAATACAAAAATTAGCCAGGTGTGGTGGCAGGAACCTGTAATCCCAGCTACTGAGGAGGCTAAGGCAGGAGAATCAAACCAGGAGGTGGAGGTTGCAGTGAGCTGAGATCACTCCACTGCACTCCAGCCTGGGCAACAGAACAAGACTCCGTCTCAAAAAAAAGAATGAGTTCATGTCCTTTGCAGGGGTATGGATGAAGCTGGAAACCATCATCCTCAGAAAACTAACACAGGAACAGAAAACCAAACACCACATGCTTTCACTCATAAGTGGAACCTGAACAATGAGAACACATGGACACAGGGAGGGGAACATCACAGACTGGGGCCTGAAAGGGATTAGGGAGCAAGGGGAGGGAGAGCATCAGGACAAATGCCTAATGCATACAGGGCTTAAAACCCAGATGAGCCGGGCGCGGTGGCTCAAGCCTGTAATCCCAGCACTTTGGGAGGCCGAGGCGGGTGGATCACGAGGTCGAGAGATCGAGACCATCCTGGTCAACATGGTGAAACCCTGTCTCTACTAAAAACAGAAAACATTAGCTGGGCATGGTGGCACGTGCCTGTAATCCCAGCTACTCAGGAGGCTGAGGCAGGAGAATTGCCTGAACCCAGGAGGCGGAGGTTGCGGTGAGCCGAGATCGCGCCATTGCACTCCAGCCTGGGTAACAAGAGCGAAACTCCGTCTCAAAAAAAAAAAAAAAAAAAAAAAAAAAAAACCCCAGATGATGGGCTGATACATGCAGCTAGCCACCATGGCACATGTATACCTATTAACAAACCTGCACGTGTTCTATACATGTATGCCAGAGTAAAGTAAAAATAAATCAATAAATAAAATAGGATCATTTAAAAAAAATAGACAGACTGGGTCTAGCTATGTTTCCCAGGCTGCTCTCAATCTCCTGGTCTCAAGCGATCCTCCCACCTTGGTCCCATAGTGGCGGAATATAGGCATGAGTCCGTATTTTCAATTATTAATAGGCTATTGAGAGTTTTTCATAAAACAAACGCCAGGTGCAGTGGTTCACACCTGTAATCCTAGCACTTTGGGAGGCTGAGCCAGGAGGGTCACTTGAGCCCAGGAGTTAGAGACCAGCCTGGGCAATTAAGTAAGATTCTGTCTCTACAAAAAGTTAAAAAATTAACCAGTTGTGGTGGCACATACCTGTGGTCTCAGCTACACAGGAGTGTGCCATCACTGTGCCACTGCACTCCAGCCTAGGTGACAGATGCAGACCCTATCTACCCCAAAAAAGAATTTTCATAACGAAAAATACTTCCAGGCTGGGCGCGGTGGCTCACGCCTCTAATCCCAGCACTTTCGGAGGCCAAGGTGGGCGACAAGGTTAGGAGTTCAAAACCAGCCTGGCCAACATGGTGAAACCCTGTCTCTATTAAAAAAATAATTAAAAAAAAAAAAAAAGTCAGCTGGGTGTGGTGGCGGGCACCTGTAGTCCCAGCAACTCAGGAGGCTGAGGCAGAAGAATTGCTTGAACCCAGGAGGCAGAGGTTATAGTGAGCCGAGATCACACCACTGCACTCCAGCCTGGGTGACAGCAAGACTCTGCCTCAAAAAAAAAAAAAAAAAAAAAAAAGAAAAGAAAAAGAAAAAGAAAAGAAAAGAAAAAGAAAAATACTTCCAGTATCTTGCATGGCTTATTAAACACATTCATTTATCTCCATCTTCCCCATGAAACTGTCTCCATAAAGTCAGTAAAGGGCAGGAGGAAGACGAAGAGAATGGTGTAAGTGGCAGCAAAAGACAAGAGACAGCCATAAAATTTGAGAAGCTAGTGAGCAAAGGCAAAAATTCTAACTGACTTAGATAAGGCAAAGGAGAAGCCAAGATACAAACTGAGTCAAACCACAGAATACCAGAAAGGCTCAGAAGTTGAAGGCACTGGCGGGGCGGGGAGGGCATGTGAGTGTGTGTGTGTGTATCCCTGAAGATGAATGTACAGGTGAACATGAAAGGAGAAGGGGTTGGGCGCAGTGGCTCACACCTGTAATCCCAGCACTTCGGGAGGCTGAGGTGGGCAGATCACTTGAGGCCAGGAACTCAAGACAAGCCTAGCCAACATGGTGAAACACCGTCTCCCTAAAAATACAAAAATTAGCCAGGCGTGGTAACATGTGTCTGTGGTTCCAGCTACTTAGGAGGCTGAAGTATGAGAATTGCTTGAACCCAGGAGGTGGAGGGTACAGTGAGCCAAGATTGCACCACTATACTCCAGCCTGGGTGACAGAGTGAGACTCAAAAAAAAAAAAAAAAGAAAGAAAATTCAAATATATTACAGACTCTCCACTTTCCTCCAGCTCAGTGAAAAACTTAAGAGGTCCATGCTTAAATGACTGAAACAGAGGGACTCAAAACTAGAGATATTCATATACAGCTGAGGTGATGTATTTAAAATATTAAGTGAAAATCTAACTGCTACATTAGTGAGCCCCAACCCTAAACCTCCTTTGCCCAACAGGTTCACTAAACACTGGCAGCCAAGCTTGTACCCACTAGTCAGAGCACTGAAAGTCTCCTCTGGGAAAACCAACTGAAGTAGGTGACAGGGGCATACAAATAGTGACAGTTAGGTGACAGGCACCCAATATATAAAAATGGTCAAGTCCCCACACCATTCACTCAAGTAAAGCCTGCAAGATCATAAGCTACTCACATACACAGAACTTCCAGTTAGCATTTTAGTGCCCAGAAGTCTAAGAGGGTTGCTAATCAAAGATTCTATATCCAGTCAAAACTATCAATTATAAGGGTAAAAAAGAAATAAACTTAAGGGCCTGTGATTCTGTAGTTTGACTCAGAATTCCAACATTCAGGATCTCAAAAGTATTACTATCCTTGCATTCTCAGGAAACTACTCTCAGGTTGGGCACCACCATAACAGTAAACAAGACCAAAAAAATAGAAATGAGATTTAGGAAAAGAGGATCTAACACAAGGGAAAAGCAAAGGTAATTCCCAAGATGACTGCTATGAAACGGGACTACAGAACCAGTAATCCAAATAGGAAAAGAAGAGTGAAGAGTAACAACAGGGACATTAACAAAAGAGGGGGAAAAAAGGAAACTAGTAAGATTATACAAAGTCCCTGAAGGTAAGGAGGAGCGATTTATACTTCTAGTAGATACTCTAGGGATGAATTACCAACTGGTACATAGATTAGGAGTCAGTAAACTACAAAAAGTCAGATAGTAAAAATTTCACACTAAGTATTTTTGGCTTTGCAGGCCAACTGTCTCTATCATAACTATTTAACTCTTCTCTAATGTGAAAGCAGCCATAAAACAATCCATCAATGAATGAGCATGGCTGTGTTACAAGAAAACTTTATTTATAAAAACAGGCGGTAGAGTACAGGCAGGAGTTCACCAACT